>NC_135578.1:78496859-79738109 GCF_965152235.1 Eretmochelys imbricata
GAAAACACTTCCGAATTTTATTCATGAAGTTAGAAAATGTCTTAATTAAGTACTTGAGATTTATACTTTTTTAAATAATATGCCTGAACAACTTTCACATTTACAAATTTAACCAGGCTTCAGCAATTCGTCAGTTTTCCAAGCATATGCTGTACTCTGGACAGATGAAGATAAAATAGAGTTCTCTTACGAAAACTGATACTTACGCTACTTTTTAAGAATTTAATGGGGAGATTATTGTTTTTAAATAAATCAATTATACAGTAGAACCTCAGAGTTACGAATGTATCAGGAATGGAGGTTGTTTGTAACTCTGAACAAAAAGTTATGATTGTTCTTTTAAAAGTTGACAACTGAACATTGACTTAATACACCTTTGAAAAATTACTATGCAGAAGAAAAATGTTGCTTTTAACCATCTTAATTAAATGAAACGAGCATAGAAAGTTTCCTTACCTTGCCAAAAATATTTTACCTTTCCCTTTTATTTTTTTTTTGAAGTAGTTTATGTTTAACACAGTACTAAGTACTAAGCAGCATTTGCTTTTTTTTTTGCTTTTTTTTGGGTAGTCTCTGCTGCCTGATTGCGTACTTCCAGTTCCAAATGAGGTCAGTTTGTAACTCTGGTATTTGTAATTGAGGTTGTACTGTAAATGCTTTATTGGTAAAAGACTTAAAATAATCTTATGAAAATTAAGTTTTGTACACAGTAACATCCTAGATAAAAATATATATATCACTTCATTTGCCTTTAAAGCTAAATTTCATTAACTCAAACCGGAAAAGTTCAATAGTGAAGGTCCCTAAATATCCATATGACATATCTATACATTAAAATGTAACTCCACGTTGCTTCCTCTCTCCCCCACACCTCACACCAATATTAACTGATAACTATGGACTTAAGTATTGGGTCACGTTTGCACATCTACTATATCATTTGTTTTAGAAGTTTTTTTAGAAGAATGAAAGACTGAACATATTCACTGCAGTCAGAGTAAGATAATAGTTTTAGATGCCATTAATAGCTAGTTCACATAATATACACTTATACACTTACTGTTCAAGTGAAACACAACAAGGTGGTAAAGTTAAGGAGATGTAAGATGCCTTCCAACCCAGTGAACAGAACAGTATAAATGCAGAAAGTGTTTCTGTAATTCAAGTTAAATGGGAACATGGAAAACTTATGTTGAGAAATAAGAGGAGCCAGTGACTCCCCCTACTGGCCATAAAATGTATGCCTTAAAGTTAGAGAACATAAAATGAACTACCATTTGTAGCAATAGAACTTCAGTGATTTGGGATCCAGACAACTATTTGATTAAATTCAGTTTTTTAAAAAGGTATTTCTAGTGGACTACTTTAACTACTTAACACTGTCTAATATTAAGAAATAGAACACACCCGAATTACCTCAAGATTTCCCAAACAAACATATTTTGAAACAGTGACATTATAACCAAACATTAATTAAGGTTGGATGTAATGACATGAGGCATCATGCCATTAATAAAAATAAATGTTTCATAACAAGCTAATCTCCTGTTTCCAGTAGCTTGGCCTTCTTGTGGTATTACAGATGGTTTCTCTATGACAGGAATGACATTTGCCATCTACCAGGTCTTTCTAAGTATATTTCCAGCTGTACAGAAGCAATCTTAAAATACAATTTGTAGTAAACTAAAAAATAGTTTTATACAGTAAAACTGCTACTGAAGTATGAAGAAATATATATTTGGACAGTCCATGGAAAGTGCTATCCATTTCAGTGGAGAATAGCTGCAACGCAGCAAGCAGCCAAAGACAGCGGAAATAGTTTGAGTATAGGATAGGAAATTACAGTTCAGAAGGTCCTATCTGCACTATTCAAGATTTCCCTACCATCCTTGATACATGCATTTCTTCATTTATAGTTACCCTAGCTGAAAAATAAACCTTCCAGACATTTTCATCCTTCTTTCTCTTGTGTATTAAACTGTATACGTGAACAGAACAGATAAGCTAAACACAAATATTCTCCAACCAAATCTACAATGTAAAAAACTACGAGAAAAGATGAAAAATCCAAACTGTACTTGTTCCAACCAGCATATTTCTCCTTCAAAAACCTAATATTCTGATGAAAGCCAACATCAAATGCAAATACGCAGTTTTAAACCCAAGTTACCCAATTATAACCAAACAATTATGTACACCTGGAAAACAGTTCCATAAAATGGTGGTAAATGCATTATCTGCACTGTTTTATAACTGTCAAGCTTAAAAGCATTTCTTATTGAATCAACTTCAGTTGGAAAAACACACTTACTAACCTTTCTGTATCTGTTGTATTTCGAGAGGTGTTGCACATGTCCATTCCAATATAGGTGCGTGTGCGATCCACCCACAACTGCTGGAATTTTCCCCCTTACTGGTATCCGTGGGGTCGGCTCCAGCACTCCATCATGCCATATGCTCATAGCACCAGCATAAGGGGCCCCATAGAGTTTGCACCCCTTCAGTTTCTTCTTACTGACCACTCCAAGAGAGGGGACAATGGACAGCTCTTGGAATGGACATGTGCAACACATCTCAAAGAACCACCATTACAGAAAGGTTAATAACCATTTTTTATTTGAATGCATACACATGTCCATTCCAATATAGGTGACTCACAAGCAGCTGCACAGGAGGTGGGCTCGGAGTTCAAGGACAAGCTGCCTGTAACACTGTGTGGCCAAAGTTGACATCGTCTCTGGCTTGTAGCGTAATGGCATAGCGTGTGGAAAATGTGAACACCAAGGATCAGGTTGCTGCCCTGCAGACATCTTGAATAGGGACTTGAACTAAGAAAGCGTCCAAAGAGACCTACAATCTTGTAGTGAGCAGTCAGGTTAGGTGGAGGAGGAACTCCTGCGAGGTCATAACATGCCTGGATACACAAAGTAATCCAAGACTAAATCCTCTGCGCAGAGATGAGGCGCCCTTTCATTCTTTCAGCTATCGCTATGAACACCTTAATCAAGCTGCAGAACAGTTTGGTTCTTTGAATATAAAATACCAGGGCCAATCTAACATCCAAGACGCTGTTCTTCCCTATCTGCATGCAACTTAAGAGTAGAATACTGGTATAAAAATTGCTTGACTGAAGTGGAATTGTGAAACCACTTTTGGGAGGAACTTTGAACGTGGGTGCAGCTGCACTTTATCTTTGAAGAAGATTGTATACAAGGGGTTCCAACGTGAGGGCTCGGATCTCCAAAACCCTCTTGGCTGAAGTGAGGGCCACTAAAAAGGCACTTGGAGGTTCAACAGCAGACATGTCACTAGGGGGATGAAGGGCAGGCCCGTCAGGATGAGATTTAGGTCCCAAGGAGGGATTGGTTCCTTCTGAGGGAACACCCTCTCCAGCCCTTTGAGAAAACAGATTACCATTTCATGAAAAAAACAAAAGAAAAACAAAAACACCCACACCCAATCTGTTGTCGACCTTAGGATGGAAGGCTTAAATGGCTGCCATGTGGACCTTGGTTGAAGAAAGGACCAGACCTTACTGTTTCAAGAGCAGAAGGTACTCCAAAATAAGTTGCAATGAGCACTGTATAGGTGGAAGTCCACACTGGGAAGACCAGATGGAGAATCATTTCCACTTTGCCAGGTAAATTACCCTGGTAGAATGTTTTCTACTGCCTAGTGGGACTATGAACCTCCTCCAAGCAAGCTTACTCTTCAGGATTCAGCTGTGAAGGTTCCAGGTTGTCAGATTAAAAGAGCTGAGATGCGGGTGAAGCAGCTGACCATGGTCCTCAGTGATCAGGTCCGGGTGGAGAGAGAGCCAGATTGGTGGCTGCACCTTAAAAAGGCTTAAGAGGGTGGTAAACCATTGTTGTCTGGGCCATGCCAGGACTATAAGGATGACCTGTGCTTGGTCCTGCTTGATCTGCAACAGAATCTTGTGAATTAATGGAATGGGGGGAAACGTATAATACAGATAAGTTGTCCATGCCACAGGAAGGCATCTGTAAGAGACCCCAGGCCACGGCCCCTCTGGGAGCAAAACTGATGGCATTTCCTGTTGTTGCAGGTAGCAAACAGCTCTATAAGGGGAGTCCTCCACCTCTCGAAGATGTTTCTAGTGATATCTGGATGAAGGGACCATTCGTGGTAAGTGGAGAAGGACCTGCTGAGGATCTGCATACCCAGAAGGTAAGATGCTTTGCGGTAGATTGAATACGTAAGGCAAAACTCTCACAGTCTGATTGCCTCCTGGCAATGGGAGGGAAGAACGCACTGCACCCTGTCTGTTGATGTAGTACATGGGAGTTGTACTGTCTGTGAGAACTGAGACTGCATTGTCTAATGTGCGTTAAGAACGCCTGGTAGGCCAAGCGAACTGCACTGTGATCTCTGTTATTGATATGGAGCGAGAGATCTTCTTGAGACCACAGGCCTTGAGTCCAAAGATGCCCATAGAGGACTCCCCAACCGAGCACCAAGGTGCTGAAGACCAGATACATGGATGGTTGGGGCCTCAAAAACGGTACTCCCGCACAAACTGTTTGTCTGTTCAACCACCAAGTCAGTGAGTAAAGGACTTGAGGTAGAACAGTAAATACTATGTCCAGATGATGTCATGAGGGTGAATATACCCTGAAGAGGTCTGAGATGCAGCCTCACACGTTGTTCCACGTATGTTCACAATGCCATGTGGTCTGGAAGACTCAAGCACATCTGAACTGTTGTGATCAGAGGCGCCTGAAGGGAGCTTATCAAAGTCGAGATTGAGCAGAAACGATCCTCTGGAAGCAGGGGCTTTGCCTGTAGGGAGTTGAGAACCACCCCGATAAACTGTATCCTTTGTATAGGGATAAGGGTGGACTTCTGGTAATTTATTAATAGGCACAACGCCTGGAAGGCAGACATGCCAAACCCATGAAAAACACACAGAAATTGGGCTTGTTTTTAAGCTTAACTGGCTTGTGAGCTACTTGTTGGCTAGTTTTTGGCTTGTAGCTTGTCTGGCTTGCACTTTGCACTTCATGCAAAGGAGTGGGTACTAACCTCAGACGTAAAGACTGAAGCTGTAATCAGTATCCAAACCAGTGAGGAGTCCACAGATCGCCTGCTCTGGAGGAGAGCAGTGCCACCTGAGTATCTTTAAAGTTCTCTTGGAGTTATGATGTTTGATTTTAGGGAGAATTATAACATCTCTAAATTTTTACTCTTTGCCGATACAGTAGTACCTCAGACATACGAACATGCCAGGAATTGTTCGTAACTGAACAAAACGTTATGGTTGTGCTTTCAAAAGTTTACAATTGAACATTGACTTAATATAGCTTTGAAACATTACTATGCAGAAGAAAAATGCTGCTTTTAACCATCTGAATTTAAATGAAACAAGTACAAAAACTATTTCCTTACCTTGACAAAAAAATTTAACTTTCCCTTTTTTTACATCGTTATGTTTAACACAGTACTGTACTTGCAGTATTTGCTTCATTGTTTTTGTTTCTGCTGCCTGATTCGTACTTCCGATTCCAAATGAAGTGTGTGGTTGACCGATCAGTTTGTAACTCTGGTGTTCATAACTCTGAGGTTCTACTCTACTGTACGTATTCTCAGCTAATTGCAATTTAACATAGCTTTTTATCTAAGAATTATGACAGTTATACAGAAAAGCCAGAATGTTTAATGAGTGGCCCTGAAGGAAAAAAGGAAGAAAAAATGCTTACCCAGCTTAGCCTTGCCATCAAGTCATAATGCAAAGATGAATAGTGCCTGAGAGACTAATTTAAAGACGGTTTGTTATTTCCCATTGCTCTAGCAAACAGTGTGGTTCACTGGGTGTTTTTTCCGACCAGGCTCATGAAAACTCTTGATCTGACCTTTAACGGTTGGTAACCATTAAAGTACGTTGAATGGCAACTAAATATACCCTTTATACTAAATAGGCTACTTTTTTGCTAGGTCAGGAGACTACACTATATCTATAGACATTTATTTAAGTAATTACGTAGTTTAACATACATTTATTCAGATTCCTCTTTAGTCTTATGTTGGCAAATGGTCAATAATGCATTTCTTATTTACTAGAAGATTACTTATTTTACTTCTGATTTGTTTCAAGCTGCATTTGGATGAAAACTAGAATTCAATTCAAATGCACAAAACAGCAGTTTAGTTATCAGTTAAATAAAACTATCTTAATATGCTGAATACTTGAGAAAAATGTTATTTTGTCAAAATATTTTTTGCGTTTACAACTTACTGACTAAACAAAGGAAGCGTTACCTGTAGTTTGTGAATTGAACTCTGTTTCTGGTCACAATATCCTTCAAGATTTTAGAACTAGTGGACCTCATCCTCTCATACATTGTTTTTAATCACAGACTGGAAGAGGAAAACAAGCTTTTTCAACTCCCAATCATTTTCTAAATGAATCAGTCATTGAACTAAACGAACAGAACAGACAAAATGATAAAAAAATTCTCCCTGCATCTCCAGAAAACACTACTGCTGTTAAAAGCTGGTTCAGCTCTTGAACAAACTCCAGGTGTTTAGCCCGTGATTTTTACGAGTTCAAGTGATCAGACTTTCTAAGAAACCATCCATTGTTATATTTGTATTTATAGTTATTTTAGCCTGATTTCCAATGCCACAAGGATTCAGTACAATAACTTAAATGTCAATACACTTTAGGAAAAACTAAACATAGTTAAATCAAACATACTGCCACCTGCCAATATACAGAAGAAATATGTTGATTCTTTTCATTTAGTTCATTATAAAGCACCTGGATAAATCAGTTACTGAGAGGATGTTATTTCCTAAAGTGCCAGGAGTCTAACCATACTTGACAACAGAAGCTGAAAGTGAGATACAATTGTTCTCTACTCCATTTTGAGAATGCAAATGGCTCTTCTGACAAGCTGACAACTTTTTCTCCTATGCCTGCTGTGTTACACATACAAAATGGATAACTCGGTGTGTGTAGACATCTGTTAATAAACTGACCATGTTCTCATTACATAGCAACTGCATCTCACACTTCAGTGTTCTGATCTTTCTGCTGTACAAATTCATAAATGTATTTATATCAAATATTTATCTCCAAAATGTCATATTAGCTCTTCACTGTGAGTTTATTTTTTAAATAAATACCCTTTAACACTGTGTTGCTACAATTCATTTGAGAGATGTGGACAAAATACATTTCTCTGATAAACTGCGCTGGCAAGGTACATTCTATACAAGAGAACAATTGAAAACAGCCAAAAATTCTTCATATAGGATTTATGTATTAAGTGTTACCAATTAAGAAATATGGGCTTGAACAGCACTGCACTGGCAGACCTCTTGCCAGGGGACACTAAATGGAAAGGATGAAACTGAAAACAGACTACAAAAACCAATTTTTTTTTTAATACATTACTACAGATATGCACCTTCATTCTACTCATCACCTGTGATGGCACCTGAGGTTTTCATGTTCTGCTATGAATTGTGGCCTACCTAACAGATACACTTACTTCTTACCCTCATATTCTAAAAACATACTGCTTCATGGTTGTGTAAAAAATGAAACATCATTTCATATAATTCCCTTCCAAAGCTGTGGGTTTTTTCTGTTTGTTTCCATGTTCAGTATCTAATGGTTGACAAAGGGTAACTGGAGATATGTGAGTGATTAAGGGAGAAAAGGTGAACACTGTAAGTTATATTCTGTACTATTATATTCTGTAGGTTTTACCACGTGAGGCATTACATTTTTTCCCACTTTTAAATACAGTTTTGCTTGGGTTTTTTATTATTATTATTCTGACATAACAAACGAGAACATTTCATTGTTTTGTTTTTCATGTTTATCTTCTGTAAGCCACTCTGTCCCTTTTCAGTTCATGTAACTTGAGAAAATGCAAGTTATCCACAAAAGGAAATTCTTTTGCTCTTGTATTTCAGACATTTCTTGAACATTAGCCAGGCTCTGTCAAATTTCAATGAATGGTCATGCAGGCTACTGCCCCAAATTTTCTAAAGCTACTGATGACTTGCAGTGTTTCAAGGAAGATTAAGAAAGAAAAATGTCTAGTCTAGGTGATATCTAGGGAATAATTAGAGGAAGCTATTGTCATGACCTGGCCATTTTCCAGGTGGAAAAGGATCTGTATGTGGGTTTTTAAAAATTGGCGCTGCCTCTGAAGACTGGAAGAATTAGCCTCCCTATCTGAGTGAGTTAGTCAAAGTAAAGTTCAAACTGAGAACTTAGAGGAAGGTATACAGTAAATCCTCGATTAATGTTGTAGTTATGTTCCTGAAAAATGCAAGTAAGTGAAATGGATGTTAAGCAAATCCAATTTCCCCATAAGAATTAATGTAAATCGGGGGGAGGGGTTTAAGTTCCAGGAAAATTTTTTTCACCAGACAAAAGACTATTTTATTTATTTTTTAGATAGACAGACGGACAGACAGACAGTATAAGTTTTAAACAAAATTTAATACTGGTACACCGCGATGATGATTGTGAAGCTTGGTTGAGGTGGTAAAGTCAGAGGGTGGGATATTTGCCAGGGTATGCCTTACTACTAAATGATGAACTAGCAATTGGCTGAGTCCTCAAGGGTTAACTCGTTGTTAATTTAGCCTCACACTCTACGAGGCAGCACGGCAGACAGAGACACAGACACACACCCTGTGTGTGAGAAAGAGATGCGCATTGCTCCTTTAAGTACGCTGACCCCACTCTAAGTAAATTGCCTTTTTAAATTAATCAGCAAGCTGAGACTGCAGCTGCTGCCAGGAAGCTCCCTCTGTCCTGAGCCCTGTCATGTGTCCCCCCTGCTCTATGGAAGATAGGGTAAGCGGGGTACAGGAGCACAGGGACACACAGCAAGCAGGAGGCTCCGTGGAGCAGCTCCAAGGCAGAGGGCAGGAGCAGCACACGGCAGAGGGGGGAGGGACAGTTGAACTGCCGGCAATTGATAGCCTGCTGGGCGGCTGCCGCACAGGGAACTTAGGGGAACGGGGAGCTGATAGGGGGGTTGCCGGTCAACCCTGGTTCCAAGCCCCCACCAGCTAGCTGCAATGGGCTGCTCTTCCTGCAAGCAGTGGACAAAGTAGGTGGCTGCTAAAGGACGTTATAAGGGAGCATTGCACAACTTTGAACGAGCATGTTCCCTAATTGATCAGCAATGTAACAACGTTAACCAGGACGACTTTAAGTGAGGAGTTACTGTATTGGACTTGTGGGGTTAACATGCAGAAGTCTCTTCAGAGTTTGTCTGGAAGGCCACATCTGATGTGGAGAAGATGTCACAATAAAAATTGCCCCCTCCCTCCCAGGGTCCCCTGGGTAAGCACCAGTGTTGTATACTGCTAACACTTTTATATGCATTGGAAAGGATCTTGGGAAGGGTTAAAGGTGTGAGTGTGGAATGGAAGATTCCTTTGCAGGTTGCAAGAGGCCAAAGGGGAAGAAAGGGAGAAAGGAACGAGTTAACTCAACGATCCAGATAGGTCCAAAAATAAGGAACTAACTGCAGCCCAAGGCCAGCGCAACAAACAGGCTCTCTGCTGCCAAACAGCTGGAAGCCTGTATCTCAACCCTGGCTAGCCGTAAGAAAGGAAAACTGAGCCAGACAGAACTGAAGGGGTTGCAAAACTAGTAAAATTGCAAAGGTCAGCAAGTTGGAACACAAAAGTCTTGCAACCCTGAAACCCGTGTGTTTTGGGGAAGCTAAGGGAGCCACGAAGGCTGGTTCGGACTGGTACAGAGGGCACCGGGGACAGGAGTCCCTGGACGAATCGCCCCCAGAAGAACCCAGGGCTTAAAACCCTCCTGAGAGCTGAAGCAAGTCAGAGATTTACAGCGGACCCTAGACAACCTCGTCACAGGGCAGAACTCTCATCTACTCTTCTCACTTTTCTTCTTATGTTACACCCAGGCTTGGCCAGCCTTGGGTTGTGCGTGTGTAAGTATGAAAGTAAGTATTGAAGTGGGCACTGTTGCTTTCTTCCTCCCTCTGAGTGACGTGGGGCACACCCAGCACTAACTGCTGTTATTTGGTTAATAATGCTTTAAGCTTAGTCACTTGGTGTGCTCCTTCATCATCACCTCCCCTAAAGATCCTGCGGCCCCAGCCTGATCAGCTGAAGCCCCAAGCAGATTGGTAACATAAATCTGTCACAAAGGGACTACGATATACTGAAATTGTATGATATGAGATATTATAGGATAAATGATGTTAAGCAACTTTGAATGGTGAGGGATGTTAGTTACTGAATTGTATGTTTGCTAAACTGTTCGCTAAATTCTCAGCAAAATTTCATTAACACAATGTTTTGCACTTTTGAGGGAGAGGAGGGGGTATTTAAAGAAAAATACTAGCATTATTCATCAAACAGAAATAGATAGCAGTGTAGTGCAATATTCTGTGGACTAGACTGGGCTCTACACCCCGAAGTGTAGAGCAACTTACATATTATACAAAGTTTAAATTTTGATCCCAAGGAAAAAGATGACAAAACAAAAAAGCTGCCAATCCTACTGGGACATTGCGATTGCCATCTTGAAAAATAAAAATATTTCTAAAAGATGTGAGTTGAATTGCGGGGGATCCATTATATTTCAAAATGCATGTGCCAAGAAAAAATATCTTATATCTAACGCAGTGAACTACACTGAATTAACAGAAAAATCACATTCCATGTAGTTAAAAATATAAGTTTATAATGCTTACAAAAACAATCTGGATAACCAAGTTTCTTTAAAACTTCTCATTGAAGACAAATAGGAGTTTGAAGTTTTACAAAAATGCCTTTTAAATTAGAGGTGCAAAATAGGCACTTAAAATATTGAACAAGATCTTTTCCACCCAGATCTCAACAACAGACAAAATTTGAAACATACCAAAAACTCAGTCATGATTTTTTGAGTACACAAGGGAAATTTCAGTCTAAATGACACAGTACTGGCTACAGAAAATGGGTTAGTCTTTAGCTACTATGTTCCTCATTTTATAAAATTACAAGGAGTGAAAAAAACAGCAAATGTTTAAAAGAATGAACTGTTAATTCAATTTGATGCTAAATTTAAACTTTACTATTATCATCATCAGCTAGAGATTTAGTCAGATTAAAAAAACAACACTGTTTTCACAACTGTATCCCTGAAATGCAAGGAACATTTATACAACGCAAAGTTTTCAAAAGCCAAATGTATAGAAAGTGATGTACGCCTTTTGAACTTTCCATATACACTATAAAGCCATGTATAAAATGAGAATACAGCATTTTGATGGATCAAGACAAGAAAAACAATTTATCTCAAGTAACTCTATACTGAAACTACTGTTTAGATGGCTAAATAAAATCATGTAATAAGATATATGTGGATCACCTCCACCACACTGAAAAGGATGAATATTAAACAGCTGCTGCTATCTTCTAACAAATTCAACAAGACTTGTAGAAAGAGGCACAAAGAATTTCTTAAACTGGCCATCCTGTCCAAAGTGGCCTTAATCACACTAATATTTCTGCAGCAGATTGAAAAAAAGCAACATAATGGGGCTATCACAATTTCAGAACACTAAGAGATCTTGAACCTGACAGTCATACAACATTTAACAAATAATTGTTTTTCAGTTAAGCTTTAAGTTCACTTAGTGGTTTGGCAGGACATACTATATTACAAATGGCTAAAGAAAAGGGAATGATACTAGGAATAAAATACTTAATCCATGACCACTGTACTCTAGGCACATCACAACCTCTATATCATTCACTTATTTTTAATATGAAGACAGTTACTTTTATTGTATTCTGAAAATTACATCTTCACAGTGTTGGGAGACAAAGTATTAAAGAGTACCCCCTGAAAATGACTCAGCAACCACAAAATTTAAGGGTAGGTGAAACAGACAGATATAACTCCAATATATCTGAAAGGCAGGGAAAGTTCATTATATCATTTGTTTAACAATAGGTAGCTATCAATCCGCAAAGGGATATTTCTGTTAATTACTTTTACTGGAATACTCCAATGCCAGACCACACAACCATTTTACAAAGCACTTTTAGGAGAGGAAGACCAGAAAACTAAGCTCAGAGACCTGATGGCAACACCAGCTTGATAGCTGCCAAGCTCCAGATGAATAGCCTAATAATAAGTTTGACTGCCGGTAAGAGGAGGTTACTCACCTGTGCGGTAACTGACATTCTTTGAGATGAGTGTCCCTGTGGGTGCTCCACTCCAGGTGTTGGTGCGTTCCTGCACCTTCGCTCTGCGATTTTGACAGCAGTACTCATACCGGTTGCGCACACACAGAGCCTGCTCCCCCACCCCCGCACTGAGTGTACCTTAACAGTACATGTGCACGACCGGTCTCCTCAGTTCCTTCTCTACAATGGAGGCTACCACAACTCCAAAGTAGAGGGGAGGAGGGTGAGTAGTGGAGCACCCACAGGGAAACTCATCTCAAAGAACGTCAGTTACTGCACAGGTGAGTAACCTCCTCTTTGAAAGAGAGAGAGAGGGGGGGGGGTGTCCCTCTGGGTGCTCCACTCCACGTGACTTAAAAGCAGTGTTTCTCAAGGAGGCAGGGACTTCGGATCTGGTAGGAATGCAGTAGATACAGTTCTGCCTAATTGTGTATCAGAGAGAGGGCCTTGAGTAAGGGCATAATGCTTAACACATGTGTGTTCAGAAGTCCAAGTGGCCGCTTTACAGATGTCAGACAAGAACTTTGCGTAGAAAAGCCATGGAGGTAGCCACAGATCTAGTGGAGTGAGTTCTAATGCCGTCTGGAGGCATAACTTTCTTTATCTGATAGCAGAGTCGGATACACTCAGAAATCCAATTTGAAAGTCTCTGGGTAGAAACAGGGGCCCCTTTGGAGCACTCCGCAATGGAGACAGAGTCTAGAAGAGCTCCTAAAGGGCATGGTTCTATCCAAATAGAAGGACAAAGCCCTGCATACATCTGATGTATGCACTGTGGATTCAAAAGAGTTTGCATGTGGTTAGGAAAGGTTGGTAGGTGTATCGGCTCATTGATGTGGAATGACGAATGAAAGAAATTTGGAAGAAATTTGGGGTGTAGTCTGAGGGTAATCTTGTCCTTAAAAAAACAGCGTATACGGTGGGTCCGCCATGCATGATTCTATTTCTCCTGCCCGTCTGGCGGAGGTGATTGCCACTAAGAATGCTGTTTTCACAGAGAGGTGTAAGAGGGAGCAAGTGGCTAGGAGCTTGAATGGTTGTTGAATGAAGCAGGATAAGACTAAGTAAAGGTCCCACAGAGGGGTAGGAGGTTTAATGTCCCGGTATAGGGATTGGAGCCCTTTGAGAAAACACTTGGTGATTGGATGAATAAAAACAGAGGTATCATCAATCTTGTCATGAAAAGTTGTAATAGAAGCTAAGTGGACTTTGATAGAGTTGAAAGAAAGGCCAGATTGCTTCAGGTCTAATAGGTAGTCAACAGTGAGTGGAAGAGGTGCAGAAGTCGGAGGAAATCGTTTAGTTAAGCATCATTGTGTGAATCGCTTTCACTTTCGGAGAGAGGTGATGCAAGTAGATTGTGTTCTGCTATGTAGGAGCACTCTTTGAACCCACTCAGAGCATGATAGTTTGTTTTGGGAGAACCATGGAGGAGCCAAGCTTTGAGATGAAGCATGGAGAGGCTGGGGTGAAGAAATTGCTTGTGTTGCTGCGATAGGAGGTTCGGCGTGAGCGGCAATGAAATCGGTGAGCCAATTGACATTCTGGTGATGAACGGAAACCACAGTTGGCTGGGCCATGACGGGGCAATCAGAATTACCATGGCACGATTTGTTCGTATCTTTGTCTGTGGAGAACCGGTACCAGGAGAAATGCATATAGTAAGTCCTGATCCCATGAGATCATGAACACACCTCCTCGGGAACGTTTGCCTAGTCCCACTCTGGAGCAAAATTCAGGATATTTCATGTTTTTCGCAGTTGCGAAAAGGTCTATGGTTGAGTAGTCCCAAATGCGGAATATGTTGTGGATGATCGCCTTGTTTATCTCCCATTCGTGATCTTAGGGAAAGCATCTGCTTAATTCATCTGCTATGGTATTCAGAGCTCTGGGAAGACAGGCGGCTGATATCCAGATTTGTTTGCAAGGCACCAATTCCAGAGCTTCATAGCTTCTATGAAGAGCGAGTGAGTGCAAGCTCCTCCCTGCCTGTTTACATAGAACATGCAGGCGATGTCTGTCATTATCCGTACGTGTTGGTTTCGGATTAATGGGAGGAAGTGACGGCAGGCATTGCATATGGCTAGAAGTTCTAGGACATTTATGCATAGGGAGGTTTCGGCTGAAGACCATAGCCCTTGGGCTGTGTGGTGGGACATGTGTGCACCCCACCCTGTGAGGGATGCATCGGTAGTCATTATGAGGGATGGAGCATCCTGTAGAAAGAGGACTCCTGAGCAGAGGTTGGAGGGAACTATCCACCATAGGAGAGTCTTTGACTCTGAAAGGTATGGATAGAGGCTCGTTTAGAGCGTGTACATTCGGTCTGTACACTGTGGCCAACGAAGCTTGGAAGCAGGGGGCGGCAGAGATATCTCAGTGGTTTGAGCATTGGCCTGCTAAACCCAGGGTTGTGAGTTCAATCCTTGAGGGGGCCATTTAGGGATCTGGGGCAAGAATTGGGGATTGGTCCCGCTTTGAGCAGGGGGTTGGACTAGATGACCTCCTGAGGTCCCTTCCAACCCTGATATTCTATGGTTCTATGATAGTCGTGCATTTTTTACCACAAAAGTGCACAAGGCAATGTGACCTAGTAGTTGTAGACAGTCTCAAGCAATGACCTGAGCACTGTTGCGAAGTTTCATGGCCAGGAGTTGCATGCTGTTGAAGTGGTCGGGCGGGAGAAATGCTATTCCCTTCCGGGAATCGAGGTGTGCTCCTATGAACTCCAAGTGCTGGGTAGGAGATAATGTGGATTTGTTTTTGTTTATTTGTAGGCTGAGGGATAGGAAGCAAGCGACGGTGAGCTGCGTGCATCAAAGAGCTTCGTCGAGGGTTCAGGCTTTGAGGAGACAATCGTTGAGGTAAGGAAATATTATGACCCCTTGTTTCCTGATGTAGGCAGTGACTACAGCTAGGAGCTTGGAAAAAACACGGGGAGCGGTGCATAGGCCAAAGGGTAGTACCCTCTATTGAAAGTGCGTCAAGCCAAGGGTAAAACGAAGGAAACGTCTGTGGGCTGAATGTATAGTCACATGAAAATAGGCATCCTGTAGGTCGAGGGCTGAAAACCAAATCGCCCTGCTCCAGCGCTGGGGTTACGGTGGTGAGGGTAACCATTCTGAATGTTTGCTTTTTCATAAATTTGTTGAGCTGCCTGAGGTCGAGGATCGGTCACCATCCCCTGGTTTTCCCTTTCCGTTAAGAAATAGTAGGAATAGAAACCCTTCCCTCTGTGTTGTTCAGACACAACTTCCATTGCTCCCAATTGAAGGCGATGTACTTCTTGGAGGAGCAGCTGCTCGTGAGAGAGGTCCCTGAAGAGGGACTGGGAGGGTGGGGTAGGAGGCAAGGATAGGAAAGGGATGGAATAGCCAATTGTGACGACCTCTATAACCCACTCGTCAGTGGTAATGTTCTGCCATTGATGGGAGAATGTCATAGGTGGTGTCCAAAAATAGGGGCATGTGGTGTAAGCACTGAAGTGGGAAAACTGTTTTCTATAGTCTCCACCAAGGCTTCAGATCTGTTTATTAGTCAGAGGGGGTTGAGACACTGCCAAGGAATTGGGACAGCAACTCTGGTATCTGGGTCTCTGGCGTTGCTGTTGTTGCTCATGTGGTCTATAGAATTGCTGGGTGTATGCGGGGTAGCGTGGACGCTGGTAAGGTTGATATCTATATTGTCACCTTCTGGTCGTAGGGGTTTGAATTCCTAGGGACCGGAGAGTTGCCCTTGAGTCCTTCATTGAATGAAGTACGTCATTCGTCGTGGAGCCAAAGAGTTTGTCGCCATAAAAGGGAAGATCTTCAATGGTACTCTGGACCTCTAGAGGAAAGGAAGCGGAAGAGAGCTATGAACCTTGGTGCATGACCACTGCTGAAGCTGCTGCAGTATTGGCTGCATTGAGGGCCACTTAAAGAGCAGTACATGAGATGATTTGTCCCTCGGAAACTAGAGCTGTATATTGTGGTTTCTTTTTTCTGCAATATCAATGAAGTCCATGCATTTATTGTAATTTTTGTGGTCATATTTTGCCAGCACAGCAGTATAATTAGCAATGCGAAATTGTAACATGGAAGATGTCTATACTTTACGTCCGAGCAGATGTAATCGATTATTGTCCTTGTCAGATAGGGTGGAGCAGGGAAACTGGTGTTTGGTCTTTTGGTTGACTGCGTCTACTACCAGCGAGTTCACTGGATGAGTGAAAAGGAATTCAGAGCCCTTGGAAAGGATGAAGTACTTCCGGTCTGCTCAATTACAGGTAGATAGGCTTCCAGCGGGAGTCTGCCAGATGACCATAGCAGGTTCCAAAAGGGCTGTGTTGATCGGTAACGCAATCCTAGAAGGAGAGGGCTGCAGGATGTCCGTTAACTCATGCTGCTGTTCAGGAACCTCCTCCAAGTTAATTCTTAACTCACTGGCAACTCTTGAGAAGGTCTTGAAATTTTGGTAAGTCATCCAAAGATGTTGGGGAAGGAGGAAGTAAGGCTTCATCCGGCGTAACAACTGGATCTCCTGGGTTGGAGGCAGGTCGTGACCGATCCTGCAGTTGTGACGATGCTGTCTGGTGCCTTACGTCAGTGGCAGGTTCGTCAACTGGCGATGCCGGGCAGGTGTCATGCCTGGCTGAGGTGGCATAGCAAGTGTGATCTCGAGGATAAAATGCCCATGGAGCCCAATATTGCCACTGTGGTGGGAAGGGCATGGGTGGTGGCATCCAGGGGTTTACACACCATGGGGCAGGATCCTGAGAGTAGGACGAGCTAATTTTTCTATGACCTTTATTGATTGAGGTCTGAGGATGGGAGATTTGATATGGTGAAAAAATTCCCCCTGCAGTCCAGCTTCCTCATCGCTGGAGGAAGGGTGTCCGGACCCTGATTGAGCATTTGGAGAGAAGTAGGTATTAAGTAGGGGTGACTGCAGGGTAGGTGACACCAGCAGGTCCCTTGACTGCATAAATTGCGGTGCCGAAGCCCCTTTGTGAGGTGTGGGCTGTGCAAGAGGAATCTGTTGAGAAGAAAGCTTCCTCTGCACCAGTGTCCTGAGCATTGTTTCACTGCCAGCCAGCTCAGTGCGTGACGGTGACGGGAGAGCAAGAATAGCCTGTGGGGGGTCAGACATGTCCAGATGTGTCGGCTCCGCTTCCACTGCGGTACTGAACGGTGCCATGAGAGATGCAGGCAGCTGAAAGCCTGAAGCCTCGGCACCACAGCTTTGTGTTATCGCCGCAGCCATGTTTCGCGCGATACCGGAGGAGCCTGGTGCGTCAAAAGTGCTCAGTCAGGGAAGCGCTGGGAGGGAGGTTGTAGACCTGCCTGGGGAAGTGTTCTTTCACAAAGTACCCTTTGCGCGTGAGAGAGGGTGCGGTTTTTTTTTTTGAAGTTTTCTTGTCTTTCTTAGAGGCGGGGGGGGAGGGCTGCAGCATGCAGCAGAGTTGGCGCCCAGGTCTGAAGCTGACCCTAAGGATTTCTGGAGGAGGAGCAGTTTTAATCTCAGCTCCCTATCCTTATGTGCCCTGGATTTTAGCTTGCTGCACAGCCACATTTCTGGGGGATGTGGGACTCCTCCGAACATTTTATACATTTTGAATGGCCATCTGAGAGAAGGATGGCATTATTGCAGGTAGAGCAGTGCTTAAAGCCTCGGGAGCCAGGCATGTTGGAAGCGGCTGCCTATGACAGGAACAAAAAAGGGCAGGGGGGTGGGGTTGGGTTTCTTTTTTTTTAGTTTGAAAGAGAAAAAGATAGAAGAAGTGGTATGTAAGTACTACTGGTAACAAACTAACTAACAAGGAAGGTATTTTAACAAAGGGAGAGAAAAGTCTCCAACGAGTCTTCTGAGCTCCATCTCAGGCCAGGGACGGTAGAGAAGGAACTGAGGAGACCAGTCGTGCACGCATACTATTACGGTACACTCAGTGCAAGGGGAGCAGGCTCTGCACGTGCGCGACTGGCACGAGTACTGCTGTCAAAATCTCCGAGCGAAGGCGCGGGGACGCACCAATACCTGGAGCGGAGCACCCACAGGGACACCTCTCGAAGAAGAACTATGATTAACCACCATGAGTTATCTTGTCTCAGCAGAAAAACAATTAAGGATAACAAAGAAAAATTCTGGTCCCCCCTATTCTTTCCAAGGCCCCACAACTGCTCTCGATAGCTAAGCAAATGGACAACTCTTTGGGGTAAAAAGGAATGATGTATCGAATCGACTTGGACCAAAGTGAGATCACAAGGAGAAACAGGAGGATTTATACTATGAAGCAACCTGCTAGCCACTGTCAAAAGTATTAAAAGATGAACTCCTCTGAAAAAGAACCAGATGGGAAACAGATGCTATAGAGGGCTATCAGTCAGGGACACAGACTAAACACTCAAATTTGCTGAACAACTTTTTCCTCTCTCCCCCAACCCCAGCCTCCGAAAAAGAAATGAGGATATGGTCATAGAAACAAGATGGCATTAAGGTCTTTATCCCAGGACCAGATCACAGATATCCTTCAAACAAGAAGTTGACAACAGAGAAGCAGTAGCAACACTACAGTCGAAGTTAAGACAAAGGATGGTTTAGAGTGCTAGTTTGAGAATTGGGCTGAATACCCTGCTCTACCACAGACCCCCCTCTGGGACCTTGAGCAAGTCACAGTCTCTGCGTCTCAGGTTAAGAGTACGTCTGCCCTGCAGCTGGGAGGTGTGATTCCTAGGGCAGGCAGACAGATGCAAGCTAGCACCATGAAAATAGCAGCGTGGGCAGCAGCTTATGCTAGCCACCTGATTCCAAATTCAGATGGCAAGACAGAACCACCATCTGTGCCATCATGTCCATGCTGCTACTTTTGATGCAACAGGTAGAGCTAGCAAAAGTGTTTACCTGCAGGGGGAAATCATACCTCCCCACTGCAGTACACACTATTCTTTGTGCTCCATCTGTAACATGGGGAGAAGTAATATTTCCCTACCTCACAGGGGAATTCAGAGATAAATCAGAAACTGTGAGGTGCTCAGATTGTGGTAATGAAGGCCTAAAATTATCTCCATAAATAGGCAAAAATTCAGCCTCTGTTTTGTTAGAAAAACCGTTTAACCCCAAATTTACCACACACAGTATGAGGAAAGAGCAAATTTTCTGGAAGTTTCAGAGTAAATCTTATTTTGAGTTCTAATCAACTAAAAACAAATCTTAAAAAAGTTAAGATTTTGAATTTCAACTTTTGGGCCCTCTGTATCTTACACGATACAAACAGTAGAAAGTTTAAAATGTGTACAGAGTCAGATTTAGGGTCTCCCTCTCTCTGGTGATACATAATTATTTTATTAACACAAAGAAAAATAGTGTTAGTCACCATATCTGAAAACTTCTGCATGACAGAGCTGATGGATATGTCAGCTACTTCAGTTGGATAACATGGCATATGGAAGCTTTTAAAATAAGCTAGAGGGGGAAAAGCTTTGAAGCAAGTTGGGGGAAAGGACTCCTGCAGTATTTGTGTTGCTTCTTGGAGGAGGCTCTCTGACAAAGAAACAGCTAGCTCTCTGACAAAAACAGCTATTTTGATGAAGACCAGAATCTTTGAAAAAGTCCCAAACCAGCTCAGGAGCACAGCTCATGAAAGTGTTCAGCCAGCTCCAACAGAGCCTAATTTTTGTCAAAGTAGCTTTTGCTCTGTTGAAGATCCTATCCTTTATAAAGAGAAATATTAATATTATTCATCATAGATAAAAAAAGTAGCTTTGATTACTTTTGTTCACCAACATACCATTTGGCAGACTTTCAAATCAACAATCTGAATTTGCAAAAAAGGAAATTCTGGCTAAGCCAGCCAATAAAAATTGGCTACAGAAAAACCTGGAAAGCTTATTAGGAAAAAGGAACAGAGACAAGAACAAGAGAACTTTGAGTTCCTCTGAGTCACTGGGCCAATATAATCATTGAAAGCAGGCAAGTTTCTGACCAAGAAGGAAAAAACAGGCAAGACATACAGAGGCCCCAGGAAACACCCTTTTCCCCAAACATGAGTGAATGTAAGCATGGTAGTGGAGAAATTCAGTCTCTGTGGCGGCGGGGAGTTTGGGGAAAAAGGATAGTGGAGAATTAGCATTCCCATTTAGACAGAAATAAAGCTGTGATGCATTATTTGTTGCATACAGGGGTTGTGCTAGAGTTGAGGAGCGTGCCTGTAAGCGGGGGAGTAGAAGTTGTGTACTTTTTCATGCCTCAACTTATTTCATTGCTTTGGTTGTTACACTAGCTATCTTTATTCCTGGGGGAATTCTGCGCCACTGCACCTGCACAGAATTTATGTCTCCTGCAGATTTCTTTGCTTCCCCGCAGAAAAATGACCAGGAAGCAAAGGGAAGCCACAAAAGCGGACATGCAACTCTCCCCACCAGTATGTTTCGGGTAAATCACTGTGGGGCAGGGAGCAGGACTGGGGAAGACCTGCTGGTGGCTCCTACCCTTGCGCTGGGCTCAGCTGCTAGTCCCAGCTGGGCTGGGGAGGATGGAACTTCCTCATCCTCTGCATGGCACCCAGGGCCAAGTCAAACCCAGCCTCAGATTTCTCCCCCATCTGCAGGAAGCTCTGCAAATGCCCCCCTCCCCCCTTCCTGCACCCCTCGCTCCTCAGCTGCAGGAGGAGGGATCCCTGTATAGGGAGCTGCTCCCCCATCCGCCCAATCCCCGTGCATCCAGACCCCACCTCCCTCATACTAGACCCTGCTGCTGAGCCTCACTGCCCCACACTCAGAACCCTCTCCTGATGAGCCTTACTCCCCCTACACCTGGACTACCCCATGGAGCAACCTACACCCGGATCCCCATCCCACCGAGCCACAAGCAGCTCTACCAGGATCCCCATCCCACACCCAGACACCTCTGCCGAGCTCCATTCCCCTCCCCGCTGAGCCCCAAACCACCTTCACCTGGACCCCCCTGCAGAGTCCCATTACTGTTTCATCCAGAACCTCCCCAACAAGCCCCTGTATATCCAGATTCCCCGCCCCCGCCCCCCGCCCCCAGATCTCCCACTTAGCCACCCGCACCCAGATTGTCCCACAAAACCCTGTCAACCCACACCTGGATCCCCCTATACTAAGCTCCTCCACACTTGGATCCTGCCTTGCTGAGCCTGCCTGCCCACACTTGGTGCACCTGGCACAGAAGGGCAGGGCTCTGGGGTGTTTTGGAGGCAGGCCCAGTCCTTGCACTGTATCATAGTTGGGTGCAGCCTCACCTCTGATCTCCCACCTCTGTACAACCAGTGGTCTGTACTCTTCAATGCCATGATGGAGCCTCATATTTATTTGACAAATAAAATTTGCAGAATTTTAAAATATTGTGTGCAGAATTTTAAATTTGTTGGCACAGAATGCTCTCAGGAGTAATCTCATGCATGGACCAGATTTAGCTGACATGCAAAGATGTTTTGTGCTTTGTTTTGTTTTTTTAATATCAATACAGGTAGTTTACCTTGAGTGTCGCAACATAGTGAATATCCTCTGCATATTCCTAGATCTTCATTACCACCAACCTGGCCTCCTGTTCTGAGGGAACACAAATTAGCTCATCATTGAGAGAGGTCTGTTTGTACACAAACAGTGTTTCTATTTGATGTGCTAACGGTAGGACCCCAATTACTTTCAACTACATCCAGGGAGTAGTGACTACTTTGAAGACATATTAAAAATTATAATGCCCTCCAAGAAAAAAAACTATGATGCCCAAGCATTTTCATAAAGATGTAGTGAGACAAAGAACAAATAATAAAACAGAACAAGTACATAGGGTCAAAAATTAGAAAGGCCAAGGCACAAAACGAGATTAAACTAACTAAAGACATAAAAGTAACAAGAGAACAATCTACAAATACATTAGAAGCAAGAGGAAGACCAAGGACAGGGTAGACCCGTTACTCAACAAAGGGGGGAAATCAATAAGAGAAAGTGTGGAAATGGCAGAAGTGCTAAATGACATTTTTGTTTCAGTTTTCACCAAAAAGGTTAGTGATTGGATGTCTAACATAGTGAATGCCAGTGAAAATGAGGTAGGATCATAAGGAAAAAACAAATTAAAAATTAGACAAGTTAGAGGTCTTCGAGTCAATAGTTTCTGATGAAATACACCCCGGAATACCCATGGAGCTGACTGAGCCATTAGCTATTATCTTCAAAAAATAATGGAAAACAGGAGAGATTCAAGAGGATTGGAAAAGGGCAAATATAATGCCCATCTATAAAAAGGGAAATAAGGACAACATGGGGAATTACAGATCGGTCATCTTAACTTCAGTACCTGGAAAGATAATGGAGCAAATAATCAAGCAATCAATTTGCAAACACCTAGAAGATATTAAGCTGATAAGTAACAGTCACCATGGATTTGTCAAGAACAAATAGTGTCAAACCAACCTAACAGTTTTCTTTGACAGAGTAACAAGCCTTGTAGATAGGGCGGAAGTGGTAGTTGTGATATATCTTGACTTTAGTAAAGCTTTTGATACTATCTTGCATAACCTTCTGATCAACTACTAAAATACAACCTAGACGGAACTACTATAAGGTGGGTGCCTACCTGATGGGAAAACTGTTCCCAGAGAGTAGTTAGTGGTTTAGTGAAGCTGGAAGAGCATATTATGTGGGGTCTCGCAGGGATCAGTTCTGGGTCTGGTTCTGTTCAATATCTTCATCCACGATTTAGAAAATGGCACATTTATAAAGTCTGCAGACAATACCAACTTGGGAGGGGTTGCAAGTGCTTTGGAGGATAGGATTAAAATTAAAAGTTATCTGGACAAACTGGAGAAATTGCCTGAAGTAAACAGGATGAAATTCAATACAGACAAATGCAAAATACTCCACTTAGGAAGAAACAATCAGTTGCACAAATACAAAATGGGAAATGCTTGCAAGGAGTACTGCAGAAATGGATCAGGGGGTCATAATGGATCACAAGCTAAATCTGAGTCAACAGTAACACTGTTGCAAAAAAAGCAAACATTTTGGGATGTATTTGCAGGAGTGTTGTAAGCAAGACACAAGAAGGAATTCTTCCGTTCGACTATGCAATAATTAGGCCTGAACTTGAGTACTGTGTCCAGTTCTCGGCACCAGACTTCAGGAAAGATGTGAACGAATTGGAGAAAGTCCAGAGAAGAGCAATAAGAAAGACTGAAGGTCTAGAAAACATGACCTATGAGGGAAGATTGAAAAAATTGGGTTTGTTTAGTTTGGAGAAGAGAAGATAGAGTGGTAACAGTTTTCAAGTACATTAAAGGATGTTATGAGGAAAA
Organism: Eretmochelys imbricata; assembly: GCF_965152235.1. Classification (NCBI taxonomy): domain Eukaryota; kingdom Metazoa; phylum Chordata; order Testudines; family Cheloniidae; genus Eretmochelys; species Eretmochelys imbricata. The sequence continues at coordinate 78,520,360 of NC_135578.1, forward strand.
GGGAAAAAATTCTTCTCCTTAATCTCTGGGGACAGGAAAAGAAGCAAATGGCTTATAAGGCAGCAATGGCAGTTGGAGATTTTTAAGAGCAAGTTAAACAAACACCTGTCAGGGATGGTCTAGATAATACTCAGGTCTGCCATGAGTGCAAGGGACGGGACTAGATAACCTCTTGAGGTCCCTTCCAGTCCTATGATTGTATGATTCTATGAATTGGTTCATGGCCTGGAAGACGGACCATGAGATCTCCATCACAGTTGCTAACTTTCACGTGATAAATAAGCATCCTGACTTTCACAGTAAGCCAAAAATCAAGCTAATCCCATTGCAAAACAAGGCCACCAATCCCTAAGAACCCCAACATTCTATGTGACTAGATCCCCCCAGCGTGCAGTCTGGGCCTGTGGTGGGCCTGCTGTACATCCCTGACTCTCCCCCCGCCACCACTTGTTGCTGCATGCCCCCGCTTGCTGGGAGCTGATTAAAAAAAAAAACTACAAAGCAAAAACTAGCCAACAAGCAACTCACAAGCCAATTAAGCCATATACAAGCCCAAATTCTGCGTTTTTTTCATGGATTTGGCTTGTCTGGTCTCCCTTTGAAATGATAAAACTGATGAAACAACATACTGTCCCTTTACAAATGGAGTAGAATGTGACTGATGGCATGGCCTGAATCTGTAATAAGTATTTTCAACACTTGGCAATCACCAGCCAGTTCCAATGACTAAAAAGAAAAAAGCTTGCAAGAAAGAAATAGGCATGAATTTGAGAGTACCTATGGATTGTCATATCTACCACACATGTTGATTTATTTTGGATTTTAAAATGTGCCAAGAACTTTGAATGGGCACATGCACAATAATAAATACAGAATCCAAAGTGGGATCAAATCTCCACAATATGAAATCATCCTAATCCAACCAACATATCCTCCAGGACAACCCACTTTTCCAGAAAATAATAGGATACATTTTTAAGAAAACCTGGGTGGAAAGAATATCATTTTCAGTATGACTTGAAGGTTAATATACGAGGTTCTGACAGATCAAGAGAAAGAACAAGTTACAGACTAAGGAATAATATATCACTGAGAACAGTCCAGCCCCAACTCTTTCTAATTCAATGTAGAGGTGTTAGTTCATGTTCCTAACCTGATTTTAACTATAACAGTGTAACACTGGGTCAGAAATCACCTTTGCAGTACCCAGGACCCAAGCCATTTAGGATTTTATAAGTTTTAAGTGTTCATTTGTTAAGTGGTCCAGTACAACTGGAAGCCATTACACATTACAAAGCAAATGTAACATAGTCTCTGCAACAAGTAATGCTAAGCACAAAAGCAGCCACATTCTTCTTTTGCTGAAGTTTCTAGGTCCTCTTATGATATAATCCCACATAAAACTACATTTTATTAGTTTTAATTTCCTTACTGACAGTAACCACATCCCTAAAAAAATGCTGACACTTACCATATGACAGATTACTTCATTACCTTCATGCCTACCTAGAACTCCAAAAGGAAACCATTCCCTACCTTAGGTTGCCTTCCCTTATTAACAGACTAGAACTGGAAATATTTGAAAACGCATATGATTGCCTAGTCTCCAGTTATAAAATCTAAAAAGCCCTGTTATTGGTTACAGGAGCCACTTATAGAATAAAACCAGTGTGGGTTTCTAGTCAATCCTGAGGAAGATCAGAACATCTCAGAGAATTTATGAGCATCTCTACAACCTCTCCAAATAAGAGATGAATCAGGTGACTAGGAACACAGCCGTAAGGCATGGCAGGCCATTACAGAGCCATCCACAAAATGAGAAAACAATCAATGTACATTACCAGTAAAATCAAATAAACTAGAAGCCCACTCCAAGAGAGAACTGAGCTCCTCTGAGTCACTGGGCCAATGTAATCACTGAAAGCAGGAAAGTTTCTGCCTGACAAGGAAAAAGGGGCAAAACATTCATAAGCCTAGGAAACTATTCTTATTGCCCATTCCAACTTTCTGTTCAAAGAGCTATTTCAAGACATTCATTTTCTCTAATGAGACTGATCTTCAGAGACATCACGGCTGGACAGACAAGAACAAATTATGCCAGATTAAACACATACTTGGAAAAGGGGATAAAGTTTATGAAATGGACAAGCAGGAGACGATTTCCTATCAAAAGCATCCTATTCTAACATCTTCTGGATGTACAGGTTTAGCTTTAAGATGGCCATTACTGATCAGTTTTGTATTAATGCCACTAGAATTTTTTTTACAGAAAAAAGTCTTGCTTCTGAGACTGAGTCCTTGTCCAAAAAAAGGAAATTGTTACTTACCATTCAATAACTGTGGTGGTTGGAGAGGTGTTGTCCATAAGGATTCCACTCTTGGTGCATATGCATGAGATTGGATTCTTTTGGCCAGCACCATCTGTTAGGGCCACACTTGTGCAGTAGCTGTCCTTTTTTGGTAAAGAACTTAAAATGTCACTTGGATAAAGCTGGTAACCAACTGGTGTCATTTAACAAGATCAGCCAGTTGTTGAGCTATGGGTGGAACTGGCTCCCAATCTCCTTAGATAAGTTTCCACAACTGCCAACCACTTGCTAATTAACCTTGTGTTGTGGAAAGATCAAAGGGTAGGACGCTGTACTGGTAGTGAGATGTTCCTACTTGGATTATGAGTTATTTCCTGTGACCTTAAAGTATGAAAATAAGGAAACAGACATCTTGAGGATCCAGTGAGGGAATTACAGAAGACAAAGGCAACATCCTGAACATGCATTGACGGATGAACCTGTTGAGACAAAGATCAGCTTCCTATCTTCTTCAGGATGAGAAAATTATGGGTATCAAATCTCCTGCCCCTAAATTCTAAGGGCACTTCTGAGATGCAAGAAAATCCACCTTCTACTTCAATAATATCTTGGGAGGAGGGTCACTGAAGAGGGGTGGGAAGTAAGGATAGGAAGAGCCTGGAATTGCATGACACTCTCCGTGATCCACTGGTCTACAGTGATCTCAGTCTAGCATTCCTGATTGGATAGAAAAAAAAAAAAAAGACCGCTGCCAAAAGGAGGATGGTAGAGGATTGGGGAGCAAATTGACACACAGACTTCAAGTTCTGGAAAGCTCTTAACTGTAGCATGACATTGGCTGTCAAGAGGAAGATTAAGTGTGGTGTAGCTGAGGAAGAGGTGATGGGTAATCTGAACTGGAACCTCTGTGTTTTTTTTCAGTGCCTCTGATTGTCAGGAATGAGGGTCCGCCTGCAGCTGAGCCCAAGACTAGCTAATTTAATCTCCAGGCAGACTAATAAACTCAGATGGGCTACAGCAGAACCACACAATTGGCTGAAGGGAGCCAGCAGGCATGCTCTTAAAGCAGCATCACCAGGATGTCATTGGCTGCTCAACCCTTCGTCCACAGCTGCAATCATCCCTGTGCCTGCCTTGCTCCTGCCTCCTTCTCAGCCCTACTCCAGCCTTGATCTCTACATGCCTCCAACCCTTGCTCCAGCCTGATTTCCTGCTTCACTCCAGCTCCAACACTTGGTTACAGTTCCTGACTCTGGCTCTGACCCTGGTCTCTGACTCCTGATTCCTGACTCCAGCTCCACTTCTCAGCTCTTGTTCCGCATATCGCCTCACTCCAACCACTAGGCCAGACACTCATGCTTTGGTCCTGACACTGATGCCCTCTGTGGTTGATTTTAGTATGAAGATGTGGTCTGCAGGAGGTTTGAGGTCTGGCTTGCTTTCTTCTTGGGGTGGCAGTATACAAGCCCATTGAGAATGCAAACTGGTTTGTTCTCAAGTTCTTTAATGAATAGAGGGCTTCATCAGTCTTTGCACTGAAGTCATGACCCTCAAATGGAAGATTATCTATCACGGTTTTGATCTCAAAGGGTATTCCCAATGACTGGAGCCAGAAGAACTTTGATACCTCAAATGTCACAATGGTGACTGTAGATGTATCAGATACATCTAAAGCAGCCTCCAGGAAAGTGGTAACCATCAGCTACACTTCTAACATTATGAATTTTAATTCTTCCCTGTACTTTTAAAGGAGTTTTTCCACAAGGAAGTGAGAATTTATCCCAACATGGAAAATTATTTTGCCAAAAGCACCTAATGGTAAGCCATGCACATCTGGAGAGGGGCAAAAGATTCTACTTAAATTTTTATTTTTATTTTTTTGTGGCAAACAGAGACAGTTTCTTAGGCTCCTTTTCCCTCTGTGTTGTTTTAGGGGCCCCTCCTGTTAAGATCTTTCCTGAACAGCCACTACAACAACAGCCTGACAGCAGAGGGGAAGGCGTATGCGCAGGATAAGAGTCCATTCTACATCTCGATGTGGATGACGACGACAAATACACCTCTTCTAGTTCTGAGCAACCCATTCTGATGTGCTTTGGCTCTCATGCATCCTTTGTATCTGGGTAGGGAAAACAGATTATACCAATGTCTCAACTGTTATGTGCAGTACCATGGTTTTGGTGACCCACGGCCAAGTACGAGAACAAGAGGGATTCCAATACAGTGCACGCAGACAAGTCACTTGGTGCTGAATAGCCCATTGGAGCTGAAAGGGATGGTACAGTGAAAGTTGAGGCTGAAGTGAAGGTGGTAAGCAGATTTAGCTAGTATCCCAGGCACTGTTTTTATTGCTGGTACGAGGTGCAATAGGGACCCATCTTAAGTCACTGGCTACCCTTTGGCTGCAGAATTCAGACAAGTCTAAGATGTCAAACTCGTGTCTCTGTTCCAAAGGTCCTGGAGAGGAAGATCTCTCTCTAGTCTCTGGGGAAATGCTCTATTCCATCTCTTCTTGACACATGAATCGAAATCAACAATTGGGGCATCTCACATGTTCCACATTTGGAGCTTGGAGGGAGGACTGAACCATAGCCTTGTCCTTCTCTGTGCCTGAGGAAGCAGATGAACAATGGTCAGGGATATACCCTTAGCCTAAAAAAGTAAGGCTCTCAGACTGCCCATCAAAATGCATGGAAGCATCATCAGAGATGTCTTAAACCCCAGAGGTTTAGCTTCCACCAAAATGGGTGATAGGTGGGACTGTCTAAGTTATGAAAATGTAATACAAATTATTTTAAAAATTTATTTTAAAAAAGCCAACAGGCAAACTAAAAAGTTTACTACCTAGCAACTATACTAACCAATCACTAACCCTAACTGCAACAATCGCAGAGAAACAGACCAACACTGCAAGGGTTCTTTCTTGCTGCCACAGGTAGTAAGAAGGAACTGAGCGACACCTGGGCCTGCACACCAGGAGTGGAAACCATGTTGGACCATCACTTGAAATAGAATCTTATGATCCTCATTTGTATCTCCAGAAGTTTCATTAAGGGCCTCTCTATCCCAAAAAGAAATATTGCAAGAAACCACACACTTTAGAAACCTTGAACCTGAACAACTGCATATGGACCTACTGGGCGTGGGGCTACCAAAAATATTCTCTTCTTCAGGTTAACTGAAGGCTTTTGCTTTCCAGGACTGGTAGGCAGAGATGAGAATCTGCTGGGATAGGATCTACATTGGTAAAAGAAAATGTGATGCAGAACAAAGGGGAGGTAGTCCCTCTCCTGGATATTTTACTTTAGTAGCTTGTTTGGAAGTTGTCTGAACTTCAATGAATGACATGTGCACTTGCATTTAAGAATGAGTCCTTAAACCCATGAGATGGACAAGAGCAGCCAGCAACACTCGATTTGAACTTTCACTCCCAAGATGAGGAGCATGTTTCCTGACGAAACAGTAATCTTTTACACATGAGAAGGCTTCAACTCACCAACCATCTCCTACTCACCAGGTGAGAAATGTCTGCCTGCAAAATAAGATATGGTCTACTGCTATATTCAATAGAAGCATGTGTCCCACCTATGAAGGTAGTTTGTAACTATAGTTCTTGTTGATGGACTCTGCATATCACTCATGGGATGCACTGGCTGGGTGAAATGCAGACAGTGGGACCGCAATAAGCAGAGTATCAGGGGGTAGCCATGTTAGTCTGTATCCACAAAAACAACTCCTTAAAGACTAACAGATTTATTTGCGCATAAGCTTTCGTGGGTAAAAACCCCACTTCTTCAGATGCATGGAGTGAAAATTACAGATGTAGACATAAATACACTGACACATGAAGAAAAGGGAGTTACTTCACAAGCGGAGAACCAGAGTTGACAGGGCCAATTTGATCAGGGTGGATGTAGTCCACTCCCAACAGTAGATGAGGAGGTGTCAATTCCAGGAGAGGCAAAGCTGCTTCTGTAATCAGCCAGCCACTCCCAGTCCCTATTCAAGCCCAAATTAGTGGTGTTAAATTTGCAAATGAATTTTAGTTCTGCTGTTTCTCTTTGAAGTCTGTTTCTGAAGTTTTTTTGTTCAAGTATAGCTACTTTCAAATCTGTTATAGAATGTCCAGGAAGATTGAAATGTTCTCCCACTGGCTTTTGTATGTTACCATTCCTGATGTCCGATTTGTGTCCATTTATTCTTTTACGTAGGGACTGTCCGGTTTGGCCAATGTACATGGCAGAGGGGCATTGCTGGCACATGATGGCATATATAACGTTAGCAGACGTGCAGGTGAATGAGCCTCTGATTGTGTGGCTGATGTGGTTGGGTCCTCTGATGGTGTCGCTACAGTAGATATGGGGACAGAGTAGGCAATGAAGTTTGCTACAGGGATTAATAAATAAATAAATAAATAAATAATAATCAGAACACTTTAGAGCACTCTTATGCCTCCTCCTGGCCCTTCCCTCACTGTTGCCTTGCCTCTAGAATGTTTGGGGGTAAAAAGTGCATAGCACTCTGACCAGCTCAATTTCTTCCTGCTGCCTTCTCAGGTCTGAGTTATAATTAAGACTCCAAGGAAGAGAGAAGGGTGAATGTGCACAATCCATATCAAAAGAAGTCCAGTGACAAGTAACCTTCATTTCTCTGTTGAGTGGCCTCAGCAAATTTCCACTCACAGGATAAATTAGCAAGCAACAGTCCCAGAAAGAAAGGCCAGATAAGGATTCCTAATTCAAAAGCGACTGAAGCACTGCTCTGTCAAATTAATCCTCAGATCTGGACACCAGCTTCAGAGTAATGTTTTGTAGAAGTGCAAATGAAACTCTGATTGGCAGCTTTACAGATTGCTATGGATTGCTGTGAGGAGTATACAAACGTTAGTGCTCTGGATCCCTTGGGATGTATTAAGCTTCTAGAGTCCCAAAAGGCTGCAGCACTACTTCCTTCCTGGACCTTTCTGGCACATTTTCTTGGCACTGACTCTCAGGGTGGCTCTACACTTGGAGCTGGCTTGTGATACCAGTTCTCATACAGTTCTCATTCTTGTGCTACCGCACTGAAAACAATAGTGTATAACTGGCAGCGGCAAGCAGCAGCACTGGATAGCCATGCCAACTACAAATCTACCTGAACCCCATGGGTATGGACTCACCATGGCTAGCCCATGCTGCCCCACATTGGTGCCTGGGCTACACTTCTATTTTTAGCATGCTAGCTAGATGAGAGCTACCACAGATATGTCTATGCAAGCTGGGAATCACACCCCTAACCCCAAGTGTAAATGCAGCCGCAGTCTGTTACCCTTCTCAGACATGCAGCTCCTCAGCCCACCTACCCTGTGCCCCACAATCACTGCTGACCTCCAAGATAACCCAGTTACTTAAACAGACCCCTCTCCCAGAACTCCACCCCAAAGATATGAAGCTTCTGGTTTCCAGTTTAATTCTCTCAGGGGCAAGCAGTAGTTGTGAAGCGGTTAACGTACAGAGACACACTCCACTCAGAGTAACACATGTATACTCTTTTATACTTAATCATGTCAGGCACAGAAAGTACAGACCATACAAAACAATGAACACTAAATGTGTGAGTCTGCCTCAGTACCCTCACTATTATAGGGCATTTTGTGCACTGGATATCAAGTCCCTGGAGTTATCTAGAATCCTTGGAGGCCTTCTGGGCTCAGAAGGCTGACATGAAGCTGCTGCATGCTGGGGGATCTTTCTTTCTCTCCAGGAGCCCCTGAGCAAGTTTCTGTGATCTTGCTCTCTCTTTCCCCATGCTTCTTTTTCCTATCAACTTTACAGCGTTGAAACTTACTTTGCTCAGGGGTGTGAAAAAAAAAACACCCCTGAGCGATGCAAGTTTCAGCACTGCACTGTAATAAAACCACTTCTGCGAGGGGAATCATAGAATCACAGAATATCAGGGTTGGAAGGGGCCTCAGGAGGTCATCTAGTCCAACCCCCTGCTCAAAGCAGTACCAATCCCCAACTAAATCATCCCAGCCAGGGCTTTGTCAAGCCTGACCTTAAAAACTTCTAAGGAAGTCCCAAAGTCCCCCCACCCAGCAGAGGGGAAGGGAGGGACAAAGCCCCCTCCCCCACCCACCTAGCAGGGGAGGAGGAAAGGGAGGGACAAACCACTTTCCCCCACCCACACCTGTGGGGTGGGGGGGGGCGGAAATCAAAACTCCCCCAAACACCCAGCACAGGGAATACACAGCCCCCTCCCCCACCGACAGCTGGAGGAAGGAACAGCCCCCTGCTCTCTCTCACACAATGCTGCTCAGCGCTCCCACACCCATCATGGCTCCAGCTCCCCAGCCCCAGGCTCACTCACCTCCCATTGGCCTCCAGGCAGCAGCTCCCCTCTGGGATGGGCTCGCCTAAGGCAGCAGTGAGAGCAGGAACTGCAGGGGCAGGCGGCGCATGCCCGCAGGTGGAGGGCACACGCCCGGCTGGACCATGGGTCAGGGCTATAGTGTTGTGTTTGGGTTGCCTCAGAGGAGTAGCTGAACACACGTGTGAGAGGGGAGTAGGGGCCCCACTGTCCTGAGGGTCGCAGGCCCAGCTACCCATCAGGGATGAAGATGAACATGGTAGCGCATGGCAGGAAGGTTTGCAATGCACATGCTATAATTAACGTAACCAGCAGGGATGGGTTAATACATCCACAGCAATATACTAGTGCAGCCATTCATATTTTAATCCTTGCTAGCAAACAAACACTGGAACGATCAACCCTGGGAGATGAGGAGGGACTTGCGCAGCAAGCGGCAGCAGGAAGGCCTAGCAGGGAGGAGTTGGGAGGGAGAGAATGGACACACGGGGAGAGGGACGAGCGAGGGAGGGGGCAGGGCCTGGGGTGCAATGGGTGTGGAGTGTGGGCGGGGCTATGGGTGGAAGAGGCGAGAGAGGAAGTAGCCTCCTTGAGAGGAAGTTACACCCACCGCCCATGCCCAGGAGATCTAAAGCAGCTAAATGATCACTCCCCACTAGTTAGACAGGAACAGTAAGTCTGATAGACAAAAAGCTCCCTAGAACAATGTCCTAAGCACTCAGGGTTTTTTGTTTGTTTTTCTGCTTACACGTGCTGAAAAGAGTACATTCACAAGATGGCTTCCATGGGAAGAAGAACACAGGAATGACCACACTGGGCCAGACCAATGGTCCATCTAGCCCAGTATTCTGTCTTCCAACAATGTCCAATGCCAGATGCTTCAAAGGCACTGAACAGAACAGGTTAATCTATCAAGTGATCCACTCCTTGTCACCCAGTCCTAGCTTCTAGCAGTCAGAGGTTTTGGGACACCAGCCACATGGGGTTGTGTCTCAGACCATGTTGGCTAACAGCCTTTGATCGGTCTATACTTCATGAACTTATCTATTTTTAACCTAGTTATACTTTTGGCCTTTATATATAATCAAAAATTGATTCTTAAAATAAGTAATTTGCAGTCTGCTTTCAGAAACTTCTTCCTACGAAAAGGGGGGAGAGGGGGAATTGGTCAATAATGCAAAATAAAGACAGTGTTAAGTTTGAGCAGGACTGGAATATAACATCACAAGTCACGTTTTAACAACCATGTTAATTATTTTTAAAATTCCAATATTACAATTTTGGTTTTTAGAAACTACATAGATAATCACTAAAGAAAAATATTTAACTACAATAAGCATTTGTTTGCATAAATACATTTAAAACTGTTATAGTATAGGATCTCAGTTCAGATGTGCTGGAACAGTTTTTATAGTGGGAATGCTGAGAGCCACTGAACCAAACTCTAAATGCCATAAATGGAAGCCACTTCAAGCCAGGGGGTATGGCAGCACCCCTAGTTTCAGTGTCTATGCCTTAGTTACATACTGGCTTAAGTACATGAAATGAGAGAAACTGTAAAGAATGCTAAATCAGCTTAACTGATTCAAGAAGCCTCTCTCTCATCAAGGTCAGACTCATCTGCCCAGTTAGAAACATCATAAAGAGCTCAGCCTCAATAAGTAGTCTTCAGCAGCCCTGATGTTCCAGCTTCCACAACTGCATTCCCAGTGACACATACACAGGAAGCATACCCTGCGGGCAGACTACCCAAAAGAAATAGTTATGTTTAATTCTTTTGAGTTGAGCAAGATAAAAGTCATCTTTAACAAGTTTTTTACTAAAACATCCAAAATGTCTTGGTGTATATAAACAGTATTAAAACTAGGTCAGAAACTTATTACAGATAGCCATTAATGGGTTTTTTTAAGTCTCGTAGTACAGTAGAAACTCAGTTATGAACACCTCAGGAATGGAGGTTGTTTGTAACTCTGAACAAAATGTTATTCTTCTTTCAAAAGTTTACAACTGAACATTAATTTAATACACCTTTGAAACTTTACTAGGCAAAAGAAAATTGCTGCTTTTAAAAAAATTTATTTAAATGAAACAAGCACAGAAACAGTTTCCCTACCTTTCCCCCCACAACTTTCCCTTTGTTTAGTAGTTTACATTTAAACACAGCACTGTACTGTATTTGGTGGTTTTGCTATTTTTTCCATCTTGGCTATTGCCTGACTGCATACTTCCAGTTCCAAATGAGGTGTGTGGTTGACCAGTCAGTTCATAACTCTGAGGTTCTACTGTATGAGACTCTTCAGAATAGCCCTAGAAGCAACATTTACTACTTTGGAAAAGAAATCAATATACCTAAATATTCATCTACTTCAAATGTTTTAGCAAATAATTTTCAGAAGGCAATATTTGCCAGAAGTTCATTATTTCACTATTGATAGGGCTAGAAATCTGAGAGGGGGAAGCTAAGGTGTATCCTTAGCTCTTCTTATTTTAAGAATTTATTTTAGAAAGCACCTGTCATAATTTTTTACCAGAGAACAAAATCAACACAGATAAAGAAAGAAATATTGCATAAATGAGCTTAAGAGATTTAGTCTTGTTACTTAACAGATCTGCCTGCATATACTCCAGGTTTTACCTTCTTTCTTTAAATGACAAGTTTTTACTACTTTCTATTCCTGTTAGCAGTGCACAGACAACAAAGCTATATGAGAACTGAAGATTACTTAGTTGTAACCAGAGTTCTTCAAACTGGACTCTGCATATTTATACTCTTGGAACTTGCTCCAATCAGTGCACCAGGATAATTGAACATGTAGCAGTGCCCATTAGATACCCCCGCTTCCACGCCTTCCCCATCTAGCACTCAAGTGCACTGTGAGGGCAAGAGTAAAAGGGATATGGTGCCACTGCCAACTCCATTCCTTCCACCTTTAAAATGAGAAAACCCAGATGTTTTAATTTGGACTCCTCAGCGGAGGGAAGCTTGGAAGGCAGTGCAAATATGCCAATTCCATATCAAAGAATCTGATTACAAATAAGTAACCTTCAGTTACTTTCGGTAGCCTCTGCATATTTGCATTGACAGGCCCCCTGGGACTCCCAACCCATCCAACTCCCTCCTCCCCCCCACCCTTGTCCCGACTGCCCCCTCCCAGGACTCCCATCCCTAACTGCCCCCCCCACCCCGAACAACACCCCCTATCCAACCCGCCCTGCTCCCTGTCTCCAGACCGCCTCCGTCCCATCCAACCGCCCCCGGGACCTCCTGCCCCTTATCCAACCCTCCCCTCCCCCCACCCCCTTACTTAAGAGCGGCAGGACAGGCTTATTGGAAAGCCTGGGAGGTGGGCAGCTGCAAGCCACGCTGCCCGCGCAGCGGCATTACTGCAGGGGTGGGGGGACAGCAGGGGAGGGGCTGGGAGCTAGCCTCCCTGGCCAGGAGCCGAGCAGGACTGTCCTGTTGGCCAGATGTGGCCCGCGGGCCATAGTTTACCCACCTCTGATTTAGATGAATCAACACACGATGCCAGAAGTCAGAAATATTGATAAATTTCCAAACTCCTATCTTTCTTCCAGCTTCAAGAGTGCCTCTTCATACTAAAAGTTATTTATATGCCCACAATAAGATCTGAGGAACAGGCAAAGACAATGGTCTTGGCTGCATATCTCTTCGCTAACACTAACTAATGCGAAAGGAAACTTTTAGATAATTTTCTGTGACACGTATAGCTGGATCCCAATTCCATATTTTCTGGAACTCCAAAGAGTCATAATTTCATTCTATCCCTTCTTCTCTGCCTCATGAATCTTGTCCTACAATGATACAGCCTTGCCATCATCTCAGTTACCTTGTCTGTATCTCTCTCCTTCCCAACACTTAATTTTTTTCGTCTTTTTAGATTGTAAGCTCTTCAAGATAAAAACTGTTTTCCTAGGCATCTATACTGCACCGAGCACAACTGGGCCCGATCCTGACCAGAGCCTTTGGGTACTCCCGCAATACAAATAATTTTTACCTTACCATGCAACATCTCTTTTCCCATTTGAAATCTCCTTTATATGTTTGAACAGAGATTTAAAAATATACTAAGTGCCATTCTTCAACGCCTTATTGTCCTAGTAACAACAGCTCACAATTATTTTTCCTAAGTGGAAAAAGGCCATAACTTACTAACAATTGATTCCACCTTCTTTTCTGCGGTGGTATAAAAGACACTCTATCATGCTATTGCTGTTATATTTTAAATCTATTAACACTTCTGACAGCTGCTCAATGGCCTGCATATGTACATAGTCTGTAATCAAACCCCTAAACATGTCTGGCAATGGCATAGTTAAATGTCTAGCTGCAACACACTAAAATATGTATGTCATTACTCCTGACGGAATTCTGTGCCAAAAAAATTTTAATTCTGCACATTTTAATTGTCAAAATAAACACAGTAAAATCATGCCATTTTCAGTTATTTTAGAAATTTATTTCAAAATACCTGTCAGCAAGTGTGTCGGTAACAATACAGACAACAAAAAAGATTCAGGAAATGTTTTTTTGACAGATAGATTCCTTACTGGGCATATGAGCACATCTATATGGCTCTACAGAGCAGAGGGCAATACTAATATTTTTATGTATGTCAAGCACAGAAGACTTTGGGCTTGGCTACACTTGCGCCCGGGGCTACTTTATTGTGCTGTAACTCGCACTAGCTCACTACCCGTCCACACTCGCAAGGCACGTAGAGCGCCCTGACTCCGCGGCTACAGCGCTGCTAGTACTCCACCTTGGCGACTTGAACAACATTTGCTGCACCCTCGCTGGAGCGCTGCGGTGCCAGTGTGAACCAAGTGTTGCTTTACTGCACTCTGATCAGCCTCCGGAAACGTCCCATAATCCCCTTAAGTCAAGTGGCCACTCTTGTCATTGTTTGGAATCAGCTGTAGGAATGCGGAAATGCCCTTTGAAACCTCCGTTTCTGACAGCCAGCTGTTTATCTGCTCCAAGACAAAGAAAGCCACTAGTGTGGAATGCTGTGTGAGAGAGAGAGGCGGGGGGGGGGGGGGAGGGCGAGGGGGGTCTGCTGTTGTCTGAACTTACACGACAGCATGCTGACATGCTCTCTCCCCCCACATACACACAACACACTCCCTGTCGTGCTCCACACCCCTACCCCATTTGAAAAGCACATTGCAGCCACTGGCATGCTGGGATAGCTGCCCATAATGCACCACTCCCAATGCCATTGCAAGTGCCGCAAATGTGGCCACGCCAGTGCGCTTGAAGCTGTCAGTGCGGACAGACTGCAGCGCCTTCCTTACTGCGCTCTATGAAGGCTTAACTCAAAGCGCTCTACATCTGCCAGTGTAGCCATGCCTTAAGAGTTTGTCTACACAGCAAAGAAAAACCCATGACTGGCCCATGCCAGCCAACTTGGGTTTGCAGGGCTCAGGCTGTTTCATTGCTGTGCAGACATCCAGGCTTGGATTAGAGCCAAAGCTCTGGACTCTCCCACCCTGCAGTGTCCTAGAGCCTGGACTCAAACCCCAGTCCGGTAGTCTACACAGCAATGAAACAGCCCCTCAGCCAAAGCCCACATTGACTGTCACGGGCCAGACAGATTTTTTTTTTTGCTGTGTACACATACCGTAAAGGGCACTGCATCCTTAGGAGCGAAGTTAGGCCATGATCTGGCACAACACTTAAATATGTGCATGAAGTTCAGCACCTGAGTATCCCCACTGAAATGAATGCTTCACCAGACTGGTGAATGGCCTGGTATAGTACTCAGCATGTCACTGGACCATCACTGGAGCAGAACTGAAATTGTTGCAGATACTAGATTATAAGGGCAATGGGAGTAGAGGCTCCAGCACAGCAGTGGAGAGAGCAGGCCACTGACTACACAGAGTTGGGGGATCACCCTGCAGCCCTCTCCCTGCACCAGGACACAGACTTGTTGGTGAGGCTGTACCCAACTCCCAAACAGAGCAAGGGCCAGACCTGCCCCAGAAAAACCCCGGGGCCCTGCCCCTCCACACCAGGCACATCATGATAGCAAGTGAGGCAGACAATCTCACATACATGCTCAGCCCTGCCCCCAATCTAGGTGTGGGGCAAGCAGGATCAGCCCAGCAAGATCCAAGTGTGAAGGGGCTTAGTGTGTGTGTGTGTGTGGGGAGGGGGGGGGAGAAGAGATCAAGTGTGGGATGAGAAGGTTGTGTGTGGGGTAATCTGGGTGCGGGGGGCTCGGATCTGGATGCACAGGGGCTGGGTGAGGAGTTCTAGGTGCAGGGGGAATGGAACACTGCAGGGGGGGTCCAGGGGAAGGTGGTTGGGGCTTAGTGGGGGGACCTGGGCACAGTGGGATGGGGCATGGGTGGGGATTCCGGGTGAGGAAGGGTGGGGCTTGGCAGGGTGCGGGTTCGAGAGAAGGGGCTCAGCAGGAGGATCCGAATGCAGGAGTGGAGATCCAGATACAGAGCAGGGGTGGCATCCAGTTACACAGGAATTGTAACTGGAGCCCAGCAAATGGTCAGAGCCACCACCCAGGGCAACCCCAGCCTTGCCTCTCCCCAGCTCTGGGTGCACCGCAATAGTGAGCAAGAGGGACAGTCTCTCGCATATACACCCAGCCCTTCCCCCCCCGAGGCAGTGATTTATGTCTCCCTCGTCTGCTCCCGACACCCAAACCAGATGCATCCACTCGAGTCCACTGCCTGGGAGAGGTGTATGAATCAATTATTCTGTGAGGAAAAAGAGTAGAATCTGCAGGGAACATTAATTCTGCACTTGTGCAGTGGCACAGAATTACCCCAAGGAGTAATGTGTTAAAATTGCTACTATTCCAAGTAAGGCCCTCTCCCCCAGTATGACCATAATTTTACCCAAGCACAATCAAATAAATCATAATTTTATATTGCTGCATATCCTCATTCTTTTTATAGCTTTAGTATTATAGGATCACGTGCCTATAGCTGGCAGAAAAATAATTTTTCCTACCAGTACTTACGCTTGGGAAAATACTAGAAATTATAATGCAGTGCCATCATCAGTAGAAGAATATTCCCTAAGTTTCCTCAGAGCACAATACTCAGTCTTTCACACACACACACACGCTATTTTTGCTGAATTACAAGTAAATGGTCCTAGTTTCCAAAGTTACTATACACAGACTGTATCTTTGTTCTTTATCATAAAAAATGTCTGTTACTCTAATTCAGTGGTTCCCAAACTATGGGTTGCAACCCCAATGGGGTTGGTTCCATCAGCAAATGTATTGGTTTCCATGACCCCAGCGAGCATGGAGGATGTCATTTAAAAATGGCATTCCCCGCACAGCATGGCCTTGCACATACAGTGTGTCTGAAGTCACATCACACATGGAGTACACTGTTTTGCTCTATAAAATAGTACTCTCCATGTGGTGTGACCTTGCATACACGGTGTTCAAGGTCATGCTGTGAGTAGGATGCCATTTTTAAATGGCATCCTCCCTGCCGACTGAGGTCATGGGAAGCAATACATCTGAGGATGGGGTCATGCAGGGAAAGTTTGGGAACCACTGTTCTAACTAATTTGCTCTAGAAGTCAAACAGTATTGTATCCAAATGAAGGTGAATACCCAAAATAGGAGTTTTCTCAGTTCAAACAGTTTTCCACTACACTGTTGTGGAGAGCCTTTGAGGAAAGAGATTCTCTATTCCATTAACTAAATTTGGACCATAACTTACATTAAACGTTTTCAATTTGTTATCTGTCTACCTAGGAACTTATATGGCCCTCATTAGCATACCATCTGAGTGTGTTTCAATCACTGATGGATTTTATTTTCAACACCTCAGAGAGAGATACAGAATTATCAGTTTTCTGCCTGTAAAATGGAGATGAAGCAGAGAGTAGATTACATGATTTGGCCAAGTGCACACACTCAGTTCCTGACTCAGTCATTGATCTGATGTCTCCTGAGTCCTCAGTCCAATGTCCTAGGCACTAGAGCATCCTTCCTCCACCTAATCTACATTAATTTTCCATCCACTTAATTAAAATATGCTATAAAGTCTCAATTCTTCAACTTTAAATAACTTGTACACTACATATTCAGAAGCACAGGTATGTTTTAGGTACACCTGGCTTAAACACACAAATACTTCATGCCATTTGGAGGCATGCCTGCAGAAGGCCAAGTTTGTCCTGGATGTCTGCATGTCGAAACTGGACAAAGTTTCAAAAGGTCAGATCCATATTGCTAAGGATTCAATTCAACAATATTTAAAACGACCAAAGGAAATAAACCATGAGAAAGAAAATTGAGTTTAGAAAAATTCAATGAAAACTATTATAATTTTTTTTTTTTGAAATATATAAATGTGTTCTTTAACTTCTTCCTACGGTAGAGAAAATCCAAAAAAAAGAACACAGTTACTCACAAATGCACATCTTAACATTATGTTTTCCATATGCTTTATTACAACAAACACTTAAAAAGAATCTAGTCCTTGCACAAGGCATATGAGTGCCTACAGTGGGATCCACAATGGCACATACTTGAAGACATATAACCTACAGAGTAGGATGGCACACCTCTCACTACACACTTTCAAGTCTTTCCATGAAATAGGACAACTAAATCTAGCTGAGTCTTTAATTTCTAAAACTTAACATGGACAAGTGTAATATACCGTTTTTATTTTCATGTCTCTCTGCATATTAAATGACAGAACTCTTCAAAGAATATCTGAACAAGTTGGTTCAACCATTTTAAATCCTATCCAACCCAACCATCTCGATGTTACTCAAATCCCAAAGACAGATTAGGTAACAAATCTCTGAGTTAGAAGATTAAAACAAAATTTTCACCTTTCGTAAAGTCTGCTTTAAGTCCATAAATAGATTTTCAAATAAAAACAATATACAATGTGTTTCAATGGATACTTTCGAATTTTTGAAAATTCAAGTGTTCAACAGACTACCCTTTAAATCGCATCTTTACTTTTTATTGTTGAAGTGTGAAGACCTTTATAAAGATTAACAGGGGGCAGAACATCCTTATCAGCAAGGGATACTGAGCAACACTGAACTATGCGGACAACAGAAAGTGGAAGTGACCACCAAAAAAACCAATAAAATAGCTATACACAAAAAGCTGTAATATTTACTAAGAACAAAGCTAGGAATTGAAAACAATTTTCATTAATTTATTCTTCATTTGTAATACTAGGTATTCCTTGTAACTACAGTAGATAAAACACTTTCAAACAAAGCGTTTTCGAGTCAGTGATGTCCTTTAAAAGTTCAAACAGAGTACAAGTTAATCTATATGATTTCTTCATGAAAGCTTCTTTTATAGGTGGTGACTTTTCAAGCATATGAAGCTAGGCCTGACATGAAGAAATTTCACCCTCCAATACAAAATGCACTTTACAGGGAAGTGGATAAAAAGCATAAACTCAGAACTGTACATGATTTGCTTACCATCTATTCAAGTTTCTGCAACAAATAAACCTTTGCCTTATATCTGAGAAAGCAGTCTATTCTATAAACCGTACATATAATAAACACACCTCCTCGCTTAGGCTGTGCGCTGATTCTGTGGAGTTTCCAAAAAGACGATGGATTTTTAAAAAGCCAACTGAACAATTGAAATTTGGCACTTGAAGCTTTCTACACTGTGTATGAGGTATATCATCAAGGCATCAGTTACAGCTTCAAAATTAAGACAGATATACATTTTATGATTAAAAGCAGAGATTCAACCTTTATGATGTATGAAAAACACAGCATGTTCTCTCCATATTAACACTTATTCTGCACATAGAATGTAATAAGTCAATTAGTTTATGGGTTTTAAATAATTCAAAAATGGATCCTTTAACAAAATTCAGCGTCGATGTCAGCCTTTCCTTTGTCCCAAATGATCTTAATGGAACACCAAGCAAACGTCAAAATTTCTATACAGTTAATTTTGAGCACAGCCTAGATTTGGCTAACAAACTAGGTTTTAATTAAATTAGGGATTGTGTATTTGTGTGTTATGATTATATAGGCTACAGACACGTCAGGTTGACCACTCAGTTAACTTCTAAGTGAGACCATTACGACATCCCGGGGTACCTCAACCAATCACAACGTTTCCTCTACAGCTAAGCTGCATGCAACAATTCTATTGTTTGTAATAAATCATGGGAATAAAAGATACTGGATACGTGTATCCAGAGAACAATTTGCTTTTGGACACATGTTCATGATTTAACCTTAAAGTGAAGAAGCAGGTGTCTATCCCACAGGTCCCTCAGGGAGAATTAAAATAAAATTTTTGACCCTGGAAGTCACCATCAGAGGATCCAGAAATATTACAGAGGTGTTTACAAAAACAGAAAAGAAAAAGAAGAACTGGGTGTCAGGATTCACCCAATCTCCTTTAAATCTTTCCAAAAATATACACAAGGATAAGGAATGAGCGCCAAGGTCTCTACCTTGATTTTAGCAGATGCTTTCTAGTGGCCTTTTGGCATCCAATATGGAGACAGCCTCAAGCTGGAAAATATGTCTGATAGTACAGCTTGGCCCCTCCTAACTTGTATTTATAACTTTACAGTACATCATAGTAGACCAGTAACACTTAACTTTTATAACCACAATAGACTTATCAATCAAAGACCCAACATCAGCATTCATGGTAAATTTGGGATGCGGGGAGATTTTTTTTTTAAATCCTGATTACAGATGTATAGTTTAACAATGTGCGAATTACCACTGTTCTATTTGGTTATGAAAACATTATTTAATGCCAGTTAAATGGTTTTTAAGAAGAAATGCTCTGTATTAGTAGTATCAAGATTTTTAAGCACTAATTTTTATCTATTTACTTCACTGTCATAATATCAGCTATATCTATGCAGCTGCAATATGTTTTGAATGCTGTCAATAAATATAGCTGCTCCCCATCCCAAACAAACACCAACTTTAAGAAAGACCAAAATGAGACTGATACTTATATCACTTCTTTGATATGATAATACAGACTTTTAAGCTAATTATAGGGCAGCAAGCTCCAATGTAATACAGGCCAATTTCAGAACCTGCAAGATAAACTGAGGTGGCTAAAAATTTAGAAGTACAGTAGAACCTCAGTTACAAACATCAGAGTTACGAACTGACCAGTCAAGCACACACCTCATCTGGAACCAAAAGTACTCAATCAGGCAGCAGCAAACACACACACACACACACACAAAAGGAAATGCAGTACAGTATTGTGTTAAATAAACTACTAAAAAATAAAGGGAAAGTTTTAAAAAATTTGATACGGTAAGGAAATGGTTTCTGTGCTGGTTTCATTTAAATTAAGATAGTTAAAAAGCATCATTTTTCTTCTTCATATGAAAGTTTCAAAGCTGCATTAAGTCAATGTTCAGTTGTCAACTTTTGAAAGAAACACCATAACATTTTGTTCACAGTTACAAATATTTCAGAGTTACGAACAACCTCCATTTCCGAGGTGTTCATAACTCTAAGGTTCTAATATACCAATATATAATATAGGTGCACATATATTATACCATTAAAAAGGTGCCACAGTATCATCATACACGCTGTATGCTAAACACAGGCCATGCCAGAGTGGTTTCCCATAGCCTCCTTATGGGGCAACCTTTTAATGTCACCTTATTACAGAACTTCAGATTTCTAGAAATGGGAGGTAGGAGGTGCTAATTTTATACACTAGCTTTTAAAGTGAAAAAATTTCAAATCCTTTCACTATTTAAGATGCCATTTTCTCTTCCTAATTTAAGATTTTTTGTAGTGATTATAAATACACCATTAGATCATTTCTAAGACACTGAACCACACCACCTTTAACAGGATAGAACACCTTATGTTAAGCACACCTCATGTGACTACATTTTTACTCATACTTATAATGCAATTGTAGATATAATGGATAAGTAACTGGAACCAAAAGTCATAATACATTGTTTTAGATATAAAACATAAAAATAAATATGTATAGTAAGTATACTGGACATCTATTGCCAATGCAAGATCAATTTTTATGCAATTCACTATTCTCCTCAAAACTAAGACTAGAAATATGCATTGTTGACATTCTATCTTTCCATATCCAACCTTTAATTCTTTTAATATTTTTTCTTAGTATACGTAACACATTAAAAAGCAATTGTAAACCGCTTAGGAAAACTAGCACCTGCAGGAAAGGTCCCATTTGGCAACTGCTGGTACTGTCAAGTTATTCATCACATAAATCTCACACTAGATCCCACCCCCTTCCTGTAGTGCTAACTGGTGGAGTTGGAGAAAACAGAGCTTGTAGTGTTCACATTAAAACTCCCACAACTAAGCAGTTGAGTCTCCTACAGCCCCTA
Organism: Eretmochelys imbricata; assembly: GCF_965152235.1. NCBI lineage: Eukaryota > Metazoa > Chordata > Testudines > Cheloniidae > Eretmochelys > Eretmochelys imbricata. The sequence continues at coordinate 78,541,398 of NC_135578.1, forward strand.
AAATACTGCTCTTGAGAGCAGGCTTCACATGGAGTTATGCAACATCCTGTTCCTAGCCAAAAGCTCCAGATGGGATATGTTTCACTGCTGCTTTTATTTTTTTTTTTTTCCTATTGAGCTTTTTCTGTTTTCTTTAAAAGCATTTACCACAAGTTAATGCTGTAACAAGAATGCAGACAAACCAAAACCTCAAAATTTTATCTATATTCCTTTGCTATTTTTTTTACAAGAATACTTAAAATCCAAAAATATTTTGTGCAACTGAGCAGATAAATTGCCAACAACTTTACATATAGAAACTTACAAAAATAAACAATTCAGAAAAATGTCTGTCTTGTTTCAGAAAGCTTCTAGTATTAAGAAGCGTTAACATTGTCATGGCATATTACTCGAGAGGTTCTTGTCGACATAAGGAAAAAACCACCTAGGTCTGCTGATCACATTGAAAGTTGGCAATTTCTCAAACATCTGCTAAAGGTCAGATTTCCACTGCATGGAACCAATCAATGGAGCTACACAACTCTCTCACCACCAGAAGAAGCTCCAAACAAAGACCAATGTTTTACATAAGTAAAGAAACTTAATCTAAATTTTTGAACACTCTGTTTAGCAAAGTCTTTTCCTCCACTGCCATATAATATCCATACACTTGGCAAGTATTGTTAAAATGCTTTTGATTTGGCTTTTACACCAGAAACCGAAAGTTATCCTATGTTAACTAAGTAAATCTTTATTTTCCTTATTTTACAAGTACTTCACTACAAGTATGTCCCTATTAGGAAAGAAATTTCAATTATAAATTACACTGTTCTATAGGTCAACTATAATCACATATTAGTGCTGTCACAGAGTAAACTGTCAGCATTTCTAAAGTAAGACCCACTTTTCAAAAAGTATAAAAATATTTAGATATTGTTAAACTGATGCCACATACAAGGAACCACTATGGACAAGAAATAAATTTATGTAACACTTACATTAATTTTATGTAGCTCTATTTTTACATATAAATATAATATAATTTAAAATATTCTAACTCACTGATATTCAGACTTCAACTGAGAAAGACCTTTGAATCTAAACACAGAATCATGATATATGACGCGCTTACATAACAGTATAGTGCAGGGGTCCCCAATGTGGTGCCCACTGGGGCATTTTTGTGAGCCCGCAGGAAACCCCGCTGCCAAAATGCCACTGAGAAGCGTTGCCGTTTCTCAGTGGCATTTCGGCGGCGACACTTCTTGCCGCTGCCGCTTCTCGGGAATATACTATTCCCACAAGAAAGGTTGGGGACCACTGGCATAGTGCATGGTGGAGCATAAGCTAGGAATAAAACATTTAAGGAACCTGAAAAAGAGAAGATATACTGTTTACTTTTCTAGGGTGTAAAGTGATCCTCAAACTATGTATTTGTTTCTGTTTTATATTTAGAAGTCACTTTTTCTCTCTCTCTCTCTGTTTTCTAAAGGAACCACTACCATTCTAGAGCCAATGTGGGAGGAAGTGAAAGGAGACTGAGTGGACACAACTTACTAGTTTTGTAGACCCGACACTACCCTTAGTGTTTTATTCCTCTGAATCAGAAGTTCAACCTCATCACTATGCTACAGAGTCTAGACTGCTTTGGTTCTATAATATGCAGTTTGGAATTGTAACATACCAGAAGTTTAAATGGTCATCTTCTAAAATTAAAGACTTATAATAGATTTCTTTTAGTACTTTAGGAATGGAAAAAGGCCAACAATATTTAAGGCAAAAATTTTCCAGAAGTGGAAACAAAAAATGTAAGTAATTGAAAATTACTGAGGTGCCTTTTCAGAATAACAGTCTACCTACAAAATCAAGGAAATTCAATGTTAGATCTAAACAGTAATCCAACAATCTTATTTCAGGCCATAGTATTAAGTTGCACATACTAATACCACTCAACAACTTGGGGGAGGGGTGGCGCGACGCGTTATCTAAAGCAGGGGTCTCAAAGTCCCCACCCAGGGGCTATCTGCAGGCCAAGAACCTCCCCACTGCGGCCCACAGGGGGGAGACGCATGCAGCCATGCTGCCGGCAATGTCTGCTGCAGATACCACCCCCCGCAGCTCCCTTGGCTGGGGGAGAGGGACAGAGATACCATCACTAGTTGCCGGGCAGAGTCAGGCATGGAGGCAGTATCACTAGTTGCCAGGCAGAGTCAGCCATGGAGGCAGCATCACTTTTTTCCACAATGAATATAAACAAGTCAAAATACCGAACACAACTATCTGATGCACACCTTACTGCAATCCTGAAGGTTTCAACTGCTCAGTCACTTAGGACAAACATCAACAAAGTGATAGAACTGAAGTATTGCCAGGTGCCGGGCAAACACTGAAAACTCTCTGGCAGGCGAAGAATTGTATAAAGTTGTATGACAGGTTTATTATTTCTAAGAAATTTGAAATAAAAAACTACAGTATAAACATTTTCTTTTCTGAATGCCATCTTCAGTGACATTATTGGCCCACTGGGAGGATTTAAGGACTAGCACTGGCCCTAAGGTAAATTGAGTTTGAGTGTGTATTATATGCACTTCTTCAGTCATCTGGCAGTTTCAACAGAATATTAGGTTTCATACCAGCTGCTTTGCTGAGGGTCCTCATTGGTATGGAGTCCACCAGGGCCTGTCTCATGAGCTGGCACTTCTGTTACTTTTATGACATAGCAGATAACAGGAGGTGAGTGAAAAGGTTCTGATCATCAGTAATCTGCTGAATAATTTAACCACTTGGCTATTGCCCTGCTGGAGATGAAAGGGTGGGGGGAAATGAAGAAGCATCAGCATGCCACTCTGACATTCCCCTGCAGCTTACATTTCTGTCATTCCCCGCCCTCCTCTCACAATGGGAATGTAAAATCTTTAATATCACTACACAGCATTACAAACATTTTTACTGGAATAAGTTTGGAACGGTCAAATCATTGAAGTGATGGAGCGTTAGTATGCAGACGTTGGGGTGACAAATTACCACATAGTAAATTCTATAAATATCTAAGTCAGAAAATTTTTTTTCTAAACATAACGGCTCACACACGAACATTCATTTAGCCTGACTTGTATTCAAATAGTGCAAACGCTTATGTAACATTCTTACTTAAAAATAATTCATCCCTATACATAGCAGTGATCAATGTTCTTCACAACCACCTTGAACATGTAGGCCAGAGACATCCAGTCCTGCCCCACTCCTTCAGTGTCATGCACATCCTCAAAGAGCTGGTCTGGGAAATCCCATTAGTCCGTAAAAGCCAGACGGGTAGGTACAGGTTCCATCATCATACAAGACACCACATTAACGTATTTCATGTACATAAAAAGGGAAATCAAGTCTGTATATTGCAATTAGTAGGTCTCATCCACCGTTAAGTGATGAAGGCAAAGTTAAGATTGGAGGAGGAATCTTATTGTTACCACACTGTTAAGATTTTTAAATTATTTTTATGAATACTATAACATTCTAATTTCCTAATTTCAAACTTGTAAAATAAAACTGAAGAAAAACAATTCAGTAGTATTTTAAGTGTTGTGCTAAATCTTTTAACATTCATTTTAAACTTCAAATAGATGTATTTCTGAGAATACAGCTGCCATACTTTCAAAGTAATCTTAAAACAAGTAAGTATTCTGTTATTTTTCCTAAATTACCAATTTAAAAAGTACTATCCATATTCAGGGTTGTACTGAAAGCATGAAACTATTACAGGCCACTCCTTGTATTGAAAGCGAAGACACAGGAAATCACACTGAATGAGCAAATTAAAGTATGTATACTGTGACAGGGTCAGGCCAGATGTCTGCAGGAGAGTGTTAGAAGGCAGATATATTAGTCCCAGATTAAGCAGGTCCATTTTCCCTTGGTGAGGTAATAGGGGCAGTTCCAGAACAAGAAGGAACTTGCTGGAACAAATTCAGGCAGATAGGCGAATTAGGACAGCTGGAGCCAATTAAGAAGCTGCTAGAATCAATTAGGGCAGGCTGGCTAATCAGGGCACCTGAGTTTAAAAAAGGACCTCATTTCTGTTTGTGGGGTGCATGTGAGGAGCTTGGAGCAAGAGGAGCTGAGAGTGAGAAGGCTTACTGCTGGAGGATGGAGGAGTACAAGCATTATCAGACACCAGGAGGAAGATCCTGTGGTGAAGATAAAGAAGGTGTTGGGAGGAGGCCATGGGGAAGTAGCCCAGGGAGTTGTACCTGTCACGCAGCTGTTCCAGGAGGCACTCTAGACAGCTGCAGTCCACAGAGCCCTGGGCCGGAACCTGACGTAGAGGGCGGGCCCGGGTTTCCCACAAACCTCCCAATCTTGATCAGACACAGGAGAAGTTAACCTGGACTGTGGTTCCATGAGAGAGGAAGGTGGATCAGCAGAGACTGCGGGGATTGTTTTCCCAGGCTTGCCATTGATGAGGTTATCTGAGTGAACAGTAGGTTTCAGCCACTAGCAAAAGTGGCCAAACTGAGGGCTGCCCTGAATCTCTGAGGCAAGCAAATCTGCCAATAAGCACAGGACCCACCAAGGCAGAGGAGGAACTTTGTCACAATACAAATACACACAGAAGTAGTATATTTGATATACTTCGAGTTCAACAAATTCATGAAAGTGACATGAAGTAAGCATACTAATTTATTTTGTATGTTAACTAGATTCTATTTATGACAGTTTACTTGTTAGAAAATCAGAACCTAGAGCAAAACATTACTGTCCAGAAAAGATAGAAAAAAGACTGGACATGGTCCTTTATATAGTGACTTTGGCACTATGTACAACAACGGTGAGTGGAATTTTCTATCTCGGAAAGTAAAAATGGAATGAGATGACTTTTTTCAGATTTCTAGTACCATCTAGCAAGTAGTTCAAGATCAGAGTTGCTTTATTCTAAAGGAGTTTTTTAAACCATACAGGAACTCCTCACTTAACGTTGTAGTTATGTTCCTGAAAAATGTGACTTTAAGTGAAACTATGTGAAGCGAATCCAATTTCCCCATAAGAATTAACCGTAAATAGGGGGGGGTTAGGTTCCAGGGAAATTTTTTTTTTTTTTGGCCAGACAAAAGGCATATACACATTTTAAACAAGCAATTTAATACTACAATCATTGCTAAGTATGAAGCTTGGTTGAAGTGGTGGAGTCAGAGTGGAAGTGGGTAGACTGTCCAGCTGCTCCTCTTGCTGAACTTTCTGAATTCAAAAAAACACATCTAGAGATTGTTGTTTTGCTTTCCTTTTTTTTTCCTTGGTAAATTTCTTTATAGCCGGTCATTAGACGACCAACTCCCCTAATCACTTTGGAGCTGCATTCCTTGTCAGGATCGTCATCACTCAGGATTTGCAAACCAGCTTCCATCATTTGGAAAGCTTCAAAAAGACGTTTGGCAGTCAAATTTTGATGGGTTTGTTGTTCTTCTACTTCTTGCCCCTCTTCTTCCATTGCTCTCGTCACCTCTAGTTGCATCAGCTCTTCATTGGTTAGCTCTTCTCCATGTGACTACAGAAGTTGTGTAATGTTGGCTTTTTCCACGTCATCAAAACCTGCTTTCTTAGCCAAGCACAGGATATCTTTCTTCATGGCGGGGACAACATCTTTAAATCCTATTAAGTCACTGGAGACAGCGAGGCAGGCAAGGAGGCTGAAAGTGCTGTAGACTAGGAGAAGCATGTTGCACAGCAGCAGCGGCAGCTTCCCCTACTCTGCAAGCACCAGGGGCGGGGGGCTCAGCCCTCAGCCCGCCCACTCCACCCCTTCCCCCAAGCCTCCACCCTTGACACACTTCTTCTCGCGCCCCCCCCTGCCCTCCACCTCATCCCCCTTTACTTCGCAGGCTGCTTCCTTGCTCCTACCCCCCTCCCTCCTAGGAGGCAGGGGAGGGAGGGGGAGTCTGCGCGCCAAGTCCTCGCTCTTACCACCTCCCTCCTGCCTCCTAAACACAGCAAGCCAGCTGATTGCTGCAGGCAGGAGGCGAAAGGCGCTGATCCATGGCGTCTGCCGGGGGAGAGCATAGGCAGGCTGCCTGCTGTGGAGAAAGCAGGCAGTCAAACAACTTAAGAGTGGAGCATTGCTCAACTTTAAACAAGCACGTTCCCTAACTGATCAGCAACGTAACAACAAAACAATGTTAACTGGGACAACTAAGCGAGGAGTTCCTGTACTTTTTTTTTTCCACTGTAAAAACAGTTACATTAAAAGACTGTTAAGGCCACAAAGTGAAGCATTAAGTCAAGCATTGCCCATGCAACCTCACTCTGCCCCACTGTGCATGTTTTATGATAGTATGTTAACATGTAATTGAAGACTTTTCCCCTACAGTACCCCTTTACCATCAGTGCATAGCTGGCATGCACTGAACAAGGCTGACTATGGTCCAGTGGACCACTCTCACATTTTGGGCCAAAATTCTATTCATATTTACCATGGAGTAAATCAGCTGTAGTAAATGGAGTTATTCCACATTTATGCTGGTGTTACAGTGCAGATCTAGGCCTTCAATAGATAGGACTGGACTGACTGTGTAACGTGTTCCAGAGGATGTCTGCCTCAGTCAGCATACAGGTGGTTGGACTGCAGAGAATGAGGCAGAGGTCCACTCACTGAACAGTCAGAATAAAAATATAACTGTTCTCTCATTCGCTATACACCATCCAAACTGCAATGAACAAAAAGTGGGTTCGCGTGGGTGGGGAGAGAATACCATGTGATCATTATGGAGGTGCCTGACATAGCTACATTGTTGTGGATTAATTGAGTTTTGTACTTAAATTTGGGATTCAATCAACTACACTTATTCTCCCCAAAATCACAGCACTTACTCTTTATATACTGTACTGATTTTCTGAGAACATGCAAATAAATCCACTACTCTGAGGTAAGAAATTAAGAAATGGTCCTTTAAGAAATGTAGCACTGTCAGACTTTGTCCCAAATCTCAGCCATTTACTTAACGCTTACACAAATTCAATATGCATTCAAATGAATCTTGAATATATCCAGTGAAATAAGTCACTTATTAAAAATTTAGGATTAGCAGTCATTTCTCCTGTTGCTCTTAAAAGATGAATAATGTTCTTCAGAAAAATTAAAAAATTGTCCTCTTTTACAAAGCTGCTATTTCCTAATATTCTCAAAGGGAATGACACCACAGGCTACCCTTCAGCAAAAATAGCTGCTGCCTCTTTTAATCCTCACAGTGCTCATTTCTGCATCCTTATAGGAAGCCAGTGTCTTCCTGGAGAGCAGCTTGGCTTCACTCTCATTATTAATAAAATTGGAAGACAGTGGCCATCTTTACTAAGGGCAGCCTGGGGCCTCATTTCCATTGTGAATAATGGAAAATAGAAGACATTTTGAAAGAGGTAAACAGTTTCCCTCTGAAAGAGAAACTTTGCTATGAAGAATGGCAGAAAATTACCCTTAATCCTAAACATTTATTTCTTTAGAATTACCTATTGCATTGGTACTACCTATTGCAACAGGAAGTATACAAGGGAGAAGGAAGTTGGGCTATGTGGAGGACAAGAAGCAAAGGAAAACACACAAAGGCATGAAGGGGAATGGAGAGAACACTCTAGTCACACTGCACTATTCTGATAATGCAAAGCAGCTGTAAAGCCATCTCAATTAGCTAATATTCTTCAGATACCCTTGTGGTCCTCCACAGTATATAAAGCAGCCACTGCATACAGGTGAATCTGGCCTTAAATTTAAAAAAATAAAAGTTGATGCTGCAAATCTTCAAATAATTAGAAATATCATGTGGGGGGAGTAGTGACATCAGCAGGGCTCAATGGCTGCTTGAGCCTTTAGCTCCATGTTGAAGGTGGCACAATCCATGGACATAGTGACTCCCCAGCTTCCTACAACTCCTCAAAAACCCTCTCCTAACTTAGATGGGTACTCCAATAAAGAGACCAATCTTAAGAAATATTCCCAGAAAAGGAACACTCAGTTGCAGAAAGACTGCAAAGCAGACTCAGCTAGAAAAATCCAGGATGCGGGCCACCAGGCCCAGGCCCCCCAGAAGAGAAAGGGAGTTAAGAGAGAGGGATCCCAGTCACTAAAGATTTTGGTGAGCTAATTTCTAAATTTAAATCTTTGAAACCCTTCCTAGATGTCAAACCAGATTAAATTAATGTCATGGTATTTTTTACGAATCCAGGTCACACACTACTAAAATAGTAAATGGAAATCTTAAAATTTGGCAAAGTATCAGGATTTAAAAGGGAATCAAACAAAACCCAAAACTGAAAACTGGTTCAGAGAGGTTTTTTGAGTGAACCTGAACTGAAAGCCTCCCAATCACACTGAACTGAACTGGACTGAATCTCAACTGGAACCAAACCAAGAAAAATTGGTAACTGGTTCAAAATAAAAGGTTCAATAATCAGGTGCTGAGGAAGGTTGCTGAGGAACCATCTCTCTCTGCTCCAACCCTATAGAGAGAGGGGAAGGGACTATACTTCCCAGCAAGCCACTGGAGAAGATCAGAAGAGAGGGAACAGGGGAAGAGAGGGCTCTGAGATCGGTAGTTTTCCTGCCTGTTATGCCCAGGTAGAGGACTGGCCATGGAAGTGAACTACAACTCCCAGAACACCTCTCTCCCATCAGACTCCTCTTGCTTCCAGTAACTCAGGCCTCAGACATGGTGGATGAGGCAGAAGGAGTATGGAATACAGGACCTTTGTTTTGACTTGAGGCTGCAAGGCTCTACTGCTCTTCCATTCTGTTCCTGGCTTTCTTATCCTGGTGCTGAAGTTCTTTCCTGCTGTCACTCCACCAGCCATCCTGCACAGAGCAACTTATTTTGTTATGCTAGGAATGGGCTCCTGAAGGAGGAAAGAGGCCTGCAGGAAGTGGAGGCTGAAGGAGCCAAGGAGCGACTCTGGGGGCAGAGGGTGATAGAAGGATGAAGGCAGGGAGGTAAGGGAGTTCAGTCTGAAGCTGGAGGAGGAGAGGTTCTGTAGCAGTTCTTCTCAAGTAGTAACCTCACTGTCACTTCACCTCCCTGACTGGCAGGACCTAGAACTTCTCCCTTCTGTCCATTAGGTCAGATGAGTGTTTTTCCAGAACAGAGTTATTGCATTTTGATTTTTTTTTAAAATGTTTGCCAGTTCCACAGTTTAGAATCTTTTATTGTTTAATACAGGCAAAGATATAATACTAAAAAAACCTAAGGCCTGTTGCTTTACTTGGCTAACTTTTTGGGTTCTTATATTTCAAAGTTGAGTAATAACTTTCTCTTTCATTCTTAATCTTACAAGAATGTTGGAATTTTTCAGTTACATTAAATCTTTGAGCTGATTGGCTTACACAAGAAGAATCAACGAAACACATTGCATTGCTCTGGCCATGCTGCAGACCCAATTGCTGAACCACTCCCAGACTCCAAGCCAAGGCTGTTCCTACCTAGCCCCAACAAGGTCATTGATAACAGGCCCTAACTCAGTTTCCCTTCCACTGGTGGTGACAGCTTCAGGCTCCATGTTTAAGGGGAAGACAATATTCAGTTGCTGTTTTCTTACAGCCCCAAGAAACTATGGGTAGGAGTTAAAAAAAAATCCTGTGAGGAATTTCTCATTTGACCAGGCCAAGAATATTTCTATTTGTCAAGTTGGTAGTTTCAGGACTTATGATGGCAACACATGCACTAAATTTACAGTGACATATACAAAGACATCATGCAGATGAATGTTTTGTCCTTCCCCAAATAAGCTATCCCGAAGTTCACACAATGATGGAAATAATCCTAACCCTCTGTGCAGAAAAATAGTTTTGTCCTCAAACAAATGTACTCTAGATTCTATATTGAAAAGCAAGACAAAAGTGAAGACTAGTCAGTCTCTTTTGCTTGAAGCTTGCCTCGAATTAACAACAGTGAATGGTAGACCTTTTAACTTGATGGAAGATTCAGACTTCAGAAATATTCTTAACCCTCTTCTCAAAGGTTCTGGCAACAGTCAATAAATGCTGAAAATATTTAAGACCAAGTTGCTGACCTTGCAACTAGAGTAGGTCATGAAATTAAGCAGGCAGGCAGAGGCTAGCTTACTTCTTTGAAAGCTGACTGTACTACTCATCCCGATAGATCCATAGTAGGAGTGAATATGCAGTATATTGCAAATGGAAAAATTATCCTCTGCATGTTTGCTATAAAGCAGATCACTGAGAGGCACACTTACAATTAATATCTTACATAAATTTACTTTTCCCAAACACATGAATTTACTTTTCCCAAACACTCCCAGTTTTAGTCCTAGGTAACCTTCTAGATCAATGACTATCCATGATACACAAATTCATTTGGGGACATAAGAAACCCAGGGGTAAGCAATCTACTTTTAAAAGATCATGGCAAAAGGGAGGATTGGCTTTGCCAAGCATTAAGCACTATTTTCTAGCTAGTCAGATCAGAAACCTAATGTACTGCATAACACCAAACCTTAATAAGCACTGGGTAGCGATAGAACAAGCTCATATTTGTTCAATAAAACACCACATGATCCTATCAAGAAATGCTATAGACCAAAATCAATATATAAACACCCTTTTACAAAAGCAACAATAGGAACTTGGGTCTTAGGATAAATGTATTTAGAAAGCTGAGCCCAGACCCATTGCCTCTAACACTCACAGCAGATATAGAATTTAACCCCAATAAAAGCCAAGGAAGCTTTAACATTTGGGAACTTGCAAGTATATCAAAATTCAGTCCACTGTTTAAAAAAATATTTATCACGTAGGACATGCAACTCACAACAGACCTCAAAATTCCAGTGTATCAGTGCCTACAATTGAGACTTTTTTTAAACCCGTCTCCACAAAAAAGTGAACAGAAGTAGAAACTTGACATAATTTGAAAAATTACTCACTGTATCCATGAAACACAAAGGCTTACTATACAAAATAATCTCCGTTACTTATAGGAAATAACTACACTCATGAAAAGGTGACATAGGCACAGACACCAAAACTGAGGAATGAGAGAACATACAGAGAAATGGTTTTCTTTGTTCTTCCAGAACTCCAAATCCTTCAACTTCCCACCTAGAACTTTTAAGAGTCCATGTCTTAGGTCTACAGAGTCATTTGGAAATTCTAGCTGCCATAGGATCCTGACTTAAAATATTTTTTTCTGGGTAGTTGTGGGTCATGACTGCCTTGTTACAAGACATGATGTTGACCCAGGGTGCTTGGTTCTGCAAGCCATGGGCTCTACAAGCCTGGACAGCATGACTGATTGTCATGAAAATCATAACTAGTAGAGTGGTGGAGTGAGGGGTCTCTTTTTTGTGAGCTGTGTTCTCCAGGCAGGTCGATCATTTGCTTCTGTGGAGCTGGAGTGGTGCATTGGTTTTACTTCTTGGTAGCGCTTTAGATTAGAAGCAGTCGTGAGGTAGTGCCAGTGTTACTATTGTGGATACCGCCTAAACTGCTCGAGAGCAACCTTGTTGCTGTTATCAGGCTGCCTGTGCTTCTATGATGCACATATGAGACTCTGAAGTTTTCATTATCTTACAAAACCGTCTTGTAGGTTTTGTGGCATGATGTAGGTGAAGGTGGGAAGCCGAATGGTCGAGTTGGTTCAAAAAATTGCTATGCTTCTCTCCCCAACGTTTCGGGAACTGTTCACCAGGAATGTGGAGCAGTGTCACCCAAAGAAAGCATAATAATTATACTGAAAAGGAGGTAGGCTAGTGTCAGATACCAAAACCTCCCTGCTGAATCTATTGAATTAGACCACAGTATGCTGTACCTATATATAGGTACAGCACACTGGAACAGAGAGACAGCTAAACTACTGACTGTGGGAATAGGTACCCCGGCTTATCCTCACAAGATAGTAAATTCTGGAGGAGCCCTCAAGTACTAAGAGAATCTTCTTTGAGCAGTGCTCTCTAAGCCAATTTCAAAATTCCTTTTCTGAGCGAGGAAGCACAAAGAAGAGCTCTTTTCTGTTGCTGCTGCAGCAACTCAACCGAAGTAGTGAACTGTGGATCCAAACTAGGTGGTCCCAGCCTTCCACAATATGCTTCAATTAAGAATATTTCCCCTACAGATGAAGGCCAAGCTGGAGGGAGAGAGAAAACTGATAGAGAAAAAGAACCAAAGGGAAACTCATTATCCAACATTAAAAAAAATATTTTGCAAAAGGCTCTCTCACAGATAGCAAAAGGAAACATCTGCCCTCCTCTGTGGAGTCCGACTGAGGGTGACATGTCCACTGCTGACCATGCCAAAAGAAAAACATAATTGCCTCCATTCTGGTGGACTGGACCAATTTTTCACACCCCTAAGAGATTTAGCTAGGTTGAGCTAAATTTTAACCATAAACCAGGACATAAAGTGCACATTTTGGTACAAGCCCCTCTCTGTGGACATGGATTCCAACATAAGTGTTTTTTTTTTCCAGTTTAGTTTAAACCTCATCCCAAGCAACAAACTAAACTGAAAAAGCCACTTATACCAGAATAAGAGTGCCTACACAGAACATTACACCAGTATACCTTCACCTGTTTAAATTCACACCATAGGTTATACTAAAAAAAAATTTAGAAAAATAAGCTCTCTACGTGAGAGAGGTGGGTTGGGTTAAGAAAAAAGCGATCCTGCAGCCCTTCTCAAGCTAATCTACCATTGACTAAAATAGGACAGACATTCAGATCAGGCCCAAAGGGATACTGCAATCCATCAAATAAAGTCAAGCTTTGGTAAAAGAAGGACCTGATATTGCACATCACAAATATCAATGTAACTACTGTGACAGTGAATGTCCCCACCACCTTTCCCAAAAGCACTCATCACCATACAGCACATTAAGAACACCCAATAATAAATTTGATTTGTAAACTCACTAGTTACACTCAGTAACTAAACCAGCCAGAAAGAAGTGTATTTTACTTGAACAAAACAAGCAATGAAAAGAATACTTTGCATGACCTAAAAAGCAAACATCTGTTTCAACTTAAACACAATTTCAAGACACAAGCCAAGAAACACACTGGAGATCTACACATTTCAAAACCCAACTGAAATGTAGACCAATATATGCAAAAATGTTATTGCGAACTGATTCAAATTGAATAAAGCCCATTCACGTGGCTACTGCAAGGGTTTTATTGAAAAATCATATTTCTATCAGAAAATGTAACTAATTATTAGAACCCCACAGACTACTATAATTGATAATAAAAATACATATTTCTTTATTTTTCAGTTTGCTTTGCATGGTTGATATAATTTCAGTAAGTTTCAGTGTTTTACTGATGGCTCAGTTGTAGTTCATGTCTCATGCACAAAGCAAATCATCATCACTCATTCTTCACTGCCCTGCAAAGACTTCACATGCCTGCTCTCACACACACACAGACACCGGCCCTGAAAGTGAATTTTTACCAGTAAAAGCGACAGCAAAGCTGAAACAAATTGAAACCAAAGAGAGAACTGGCAAACATACACATAATGGAGAGAAGAAAATAGGTATGAGCCCAATCGTTACTGGTGATTATTACTATTTTATATTCTCGTAGTGCCTAGACACCCCAGTGATGGACCACCACCCCACTGTGCCCAGGCACTGTATAAACAGAACAAAATAAATAAATAAATAAATAAAAAACCCAGTTTTGCCCCTGTAAGTATGATGTTTCTCAAGTCCGAAACATCAGCAAGAAGAATGCTTATAAAATAAAAAACTTAAGAAAAAAGTTTCAAGACATTCTTTAAAGGATGCTTTGTCAGAAAATAGAATTACTTTCAATTGTAGTCAATTTAAAAAAACCTCAATTTAAGACAGTGTTCCTTTAAGCAAATTACAAGATACTTTTAAATGTATGCTCACTTGAACATGTGTGTTAATAGTTTATGAGAAGCTCAAGTAAAAAGTTTCTAGTTAATTTGATTTAATTGTATTAAATCTATTCTAAAAGGAGTCCCCTTCCTGGACATGGTTTAAAAAGAGCACTCTTGCCTTTGAGTCCCAAATGATCCATATTACTTAATACTCTCTCTCAAGAAGGCCTGAAAGCAAATACAATTAGAATCTTGCACTCTTTTCTAACCTCTTTAACAAGGCAAACAATGACATCCGGAGGTCAGCGTGGCTAGTTAGTAGCAGTACCCTGCTCTGCCACTGCAAAGGATTAGTGTGCTCATGGGCCTGCATCACAATAGAGGCAATATGAACAGACCAGAGGGTGCAGCTCATACTGCTGTCAAGCAAAACCAATTAAGATGACTTACAAACCACTCTAATGAGTTGTAAAAGAAACCAAATCAAGTCATCATCTCAGCCAACAGGACAGTCACTGAACACAGGATCCCAACGATGGGAGAGGGGGGAAAAAAGGAAACAAGCAGGAAGATCCTTAAATCAACACTAAGAATATCATTTGATTAAGGACCAGAAAGGCTGGTTGGATCCTCTAGGAAATGTAGCACTATGTGTCAGATCATATTTGTGTCCCGAGTGATTTAACAGAATAAGGCAGACCATTCACACTTCCAATATAGTTAAAACTCCCTAAAATCTCATGCACTGGCAACATTAAAAGTGCTTTTTTAAATGATAAATGTTCATTTTTTGCTGTTCTTAATCAAAAATTTCTTCTTCAGCAGAGCTGGAGACATGTTTTTCCAGGGAGAATTCTAAAAAAAAAAAAACGCCTGCATTTGAAGAGAAGGGAGTAATTAGTGACATCTGGTCCTGATCTGCTGCCTTTTCCATGAGGAGTGAGAAATGTGAGAGTAGAAAACAAAAACAAAGTGAAAGTAAAAAGATAAAAAGTAATCAATAGTGATTGAAGACTTTAGTGACAAGCTGAAGTATAAGCAACAAGCATTTTAAGTTAAATAGCATTATTTAATGAAATAAGAAATTCTTACAAGTCAAAAATACAGGAAAAGCCAAAAACAAACTTAAGAGTAGGATTAGTATTTATAAAAGAAACTTCTTATCCCTTTTGAGGAAAATCAGGTGACTGTACCATATTACAAAAACCACAATAAACCACCCTCCTCCAACCCCATCCTAAAATAAATGAGATGTGCCCAACAAAACAAAATGTGGGTTGGGGAAGATTATAGATATGGGACCAACACCATGGAAGAAAAAACTGTGGGTGTTTAAAACTGAACAGATGGAATGAAAAATATCATGCACCATCAAATCATCTTGAGATTTAAATATTGCAAATCATTATTCCTAGGAATGAAGGTAAGGACCTTGGGGTGGGGAGGGTCCAGTAGTTTCAAAAAGCAGCTGTCCTGCCTTCTCAGCAATACAAGCTACCAACAGCAAATCACCTCACTGTTCCACTCCTTGCATCAGCTCCTTGTACAATAGGCACTCCAAGGGTATGTCTTCACTAGCCACGTTAAAGCGCTGCTGCAGCTGTGTAGTCGTGGCACCAGCGCTAGGAGAGAGCTCCCCAGCACTATAAAAAAAACCCACACACACCACCACCTCCACAAGGGAAGTCGCTCCCCGCACTGGTGCACTGTCTACACTACCATTTTACAGCACTGAAACTTGCAGTGCTCAGGGGGGTGCTTTTTCACACCCTTGAGCGAGAAAGTTGCAGCACTGTAAAGTGCCAGTATAGACAAGCCCCAATTCAAGGTTTTGGTTGTATATTCAAAGCTCTCATTGGAACTAATTACCTGACAACTCCCCTCCTGCTGAATGACCATGACTGTCCAATGAAGTGAGCTGTAGCTCACAAAAGCTTATGCTCAAATAAATTGGTTAGTCTGTAAGGTGCCACAAGTCCTCCTTCTCTTTTTGCGAATACAGACTAACACGGCTGTTACTCTGAAACCTGTCCAAAGACAGTTGTTTCACTAGAACAATGAAACTGTCAAGCACAAGGGTGAAACACTTGAACCCAGGAAATGACTGTGCGACTCACCCCTAGAACACACAGAGAACAGCCACAAAACTATTATCTCAGATGTTTTTCTTCTTCCCTTTAAGAAAGCTATGTAGGGGAAGGAGAAAAATAGTAGTACATTTTTACACTTTTTCACACAACTTGTAATTCATTCAGATGATATAGAGATGTTGTAGGTATTTCAAAACCCAAGCATTACATTTTCAGGAAATATAGAATTATGGTTAAACCTAATTTAAGATGTTTAGATTTCTTTTAAGAAATGCAGAGTTCAGGAACCCACACAACCTTAACTCTGCCCTGTAACAACAACATGTAATTATCACAGGACTATGATTAAGGCACTTTAGCATCTGTGGTCCCAGATTAGACAACTGATTTTATGAACATTTCATTTTTCCGTATCAGCTGCTTTCCATCTCCAGAGCACCATGAAGCAACAAAGGTATACTTATGCATTTAGCCCTTAATTTTCAATTTAGTCATTGGTTCAGAGGGCTGTGTTAGAGAGACTACTTCTATGGGAAAAGAAGGCAGGGAGAAACAAGGCCCTGAATCTTAATGTCTGCGTGCCCCCTGCACCAGTTTTACCACCAGTGACACCTCAATGCTAAGTACAGCCAAAGCAGCAATGCTACTGGAAGCTTTTCAACCACTGACAGCCAGTATACAGCTATGGAGCCTTTGGAGAACAGTGATAGTTGGGCAAAGTAATCTGTCAATGAGAACTCTCTACATGAATGTCCAGTTTTCCCTCACACTACTGAGTGACTGCAGCCAACAGAATTGTAGCTTCCTTGATGGAGAGGAAGCGTGGCAATTGATGCAGTTACTTGTAATGGCTTCACTTAAGACTGACTTGAGTGGGTCTGTGGCCCATGTAATCATAACAATTAGATACAACATCCATTAATAACTTAGTGATGTCTCCATTATTCCACTGTTAAGAATATTTAGGATAAAGACATGCTAAATTTCTTAAAGGAAAAATTTAAAAGTTAAATATAAAGTGAAGCTAGTGGATTTCATTGTAGACTGAAAAATAATTCTGTACTTAAAAAGTAAGTATTCTAAGTTGGGGGGGAAGATGTGTTACACTTCTCACGCAAATCAAAAAGACTGAATCCCTGCTTTAATTGCAAAATGGAACTCAACTGTAGCTATGAAGTCACAACGACCTCTTCTATAAAATGGAGTCACAACCATAATCAAACCCAAAGGCTGCCACCCATATTTTGGAAATTATCAGGAGGCTGCCACCCATGTTTTTGGAAAATCAGGCATAATCCTTTAACTTATGGTTCAAATACCAGGTCTATCTTTTAAACGCTCTCCCCCACCAACAAGCATCACAGGGAGCTTGAGATCACTTCTTTTAAATCCCTATCTAAGGGTAGGTCTATACTAGGAGCTGGGGTTTTGTGACTCTCCAGCACAAGCAGACATACTCACGTTAGCTCTCATCAAGCTAGCATGCTTAAAAATAATGGCATAGCCACAGTAGCACAGGCAGCAGTGACACAGGCTAGGCATGCCAAGTACAAACCCATCTGACCAAAGGTACCTGTACTTACTCTGAGAGCAAGAGCACTATCAGAGAAGATCACAGAAAGTATATGGACAAATTGGAGAGAGTCCAGCAGAGGGCAACAAAAATGATCCGGGGGCATATGACTTATGAGGAGAGGCTGAGGGAACTGGGCTTATTTAGTCTGCAGAAGAGAATAGTAAGGGAGGGTGGGATTTGATAGCAGCTACCTGAAGGGGAGGGTTCCAAAGAGGATGGAGCTAGGCTGTTCTCAGTGGTGGCAGATGACAGAAGCAGCAGCAGTGGTCTCAAGTTGCAGTGGGGGAGGTCTAGGCTGGATATTAGGAAAACTATTTCACTAGGAAGGTGGTGAAGCACTGGAATGGATTACCTAGGGAGGTGGTGGATCTCCATCCTTGGAGGTTTATAAAGCCTGGCTTGTCAAAGCCCTGGTTGGGATGATTTAGTTGGGGTTGGTCCTGCTTTGAGCAGGAGGTTGAACTAGATGACTCCCGAGGTCTCTTCCAGCCGTAATCTTCTATGATTCACTTAAAAACCAGTAGTGCAGACACAGTAGCACAGTCATGCGCTCTCACTGAGCTAGCGTGAGTATGTGTACACAAGCCAGGAAATCACAGCCCTCCCTCCAAGCACAGACAAACCCTACAGGTAGGTCTACACTGCAATCAGAGGTGTGACTGCAGCAACTGTAAATGTATCTGAACTAGCTAGATCTAGCCAGCTTGAATAATACTAGCAATGAAGCCACAACAACGCATCCTACAGCATAGGCTACCCTCTCAAATACATACCCAGGGTGCTTGGCAGGTTTGTACAGTCTGTGCTGCTGTAGCTTCACTATAATTGTTATTCAAGCTAGCACAGTTATGCGTACACAAGATCCACTCTCACCTAAGACTGATGAGACTGTAGAACCAGATGTCCCGGTTATAGGACTAGCTGCTCCTCTCTGGTCTCTGAGTGTATCCCCTCTGGTGTCAGGACTGGTACCTTCACCTATCCCCAGGATAGAATTCCACAATTCTCTGACTTTCAGATCAAGCCTCAGGCTACGGTATTCTGTTTAAACGCTGTTCTTACCCAAAAGGTCCAACTGAGTTCAGACATCTTCTCTTCATGCATCTGTGACCAGCTGTATCTAGCGATGGGACTGACTGCTTTTTTAAAACCCAAGTATAATTTATTCTTGAGTAGAAACCAGGGATGTCAAGTGATTAAAAAAAATTGTAATTAATTGCACAATTAAAAAAATTAAGGGCGAGTAATCACGCTGTTAAATAGAATACCATTTATTTAAATAAATTTGGTGTTTTCTACATTTCCAAATATATTGATTTCAATTACAATACAAAGTGTACAGTGCTCACTTTATTTTTTACTGCAAATATTTGTACTGTAAAAAAACAAACGAACAGTGTTTTTCAATTCACCTAATACAAGTACTGTAGTGGAATCTCTTTGTCATGGAAGTTGAACTTACAAAATGTAGAATTATGTACAAAAAAACTTGTATTCAAAAATAAAACAAACAATGTAAAATTTTAGAGCCTGGAAGTCCATGCAGTCCTACTTCTTATTCAGCCAATAACTCAGACAAACAAGTTGGTTTACATTTATGGGAGATAATGCTGCCTGCTTCTTGTTTACAATGTCACCTGAAAGTGAGAACAGGCATTTGCATGGCATTGTTTTAGCTAGTGTCGCAAAATATTTATGTGCCAGACGCGCTAAAGATTCATATGTCCCTTCGTGCTTCAACCACCATTCCAGAGGACATGCGTCCATGCTGATGTCGGGTTCTGCTCGACAACGATCCAAAGAAGCGTGGACCAACGTATGTTCATTTTCATTATCTGAGTCAGATGCCACCAGCAGAAGGTTGATTTTTTTTTTTGGGGGGGGGGGGGGAGGGGGTGGTTCAGGTTCTGTAGTTTCCCGCATTGGAGTGTTGCTCTTTAAAGACTTGTGAAAGCATGCTCCACACCTCATCCCGCTCAGATTTTAGAAGGCACTTCAGATTCCTAAACCTTGGGTCGAATGCTGTAGCTGTCTTTAGAAATCTCACATTCGTACCTTCTTTATGTTTTGTCAAATCTACAGTGAAAGTGTTCTTGAAACAAACATGTGCTGGGTCATCATCTGAGACTGCTATAACATGGAATATATGGCAGAATGCAAGTAACAGAGCAGGAGACATACAATTCTCTCTCAAGGAGTTCATTCACAAATTTCATTAATGCATGATTTTTTTAACTAACCTCATCAGCATGAAAGCATATCCTCTGGAATGGTGGTTGAAGCATGAAGGGGCATATGAAAATTGAGCATATTTGGCACGTAAATATCTTGCAATGCCTGCTACAAAAGTGCCATGAAAATGCCTGTTCTCACTTTCAGGTGACATTGTAAATAAGAAGCAGGGAGCTTTATCTCCTGCAAATGTAAACAAACTTGTTAGTCTTGGCAACTGGCTGAATAATAAATAGGACTGAGTGGACTTGTAGGCTCTAAAGTTTTACATTGCACTCAAACAAAACAGTTATGTAACAAAAAAAAAAATCTACATTTGTAAGTTGCACTTTCATAATACAGTACTTGTCTGAGGTGAACTGAAAAATACTATTTCTTTTGTCACTTTTACAGTGCAAATATTTGGAATAAAAAATAAGAAAGTGAGTACTGTACACTTTGTATTCTGTGTTGTAATTGAAATCAATATATTTGAAAATGTAGAAACACATCCAAAAATATTTAATTTCAATTGGCATTCTACAGTTTAGCAGTGCGATTAAAACTTCAATTAATTTTTTTAATCGTGATTAATTTTTTGAGTTAATCGCATGAGTTAACTGCGATTAATCGACAGCCCTAGTAGAAAAAGCATTAGCGAAAGATTTTTAAGACAGATCACACATCTGTGTTACCTAAAGGCTTACCATCCCCTGATGGTAACCTAGGCAGTCCTAAGTTCTTCAGACAGCTGCAACAGGGTCCTTGTATCAGTCTCGTTCCCTTTAACTCTCTCCCCCCCACCCCCCCTTGAAAATGTGCTCCTTTTTTAATCTGCCAGAGTCTGTGTTCCCAGGCTCTTCCATTGTCCCTCAACATCCCTTAAGTTTTAGCTAAATGGCAGTTTATCTTGAGCCCTTCTTTCCTTTCCCCTTGTTTTTCCCAATAGCACCCTATTAAATTTAAACTAATATACCCATACAGTAAACATCCCAATAACCAGGTCAGCATACTGCATTCATAAATTACTGGACAGTATAAAATTGATCACATCAGGGTTCTTAAAAAAAAAATTTGGAGCTGAGAAGCACTAAACTATTGCAGACAATGCACCTCAGGAAGTCTGTCTCCCCAGTGGCTTCATATAGACACTGAACAAGAGGGTGGCAAGATGAGACCCAAGATGTGAAGATTTTGGGGAAAAATGGGGATAACAGGCTCAGTTGCTGACAAGTTATATCAGTTATAAAAGACTTGGCTTTCATAGGTTGGGGGATTCGGGGAGGGAGGAAGGTGAAGGGTGCCAACATCCGAAACGTTAAGCAAAACTCAGTGAACACCAATCAGAACAGATGGATTATTTTTTTCCTCTCACTTGATGCTTCCCACTTAAATGCTTAAGATGGCTTACAGCCAATTGACATCTTAAGAAATTTGTCCATTCCTCTCAACAACAAACTCAGTTGTTACCATACTGAGGCAGACCAGGTTAATGTATCACTCAGCTATTCTGCTGGTCCTGATTGTTCAGATTTTGTGGCCAAAATGGAAGCCAAGAATTTTTACCTCAACCACTGCCATGGCACAGGAACAAAGATTCCCTGTAACATGTGATCTGACTCACACCGAGCCTACCAGCACTCAGTTTTCTCCACAAACACTGATCATCTGTATATGTCGACAACCTGTGAGAATGATGCAATCATCTAAATGTCACTGTAGTGGTTGTGAACTTGACTCAATTGTTCCTAAATCAGTGATTCTCAACCAGGGGTACATGTACCCCTGGGGGTATACCAAGGTCTTCCAGGGGTACATCAACTCATCTAGATGTTTGCCTAATTTTACAATGGGCTACATAAAAAGCACTAGCGTGGTCAATACAAACTAAAATTTCATACAATGACTTGATTATACAACTCTATATACTATACACTGAAATGCAAGTACAGTATTTATATTCCAATTGATTGATTTTATAATTGTATGGTAAAAATGAGAAAGGAAGCAATTTTTCAGTAATAGTGTGCTGTGACACTTTTATATTTTTATTTCTTGAGTTTGTAAGCAAGTAGTTTAAGTGAGGTGAAACCTGGTGTACACAAATCAGACTCCTGAAAAGGTTACAGTAGTCTGGCAAGGTTGAGAACCACTGCACTAGATCAGTATCAGAATTGCAGAAAATTGCACAAGGCATTCCAAGACCTCATTGAGCATTTCTTTATCTGAGCTCAGACATATGTTCACCACTTCAAAAGGAGAAACCTTGAGAACAACCTGGAGGAACTGGAAAAAAGAGACGAAGGTCCACAGTATGATTTCACACCTCATGTTCAGTCCCAATGGCTCAACACAGCCTAAAAAAAAAAAAACAGATTCAGAACGTATCTACTGCTATGAGTTGAATCAAACAACAGTAGAGCTTCACAGATATGAACACCAGAGTTACCAACTGACCGGTCAGCTACACATCTCATTTGGAACCAGAAATACACAATCAGACAGCAGCAAAGACACCCAATCCCGCCCAAAAAAAGCAAATGCAGTACAGTACTGTATTAAACTTACACTGCTAAAAAATAAAGGACAGTTTAAAAAAATATTTCACAAGGTAAGGAAACTTTCTATTCTTGTTTAAATTTAAATTAAAATGGCTAAAAGCAACATTTTTCTTCAGTGTAGTAAAGTTTCAAAGCTGAATTAAGTCAATCTTCAGTTGTACATTTTTGAAACTACCACCACCACGTTTTGTTCAGAGTTATGAACCATCTCCATTCCCAAAGTGTTCATAACTGAGGTTCTACTGTACTTGAGACAATCCCACGGTTTCAGAGAGGCCAAGATTGCAAACCCATTTCCTGACAACTTCTCCTCATGGATGTTTAGCAGTTAGCTCAAGCTCAACTTGACTAAAACAGACCTCCATCTTCCCCATCCAAGCTCCTTCTCCCCTGCTTCTTCTCCACTATGGACAATACTACTATCCTGTTATTCAGTCCCATATCTTAGGTGTTCTCTTTGACTCTGACATCTCTTCAAGTCTCCACATCCAAGCTACAACTAAGTCTTGCCATTTCTTTCTGTATAATATCTCTAAGATACAGCTTTTCCTTTCCAACTGCAGAGCTAAAACTCATACAGACTCTCATCTCAATTACTGCAGCATCTTCTTCTCTGGCCTTGACAAATATAATCTTGCCCTACTCATATCCATGTAGTGTGCTGCTACAAAGATCATTTTCCTAGCAATCCCTTCACTATATCACCCCTCTCTCTGCATCCATTCACTGGCTCCTCCTTGACATAAGCTGCTTGTCTTCACTTTAAAGGCCCTTCATAACCTATCCCCTCCCCACCCCACCTTTCAGCATCTCTCGTTCGCTATTCAGGAATCGACTCGCACCTCTGACCTGCCCACGAGACAAACTTGCATTGTCTACCTGTTATATTTTCAAAGAAGCATCTTTATGCTTTCTCCCATGTTGCCCCAGACTCACTTGGAAGGAGCTCCTCTTACATATCCACAAAGCTACCTCATTATCCCTCTTCAAATTGCTCGTTTGCCTTTATGCCTACAAAAACATGACAATGGTTGGGCTGCTTGTGCACAGATACTACTGCCTATCACGTGCTGATCTATTGTCTCATTGTTTCCTTGTATTCCTGTATGGGTCTGTTGTCTTATTATATTGTCTTCTTTTTGTGACCTGGACCATCTTTTTGTTCTGTGTTTGTAGAACACCTAGTACAATGGATTCCTAGTCCATGACTAGGGCTCCTTGGTGCAACAAAAACAGTAACAGAGATGAACACTAATAGTATCAAATAAGTAGCCTCAGCAATTCTAATACCAGGCCTGACAGAAGTTCGTTATACATTCTGGAGTGTAATTGTGTCCTCTGTTCACTATGTAGAACTCATAGATTTTTATCCCCAGACTTTCATCGGAGACTGGAACAAATGAGTGCACATTTGGAATTGGGTATCTGTTACATTTCAGATCAAATGTAGAGTATATACACACACACCTTCTCCTCAGCCTTCCTCCTTCTTCCATTCAAACGATTACATCCCTGACCAGAAAAGGACCAGCACAGTCAACAAAGCCACCACTTGATACTACAAGAAGTGCTAATGTCAACTCCATAACCAACCAAATTATCAGTAGTTGTCCACTAACTATGTCTATTTACACTTAAATTGGATGCTATTAAGACAAGGTTTCTATGTCTCATTATTTAAAGGATGGAGCTGGTAGAACTATCAGATCACCTACTGAGGTGGAAAAAATAATGTTTGCGACGAGTTCGGAAAAGTTTTGCCAGAGGAAGAAGCAGGAATGAGAGCTAAGCTACTTGACGGGACCAAGTTAAAACAATGTTCATGAATGGGAGCAGTTGGGGAAGAGGATGTGGGAAAAAGGTTTAGACAACTCCTCAGTTGGAGGTTCAGCAGCTGAAAGAGGAAAGTGGAAAGGCAGCATCAATAATTCCACTCCATGCTCTGAGGAAGAAGGTGGTGCACTCTTCTTCAATCCATCCCCCATGCTGCAAGGGATGGATTGCCACCAATAAATCCTTTTTCCTCCTCCTTACTCATACACTCTTATTGTAGAGATGCACATCACCTGCATACTTCTACTAACTACCTTGGTGATTTGGCATTTCCAACACCAGAAGAGAAGAAAAAGAAAGTGAGATATATGTGGAACTAGTTTTCATGCTATTATTTCAAAACACTAGGTCCAATCATATTTACAATGTCTTTTGAAGTCTGAAAATGACTATATACATTGGTTGAAGATGCAAAAGCTCTTTCTAGCAAAATAAATTTATTCTACAGTTTAAGTTATGATTTTCTTACTTTAAAAATTTAGCTGCCCAATTACAATTTAACCAACATAGAACAAAAATTGTTTCTGCTATAAACATATAGCAGATGCTCAATAACACTTCTTACAGTGAAAGTTATAAAATAATTTCAGTTAAAAGCTTATTTCACATGTTATCTTTTTGCAATACTCACTTTTTTATATGAAAATTTTCATGCTTGATCTCTGCCTAATGGTAATTTTCTTTTAACCAAGATGTGCAAGGAAAATCCTTTCCACTAAACTTGGAAAGTATGTTCTTGTAAAACACGTCCCATCTTAAAAAAACTCTTAGAGCGATTCCATTCAGGGGGAATTTAGCCAGCAGGTAATAGGTCCAAGCTGCAATTGGGTCTGTGAGCCCCACCCTCAGCCACAGCAGGATAGCACACAGTTAATGCTTCTGGCCTGCAGTAGGGCAGGGTAGCAATAAGTCTACAGGCCAGGTGCCCTCAATTAGGGTGGGACTATATTCAGCTAATGGCTCTGGCTTGTAGTCAGGCAGAGCAGTGGGCAGTCTATATGTCTGAGGCCCTCAATCAGGGCAAGGCAGTAATCAGCAACCGCACCTCAAACCCCTTCTACACCTCACACCCCAACCCCCTTCCGCACCCCTGCCCTGAGCCCCCTACCGCACCCTGCGCCTCTCCCCCTGCTGCACCCAAGCCTGCCCTGAGCCCCCTCATGGACTCCACACCTCCTCATGCATCCCAACCCCTTGCCCTGAGCCCCTTCCTGCACACCACAACCCCTCCCGCATCCCTACCCCAGCCCTACATTCATGACCCTGTATGCCATTTCCCCACCCAGATGTGGCCCTCGGGCCAAAAAGTTTGCCCACCCCTGCGATAGAGACTCACTATGTAGTGGCAATATGGATGTGAACAGTATTCAGTTGACATTTTTAGGTGTCTTCCCTCCCCCACAACCTTGCGGGCTATAAAGTTGTTTTTAAGTCAAAGGTCAGATACTGAAAAACCCATTCAATGTAAAAAAATACTGGTTACTGAACTTGATAGAGAAAAAAATTATGACAAGCAGGGGCATACATGTACACTAAATGAACTCAATAGCTCTCCACTGTACATGAGGTGCATCCCATTTTATCTGTGCCAAGACGGTAATTATTATGGGCCCATTAACAAATATATCAATGAAAGTCAAAGCAAATTATATAGTATTTACAATTGTGCTCCCTTGGATATGGTTAAATAATCTTAGCTCTTACCACAGCGAAATACAAAACACTTCTGCAGTTCTTAATGCTGTACTTACATTACACAGCTCCTTCCTTTCCCAAACTGAGCTTCCAAGACTAGTTTTATACCCTAGAGTGTTGCATCATGCCTCCCTCTTAAATGGCACATACTCCTCTTCCTGACAGTGTATAAGTTGGACATGGCTTTAAAAATGGCTTTTGTGGATAAAGAGGACTTTATTAGGACTGAGAAATATATTAAAAAAATGCATTTGAATAAAAGTACTACTTTGCATTCTGCTTTGCATGCATTTGTGTTTATCGTTTGTTATGGTTGTTCTTAATCTCCTTGCATTATCTGAGGGTTACGTGAATGACTCTAGACCTCACTTAGGTTGAGCTTTCAAGAGATCAACTAAACATCTGGTCATAAGGCCATAGCGTCCGAAACATTCTTCCACTATCTAGAACCACTAAAGAGACACAGAATACAAGTGTAGAGGGTTTTTGGATAGACGGAGATAAAGAACAAGG
Source organism: Eretmochelys imbricata (assembly GCF_965152235.1). Lineage (NCBI taxonomy): Eukaryota > Metazoa > Chordata > Testudines > Cheloniidae > Eretmochelys > Eretmochelys imbricata. The sequence continues at coordinate 78,567,690 of NC_135578.1, forward strand.
AAGCAATGGTTGCTGCAAACTGACCACGACAAAAGGTACCGTCTTATCTCCTGTTGCCACTGTAGGCTTTTATCCAATAGTGCAACAGTATAAAGCAAACGTTTCCTACTGATATCCCAAAAATGCCTTTAACTTAAGCAGCAGCGGTATGTTTGGGGAGCAGAGAAAGAGGGGATTGAAAGAAGCAAACTTCTAGGTCACTTTGTAACAGTGTTTCCCAAACTTTTAGGAGCTAAGCAGTCCCTCAGGAAAATGATGTGTCAGTGTTCTTCACTGCAAGGTCCGCAAGCCAGTGGTGGCTCCTATCAACCCTAAGTGTGGCTCCCTGTCGATGGCAATCTCTGGTGGCGCAGCGGGGTTGCTGCTAAGGCTCCCTGCCTGCTCCAGCCCCATGCTGCTCCTGGAAGTGGCCATAACACCCCTGCGGTCTGAAAGGGTGAGGGAAGCAGAGGCCTCTGCGTGCTGCCCCCGCAGCTCCCACTGGCCAGGAATGGGGAACTGTGGCCAATGGGAGTTGCGGGGGGCGGTGCCTGCAGAGAGGGGCAGCGCACAGAGCCTTGTGCCCCCCAGGGACCGCAGGGGCACACTGGCGCCTTCCGGGAGCAGCATGGTGCCGGGGCCACCCAAAGTAAGTGTTGCCCTCTTCAATGGGCAGGTTCTGAATAGCTCTGCAGCATTAAGACCGGAAGTAGCATGGAGTACAGCAGGCCCAGCTCTGCTGGACCAGCATTTCTCTTCCACCACACAACCTGCAGTCTCCTGCGACCAGTCCCCCATACCCACTCTGCACCCCAAGTCCCTGTCCCAGCCCTGAGCCCCCTCCCAGAGCCAGCCAAAAAAACCCAAGAAACATACATGCTTTGGAAGATGAGAACCAAAAGCACACTTTCGCTCATCCAGTTTTTAAATTAAGTTTTGCATTATTCTGCTCTTAAAAAGTTTACTCGAATAGGTGCCTTTTTAATTCCATATATTTTTCTGGTTATTATTTTATAAAAGGAGCATTGTTTTATTGTACAAGTAAACTTTGTTTTAGTTAAACAAGTGGCTCTGTAACATTACCTCATTAAGTAGTAGTAAGCAATGTGTTAATTTAGTAACTGATGTGGCTCTCACACTGAAGGTTTTTTGCCAAAGTGGCCCCCGCTTTACAAATAGCGAAGAGCACTGACGTATGTCCTTCTTCAATCTCACTATGTGCCAGTAAAAGGCCTGCCAGTCTTAATGTATACATCTACAACAGTTAGTCTTTCCGTATCTCCTCAAGGGGTCAACCCTACACTTTGGAAAAACACTGATTTATAGACCCACAAGCTTGTCCCTTCTCCTTATTATCCCAGGCCACACAGCTACAAAAGCAACATTTTTATGTTGTGCAACCCTGCCTTGTGTTGCACTATAACCACTCTGATTTTCAGTTGAAAGTAGGTATCAATACCATTCCTCCCAACAAGTGAGTCTTCTACATGAGAGGGCTTTGAGGATGTATCTAAATACTATCAGCTGTAGCATATTCTGCCAACAAAAGCACAAAAAGTTGTCTGGGCAGAGCTAGGCTTAATTATGCAACTGGTGGATTTCAAAGGACTACTGGGAATCTTATATCTGTAATACAGTCTGACAAATATAAAGCACACCACACACACACACACAGAAGAGTCTTTAGAAGAACTAACATATGTAGTCAGTGTTACATACAGAGAACTCTCAAGAGCAGATGAAGTTGTAACAAACAAGTATTTGTCCAGCAAATGGCACCATCTAAAATAGATGGGCACAAAACCTTCAACCACAGGAAAAAGGTTGGGAGAGAGTTGTTTCAAAAGGAATCTTTACTAATGCTCCTATTACTGCCACTTCCCATTCTTCCCTTCCTCCTCGCTGCTACCCCCACCACACAATTGCATTCAGGTGCTGAACTGGGCCAGCAGGCAATGACTCAGAAAAATGTTCCTTTTCCATGGGACTAAAATATTGAGCTTCAGAATTTAAGCTTACATTGTTTACAAAACAGTCTATATCCCTTACAGGTGCAAAACTATACCACCTAACAAGGACAATCCAAATGGAACCAATTCAGTAATGCCTACCTGAGATTTCAGACATCCTAATAAGGGGTTTACTCTGAACCCTAAACTGTGGTAATTTTAACGTCAACATTGTTGACAATTTCACTACTGATCAGGGTACGCCAGGAAAAAGAGAATCAGATTATGAAGATATGCACAATCACAGTAAGTAGCATAATGGCATTCTAGCATCATAAGTGGCTGGAGCTTGACTACACCATTCCGCCCCCCCCCCCCCCACACACACACCCTCAATCACGCAGATTTCATAACTATTCTCCCAGAAACATGTCCTTTCAACTACAGTACTACATTGTCACTATATACTTTGCATTCTCATTTGCCAAGAATATCTTCCTTCCCTTTTTAAAAATAAAATAAATAATGGTATCCTAAGGATAAATGTCACTAATTTAATTGTATCACAAAAGTACTGCTAAAAGTCAAACAGACATCCCCCTTAGTAATCAACAAGCTTCTGTATTTTCATTTTACTCTGACAGTAAGCGTGGAATAGAACCCAAATATTAATGCAGAACAATTGTTAATATAATTGATAAAAATATTTGAAAAAAGTGAATGGAAAATAAAAAATACCAACACATATTCCTAGGTGATTTTTTTTTCCAGAATCTCACCTCTCATTTCAAAAAGAAAAGTCTCCAGCTGATATAGTTCATGTTTTCAAACAACCAATTACAACTGATGCAGAATCATCTGTCCGTTTGTACAGAACATGTAGCTCAAGAAGTGAATTGCACATTCATCTCAATAGGTGTTAATCCAAATGCAATGATGATAATGTACTACTACTTCCATACATTGAGTACAGTATGAAGTAATGCAGAGTCTCCTTGTACTGACATTTCACTGGAGATACATCTACACTTTACACTTTTTACGGCAGCATGCAGAGGACATATTTATACCCCTGGTAAGCAGGGGTGTAGACAGCATGGCTTAGCCAAGTACAGTGCAGACACACACCTGAACCCTGTGGGTAAGTACCCTACACGGTTCTCTACACACCAAAGCAGTGCCTCCCCTGTATTCACTGCTATTTGTAGCACTGTAGTCTTTCCCTGCCACAGGGAAAGGCTCTAAATAGCTCTCTGTTGAACTTTTCCCTGATACAGGAAAAGGCTCTGGCAGGGAGCAGGCAGAAGGAAAAGGTTCAGCAGCTCTGTATTGCGGGAGCCTTTCCCCTCTACCTCCCCTTTGCCAGAGCCTTTCCTTGCCACAGTGAGAGGCTCAAACAGTCGGAAGCTGCTGGAGCTTTTTTCCGCTGCCTCCCCCTATGACAGTCCCATTGACATACGTAGCTACATACCACAGTGTGGACACAGCCCGCTTTTCACTGAGGCATGTAGATACACATACCCTACATGCTTCCACCAGCGGAAGGAAGTATAGACATAGTCTTTGTTGCCATGAGAGGTGAACATGGGAGAGTGCCACCACTAATTTTTCCCATAGTCCAGAAGGAACTACATCCAAACAGCACAGCAGGGCATCTGATCCCCACTGAGGGAGAGCCAAGCCCAAGGAACCCAGCAGAGCCCGAAGAGCACAGATTTTGAACATATCTACAAAGAGGAACATCTCATTTTGACAGCTATTTGGGAGCAGCGCTTACAGGACTACCACTCCTTTCCCCACTTTCGTGCCTCTCAATTTGCGTCCCTCCCCAGTTTTTTTATAGGGCATGCTCCTATGTTTGAATTTTTTGCTGTGGTTAAGCTGTTAAATTACCTAGTGGCCTTTCAAAAATGTATTCACCGCTTTGTTAGCGACAACAGAAAATAAAATGAGCTTCTGAGAAGAGCTGTGGTGACAACAGCAGACCCAATCCTCTACCTCTAGTGGGGAGGGGGAGCAGGAGGAGGAAATGTTTCCTTATCTTCCCCCACACACCCAAAAATAGATGACGTTTGCTTTTATCCATGGGGGCATAACACAGTGAAACGTACAGGAATCTTGTCAACTTCATTCTTGTGGGACAAAATGCTACGGAAGCTAGAAACTACCCAAACCCTGGTTAGCTTCTGAAAAATCACTTGGGGGTGGTAACAAGACCAGGAAGAATTGTAATCATCCCCACATTCCTCTATACTTCAGACACTAATCAGCTACGGTTAATATAAAAAAAAAAATGCATCTCTCCTCACATCCCTCCACCAGATCCAGAGACAGCACCCTAGTGCAAGGGTCTCAAACTCAAATCACCAGGAGGGCCACATGAGGACTCATACGTTGGCTGCGCGTCCCCATTCCTGGCCAATGGGAGCTTCAGGGGAGGTAACCCCAGGCAAAAACAGCTCACGGAGTGCTCTGCTCCCCCTCCCCCTGGGCCGCAGGGAAACGGTGCCCACCACTTCCCAGAGCAGTGCGGGACCCTCAGCACCACGGAGTTAGCAAATCCGCAGGACAGATCCAAAGCGCTAAAGGGCCGGATCCACTCCGGGACCATAGTTTTCCCACTCCTGGCCTGGAGGTAGGCTGGGGCTGCAGTGCGCTGGGGAGGGGCCGTGGGGAGCTTGGCAGGCTGCAGGGAAGAACCCGGCGGGCCGCTGCATCTTTGAGACCCCTGCCCTAGTGGTAAGTTTAGCACCTCTTCCCAAGAGCTGATTTGAGACACATACTAGGCTTCTCATGGCAAAGCAGGAAGAGAAGCTTCCATCTTTTGTAGTATCCTCTAACAGGTGTCTAGTACATTTTTCAAGTCTTACTAACACAGATATCCATCCTCATCTAGGACATACGACACTGCTACATAGCACATCCATAATCAGACCAATATTAAAGAAAACTGAGTTAAAGTCCTGAAGACTTTTAACCACAACCTTACCCAATTATGTTAGCAACCATCAAGCTATTTGATATTGTTTTACATTTGTTTTACCTTGCACAACTGGCTTTAAAACTAGGATCCATTGTCTGCTCTGTCCAACATTAATAGTTTTTATTTGAAGTTCTTCCTGCAATTGACACTTCCAGTATATTGATAATCCAAATCCCCTCACATCTCAACAGCTGTTAATTTTTAGAAGTCAAACTTAAACAAGGAAAAACAAAATCAGATTCTGACTTGTGTTATGTAAATTCTGCTTTAAAAAAAAAAAAAAACACTTTCCTCAAATACTCCAGATCTCAACTTACTTTATTAGTAAGTTTAGTAAAAGACTCAAATGCACGACCCTACCTAAAATCAAAAGTGAAATGCCACACTGACACATGGCAAACACCATCACATTCACAGAAATCTGCTTTTGAACTTTAAAGTACAGCAAAGTTATCGTCCATCAGGAAAAGTGAGCAAAAGAGCAGAGTGTGCATAATTTAGAGGAACACGAAAGTCTGGGGGTATGCATGTACTAGAGAACCTATATGGGCATGGCTTGAGAGCTGTAGCCATGCCAGTATAACCCAGTAACGTAGATGCAACCTACACCAATGAAAGGGTTTTTTCCTTTCGTGTATGAGGAACACAACCTCCCCAAACAACAGCTGCTATGTTGATGGAAGCATTCTTCCATCAGCCTACCTGTATCTACACTGGGGGTTAGATTGACATACCTACATCACTCAGAGGTGTGGATTTTCACACCCTGAAAAACAGTGACATTGACATAAGTTTTAAGTGTAGACCAGGTCTGGGAAAATACAGCTTTGTGTATCATGTAGTCATGCTTACCCACATCTTTAGCAAAAAAAAAAAAACTGCTCAAGAGCATTTCTACAAGATGCCTTTATTTTTAAATTTCTATAATTCTGTGTCCTAATCAGGTTTACATTTTATACTACAAAATTTTGTACATTTGTATTCTGTTAGATACACTGGAGAGGATAAAGACATGTAAAGCCCACTGCTACTCTTCAAGAAACTAATAGAAAATATTAATTTCAACACCTTTTTTTTCCACATACCACTGGACATGAGAAACAAAAAAAAATGCATGTTTAGAAGTTCCATCAGAATTGTTATTGTACATTTTCCCCAACAATGTTTTGTAAATTATTCTGTAAATACCAAAATCACAGAAAAAAACCTCTACATGCTTAAGTAGTACTTTTACAAATCTTTGGAGGTACTCTCCATGCCCTCCCCCCAAAGAAATGAAATGTTTTCCTTTAACTTGCTGTCTTATTTGTTGTCTTGGTGATATATACAGAAAGTTACCACATCTGCTTATCTTAAAGCACTATTCCCAGGAGACTCAAGTTACTGGATTTCTTGATTTCACTGTTGTCCAACATTGCCATATAGAAATGTTATCAAAGTATGTTGGTATACTAAATGCACAGCTTTAGAAATCAGGAGGAAACAAAAACCAGCAGATTTCACTATAAATCTTATTATTAAAAAATTATATATTGTAGTGAAAGACTCTCTCACATATGACCTTTTTAAATAGGCAACACTCACCATTAAAAATTTATTTCCTAGTTTCTCATGTGTGTAGAGAAAAATATTTTTCCAATTAGGAAAAATTAGACTGCAAAGACACAAAGACTGGCAGAACTCAGGGGCAAATGTCATTGTACCAAAGAACTACTTTTAACTTTAAGTTTATTATTTTTTTAATTTGACTAGATGTCAGATTGACAGTGTGCCTTCAAATACATACTTTCTACAGTAACAGAACTTGGGAAAATAAGTATATTTACTCTCACGGACATCATTTTCTGTTCAATCCTGCTAAAATTGATTCAACGAGTGTTTTGAAAACTGTGCCCTGAAAATCAGCTACTACTTGTCAGCAAAGAGCTGACAGGTCATACGGTGTTGACTCCACTTCCTTGCGACTGGCTGCTTCTGCAGGTTTACAGAATCATCACTACAGCCTAGAGCAGCAGTGGCTCCTCCTCCTGGTGTTCTGGTCCCTGAGACCTGCCTCCCTGCTTCTCAGAACTGCAGAACACCATCTCCTTACACTTCCATGCCCAGAGTGAGAGTAGAGGGTTCAGTGAGGACATATATTTGCTGAACTCCCCTCCTTTGGAAAATTCTGGTTGCCCCTTTGTAGACTCATAGGAAGTAGGATGGCCCTTACCCTGTTTTAAATCTCACGTAGAAATTTGTTTCATTAGGTCAAGGCTCCTTAAGACTGAATTTTGAAGCTGCGTTTAATCTTTTTTAATTAGCTATTTAAAACTGATTTGATTTCTTATCAGTAAATACAGAAATTTCAATTACACAGAAACATTTTGGAATTTAGCTATAAACAAAGTAATCATTTCCATTTCATGAAGCACATCAGGCCTTGAAAATTCATTTGTCTACTTGTTGGTAGCGACTATAGTACAGATAGCAGTGTATGAAGTTTTCATTTCAAAAATTTTCTGTGTCCCACATAACTGCAAAAGGTCATACAAATGTGAATTGACACAGTGCTGTCTTCTTGAGCCCCTGGACAGCTCTAGTGCTTCTGCAGGGTTCACAGCTTACAGAAGGTAGGCCAGCCCGAAATTGATAAAACTCATCAATCTAACTGTTACTATTCACAACACAGTATGCAGTGATGAAATTACCAAAAAGCATTTCAATTTCACTCTGCTAATGAGCAGCAGCAGGATCTGGAGCTATTCACAGGGAGGACCACCTAAAATGGAGGCTGTGGAAGGATTAGAAATGCAGCCAAATGGTAGTGGAGCCAGGGAAGACACAGACATGCCCATTGGAAGAGGGGTTTCATGTATTTCAAACACCAGCTCAGAGGATTGGCCTACATTTAAGACATATGTTTGGCATAGCTACATTGGTTAGAGGAGTGAAAAAAGCCCTCTGATCAACATAGCTATGCTAACCAAACCTCCAGTGTAGACACAGCTTTGACAACAGAAGACGGCATCTGTCTATGGAGCTAATGTCCTTCAGAGAGATGGTGTTCCTACACTGACAGAAAACCCTCCTTTGGTCAGTGTAGGTTACCTCTACAAGAGAGAGCTATGCCAGCATAGGCTCAGCAGTGTAGAACTACTATGAGACATACTAATTACAACTGTAAAGAAAAAATAAAAAAAAATCAATCAAGGTGTGTGCCTAACCCACATAAACAACCCTACAGTCTTGCTACTGCAACCTTTGTTCTTTCTCTTCCTTCTCCCCTCACTCCCCACTTGGTTCTCTGTGTTCACTTGTACCTTATCCCTAAATTGTAAAACAGGTATCATGAATTCTGTAAGCACCTAGAGAGAGGAAGGATAGTCCAATGATGTGCCAGTCTGGGACCTGAGAGACATGAGTTTAATTCCCAGCTCTGCCACAGACTTTCTGTGACACTTTACAAAAGTCATCTTATTCTGTGCCTCAGTTTCCTGTCTGTAAAACAGGACACGAGGATAAATACATTAAAAGATGAAGACTTAGTAATGTGCAATAATGAAACTATGTAAATATTTACAACAGATAGCAGCTAGCATGTTTTGGGCAAAAGATAAATCCCCTTTAAAAAAAGGGTCTATAGACAGCACTTTCCCCTATTCATCACAGTTTTGTTCCTAGAGTTTACTAATTGTTATAAAGACACTGGCTAGTAGCAGTTGGCACATTTTTCATTGTGTTGCGCAATATGTTTATATTTCCATAATTAGATATATATTCTCCAAAACTACCTTGTAAATGTGTTTTTAAAACACATTCCTTATATAACATACATCTATAGAACTCCATGGTGTCATACAAAAACAACTGATATCAGAAAAACTAAGACAATGACACAAAGTTTGAAAATTTAAGACATTTCACAAAGAAGAGGAAGGGACAAATGACATACAATTGTGAATTAAAGTATCTAAACTAGAAAATCTAGTAACTATGGTAATGACGACAACAGCGTTTTAGTGTAAATGCTTCTACTTATACAAATAAAGCTAAACCCTGGGATGAACAAAGGCAAGCACAGATTACTTTAGCAGACCACGGTTTCCCCACCACCACATGAAGGAATCAATAACCCCTAAAACAACAGATATTTTGGTTTACCTGATTTTTCATATAAAAGAAGTAATTACAGTTATGACAGTTTTTAAATCTTGAATTGCTGTACTATATCAACAGCACTAGGGAACTGCACAACGCAGTTCGCTGATTTTCTATATGTACAGAAAGAACTTATGTAGTCATGATATTTAACCAAGTGCACATTTAGATGCTCAACATAACATAAAAATGCATCAGTACAATTGCAATAGTACCAATGCATATATTTCTAGAATCTGGAATTTACAAATAAAAAGATGAGTTCTCTATAGCACACAAACTCCATTTTACATATTATGTATTCATAACACTAACCCAAGGAAATCCTGCTTGTGTTTTTTCCCCCAGCAAGAATGTGTCTCAACACAACAGAATATACCCTTGCTTGTTCTCTCCCTCCACCCACATTCCTACACCCCTTAGGAAAACACTTACAACACCACATACAGGGAAAGGAAACAATTCAACATAATCTTTTATTATTTTTTATCACAACAGTATTTTTAAACCGGTTACTTAACATTAAATAAAAACAGCTTTTACAGGCCATTGTACTATGAATATTCAAGCTTAGTAAAAAATAATTGTTTCTTAGACCTGTCAGATGAAAAGGATGGTTATTTTCACTCCACAGAGAAGCTAGGATTCTACCACTTCTCAGTAAAATATAAATTTGAAGAACTAAAATGATCAGAATAGCAGCCATATCTTCCATGCAAAGAGAATAAGTCTAATCAATGCCACCGCCTCTGTCGTCCTCACATATGCTAAACACATACACAACACAAGCCTTCCCATTAATATCAGGGGTGTCGATCTCTCTGGGGAAGCGAAAGAAACATTTAGCCCAATCTCAATCCCCAAATTAAGGCAGTTTCTTCCTACTGCATTCAGGATAATTTCTAGGATTCGTGATCTACGTCAACCCGATTGATTCTCCACCACACACCACGGTGTGTGCAGCAGGGAGAAGAGGCTGACATGCACTTCCATGCTACAGAGAGCACAGGGGGGCTGTGTGTTTACCACTGCACTCCGTACCCCACCTTAGGTGCCTAGCGAGAGGAAAAGACAGGCTGTGTCATTCCCTCTTGTCTGCAAGCAGAAGGGGTGTCCTGTGACCACTCCCACTTCTGCTACCCCTCACACCGAGCAGGGCCCCAGCTCGGGGGAACGAGGACACCCCGCTGCCCAACCCTCAGGATCTGACTGAGCAAAGCCCCACAGAGAGAGCTGGCGACGCCTGCGCCTCCCCCCTCGGAACCCCCCCAACGCCTGCTGAGCAGCGCCCCGCGGGGGTGACCCGGGCCCCCGGTCGCGCAGAGGGAGCAGGGTCTGGGGCCAGTCTCTTACCGCCAGCTCGGGGCTGTGCGAATCCCGGTGGGACACGGCGCGGATGACCCCAGCGCGCCAGCGCCCGCTCTCCCCGCGCTCCGGCGGCTCCTCTTCGGCGCCCCCGACACACAGGAACCGCTTCCCCACCAGCTCCGGCCGCGTCTCCACCACCGCCATGGCCGCCGCCGCCGCCGCACAGGCACCGCACCAGCCGCCCAGCCCTCTCCTCTACGGGCCGCCCATGCCGAGAGCCCGGCCGAGCCGTGGGGAGCGGGGCTGTCTCTGCGGCTGGCTGCGTCCGTCCCCCTCGCCCGCTCCGAGCCGGGCGCCCCGGGCAGCTCCGCCGCCGCGATCACCCTGACACAAACACACGGAGGGGAGGGGGCGAGGGGAGCCGCTCTCTCACCGCCGCGCTCCAGCCCCGACCACTCCGCCCACGCAGCCCACTACCATGGAGACCGACACCACGCGCCGTCTCCCTCCGCCAGACAGCGCGAGAGGGGAGGGGGCGGGAGGAACTCCTGCTGCATGGGAAAGAGTCCGGCCCCAAAATTTGTTGCTTTGCTGGAACTGAGCATGCTCAGTAACATCAGCTAAAGCCTCTGCCCTCCCTGGGGATTGCAGACTGCTCCCTGCTGTTAACAGGGGCAGAGGGGTGAATCGGCGGGGGATGGGCAGGGTCTGTGCGGGGACAGACGGCTGTACGCAAGAGACAAGCACGGGCAGGGCAACGGGGGTGGGGGGACTGAGGGACACAGTCGGGATCGGGGGTCGGAGCCGGGGTTGAGAATGGGGTAGGGGTGCTGCCAGATGGGTCCGAGGGGAGCCCCTGAGCTAGGGAGGGTCCCGGGGGTCACCCGGCCAGGGCAGGGTGAGCTGTCTCCAGGGGCTGCAAAAATAGGGGGCGGGGGACAGCGGGGCTTTTTTTCTCCCCGGCAGGACGGTGCCGCTCAGCTCCCGCTTCCCAGGGCTGTGTTCTTAGAGGCGTGGTGCCTCCCAGTGCCTCGACCCAGCAGCGCTTCCCCATCTGGTATGATGCATTGAGCTGCTGAAGCAGACTTGATTTAATCAAATACTTGACATACACCCCCTCTGAAAATTATACTTGTCTTACTTGTTTTTAGTCTTTAAAGAAATCCCTTACCCATTTATATGTCTGCATACAGCCTCATAGCAGTTCACAAATGTGTCTTAACTATTACTCTCCGTGCTTGAATTGCACTGCCTTTTTCTTGAAATCCACTGTAAATGTAGGTTAATGCCTCTTTACATTATTTATTTGTAATATGCTATTTTGATTACTGTTAGTACTTAATCATCTACTTTTCTGGAGACGGATCAGATGTCATTGTGCTATTTAATTGATATTTTTTAACACCAGATACTCATTGAAAACATCAGTAATTTCCAAGACCTTCCACAGTCACATCTCACGCTGTTTCTGGTATAGCACTTCATATTTGTATGGCAACATGAGTTTTTAGTTCTAAAATTTTGTTCTTTTTTTCCAGACACATTTGCACTGTAAAAGTGATAAAAGAAATAGTATTTTTCAATTCACCTGAGACAAGTGCTATAGTGTGATCTCTTTATTGTGAAAGTGCAACTTACAAATTTAGATTTTTTTTGTTCCATAACTGTTTTGTTTTTGAGTGAAATGTAAAACTTTAGAGCCTACCAGTCCACTCAGTCTTACTTCTTATTCAGCCAATCACTCAAACAAGTTTGTTTACATTTACATTTAGATAATGCTGCCTCCTTCTTGTTGACAATGTCACCTGAAAGTAAGAAAAGGTGTTCGCATGGCACTTTTCTACCCAGCATTGCAAGGTATTTACGTGCCAGATATGCTAAACATTCATATGCCCCTTCAGATTTCGATCACCATTCCAGAAGACATGCTTCCATGCTGACGATTGTTTTAAAAAAGTGTTAATTAAATTTGTGACTGAACTCCTTGGAGAAGAATTGTATGTACCCTGCTCCATGGTTTTACCCACATTCTGCCATATATTTTGTGTTATGGTAATCTAGAATGATGACCCAACATATGTTGTTTGATTTAAGAACACATTCACTGGAGATTTAACAAAACACAAAGAAGGTTCCAATATCAGATTTCTAAATATAGCTACAGCACTCAACCCAAGGTTTAAGAATCTGAAGTGTCTTCCAAAATTTGAGAGGGATGAGGTTTGGAGCATGCTTTCAGAAGTCTTAAAAGACCAACACTCTGATCCAGAAACTACAGAACCCGAACCACCAAAAAAGAAAATCAATCTTCTGTTACTGGCATCTGACTCAGATGATGAAAATGAACATGTGTCGGTCTGCACTGCTTTGGATTGCTATAGAGCAGAACCCATCATCAGCATGGACGCATGTCCTCTGGAATGGTGATTGAAGCATGAAGGGACATATGAATTTTTAGTGCATCTGGCATGTAAATATCTTGCGAAGCTGGCTACAAAAGTGCCAGGAGAACACCTGTTCTCACTTTCAGGTGACACTGTGAACAAGAAGCAGGCAGCATTATCTCCTGCAAATGTAAACAAACTTGTTTGTCTGCACGATTGGCTGAAGAAGAAATAGAACTGACTGAACTTATTGGCTCTAAAGTTTTACAGTGTTTTATTTTTTGTACATGATTCTACATTTGTAAATTCAACTTTCATGATAAAAAGATTGCACTATAGTACTTGTATTAGGTAAATTGAAAAATACTATTTCTTCTGTTTTTTACAGCACAAATATTTACAATAAAATACACTTTGTATTCTGTATTGTAATTGAAATGAGTATATTTGAAAATGTAGAAAATATCCCAAACTATTTAAATAAATGGTATTCTATTATTGTTTAACAGCATGATTAATCGCAATTAATTTTTTTAATTGCATGATTAATCATGATTAATTTTTTTAATTGCTTGACAGCCCTAGTAAAAAGCCTTACTAAAATCAAGATATATCACATCTACTGCTTCTCTCCTATTCACTAGGCTAGTAATCCTGTCAAATAAGGAAAATAGGTTGGTTTGGCATGATTTTTTTTTGACAAATCCATTCTGTCTATTCCTTATAACGCGGTTATACTCAAGGTGTTTACAAATGGATTGTTTGATAATTTGTTTGAGTATCTTTCCAGGTATCGAAGTTTGGTTGAGTGGTCTATAATTCCTGGATCCTCTTTGTTCCCTTTAATAGAGACATAGGGCTAAGTTTTCAAAGGTTTAGGTGCGTACATTCCAATTTTAGGCTCCAATGCAATTCCCAAAACTCTTGCCAAACCCTTTAGGCACCTAAGCTCACTCAGTGCCTACATTTTCAGGCTAAAATTTCCTTCAGTACCTAAGTTTCTGCCTCTCAGCATGCACCTAAGCTCCAGAGCAATTCACAAACCAGGGCAGACTGCAAGGGAGGCAATGCTTACCTTGCATGTAGGGCCCAATCCGGGAGGTGTGTGCAGAAGCTGCCTACTGGATTGGGTCCCATTCAAAATCTGACTGGAGGAGGAAATCTGTTACCCTATGCTTTGTAACTTCCAGCCCAGTGGTTAGAACACTCATGTGGGATGTGAAAAATCAAGGTTCAATTCCCCCTCAGACAACAGGGAGAAAGGATTTTAATAGGGTGTCTCCCACATTCCAGGTGACTGCTCTAACCCCTATGCTAGAAGTTACAAGGTGGATACCACCTCCTCCTCCGGCTGTTTTGTGTAGAGTTAGGCAAATGCCTATCTCATTCTCTCAAGAAACAGCTTAGGCACCTAAGCAAACTGAGCCCTGGTCTACACTAGGACTTTAGGTCGAATTTAGCAGCATTAAATCGATGTAAACCTGCACCCGTCCACACGATGAAGCCCTTTATTTCGACTTAAAGGGCTCTTAAAATCGATTTCCTTACTCCACCCCTGACAAGTGGATTAGCGCTTAAATCGGCCTTGCCGGCTCGAATTTGGGGTACTGTGGACACAATTCGACGGTATTGGCCTCCGGGAGCTATCCCAGAGTGCTCCATTGTGACCGCTCTGGACAGCACTCTCAACTCAGATGCACTGGCCAGGTAGACAGGAAAAGAACAGCGAACTTTTGAATCTCATTTCCTGTTTGGCCAGCGTGGCAAGCTGCAGGTGACCATGCAGAGCTCATCAGCAGAGGTGACCATGATGGAGTCCCAGAATCGCAAAAGAGCTCCAGCATGGACCGAAAAGGAGGTACGGGATCTGATCGCTGTATGGGGAGAGGAATCCGTGCTATCAGAACTCCGTTCCAGTTTTTGAAATGCCAAAACCTTTGTCAAAATCTCCCAGGGCATGAAGGACAGAGGCCATAACAGGGACCCGAAGCAGTGCCGCGTGAAACTGAAGGAGCCGAGGCAAGCCTACCAGAAAACCAGAGAGGCGAACGGCCGCTCCGGGTCAGAGCCCCAAACATGCCGCTTCTATGATGAGCTGCATGCCATTTTAGGGGGTTCATCCACCACTACCCCAGCCGTGTTGTTTGACTCCTTCAATGGAGATGGAGACAACACGGAAGCAGGTTTTGGGGACGAAGAAGATTATGATGATGAGGAGGAGGTTGTAGATAGCTCTCAGCAAGCAAGCGGAGAAACTGGTTTTCCCAACAGCCAGGAACTGTTTCTCACCCTGGACCTGGAGCCAGTACCCCCTGAACCCACCCAAGGCTGCCTCCTGGACCCGGCAGGCGGAGAAGGGACCTCTGGTGACTATACCTTTTAAAATACTATACATGGTTTAAAAGCAAGCATGTGAAAGGATTACTTTGCCCTGGCATTCGCGGCTCTCATGGATGTACTCCCAAAGCCTTTGCAAAAGGTTTCTGGGGAGGGCAGCCTTATTGCATCCTTCATGGTAGGACACTTTACCACTCCAGGCCAGTAACATGTACTCGGGAATCATTGTACAACAAAGCATTGCAGTGTATGTTTGCTGGCGTTCAAACAACATCCGTTCTTTATCACTCTGTGTTACCCTCAGGAGAGTGAGATATAATTCATGGTCACCTGGTTGAAATAGAGTGCTTTTCTTCAGGAGACACTCAGAGGAGCCCGTTCCTGCTAGGGTGTTTGCCTGTGGCTAAACAGAAATGTTCCCCGCTGTTAGCCACAGGGAGGGGGGAAGGTTGACGGGGTAGCCACACGATGGGGGGAGGCAAAATGCGACCGTGTAACGAAAGCACGTGTGCTATATATGTAATGTTAACAGCAAGGTTTACCCTGAAAGAGTGTAGCCACTGTTTTATAAAATGTGAGTCTTTTTAAATACCAATGTCCCTTTTTTTTTCTCCACCAGCTGCATGTGTTTCAATGATCACAGGATCTTCTCCTTCCCAGAGGCTAGTGAATATTAGAAAGAAAAAAAAAACGCACTCGAGATGAAATGTTCTCCGAGCTCATGCTGTCCTCCCACACTGACAGAGCACAGACGAATGCGTGGAGGCAAATAATGTCAGAGTGCACGAAAGCACAAAATGACTGGGAGGAGAGGTGGCGGGCTGAAGAGAGTAAGTGGCGGGCTGAAGACAGGGCTGAAGCTCAAATGTGGCGGCAGCGTGATGAGAGGAGGCAGGATACAATGCTGAGGCTGCTGGAGGACCAAACCAGTGTGCTCCAGTGTATGGTTGAGCTGCAGCAAAGGCAGCTGGAGCACAGACTGCCACTACAGCCCCTGTGTAACCAACTGCCCTCCCCTCCCCAAGTTCCATAGCCTCCACACCCAGATGCCCAAGAACGCGGTGGGGGGGCCACCGGCCAACCAGCCACTCTGCCACAGAGGATTGCCCAAAAAAAAGAAGGCTGTCATTCAATAAATTTTAAAGTTGTAAACTTTTAAAGTGCTGTATGGCATTTTCCTTCCCTCCTCCACCACCCCTCCTGGGCTACCTTGGTAGTCATCCTCCTATTTGTGTGATGAATGAATAAAGAATGCATGAATGTGAAGCAACAATGACTTTATTGCCTCTGCATGCGGTGAAGGGAGGAGGGGAGGGTCGTTAGCTTACAGGGAAGTAGAGTGAACCAAGGGGTGGGGGGTTTCATCAAGGAGAAACAAACAGAACTTTCACACCGTAGCCTGGCCAGTCATGAAACTGGGTTTCAAAGCTTCTCTGATGCGTACCGCACCCTCCTGTGCTCTTCTAACCGCCCTGGTGTCTGGCTGCGTGTAACCAGCAGCCAGGTGATTTGCCTCAACCTCCCACCCCGCCATAAACGTCTCCTCCTTACTCTCACAGATATTGTGGAGCACACAGCAAGCAGTAAGAACAGTGGGAATATTGGTTTCGCTGAGGTCTAAGCGAGTCAGTAAACTGCGCCAGCGCGCCTTTAAACGTCCAAAGGCACATTATACCACCATTCTGCACTTGCTCAGCCTGTAGTTGAACAGCTCCTGACTACTGTCCAGGCTGCCTGTGTACGGCTTCATGAGCCATGGCATTAAGGGGTAGGCTGGGTCCCCAAGGATACATATAGGCATTTCAACATCCCCAACAGTTATTTTCTGGTCTGGGAATAAAGTCCCTTCCTGCAGCTTTTGAAACATACCAGAGTTCCTGAAGATGCGAGCGTCATGTACCTTTCCCGGCCATCCCACGTTGATGTTGGTGAAACGTCCCTTGTGATCCACCAGAGCTTGCAGCACTATTGAAAAGTACCCCTTGCGGTTTATGTACTCGGCGGCTTGGTGCTCCGGTGCCAAGATAGGGATATGGGTTCCGTCTATGGCCCCACCACAGTTAGGGAATCCCATTGCAGCAAAGCCATCCACTATGACCTGCACATTTCCCAGGGTCACTACCCTTCATATCAGCAGATCTTTGATTGCGTGGGCTACTTGCATCACAGCAGCCCCAACAGTAGATTTGCCCACTCCAAATTGATTCCCAACTGACCGGTAGCTGTCTGGCGTTGTAAGCTTCCACAGGGCTATTGCCACTCGCTTCTCAACTGTGAGGGCTGCTCTCATCTTGGTATTCATGCGCCTCAGGGCAGGGGAAAGCAAGTCACAAAGTTCCATGAAAGTGCCCTTACGCATGCGAAAGTTTCGCAGCCACTGGGAATCGTCCCAGACCTGCAACACTATGCGGTCCCACCAGTCTGTGCTTGTTTCCCGAGCCCAGAATTGGCGTTCCACAGCATGAACCTGCCCCATTAGCACCATGATGCATGCATTGGCAGGGCCCATGCTTTCAGAGAAATCTGTGTCCATGTCCTGATCACTCACGTGACCGCGCTTACGTCGCCTCCTCGCCCGGTATCGCTTTGCCAGGTTCTGGTGCTGCATATTCTGCTGGATAATGCGTGTGGTGTTTAATGTGCTCCTAATTGCCAAAGTGAGCTGAGCGGCCTCCATGCTTGCCTTGGTATGGCGTCCGCAAAGAAAAAAGGCGCGGAATGATTGTCTGCCGTTGCTCTGACGGAGGGAGGGGAGACTGACGACACGGCTTACAGGGTTGGCTTCAGGGAGCTAAAATCAACAAAGGGGGTGGCTTTACATCAAGGAGTATTTCAGGCAGGACTTCACAGAGGGTTCCAATAAGAAATGGTGCACCTAAGTTATTGTTCTTATTGGAACAAGGAGGTTAGTCTAGCCTCTGATTGATACATGGCTAGATTTACCTCGCTGCACCTTCTCTGTGAGTGACTGCAGTGTGACCTAGAGGAATGAGTACCCTAGACGGGGGAGGAGGCAAATGAGTACAAAACAAATCTGGTCTATTTCTTGTTTTGATCCACTCCATCTATCTTTTACATCTTTGGCTGGCAGCAGACTGTGCAGAAGGACTGTATGCCATCCACATCTCATGGCTGCTCAGCAGAAGATGGTGCTAGCCATCCTCACCTCTTGCCTGCCCGGCAGAAGATGGTACAGTATGACTGCTAGCAATCCGTATCGCCTGCCTGCTGACCATAAGACAGTTCAATAGGACTGACTGCAGGACTAAAGAGAATGACCTGGTCAAGTCATTCCAAATTTAGTCCCTGCGCCCATGTCTGCCCAGGCGCTCCCAGCCGACGTGGCCAGGAGCACCTCGGACACGACGATGACGGCTACCAGTCGTATTGCACCGTCTGCTGCCACAAGGCAATGGGTTGCTGCTACTGTGTAGCAATGCCATACCGCGTCTGCCAGCACCCAGGAGACATACGGTGACGGTTACCTGAGTGGGCTCCATGCTTGCCGTGGTATGGCATCTGCACAGGTAACTCAGAAAAAAAGGTGCGAAACGATTTGATACTGCAGGGTCATGTGATTGTCACCTGGTACTAGACTCCATGGTAGAATACCAGTATTTTTCCACGGAGGGTGGTGGTGGTGGAAACCACACTGAAAAACAAAGGATTCCTGCCATATGTAAAAGCTATTTAAAGTTGGGGAAGATTAATCAGCATTCATTCTTCATTGAATCCCCACCCACAATGAGTGCAGGAAAAGTGCTTTCATGGCGGGAGGGAGAGAAGGGGGGCCTGATGTACCCAGAACCACCCACGACAATGTTTTAGCCCCATCAGGCATTGGGATCTCAACCCAGAATTCCAATGGGCAGCCTCGGTACTGTGGAAGCACTCTGCCGAGTTAATGCACTTAATGCACTTAGAGCATTTTCTGTGGGGACACACACACTCGAATATATAAAACTGATTTCTAAAAAGCCGACTTCTATAAATTTGACCTTATTCCGTAGTGTAGACATACCCTGACTCTAGGAAAGGGACTCCCATTTGGGGATAGCCAGGCAGAGTTACATGCCCTAAACTCTGCATCTCACCTTGGCTGTTTTATGAAGATCCATGCCTGGTTTTTGTGGATCCCACTCCAAGGTGCCTCTCCCGCTACACCCCCCATTCATTGTGTAGGGAGTTTAGGCACTTAACTCAGGATTTGTGAATTACAGTGATAGTCTTGTGACTTTCTTGATGCCTAGAAGCTAGCCAGTATGATACAGAGCACTGTGATGCCTAAGTCCCTTTGTGGATCTAGGCCTTAGGCCTTTTTCTTACTGTCTTTGCTGGAAACAGAATGACAAAACACCCCCCAAACAACATAAGTTTTGTCGACAAAAAACGCCGATGTGAACAGTGCTTTGTTGGCAGGAGCGCTCTCCTGCCAACAAAGCTACCGCCACTCGTTGGGGGTGGAAGTTTTTTGTCAGTTGGAGAGCTCTCTTCCACCGACAAACAGCGGCTACACTGCACGCCTTTTAGCGGCATGACTGTACCAGCACAGCCCTGTCGCTCAAAGGTGCATAGTGTAGACCAAGCCTTAGCTGTGGGAGCTATTCTGAGATAAAAACACAGTGAGGACAAGGCAACTGGGTTTTAGCAGTGAGGAAAAGGCCTGAGAAAACGTCTCTGAAATAAGATCAGGGCAATATGCTCATATGTTTGCGCCAAAGTAGTGAAGTACAAATTTTGTTTTGAAAACTTGATCAGTATTTGTAATGGTGATAATGGGGTGGTGGGGGGTGTTTTTATAAGGAATAATGGCAGATTTTCTATCTAATAGTTTGTGTTTAAAATGTATTTCAAATATTGTGTACAATGCTTTACACAAGTTTCAGTGTTTTGTGTACATTAATTATTTGTTTAATATAGGCCATACAGTTTCTAATCTACAATGGAAAGAGACTAATAAAGAGAACACAATACCTTCATTCAGGGTTTTAACTCTATAGAATGCTTTTCCAAATTACAAAAATATCTTTAGTTATTTGTGTCCAAATTTAAAATAGAGATTCCACAGTGCTAGCAAATTGTGACAGAAGGGTGCCCAACCATACAACTTGCCACCACCTGCATCAGAAGATGAGGAAAGGTGAGAGCTAGCAAATTGTGACTGGTGTATCCCCAAAGATTACAATTAGCTACCCCTGGACCAGAGGATGATGAAGATGAGAGGCAGCAAGTTGTGACTGAGCAGAAAAAAAGAACTCCCATAGGTGTCAGTAACTGCTACTGGTAGCAAATTGTGACTGTAGCAGCTTGTAACATTACAGCACAGCCACCACAAACTGCTGCTCCTACGGGAGATGGGGCTGCAGCGGGAAGCAGCAATAATAGTCACATGCTACATCTGCTCTTCCAACTGCTGCTACAATAGGAACTTCCTTGGGAAGTGCAGCAGCAGCAATCCTTGGATGGGGTCTTCCTTTTACAGCTGCTGAAGCTGGTGCAAGAGTTGCAAAGGGAAGGAAAAAGAAAAGGAGGACTTGTGGCACCTTAGAGACTAACAAATTTATTTGAGCATAAGCTTTCGTGAGCTACAGCTCACTTCATCGGATGCATCGGAAGGAAAGCAGCAGCAACAGTAAGATAAGATATTGTCATTCCTGCCTTGCTTTCCATTAGCCACCCATGCTCTTAGTTTCAACATACAGGGTTTTTTATTTTATTTGCCTTTCCCATCCCTGCAGAATTACTGATGTCTGATGATGTCACTGTCTCTCCCTCTGAATGAAAAACCTTCCTAGGAAAAATTCTACCTCTCCAGAGTCATGTTTTTCAGTGAATATGGCCTTGCCATGGTTACAGTGCAGAACAGTGTTGTGCTGAGGCTGCTGCAGAGAAGGAAAACTGCATCATTCTGGTGAATGCACATAGTACAATGGAATCCAGCTACACCATGATTTGAACATACAGACTATTCAGGTATTTCAGAAAGTTCTAAACTGTGACATACTGTTAGCCTCTTACTTCTGTCCTAGCTAAATTTTAGTTTCATGGCAGATTTAAACCTTGGAAAGAAACTACCTTTTCAGTAAAAAGAAAAGGAGCACTTGTGGCACCTTAGAGACTAATGAATTTATTTCAGCATAAGCTTTCGTGAGCTACAGCTCACTTCATCGGATGCATGTAGTGGAAAATGCAGTGAGGATATTTTTATACACACAGACCATGAAAAAATGGGTGTTTATCACTTCAAAAGGTTTTCTCTCCCCCCACCCCACTCTCCTGCTGGTAATAGCTTATCTAAAGTGATCACTCTCCTTACAATGTGTGTGATAATCAAGGTGGGCCATTTCCAGCACAAATCCAGGGTTTAACAAGAACGTCTGAGGAACAGTGGGCGGGGGGGGGCGGGGAACAAGGGGAAATAGGTTACCTTGCATAATGACTTAGCCACTCCCAGTCTCTATTCAAGCCTAAGTTAATTGTATCCAATTTGCAAATGAATTCCAATTCACCTTCACCTTCAGCCCCGAACTAAAACCTCTCCAACACATTATCAAGGATCTACAACCTATCCTGAAGGATGACCCATCACTCTCACAAATCTTGGGAGACAGGCCAGTCCTTGCCTACAGACAGCCCCCCAACCTGAAGCAAATACTCACCAGCAACTACATACCACACAACAGAACCACTAACCCAGGAACCTATCCTTGCAACAAAGCCCGTTGCCAACTGTGCCCACATATCTATTCAGGGGACACCATCACAGGGCCTAATAACATCAGCCACACTATCAGAGGCTCATTTACCTGCACATCTACCAATGTGATATATGCCATCATGTGCAAGCAAAGCTGCTCTGCCATGTACATTGGTCAAACTGGACAGTCTCTACGTAAAAGAATAAATGGACACAAATCAGATGTCAAGAATTATAACATTCATAAACCAGTCGGAGAACACTTCAATCTCTCTGGTCACGCGATTACAGACATGAAAGTTGCGATATTACAACAGAACAACTGGAAAACCAGACTCCAGCGAGAGACTGCTGAATTGGAATTCATTTGCAAATTGGATACAATTAACTTAGCCCTGGTCTACACTAGGACTTTAGGTCGAATTTAGCAGCATTAAATCGATGTAAACCTGCACCCGTCCACACGATGAAGCCCTTTATTTCAACTTAAAGGGCTCTTAAAATCGATTTCCTTACTCCACCCCTGACAAGTGGATTAGCGCTTAAATCGGCCTTGCCGGCTCGAATTTGGGGTACTGTGGACACAATTCGACGGTATTGGCCTCCGGGAGCTATCCCAGAGTGCTCCATTGTGACCGCTCTGGACAGCACTCTCAACTCAGATGCACTGGCCAGGTAGACAGGAAAAGAACAGCGAACTTTTGAATCTCATTTCCTGTTTGGCCAGCGTGGCAAGCTGCAGGTGACCATGCAGAGCTCATCAGCAGAGGTGACCATGATGGAGTCCCAGAATCGCAAAAGAGCTCCAGCATGGACCGAACGGGAGGTACGGGATCTGATCGCTGTTTGGGGAGAGGAATCCGTGCTATCAGAACTCCGTTCCAGTTTTCGAAATACCAAAACCTTTGTCAAAATCTCCCAGGGCATGAAGGACAGAGGCCATAACAGGGACCCGAAGCAGTGCCGTGTGAAACTGAAGGAGCCGAGGCAAGCCTACCAGAAAACCAGAGAGGCGAACGGCCGCTCCGGGTCAGAGCCCCAAACATGCCGCTTCTATGATGAGCTGCATGCCATTTTAGGGGGTTCATCCACCACTACCCCAGCCATGTTGTTTGACTCCTTCAATGGAGATGGAGGCAATATGGAAGCAGGTTTTGGGGACGAAGAAGATGAGGATGAGGAGGAGGAGGTTGTAGATAGCTCACAGCAAGCAAGCAGAGAAACCGGTTTTCCCGACAGCCAGGAACTGTTTCTCACCCTGGACCTGGAGCCAGTACCCCCTGAACCCACCCAAGGCTGCCTCCTGGACCCGGCAGGCGGAGAAGGGACCTCTGGTGACTATACCTTTTAAAATACTATACATGGTTTAAAAGCAAGCATGTGAAAGGATTACTTTGCCCTGGCATTCGCGGCTCTCATGGATGTACTCCCAAAGCCTTTGCAAAAGGTTTCTGGGGAGGGCAGCCTTATTGCGTCCTTCATGGTAGGACACTTTACCACTCCAGGCCAGTAACACGTACTCGGGAATCATTGTACAACAAAGCATTGCAGTGTATGTTTGCTGGCTTTCAAACAACATCCGTTCTTTATCTCTGTGTGTTATCCTCAGGAGAGTGAGATATAATTCATGGTCACCTGGTTGAAATAGAGTGCTTTTCTTCAGGGGACACTCAGAGGAGCCCATTCCTGCTAGGGTGTTTGCCTGTGGCTAAACAGAAATGTTCCCCGCTGTTAGCCACAGGGAGGGGGGAAGGTTGAGGGGGTAGCCACGCGGTGGGGGGAGGCAAAATGCGACCTTGTAACGAAAGCACATGTGCTATGTATGTAATGTTAACAGCAAGGTTTACCCTGAAAGAGTGTAGCCGCTGTTTTATAAAATGTGTCTTTTTAAATACCAATGTCCCTTTTTTTTCTCCACCAGCTGCATGTGTTTCAAGGATCACAGGATCTTCTCCTTCCCAGAGGCTAGTGAAGCTTAGAAAGAAAAAAAAAAACGCATTCGCGATGAAATGTTCTCCGAGCTCATGCTGTCCTCCCACACTGACAGAGCACAGACGAATGCGTGGAGGCAAATAATGTCAGAGTGCAGGAAAGCACAAAATGACCGGGAGGAGAGGTGGCAGGCTGACGAGAGTAAGTGGCGGGCTGAAGACAGGGCTGAAGCTCAAATGTGGCGGCAGCGTGATGAGAGGAGGCAGGATTCAATGCTGAGGCTGCTGGAGGACCAAACCAGCATGCTCCAGTGTATGGCTGAGCTGCAGCAAAAGCAGCTGGAGCACAGACTGCCACTACAGCCCCTGTGTAACCAACCGCCCTCCTCCCCAAGTTCCATAGCCTCCACACCCAGACGCCCACGAATGCAGTGGGGGGGCCTCCGGCCAACCAGCCACTCCACCACAGAGGATTGCCCAAAAAAAAGAAGGCTGTCATTCAATAAATTTTAAAGTTGTAAACTTTTAAAGTGCTGTGTGGCATTTTTCTTCCCTCCTCCACCACCCCTCCTGGGCTACCTTGGTAGTCATCCCCCTATTTGTGTGATGAATGAATAAAGAATGCATGAATGTGAAGCAACAATGACTTTATTGCCTCTGCAAGCGGTTATTGAACGGAGGAGGGGCGGGTGGTTAGCTTACAGGGAAGTAGAGTGAACCAAGGAGTGGGGGGTTTCATCAAGGAGAAACAAACAGAACTTTCACACCGTAGCCTGGCCAGTCATGAAACTGGGTTTCAAAGCTTCTCTGATGCGTACCGCGCCCTCCTGCGCTCTTCTAACCGCCCTGGTGTCTGGCTGCGCATAACCAGCAGCCAGGCAATTTGCCTCAACCTCCCACCCCACCATAAACGTCTCCCCCTTACTCTCACAGATATTGTGGAGGACACAGCAAGCAGTAAGAACAGTGGGAATATTGGTTTCGCTGAGGTCTAAGCGAGTCAGTAAACTGCGCCAGCGCGCCTTTAAACGTCGAAATGCACATTCTACCACCATTCTGCACTTGCTCAGCCTGTAGTTGAACAGCTCCTGACTACTGTCCAGGCTGCCTGTGTATGGCTTCATGAGCCATGGCATTAAGGGGTAGGCTGGGTCCCCAAGGATACATATAGGCATTTCAACATCCCCAACAGTTATTTTCTGGTCTGGGAAGAAAGTCCCTTCTGCAGGTTTTGAAACAGATCAGAGATCCTGAAGATGCGAGCGTCATGTACCTTTCCCGGCCATCCCACGTTGATGTTGGTGAAACGTCCCTTGTGATCCACCAGAGCTTGCAGCACTATCGAAAAGTACCCCTTGCGGTTTATGTACTCGGCGGCTTGGTGCTCCGGTGCCAAGATAGGGATATGGGTTCCGTCTATGGCCCCACCACAGTTAGGGAATCCCATTGCAGCAAAGCCATCCACTATGACCTGCACATTTCCCAGGGTCACTACCCTTCATATCAGCAGATCTTTGATTGCGTGGGCTACTTGCATCACAACAGCCCCAACAGTAGATTTGCCCACTCCAAATTGATTCCCAACTGACTGGTAGCTGTCTGGCGTTGCAAGCTTCCACAGGGCTTTCGCCACTCGCTTCTCAACTGTGAGGGCTGCTCTCATCTTGGTATTCATGCGCCTCAGGGCAGGGGAAAGCAAGTCACAAAGTTCCATGAAAGTGCCCTTACGCATGCGAAAGTTTCGCAGCCACTGGGAATCGTCCCAGACCTGCAACACTATGCGGTCCCACCAGTCTGTGCTTGTTTCCCGAGCCCAGAATTGGCGTTCCACAGCATGAACCTGCCCCATTAGCACCATGATGCATGCATTGGCAGGGCCCATGCTTTCAGAGAAATCTATGTCCATGTCCTGATCACTCACGTGACCGCGCTGACGTCGCCTCCTCGCCCGGTATCGCTTTGCCAGGTTCTGGTGCTGCATATTCTGCTGGATAATGCGTGTGGTGTTTAATGTGCTCCTAATTGCCAAAGTGAGCTGAGCGGCCTCCATGCTTTCCTTGGTATGGCGTCCGCACGGAAAAAAGGCGCGGAATGATTGTCTGCCGTTGCTCTGACGGAGGGAGGGGCGACTGACGACACGGCTTACAGGGTTGGCTTCAGGGAGCTAAAATGAACAAAGGGGGTGTCTTTACATCAAGGAGTATTTCAGGCAGGACTTCACAGAGGGTTCCAATAAGAAATGGTGCACCTAAGTTATCGTTCTTATTGGAACAAGGAGGTTAGCCTGACCTCTGATTGATACATGGCTAGATTTACCTCGCTGCACCTTCTCTGTGAGTGACTGCAGTGTGACCTAGAGGAATGAGTACCCTAGACGGGGGTGGGGGGAAAGCAAATGAGTACAAAACAAATCTGGTCTATTTCTTGTTTTGATCCACTCCATCTATCTTTTACATCTTTGACTAGCAGCAGACGGTGCAGAAGGACTGCATGCCATCCACATCTCATGGCTGCTCAGCAGAAGATGGTACAGTACGACTGCTAGCCATCCTCATCTCTTGCCTGCCCGGCAGAAGATGCTACAGTACGACTGCTAGCAATTCGTATCGCCTGCCTGCTCACCATAAGACGGTTCAATAGGACTGACTGCAGGACTAAAGAGAATGACCTGGTCAAGTCACTCCAAATTTAGTCCCTGCGCCCATGTCTGCCCAGGTGCTCCCAGCCAACGTGGCCAGGAGCACCTCGGACATGACGATGACGGCTACCAGTCGTACTGTACCGTCTGCTGCCACAAGGCAAGGGGTTGCTGCTACTGTGTAGCAATGCCGTACCGCGTCTGCCAGCACCCAGGAGACATAGGGTGACGGTTACCTGAGCGGGCTCCATGCTTGCCATGGTATGGCGTCTGCATAGGTAACTCAGGAAAAAAGGCGCGAAACTATTGTCTGCCCTTGCTTTCACAGAGGGAGGGAGGGAACGGGGGCCTGACGATATGTACCCAGAACCACCCGCAACAATGTTTTAGGCCCATCAGGCATTGGGATCTCAACTCAGAATTCCAATGGGCAGCGGAGACTGCGGGAACTGTGGGATAGCTATCCACAGTGCAATGCTCCGGAAGTCGACTCTAGCCATGGTTAATGCATTTAATGCACTTAGAGCATTTTCTGTGGGGACACACACACTCGAATATATAAAACCGATTTCTAAAAAACCGACTTCTATAAATTCAACCTTATTCCATAGTGTAGACATACCGTTAGGCTTGAATAGAGACTGGGAGTGGCTAAGTCATTATGCAAGGTAACCTATTTCCCTTTGTTCCCCCCCCCCACCCGCCCACTGTTCCTCAGACGTTCTTGTTAAACCCTGGATTTGTGCTGGAAATGGCCCACTTTGATTATCACACACATTGTAAGGAGAGTGATCACTTTAGATAAGCTATTACCAGCAGGAGAGTGGGGTGGGGGAGAGAAAACCTTTTGAAGTGATAAACACCCATTTTTTCATGGTCTGTGTATATAAAACATCCTCACTGCATTTTCCACTTTACGCATCCGATGAAGTGAGCTGTAGCTCACGAAAGCTTATGCTCAAATGAATTGGGTAGTCTCTAAGGTGTCACAAGTACTCCTTTTCTTTTTGCGAATACAGACTAACACGGCTGCTACTCTGAAACCTATCTTTTCAGTGGGATTGTCAATCACTAGCACAATCTGTTTGTAGGCAGTTGTTAATGGCAAACTTATGATAATGACATTTTATTTCTGTGTTTGCTGAATGCCTCAAGGCTGCAGGTTAGGCAGTAGAGGGAGCAGATGATCAATGCAATTATCAGATTTTATAGTAAAACGAAAAATTTAGTCAGTCCTAGCAACGGAAAAACAAACATTGATACTACATATGTCCACTCAGATCAATTATTTTCCACACAAACCACCCCCAAACCACTACTAACCATCTGAACCTGCCCTAAAATAATTACTAACCTATGTCCTGCCCCAAAGGGATATCAATGGAAAGTATGAGAAAACAACAGCGCTGAATTTTCCAATGCTTCAGGCAAAAAAGAAGTGTTCTTATAATTTCACATATCACAGCATCTTCCATCTTTTCATATAATTTGAAAAAATATTGATGGTACTGTGCACAATGGCAACAAATGGCTTCTGTGGTCAAACATTAGACTTGACTTGGGCATTTAATCAGCGGAAAAGGCTGGGCGTCTGGCAAATTAAGATCACATAATTAGAAGCCACTTGCAAAAAGATTGGTTCAAGTGAATTAAACACAATTCATCACAGTGGAAGTACATAACCAAGCCACAGACAGGACCAAGTTCTCCTAGCGGGCATTCAACTGTTTAACTACAAGACCATCCTTTCTCTTCTAGTTGCAGCTTGCCTTATTTTTGACACATCTTCCAAGTTCTACAGTGACTGAGGCACAAGTCCTACAGACGGTAACCTCATTCATGAGACAACCATGAAGTAGTCCCTGAGCACCTTCCAACACATGCAATGAAAGAGGCAGGGGTCCTGTGTGATTATGCAATTAAATAATGTATCATAATACATATACACAATGGGGCTGGATTAACTTTGCACAATTTAAATTCTAGCATTTCTTAACTTTTGAATGCTTGACTTTGTAACTTAAATAATAATCTTTCAACATCACTTTTAAAAATGTAAATTCCTAGGTGGTTTTTTTTTTAAAAAGGCAAAATCAAATTCTACTCTATGTAACTAACAACCCTCCTCCCCTAAGTCATGCATCATCAGCAGGGTTTGAGTCCTTTCTGTCCAGTACTGCAGCATGCACCTCTATGAGGTGAGCTAAAGGAGTAAGAGCAGTAATTCAATAGCAGCAGCAGCAGACGTTTGTTATTCTCTGTGTTCCAGCCACTAAAGGAAGATACATAACATACTGAAACAGTGAATAAAATAGACAAGAACTGCAATATTTTACATACAGCACAGTCAAGCACACGGTCTTTGCAGAATCTTTTTCAGGGATAGTTAGGCTAAGGGACTGAGTTTTGGGTCTGATTAGATATTAGAGATATTCCCATCTTGTTAACTTCTCAGTGGGGGATGAGGCTTTGCTCAACAATAAGGATTATGAAGGGGTCAGAATTATTAACATTAGCCACTAGAGGAAGTATAGCGATCCTGGTTCCTAGCCCTGTGCCAAAGAGTGCTTTGATAGGGGAAAAATATGCCACCACCATTTTGTCTGTGTCCCATCTGGAGATTTAGTTCAGTGTGGCATATCGGAGGGAGACACCAGTATGGTTCATGCACAGCACTAATGGAATGCTCATGGTTTTTGGCAGCAAGCCCAGAACAAATTGTGGTAAACAAACCACAGACAGGAAATGGCAGTTTTTGCCACCCTATAATTTAGCCAAAGCTGAATGGATTTTCATGGAGTTATCAGAATTCATCTTCCTGACCCCAGGGCTATTCACCTGCCAGTATCAGTCCTGTTGCAAATTATGGAGTACTTTCTCAGTGAGAAGAATTCTTATAATGGGAAATGTTAGGCAATCTAAACCAGGGATCATGAATGCACCTCAGATAATAAATCAGCAACTGGTTGTCAGCTGGACTTGTCATTAGCCCCAAATCCAGTGTGACCTAGGAGTTAGACCTGGGATCTGAGAGTCAGGCTTTCTCTCTTACTACACTCCCACTAACTTGCTGAATGACTTTGGGGAAGTTACTTACATACACTGAGCACCTGGAGCTTCTGTTGATTCCAATGGGAATTTTAGTGCTGAGCACTTCTGGAAATCAGGCCCTTCTTTCGTCTAGCTATGAAATGGATAACATTATTATTTAATATTTATACTGCAACAGCATTCAGAGTCTTGAGCATGATCGGGGCCCCATCATATCAGGTGTTGGGCAAACACATAGGAAACGACTGTTCTTGTCCCAAAGATGCCTCACACAGAAGGGATACCTAATTCATTAATATTTGTAAAGTTACTTCAGCCTTTGTAAAGTACTTCAGCATGCTGGCACTTAACATTAAAAAGGTTGCAGAGCAGTTTTTAAACTCAGAGATGGGGGAAGCCGATTGCCGCAGAGGCGCACGTGGATCGGACAGAGACTTCTCTTAGAGGAGAGTCTACTGATCGAGATTCTCTAGGTTTTAGTCAGGAGGAGAGGATGGAAGAGGATAAAGTATGGGCCAGATCAGATGAAAAACATTCACATAAATAATCTGACACATCAGAAAAGGGCAGACAAATAAACAGTGACAAGTTTTTAAAGTGCTTGTACACAAATGCTAGCAGTCTAAATAATAAGATGGGTGAACTAGAGTGCCTCATGTTAAAGGAGGATATTGATATATAGGCATCACAGAAACCTGGTGCAGTGAGGACAATCAATGGAACACAATCATTCTGGGGTACAAAATATATCGGAAGGACAGAACAGGTCATGCGGCGGGGAGTGGCACTATAAGTGAAAGAAAATGTAGAATCAAATGAAATAAAAAGCTTAAAGGAATCCACATGTTCCATAGAATCTCTATGGATAATAATTCCATGCTCTAATAAGAATATAACAGTAGGGATCTATTATCAACCACCCGACCAGGACAGTGATAGTGACGATGAAATGCTAAGGGAGATTAGAGAGGCTATCAAAATAAAGAACTCAATAATAGTGGGGGATTTCAATTATCCGCATATTGACTGGGTACATGTCACCTCAGGACAAAATGCAGAGACAGAATTTCTCCATACTTTAAATGACTGCTTCTTGGAGCAGCTGGTACAGGAACCCACAAGGGGAGGGGCAACTCTCCATCTAGTTTGGTGGAGCGCAGGATCTGGTCCAAGAGGTAACTATAACAGGACCGCTTGGAGATAGTAACCATAATATAATAACATTTAACATTCCTGTGGTGGGAAGAACACCTCAACAGCCCAATGCTGTGGCATTTAATTTCAGAAAGGGGAACTATGCAAGAATGAGGAGGTTAATTTAACAGAAATTAAAAGGTACAGTGACTAGAGTGAAATCCCTGCAAGCTGCATGGACACTTTTCAAAGACACCATAATAGAGGCTCAACTTAAATGTAAACCCCAAATTAAAAAACACAGTAAAAGAACTAAAAAAGAGCCACGGTAGCTTAACAACCATGTAAAAGAAGCAGTGAGAGATAAAAAGGCATCTTTTAAGAAGTGGAAGTCAAATCTTAGTGAGGTAAATAGAAAGGAGCATAAACACTGCCAAATTAAATGTAAAAATGTAATAAAAAAAGCCAAAAAGGAGTCTGAAGAACAGCTAGCCAAAAACTCAAAAGGTAATAACAAAATGTTTTTTAAGTACATCAGAAGCAGGAAGCCTGCTAAACAACCAGTGGGGACCCTGGATGATCGAGATACAAAAGGAGCACTTAAAGACGATAAAGTCATCGCAGAGAAAATAAATGAATTCTTTGCTTCAGTCTTCACAGCTGAGGATGTTAGGGAGACTCCCAAACCTGAGCTGTCTTTTGTAGGTGACAAATCTGAGGAATTGTCACAGACTGAAGTGTCACTAGAGAAGGTTTTGGAATTAGTTGAGAAACTTAACAGTAACAAGTCACCAGGACCAGATGGCATTCACCCAAGAGTTCTGAAAGAACTCAAATGTGAAATTGCAGAACTATTAACTATGGTTTGTAACCTGTCCTTTAAATCAGCTACTCTACCCAATGACTGGAAGATAGCTAATGTAATGCCAATATTTAAGAAGGGCTCTAGAAGTGATCCTGGCAATTACAGACCCGTAAGTCTAACGTCTGTACCGGGCAAATTAGCTGAAACAATAGTAAAGAATAAAATTGTCAGACACATAAAAGAATGTAAATTGTTGCACAAAAGTGAACATGGTTTCTGTAAAGGGAGATCATGTCTTACTAATCTATTAGAGTTCTTTGAGGGGGTCAACAAACGTGGACAAGGGGGATCCAGTGGACATAGTGTACTTAGATTTCCAGAAAGCCTTTGACAAGGTCCCTCACCAAAGGCTCTTACATAAATTAAGTTGTCATGGGATAAGAGGAAGATCCTTTCATGGATTGAGAACTGGTTAAAAGACAGGGAACAAAGGGTAGGAATAAATGGTAAATTTTCAGAACGGAGAGGGGTAACTTGTGGTGTTCCCCAAGGGTCAATCCTAGGACCAATCCTATTCAACTTATTCATAAATGATCTGGAGAAAGGGGTAAATAGTGAGGTGGCAAAGTTTGCAGACGATACTAAACTGCTCAAGATAGTTAAGACCAAAGCAGACTGTGAAGAACTTCAGAAAGATCTCACAAAACTAAGTGATTGGGCAACAAAATGGCAAATGAAATATAATGTGGATAAATGTAAAGTAATGCACATTGGAAAAAACAACCCCAACTATACATACAATATGATGGGGGTTAATTTAGCTACAACTAATCAGGAGAAAGATCTTGGAGTCATTGTGGATAGTTCTCTGAAGACATCCACACAGTGTACAGAGGCAGTCAAAAAAGCAAACGGGATGTTAGGAATCATTAAAAAAGGGATAGAGAATAAGATGGAGAATATCTTATTGCCCTTATATAAATCCATGGTACACCCACATCTTGAATACTGCATACAGATGTGGTCCCCTCATCTCAAAAAAGATATACTGCCATTAGAAAAGGTTCGGAAAAGGGCAACTAAAATGATTAGGGGTTTGGAACGGGTCCCATATGAGGAGAGATTAAAGAGGCTAGGACTTTTCAGCTTGGAAAAGAGGAGACTAAGAAGGGATATGATAGAGGTATATAAAATCATGAGTGGTGTGGAGAAAGTGAATAAGGAAAAGTTATTTACTTGTTCCCATAATATAAGAACTAGGGGCCACCAAATGAAATTAATGGGCAGCAGGTTTAAAACAAATAAAAGGAAGTTCTTCACTCAGCGCACAGTCAACCTGTGGAACTCCTTGCCTGAGGAGGTTGTGAGGGCTAGGACTATAACAGGGTTTAAAAGAGAACTGGATAAATTCATGGAGATTAAGTCCATTAATGGCTATTAGCCAGGATGCGTAAGGAATGGTATCCCTAGCCTCTGTTTGTCAGAGGGTGGAGATGGATGGCAGGAGAGAGATCACTTGATCATTACCTGTTAGGTTCACTCCTTCTGGGACACCTGGCATTGGCCACTGTTGGTAGACAGGATCCTGGGCTGGACGGACCTTTGGTCTGACCCAGTGTGGCCATTCTTATGTTCTTGTCTATACTAGCATACTTTTTAGCTGTACTTCACCAAGGTACAGCTCCATCAATGGTATCTGAAAAGAGTGTTATTTGCTCTCTGTGTGATGTCCTTTTATAGCAAATTGCCCCCTTCCTCAGTCACAATGCATGGCAAACTAGCACTGCCACTGATCCTTCCAATTCCAACATTCTATTCCTGCTTCTGGTTACTAAGATATTACCAAAAGATGTTTGAATAATAGAATTAGTGAAAGGGGTGTGTCCCCATGTGTGCCCTGTTACACACACAGCAGCTTTCCTTACAATTATTATTTGTAATACAGTAGTACTTATAGGCCCCAACTAAGACTGGAGAGCCATGTTACTAGGCTCTGTCCGTATAGCGAGAGAGAGCCTTGCCCTGAAGAGTTTACATTCTAAATAAACAAAGGGTGGGAGAAGAAATAGAGATGGTGAAGTGACTTGCCCATGGTCACACAGCAGAGCAGCACCAGAGCCAGTAATAGAACTCATGTCTCCAAACTTCCAGTATGGTGCCGATGACAGGGTGTATAAACCTGCACCAGTGACAAAGGAGTTAAAGAGCTGCTGTGGACGAGGCTGGCCCCATCCCTCCAACTCTGTCAATCATGTCAGGACTGGAACAAGGGTTTAAAAGCAAGAAGTTCCAGTCAGTTGCTGGAAGTTCTGGGAGAGTAGGCAGTAGTTCTACAGTTTCAAAGAGAGACTCCTGGAAGGCTTCAAGGAACCTGCCTGGAAGGTCATTCTCATCCTACAAGGAGAGAGCTGACTTTGGCACTAGCTGGGTAAAGTAGATTGAGCGATCCCCAAGGTAAGCTGTCAAGCAGTTGGTACAGCTATTCTCAGCTCCTCCTGGGGTTAGGGCATCAGGGAAATATACTAAGAAGTGGAAGTCAGGAGCTCTATCCTCTTCAAATGCAGTCAGACTATTTGACTCTGAGACTCCTGTTTATACTGTTGGGGAGGTTCCCTTACAGGTTTTGCAGTGCCCAAGCAATAGGTAGGGTTCCCAGGTGTCTGGTTTATGACCAAAACACCTGGTCAAAAAGGTGCGACTGGACCGCTAAAAGTCCAGTTGACAGCGCAGCAGGGCTAAGGCAGGCTTCCTGCCTGCCCTGGCTCCACACAGCTTCCAGAAGCAGCCGGCATGTCTGACTCCTAGGCACAGGGGTGGCTACAGGGGCTCCACGCACTGCCCCGCCCCAAGTGCCGGCTCCACAGCTCCCATTGGCTGGGAACTGCGGCCAGTGGGAGCTGCAGGGATGGTGCCTGTGGGCGAGGGCAGTGCGCAGAACCCCCAGCCCCTCTGCCTAGGAGCTGGACATTCTGGACATCCACTTCTGGGAACTGTCTGAGGTATGCACCACTCGGCCAGAGTCTGCACCCCCTCTCGCACCCAACCCCCTGCCCCAGGTTGGAACCCTCTCCTGCACCCTAACTCCCTCCCAGAGCCCACACCCCCTCCTGCACTCCTGAGCCACTGCCCCAACCCCACCCCATAGCCCACACCCCCAGCCGGAGCCCTCACCCCGCCCCACACCCCAACCCACTGCCCGAGCCTGTAGCCCCCTCCCACACTCTGAACCCCTCATCCCCGGCCCCACTCCCAGCCCAGAGCCCCCTCTTGCATGCCAAACCACTCATCCCCTGCCCCACCCCAGAGCCTGCACCCCCAGGCAGAGCCTTCACCCCCTCCCACACCCCAGTGCTGTGCCCTAGCCTGGTGAAAATGAGCGACTGAGCAAGGGTGGGGGATAGAGTGAGCGGGGGCAGGGCCTTGGAGGAAGGGTGGGGCAAGGGCAGGGCCTCGAGGCAGGAAAAGGGGCGGGGCAATGGTGTTGGGTTCTGTGCAATTAGAAAGTTGGCAGCCCTAGCCAGTAGAAGGTGCACAGCAGTACCCCAAGAATTGCGACAATGCCCTATCCACACAGCTGCAGTACTGCAGCCAAGGCAGTAGGACACACATGGCACTTAGGCACTTATTCGCATTTACATAAGCACATTTCATCTATAGATAGCAATGGACTTTATAAACATGAATATCTGTTATCATAAAAATGGGAAATTACAGCACAGGAAGTTAAGTGACCTGCCCAATGTCAATACCAAGTCAACAACAACGCTGGAAACAGAACTCCAGTGTCCTATCTACTGGAACATCCTGCCTCCTTTGTCCCCAGTAGTTGGCATTCAGCTTCAGTACCTACTCTACCAAGGGTGCATAAAGCATCAAAAAGGAGCTATTTATTCTACTAACCAGCAGACAGCCCCAACAGGTTTTGATTTGGAATATTATAAAACAGATTTATAGGACATTTTACCCCAGAATACTCTGTGCTCTTAGGAACATGATGACTGACCCCACTACGAACAGTTAAAAAAACAAAAAGAAAGGGGTATGAGTTCATCAGATATTTCTCACTATCAAACGGCTATCTAACTCCTGTGTTGAAATACACTAAACTGGTCAAATCATTATGCAGTTAACTTTTATACTATCACATCATCCAGAATTTCTCTTCAAGCAGGTGACATCATATGGCTCAAACAATACAGTATATTGACACACAGCACATAGTTTGCTGCATTTACATTCAAAATCCATATTTTTGTATATTTTTCTCCCTTTGTTGCTTTTGTCCCTTTTCCACACATTCAGTGGGGTGAACATAGTTGGTAAGGGTCAGGGAGGGCCTAGGGAGAGATGTCTGAGATGGGATATTCTGGAGGGGCTTGGGAGGATACCGGTAGATAGCGGGCTGTTGATTATTTGCAGTATATGATATCAAGAGCAAGTTAGAAAGGTGGAAATAAGGCAAGAAGAAATTATATCAAAGCAGGAGCTACCTTTGTAGAATGAAGAAAAAACACTATTCCTATGTAAATGTACAACTATAAATGCACTTATGCCTACTGCTTCTGGAAACAGTGAACGCCTCTTTTAAAAAAGCATACTTACCAAACTCCTTAAAACACACAGTAGTGTGACCAACCCTCAAGATGACATAACTAGACTGTGAAGACCACTCCAACCTCTTTCAAAATAACTGAAAAAGTAAAAACTACCAAGCTCTAGTAATGTGTGAAATCAGCCAACACCCTGGATGCCTCACAATCAGGGTTCAGACCACGGCACAGCACAGAGACAGCTGTAGTGCCATTAAAAGACAACCTCCTCACGGCCACGGACACAGGTAAAATCTCCAAGCTCATACTCTGGACCACATTGCAGCTTTAGACATGGTGAACCATAATGTTCTGCCAATTTACCTACATGACATAGCAGGAGAAGATGGCCCAATGGCTCCAACTGCCCGTTTCCAGCAATGCTCAGGGACTGGGCAAGTGCTCCTCCTCTCCAAAGGCTCTCACCAGGAGGATCCCATAAGGATCTATATTTTTTCCCCTTCTCTCTCAGTAGTCTCATGAGATGTTGAAAAAGGATAGTGAGACACCATGGGCTCAGCAGCAAAAAGTCTACTTAGGATACTCAACTAATTCTCACCTGATGCGACCACTGTCACTACTAAACATTCACAATGTTCACAATGCCTACAAGAGATCTCCTCTTGGATGAAGAGCAGCTGTCTTAAACTGAACACAGGTAAGATTGAAATTATACCAAGGAGAAAGAGAAAACACTTTGAAGAGCTGTCCAAGAGGTCTCCAGCTTTCATTGAAGGTGTACAAATTCCATTGTCAGTATTGTGAAGCCTCAGAATCCTGTCTGACTCCTTACTAAGCTTGGATGACCACACAGCATTGGTATCTAAAAAAGCCCTCTCTTTCCCTCTCACTCACTAGGAAATTTTATCCCTTCCTTCTAGACAAAGGACTTGCATTTGTAACCTCCATTCATTTGTCACTTCCAGTCTTGATTACTGTAATTTACTGTATCTGAAGCTAAACGTGAAAAGAATGCAGGCTTTAGCTCGTACAAAATATGGCTCCCTACTTCCCCATGGTATAGGTCACCATCAAACCTGTGCTCAAGTCCCTTCATTGGCTCT
The DNA here is from genome assembly GCF_965152235.1 of Eretmochelys imbricata. Taxonomy (NCBI): domain Eukaryota; kingdom Metazoa; phylum Chordata; order Testudines; family Cheloniidae; genus Eretmochelys; species Eretmochelys imbricata. Next base: position 78,604,679 of record NC_135578.1, read on the forward strand.
CAGTAAGCTTCTGATGCCATCTGCAGGTGTTGATACTAATCTTCAGGTTAATTAATAGATTAAGCCTCAGATACATTACAGATCAAATTTTGATCTATGAACCACCAAGACAGCTGTGGTCCCCTGGGACAATGCAGATCACAAAGCCCAAGGTGAAATGTGTAATAGCTGGGGACAAACCTTTCTCAATTAAGGGGATCTGGCTATGGAATAACCTTCCAGAAAAGATTAGGCAGATTTGTATTTTATCATTCTTATGGTGGAAAGGCCTTTTCAAAAAGGAAGGTTTACAGTGTTTGCTAAAGATTGTAATACCCTAGTATTACTATCTTTAGGAAACATAGATTTCAGAGTAACATCCGTGTTCGTCTGTATTCGCAAAAAGAAAAGGAGTACTTGTGGCACCTTAGAGACTAACCAATTTATTTGAGCATGAGCTTTCGTGAGCTACAGCTCACTTCATCGGATGCATACCGTGGAAACTGCAGAAGACATTATATACACACAGAGACCATGAAACTATACCTCCTCCCCCGCCACTGTCCTGCTGGTAATAGCTTATCTAAAGTGATCATCAAGTTGGGCCATTTCCAGCACAAATCCAGGTTTTCTCACCCTCCGCCCCCCCCCCACACAAACTCATTCTCCTGCTAGTAAACCTTCGTCTTCGAAAAGGCCTTTTCACCATAAGAATGATATATTTGTAACATTAACAGCCCCTTCTACCCATAAAACACCAATCCATCAAAGAAAAAAACAACCTTGAAACAAATCAACCTTAAAAAGATAAAAATAAATTAACATCTTAAAAAACGAAAGCCCTACTCCAAGCAGAGTTGTATGCCAAAAAAGGAGAACCCCTAAGATAGGTAGATATTGTTTATACCACCATCTTTGCAACTAAAGGTTTATTTTAATTTTTATAAAGCGTTCAACAGAGTAATATGAAATCAGTAGAGGTTGAACTTCCCATAATCAAATCTTTCTCCTGTAAATTATTTTACTATTTAGAAAAGCTGGACGTGCACAAGTCCATGGGGCCAGACGAGTTGCATTCAAGAGTGCTAAAGGAACTGGCGGCTGTGATTGCAGAGCAATTGGCCATTATCTTTGAAAACTCGTGGTGAACGGGGGAAGTCCCGGATGACTGGAAAAAGGCTAATGTAGTGCCAATCTTTAAAAAAGGGAAGAAGGAGGATCCTGGGAACTACAGACCAGTCAGCCTCACTTCAGTCCCCGGAAAAATCATGGAGCAGGTCCTCAAAGAATCAATCCTGAAGCACTTACATGAGAGGAAAGTGATCAGGAACAGTCAGCATGGATTCACCAAGGGAAGGTCATGCCTGACTAATCTAATTGCCTTCTATGATGAGATTACTGGTTCTGTGGATGAAGGGAAAGCAGTGGATGTATTGTATCTTGACTTTAGCAAAGCTTTTGACACGGTCTCCCACAGTATTCTTGTCAGCAAGTTAAAAAAGTATGGGCTGGATGAATGCACTATAAGGTGGGTAGAAAGTTGGCTAGATTGTCGGGCTCAACGGGTAGTGATCAATGGCTCCATGTCTAGTTGGCAGCCGCTGTCAAGTGGAGTGCCCCAGGGGTCGGTCCTGGGGCCGGTTTTGTTCAATATCTTCATAAATGATCTGGAGGATGGTGTGGATTGCACTCTCAGCAAATTTGCGGATCATACTAAACTGGGAGGAGTGGTAGATACGCTGGAGGGCAGGGATAGGATACAGAGGGACCTAGACAAATTGGAGGATTGGGCCAAAAGAAATCTGATGAGGTTCAATAAGGATAAGTGCAGGGTCCTGCACTTAGGACGGAAGAACCCAATGCACAGCTACAGTCTAGGGACCGAATGGCTAGGCAGCAGTTCTGCAGAAAAGGACCTAGGGGTGACAGTGGACGAGAAGCTGGATATGAGTAAACAGTGTGCCGTTGTTGCCAAAAAGGCCAATGGCATTTTGGGATGTATAAGTAGGGGCATAGCGAGCAGATCGAGGGACGTGATCGTCCCCCTCTATTCGACATTGGTGAGGCCTCATCTGGAGTACTGTGTCCAGTTTTGGGCCCCACACTACAAGAAGGATGTGGATAAATTGGAAAGAGTCCAGCGAAGGGCAACAAAAATGATTAGGGGTCTGGAACACATGACTTATGAGGAGAGGCTGAGGGAACTGGGATTGTTTAGTCTGCGGAAGAGAAGAATGAGGGGGGATTTGATAGCTGCTTTCAACTACCTGAGAGGTGGTTCCAGAGAGGATGGTTCTAGACTATTCTCAGTGGTGGAAGAGGACAGGACAAGGAGTAATGGTCTCAAGTTGCAGTGGGGGAGGTTTAGGTTGGATATTAGGAAAAACTTTTTCACTAGGAGGGTGGTGAAACACAGGAATGCGTTGCCTAGGGAGGTAGTGGAATCTCCTTCCTTAGAAGTTTTTAAGGTCAGGCTTGACAAAGCCCTGGCTGGGATGATTTAATTGGGGATGGGTCCTGCTTTTGAGCAGGGGGTTGGACTAGATGACCTACTGAGGTCCCTTCCAACCCTGATATTCTATGATTCTATGATTCTAAATGTAGGATGCTATACAGTACTGTACATTCCTAGAGATTTACTAACCCTTATCAAAAGGCTTGAGCTAGCTACTGTTGAAATCAGCAGGAAGACTCCCACTGACTTAATTGAAAGCTGGATCAGACCCTTAGTCCTGCTTATGTATGGTGGTGATACTAATTGCATGAGATTTTCTTTGTCAAAGGAAGGTAACAAACAAAAATGGGTAATGATATTTCAGGAAGTTCCATTCAACTACCTCATCTATGTCGTTCAATCCCATACATCAAACAGAAAAGAGTCGATGCTGTATTTTTGTAACTTAACTCATTCACCAGACAAAATGTTCATACTGTTTGTTTTTACTGTCAAAATATTTTCCCTAATATCAAAGCTAAATGTACCCTTATATGGTTATCTAAAAAGTATTATGTCCCCTTCACCCAGAATAATTTTCAGTCTAGATACATTTAATTTTTAAATCTCATTGTAATAACTTTCTCAAGTCTATGTAGCAATTTGGTTGTCCTTTGAACATCTCTGATGCTGTCATCAGAGTGGCCCATTGGCTTTTACCACAGATTTGAATAGCAAATTGATTCACTTTTATTATTCAGCATATCACAGGGTCAGCTGGCCCTTGAATGGGAGTTGGCTCAGACTCACCTGTGCCTAGTTATCCACCTGCTAGTTGACGGGTTTGAGCTTGAGAAGGTGACCAGGCATCATGTAGTATTAGTCCAGGAGAGAGTGAACCAGCCTGATACCAGGGTAAAGGGGGTTGTGGGGAGAGAGACAGATCAACTGGTTGTTCTGGATAAGAAGCTTTGCTGCCAGCCAAAATGAAAGGTTGGTGCTACCTGCAGAGAGACTCAGGAGCAAAACCCATGAATACAAATTAGAAGGCCAGGAGCAACATCATGAGTGCCGAGTCTGGAAAATACAGTTAGGAGTTTCTACTTCTTAGTTTAATTGTTATTTTATGATAATAAACTGAACACGAGAAAGGTAGAATAATTTGAAAGCACCAGTAGGTTTTCTTGACTGAGGAAAGGGAAAGAGTGGCAGAGTCTGATACTGCTGGAATAAGAGCCTGTTACACACCATTATTTTCAAATCTCCTTCTTCAGGGCAGCTTTCTAGACAAACATTTGCATATGCCTGTGTCCTGAATTATTCTTCCCCAAAAGGATTAACTTGTGCTTCCTTATATTCTATTTTGCATCACTCTGGAATGACCAATATTCCACATTATCCAGTTTCTGTTGTATTTTTAATATAACTGCAGTGTTCACTTATCTCCTACTTCATATATAGTATATCAATCCATTCACTATTGAACTGACATTCACTATCCGTTCACTAACTTTCCTCATCAAGATCACTAATGAATATACTCAGTACCAAATCCTACTAATGTGACAACACAAATGACAATTTTTATTTCCATTTGTCAGCAAGTTACCACTTTCACTTATTCACATGATTCTCCAATGTACTAGTTTCTTGTATTGCATCATGTCAAAGAGCTTACTAAAATCCAAATATATTTTCTTATCTGTGTTCCTGCTACTCACCGCATCTGGTTACTGTGTTTTTAAAAAACTAAGTTATTATTGCATTACCTATGTGTGGTGTATTGAAAGTCTTAAAACTGTAAGTTATCACTTTAAATTGTCAGGGGTTTTCTTGGTCCTGCTTGCAGGCCAGGAGGCTCTGGAGGGGAAGCATGTAATCTGGTCTAGCAGCAGACAGTCTGGTTTTGGTCCTTGTTTATTTCTTAAAATCCAGAACCTTAACAAAGTTGTGTTACACTGCAACTCTTATAGAAGGAGTATATTATATCTTTATTTAACATTTCTGCATGCTGCGAATATAACACTGTTTCACAGATGAGTACTGGTTTTTATTAAACACTGTCATCTTCTCCAGTAGATAAGAGATTACCTAATGCTTCATAACCTATTGCCTGGGATTGAAGACAGGATAAGAATGCAAGTTACCAGGGTCATAGTACTTTAAAGAATGGAACTGCCTCATCCTTCCTGCAACCCCTCATCTAAGCTACAAAATGTATCCAATGTTATTGGTAATGAGACAGTGAGTACTTCAATCAAATCATTCAGGGCTCATCAGGAGGGCCCAAGGATGCTTAGGAATGGAATCTGTCTAGATCATGTGCTCATTTAATTAGGGACAAAACCAATCCTTGAATGGAGGATTAAGGGGTGCTTGCTCTCCCCCACAGCATTTTCAGAGAAATGCAGCTACGAGCATATGAGAGAGAAGCAGTAGTAGTGAGAAGAGGGAATGACTTGTTATTTTGGGATTAAACTGAATGATAGGAGAATGCTCTCTGATGTCTTCAGTTGCCATAGAAGTTATCTGCATTTGCAGATTATTGTTGAATCATCCTAGATTTCCAATTTAATTTTAACCCTTGCCTCTTCGTTCAAGCAAACAAAGTTTAGAAGAAAAGTTATATAATCCTTTCGGTAAAAAAAAATAGTATTTTACTCAGGATATATCTACACTAGCACTTTTATCAGTATAGCTTATGTCACTCCTGGGTGTGAAAAAACATACCCCTAAGCGACATAAATTACACCTACAGAAGCACCAGTGTGGATAGCACTATGGGGGTGAGAGATGCTCTCCTGCCAACATAGCTACCATCACTCACTTGGGATGCTTTAATTATGTTGACGGGAAAGCTACATGGGAGATCTTACAGCAACGCAGCTGCATTGGTACAGCTGTGCCACTGTAAGCTCTCTAGTGTAGATGTGGCCTTAGTGAGGAGATTTTACCTTGTATCAAGGTTCTAATGATTTTTCCCACTCCTGTAATGTCTTCAAGCCCATAATTAAATATACTCTGGGTATTGATACTATGATATCAAAAAGAAAAGGAGTACTTGTGGCACCTTAGAGACTAACAAATTTATTTGAGCATAAGTGAGCTGTAGCTCACGAAAGCTTATGCTCAAATAAATTTGTTAGTCTCTAAGGTGCCACAAGTACTCCTTTTCTTTTTGCGAATACAGACTATCATGGCTGCTACTCTGAAACCTGTGATATCAAAGGCTATTAATTTCTCCGCCATCACCACCAACATTTTGCTCTCTTCCTCTCATGCCTTGTCAACCAGCACCACTCTTCCTTTGCATTTTTATTCCTGTTCTTGGTAGCCATTTTGCTCTATGACCCAGCAGACTTTGTCTGCCTATCATTTGTGTGAATGACTTTGGCCCAGGAAATACTATCTTTGGAAGGTGACTTCCAGTACTCTTGGTAGTTGTATAGGTAGGTAACATTCAGGGGCCTGATTCTGTTCTCACTCTGGAGCAAATAAGGAGTAACTCCACCAAAGTCAAATGTATTATGTAAGTGAAAGAATCAGGCCCTCCAAGTTCTGTATGACCAGAGTTATGCTATGTTTGTACCCCTAGCAAATTATCTCTTCAGACTCTCCAATACAAGAAGACCAGATAAGTCCCTTTAGGAAATTTTCTGACAAGGCTTCCCTACAGAAAATATAAGATTACTTATTTACAGGAGCACTCTAAAGAGGGAGACACTAAAAATAGGCATAATTAACTGACTTCAAAAACTTGTGGGGAACAAAAGCATACACAGTTCTACCTATAGGTACGTGCACAGTTGTCATCGCTATAATGAGTGACGTGAAAATGCATCTTATTTTGTCTGTACACTGTTGTTTTAGAAATGCCAGCCACAGTCAAATCACAATGAATATCTGACCTGTCTGTCTCATGAAGCCAAGTAATTCCAAATTCATGTCCACAAAAACACCGGAATGCCTATGTGGTAAATCACCATATAGGGAAAAAATGCAGCAGTTCTATGGAATAACTTACTGTGGGATACGCACAGTTTTTGAACTTTCCAATTAGAGCTGTCAAGAGATTAAAAAACGTAATTGCGATTAATCACGCAATTAAAAAAATTAATCGTGATTAATCACACGGTCAAACAATAATAGAATGCCATTTATTTAAATCTTTTTGGATGTTTTCTACATTTTCAAATATATTGATTTCTATTATAACTGAATACAAAGTGTACAGTGCTCACTTTATATTTATTTTTTATTACAAATATTTGCACTGTAAAAACCAAAAAAATAGTATTTTTCAATTCAACTAATACAAGTACTGGAGTGCAATCTCTTTATCACAAAAGTTGAACTTACAAATGTAGAATTATGTACAAAAAATAACTGCATTCAAAAATAAAACAATGTAAAACTTTAGAGCCTACAAGTCCACTCAGTCCTATGTCTTGTTCAGCCAGTTGCTCAGACAAACAAGTTTATTTACATTTTCAGGAGAAAATGCTGCCTGCTTCTTGTTCACAATGTCACCTGAAAGTGAGAACAGGTACCTTTGTAGCCAGCTTTGCAAGATATTTACATGCCAGATGCACTAAAAATTCGTATGTCCCTTCATGCTTCAACCACCATTCCAGAGGACATGCGTCCATGCTGATGATGGGTTCTGCTCAATAACAATCCAAAGCAGTGCGGACCGATGCATGTTCATTTTAATTATCTGAGTCAGATGCCACCAGCAGAAGGTTGATTTTCTTTTTTGGTGATTTCTGCATCAGAGTGTTGTTCTTTTAAGACGTATACCCATCAGCTGGGCTGGCGAACTATCCACGCTGATTCAACAGGAAATGGGAATTTAAAAGTTCCTGGGGCTTTAACAGGGAAAAGGCTGTTTCCTGTGTACCTGGCTGCTGTGCAGCAGAGTTGAAAACAATCACCAGAGCGGTCAGAGCGGAGCATTGTGGGATACCTGCTGGAGGCCAATTCAGTGTTCTAAACCGGTGCTGTGTCTACACTGCCTCTCTGTCAACCCATGAACATGGAAGTAAATGCTATGCCCCTCGAGGAGGTGGAGTTATTAAGTCGACTTAACAGGCGAATTATGTTGGCGGAAGGGAACTTGTAGTGGAGACACATACATTATTAGGAGCAGCTGTTCCCTAACCCTTCTAGGTAGGTACTCATTCTTGCAATCAATAAGGGTTCTGAATTATATGAAAATTTAAACAGCGCTTCAAATCTCAACCTCTTTTAACTCCTGGCCTCTTTCACAGCCCAAAGAATTTTCCCTGAGAGTATTTGGATATTTAGTCAGGAAAAGTCCCTCTAGGGAGGTTATGTTGAGTCTGTTTTTTCAGCCTCACTCAGAAGTTAGTGACAGTGTTCTGACTGCTGCTATTGTCAAACTAAAATTCAGTGAGCTCTGCTGGTGCACATTTTCTGCAATGCAATTTATAAGACATATAACTGATATTCTATGAATCAGCACGAGGAGGATCGATGTGTCCAAAGGAAAGGTTACAGAGTGCTTTTAGACTTCTTGCAATAGGGGTGCAAAGAAAAGAGACATGGTTGGGGAGCTGGGGGGAGAGTTATGCCAAAAGGAGTGATGTCTCAAACTGATTCTTTCAACACCAGCTCATTTTCTCAAACAACCATGAAAAATTCAGAGTGCTCATAGTATATATTCTATATCTTGTTTTTTGTGATTTAAATAATATTTTTCATAAATTAAAGGCTGTTTAAAGCTGTTAACTGTGATCTGTTATAAACCTTAATAAATACAGAAAAATATTATTTTATCATAAAAGGAAATTTCAAATGCTTTAAAACAGGCACACTAATTTGCTCTTAGCCCTGGTCTACACTCTGGAGTTCAGGTCGAATTTAGAGCATTATATCGATTTAACCCTGCACCTGACCACACGACGAAGCCCTTTCTTTCAATTTACAGGGCTCTTAAAATCAATTTCTTTACTCCACCCCCGACAAAGGGATTAGCGCTGAAATCGGCCTTGCCTGGTCGAATTTGGGATTGTGTGGAAGCAATTAGACGATATTGGCCTCCGGGAGCTATCCCAGAGTGCTCCATTGTGACTGCTCTGGACAGCACTCTCAACTCAGATGCACTGGCCAGGTAGACAGGAAAAGGCCAGCAAACTTTTGAATTTCATTTCCTGTTTGGCCAGCGTGGCAAGCTGCAGGTGAGTGCAGAGCTCACCAGCAGAGGTGACCATGATGGAGTCCCAGAATCACAAAAGAGCTCCAGCATGGACCGAACCGGAGGTATGGGATCTGATCGCTGTATGGGAAGAGGAATCTGTGCTATCAGAACTCCATTCCAGTTTTCGAAATGCCAAAACATTTGTCAAAATCTCCCAGGGCATGAAGGACAGAAGTCATAACAGGGACCCAAAGCAGTGCCGCGTAAAACTTAAGGAGCTGAGGCAAGCCTACCAGAAAACCAGAGAGGCAACAGCCGCTCCGGGTCAGAGCCCCAAAAATACTTGTTCGATGAGGAGCTGCATGTCATTTTAGGGGGTTCAGCCACCACTACCCCAACCTTGTGCTTTGACTCCGTCCGTGGAGAGGAAGGCAACAGGGAAGCAGGTTTTGGGGACGAGGAAGATGATGATGATGAGGTTGTAGATAGCTCTCAGCAAGCAAGCGGAGAAACTGGTTTTCCCAACAGCCAAGAACTTTTTCTCACCCTGGACCTGGAGCCAGTACCCCCCGAATCCACTCAAGGCTGCCTCCCGGGCCCTTCAGGCAGAGAAGGGACCTCTGGTGAGTGTACCTTTTTAAATAGTATACATGGTTTAAAAGCAAGCATGTTTAATGATTAATTTGCCCTGGCATTTGCGACCAGTACAGCTACTGGAAAAGTCTGTTAACGTGTCTGGGGATGGAGCGGAAATCCTCCAGGGACATCTCCATAAAGTTCTCCTGGATGTACTCCCAAAGCCTTTGCAAAAAGTTTCTGGGGAGGGCAGCCTTATTCCGTCCACCATGGTAGGACACTTTACCACGCCAGGCCAGGAGCACGTAGTCGGGAATCATTGCAGAACAAAGCATTGCAGCGTATATTTGCTGGCGTTCAAACAACATCCATTCTTTATCTCTCTGTGTTATCCTCAGAGAGTGATATAATCCATGGTCACCTGGTTGAAATAGGGTGCTTTTCTTAATGGGACATTCAGAGGTGCCCATTCCTGCTGGGCTGTTTGCCTGTGGCTGAACAGAAATATTCCTCACTGTTAGCCACGGGGAGGGGGAAGGGGCTAGCCACGTGGTGGGGGGAGGCAAAATGCAACCTTGTAACAACCTTGTAACCTTGTAACCGCTGTTAGTCACGCGGTGGGGAGAGGAGGGAGAGGTTAGCCACCCAGTGGGGGGAGGCAAAATGTGACCTTCTAATGAAAGCACATGTGCTATGTATGTAATGTTAACAGCAAGGTTTACCCTGAAAGAGTGTTCCCATTGTTCTATAAAATGTGTCTTTTTGAATACGACTGTCCCTTTTTTTTCTCTCCACCAGCTGCATGTGTTTCAAGGATCAAAGGATCTTCTCCTTCCCAGAGGCTAGTGAAGATTAGAAGGCAAAAAAACCGCACTCATGATGAAATGTTCTCTGACCTCATGCTGTCCTCCCACACTGCCATAGTACAGACAAATGCGTGGAGGCAGATAATGTCAGAGTGCAGGAAAGCACAAAATGACCGGAAGGAGAGGTGGCGGTCTGAAGAGAGTAAGTGGCGGGCTGAAGATGATAGGTGGCGGCAGCGTGATGAGAGGAGGCAGGATTCAGTGCTGAGGCTGCTGGAGGATCAAACTAATATGCTCCAGTGTATGGTTGAGCCACAGGAAAGGCAGCAGGAGCACAGACCGCTGCTACAGCCCCTGTGTGACCAACCGCCTTCCTCCCCAAGTTCCATAGCCTCCTCACCCAGACGCCCAAGAACGCGGTTGGGGGGGCCTCCGGCCACCCAGCCACTCCACCCCAGAGGATTGCCCAAGCAACAGAAGTCTGGCATTCAATAAATTTTAAAGTTTTAAAGTGCTGTGTGGCCATGTCCTTCCCTCCTCCACCACCCCACCCGGTGCATCCCTCCTCCACCACCCCTCCCGGGCTACCTTGGCAGTTATCCCCCTATTTGTGTGATGAATTAATAAAGAATGTATGAATGTGAAGCAACAATGACTTTATTGCCTCTGCAAGCAGTGATCGAAGGGGGGAGAGGAGGGTGGTTAGCTTACAGGGAAGTAGAGTGAACCAAGGCGGGTGGTGGTTCATCAAGGAAAAACAAACAGAACTTTCACACCGTCACCTGGCCAGTCATGAAACTGGTTTTCAAAGCTTATCTGATGCGCACCGCACCCTCCTGTGCTCTTCTAACCGCTCTGGTGTCTGGCTGCGCGTAACCAGCAGCCAGGCGATTTGCCTCAACCTCCCACCCCGCCAATAAACATCTCCCCCTTACTCTCACAGATATTGTGGAGCACACAGCAAGCAGTAAGAACAATGGGAATATTGGTTTTGCTGAAGTCTAACCGAGTCAGTAAACTGCGCCAGCATGCTTTTAAATGTCCAAATGCACATTCTACCACCATTCTGCACTTGCTCAGCCTGTAGTTGAACAGCTCCTGACTACTGTCCAGGCTGCCTGTGTATGGCTTCATGAGCCAGGGCATTAAGGGGTAGGCTGGGTCCCCAAGGATAACTATAGGCATTTCAACATCCCCAACGGTTATTTCCTGGTCTGGGAATAAAGTCTCTTCCTGCAGCTTTTGAAACAGACCAGAGTTCCTGAAGATGCGAGCATCGTGTACCTTTCCCGGCCATCCCACATTGATCTTGGTGAAACGTCCCTTGTGATCCACCAGTGCTTGCAGCACTATTGAAAAGTACCCCTTGAGGTTTATGTACTTGCCAGGGCTCGTGCTTTGAGAGAAGTCTGTGTCCATGTCCTCATCACTCTTGTCACCGCGCTGACGTCGCCTACTCACCCGGTTTCACTTTGCCAGGTTCTGGTGCTGCATATACTGCTGGATAATGCGCATGGTGTTTAATGTGCTCCTAATTGCCAAAGTGATCTGAGCGGGCACCATGCTTGCCGTATGCAAGGCGTCTGCACGGAAAAAAGGCGCGCAACGATTGTCTGCCGTTGCTCTGATGGAGGGAGGGGCGACTGACTACAAGGCTGGCTTACAGGGAATTAAAATCAACAAAGGGGGTGGCTTTACATCAAGGAGAAACAAAAACAACTGTTATACAGAATGGCCCCCTGAAGGATTGAACTCAAAACCCTGGGTTTAGCAGGCCATTGCTCAACCCACTGAGCTATCCCTCTTCCTGGTAGTCCAGGCAGGACTGAATCTCCAATAAACTTTTCAAGGTGCCCCTGACAGACCTCTCCAAAATGATTTTCGGCTGTTGATTTCACGGAGGGAGGGAGTGGGGAGCAAATGAATACAAAACAAATCTGGTCTATTTCTTGTTTTGATCCACTCCATCTATCTTTTACATCTTTGGCTGGCAGAAGATGGTGCAATAGGACTGCTATCCATCCTGATCTCCTGTCTGCCTGGCAGAAGATGGTGCAATAGGACTACTAGCCATACTCATCTCCTGCCTGCTCGTCAGAAGATGGTGTAATACGACTGCTGGCAGGACTAAAGAGAATGACCTGGTCGAGTCACTCCGATTTTAGTCCCTGCACCCATGCCTGCCCAGGTGCTCCCGACTGACCTTACCTCGGACACGATGACGATGGTTATCAGGCCTCTTGCACCGTCTTCTGCCACAAGGCAATGGGCTGCTGCTGTGTAGCAATGCAGTATCGTATCTGCCAGCACCCAGGAGACGTACGGAGACAGTGAGCTGAGCGGGCTCCATACTTGCCGTGGTATGGCATCTGCACAGGTAACCCAGGAAAAAAGGCATGAAATGATTGTGTGCCATTGCTTTGACGGAGGGAGGGAGGGCCTGACGACATGTACCCAGAACCACCCATGACAATGTTTTTACCCCATTAGGCTTTGGGATCTCAACCCAGAATTCCAATGGGCGGCGGAGACTGCAGAAACTGTGGGATAGCTACCCACAGTGCAATGCTCCGGAAGTCGACGCTAGCCTCAGTACTGTGGAAGCAATCCGCCGAGTTAATGCACTTAGAGCATTTTGTGTGGGGACACACACAATCGACTATATAAAAATGATTTCTAAAAAACCGACTTCTATAAATTCGACCTACTTTCGTAGTGTAGACATACCCTTAGAAACAAAAGCTGCTGAGCCTTTTCTTATTACTCTATAGCATATTTAAATACAGAACAAGTAAATATTTTATGTAATGAGAATTTCTCCTAATATAATCATTCTGTGGCCTCTGTCTACAGCATTATACAACCTTTACAGAAAGGTGAACTGGTAGTTCTGGAAAGGAATTGCATATAGCTGAAACTATGATACAAAGTTTTTAAAGTAAATTCAATTTGCACTTCTATTTAAATGAGCTGTTATATGTGTTTGGGAATTTCCCTTAACTGGAGACATTCCCATGAATAACAGAGGCCTACTAGAGTGGCAGTTAGCTGTTGTATGGAATTTCACATTCCACAAAAAATTCAAAGGGGTGTGTGTTTGCCATATTATTCCTGTCTTGCAGGATTCCTGAGTACTTGCATGTGTGAATAGCAGGTAGGCATAGCAGATAAAAGTTCTGCATGCATATGTGTTTGAAAATTTCAGTGACAAGTATACTTCCATGTTTACATTTACAGATAGTGCTGTGATGAACGTAATTAATAGGGCTGTCAAGCGATTAAAAAAATTAATCAAGATTAATCACGCTGTTAAACAATAATAGAATACGATTTATGTAAATATTTTTGGATGTTTTCTACATTTTCAAATATATTGATTTCAATTACAACACAGAATACAAAGTGTTCAGTGCTCACTTTATGTTTATTTTCTATTACAAATATTTGTACTGTAAAAAACAAAAGAAATTGTATTTTTCAATTCACCTAATACAAATACTGTAGGAGATAATGCTGCCCGCTTCTTGTTTACAGTGTCACCTGAAAGTGAGAACAGGCATTTGAATGACATTGTTATAGCTAGCATAGCAAGATATTTATATGCCAGATGTGCTAAAGATTCTTAGGTCCCTTCATGCTTCAACCACCATTCCAAAGGACACGCATCCATGCTGATGATGGATTCTGCTCGATAACGATCCAAAGCAATGTAGACCAACACATGTTCATTTTCATCATCTGAGTCAAATGCCACTAACAGAAGGTTGATTTTCTTTTTTGGTGGTTTGAGTTTTGTAGTTTCTGGATCAGAGTGTTGCTCTTTTAAGACTTCTGAAAGTCTGCTCCACACCTCGTGCCTCTCAGATTTTGGAAGGCACTGCAGATTCTTAAACCTTGGGTTGAGTGCTGTAGTTATCTTTAGAAATTTGACATTGGAACCTTCTTTGTGTTTTGTCAAATCTGTAGTGAAAGTGCTCTTAAATCAAACAACATATGCTGGGTCGTCATTCTAGACTACCATAACACAAAATATATGGCAGAAGGCAGGTAAAACCATGGAGCAGGAGGCATACAATTCTCCTCCAAGGAGTTCAGTCACAAATTTAATTAATACATTTTTTTAAAGAAGCATGATCAGCATGGAAGCATGTCCTCTAGAATGGTGGTCAAAGCATGAAGAGGAATATGAATGTTTAGCCTATCTGGCATGTAAATACCTTGCAATGCTGGCTGCAAAAGTGCCATGTGAACACCTTTTCTTACTTTCAGTTGACATTGTAAATAAGAAGCGGGCAGCATTATCTCCCATAAATGTAAACAAACTTGTTTCTCTTAGTGATTGGCTGAACAAGAAGTAGGACTAGGTGTATGTAACAGGGTTCACAACCCACCCCTCTTCCTAGGGCCCATTTGCCCTCCCCAATAAGGCTCCGAGAGGCATCAGGGTTGTGCAACACCTGTGTCTTTACTTAACGTCATCCCACCACCAGTGTCCATTTATAGACAAGCTTTACAGGTTTGATTACCTCCCTTATAGGCAGATTCAGCTCTCAGCTAGGAGGCCTCCAGCTCCCTCCCTCCCTGACTGACTTCTACCTTACTGCCCCTTCCTTCTGCCTCCCTCCCAGCCTTTATAGCCCTTGGCTTGTCAGGCCACCAGGTGTTGCCAATCCTCAGGCCCGTATCAGGCCTTTTCCATCAGCCCCAAACTGCTTCCCTTGGTTGGAGCTGACCCACCAGGAACTAATTAGGTGCTTCTGTACCAGCACCCTGCTACAGTGGACTTGTAGGCTCTAAAGTTTTACATTGTTTTCTTTTTGAGTGCAGTTGTATAACCAAAAAAATAAAAAATCTGCATTTGTAAGTTGCACTTTCACGATAAAGAGATTGTACTACAGTACTTGCATGAGGTGAATTTAAAAATACTATTTCTTTTGTTTGTTATTTTTACAATGCAAATATTTGTAATCAAAAGTAATATAAAGTGAGCAGTGTAAACTTTGTATTCTGTGTTATAATTGAAATCAATATATTTGAAAATGTAGAAAAACACCCAAAATACATAATAAGCTTCAATTGGCATTCTATTGTTTAACAGTGTGATTAAAACTGCGATTAATCACAATTCATTTTTTTAATCCTGATTAATTTTTTTTAGTTAATCGCTTAATTTAACTGCGATTAATCGACAGCCCTACTTAAAAACAGTGCTGGAAACCGCAAGAGCGTATCTCCTTTGTCGCAGGACGCAGGCAGATTTGTCTGAAGCTTTTAGGGGAGTAGAATTTTGAGGCTAAACCTTCACCCAGATGTGTCAGTGTTTGTTTTGCCTGTGTTAATTTTGGTAGCTGTTTGAGGAATAATTGAGTTGTGTAACTCAAAATGAAAATGTTATCCAGAGTTAACAGAAAATCAATATACATACACAAGCAGGATGCAGAGCTTTTCTTTTATCATAAACCTAGTAACATGTACAGTGCTGACCTGAGACTCTCAGTCTGTATAGCAAGGGTGTATTTTTTATTTGGTGGGGCAGAGGTCGGGATTGGAAACAGACACTGCTGCTCTTTTTAACTTAATCAGACTGCTAGGAACAATTTTTGCTTTCAAAAGGTACAAGAGAGTTCTGGGTTTACAGCTTTGACACTGCTAAGATTCCTGCGGTGTAACTTTTGCTACCTATTTTAGAATTCCAGACTAATTGACCCACCCAGAAAAACAGAATTTCTGCTACTGCAGACAATATAATTTACATTTTATAGAGTAAAAACCCACTGAGGCCACACCTAATTCTGGGCCAGATTCTCTAGTAACTGTGGAGCACTGAATGGGATGATCTTCTACAGCTATCCTTTTTCCTAGGAGTGGAATCTGTCTTCAAGCAGCTCAATTGCTAGAAATGTATTTCTTAGGAATGAGAACTTAATGGTTCTTTTAAAAGAGTCCCTCTTGATTTTTCTCCCAGAGGGTTACAGTTCCTGGCCATATCCAGTTATCTACAGTGGGTGGCTTATGTTCAGGCCCCAGTTTCTTAGTCCTGGAAAGGAGGGATCTGGCCTTTTGCAAGTCTTCTTATGCCTCTTCCAAAAGAAGATCCATAGGAAAATAAATGTTACAGTAGACCTAAGAATAACTTCTTTCCAAAGCCAACTAAAAGGGGAAAAGGTCAGCAGTACCTTCTTACTTCAGAGCTGTCTGCATAGCATTTTTCTTGGAGCCCTTCTGGCTGGATAGCTGAATCAGGAAAGGATCAACCTGCCAGGCTTACCCGAGCAGCTTGCTACACTCCCTATAGGGTTCGGGGGTGGAGATTTCCCAAGTAGGAGCTCCCCATACAGCTTCAGGAAGCGGTCCAACCATTTCATATTCAGGCTCTATTCTCCCTGGAGTTCCTTCTGTTCTCCTTTTTAAAGGCCTCCTCCCTACCATATGTGATTGACAGCATTGGAGAGGTGGGGCTAAGCCCGAACACAGAGCCCCTCTGGTGCCTTCCTCATCAGTCTGTAGTTTATACACCCTGTCACAGTCCTGATATCCCACTTCACTGTTAGGTTCTATCCCAGCTGACTCTGCAGCCATCTAGGAAAGTTTTTTTAAAGAGCTGAAGGCAAGTGGTCTTAGCTGCCGGATAGACAAAATATGAATGGTCTGGATACATAAGCTGGGACTACTCAAACAAAATGCATTTTCATAGAGCCAAATGCAAGGTCATACAGCTAGGAACAAAGGCCCTGAACCACAAAGTTACGCAGGTGCCTAAAACTTGGGTTGAGCCTAAGTCCCAGTTTTAGGCTCCACCGCTATCTACAAAACTTCCGCCAAACCCTGTAGGCGCCTACGTTTTCAGGGCAAAAGTTCCCACTGTGCCTAAGTTTCTGCATCTGGGCATGCACATTGTTGCCTCATTCTAGGCATTCAGATGTCTAGCTCCCACCTAAGACCCAGAGTGATCCACAAACTGGGAAGATAGGCGATTGGTCACCTATCTGACATGTGGGACCTGATCTGGCCGATGTGCTCAGAGGCCATCTACTAGATCAGATCCTGTGCAAAATGTGACCACCAACTCCTCCCTCAGCTGTTTTGTATGGAGTGAAGCAAGCACGTAACTCATTCCCCCAAGAAACTACGTAGGCACCTCAGCTGCCTGATTCCAGGAAAGGGAGTCCTGTTTGTGGATCACTAAGCAGAGAAATTTCAGAGTAGCAGCCATGTTAGTCTGTATCCACAAAAGGTGTTTTCCCCCCGCTCTCCTGCTGGTAATAGCTCACCTTATCTGATTGCTCTCGTTACAGTGTGTATGGTAACACCCATTGTTTCATGTTCTTTGTGTATATAAGTCTCCCCACTATATTTTCCACTGAATGCATCCGATGAAGTGAGCTGTAGCTCACGAAAGCTTATACTCAAATAAATTGGTTAGTCTCTAAGGTGCCACAAGTCCTCCTTTTCTTTAAGCAGAGAGAGGTACTTCCAGGCAGCCCAGGTTTAGATGCCTATTTCCATGAGAGGGGCAGTACCTTAGCACACACATTCCTCCCATTAGCATCTCCCATTGTCTAGTTTAGGCAACTCTTAGCCCAGCATGCTGGATGGTTTTGGATCACATTCCAGGTGCTTATCTCTGCCTATTCAGTGTTTAGGGAGCCTAACACAGGCTTTATGGAGCAGATGTTGTTCCTGTGGTTTTTTTTAAAGGCACCTAAATGTTAGGTCCTATGACACTGATCATTGCAACACCTAGGTGGATCTGGGCCAAAGAATGCATGCCATACCTACAGAATGGGGGACAAACTCCTTGAAAACAGTTACTCTGAAAAAGATTTAGGAGTCATATTGAACAAACAATTGAACATGAGCTCCTAATGTGATGCCATGGCAAAAAGAGCTGTCTAATGTGATCCTGAATGTACAAAGGGTACTCGGGGCATTCTGCACCAAAAAAATAAAAATTCTGCACCAAAAAATTAAAAATTCTACACAAAATATTTAAAAATTCTGAAAAATCTGCAACATTTATTTGTCAAAATAACACTATATAATCATGCCAGTTTTAATTATTTTAGTAATTTATTTCAAAATACCTGTCAGCAAGTATGTCTGTAACAATACAGACACACACACAAATTCCCTCAGGAGTAGAGAGTTAAAGAAATCCTTATGACAACCCAGTTCCTGTTTCTGTGCCACCTCCACCCTCCAGAGCCCAGGCAGGGGGCCAGATACCCACAACCCTTCCCACGAAGTCCAGTTGCGGTGCCCCCCCAGCAAATACACCCAAACTTCCTCCCCGCAAGAGCCCAGCCACAGGGCGCCCCTACCCCAGATACCCGCACCCAGCGAGTTACCACCTCTAGTGTTTCTCGACTCAGAAAACCAAACAGTGCAAGGCTATGTGGCTGAGGCTGGCCTCATTGAGCCATACTTCTCTACAGCCAGAGCAAGTAGCTCCCATGTTACTTATCAAGGAGTTTTGTTTGCTGGGCCCATGCAGTAATTTCAAATATATTATCTGTCATCATTGTAAACAGCCCTACAGGAATCTCTTTTCTAATCCCAACTTCACCTGGCCTTGGAAAAAAGCACATCCCCTTATTTTGCATGTATAGGAGAAATTCCTGTTTCTTGTACAAGATTTAATTTTTAAAGGAAATGCAGGGTCCTTCTAGCTTGTAATGCAGTCAAAATGTAGAAACAACTACGAGAGAGAGGCTGGATGTAAAAGCCACGCCCATCCCACATAACCTAGAGGCTAGAAGTATAGCCAAGCACTACTGAAGTATGGGTGGTCTGAATGTAGCACTACTGCTTTACAGGTAGTATTTTAAAACATTCTCAACAAGTGGGGAAAGGAGAAGCTCTTCATCCTCCCACACTCTCAGGGGCTACACTCCCAGAAGCCCTCTAACAATTCCAAATGGAAGCAATAAGACAGTATAGCCATAAGATTTTGCAACCAGGCTTGAAAATGAGCAACCCTGAACTTTCCCCTTCCTTTCCAGATAATTTTTCCTGTAAGAAAGGAACTCCAGAAACTTTTTCTTCCATCCCCACTAAGGCTTTGTCTATACTACGCACCTTTTAGCAACACAGTTGTGCCGCAACAGCTGTGCTGCTAAAAGGCACTCAGTGTAGCTGCTGTTAGAGCACTCCTGCCGACAAATCGCTGTTCACATCAGTGCTTTTCATTGGTAAAACTTTTGTCATTCGGGGGGGTGTTTTTTTTAACACCCCTGAATGACAAAAGTTTTGCCAACAAAGTTTAAGTACACAAAGCCTAAGAAAGGGGAAGGGAACTTAATCCCATTGCAACCTTAGTATGAACTAGTCTTTAAAACTGACAAAATGATTTATCCATAATTAGGGACTTAGCTGTTAAGATAAAAGCTTCTAAGTAACGGAAGTGCTAAACAGTATGTTACATTTTTAAAATATGGTGGGTACTGTTTTAATTTTTGCACTTACAATTAGATCAACTTCTGCATGAGATACCCTATTGAAAGCACATAAGTGGGGCTCCTTATATTCCATTATGTTGCACTCAAAACAAACTAGTCCTGGGTTAATAAAAATTGTTTTAATTTCAAATTAGGATTTAATTCCAGATGGTAGGGCTATTGTAGCTTTGTGTTTCTTTCAGTAATGTGAAAGATGGTCTTGTGGTTAAAGCACAGTATTGGAGGCTAGGAGAGCTAACTTTCTTTCCTGCACCGCTCCCAAAAAACCTGCGCACCTTCTTAAATGATTTTCTGATCCCACTAACTCACTAATTCAGGAAAAAGAAAAGGAATACTTATGGCACCTTAGAGACTAACCAATTTATTTGAGCATGAGCTTCTGTGAGCTACAGCTCACTTCATCGGATGCATACCGTGGAAACTGCAGCAGACATTATATACACACAGAGATCTTCCTCCCACCCCACTGTCCTGCTGGTAATAGCTTATCTAAAGTGATCATCAAGTTGGGCCATTTCCAGCACAAATCCAGGTTTTCTCACCCTCCACCCCCCCACACACAAACTCACTCTCCTGCTGGTAATAGCCCATCCAAAGTGACAACTCTCTTCACAATGTGTATGATAATCAAGGTAGGCCATTTCCTGCACAAATCCAGGTTCTCTCACTCCCTCACCCCCCTCCAAAAACCACACACACAAACTTACTCTCCTGCTGGTAATAGCTTATCCAAAGTGACCACTCTCCCTACAATGTGCATGATAATCAAGGTGGGCCATTTCCAGCACAAATCCAGGTTTTCTCACCCCCCGCCAAAAACCACACACACAAACTCACTCTCCTGCTGGTTTACAGGTAATTTTTCGCAGCACGCCATCATAGGGATGGCCCTTTAGAGCTACAGCTATTTGGCCCTGCCAAATATAAAGAAACCATTTTTAAACAGTGTATTCAGTATTGCCAACCATAAGTATTCAAATATTGATGCAGGCCCTAAAACCTCATGAAATTAGTTTAAAAATTATAAGGTTTTTAAAAATAACAAACTCTAGCTAGTCTTATTCACTTTTTAATTTTTGAGACTCTAGGGCTCATATTTTCAAGCTTTTCTCTGCAGCCATGCAGGCTAAAAATCTCTTTAACTGCAAACTGAGATTTTTACATTATGACATTCGGAGCTGGGGCTTAAAGAAAAACATTAAACATACTGGGACTTGTAATTAAAATCATGAGAACCGGTAACACTGCAATTCCTGAGTCTTTCCAAAGAATCTTTCCTGATTCTATGTCCAAACTAGTAAGTACTTACAAAATCAAAGAATACCCCAACTGTATGAATGTGCAACATCACGAACAGGAAGAGGAAAATGTATCCCTGATTGTTTTGTTTTAGGGAAACTGCTGGTATCGTGTTACTGTATTTCTATAAATACGTTGTGGGCTCCTAGAGCCCGGGCTATGCTTTCGTTGTTCTATCTCTAACTATAAAACATAGCCATGCTATTTACCAGTGTCATAAATATAAAGGGAAGGGTAAACCCCTTTGAAATCCCTCTTGGCCAGGGGAAAGCTCCTCTCACCTGTAAAGGGTTAAGAAGCTAAAGGTAACCTCGCTGGCACCTGACCAAAATGACCAATGAGGAGACAAGATACTCTCAAAAGCTGGGAGGAGGGAGAGAAACAAAGGGTCTGTGTGTCTGTCTATAGTCTGTCTTTGTCGGGGATAGACCAGGAATGGAGTCTTAGAACTTTTAGTAAGTAATCTAGCTAGGTATGTGTTAGATTATGATTTCTTTAAATGGCTGAGAAAAGAATTGTGCTGAACAGAATAACTATTTCTGTCTGTGTATCTTTTTTGTAACTTAAGGTTTTGCCTAGAGAGGTTCTCTATGTTTTTGAATCTAATTACCCTGTAAGATATCTACCATCCTGATTTTACAGGGGGGACTTCTTTATTTCTATTTACTTCTATTTTTATTAAAAGTCTTCTTGTAAGAAACTGAATGCTTTTTCATTGTTCTCAGATCCAAGGGTTTGGGTCTGTGGTCACCTATGCAAATTGGTGAGGCTTTTTATCCAACATTTCCCAGGAAAGGGGGGGGTGCAAGTGTTGGGAGGATTGTTCATTGTTCTTAAGATCCAAGGGTCTGGGTCTGTAGTCACCTAGGCAAATTGGTGACGCTTTTTACCAAACCTGGTCCAGGAAGTGGGGTGCAAGGTTTTGGGAAGTATTTTGGGGGGAAGGACGCATCCAAACAGCTCTTCCCCAGTAACCAGTATTAGTTTGGTGGTGGTAGTGGCCAGTCCAAGGACAACGGGTGGAATATTTTGTACCTTGGGGAAGTTTTGACCTAAGCTGGTAAAGATAAGCTTAGGAGGTTTTTCATGCAGGTCCCCACATCTGTACCCTAGAGTTCAGAGTGGGGGAGGAACCTTGACAACCAGTTTTCACAGACTGATTCTATAATGGGATGTGATATCATGTAAGAAGAACACAATATGATAGCAAGAAATGTCACAATTAGGAATCACGCTTTCGCAAAAAGCATCAGCTGCTGTACTTCAGCAAAATGCCTGGTAGCACCTCTGGGTCAGATCTTGCAATGGGCGAAGTCCCTTTAAGTCACTGGGGCTCTGCGTGAGCATGAGTTAGCCCAAGTGCTGATCATTTAGGGATCAGGGCCTAAATTTGCTTCTATGAATAGAAGAAAATGCATGAAGAAAGTTAGTAGAAAAACCACTGTAAATGGACACAACATGTAGATTTTGCATGAGATCTTGTATCCTATTGATATAATATGAAAAACAGAATGGTCAAGGAGACTGAAACCCAAGAATTCCTGAGTTACAATTCAGGCTTTGCCAAAAACTCAATAAGTAGCCTTCTTCATGTCACTTAATGTCTGTCTCCCCAGCTGTGAAATGGGGAAAACATTTTGCCCACCTCAAAGACTAATCATTAATGTTCATATATTTAAAGCACTCTTCAAGTGAGACCAAGAAAAGCAAGTGCAAGCCCTCAATAAGAGGGGTTATCAAAATACAGATAAAACATACTGTTATTAAAAACTGTTAGCTATGAAAAGGGAATGTTTGATATCTTGGATTTGTGAAAAGTTTTTTCATAACTAGATGGCCAAAGTTGTGTGGGATTTGTTCTGTTTGTTTGTTCCTTTTGTCTTAGTATTTCTAGTTTAATAGAAGACCATCAAAAAGTTTGGAGGTGATACTTAAAATGGATTTCATTATCAACTTGCTTCTTATTTTTCCAATATATCTCCTATGTGAATTAAAATATTGTATTGGTAATCTTCTATGTTTTCTTTATATTTGTCTTCCTATATGACCTAAACAAATTACTAGTCTTCTTGTAATGTATTATCTGTCTTGAGTCTCAAACATGCTACAAAATAAAATATTATATTAAGAGAAATTACATTTAATTGCGATCTGCCTTTACCTTGAAAAAGTCTTTAAATGTAAATTCTGCATTCCACTAGGGACAGTGTTTCCATGGGAACAAACGCAAAATAAATCCTTTTCTTCAGAAAAGGTTATGGGGGTTGGAGGGTAGTCCTTTTGTTACAGGATAGTCTTCCCTCTTAAGCACACAGTGATTGTATGAAATAAAATGTAGTATGCAACCTATGGAATCACTGAATATAGTTACATCCAACAGTAAGTACAATAATGTTTAACTGTTTTTGGGAGGGATCTTTGTGAGATGTTATCAAATACCTTGCTAGCAGTAAGGAGTGATATTGTATATTAGTTCAACATAAGTGCTGGGAACTTAAGCCCCCCATCCTGCATTATACACTGGGTGATGCAGAATCATACAGAACTTCATTGAAGCAAATGGGGGCACAAGGGTCTGCTTGGATGGAACAGCTTACAGAACTGGAGCCTAAATTTTAATCTTACCATGACTTCTTATATCTTGAAACTTCATTGTAAAAGTCAGCCTTAAGAACGAGGAGTACTTGTGGCACATTAGAGACCAACAAACTTATTTGAGCATAAGTTTCCGTGGGCTAAAACCCACTTCATCGGATGCACACAGTGGAAAATACAGTAAGAAGATATATACACACAGCGAACATGAAAAAATGGGTGTTGCCATACCAACTATAACAAGAGTAATCAGTTAAGGTGAGCTGTTATCAGCAGGAGAAAAAAAACCTTTTGCAGTGATAATCAGGATGGCCCATTTCCAACAGTTGACAAGAAGGTGTGAATAACAGTCGGGAGAAAAATAAGCAAGGGGAAATAGTTTTACTTTATGTAATGACCCATCCACTCCCAGTCTTTATTCCAGCCTGATTTAATGGTGTCCAGTTTGCAAATTAATTCCAATTCAGCAGTTTCTCACTGGAGTCTGTTTTTTTGAAGTTTTTTTTGTTGTAGCATTGCGACTTTTAGGTCTGTAATAGAGTGACCAGGGAGACTGAAGTGTTCTCCGACTGGTTTTTGAAGATTATAATTCTTGACGTCTGATTTGTATCCATTTATTCTTTTGTGTAGAGACTGTCCGGTTTGGCCAATGTACATGGCAGAGGGGCATTGCTGGCACATATGGCATATATCACACTGGTAAATGTGCAGGTGAACAAGCCTCTGATAGTGTGGCTGACGTGATTAGGCCCTATGATGGTGTCCCCTGAATAGATATGTGGACACAGTTGGCAACGGGCTTTGTTGCAAGGATAGGTTCCTGGGTTAGTGGTTCTGTTGTGTGGTATGTGGTTGCTGGTGAGTATTTGCTTTAGGTTGGGGGGCTGTCTGTAAGCAAGGACTGGCCTGTCTCCCAAGATCTGTGAGAGTGAGGGATCGTCCTTCAGGATAGGCTGTAGATCTTTGATGACGCGTTGGAGAGATTTTAGTTGGGGGCTGAAGGTGATGGCTAGTGGCATTCTGTTACTTTCTTTGTTGGGCCTGTCCTGTAGTAGGTGACTTCTGGGTACTCTTCTGGCTCTATCCGTTTCTTCACTTCAGCAGGTGGGTACTGTACTTGTAAGAATGCTTGATAGAGATCTTGTAGGTGTTTGTCTCTGTCTGAGGGGTTGGAGAAAATGCGGTTGTATCGTAGAGCTTGGCTGTAGACAATGGATCGTGTGGTGTGATCTGGATGAAAGCTGGAGGCATGCAGGTAGGCATAGTGGTCACTAGATTTCCGGTATAGGGTGGTGTTTATGTGACCATCTCTTATTAGCATTATAGTGTCCAGGAAGTGGATCTCTTGTGTGGACTGGTCCAGGCTGAGGTTGATGGTGGGATGGAAATTGTTGAAATCATGGTGGAATTCCTCACGGGCTTCTTTTCCATGGGTCCAGATGATGAAGATGTCATCAATGTAGCGCAAGTAGAGTAGGGGTGTTAGGGGACAAGAGCTGAGGGAGCGTTGTTCTAAGTCAGCCATAAAAATGTTGGCATACTGTGGAGCCAAGCAGGTACCCATAGCAGGACCGCTGACTTGAAGGTATACATTGTCCCCAAATGTGAAATAGTTGTGGGTGAGGACAAAGTCACAAAGTTCAGCCACCAGGTTTACCATGACACTATTGGGGATACTGTTCCTTATGGCCTGTAGTCCATCTTTGTGTGGAATGTTGCGGTAGAGGGCTTCTACATCCATAGTGGCCAGGATGGTATTTTCTGGAAGATCACCAATGGATTGTAGTTTTCTCAAGAAGTCAGTCACTTCAATCTCCCTGGTCACTCAATTACAGACCTAAAAGTCGCAATACTACAACAAAAAAACTTCAAAAACAGACTCCAATGAGCAAGTGCTGAACTGGAATTTAATTTGCAAACTGGACACCATTAAATTAGGCTGGAATAAAGACTGGGAGTGGATGGGACATTACACAAAGTAAAACTATTTCCCCATGCTTATTTTTTCCCCCTACTGTTCCTCACACGTTCTTGTCAACTGTTGTAAATGGGCCATTCTGATTATCACTACAAAAGGTTTTTTTTTTCTCCTGCTGATAAAAGCTCACCTTAACTGATTACTCTCGTTATAGCTGGTACGTCAACACCCATTGTTCATGTTCTCTCTCTGTGTGTGTGTGTGTGTGTGTGTGTGTGTGTGTGTGTATATATATATATATATATATATATATATATATACACATATACACATCTTCCTACTGTATTTGCCACTGCATGCATCCGATGAAGTGGGTTTTAGCCCACGGAAGCTTATGCTTAAATAAATTTGTTAGTCTCTAAGGTGCCACAAGTACTCCTCGTTCTTTTTGCTGATACAGACTAACAGAGCTACCCCTCTGAAAGTCAGCCTTGTTAGCTGCAATGCTGGAGATGTTTCCTTATTTGAAGTGTGTATAAATTAAGGGCTAGATTGCTGCTTTCATTTCATGCATGTTTCTAGAAGAATCCTATCTGGGTAAGACCATTTAAAAAAATTCATTTCAGAGGCAGTATGTTAAATGATGCAACAACCACATTCCTCTATCCCCATTTTTGTGCAAGTTATCCCTTGCAATCCTGAGTTACAGTTTAAATTGACCTTTTATTCTGTAACCACCATAGTTTTTAATCCCAAAGTCCTTAAACAAGGATTGAAAGGGTAATAATCACTATGGAAGTATAGAGTTCTCTAATACTGGCTTCCAGCTTTCTGAGCTATGAAACTTTATGTTTATCAGGGAAATATAGTCAAAACTTGAAATACTTAATTTCTGTTAACCTAATTTTGTGCCTCAATTACAAACTCCAGCCATTTGGCTTTGTTTCTATGTATTGTTTTTGAAAGGTGTTTTTAAATAAAAGACATAATGGTGAGACCTGTGCTTATATGGTAGTGAAACGAACAATGCCTGAATTGGGTTTGGGGGGATGGGTAGATAAGGCATTCTAACACTCATTAGTGGGATGAAAATCATTTTTTTCACTTACATTGCAACTTTCCTCTGAAGTCAGTGGTTTATGAACACTAATTAAAACACTTCCCAGCTGCTCCAAGGTAGATATTATCCCCATTTAACAAATCTTGAAGTTGTTTCTGTTGCAGATGGTGGCATTGAGGTTAAATGACTTCCCCAAAGTCAATCAGTGGAAAAGGCTGGAAGATAACATAGGAATCTCAACTTCCAGTCCTCTACTTTAATCACTAGACAACACATTGAACAGAAGCAGTATTTATCTTAAAGTTTTTGCCTTAGCGCTGTTAAATGCTAGTAGGACAATAAAATGTGAGCACTCCAAAGAGCTGTAGGGAAATTTCAGCTGAATATGGATATAAGCAGAACTCCCTTTGCAACTTCTAGCACCCAAAAGGCACTGAATAAACTAAGTAATTATTTAACAATCTTAAACCTCAGACTAATCTCTGCCCAGCACTGTCCTCCTGTGCCTTGTACTGGGCTGAGGACATTAACACTTAATATTGCATCTTATATATATATATATAGGTGCCACTGTGGATTGGTCAGGAGCTTAGGGAGGCTTTCACCTCAGCATGTGAATCTTACCCAGGTGTATGGTAGAGCTACATCAAATTACCATCTGCCAGCCCTTGAATATGATATATATTGTGTACACGAAACAAATTGATGGATTTGATTAAATTTCTGTCTCTAAGCATCGGCACAAACAAGTGGCACCCATGGCTGTCCTACCAGAGAGAGCAACCCTAAATGAGCTCTGACAAACACATATCCCCTGCTCCCCCAGGCCTTTAAGTCAGGGTTTCTATTTGTAGTGGGGCACAGGAAAGCTTTCACTGCTAGTGCTGTCCTGCAATTCTTGTGACCAGAGGGCTTCAAGCTCCACGGGTGTGATTCTGCAACCAAACTTTGCCATTTAAAATAACTCACTCAGCTGATGGCATTTGGCCTGTCTTTTGTAGGACAAAGCAGGGAAACCCCATCTTATATCAGGCAGCGAAACTCTGAACACAGGAAAAGCACACTCACTAGGTAGGGCTTCCAAGAGTCCTGCCTAGAAATTCTTAATGACTTCTTCCCTCCTTCCTTGTCGTAAGCCATTCTGACTGTCCTGTAACCTACCAACCTTAATATACTATCTTCAACCCAGCTGGTCTGTCCTTCCAACCCAATCGCTGATGGGTAGGACTCTAAGTAGGTGAGGTCAAAAAATAAGTATATTGAAGTGGGTCGGAACTATACAGAAAATACAAAAAGGGGATGGAACAGGAAGAAAACAATGAAGAGGACAAAATGAACACTGTACTCATCTGTTCACACTTTAATGTGTCCTCTCAACTTCCATTCCAAAAGAAAATAGGTGGGAAGAAGGTGAATATCCTTTCCTCCTCCCAGTTCTGAATTAACTTAATTATGTTTCACTGCCTTCCTCATGCACCTGCATGAAAGATGTTGCACATGCATGAGAGAGGTGGCCTGGGTTTTCCTTCCAAAATCAGATAAGGCTCATGGTACTTGCAGAAAAAGGAGAATGATACAATCCTGGCTATAAGGGCAAGGAAGAAAGAAAACTATACACTACTGGCTATGGGGTGCAAGGGAAAGATAAATGATACCACATGGGTAGTAGTGGAGAAGGGAATGACACAGTTCTGGGTGTAGGGTGTTTTGAATATGGCAAACTATGATACAGCCCTATCTGGGGATTGGATGATTTGAGAATAGAGACCTCTCTAGATATCAGGGCATCTGTCACTGCTGTTCCTTCTTTCTACATATAAGAACTGCCATAGTGGGTTAGACCAGTGGTTCATCTAATCTGGCATTCTGTCTCCCATCCAGGCCTGGGCCAGAAGCTGCAGAGCAAGGTCCAAGAAAGAGCAGAGTGGACAACTGTCATAAATATAAAGGGAAAGGTAACCACCTTTCTATATACAGTGCTATAAAATCCCTCCTGGCCAGAGGCAAAATCCTTTCACCTGTAAAGGGTTAAGAAGCTAAGGTAACCTTGGTGGCACCTGACCCAAAATGATCAATAAGGGGACAAGATACTTTCAAATCTGGAGGGGGGAAAAAGGTTGTTGTCTGTGTGATACCTTTGCTAGGAACAGATCAAGGATGCAAGCCTTCCAACTCCTGTAAAGTTAGTAAGTAATCTTGCTAGAAAATGCATTAGATTTCCTTTTGTTTTTGGCTTGTAAAATTCGCTGTGCTGGAGGGAATGTGTATTCCTGTTTTGTGTCTTTTTGTAACTTAAGGTTTTGCCTAGAGGGATTCTCTATGTTTTGAATCTGATTACCCTGTAAAGTATTTACCATCCTGATTTTACAGAGGTGATTCTTTTACCTTTTCTTTAAATAAAATTCTTCTTTTAAGAACCTGATCGATTTTTCATTGTTCTTAAGGTCCAAGGGTTTGGGTCTGTGTTCACCTGTACCAATTGGTGAGGATATTATTATCAAGCCTTCCCCAGGAAAGGGGGTCTAGGGCTTGGAGGGATATTTTTGGGGAAGACGTCTCCAAGTGGTCTCTTTCCCTGTTCTTTGTTTAAATCGCTTGGTGGTGGCAGCATATCAGGTTTTAAACCTAAGCTGGTTCCCGAGGCAAGAAAAAAATCGGTGTCTTGGGGAAGTTTTAACCTAAGCTGGTAAGAATAAGCTTAGGAGGTCTTTCATGCAGGTCCCCACATCTCTACCCTAGAGTTCAGAGTGGGGAAGGAACACTGACAACAATTATGGAATAAATTAGGAAGAGAACACTTCTTCCTAATTCATCAATTAGTGGCTGCTTTATTCCCTGAAGCATGAGGTGATTATAGCATTTCTTAAAGAAATTATATTCTTAGTCTCATATTTGTTTCAATTTATTATCTCCTTATTCTTGTATTGGGAGAGGGGGATAAATACTAGCTCCCAGATTAGCTTTTCTATATCATTATTTTCTATGTCTCTATCATATCCCTTCTTAACCATTTCCTATTAGAAATAAGTAGTTCCAATTTCTTCTCACATAGAAATGTATTATCAGCCTCTGAACTCCTTCTGTTTCTGCTATTAGAAATAGGGTGATCAAAACTGACATGTTCCAGGTTAGGGCACGCCAACTAGCTATAAGATGGCATCACAAGTTCAGTATCATAACTTGGTATAACAAGTTCAGAAGCGAACAGAGGAGAAGCAAACAGAGGGAGCTTGACTGGGGAAGGTTCCCACAGAGTCTTTTGCCTTTCAGGCTTCTGTGATCAGTAAATACAACATCTGAAGAGGCTCTTAGAAGGAAGACAATATGGATAGTGAGCGATCAGCTGTTGTGACCTGCACAGGATGTGCCGTGTTTGTCTTTCTTCCAGAGGATAGAAGCGACTTCGTCTGTACAAAGTGCAAGCTGGTCTCCATATTGGAAGAGAAGGTTAAAGGACTAGAGACGCAAGTATCAACCCTCAGTTGCATCAGAGAAAATGAAGACTTTCTGGATAGAAGTTAGTGTTTGGTACTGCAGGGCACAGCATGCTGGAGAATAAGAGAGGGCAGTGCAGAACGGGGAAGAAAATTAGCAGCATGTGACCTCCAGAAGAAGAAAGACGAGAACTCAAGTACCCCCAATGCAGATAGAGGTAAGAAACCGTTTTCAGGCTCTCTGTACACATACTACAGCGGAGAATGGGTTGGAAGAGTCATCTAAGGGAAGGGATCAGAAGGAGACCCCATCGATCGGAAAGCGTGGGATGCATTGTCCTACGGATGGGGGTTCCACGACCACCACTCCCAAGAGGAGGAGTTGGGTGGTGGTGGTTGGGGACTCCCTCCTAAGGGGGACGGAGTTATCCATCTGCTGTCCAGACTGGGAAACTCGAGAAGTGTGTTGCTTGGCTGGAGCTAGAATTCAAGGTGTGATGGAGTGTCTGTCGAGACTGATCAAGCCCTCGGACCACTACCCCTTCCTACTTCTCCACATGGGCACCAATGATACTGCCAAGAATGACCTTGAGTGGGTCATTGCACACTATGTGGCTCTGAGAAGAAGGATAAAGGAGTTTGAGGCACAAGTCATGTTCGCGTCCATCCTCCCTGTTGAAGAAAAAGGCCCAGGTAGGGACCATCGAATTGTGGAAATAAATGCGTGGTTGCACAGGTGGTGTCAGAGAAAGGGCTTTGGATTCTTCAACCATGGCAAGTTGTTCCAGGAAGAGTGATTGCTAGGAAGAGATGGGATCCTCCTAACGAAGAGAGGGAAGAGGATCTTCGCAGGCAGGCTTGCTAACCTAGGGCTTTAAATGAAGTTTGCTGGGGGATGGATACTAAGCCCTGAGGTAAGTGGGGAAGTGGGATACCGGGAGGAAACACAAGGAGGAGGGTGGAATGGGGAGGCCTCCTGAAAGTAGGGCAATCGGCTAGTTATCTTAGGTGGCTGTACATGAATGCAAGAAGCCTGGGAAACAAGTAGGAAGATTTGGAAGTCCTGGCGCAGTCAAGGAACTATGATGTGATTGGAATAATGAGCTTGGTGGGGTAACTCACATGACTGGAACACTGTCATGGATGGGTATAAACTGTTCAGGAAGGACAGGTGTGGGAGAAAAGGTGCAGGAGTTGCACTGTATGTAAGAGAGCAGTATGATTGCTTAGAGCTCCAGTATGAAACTGGAGAAAAGCCTGTTGAGAGTCTTTGGGTTAAGTTTACAGACGAGAGCAAAAAGGGTGATGTCGTGGTGGGAGGATGAGGTAGATGTGGCTTTCTTCGGACAACTAACAGAAATTTCCAGATCACAGGCTCTGGTTCTCATGGGGGACTTCAATCACCTTGACATCAGCTGGGAGAGCAATACAGTAGTACACAGACAATCCAGGATGTTTTTGGAGAGTGTTAGGGAAAACTTCCTGATGCCAGTGCTGGAGGAACCAATTGGGGGCCGCGCTCCTCTTGACTTGCTGCTCACAAACAGGGAAGAATTGGTAGGGGAAGTAGAAGTGGGTGGCAACCTGGACAGCAGTAACTGTGCGATGGTCGAGTTCAGGATCCTGACAAAAGGAAGAAAGAAGAGCAGCAGAATATGGACTTCAGAAAAGCAGACTTTGACTCCCTCAGGGAACTGATGGGCAGGATCCCTCAGGAGGCTAATATGCGGGGGAAAGGAGTCCAGGAAAGCTGGCTGTATTTTAAAGAAGCCTTATTGAGGGCGCAGGAACAAACCATCCCGATGTGCAGAAAGAATAGCAAATATGGCAGGCGACCAGCTTGGCTTAACAGTGAAATCTTTGGTGGGCTTAAACACAAAAAAGGAAGTTTACAAGAAGTGGAAACTTGGACAGATGACTAGGAAGGTGTATAAAAATATTACTCGAGCATGCAGAGGTGTAATCAGGAAGGCCAAAGCACAACTGGAGTTTTAGCTAGCAAGAGATGTGAAGGGTAACAAGACAGGTTTCTACAGGTATGTTAGCAACAAGAAGGAGGTCAGGGAAAGTGTGGTACCCTTACTGAATGGGGAAGGTAACCTAGTGACAGATGATGTGGAAAAAGCTGAAGTACTCAATGCTTTTTTTTGACTCGGTCTTCACAGACAAGGTCAGCTTCCAGACTACTGCACTGTGCAACACAGTATGGGGAGGAGGCAACAAACCCTCAGTGGTGAAAGAATAGGTTATGGGCTATTTAGAAAAGTTGGATATGCACAAGTCCATGGGGCCGGATGCAAAGCATCAGAGGGTGCTGAGGAAGTTGGATGTTGTGATTGCAGAGCCATTGGCCATTATCTTTGAAAACTCGTGGTGATCAGGGGAAGTCCCGGACAACTGGAAAAAGGCAAATATAGTGCCCATCTTTAAAAAAGGGAAGAAGGAGAATCCAGCGAACTACAGACCAGTCAGCCTCACCTCAGTCTCCACAAAAATTGTGGAGCAGGTCCTCAAGGAATCCATTTTGAAGCACTTGGAGGAGAGGAAGGTGATCAGGAACAGTCAACATGGATTCACCAAGGGCAAATCATGCCTGACCAACCTGATTGCCTTCTATGATAACTGGCTCTGTGGATAGGGGGAAAGTGGTGAACGTGATATACCTTGACTTTAGCAAAGCTTTTGATATGGTCTCCCACAGCATTTCTGCCAGCAAGTTAAAGAAGTATGGATTGGATGAGTGGACTATAAGATGGATAGAAAGCTGGCTAGATTGTCGGACTCAATGGGTACTGATCAACAGCTCGATGTCTAGCTGAAAGCTAGTATCAAGCGGAATGCCCCAGGTCTGTCCTGGGCCCGGTTTTGTTCAACATCTTCATTAATGATCTGGCTGATGGGGTAGATTGCAGTCTTCCCTCATAGGTCATGTTTTCTAGACCTTTAATCATTTTTGTTGCTCTTCTCTGGACTTTCTCCAATTTGTCCACATCTTTCCTGAAATGTGGCACTGAGAACTGGACACAATACTCCAGTTGAGGCCTAATCAGTGCGGAGTAGAGCGGAAGAATTACTTCTCATCTTTTGCTTACACTCCTGCTAATATATCCCAGAATGATATTTGCTTTTTTTGCAACAGAGTTACACTGTTGATTCATATTTAGCTTATGGTCCACTATGACCTCCAGATCCCTTTCCACAGTGCTGCTTCCTAGGCAGTCATTTCCCATTTCGTATGTGTGCAACTGATTGTTCCTTCCTAAATGGAGTACTCTGCGTTTGTCCTTATTGAATTTCATCCTATTTACTTCAGACCATTTCTCCAGTTTGTCCAGATCATTTTGAATTTTAATTCTAGCCTCCAAAGCACTTGCAACCCCTCCCAGCTTGGTATTGTCTCCAAACTTTTATAAGTGTACCCCCTATACCATTATCTAAATCATTGATGAAGATATTGAACAGAACCTGACCCAGTACTGATCCCTGTGGGACCCCGCTCGTTACGCCCTTCCAGCATGACTGTGAACCACTGATAACTACTCTCTGGGAACGAGTATCAGGGGGTAGCCGTGTTAGTCTGTATCCACAAAAACAACAAGTTGCATATGAAGAAGTGGTGTTTTACCCACGAAAGCTTAAGGTGCCACCAGACTCCTTGTTGTTTCTCTGGGAACGGTTTTCCAACCAGTTTTGCCCCCACCTTATAGTAACTCCATCTAGATTGTATTTCCCTAGTTTATTTGTGAGAAGGTCATGTGAGACAGTTTAAAAAGCTTTACTAAAATCAAGATATACCACAGCTATCACTTCCCCCCATCCACAAGACTTGTTACCCTGTCAAAGAAAGCTATCAGGTTGGTTTGACACTATTTGTTCTTGACAAATCCATGGTGACTGTTACTTATTACCTTATTATCTTCTAGATGTTTGCAAATTGATTGCTTAATTATTTGCTCCATTATCTTTCCAGGTACAGAAATTAAGCTGACTAGTCTGTAATTCCCCGAGTTGTCCAAATTTCCCTTTTTATAGATGGGAACTATATTTGGCCCTTTCCAGTCTTCTGGAATGACTTGAAGATATCTAACTTGTCTAAGTAATTTTTAACTTGTTCTTTTCTTATTTTAGCCTCTGATCCTACCTCATTTTCACTGACATTCACCATGTTAGACGTCCAATCACCAACAACCTTCTTGGTGAAAACCGAAAGAAAGAAGGAATTAAGCCGTTTCCACATTTTCTGTTATTATTTCCACCCTCTCATTGAGTAACGGGCCTAGCCTGTCCTTGGTCTTCAATCTGCTATTGTGCTGTCCTTTCATTTAGGATTATATTTTGCTGAAGTTCCTCAGTCTTTTCTAGTCTTGATTGACTTAAATGTCATCTGCGAATGTTGTCACCTCACTGTTTGACACCTTTTTCCACATCATGAATAAACACCACACTTTGTGCCTAAAGGCATTGTACTATTAACCTTTGCCATGGTGAAAATTTTACCTTTTACTCCTACCTGTGACTTTTGTTTCCTAGTCAGTTTATAATCTGATAGTATATTGCATCTCATTCCAGTACTCCTGGATTCCTTATAGTCCCTAAAAAAAGATATTGTTAAAGGCGTTATGAAAAGCCTGTCAATCAATTTTTCTTCATCTACTATTTAGGTGGTCCCCAAACTGTGGGAGGAACATTTGCGGGGGCATGTGGGAAGGTCAGGGCCAGCCCCCATGGGGGGTGGGGAGGGAGCAACACCCATCTCTGGCCCCAGCTCCACTCCACGCCCACCTCCATTCCACCCCCTGTTCTGTCCCTAGCCCAGTTCCAATCCATCCCCTGCCAAACTCTGCCCTCATTCCGTCTCCACCCTCAGGCCAGCTCCACCTCTAGCCCCAGATTCTCCCCCATCCCCAGTTCTGACCCAAGCTCCTCTGCTGAGGAAGCCTTGGCTGTGCAGCAATGGAGGTGAGGCATGGACAGATTCCATTGCTGGTAAGAGTGGGGCAGGCATGATAGGAAAAAGTTTGGACCCCACTGCACTATTTTAATTACTACAATTATTTGAGCATGTTGACTGGAGGTACAATTTTCTTTTACAGGAGCTGTAATGGTTAGCGCCTATCATATAGTTTGGGGTTTTTTTTAAATAGTTTACTGTTTCAGCCAACTTTGCTAGTACTAAAGCTAAAGTCAGTGGCCTACATTTGAGGCTCACGTGAAAGCCTTCAGTTCTCTTGGATTAACAGCTGGTGACTTTGCTCTTTCATGAATTTGTTCCAGCACCCTCGCTGTTTTGACATGTCTTATTTTGTGGTAATACCTCCTTTATATTACCTGAAAAAGGGTCACAGTGGGGTAGATATCTTTATCCTTTGAAGACTGATGCAAGAAAATGATTTGGCTCCTTTGCACTATGTCCTCAATTACTCCTTGGTACTCCAGAAGTCCTTCTGATTGTTTTAGGCTTCTTCCTGACAAGCTGAAATAATCTCATTTGTGTGTGCATTTTACATCTCACTTGAACACAATGTTAAAGAAGAATTAGCTAGTTTGTGCTATAACTCAGTGGTTGAGTCATAGCGGTGAGTTAAATCATTACAAGCCTAGAACTGACCAGCGGGAGAACTAATTTAGGATGTTGAAAAAAATCAGTTTTAACTTTCTGCTGTGGTGACACTTGGTCAGTTCACAGGCAGGTAGCTGGAGATGCCCGTTATTAGCCTTTAATTAGACCGGACTGCCTCTCCCCCAACATCCCGCACCAGGACCCCTTCACTGGTCCTATAAGGCGGCTGCTGTTGTATCTGTCTTCCTGGGAGAAAGACTGGTCCCCCCCGCACCCGGCGGCCCTGTCTCCACCGGCTCTGTTCCGTGCTGGGGGCTCTGAAGAGACATGAGCAACCCCGAGGTGCCCGCCGCCCGCTGAAGAGTGCGGGCTTCCAGACCCCGGTCCACGCAGGCGGCAGAGCTGTCCCCCCGCACCCCCGGTTCTGTAGGAACCATCAGAACCCCTCCTTGGGCCAGGCTAATGCTAGAGGGGACCCAGCCCCGCCCAGAGAAAGCTGCGCGCATGCGCTGACCATGTGAACGGCCCGCTCCCCGCCCCGTCGCATGTGACCACAGCGCTTGTGCAACCTAACAAGCGTGGGGGCAGCGGCTTGTGCTGCAGCCAATCACGTTGTAGAGGCGTGGCCTTTCCGAGCCTGGGCGTGGAGTGAGTGGGGCTGCAGGGCCTGGAAGGAAGGCGTCCCGGGGGGTGGAGCCACTTAGGGCCGGGCTCTGGAGTTCAGCTGCTGCTGGCGGCGAGAAGCGGCAGCTGCCTCGGCCAGGATGGTGTCGTGGATAATCTCCCGAGCGGTTGTGTAAGTGACCGAGTCCGGTCTCCTGTGGGGACTGTGCTCGGGAGCTCAAGTGTCTCCTCTTCTGTGTGGGGAGGGGTCGGCCTGGGGGGGATGGCTCGCGGCCGGTGACCACGGCGACCCTGCCGAGGCCCCTGCGCAGCTGGCGCGGTTCAGCCGTGCGCCGCCGGGGCTGTTGTTAGCGTCTCCTTAGTGCCCTCAAGGAGGGACGCGAAGGCCGTCCTGTGCAGCCGAAGCGCCGCCCGGTGGCCTCTCTGCTCCTGGGCCCCTGACAGCGCGCGGCATTTACGGCCTGGTGTCCCCGGTTCGGCCCCTTTGTCTGGTTGCTGTCACTTGACATTCCTGCGCTGCAGTAACGCGCAGACAGCTTGGGGGGAGGGGAGCCGAGTCCTGGGGAATGGGCCCCCAGGGCTGTGTCTCCAGAGGGCTCCCTGCTCCCAGTGTGACAGCCTGAGCCAGATTCCTGTGCCCTCAGGCAGCCTGCTTCGGTCATGTGTGGGCTTGACCTTTGTCTGCCTATGCTTCCAGCGGCTTAGTAATGCATGGAAACGTTTCGTGTCCCTCTCTGGGGGAGGGAACTCCAGTTATTAGGGAGAGACCGATATTAGTAATGGCCATTTGATCATTAAAAACATAGATAGCTGGGTATGTGATGACTGGGAGAAGCGAATGGTGACTTGCCTGCCTGGTGCAAAGGTTGCAGATCTCTTGAGACATCTAGACAGGTTTATGTGTAGTGTTGGGGAGGAGCCAGTGGTTGTGGTACATATAGCTACCAATGACATAGGGAAGGATAGGCGAGAGGTCCTGGAGGCCAAATTAAGGCTGCAAGGTAGGAGATTGAAGTTCAGGGCCTCCATGGTAGCATTCTCTTAAATGCTTCCAGTTCCATGCCCAGGGCCAGTTAGACAGGCAGAAATGCAGGGTCTTAATGCATGGATGAGGTGATGGTGTAAGGAGTAGGGGTTTATATTTATTAGGCACTGGGGAAACTTTGGGGAAAGGGGGGGCTTATACAGGAAGCCTGGGCTCCACCTAACCAAAATGGAAGCAGATTGCTGGTGCTTAAAATTAAAAAGGTGCTGTAATAAAATTAAAAAGATGTAATAGTGAGTTGGGGAGAGACTCAACCAGGCCCCTGGCTAATAGGTATCTATAGAATAAGATTCCAGGATTGCCACTCTGGTACTTGCAAGGTCTGAGTGAGTGATGGACAGAGCTATAAGCATGGTTGAGGGCTCTTTGAACCTGGTGATATTTTCAACTATCCTCACTGGGGTTTGAAGTTTGTTATCCTACAATTTAAGTATCAGCCATTTTGACTTGTGTGGGTATACTCAGGTATCAATGCTTCAAGAGTCCTAGACCATTGTGATATCAGAGATAGGTAACTAAACCAATCACCACATTGACTTTACAGCTAATTTGCATATAACAATTTGGTTATTGTAGGGAGACTACACAGATGATGGAGTATTTGGCCCAACTGGCACACCTGTGTGAGAGGGTGGGGTGTTAGCTATTAATTAGTCTATAACATTACACCTTCAGACTTTGCTAACAATCATAATTGTGTAAGCTAAATCTGCTGAATTTATGGCGGCAATCAGTTTCCTGACCATAATTGATATATCTACATACTAACCCAAGAGTAGCTTTGTGTGATACCAGAGCTTCTCCTACAATGTGATTGGTCATTTTCCTTCCCCCCACTTTATTAGAGTATACAATAGGCATATAGCTTAAACAAAATTATTGTATTAAATAATAGCTACATTTCCATAACATGTGATACTTAAAAAAAATAAGCAAGTTAACTGTTTAAAACATTTGTCCAGTAACCATTTTAATGAAGAATGGTGTAGAATTTTTAGGAACAACTGCAGTGTGACCTCTTAAATTTCACAGGGTTCAAAATGCTTACTAGGAACAAAAGAAAAAAAAACCTCACCAAAGAAACTTGTCACAAGAACAGAATACAAGGGATGCTACCAATCCTGATAAAGGTGACTTTTGGTTATCAGCAGCACTTACCTGAGAACCAATCCTATCTGATTGACTACAGTGTTAATGGCATTCGGATATTAGCAACTGTCATGCTGCATATAGACAACTGGGGGGGGGGGGGGGGGCGGAGGTGTTTTTTTGCGGGGGGTGGTTGACCTCAGTCATAGGCAGATTTGTTAGGCTGCAACTAAGGAAGGAAGCACTGTGACTTGCTCAGGGAGAGGTCCATCCAACCCCAGTGCTTTCTTCCCTGTCTGTGTTCCTTCAAACCTGCCTGTGGCCAGTGACCTTCTTCTCTCTCAAGCAATAATGGGCTGAGGTGCCCAATCCTTGTCCAATTGGGGAGCCCCTGGCAGTGTCCCAGTGCTGTGGACTGGGAGGGAAAGCTGTGGACAGGGACGCAGCAGGGAGGGGTACTGCAGCCTGGATTCTGAGCCTTTCTACAGGGACCGGTGGGGGGCGGGCGGTTGAAGGCCTGTAGAGCTGCATGGTATCTCTGCCTATTCTATCCAGGCTGCGTTCTACCATGGTGCTGGAGATCGGGGTTTAGCACATCCCATAGTGCTTCCCTGGCTGCACCAAAAGAAAATAGGTGTTGGAGTAGAGGGTGGGAGGGCTGCTGAGTGAGTGTATGGCCATAAAAGATAAGGAAACAAATGTGAAGAGGAGAGATGTGCTGGTGTACTAGCTTTCCTGTGGATGCTCCTAATGCCAACAGTAAGATGGCACTTAAGAGGATAAATTCTAAAAGAGAAAAGTGTTAGGCCTTTTCCGTATTCAAATATTGACTGTTATATTGTAATGAAAATGCCTACGCTTTGACCTAAACTGCTTGATAATCTCTATCCATTTTCGAGAAAATGCTTTTCTCTCATGAAGCTGATATTTTTGCTGTTTCTGCTGTTTCTATTTACAGTAATAGTCATGAAGCTGAGGCTGTAAACTTTTTATTTGTTGTAAGGAAATCATTCCCATGTTGTTGAGCTTGTTTCTCTGCTGCTGTCTTATCCCTCATTTTGGATTTTGACAGTTTTCCCTGTAACTTAAGCTTTATTTGTTTTGACAAACTTCACAGAACAAAGCCCCAAACTAACTGTTCAGTCTTGATAGCGGATGCTTAAATGAGTCCAGAAAAATCTTAAGTCAACGTACCCAGTTCGCAAACAAATGTTGTAGTCAAAGATATTGCTAGTCAATGTTTAGATCACTGATGGCTAAAGTAGACTGTGACTGCAAGTATCCCTATTCAAATACTCAATGCATACATTCATATGTAAACATGCTCATATCAAATGTGTAGCTAAATATGCAGTCACCTGCTTCCACTTATTTCTGTTACTGCATTAGGTCACATATAATTAATACAAAGCAATATAATGTTTGATAAGAACTTCAGTGGGTTAAAAAAGCAGAGTCAGCTATCTCATGTAGTAGTTTCATGTATTGTTGAAAGCAACAGTCCTAGACTAGCCATGGCTGAGAACCTTAGTTTGTAATTATGACATATGGCCCATAATGATGATGCTGGGCATTATTTTACACAAAATGACTGAATGTTGTACTTGGCACATCTCTCATCCAGAGACTTAAAAGTAAATTAATGCTACAGCAGCCTGTGCAAGAAGCAGGTTGTTATCCCCACTTTTCAGATTTTTATGGGGAGGAAGGGGAGAACTGAGGCAGTATGTAGTGTGGTTCTGCTCTTCATTGACTCTCCTTGAGAGGCTCAGATAACTTTTGTCTTTTCTGGGAGAAGGGGAGATGTTTAAAAGTACAGGTCTTAAGACCCCCTTTGTACTCTGCTTGCCCCATTTCCTAGCTGCAGAGCCCTGACAAAGTGGCTATATCCAGTATCTCAGAAAGGTGGAGGCAGGAGGATGGATGACTGCATCCAGGAGAGTAAACTAAGGGACTGTGAGGCAAGAGAACAGGTCCTGTGTGAAGCTAGGGGAGTAAAAACTGAAATGGAGTTGGTGAGGGAAGGGAGCTGGAGTGGGAAATGGGGAAGGAGGTCAGGAGAAGGTATGGGGCATGCTATAAGTAGGGCTCTACCAAATTCACAGTCCATTTTGGTGAACTTCACGGTCATGGGATTTCAAAAATCCTAAATTTCATGATTTCAGCTATTTAAATCTGAAATTTCATGGTGGTATAATGGTAGGGGTCCTGACCACTGTCCCTGCTAAGCTGTGTGCGTGTGCATGCGCACACAGACCCTAAAATCTGCACACACGGTGAAACACCGCATGCACAAAAATTTGCACAGAAGAAATTTTTTGTGTACACGGCCTGTCAAAAATTAGAGGGAACATTGGTCCTGACCCCAAAAATAGTTGTGGGGGTCGCAAGGTTATTGTAGGGCCATTGCGGTATTGCTATCCTTACTTCTGCTGGTGGCGGCGGTGTTGCCTTCAGAGCTGGGCAGCTGGAGAGCAGTGGCTGCAGGCCAGGAGACGGGCTCTGAAGGCGGAGCTGCTGCCAGCAGCTGCGCAGAAGTAAGGATGGCAGGGTATGGTATTGCCACTCTTACTTCTGTGCTGCAGCCGGCGGGTGCTGCCTTGAGAGCTGGCCGCCCGGCCAACAGCTGCCACTCTCTGGCCACCCGGCTCTGAAGGCAGTGCAGAAGTAAGGGTTGCAATACTGCAATCCCCCTAAAATAACCTTGTGATTTCCTTTTGCTTCAGGACGCCCAATTTGAGAAACGCTGGTCTTCCCAGTGAAATCTGTATACTATAGGGTAAAAGCACACAAAAGACCAGATTTGACGCAGGAGAGGGGAGACCAGATTTCATGGTCCGTGACACGTTTTTCATGGACTTGAATTTGGTAGGGCCCCAGCTATAAGAGCCGGCTTTCAATTAAATGGTCTCCAGTCTTTGATTCCTTCCTGCTTCTGCTTCTTTCACCCAACTCCCAAGCTTGCTCTGGCTCCTTGCCCTGATAAATTTCCTTTCTTGCTTCTTGATCTGCTCCTCTGCCCTGCCCTGCCCCCCTTCCCCCGGCCTTGTTCTGCTGGACCCAGTTTTGTGGGTTTGGAAATGGAATGACACAGTGGGAAAGATCTAAACATTGGTGCCCCTCAGCCAAACGATGCTTATTTCAGGGCCTTGCGGAAGTTGAGTTGGCTAGTGTTTGAAAGGGGAAATAATGTAACTGAATTGGGTATGGTGCAGTTGTTCGTATCTATAGAATATCCACATGAGTCCTCTATATTTTAAATAGAGACAGACCAGATGGCACACAAACAACTCCAGAAACCCTGGTTTTATTCATCCTGAGCAGCCTCCTGGAGCAGCTGCCTTTATTGGTGTCCCTCCAGGTCTCCAGCTGTTGTCCCAACTGCCATAGAACCTTTGCCTTCTGGCTGACCTACTGCTTTCTATTTGGTAGTCAGAAGAGCCGCAGCAGATTCATCTGAAGCAGACATAACCTGGCCCTCTGCTGATCTATTATCAGACGGTGGATTTGCTACATTTGCCCCAAGTGTCTTTAAAATAAAATAACCTAAATTATAGTTTCTGTAGAATAGACTTCAATTTCAGGAGACTCATCTCAGATTTAGTAAAATTACAGTGATATGTAGTGACTGCTAGGGCTGGAAGGAATCAGGTCAGAGCCACGATTGGAGTACATACTTTTGACTAATATGTGGACAGTTTTGAATAATACTAGAAGGGGTTAAAATAACTGGCCCATATATTGTCAGTGCTTTGACTAATCCTTCATGAAATATCTGAACTTGTCCAAGCAAATGCTTTATTATAGGGCTGTTGTCAAGGTTCCTCCCCCACTCTGAACTCGAGGGTACAGATGTGGGGACCTGCATGAAAAACCTCCTAAGCTTATCTTTACCAGCTTAGGTCAAAACTTCCCCAAGGTACAAAAGATTCCACCCGTTGTCCTTGGACTGGCCGCTACCACCACCAAACTAATACTGGTTACTGGGGAAGAGCTGTTTGGACGCGTCTTTCCCCCCAAAATACTTCCCAAAACCCTGCACTCCACTTCCTGGACAAGGTTTGGTAAAAAGCCTCACCAATTTGCCTAAGTGACTACAGACCCAGACCCTTGGATCTTAAGAACAATGCACAATCCTCCCAACACTTGCACCCCCCCCCTTTCCTGGGAAATGTTGGATAAAAAGCCTCACCAATTTGCATAGGTGACCACAAACCCAAACCCTTGGATCTGAGAACAATGAAAAAGCATTCAGTTTTTACAAGAAGACTTTTAATAAAAAATAGAAGTAAATAGAAATAAAGAAATCCCCCCTGTAAAATCAGGATGGTAGATATCTTACAGGGTAATTAGATTCAAAAACATAGAGAACCCCTCTAGGCAAAACCTTAAGTTACAAAAAAGATACACAGACAGAAATAGTTATTCTATTCAGCACAATTCTTTTCCCAGCCATTTAAAGAAATCATAATCTAACACATACCTAGCTAGATTACTTACTAAAAGTTCTAAGACTCCATTCCTGGTCTATCCCTGGCAAAGACCAGCATACAGACAGACACAGACCCTTTGTTTCTCTCCCTCCTCCCAGCTTTTGAAAGTATCTTGTCTCCTCATTGGTCATTTTGGTCAGGTGCCAGCAAGGTTACCTCTGGCTTCTTAACCCTTTACAGGTGAGAGGAGCTTTCCCCTGGCCAGGAGGGATTTCAAAGGGGTTTACCCTTCCCTTTATATTTATGACACGCCCCCCAAATCTCAGCTAGGGTGAAACACTGGCTGGGATTTCTTCCTGGAGCTCTAGGAAAAACAGAGTTAATAAGACACATGCATCTCTAAATATACTACCAAGTACATAAATACTAACAATATTTTCCACATCTCAAGGACGATTTTAACCAGTTGACCCTGGGAAACTTTCACGGGAGAGTGCATCAGCCACTTTGTTAGAAGCTCCTGAGATGTGTTGGATGTCGAAATCAAAATCTTGGAGAGCTAAACTCCACCGAAGAAGTTTTTTGTTAGTTTCCTTGACGGTGTGAAGCCACTTCAGTGCAGCATGGTCGGTTTGCAGGTGGAAACGCCGTCCCCAAACATATGGGCGTAGCTTTTCCAGAGCATAGACAATGGCGTAACATTCTTTTTCAGTGACTGACCAGTTGCTTTCCCTCTCAGACAGTTTTTTGCTGAGAAACACTACAGGGTGGAATTCTTGATCAGGGCCTTTCTGCATTAAAACTGCTCCCACAC
The DNA here is from genome assembly GCF_965152235.1 of Eretmochelys imbricata. Taxonomy (NCBI): domain Eukaryota; kingdom Metazoa; phylum Chordata; order Testudines; family Cheloniidae; genus Eretmochelys; species Eretmochelys imbricata. The sequence goes on from NC_135578.1 coordinate 78,647,963, forward strand.
CACGCTCGGACGCATCTGTGGTTACTAGGAACGGTTTGTCAAAGACCCTTAGTACAGGGTCAGACATGAGTGTCGCTTTAAGCTTGTTAAAGGCCTTCTGACACTTTCCGGTCCACTGAACAGCATTTGGCTGTTTCTTTTTGGTTAGGTCTGTCAGTGGGGCAGCGATTTGGCTGTAGTGCGGTACAAATCGTCTGTAATAACCGGCCAAGCCTAAGAAGGATTGAACCTGTTTCTTTGACTTTGGGACAGGCCACTTTTGGATAGCATCCACTTTGGCCTGTAGGGGGCTGATAGTTCCTTGACCCACCTGGTGTCCAAGGTAAGTCACTCTGTTTAGGCCTATTTGACACTTCTTAGCCTTAACAGTTAGTCCTGCCTCCCTTATGCGCTCAAGGACTTTTTGTAGATGTTCCAGGTGGTCTGCCCAGGAATCCGAAAATATGGCCACGTCATCAAGGTAGGCGACTGCATATTCTCCTAATCCCGCTAGGAGACCATCTACAAGTCTTTGGAAAGTGGCGGGTGCATTTCGCAGCCCGAAAGGGAGTACATTAAATTCATACAGCCCGAGATGTGTGATGAAGGCTGACCTTTCCTTGGCAGATTCATCTAGCGGTACCTGCCAGTACCCCTTGGTTAAGTCCAAGGTAGAGATGAACTGGGCCCATCCCAGTTTCTCTAATAGTTCATCTGTGCGTGGCATTGGATAGTTGTCTGGACGAGTTACAGCATTTAGCTTACGGTAGTCCACGCAAAAACGTATTTCCCCATCTGGTTTGGGAACTAGAACCACTGGAGATGCCCATGCACTTTCAGAGGGGCGGATTACACCCATCTGTAACATATCCTGGATCTCCCGTTCTATAGCAGTTTTAGCTTGAGGAGACACCCGGTAAGGTTGGACCCTAATTGGGTGAGCATTACCTGTGTCAGTGGAGTGGTATGCCCGTTCAGTCAGTCCTGGGGTGGCTGAGAACGTTGGCGCGTAGGTAGTGCACAGCTCCTGGATCTGCTGTCGCTGCATACGCCCAAGGGTCATGGAGAGGTTCACCTCTTCCACACCACCAGCACTTTTCCCTTCGTAGTAGACACCTTCAGGCCACTCAGCGTCCTCTCCTCCCGGGGCTGTAAACTGACAAACCTTTAATTCTCTGGAATAAAAGGGCTTTAGAGAATTAATATGGTACACCTTAGGCTTTCGGTTGGAGGTGGGGAATGCTATGAGATAATTAACAGCTCCCAGGCGCTCCTGGACCGTGAATGGCCCTTCCCACGATGCTTCCATTTTATGGGCCTGGAGCACCCTTAAGACCATGACCTGGTCTCCTACTTTGAAGGAACGCTCTCTGGCATGTTTATCATACCAGGCTTTTTGCTCTTTTTGAGCATCCTGTAAGTTTTCTCTAGCAAGGGCTAAAGAGGTTCGGAGGGTGTTTTGTAGGTTGGTTACAAAGTCCAGAATGTTAGTTCCTGGAGAAGGTGTAAATCCCTCCCATTGCTTCTTCACCAACTGCAATGGCCCCTTAACCTCACGGCCATATACAAGTTCAAATGGGGAAAACCCTAAACTGGGATGTGGTACAGCTCTGTAGGCAAAGAGCAACTGCTGCAACACTAGGTCCCAATCATGGGAGTGCTCATTTACGAATTTACGTATCATGTCCCCCAAAGTTCCATTAAACTTCTCCACCATGCCATTTGTTTGATGGTGGTAAGGAGTGGCAACCAAGTGATTTACCCCATGAGCTTCCCAAAGGTTTTTCATAGTTCCTGCCAGGAAATTAGTCCCTGCATCGGTGAGGATGTTGGAGGGCCAACCTACCCTGGCAAAAATGTCTGCTAGTGCCTGGCACACACTTTTAGCCCTGGTGTTGCTTAGAGCTACTGCTTCCGGCCATCGGGTGGCAAAATCCATGAAAGTCAGTATGTACTGCTTTCCTCTGGCTGTCTTTTTCGGAAAAGGACCCAGAATATCCACAGCTACTCGCTGAAATGGAACTTCAATGATGGGGAGTGGTTGTAGAGGGGCTTTGACCTGGTCTTGGGGTTTTCCCACTCTTTGGCACACCTCACAAGACTGGACATAGGTAGAAACATCCTTGCCCATTCCCTCCCAGTGGAATGATCCCCCCCAAACGGTCTTTGGTCCCGTTCACCCCAACATGGCCACTAGGGTGATCGTGGGCTAAGCTCAAGAGCTTGGCCCAGTATTTAGTTGGAACTACCAACTGTCTCTGAGGATGCCAGTCTTCCTGGTGTCCACCAGAAAGAGTTTCCTTGTATAAAAGTCCTCTTTCTACAACAAACCTGGATCGATTAGAAGAGCTGAGAGGCGGTGGGTTGCTCCGTGCCGCCGTCCAAGCTCTCTGGAGGCTTTCATCTGCTTCCTGTTCGGTCTGGAACTGTTCCCTTGATGCTGGAGACATCAGTTCCTCATGGGATTGTGGACCTAGGCTTGGTCCCTCTGGAAGCGATATAGGGGATGGAGCTGTTTCTGTTGACTGTGAACCGCTCTCCGCTGGTGCACTATGTTGGGATTCAGGCTCCGGCTGAGCCTCTTGTGTAGGGTTATCGGCGGCTGCCAGTTCAGGTTCGGTGGGGCCCTCTGGTGTTGAGGTTGCAAGTACTGGATTCAGTGCTGACACGGGGTCTGGTGTTGGTTGTTCGGCTGGTTCCGGTTCTGGGACTGGTTCCGTCTGGGTCTCTGGGACTGGATCCACTACTGCTGTTGCAGACATTGGTCTGGGGTCCGGGTCCATCACCTCTGACTGGGTCCTGATAGAAGTTTCCGGAACAGAGCTAGGCCTCACGGCTTGTTTAGCCTGGCTGCGGGTGACCGTTCCCACCCTCTTGGCCTGCTTCACATGCTTGGCCAAGTCTTCCCCCAACAGCATGGGGATGGGATAATCATCATAGACTGCAAAAGCCCACATTCCTGACCAGCCCTTGTACTGGACAGGCAACTTGGCTGTAGGCAAATTGAAAGAGTTGGACTTGAAGGGTTGAATCGTCACTTGGATCTCTCGGTTGATTAAATTGGGGTCCACTAAGGAAGCATGGATAGCTGACACTTGTGCTCCGGTGTCCCTCCACGCGGTGACCTTCTTCCCGCCCACACTCACAGTTTCCCTCCGCTCCAAGGGTATCTGGGAGGTATCTGGGCCTGTGGACCTCTGGTGTGATTCCGGTGCAATGAACTGTAATCTGTTGGGGTGTTAGCCGACGGCCAAGGATGTTTGGTGAGGTGCCAGCTATGCCCGTTTATACCATCCGTGACTTTAACCGCTAGGACGCACTGTCCCTTCGCGGCGGGCAGCCCGGGCTAGGCTGACGGATGCCCCAAGGTCCTAACCACCCGTGACTTTAACTGCTAGAGCTCAGAGCTCCTTCGCAGCGGGCAGTCAATACTGACTGACAGGTGCCCCAATGGCAGCACTAAGAGCCTCTCCACACCCGTGACTTTAACTGCTAGAGCTCAGAGCTCCTTCGCAGCGGGCAGCCAGGATTGACTGACAGGTGCCCCAAGAGTTTGCCCCGTGGAGGCGGCACAACTCAACGCTAGGCTCTTAGTACTCTCACCTAATGGCCAGGCTTTAGAGCCAAAACGGCTGAGGTTCTTTAATTGTGTTGGCTGCTTTACAGTAAACCAGAGAAAACAAGTCAGGCTTATGCACAAATGGTTACCAAAATTTATTAAGCTAGATTCTAATCATGTGGTTACAAAATTGCTAGTGCCTACTTATTTAAATGTAGAGATGTTACACACACAAACAAGTTACAAAACTGAAGCCACAATCCCAAAGAAAGAAAACAAAGTATAGAGCTCTATTTCAAAATATGTGTACACTAAAGATAGGAGATCAGGTGTGGGTGCTTCTTACCCTCCTTGCATCTCTCGATTCCAGCGGTGCCAAGCCAGGATCGGTCACTCAATTCCGCGGAAAGACGAATAAGGGACAAGGCGTAGGGACCCTCTTAGCTGCAGAAGCCTTGGGAGGCTGTCACTTATCTGACCAGCAGATAGATAGTGAAAAGCACTCAAAAATCATGGTGCTGTAGGTCCCCTACTTATACCTCTGTACTCCTTTATTCTCTTTCTCCTTTCTTATGCCAAATTGAGGCTGGTCTGTCTGGGTGACGCCAGCTTTCGCAAGAGTAGTTTACACTTGCAAGGGAGAGAAACAATAAGTGTCGACTACTGGACATTTCTTTTATCAGGGTAAATATTTTCCCAACTAGGATGTTGGTGTGTGTGCATCACGCTATTTAGTAGGGGCTAAGAGCCATGTCTGTCACAGGGCCTCTGCCTGCTGTGAGCTTAATCCTTGTATCTGCTCCCAGAGGCACATTGTAGCAGCACACCTGTGCTTTCACAGCTTCAAAGGCTGTGCTGGAATATATGTTAAGTGCCCTGTTCCGGCTTCCTCCTGTGTTTCCAGCAATGCTGGTCTGGGGGGGGGGGGGGGGGGGGCTGGCTGTCTGGCTACATGGGGTTCTTGGGGCAGTTGGCCTTTACATGCCCCAGCTCGTTACATTTAAAACATCGTCCAGCTGACAGGTCACTGGGGTGAGGAGGGTTGCTGGAGAACGGGGTGGTGGGACGATAAGGGGTCTGGAGGGTTCTTTGGGAGGTAGGTGGGGCCTTGGGCGGCCCCCGGTAATAGGGTGTGGTCTGGGGTGGTCCCTTCTGGTCTCCGCTTCAACTGCGACCAGTTTTCTTCTTCTCTGCCACCTCCACCCATCTGGCTCCAATCTCTCCTGCCTCAATTACAGTTTTGGGTTTCCCATCTAGGATGTATCTTTCTATTTCCTCAGGAACACCCTCTAAGAATTGTTCCATTTGCATTAGGAAGGGCAAATTTACTGGAGATTCAACACTTGCTCCTGATATCCAGGCATCCCAATGTTTCACAATGTGGTAGGCATGTCAGGTAAATGACATGTCTGGTTTCCACCTTAGGGCTCTGAACCTCCGACGAGACTGCTCGGGTGTTATCCCCATTCTGACTCTCGCCTTGGATTTAAACAGTTCATACTTGTTCATGTGTTCTTTAGGCATTTCAGCTGCCACCTCAGCTAAGGGTCCACTGAGCTGCGGCCTCAGCTCTACCATGTATTGGTCAGTAGAGATGTTGTACCCAAGGCAGGCCCTTTCAAAGTTTTCTAGGAAGGCCTCAGTATCATCGCCTGCCTTGTAGGTGGGGAACTTTCTGGGATGGGAAGTGGTACTTGGAGAAGGATTACTAGGGTTTGTTGCAATATTCTGCTGAGCCTTTATCTTCTCCATCTCCTCCACATACTTCCTCTCTTTTTCCTTCTCCTCCAGTTCTTTGTCCCTCGCTTCCATAGCTCTCCTGTGAGCAGCCGCTTGGTGTTGTTCTGCCTCCCTTTCTTGTTCCTTCTTCAGCCGCATGAGTTCTATCTGTCTTTCATGTTCCCTTTGTCTTTCCTCAGCCTGAAATTTGGCTAATTCGAGCTGTAGTCGAGCCGCGGATTTTGCCATTCTAACCTCTCTGTTTTTAACTAACTTTACACCCGAGGTTTAGAAATAAACAAACAAAACTTGGCTGTAAAATTTTGCTGTGCTGGAATAGAATACCTATTCTCTGATAGTGATTGTCAGCCTACAGAAAAAGACAATTCCCTTGTCTCTGCTCTGGGCCCAAATTAAAGCAAAAAACCTCCAACTACTTGGAAACCTGCTTACCCAGCCCAAAGAAAAAGCAAATGGGTAGAACACACACCCCCTATTTACTTTTAGGAAGAAAAGAAAAAAAAAAACTCTGGGTTGGAAGACTGTGAATTTCCCTGCAGGAGTTAAGTACCCTGCCTCCAGGCAAAGAAAACCTGCAATTCACAAAGATAATCCCCTTTTGTCTCTGCTTGGCCACAGTTTCAGCTTTCAGTTTCAGCTGCTTTCTGGACTTCCTTTCCAAAGGAAAAAAAAATTTCCTTTTTAAAATCTGTATTTCTAGTTCAAAAAATCTCAACTGGATCTCAAAATGATTTCAGGTTAATCCCACCACTATGCCACCATGTCAAGGTTCCTCCCCCACTCTGAACTCTAGGGTACAGATGTGGGGACCTGCATGAAAAACCTCCTAAGCTTATCTTTACCAGCTTAGGTCAAAACTTCCCCCAAGGTACAAAATATTCCACCCGTTGTCCTTGGACTGGCCGCTACCACCACCAAACTAATACTGGTTACTGGGGAAGAGCTATTTGGACGCGTCTTTCCCCCCAAAATACTTCCCAAAACCCTGCACTCCACTTCCTGGACAAGGTTTGGTAAAAAGCCTCACCAATTTGCCTAGGTGACTACAGACCCAGACCCTTGGATCTTAAGAACAATGCACAATCCTCCCAACACTTGCACCCCCCCCTTTCCTGGGAAATGTTGGATAAAAAGCCTCACCAATTTGCATAGGTGACCACAAACCCAAACCCTTGGATCTGGGAACAATGAAAAAGCATTCAGTTTTTACAAGAAGACTTTTAATAAAAAATAGAAGTAAATAGAAATAAAGAAATCCCCCCTGTAAAATCAGGATGGTAGATATCTTACAGGGTAATTAGATTCAAAAACATAGAGAACCCCTCTAGGCAAAACCTTAAGTTACAAAAAAGATACACAGACAGAAATAGTTATTCTATTCAGCACAATTCTTTTCTCAGCCATTTAAAGAAATCATAATCTAACACATACCCTAGCTAGATTACTTACTAAAAGTTCTAAGACTCTATCCCTGGCAAAGACCAGCATACAGACAGACACAGACCCTTTGTTTCTCTCCCTCCTCCCAGCTTTTGAAAGTATCTTGTCTCCTCATTGGTCATTTTGGTCAGGTGCCAGCGAGGTTACCTCTGGCTTCTTAACCCTTTACATGTGAGAGGAGCTTTCCCCTGGCCAGGAGGGATTTCAAAGGGGTTTACCCTTCCCTTTATATTTATGACAGCTGTCAATTAGTCATGGTTAACTCGTGATTAATTCAAATTAATTGTAATTAAAAATTAATTGTGATTAATCCCAGTTTTAATCACTGTTAAACAGTAGAATACCAATTGAAATTTATTAAATATTTTTGGATGTTTTTCTATATTTTCAAATATATATTGATTTCAGTTACAACACAGAATACAAAGTGTACAGTGCTCGCTTTATATCTTATTACAAATATTTGCACTTGAAAAATGAAAAAATAAATAGCATTTTTCAATTCATCTCATACAAGTACTGTATTGAAATCTATGTATCATGAAAGTTGATTTTACAAATGTAGAATTGTGTGTGTGAAAAAAACAAAAAAAAACCCTGAACTCAAAAACAAAACAGTCGAACTTTAGAGCCTACAAGTCCACTGAGTCTGATTTCTTGATCAGCCAATTGCTCAGACAAACAAGTTTGTTTACATTTGCAGGAGATAATGCGGCCTGCTTCTTGTTTACGATGTCACCTGAAAGTGAGAACAGGCATTTGCATGGCATTGTAGCTGGCATTGCAAGATATTAACGTGCCAGATGCGCTAAATATTCGTATGCCTCTTCATGCTTTGGCCACCATTCCAGAGCACATGCTTCCATGCTAATAATGGGTTCTGCTTGATAATGATCCAAAGCAGTGCAGACCGACGAATGTTCATTTTCATTATCTGAGTCACATGCTGAACAAGAAGTAGGACTGAGTGGATTTGTTTCTACATGTTTTGGTGACTTCTGCTGTTTAAAAACTTTTCTCTGATCTTGAAGTTTGAATCAAAGCATTCTTTCTCACTTGTAGGGTCTTAGCAATTGTGTATATATCAGTTACTGGAAGACAATATGTTGTCATAACTTGAAACTAAATTATCTATATGCTAGGTGTCAGTTACAGCCTGGTATGGGTGAGATGAGACTATTTTGTAGCAGCATGTTTAGCACTAATAATAATAATGTGATGTGTCCTACATAAACAAAAGTAGATGTCCTCTTTATTTAAAAAAAAAAAACCCTGTGAAAAACAGACTTGTTTTTTTCCCTAGTTACCGCATTATGCTCTTTAGAAACGAAAGGTCTCCCATACATGGGACTTTTTAACTGAGAAGAAGCTGTAATATTGTACTTACAACTTAGCCAACTGGTTTGATTGAGTTAGAAGGTCAGATGGATTGTCAAAAGATAATTTATTGGTCCATATTAGAACTGAAGATTCTCTTGTCTTCCTGTCACTTGTACTTATTACTAGAACTCATCATGACTATGGCTGAGTGTCTGTTACACAAGTCATGGATTCCACTTACCTCACAGGGGAGAGGAGGCAGCTCCCACTGCCATGTCCCTGCAGCTCTGAGGTAGAGGGGCAAGGGGGCTCCACCTGCAGGTGCCACCGCTGCGGTTCGCAGCCAGTGGGAGCTGCGGAGCCGGTGCTTGTGGCAGGAGCAGTGCCCGGAACCCCACTGGTCGCCCCTCCCCTTAGGAGCTGCAGAGACATACTAGTTGGATCTGGCTAGGGAGCCTGCCAGGCCTTACCCGAGCCCCAGCGGGGGTCCTGGGCCACGCACTGAGCCCCAGTGTGGATCCTGGCCTAAGGTTTAGTTAGAGGTATATAATAAAAGTCATGTATAGGTCATGGCTGTGAAATTTTGTTTACTGCCCATGACTTGTACTAAAAATACCCATGACTAAAACGTAGCCTTAATCACGATTTATTTCTCCAACCTGGAATATTAAAGGAAGAGATGGATGGGTAAGTGCAGCAGCCTTTAAACCCTGGAGTTGAAAGAAAACCTTTTGTAGTGGTAAACACCCATTTTTTTCATGGTTTGTGTGTATAAAAAGATCTTCTACACTTTCCACAGTATGCATCCGATGAAGTGAGCTGTAGCTCACGAAAGCTTATGCTCAAATAAATTGGTTAGTCTCTAAGGTGCCACAAGTACTCCTTTTCTTTTTGCAAATACAGACTAACATGGCTGTTACTCTGAAACCTACAATTCATACTGTAGTTAAACATAGCTTTGCCTTTGCCCAGAGACACTATTGGAATTTTTCCGGTAATCCACTTAAGTGTAGAAGCTGGTGACAGATGGTTTGTGCCATGTAGTGTATTACCTTCCAAAGTAGGATTGTTCTCAACATGGTCTTTTTTTTGTTTTTTTTAAATAAGCGTTTTTCTCAGTCCAGTTTTAAATGTGTTTGACAAAAACCTGGTAGCTGTTAAATTACTTTGGAGGCACCTGAATGGCTCTGAGGGTAGATAAGTCTCAGCTTCTGTCCACGATTCAGATGTGGTTCAGTCTGGTTGTGACGCTTAGAACATTGACCAGTCACTGTAGAGGTGAATGATGTTAGTGTCAGTCCACTGCTTAAAACGTGTCCCCACCTAACACACATTTTGCACTTGTCTGCATTTAACCGAGGTGACACACTGACTTGCAACTCCATTCCTACTTTTAGAGTAACTGCCGTGTTAGTCTGTATTTGCAAAAAGAAAAGGAGTACTTGTGGCACCTTAGAGACTAACCAATTTATTTGAGCATAAGCTTTCGTGAGCTACAGCTCACTTCATCGGATGCTGTAGCTCACGAAAGCTTATGCTCAAATAAATTGGTTAGTCTCTAAGGTGCCACAAGTACTCCTTTTCTTATTCCTAGTTTTGTCATCTACAGTACTCTTAATACTGGTTTTAAACAAAATATGTGGGAAATTGATGTTTGAATAAAAGTTTTGTTAGTGATGATAAAAATACCCAGCATCGTGTAACACTTGAAATGCTGCTTGGTTTTGTTTTAAATTATAATATGTTTTAAATGTTTTGAAGAGAATCTTGTACAAACCACTTTGGCTTGAAGCTTCCATTGTCTGAACCAAATAAATGATTTATAATGTTGAGTTGTGTTAAACCTTTGGGAAGCATGCTGAAAGGTTTTCTTGTTTGTCTCCTTGAATTTCCAAAGCCTGGAGCATAATACATCTTTTGAACTGAGGGTGCACGCTCTAAAGGGAAACAATAATATGGTCCAGTGATGAGAACACAAAATGCGAAAGAGCCAAAAGACTTGGATTGTATTCACAGTTGTCACTAACGTGTGACCTTAAGTGTACTTGTCAGTGACTTGCCCTCTGTATCTGTAAAAATTGGTTATTTTCTGCGGAGTGCAGTGCAATTTTTTGGGTGCAAAGCAATAAGTGTAAAATACTGTCTCCGCCTCCCGCTTGCCCATCACTCTGTTACTATCAAAAGCATTGTAGCCTGAAATGGATCCAGAATGCTTCAGATAGCATTAAGGAATAAAAACAGTTTCTCCATACAACACTATGTGTTGTTCAACACTATGTTCCCCCCTCACCCTCCTTCCCTTCTTCCTCCCTTCCCCCATGGCTTCCCTTTGCTTCACTGCTGTTTTCTGCAGGGAAGCGCAGGAATTCTGCAGGAGGGTATGTGTTTTCTGCAGGCATGCAGTCATACAAAATCCCCCCAGGAATAGAGCTGATGCTGGAATTTAGTCTTATGCTCTGAAGCCCAGCACACCTTTCGTTAGTTCAAATGGTATTTTATAGCTGCTGCTTTGCCTATATACTCTCTGGTGCTACATAGGGAACTCTATAGGGCTGGAAGCATGCTCAGTGCAGTTGACCCATAGCAAACTGAGGGGCTGAAGCATGCTTGGACCAGATGGAGAATGGCTAAAGGTATACTGTGGGGGATGATGTTCTTAGTTAATGCTCTTGGCATATATTCCAGATTACAAACTGTTTTTAAATGCATGTGTCTCCCGCATTTCAGATGGAAGAATAACAAAAGCATTGTGTTGTGATATAAAAGGGTGTTCCCAGTACAAAACGACAGGTTTCAGAGTAACAGCCGTGTTAGTCTGTATTCGCAAAAAGAAAAGGAGTACTTGTGGCACCTTAGAGACTAACCAGTTTATTTGAGCATAAGCTTTCGTGAGCATAAACTGTAGCTCACGAAAGCTTATGCTCAAATAAATTGGTTAGTCTCTAAGGTGCCACAAGTACTCCTTTCCTAGTACAAAACAGCACTCATGCGTGTTCTGCTATCCAGAATATGCTTAACTGAGGTATTCAAGCTCATAAACACTTCCATGCCTGTGGTGCAGTAATTTACCTTTTGTAATCTTATGTGAAGCCAACAACTAATATGTTAATACAGATACGTTTCAGGAATTTAAGGGTCCAAAGCCAAACCTGGTTTCCAAATACCTCATGTGCATTTTGGATCTGGATGGCTTTTAATCCCTGATGAGCAAGTCCGTAGAAACACAGGTCTCTAAAAGATGTGAATCTGTAACAAACAGTCCCTCTCCCATATGTTTCATGTTTAAAGGGAAGCTATCTGTTTGCTGTGGATAAGCTGTTTGATCTTTTAAAAGACAACTGAAATTTGTCATGAAATTCCAGAATTTTCACTATATGAAAATAACATGCCATTATAGAAACTTCAGATTTTGAAGACTATTGAAAAGAACATGAATTAGACACTGCAAAGGGATTGTTAATAATCTTTGAATTTAAAGGTGTTTCTTTGGGTTGTAGCAAACTATTAGCTACAGTAGTAGTGATGCTAAACAATTTGGTTCCAATTTGCCACTGGAAAATTCACCCTGTGATAGGTGTATGCTGTAATGATACAGAAATAGCCCTTATTCCTTTAAGAATGTAGCCTTTTGATGGCAGATGTGATTTGAATGTAACCAGCAAAGGAAGTACAGGGTACATGATCTATTTGAATGTAACATTTTTGGAAAATATCTTCCAGAAGTGCAAAATATTAAACCAAACACTGGGCCTTTGTTTTTCAGCATAAACATGTAGTAGGTAGCAATCATTTAAATTAGGAAACATTTTACAATTTTGTTAAAGTAATGAGGGAACGACTTTTGTGAACAAGACTGAAGAACTCTCAAATAAAATAGTATAGACACAGAAAAGGTGTTAACTAATATTGAACATTCCCCATTTGTTTTCTAACTTCAGATCAGCAATCTGCTCCCATGTCCAGATGTCACAATTTCATCTGAGCTGAAGTTTTTTGGAAAGAAATGTGTATCCCTTGCTTTTACTTAACTTCTATTTTACTTATTTTTTTTTTTTAAGTGCAAGAATCCAAGACAGAAGAACTTTCTGTGAAGAGTTCCAATATAATGCTTTTTGCTTTGCTTCCCTTTGCTAATGTAGCTGTTGTAATAGAAATCCTGGCTTTGGAAGCAAAGAGTAGATAGGGAAAAATGCACCCTACTTTCCTTCCCATTCACTCTCTGGTATTTGTTCTGGCTGTTAATTGTCATATTTTTCTCCTTATGTAACTTTCATAGCCAAGCCTCAAAGGAATCTATGGGAAAACAGTCTGTAGAAGGAAATTCTTGTTTAGTTCTGTGACACCAGGAGTAACATTTAAACATGTCACCAAGAAAATTTACTGTAAATTGAATTTTCACACGTTTCCCTTAGTTTTGAAAATGTTTTCTTGATTAACTGATGCTACTTGTAACATCTAATGACTATTTAGACACACAGAAGTATGGGGTGGGTGTGTGTGTATATATGTGTGTGTGTATATATGTATGTGTGTGTGTGTGTGTGTATATATATATATACACACATACACATACACTACTGTCCTAAGAAGTTACAAGTTTCACATGAAAATTTCTGTAGCTCACAGTTTTGGGGTTCTGGGGATTTATATTCCCATCTTCGGTGTTAAGTTTCTCATTTCCTATTCACGTAGGTTCCATTATCCAAGACATGTAAAGTTTTAGGTGTTACGTTTCTGTAACACAAGTACTTGAGGTTAATACAAATCCTAGAAAGTTGATGTATTTGTGTAAATGAGGATACAATGAGATCAAATTTATGCTATGCTTCCCTTCAGTTGTGAAATGTGTTGTGGAAAGAAATCCACTTCTGAAAACCCATAGCGGTTTACATAATTCCTTAGGTGGTCAACCATGTTTTTAGAGACAAGGTGGGTGAGGTAATTTTGTGTGTGGTGTGTGTGTGAGAGAGAGACTAACTTCTTTTGGTGAGAGAGACAAGCTTTGCAACTTAAACAGACCTGAAGCAGAGCTTTGTGTAAGCTCAAAGTTTGTCTCTCTCATTAACAGATGCTGTAATAAAAGATATTACCTCATCTCTCTAATATCTTGGAACCAACGCCTGTGCAACAGTGCATGCAAACTTGTTTTTAGTCTCTAGGTACTGCCAGTCAAGTGTGACTTCCTTGGCCATAAGGAATGGAATTCCCTTTTCTGAAGTAGTTCACATGCTAGTGCTGAAGTTAGACCAACAGGAGCCCAGGTATAAACAAAGCTTGCCTCTGGTAAATAAGCTTAATGAAAACATCAGTATCTAACCTTAGGCCTACAGCTGCCACATGGAAAAATATGAAGGTTAGCTCTGCCCACTCTGGTGTATTATATTACAATAATGTTGTATGATTAACAGCTAATCATAACTTAAATGCATAATGCCCTGGGATAGGTTACATAGGTAACTGCCACCACTTGACATTCAAGCACATAACAGTGTAACTTTAACTTTTTCCTAACGGATATTTTAACATTATTCACAAAAAGATTCAGAAGTTAAGAAACTCTTCCATGTTACAGAATGATTAGCATAATAGTGACTATGTTGTGTCTGTTTTGAGAATAATATAACTTTGGAAAAATATACCCAAGAAAAAGGAAAGGGTGAGTCAGTACCCCGTGGCCTTTTAAATAACAAAAGGATTGTTTTCCTCAGGAGGATGGATGGATAATTGCTGCTTAGAGTACAAATGAGGGATGAGTATTTAAAGCTGTCTTACTGTCAAAAGTTAAATAGCACCCGTATAATGAGGAACATTTTAAATTTTTTAATTCTTTAGCCTTCAAGGGGGAAAAGGGGTGTGTCCCGTTCTCTCTCTCTCTCTCTCTCTCTCTCTCCACCCCCCCCCCCCCCCCAGTCTTAACCAGGGTATGTCAGAGTTCCATTCAAAGTCATCAGTGGTATAGTTGGAACGTAGCAACATCTTACAACTGAACATGCTAGATTCAGTTTACCAGTGCAAAATAATAGTTGCTGTATTTCTGTGTTAAAGTAATATATTGAATAACAGTAGTGAATATGTGGTAAAAAGTCATGAGTCATGTCCTCAAATCATGACTTAAAAATAAATTTAAAAAAAGGTTCTCTTTACTTGTCTTCTGATTTCTGAGCCTTTAGTGTACATGTGGGTGATGGTTTTTGAAGCTTTAGTTTTCTCTACAACTGCAAGGATTAGAAACTTTTAAGGAAGCCTCACAGTTGAGGTTCTCATATAATCATTTGAGTCCAAAAGCTGGGGCTGCAAGAACAATATGAAACTCATCATAAAATCACAGTATTCGGCAATACTGATATAGACATACCTGTTAAATATTGCAATTGGATCTTCAGAATCTTAATCCCTTTGTTACTCGTTTCTGGGCTCCCCTTACTTCCCCCAAGATAGAAACAGCAAAATAAAGGGCTACGTAACCTATTGAGTGTATGGATATCAAGTGATTCTGATGAACTCTTAATTCTCAAACGTACAGCCACGGGGAGAGATGGGAGTTCTATTTAAAGTCTATTTTAGGGCTTTCTGGGTGCCCATCACTGTAGCAACAAAGCACTTGAATATTCCTTTATATGACCTTAAAAAGCTGGAAAAACTAATTTAGTGGATGAAAAAATAATTTCCAAGGGATTGAAAACCATTTGTTCTAGGGGAGTGTATGGGACTGAGTGAAGTGAACTCTAAACTTTACTTACTTGTGTGCTGGTATTTAGGTAATCAAGTTTAAAATATGTTCTCTCACTACAATCTAATCCAAAAATCTCTAATTCTGTTTCTATAAGGTGTTTTTTTAATAAAAATGTATTCCTTGTACCTCATTTATACGTCTTAACTATGTTCAAGTTCATGTTCTGCTGGCTGTCATTGATCTGACACCACCCACTGTTAGGATCCTGGTGCAAGCATCCTGCCTTTGCTGTGACCATCATGCCTTTGCTGTGATGAGTGGCAGTTGCTTGCTCATGACACCTGCTATCTCTTCTCAACTTAAACATTCCTTATCTTCATTTCTTAGATGTCAGCCCTGTTGTTTTCCTCTTTCCGTTCCTCATCCCCCAAACACACTTTCATGAGGTAGTAACCTATCCACCCCACTGCAAAAAAGTTGTCATAATAAACATCAGCTTTCATATTTAAAAATAAATTGTTTCTAGCCGCCTTCATTGCTGAAAGTATTCAAAATGTAAACTGAAGCTACAGTTCAGTTTGTCATAACTTTTTCCTGAAAATCATTGGTTAGTCTGTCCATCATTCTTTATAACTTTATTTATAATAAAGGGTCACTTTTTTTTACTAAGCCATATTTTTTTTACTATGACCATCACTTCAGGTACATCTGTACTGCACACTCCTTTTGTCAATGTGTAGCGTACACACACTACCCGCCCCCTTGGCATGGGTATGAATAGCAGCATAGAGGGTGAAGCACTACTTACGTGAGTAGGTTAAAGACACTCCTGAACCCTGTGGGTACGTGCCTTGCAGGACTCTTGTCCAAGCAGCGCCTTCTCTGTCGACATTGCTGTTTTTAGCAGTGTAGTGACTGGCTGCCTTCCTGCTGCTGGAGACTTTCCCCACCTTAGTGAAAGACTGGTAGTTCCCCACTGCCAAGCCTTTCCCAGCTACCTCCACCTCCTGGAGCCTTTCACTAAGGTGTAGTTACGTGTTAGCGTGGATGCATCCCACTTTTCACTGTGGCTTGTAGCTGCACATACCCTGCATGGTGCCATGAGGTGTGCAGTATAAACATAGCCTTTTGAGTACTTCTGCAGGAAGTGGGGAGTGTGCTGTGTTACCTTAATTACCAGGAACTGGATGATAAGATATATTTTTGACCTGATCTACTATTAATTTCTAATTTACAGTCATCTGTCTGATATCACAGATGGCTGCCGTGATGTCACAAACAGTGACAATTTGCAGTGGTGAATAATCCACAAGAACAGATTAATTTGGGGTGAGTCAATTTCAGGCAGTTGGTGTCTGTGCGCTTTTCATGCGTGTAGAGATTAACAGAAATATAGCAAACAGTAAAATCAGAACAATGATTTCTGAAGGCTTTTCTACACTTGAAATGCTACTGTGGTATCATTGCAGATGCACTGCTATATTGCTTCAGTGTAGACATTATCTATGCCAATGGAGGAGGGTATCTTCCATCAGCATAAGTAATCCACCTCCCAAGAGGTGGTAGCTAGGTCAGGGGAAGAATTCTGTCTACCTAGTGTTGTCTGCACTGAGGGTTAGATCAGCTTAACTACGCTTCTCAGGGGTGTTTTTTCACATACTGAGCGACATAGTTAAGATGACTTAATTTTCTAGTGTAGACTAAGCCTGAAATTGGAGATGGATGGAGTTGACAGAGGCAGTGTTCTGTTTCTGTTCTCAGTGGAGAAGTAATGCTATAGTAATTGGAAATAGGATACCCTCAATTCTAATTGTCTCAAAGATAGTTATGAAAAATTGATTAAACCTCTAGATGTACTAAATATTCATGAGTTTACCCTGTAAGTATCTAAGTATGGAGTAATACAGAAATTAAGTCTGTTAAATTTAAAGTAAGAAGTCAAGAGTGTTTGGCACAATATATCAGTGAACAAGTAATAGGCATGCAGGTAATTGAGTCCTTAATATAGCCCTGGTCTACACTAGGACTTTAGGTCGAATTTAGCAGCGTTAAATCAATGTAAACCTGCACCCGTCCACACGATGAAGCCCTTTATTTTGACTTAAAGGGCTCTTAAAATTGATTTCCTTACTCCACCCCTGACAAGTGGATTAGCGCTTAAATTGGCCTTGCTGGCTCGTATTTGGGGTACTATGGACACAATTCGACGGTATTGGCCTCCGGGAGCTATCCCAGAGTGCTCCATTGTGACCGCTCTGGACAGCACTCTCAACTCAGATGCACTGGCCAGGTAGACAGGAAAAGAACTGCAAACTTTTGAATCTATTTCCTGTTTGGCCAGCGTGGCAAGCTGCAGGTGACCATGCAGAGCTCATCAGCAGAGGTGACCATGATGGAGTCCCAGAATCGCAAAAGAGCTCCAGCATGGACCGAACGGGAGGTACGGGATCTGATAGCTGTATGGGAAGAAGAATCCGTGCTATCAGAATTCCATTCCAGTTTTCGAAAGACCAAAACCTTTGTCAAAATCTCCCAGGGCATGAAGGACAGAGGCCATAACAGGGACCCGAAGCAGTGCCGTGTGAAACTGAAGGAGCTGAGGCAAGCCTACCAGAAAACCAGAGATGCGAACGGCCGCTCCGGGTCAGAGCCCCAAACATGCTGCTTTTATGACGAGCTGCATGCCATTTTAGGGGGTTCAGCCACCACTACCCCAGCCGTGTTGTTTGACTCCTTCAGTGGAGATGGATGCAATACGGAAGCAGGTTTTGGGGACGAAGAAGATAGCTCTCAGCAAGCAAGCGGAGAAACCGGTTTTCCCGACAGCCAGGAACTGTTTCTCACCATGGACCTTGAGCCAGTACTCCCCGAATCCCCCCAAGGCTGCCTCCTGGACCCGGCAGGCGGAGAAGGGACCTCTGGTGAGTGTACCTTTTAAAATACTATACATGGTTTAAAAGCAAGTATGTGAAAGGATTACTTTGCCCTGGCATTCGCGGTTCTCCTGGATGTACTCTCAAAGCCTTTGCAAAAGGTTTCTGTGGAGGGCAGCCTTATTGCATCCTTCATGGTAGGACACTTTACCACTCCAGGCCAGTAACACGTACTCGGGAATCATTGTACAACAAAGCATTGCAGTGTATGTTTGCTGGCGTTCAAACAACATCCGTTCTTTATCTCTGTGTGTTATCCTCAGGAGAGTGGGATATAATTCATGGTCACCTGGTTGAAATAGAGTGCTTTTCTTCAGGGGACACTCAGAGGAGCCCATTCCTGCTAGGGTGTTTGCCTGTGGCTAAACAGAAATGTTCCCCGCTGTTAGCCACGAGGAGGGTTGAGGGGGTAGCCACGCGGTGGGGGGGGCAAAATGCGATCTTCTAACGAAAGCACATGTGCTATGTATGTAATGTTAACAGCAAGGTTTACCCTGAAAGAGTGTAGCCACTGTTTTATAAAATGTCTTCTTAAATACCGCTGTCCCTTTTTTTTCTCCACCAGCTGCATGTGTTTCAATGATCACAGGATCTTCTCCTTCCCAGAGGCTAGTGAAGATTAGAAAGAAAAAAAAACGCACTCGAGATGAAATGTTCTCCGAGCTCATGCTGTCCTCCCACACTGACAGAGCACAGAGGAATGCGTGGAGGCAAATAATGTCAGAGTGCAGGAAAGCACAAAATGACCAGGAGGAGAGGTGGCGGGCTGAAGACAGGGCTGAAGCTCAAATGTGGCGGCAGTGTGATGAGAGGAGGCAGGATTCAATGCCGAGGCTGCTGGAGGACCAAATCAGTATGCTCCAGTGTATGGTTGAGCTGCAGCAAAGGCAGCTGGAGCACAGACTGCCACTACAGCCCCTGTGTAACCAACTGCCCTCCTCCCCAAGTTCCATAGCCTCCACACCCAGATGCCCAAGAACGCGGTGGGGGGGGCCACCGGCCAACCAGCCACTCCACCACAGAGGATTGCCCAAAAAAAAAGTCTGGCATTCAATACATTTTGAAGTTGTAAACTTTTAAAGTTCTGTGTGGCATTTTCCTTCCCTCCTCCACCACCCCTCCTGGGCTACCTTGGTAGTCATCCCCCTATTTGTGTGATGAATGAATAAAGAATGCATGAATGTGAAGCAACAATGACTTTATTGCCTCTGCAAGCGGTGATCGAAGGGAGGAGGGGAGGGTGGTTACCTTACAGGGAAGTAGAGTGAACCAAGGGGTGGGGGGTTTCATCAAGGAGAAACAAACAGAACTTTCACACCGTAGCCTGGCCAGTCATGAAACTGGTTTTCAAAGCTTCTCTGATGCGTACCGCGCCCTCCTGTGCTCTTCTAACCGCCCTGGTGTCTGGCTGCGCGTAACCAGCAGCCAGGCGATTTGCCTCAACCTCCCACCCCACCATAAACGTCTCCCCCTTACTCTCACAGATATCGTGGAGCACACAGCAAGCAGTAACAGTGGGAATATTGGTTTCGCTGAGGTCTAAGCGAGTCAGTAAACTGCGCCAGTGCGCCTTTAAACGTCCAAATGCACATTCTACCACCATTCTGCACTTGCTCAGCCTGTAGTTGAACAGCTCCTGACTACTGTCCAGGCTGCCTGTGTACGGCTTCATGAGCCATGGCATTAAGGGGTAGGCTGGGTCCCCAAGGATACATATAGGCATTTCAACATCCCCAACAGTTATTTTCTGGTCTGGGAAGAAAGTCCCTTCCTGCAGCTTTTGAAACAGACCAGAGTTCCTGAAGATGCGAGCGTCATGTACCTTTCCCGGCCATCCCACGTTGATGTTGGTGAAACGTCCCTTGTGATCCACCAGAGCTTGCAGCACTATCGAAAAGTACCCCTTGCAGTTTATGTACTCGGCGGCTTGGTGCTCCGGTGCCAAGATAGGGATATGGGTTCTTGGTGCTCCGGTGCCAAGATAGGGATATTCACAGTTAGGGAATCCCACTGCAGCAAAGCTATCCACTATGACCTGCACATTTCCCAGGGTCACTACCCTCGATATCAGCAGATCTTTGATTGCGTGGGCTACTTGCATGACAGCAGCCCCAACAGTAGATTTGCCCACTCCAAATTGATTCCCAACTGACCGGTAGCTGTCTGGTGTTGCAAGCTTCCACAGGGCTATTGCCACTCGCTTCTCAACTGTTAGGGCTGCTCTCATCTTGGTATTCATGCGCTTCAGGGCAGGGGAAAGCAAGTCACAAAGTTCCATGAAAGTGCCCTTACGCATGCGAAAGTTTCGCAGCCACTGGGAATCGTCCCAGATCCGCAACACTATGCGGTCCCACCAGTCTGTGCTTGTTTCCTGAGCCCAGAATCGGTGTTCCACAGCATGAACCTGCCCCATTAGCACCATGATGCATGCATTGGCAGGGCCCATGCTTTCAGAGAAATCTGTGTCCATGTCCTGATCACTCACGTGACCGCGCTGATGTCGCCTCCTCGCCCGGTATCACTTTGCCAGGTTCTGGTGCCGCATATACTGCTGGATAATGCGTGTGGTGTTTAATGTGCTCCTAATTGCCAAAGTGAGCTGAGCGGCCTCCATGCTTGCCTTGGTATGGCGTCCGCACAGAAAAAAGGCGCGGAATGATTGTCTGCCGTTGCTCTGACGGAGGGAGGGGCGACTGACGACACGGCTTACAGGATTGGCTTCAGGGAGCTAAAATCAACAAAGGGGGTGGCTTTACATCAAGGAGTATTGCAGGCAGGACTTCATGGAGGGTTCCAATAAGAAATGTTCCAATAAGAACAATAACTTAGGTGCACCATTTGTTATTGGAACCCTCCATGAAGTCCTGCCTGCAATACTCCTTGATGTAAAGCCACCCCCTTTGTTGATTTTAGCTCCCTGAAGCCAATCCTATAAGCCGTGTCGTCAGCCGCCCCTCCCTCCGTCAGAGCAACGGCAGACAATCGTTGCGCGCCTTTTTTCTGTGCAGACGCCATACCACGGCAAGCATGGAGCCCGCTCAGGTAACTGTCACCGTATGTCTCCTGGGTGCTGGCAGATGTGGTACGGTATTGCTACACAGTAGCAGCAACCCATTGCCTTGTGGCAGCAGACGGTGCAATACGACTGGTAGCCGTCATCGTCGTGTCCGAGGTGCTCCTGGCCACGTCGGCTGGGAGCGCCTGGGCAGACATGGGCGCAGGGACTAAATTTGGAGTGACTTGACCAGGTCATTCTCTTTAGTCCTGCAGTCAGTCCTATTGAACCGTCTTATGGTGAGCAGACAGGCGATACGGATTGCTAGCAGTCGTACTGTACCATCTTCTGCCAGGCAGGCAAGAGATGAGGACGACTAGCAGTCGTACTGCACCATCTTCTGCCGAGCAGCCATGAGATGTGGATGGCATGCAGTCCTTCTGCACCGTCTGCTGCCAGCCAAAGATGTAAAAGATAGTATGGAGTGGATCAAAACAAGAAATAGACCAGATTTGTTTTGTACTCATTTGCCTCCTCCCCCGTCTAGGGGACTCATTCCTCTAGGTCACACTGCAGTCACTCACAGAGAAGGTGCAGCGAGGTAAATCTAGCCATGTATCAATCAGAGGCCAGACTAACCTCCTTGTTCCAATAAGAACAATAACTTAGGTGCACCAAGGAGGTTAGTCTGGCCTCTGATTGATACATGGCTAGATTTACCTCGCTGCACCTTCTCTGTGAGTGACTGCAGTGTGACCTAGAGGAATGAGTCCCCTAGACGGGGGAGGAGGCAAATGAGTACAAAACAAATCTGGTCTATTTCTTGTTTTGATCCACTCCATCTATCTTTTACATCTTTGGCTGGCAGCAGACGGTGCAGAAGGACTGCATGCCATCCACATCTCATGGCTGCTCGGCAGAAGATGGTACAGTACGACTGCTAGCAATCCGTATCGCCTGCCTGCTCACCATAAGACGGTTCAATAGGACTGACTGCAGGACTAAAGAGAATGACCTGGTCAAGTCACTCCAAATTTAGTCCCTGCGCCCATGTCTGCCCAGGCGCTCCCAGCCGACGTGGCCAGGAGCACCTCGGACACGACGATGACGGCTACCAGTCGTATTGCACCGTCAGCTGCCACAAGGCAAAGGGTTGCTGCTACTATGTAGCAATGCCGTACCGCGTCTGCCAGCACCCAGGAGACATACGGTGACAGTTACCTGAGCGGGCTCCATGCTTGCCGTGGTATGGCGTCTGCACAGGTAACTCAGAAAAAAAGGCGCGAAATGATTGTCTGCCCTTGCTTTCACGGAGGGAGGGAGGAAAGGGGGGCCTGACGATATGTACCCAGAACCACCCGCGACAATGTTTTAGCCCCATCAGGCATTGGGATCTCAACCCAGAATTCCAATGGGCAGCAGACACTGCGGGAACTGTGGGATAGCTACCCACAGTGCAATGCTCCGGAAGTCGACTCTAGTCTCGGAACTGTGGAAGCACTCCGCCAAGTTAATGCACTTAATGCACTTAGAGCATTTTCTGTGGGAACACACACACTCGAATATATAAAACCAATTTCTAAAAAAACGACTTCTATAAATTCGACCTTATTCCGTAGTGTAGACATACCCATAGAGACTAGTGTTGAATGATATAGTTAAAATTGTTGTATCTATTTTATATCCTTGTAAGACCAGAATTATTTTGTGTGTGTTGTTCTTGGTGCTTAGGTGAGTTGTGTGGTGTTTTGAATCGCAGGTCTGCTAAACCCCATCTTTCCTTTAAATGATTATCTATATTTTTAGATTGACACTGATTTGTTCAAATTCACTTGCATAATACAAGGTATCTTTTATTTGTATGGCTCATATGCTGCACTTTTACCCATATTTCTTATGACTACCTAGATATTAACTATAATTCTCTCTTACAAGCTCTAGATTGTTCAGGGTTCTCTAGCAGTTGAGATTTTAATGGGTGTTTTGCAGAGTTTGTGGGGTATTTGCACAGTTATAGATGGCTAGATTTTTTTGTCATGTTGAAAGCTATATTTCAGGGTAGTATGTGTGACTAGAAAGTTAATTCTAAGGGCAGTCCCCAAAAGTAGGTCATACCACCCTTAGCTTTTTATGTGATCTATCCAGCAGATATGATTGAGTTCCTACAGCGATAAATGGTATCAATAAGAAACATGATAGTATTTCCACTGGTATTTTTTTTGTAATTCTTTGTGCCCCTGAGAGGGTCAGTCCATGAGTGGGACTTCGTGGAACCTGTGAAATGTAATTTCTTTGGTTTGTTTTTTTCTTTTCCTGTTGTCTTTCAGCTGCATCAGAGCCTTCTCAGTTCAATGTCAGATTTGGCTATTTGATGCTTGCATGCTTTCCCACTTGGATCTGAATTGAAGGTGATGTCAGTTGGAGATGTTTATGAAATTCTTAACTTTTTAATTTTGAATGAGCTGATTGCAGATCTTCAGTTGGAAGGATGGAGTCAAGGTGCATCAGTGTCTGTTCTCACCATATTTGAGTCTAAGAAAATATTGAGAGAATTTAAGCTATGCTGCTAAGAGTGCTACATTAATGTTGAATACAGCTGGAAAAATGAAATAGCCATGCCTACAACTAGCAGTAAAAACACACTAGTAAACAGGATTACCTATAAATCTAGCAGTGTGGAATAAAGTAAATTAGATTCAGTTGAAACCAGCTTCCGTTTGAGAAGCTGGCTTTCTTCTCATCTGCTACATGAGCAGTGCACCAATATCAACTATTAAACACAAATTCCTTTTAATAATTTTAAGGTCTGAAACACACAAGATGGACAAGCGTAAAGACAATCTGATTTGTCCTTAAATTGACTTAGATATTCCCACAATATTTATTTCCAAGGATGGAAGTCTTTGTCACATGGTGGAATGTGTAAGTGTTTCTCAAATGCTGGGACTTTTTATTATTGGTTTCTGCAGGGGAATAGAGTTCAGTAGATGCTGCACTCTTTTTTTGTAGCTGTGGCAGCAGTATAGTGTAATGTTAGATCCAATGCTTGTCCTCAGTACCCAGTCAGCTGCAGCCCCTCACCCACACACACTGATCCCTCTCTGTAGATCTGGAGGCAAATCTGAAGATGCAAGTAAACATTTAAAAAAAAAATCTATTCTTTGTTTAGATCATAGGTGTGGGCAAAAATGTCAGTTTTGTAACTGGTGTACTTTCCAGATGACTCTGGATTAGATGAATTTTTCATGTTCTGATTGAGGACCACTGGTAGCCATATGGGCAAACTTCACACTACCTGCTTGCATCACAGTTGGCTAAATATGTTGCTTTCAGTCCCTATTTGAGTGTGATGATTTTTTTTTCTTACAATGGGGTTGCTTGTGATGGTAGGGGGCGGGCTCAACAGTGCCAGGGATCACTTTCAGTTCATGTCTTACGTTACTAAAAGCTAATTCTTCAGGGTTTCAGCTGGACACTTGCAGGGATCACCTCTCTCCCAAAAATGTATATATTTTTTTAATTTCCTTCCTCTGAAGCATCAGAGATGGCCATGGCTAGAGATAGGGTATTGGGCAGCTAGGGCTCTGAGGTGGCACTGAGTATTTTCTCTCTGAAGTGATTGGTTGGCTGATTCTTACTCACAGGTTCATGATCTAATGGATGGCCGGATGTTGGGTCAGGAAGAAATTTTGCCCCAGGTCAGACTGGCAGCGACCTCAGGGTTTTTCACTTTCCTTTGCAATGTGTGGGTGCAGGTCACTTGCCAGGATTGTGTGGGTACATCTCACTTAATCATTTCCCTGCCATTGGAGAGTCCTCGGGCACTGTTGCACGTCAGTCCCTACTGTTTTCTGTCTGTGGCACGTAGTAGTCTAGTCTCCTGTGTGCTGTAGTACTTAGGTCTACTTTCAGTTACTGGGTTTAGTGTGCAGGTGCTGGGTTGTGTTGTGTTGGTCGCCTGTGATATGCAGGAAGTCAGACTAGATAATCTGGTGGTCCCTTCTGGCCTTAAACTCTGACTATAAGATTAGGAAAAGCCTTGTCTGAGACTTTATCTTGCTGTTTCCCATCTTAATTCCAACATAATTTTAGCAGACTTCAGGCTAGAATTATGAACTAGGGTTTTAGACCATCTAGCTAATATGATGCTGGTTACTGCAGAATGAAAATTACATTTCAGTGCTTGGTTCATGTTTTCATATGGCCCTTCAAATCCCTTTTTTAAAAATAAAAAGTTGTCTGAAAACCCCTATTGTTGAGTTTAAACTCTTCCTTACACTGTGCAGATGTCTTGATCAACCACCATAAATCATGCACTGATTTATTAAATGTGAAAATCTATCTTTCTCTTACTTGCCAAGACCAGAATTCAATTTTGTATTTTTCCAGCAAGAGCATCCCAACAGCTGGTTTAGATTGTAGGGGCTTCTCCTGTCCTTGCTTTGTTTTTTATCATGAAGATTTTAATTAATGTAAATCGAGAACTTTGTGCTTTATTAAATTGGAGTTTGAAGATCATTTCTTCCAGGATCTGTGTCTTCAAGAAATTCTGTATAATGTAGTCTTCGCTTATACCAGACAATTTCAGAGGGCTTCGGGGCGGGAGTGGGGGGAGAATACAGTGTAACCTCAGAGTTACAAACAACCTCCATTTCCCGAGGTGTTCATAACTCTGAAGTGTTTAACTCTGAACAAACGCTATGGTGGTTCTTACAAAAGCTTACAACTGAACATTGACTTGATACAGCTTTGAAACTTTACTGTACTGAAGAAAAATTCTGCTTTCCCTTTATTTTTTTTAGAAGTTTACATTTAACACATAACTGTATTTGCTTTATTTTTTGTCTTGGCTGCTGTATGTGTACTTCCGATTCTAAATGAGGTTGTTTGATCACTTCATAACTCTGGTGTTTGCAACTCTGAGGTTCTACTTTTAATTTGTGATTTATCTAAGGCAATTTTAAATCTAAGCTCCAAACATATGAACCTCTGAAGAATAACTCAAATGAAAAGGCAATATTTAATGGCCCAGTATAGTACTCTTTTCCACTCAGGCTGCTCTTGATACTTTTGAAATCAGTGAAGAGTAAGGTTTAAATTGAATGTATGGCTCTAGTTCTGGATTACTATAAAGGGAGACCTCTGCAATCCAGTAGTAGTAGTTGTATGCAATGAATGACTTTTGACTGTTCCAACTACTTCGGATGAGATGCATGCATGCTTGAGATGCACTGCCCAACTGGACAGTCCCCAAAGTTATTCATCCATAGTAGATCTTCTCCATCTAGAATACTATGATCTCATTCGCAGAAAAAAGATTTTTCTTTGAGTCATGATCCCTATGGAGAGTCCACAAATGGATGCATGTGCATGCCATGCACTGGAGTCCGGAAGTGTTCCTTTGCAGTGTCTGACCCGCCCACGCTTACTGTGTCTCCTCGTGCTCCCGGCCCAGGGTATAAGAGGTAGTGAGAGTTGACACCTCTCCAGTTTCTTCTGACCTCTCCATGGCCTGAGTCAGAAAACCCTGTTTTTTTGCGCTCTTGGTTTTCTAAGAGAGTGATTCACTTCTGCTTTGTGGAAAATAGTTGTAAATAGTTTTTATAGTGTTAGATATATTTAGTATAGCTCTTCTTTCCCCTGGTTGGGGACTTCTTCTCCCCCACCCGGGGACTATGCCCAAGTTTCCATGCTTCAAAAACTGTTTCCAGCCCGCGCTCCTTCTCTGTGAGCACCAGCGGTGCCTCTATTGCCTTGGTGAGGCACACATCCTGACTCACTGTGCCATTTGAAAATCCTTCCTGCCCCAGACCTGGGAATCTCGCGAGCTCCATCTTCGTAAATATCTGAAGGAATGAGACCCAAGGTGTACTTGGTTCTGGGCCCAGGAGACACCTGTGTGGCAGTGGTGAGTGCCCCTTCGAGCACTCTGAATTCCCTGGAACTGGTGATACTGAAGACCAAGGAGAAGTTCCAGCATCAGAGCGAAAAAACACACTCATGGGTACAAGAGCAGATAGCCCAAGCAGATACCCCAAGCGTTTTCTCCCCAAGTCGTGGCAGGTCGGGTGAGATGTCCATTATGGATCCGGCTGGATCAGTGCCCAAGATTGGAGGGTAAGGCCAGGCACAAATGGGATCCGATGGTGACTTCTGCACCAAGTATTCAGAAAAGTCACTGGCATGTGTGCCGCCTGTTCCACCACTACCTGTGTGCCTGCCATACAGGCCAGCCCTGCAGACTCCACAAGGTCCCTTCAGCATCTCCACAGGTACCCCATGGGCGCCTGGACACTCAGAGGCATTTCTGTTGGTGGAAGAGTTGATCCTCCCCTACTCACATTCTTCCCTTTTTATCCAGCCCCCTGCTCACCCACAACATCCCGATTCCAGAGGACAAGCCCCTTCTGCTGTTGCCAGAGAAGACTGTCCCACTGTCACACTGCAGCCCTCTGGTACTGATAGTTGTCGTCCCGTTCCCGCCCTCTCCACCCCACCCTGCTGAAACAGTCTTCAGAGTCCAGGGAGTTCTCGGAGCTGGAACCTTCCTTCTTCCAGACGTCATGCTGGAGTCTGGATGTACGCTCCAGACTGCCCTATCCTCTGGTAAATGATCCGACAACAGAGGCCTGGTACCCCTTTCTGTGGGGCCCACCACATCTGAGGGGCCCTTCCTTTAATCCAGGGATCTTAATCTCAAATCGCCACGAGGACCATGTGAGGACTAGTACATTGGCCCGAGGGCCACATCACTGAAATCTTTTCATACAATGATACTCTTCATTTTTGACTATACTTTGTAATATAGTATGCTATTAAAAGTCCCCCCCCTCCCCCGTGATATTTCTCTGATTCACCTTCCCTTTCCCTCCCTCCCAGGCTTAAAGGAAAAGAGCTTTTCCCAGTGAGTGGCTGCTGCTGCTTTCCTGGCTCCCTTCCCCAGAGTTTCACACTGTGCATGGGATCAATGGGGACAGATTTCAATGGTGGGTGTGTTTGGCCTTCCCTTGAGGGAGGGGAGATTTGAAGAGTGGCAAAGGAGCTGGCCGAGGGTTGGTGTGAGTCGGGGTATAGCTGGAGGGGGGATTGGGGATTCAGGAAGAGCAGACTCAATGGCTTGGTCGGGAGCTTGGAGCTGCAAGCTGTTTGTCAAGCTTGGGCAGTTTGACTCAGGTGAACTTCAGAGGATTGTGGAAGCAGCTCATTGAAATGCATGCAGCAGACATCCCCACCCCCCAGAGCGAGAGTGACTGTAAACACTGCTTTAAACAGCAGCTCCGAGAGCCCTCCTGCCTGCCCTCCTCCCCAGAGCATGTGTGGGGGAGCTGGCAGCAGCAGGGCCAGAAGTGGGTTATGTTTTGCTGATCCAGCTAATGTCTTCCCTGCCCCACCTCTTCTCCACCTCCTCCCCTGAGCGTGCTGCATCCCCGCTCCTCCCCCCTCTCTCCTGGAAAGTCCTAAGCGCTGCCAAACAGCTGTTTAGCAGTGGGAAGCACTGGGAGGTAGGCAGAGGAGTGGGGATGTGGCACACTGCGGGAGGGGGAGGGGGCAGAGGTGGGGAGTCGGCGCCTATGTTTGAGTCACGGGAAATAGCTCTGTGTGTTTGAGACCCCTGCTTTAGGCCATACTGGGGACTTTGGAATCCTTACCACAGGCACCAGGTACTATCTCAGGCATCCTACTGGCTGTCTCCTGCGCACCCACCAGTGCCATCAGTGTATGGAAAAGAGGGAGACATCAAACCAGTACTACTGGCCCCGACTGGAACGTCGTCCTTGCTGGATGAGGTGATCATCCTCCTCCTGTTTTCTCACTGTATTGGCAGTGGTCATCCTAGGACTTTCTGCAGAGAGTAGTGGCAGACCTGGGAATCCTGTGGGAGGAGGTTCAGGACTCATATCAACAACTCCTGGACATTATCCAACCCAGGGGCCATCTAGGCTAGCCCTATCCATCAACGAGGCCATCCTCCAGCTGGCACAAGCAGTGTGGCATACCCCTGCTTTGTGCCCCCTCCCAAACACACCTAAACAGGTGGGGAGGACATATTTTGTGCCTTCTAAAGGGCCAGATTTTCTTTTCATCCATCAGCTGCCCTGCCCTGAGCTCCCTGGTTGTCCAAGAGGCCATGGAATGGGCATGGCAGCAACCATAAAAGTCTACTCCGCTGGACAAGGCAGCTAAGAGACTGGATCTCCTGGGCAGGAAGGTCTAGCCTTCTGCAGGGCTACAATTCTGAGTCACCAGTACCAGGCTCTGCTAGCCAAGTAGGACTTTAACTATTACAATAGGCTAGTATTGTTCAAGGACAAGCTGCCACCGGAGCAACAGTAGCAATTCCAGGTGCTGCTAGACAAAGGATAATGGTCACCCACCTGGGCTTTCAGGCAGCTGTGGATGCAGCAAACATGTCCTCTCACTCTCTAGTGACCAGGATTGTTATGCGAAGAGACTTCTGGCTACAATCGTTCAGCTTCCCCAGTGAGGCCCAAAATACGATTGAGGGTTTCCCTTTTGATGAGTGCAAGCTGTTCAATGATAAGAGGGATGAATCCCTCCACTTGCTGAAGGACTCCACAGCCACACTATGGTCCATTGATGTACTCTGGTCCTGAGACACAGACAGCAGAAACAACCCTTCTGCCCACCCCCACACACTACCTGCCCAGTCTACTGTCCGCGCCAACAGGAGCACCAATCACAGAAGCCTTCCTTCCACACCTCTGCCACAGCCATCTCCTCAACTACTTCCCAGCAGAAGACCGAGCCTCAGTTTGACATGCAGGTTGAGACCCAATGAACCTCCACCAATGCCACCCCTGGAATCCCATATTGTCTTTTGAGTGCTGTCTTGCCCTATTTGCTCACTATTGGGGTGACTCTTGACATAGAAGACGCTTTCTTTCACCTGCGCATTGACCCAGCACACTGCAAGTTCCTCTATTTTCAGGTAGGGCACCAGCATTACCAATTTTGGGTCCTCCCATTTGGTATAACAGTGCCAAGAATGTTCACTGAAGTCTTTGCCATGCTAGCATCCCAGATGCGCCAACTAGCCTACTTAGTAATGCCTTACCTCGATGACTGGCTCCTTGTGTTGCTATTGTGACAGGAAGCAATCTCCACGATCCTCAGTCTTCACAGTCTTCTAGCATCTCCAGGTATATGTGTTTAATGAGGAAAAGTCAGTGTTGACACGTACACACCAATACGCTTCATTGGGGTGCAACTCAACTCAAATGTGGAGAGGGCTTTTCTCCTGGCAGACCACTTTGTAGTACTGATAGCTGTCATAGTGGGCATGTGTCACAGACAGTTCCCCATAGTCAGCTGTTGTCTCTCCCTCCTTGGTCACATTGTAGCCTGCACATACATGACACTGCACACGTCTCCATATGCGTTGTCTTCAAGCATGGCTCCTCTACATCATGGACCCAACAGAAACCTTATGGAGTCCAGGGTGTCAGTTCCCCAGACCATGCTGTCTTCCCTCACAGGATGGTCTGATCTCTCCAAGATTATGATCAGCACCCCCTTTACCCCTCTCACACCACAGGCCAGCATTGTGACAGATGCCTCTCTCGCGGGTTGGGGAGCCCACTTAGGCCATCTCACAGCTCGGGATGTGTGGATGCCACAGGAAGCCAGGATGCACATAAATGTGTTCGGTCTTCCAGTAAGCGTGCCAAGCCTTCCTCCCGCTCATTCAGTGCCTCCACGTTCAACTGTTCTCTGACATCATAGCAGCAGAGGTGTACATCAACAAGCAGGGCAGTCTCCCTCCCTCTGCTCTGAGTTGGTCTGGATTTGGAACTGGTGCGTCAAGAACTATGTGACACTTCAAGCAGTATACCTACCAGGCATCCAGAATTCACTGGCTGACATGCTCAGCAGGAGTCTACCACAATCACAAATAGGAGCTACACGATGTCATGCTCCTGTACCTCTTTTGTGAAGTGGGGCACCCTCCCTCCCTGATGGGACCTCTTTGCTCGTCATGAGACTCTCAATTGCTCTAAGGGAGGACTTGCAGAGCAATGCTCTCCTCTTCCCCTGGACAGGAAATTTGTGCTACGCTTCCCCCCATTCCCTTCCTGCCAAATCAGTGCATACACCTGTTGTTTTTCTGCCCCAAACCACACTCCTCCCTTACTGACAAGGCCTTGTGCTCCCTTGATGTCCGTTGTGCACTGGCATTCCACAGGACTCGACCCTTTCACGCATCACCAAAGCTATTTGTGGCCACAGTTGAAAAGTCCAGTGGTGAAGCCCTCTCGTCCCAATGAATCTCCAAATGGGTCTCTGGGTGCGTCTGTGAATGCTAAAACCAATCCATCATACCTTCATCTGATAGAATCACAGTGCACTCAACGCTAGCCTGTGACGGGTTCAGTTACAGAGACCCCCTTGGGACTGTCACCTGATGTGCTGAAATGACCTCTGAGCCCGTTTTTCCCTGATGGCTTGGGACTCCAAAACCCTGCCTTGTTGAGCCAGACAAAGCTAGTCTGCTGCAACACAGACCCAGGTCTGAACCACACCCCCAAAGCTGCAGTCTTTAACTGAAAACCACTCAGCAGGTTACCTATCTCCAGCACCCAGACATCCAGTTCTCAGTGGGATCCAAACCCCAAATAAATCCATTATACTCTGTATAAAGCTAATACAGGGTAAACTCATGAATTGTCCGCCCTCTATAACACTGGTAGAGATGCACAGCTGTTTGCTCCCCCAGGTATTAATCACTTACTCTGGGTTTGTTAATAAACAAATGATTTTATGAAGTATAAGAAGTAGGATTTATGCAGTTTCAAGTAATACCAGACAGAACAAAGTCACCAAGCAAAATAAAACAAAACATGCAAGTCTAAGCCTAATACATTTAGAAACAGATAAAATCTCACCCTCAGCGATGTTCCGATAAGCTTCTTTCACAGACTAGATTCCTTCCTAGTCAGTCCCAATCCTTTCCCTTGTTAGGGCTAGTCTACACTGGCAACACTAAAGTGCTGCCATGCTAAAGTGCTCCCAGCGCTATTAAAAAAAAAAACAAATCAAAACAAAAAACCCCCCCAAAAAACAAACCCACCTCCACGAGAGGCGTAGCTACCAGTGCGGTGCACTGTTTACACTGGCAATTTACAGCGCTGAAACTTGCTGCTCTCAGGGGAATGTGTTTTTTGTTGCAGCACTGTGAAGTGCCAATATAGACAAGCCCTTAGTTCTAGCTCAGGTGGCAACTAGGTGATTTCTCATGTCTGGCAGCCCCCTTTTATGGCTTTGGCACAAGGCGGGAATCTTTTGTCTCTCTGGGATCCCATCCCTCCTTCTAAATGGAAAAGCACCAGGTTTAAGATGGATTCCAGTACCAGGTAACATGGTCACGTGTCCTGTGAGAACCCAAGCCTCCATTCTTTCCAGCCTAACTCACATGAACACAGGAAGGCTTACACGTAAACAGTCATTTACAGTCAATTATCCTGGTTAATTGGAGCCATCAAGATTCTAAACCAGTGGTCCCCAACCTTTCTGTGGGAATAGCATATTGCTATTCTCAAAAGGCTGTGGTGGGCACCGGACACTCCGCCGCCAAAATGCCACCGACGAGTGCGGCTGCCGGAAAACCAGCCGCGGAAATACTGCTGAAAAATGGCAATGCTTCTCAGCGGCATTTCAGTGGCCAGTTCTCCAGCAGCATGTCCTACAGGCACATAAAAACGCCCTGGCGGGCACAATGTTGGGAACCACTATTCTAAACCACCATTAATGGCCCACACTTTGCATAGTTACAATAGGAGTTCAGAGTAACACTTCATATTTCTAGCTTCAGATACAAGAATGATACATTCATACACATAGGATGAATGCACTCAGTAGATTATAAGCTTTGTAATGATACCTTACAAGAGACCTTTTGCATAAAGCATATTCCAGTTACATCATTTACACTCCTAAGCATATTTCCATAAACCTATGGAGTGCAACGGAGAAGAGCGAGCTGGGGCAGACAGGATTTTTAATGGCACGCTGCGGCCTGCTGAGGTCTTGGCCTGGGTTCGGCAGCGGGCTGAGCGGGGCTGGCGGCTGGGACCCAGCAGGCAGCAGCGTGTCATTAAAATTCGGCTCGCTTGCTGTCTTTGGCACACGTGCCGTAAGTTGCTGACCCCTGCTCTAGCCCCTGCTGTTGATTCCGTGTCTCAGTTCACTGTCCCACGAATCCATGCTTATGTGGCTCTCATTTAAAAGCTCTTTACCATGACAAATTAGTAGGAGTGAAGAGAATACAGCTTCTCATGAGGCAGTAGTATGAATTCAGTTATCTGCTGGTCTTGCTCTGACTCTCAGCGTGCATTGCTGGGACACACTCCTGGGTCGTCCTTTTTTTTTCTTTCTTTCTTTTCTGTTTTGACGGGGAGGGGTGCAGAACTTTCAAAACTTGGAGCAGAAATTAGCTGTCTGCGCAAAATCTGAGCTTCTACCATTTGGATTAGCCTCCATCTCAGCAATACGTTGTAGAAATGGCGGCGCTTCCTGGGGAGTTCCAGGAAAATGGATTTGGACTTTCCATAATTCTCTTGATAGTGTAGAATCTATTTCAAAACCACCCACAAATCATTGTTTCAAGGAGCTGGGTTTGCACTTGCAGAATAGTTCCCCGAAGGGCAATGCTATGACAACACTTACCATGGAGCTACATGTGGATGTGTGGTAGAACGACACCTGAAACACATACCATTGCTACTAGTGCACTTTCTTTAATTGGCAATATTACAGTCTTCTGTTAAAGAGGCAGGTCCTAAGAAATAGATCAATCTCTACAGGGTCATTTTAGCCATCCCTGAGTTAAAGCAGGACCATTATACATTGCCCAAAGCTTCCTTCAAACTGCTGTAAAATCTTTATTTTGTTTTAAGCTATTAGAGTGCTGTTGCTAGGTTGTTCACCCTTTTAATTGTATATCTGAGATTATTGCTATGTTTTATATACAGTTTGTCAGATTTTAAAAATGTTTATTTTTCCATAGGCTGGTGTTTGGGATGTTGTACCCTGCTTATTATTCTTACAAAGCTGTGAAGACAAAAAATGTGAAGGAATATGTAAGTCCCACTTCTGTCTTGTTTGTCCAATGAAACATAATGCTTCAGTTGAAACTTAGCAGAAATAAATTTCACCAAGTTATTCAGTGTAACATATTGGTCACATGAAAGCGTGACACGACTTTAATAGATCTTCATAAATATTAGGTACAAAAATTATGACTATAACATCATTATATATGCTTATGAATGCTTAGCTAATTTAGAAACGAAGTTAAGGTTTCCATATAAGTCACACAGCATAACACACATAATTATGGTATATGAAGAACAACATAAAATATGTTCCAATAATACGTACCATGGTCAAGCTAGGTCCCTGGTTTTGCCAACTTAGTTATATGACTGTATGTTTGAGTAGTCTCATTGACTTTAAGTGTAGTTGTATGTAAAGTTATTTATGTGCATAAGTGTTTGCAGGATTGGGGACTGACGTTGTAAGATGTTTAGTTTTTGAGTTTCCTGACTAAGGCTATGTCTACACGACTGCAGTAAGTTGATCTAAGTTACAGTACTCCAGCTACATGAATGACGTAGCTGAAGTTGACGTAGCTTAGGTCAACTTACTGTGGTGTCCACACAGCGCTGGGTTGACAGGAGACACTCTTCCGTCAACTCACCTTTCTCTTCTCGTTCGTGGTGAAGTACCGGGGTTGACCAGACAGCGATCTGCGGTCGATTTGGCGGGTCTTCACTAGATCTGCTAAATCAACCCCTGGTGCATCGATTGTGGGAGTGTTGATCTGGCAGTAGTGTAGATATAGCCTTTGTGATCTTAACTATGCTGCCTTAATGAAACATTAAGTATTGTTAGCATCTAACTTCCTTGGTTTTGTAGGTTGGAGAGGTTGGTGCTACTTAAGTTTTCAAGTAGAACCATGCTTTACCACCTTACTCAACAAATCTTTCCCTTTGGTATAGTCAGTCATGTCATGTCTTCTGACTTCCATGAGGTTTTTATGGCTTTTCTCTAATGTTAGCACTTCTGAAACAAAATAGTCAAGACTGAACAGATTTCTACTCCATTTTATGTCAACATAATTGTTTTTGCTCCACAACTGTCTGTGCTGTGAAAACCTTGTGAAGACCAAGGGGTTGCAAATATCAAAGGCTTTCATTAGCCCCGCAGAAATATTACTATTTGTATTATGCATAAAATATAAGAAGGTCTCCTACCAATAATTTTAGGTGTCCTTAATAGTTAAGAAAACATATATAGTAATGCCAGTTATTAGTTTCTTTAGTCCACATAGTTTTATTTTTCCTGGCCATTAGAAAATGAAGTCTCCCTTTTCCCAAAAGTATAGCTGGGGTTTACAACAAATAAACTGTCTCTGGCAGTTTCTAGGCCAACTAGCATTTTGAAACCAACACCTTGTGTTCCACCCAGAAACCGGACAGTAGGCAATGCAGATCATAGGTCATGGATTTAACATTACACTGCATTAGTCCAGTCTCAGGGCTTGTCTACACTACCACGTGGGGTCGATCTAAGATACACAACTTCAGCTACGTGAATAGCGTTGCTGAAGTTGATGTACTCAATCTACTTTCCACGGTGTCTTCACTGCGGTAAGTCTACAGCTGATGCTCTCCCATTGACTCTGCTTGCACTCGTTCTGATAGAGTACTGGAGTCGACGGGAGAGCACTCAGCGGTCGATTATCGCAGCTATACTAGACGTGATTGATCGACCACCGCCGGACGGATCGCTATCCGGCAGGTAGTGTAGACAAGCCCATAGTGACAAAGGCATGAATGACAATAGCAAGATCTGCATGCAAAGAAATAATTGCATCTTTCTGGTCTTGAATGGACAGAGGGTGTGTGAGGCATTGCAGCTAGCTAATCAAGTAGCATTTGGGAGTCTTAAGATTCCATCACCTATGAACTCAGAAAATGAAAGGTGGAACCACTAGAAATGTAAATAGCGTATAAAACACCTAACCGTGTAACCTATTAAAATTCTGTTGGTTAAACATTTTAACCAGGGAAGTAAGGGTGTGGGAGGTGCTGCAGCACACCCACATTTTACATGGGGCCCTGCTGCCTGCCACCCTGGGTGCGGGGCGACAGCTGAACTGAAACCGATAAGCATTAAGCTTATTGGTTAACAGTTTAAACTTTTACATCCCTAGGAACCATACCAACCAAGGTGCAGATATTCTCTGTCAAGCTATCTCATGCTGGCTCCAGAGCGTGACTAGCAACCTCAGGACATTGTTAAGAAGCAGAGCACAAACCCCAAATTGGTTGAGAGTTGTATACTTATATTTCACCAACCAGTTATCAAGACATGAGATGTAATTCTTCCATTCTGCTCAGCGCTGATAAGGCTTTAGCTGGACTATTGTATCCAGTTCTGGGCACCACACCTGGGGAAAGGAGTGGAACATACTGGAAGAGGTCCAGAAAAGAGCAGTTAAAATGATTAAAGGTCTAGAAAACATGATCCATGATAAAAGATTAAAAACCTTGAGTTTGTTTACTCTGGAGAAGAGAGATTGAGGGGGGATATAAGTCGCCAAGTGTGCGAAAGGTTGTTGTAAAGAAAAGGGTGATAAACTGCTCTCTTATCCACTGAGGACAGGATGAGAAGTAATGGACTTAAATTGCAGCAGGGGAGATTTAGGAAGCTTTTTGTTAATGCTTAACTTAACTGTAAGGGCAGATAAGCAGTGGAACAAATTACCTAGGGAAGTTGTGGGATCTCTGTCATTGGAGGTTTTTTAAGAAGAGATTAGACCAATACCTGTCACGGATAGTCTAGGTAACACTTAATCCTCCCTCAGTGCAGAGGACCAGCCTAGATGACTTATTGAGGCCCCTTCTAGTTCAAATTTCTATGATTCTATGAAAATAGCCCAACGATGCTTTTTAGTCATGTTTCAGAGAAGAAGTATATATTAAGTGACACCAACTTCAAAACTTAGTTTTTAAAGAATTTTTAATGTTTAAACTAGGGCTGTTAATCACAGGTAACTCACACTATTAACTCCAAAAAATTAATCATGATTAATTGCAGTTTTAATCGCATTGTTAAACAATAGACTACCAATTGAAATTTATTAAATATTTTTGGATGGTTTTTCTACATTTTCAAATATATTGATTTAAATTACAACACAGAATACAGAGTTTACAGTGCTCATTTTATATTTTTATTCCAAATATTTGCACTGTTAAAATGATAAAAGAAATTGTTTGAATTCACCTCATACAAGTACTGTAATGCAACCTCTTTATCATGGAAGTGCAATTTACAAATGTAGATTTTGTTTGTTTTATTTCTGAGTGTAGTTATGTAACAAACAATGTAAAACTTTAGAGCGGGGTCGGCAACCTTTCAGAAGTGGTGTGCCGAGTCTTCACTTATTCACTCTAATTTAAGGTTTTGTGTGCCAGTAATACATTTTTACATTTTAGAAGGTCTCGTTCTATAAGTCTATAACTAAACTATTGTTGTATGTAAAGTACATACAGTTTTTAAAATGTTTAAGAAGTTTCATTTCTTAATGAAGGGGGAAGGATAGCTCAATGGTTTGAGCTTTGGCCTGCTAAACTCTGGGTTGTGAGTTCAATCTTTGAGGGGGCCATTTAGGGATCTGGGACAAAAATTGGGGATTGGTCCTACTTTGAGCAGGGGGTTGGACTAGATGACCTCCTGAGGTCCCTTCTAACCCTGAGATTCTATGATTTAAAATTAAATTAAAATGCAGAGCCCACCAGATCGGTGGCCAGGACCCGGTCAGTGTGAGTGCTACTGAAAATCAGCTCACGTGCTGCCTTTGGCACGCGTGCCATAGGTTGCCTACCCCTACTTTAGAGCCTAGAAGTCCACTCAATCCTACTTACTCAGCCAATCACTAAGACCAACAAATTTGTTTACATTTATGGAAGATAATGCTGCCCGCTTCTTATTTACATTGTCATCTGAAAGTGAGAACAGGCGTTCGCATGGGACTTTTGTAGCTAGTATTGCCAGATATTCTATACATTCGTATACCCCATTCGTGCTTCAGCCACCAATCCAGAGGACATGCTTCCATGCTGATGATTCTTGTTTTTAAAAAAAAAAAAAAAATGCGTTAATTAAATTTTGACTGAACTCCTTGAGGGAGAATAGCATGTCTCCTGCTCTGTTTCTCCTGCATTCTTCCATGTATTTCGTATTATAGGAGTCTCGGATGATGACCCAGCACATACTCATTTTAAGAACACTTTCACTGCAGATTTGACAAAACACAAAGAAGGTACCAATGTGAGATTTGTAAAGATAGCTACAGCATTCGACCCAAGGTTTAAGAAACTGATGTGCATTTCAAAATCGGAGAGGGATGAGGTGTGGAGCATGCTTTCAGAAGTTTTAAAAGAGCAACAGTCTGATGCAGAAACTACAGAACCCGAAGCATTATCTCCTGCAGCCGTAAACAGACTTGTTCAGCCAGTCACTTCAGACAAGAAGTAGGACTGAATGGACTTGTAGGTTCTAAAGTTTTACATCATTTTATTTTTGAATGCAGTTATTTTTTGTACATAATCTACATTTGTAAGTTCAACTTTCATGATAGAGGTTGCACTATAGTTCCTGTATGAGGTGAATTTAAAAATACTATTTCTTTTGTTTTTTTACAGCACAGGTATTTATAATAAACACATAGTGAGCACTGTACATTTTGTGTTCTATGTTGTAATTGAAATCAATATATTTTAAAATGTAGAAAACATCTGAAAATATTAAATAATAAAATACCATTTCTTTAAACAGTGGTGATTAATTGCGATTACTTTTTTTAATTGCTTGACAGCCCTAATTTAAACCTGATCTTGTTTTTCCTGGCCAGTTTTTGTGGCTTGAAAACCACATTTCCCTCTTTAAGCTTTTTCCCATTGCTGATGTGTGACTCTCCAAATACGTGACATTGACTACCCAGGGGAAACAGTGAAGCTGACTAGACAAAAGTAATATCCTAATTTTGAAGTTGTGGTAATCTTGTAAACAGTAGGTAAAAAATCTTTCAGGCATAAATGTGATTTGGCAGTATTCCTTAAATACTGACTGCATTTAAGGGAACTAGTTAGGCATTAAGGAAACACCTAGTTAGGGTGTAATGAGTTGTGGTTTCCCACTATTGCAGCTCCTAGGCCCTGGTCTACATGGGGGAGGAGGGGAGGAGTCAATGTAAGGTACGCAACTTAAGCTACGAGAATAGCATAGCTGAAGTTGATGTACCCAGATTGACTTACAATGGCATCTTCACGGCGGTGAGTCGACTGCTGCCGCTCCCCTGTTGACTCCACTTGCGCCTTTCACGGTGTTGGAGTTCTGGAGTCGACAGGAGAGCGCTCGGGGATCAATTTATCGTGTCTAGACTAGACGCGATAAATCAACCCCCAATATATCAATCCTACCTGCCGATGCAGCGGGTAGGATAGACCTACCCTAGGATTCTTGCATGCCAGTTTTCTGCAGGGTTAGGATAACTAGAGCTCCACTTTGATTGACCGTCTGATGGCCGTCTCTACAATGGAGGTGAAAATTATCTTTTTAATATTTTTTAGAGTATGGCAGTAGTGGGGGGGTGGGCATGGTGAAAAGGAACAGTCTTCCATTTGAAATAAATAGGTAGTGAATTTTGAATTTTTGAGTGAAACTTAATGGTGTGTACATGGTTAAATAAATTAATCTTTAGATAAGTCAAGGCTAATTCCCCACTCTGGCACTTCAAGTGTAGAAGATGGGGGCCCACCAGGATTTTAAAAATTAATACTGGCCACTACAGGCTTGTATTAAATTCCCAAGGTAACAGCTTTTCTCTGACCTTGGATTGGTAGATGCTGCCACAACACAAGTGCAGAACCCCTTTGAGAGCCCAGGAAGGCGCTCTTGAGAATTCCTTTCTGTGGGGTACCCTCAAGCCCCACCCCGCCCCTCCCCATGGGGGAAGAACTGAGAAGGGGGAGGAGAATCGGCAGTTGCCACCAGCTAATTAAACATGTGCACAAACCTCTTGAGACACACACATCCAATTCTGTTCTTAAAAAAGGTAAATTTTTATTTTTAAAAGAAAAAAAAGAGAATACATCTACTCAGGCTATTGCTAGATTTTTATTTATTTATTTATTTTACAAGATCTAAGCATCAAGAATATTTTCCTTGAGATCCAGCTTAAAGGCTACAAGCAAAACAAAAGCACTTGGGTTTGCACAGAGGAATCCACAAGCCATAAAGAAATAAAAGGGATAAACCTAATCGCATCTTCCTAGACCTTTCCTGATCTAAGAACATAT
Organism: Eretmochelys imbricata; assembly: GCF_965152235.1. Classification (NCBI taxonomy): domain Eukaryota; kingdom Metazoa; phylum Chordata; order Testudines; family Cheloniidae; genus Eretmochelys; species Eretmochelys imbricata. Next base: position 78,687,990 of record NC_135578.1, read on the forward strand.
CTGGGGTTTTAAATGAGTAGTTTCTAAGTATGATACTGATTCCCCCCCTCCCCCGATACCTAGCCCAAGCTTCTCAGAGCATACCTGTTGCCTTGTCTGCCTCTCCCCCGGAGGACAGACAGACAAAAGGGGAGTCTGTTTAATTTTAAAAAGTTCTAGCCTTCCCATTGGCTCCTTTGGCCAGCTGTCCACTCTTTCTTTTTACCTGTGCATAGCAGTAAGACTTTTTAACCCTTTACAGGTAGAGCAATTAGAGACTGCTACTAAGAGGGATTTTATAGCTGCTGGCGGGGCGTTCATAAAAGGGAGCTACCCTCCCCCTACTTCATTTATCACAGATGGTCTGTACATGGTTGGCCACATGGTGTCCTGACTCTTTCTTATATTTTGAAGAGGAGCCTGGAAGTCTCTCTAAGTTACTAAAAATGAGGAAGAGGAGCCAGCCTAAAAGCCTTGAGTAGGGTCTGCTGCCACCTAAGTAGAGAGGAAAATGGTAGCTGCCATTCTGAGACAGAGCCAATAATGAGAGTGCAGTTTCCAGCCACCTGCAGAGGAATATGTAGGAGAGCTGTGGAGATGGGATTGAAGCAGTGGGACACTTTACCCAAGAGAGCAAGGGGAGAAGAGGATCAAGTGGTTGTCTAGGCGGTATGTCCAGGAGAGAAAGCAAATGTACAGGGAGAAGAGGACTAGGCAGTACGAGACAAAGGGGGTTTCAGGTAGCATAGGAGGGAACAGAACAGATAAGAGGGGAAATAAAATGCCATGCTGGACTAGACAGTGTAATTAACTATGCTGCAACTAAATATCTAAAAATATATAATTTTTCTTACTACTCTTCCATGTAAGCAATTTTTGTAATTACCAGAGGGATGATGTATAGTTGTAATCAGGAGGGGAGCAAGTCTTCTAGATTCTTCTGTATTCTAAGATATTACCTAAATTATTATAAAATAAAATTGAGAACTGCTGACTTTTCTTCTGAATGCTTGGGTTTGATTTTTGAGCTTTCCTGGTTGACTGAAGTCAGGGGAGCAATTGCAAGATTTATTTTGCTATTCTGACAAAGCCATGATTTAATTTAATGCTGTGTCTTTGCTTCAGCTAATTGTCCAATGTTAAAATGGAGAGAGAACCAATTGTAAAGTATAGTAGCTGTTTGTTTAAAGTTTTTCACTTAGGTTTTTCTGATAATTAGATTCCAAATATGAAGCTGCATTTGGCTTTACTCCAGTACCATTCAAAGAGAAAATGGATGGTTGTAAAACTCAAAGGATTTTGAATAAATGCATTCTTCCAGCAATTACTGAAGTGTGCTTAGCTTTGCTGTACCTTATGCAGGTCACTTAGATGAATGGTGATTACATATCTGGATCTAAATTACTAATGAAGGTCCTTTCAGACCGATTAGATTTGTGAATACTTAATAAATCACTTTGTGAATCAGTACAGCTTTATTAAAGTATTTGGTTTTTTTAGGCTTTGCATATTAAGAGTATCATAGCTTTTTAGATTGGTTCAGCTATATGACAAGGGCAATTGAAATGACAGCAAAGTAATGCCAAATAATATTGAATTCCATTTTTTATTTTAGTGTTTTTATGGCAAAGTCCAGTTAGCGTGCGTTTCTTTAATGTTCAGTGCATAAAATATTTAATGAAAACACTGCTATTAGAGTGAGGTATTATGTATCCACACTACTTCCCATTTAGTTGATTTAGATCCACAAATATTTCATGAAATGGTAATATTGTTTTGTAGCAGAGTGGAACAGTTTATATCAATATAATTTAAGTCACTTCATTTAAAATGAAAATGGTTAAAATCATGTCAAAAGATCATAAAGCTAATTTGAGAACTTTTGCTTCTGCTATTTTAGATTAAAGCCTTAAACTAGAAATGTGGTGTATATGCGTTTTTTGTTTACACACAAGCCAAAGTATTCACAATAGTACCGAAATTTGTGCTCCTAAGTCATTTGAAGTCATTCTGGAGCCTATGTTCCAACTACAAACCCTGATGAAGTATAAATCTGGCTGAAGCATTTTGGCTTTCCTAACTTGTGGAAGTACAATATAAGGGTGGTGGTAGTTGCAAATATAGAATGAGGTATTTGCTTATCAATTGCATTTGAGTTTGTGGTGTTACCACAGTAAGGATGCTAATGAGGCGCCCCCATACTTGTCTTTTTCCTTGCAGATGAGCATTTGAAGCATGAAACTTACTAAATTATCACTTCAGATTTACAGACTTTTTTCTGACACCTGAATCATTCATGTCATATAGGAAAAATCCATATTTGAACACTTCAGCATGGGTTTAGGACCCTATTTCTATTTCTGAACACTTCAGGGGTGGGTGGGGAGGGGGGTGTGTGTGTGTGTGTATTTGTGTGAAATGTTCAGAATAGCTCTAATGTATTGGAAGTCTAAATGTTGTTAACACTGAAGGAATTTTGTTTAGAAGTGACAAACTTTATTCCTCTGAAATTTTTAATAAAAATAAAATTTTAGCCCCTTAAGCTACAAACACGTATGTGCTTAACTTTACTCACAGTTATGTAACTAACTACATAATCTTGGTAGTAAAAATATTTTCATTCATCTGCATAACTTAAGAGCAGGCCACTCTTTGCTTGTGGCAAGCAGTGCTATAGATATGTATTACCTTTACTGACAACTTGCAGAACGTCTTCCACAAATTAGGGTGTTTGGCTTTATACTACCGTATAAGCCTAAAAATCAAGTATAGTTATGTACAATTTTAAGAGTGACTTGTTAACTGGCACCGGTAGACAGCATTCTGTACTGAAAATGAGGTTTTATTGCAGAGGAGAGAATTCGTATGTCTGGAGATTATGTAACTGGCTTCCATCACATAACCAAATCCCTTGTCTTTCCTTTACTTACTGGGAATAAATTGGGTTTAAAAAAGTCCACCAAAGTAATAGAGTTTAGAGCTGTGATTTTAATGAAATGGTCAGTGCAGTCTAAACCTGACATGAGCAATATGGAGCACAATAGTGAACGAATATGTTTTGGTTGCACGTGCTTATCAGATCTTATTGGTAATATATAGTCCTTCAGAATGATGTCTGATTGGCTTTTTTAGAAGCAGGCCTCTAGATATATGAATAGGGACTTGGTTTTTAGAGTATGGCTACTTTAGCAAATCTATAGACTTCTTACTTTTTGTAGTAGTAGTTTTTCTGGAGAATGGGACATCAGAACTGTCTCGTGCTAGTCAGCATCACAGTGACTGTGAAGTGTCCTATCTGTGCCAGTCAGTCTCTGTCCTTAACCTTTTTTTGATCCCTGTTATTTACATCATAGTTTAATATAATTCTTTGAAGTCATTCTATTTTACAAAATGTAGATCTCCTTACTCAACTACTTTGAGGAAAAAGATGGTCCTTCAAGCAGACATTAATCATTTTGGACTAGCACAGTCCTTGTCCGACCTGTTTTTGCTTGCCTGTTTACAAAGATAAACCTGTTAATTCAGGAGTGGGCAAACTTTTTGGCCCGAGGGCCACGCTGGGGTTGTGAAATGGTATGGAGGGCCAGGTAGGGAAGACTGTGCCTCTGCAAACAGTCTGGCCCTAACCGCGGCCCCGGGAACCCACCTCCTATCCAACCCTCCCTGTCCCGACTGCCCTGACCCCTATCCACAACCCTGCCCCCTGACAGGCCCCCTGGGACCCCTGACCCATCCATTTCCCCCCCCACACTCCTTGTCCCCTGACCACCCCCTCCCAGGACCCCCGTCCCTAACTGCCCCCCTCAGGACGCCACACCCTATCCAACCCCCCCACTCCCCCGGGTCCCTGTCCTCCCCCTCCTGGGACCACACCCCCTATCCAAACCCCCCCTCCCATTCCCTGTTTCCTGACTTTCCTCCCCACCTATGCCCCATCCACCTGCCCCCCGAGTACCCCCTGGGACCTCCTGCTCCTTATCCAGTACCCTTCTCCCCTGCCCCCTTACCATGCCACTCTGAGCAGCAAGACAGGCTTATTGGAAAGCCTGGGAGGTGGGTGGGCGCAAGCTATGCTGCCTGCGTGGCTGCGGGGGCTAGCCTCCTCGGCCGGGAGCTCAGGGGCCGGGCAGGGTGGTCCCACGGTCTGGATGTGGGCTGTGGTTTGCCCACCTCTGTGTTAATTCAATAGGAGGTGTTAATATTGTGGGGAGTTCTGGATTCTGCTGACTCTAAGCTGCCGTAACTTCCTTAGGCAAGTACAGGAGCCCAGGTTGTGGTGTGGGGGAGGAGGAAGGTATATAAAGTCTTTTAGTTGAGGAATTGTCACTCAGTGAGAGATTTGAAATGTTGAGAGAAATTTGTTTTACATCTGTGCCTTAAACCCATGTCTGCCTTAGCTGGTAAAGTTCTTCATCTATTGTTGATGCAGATCATAAACGTCTTCCTTAAAGTTAGGGGCTACTGCCTTGCAGGAAGCAGTGGTATGGCCTTTGTTCATGAAACAATTGTTTGATATTGACTGTGGCCAGTAATATATCACATCTTACTTTTTTGAGAGAGGTTGTAGTGAGGACTCTTTTTATCTAGATGCTTCAGGTCTCTTTTGGTTATTGTCAGTCTTAGTACAGATATGGTTTTGTCACAGACTGCATTAGTCAATGCAACCAATCTCCTTTATCTTCACTCATTGCCAATGTGTCTTCGGCTGATATTGGAATTATCTGATACCTTCAGTACTTTTAATCATAAGGTCCTGTTGACTCACCTGCAGACCTTGGTGATAGTGGATGGGGTAACTATCCAGTGGCTTTGTTCTTTTATCTCTCTCATGGCAGTGGGTAATTCTCTCCTTTAATAGGAGATTTGGATTAGGGGGTGATATTGCCACCCCTTGATGGCAGTGAGCTTCTGTAAAGGGAAGTGGTGTCCTTCAGTGGCATGATATCGAGGAGTTCTTTCCTTACAACACAGTTGTCAGACACAGTCTGGACAAATACCAATAATTGAGGTTTATCTTGTATATCGCATGGCTCATGCAAAGAGATGCTCAAATACTCTCACTGCTGAAGTTGCAATTGCAGTTGTGATTCAATGTTGCTGTTCAGGTCGGAGATTCTGCGTTCTACTGTGTGGCATGAAAGCTGCAGGCCAGAAATTTTCTTCTGTAGATTCTTTCTTCGGTGACAGGTTTGAAATCACATTAGTGAAGCACATTTTTATAAACTCACTTTCAGAGTAGGGCTTTTTTGCATGGGTTATGTGCCAGGCCACGTAATAGGAGGCTAACGTTACAGTCTGTGATCGGTTGGCAAATCTGGTGAGGAACTGGGCTTCTACATCTGAGAGGTGGGTGTCATCCCTCCCCCCCCCAAAGTTTTCAGTTTAAAGTGTGGCGTTCAGAACCTTGTGGGAATTCTTGATCCATATATACATGGCTAGAAGCGGAATGATGCTGCAAGTTTGAAGATTTGAACTGAGAGATACATATCTGGCAAAGAAGACACATGGCCTTATTATGTTCAACAAAAAAGTACTTTATTCTCCCACCTGTTGGAAGCCTTGATTTTTTTCATCTGTATTTTCTTTTTCCGTTTGCACTTGCCTTCCATTGTTAGATGGGTAAGAGAAGTTTTGATTAAATATTTCCACACCAGCTAGTCACTGTGTACTTTATTCAAGGAGACACAGGCTCCAGCCAGGGGTTGCTGGCCTTTCACCAAGTCCACACCCCCACCTGCCTCTTCCTGCTCCATGCCGCCCCTTCCCCCAGTGAGCTGTGTCCTTGCTCCTCCCCCTCTCCCTTCCAGAGTCTCCTGCTGGTATGAAACAGCTGATTGCAGTGTGCTGCAGGCAAGGGGACTGAGGACCTTACTCCTCCCTCTCCCAGCTGCGATCAGCTGTTTCACAGCTTCGATGCTGTTGGGGGGGGGGGGGAGGAGCAAGGCTGCAGCACCCAGCCCCCCTCCCTCCCTTCCCCCGAGCTGCCTCCAATGCTGCGAAACAGCTGATCGCTGCAGGGGAGGGGTTGGGCATTGTGTCCTTGTGCCTGCTTCCCAGAGCTGCCTCAATGCTGCAAAACAGCTGATCATGGCGTGAGGGAGGGGCAGATACTCATGGGGGGGGCGGGGAGTGTCTGCAGGCGGAAGGTGCTGGGGGAAGGGCAGGGGGCTGACAGGGGCTGCTGGTGGATGCTGAGCACCCACCATTTTCCCCCACAGAGTTGGTTCCTGGCAGGAGCCACATATTATCTTTTGAAGAGCTGCATGCGGCTCCGTAGCTGCTGGCTGGCCACCCCTGCATTAGAGACTTCACCAGTTTACCATCCTAATTTCATATTGTTGTATCCAGCATAATGGGAATTCTCTTCCACCTACAGCCTTGTAGAGAAGAAGCTATTTTGTAGAACCATGATGGAAAATGAACATTTAATCATTTTTAGCTGCACATAGTGGGGAGAAGATTTTAGTTTAGGCTTTTCGGGGCTCTCTTGTTTAGTAAAGATTCGCTTTTTGAAAAGGGCATCTTAATGACTGGTTGTTTTCAAGTCTGATTCTCTGTTTTTGGCAGTGGAGAGCAGACACAGTATGAGTTTCCACTTGATGACCATTTTGTAGAGAAGTTCCACAGCTTAATTACACAATGGTTTTTTCCCCTGTTTGCAGCTGGTTGGAAGCAGAACCAGACCTGTCAGTCAAGGCAGGTTGGGAGGGATCACATTGCTGAAAATACCAGCAGCTTTAGACAGTTGCCTCCAGACCATCTTCTCAGAACAACAGCAAAGCAAAACAAAACCTACTTGTTCTTGTGATTTGGAAATTTGGGTTTGTGTGTGTGTGGTGTTTTTAAAAATAAAAAAAAAAAAAGTCACTCAATATGAGCAAGGGAAAGACACTGCTCAATTTCTTGTGTTGTAGCAGCAATTAAATGTTTTTTATTCTAGAAGTGGAAATTTAAACTTTTCTATTAAAGATAATGTCTTTTCATTCTCAGGTTCGATGGATGATGTACTGGATTGTGTTTGCTCTTTATACAGTTACTGAAACAGTAGCAGACCTAATGATCTCTTGGTAAGATTTTGCATAATATGGGACATGGGATGGTATAATTTTTTTCTGATGATTTAATGTAGAGATGATAATGTAATTACCAACTTTTATTTATAGGTGACCTTTCCAAGAACTGCTATAAGGAACTTGCATAATGAATAGTGTCCCCCATTTCTAAATTTGTGGTGCCTTTTAATTCCTTACAGAGTGGGGATAGAAAAATGCTACTAATACAGTAAAGCACAAGAGAGGAGAATGGAGTTGTAAAACTCATGCAAAAAAATCTGGTGTCATAAATAAAATAGTGTATTGCAAGAAAATATGGAAAGATTTTTAAATCTCTTACCCTTTCTGCTTTTGATGGCATTACATTAAATGAAAACCAAATAAGTCAACGAAACAGATAATGCTCTCTTAAATAATTAATTTTAAATCAATATAGATGTTAAGAACCTTAGATGAAAAGGTAGTGTCACATTTTGTTGCAAAAAACAAATTTGTTACACATTTTTTTTACAAGGCTTTGTTTTTAGTAGTGAATTAACATCTACCTTCTTATCAGAGTATTTGCATAACTTTTTATCTGCAGGCTTCCCTTGTATTATGAGTTGAAGATCGCTTTTGTTATTTGGCTGCTCTCTCCATATACTAGAGGGGCAAGTTTAATGTATAGGAAGTTTCTCCATCCTCTTCTTTCTTCAAAGGAACGGGTAAGAAATTATTATTTTCAAAGTTTGGCATTAAATGCAAGAATTAAATCTTTTTTTTTTGTGCTTAAACGTTAATGTATTAACTGAGGCCATGTCTGCACTACCGCTTATGCCAGTGAAACTTATGTTGCTCAGGGGCGTGAAAAAACACCTCCCTGAATGACAAGTTTCACCGTCATAAGTGGTGGCATGCACAGTGCTTCTCCCACTGACGTAACTACTGCTGCCGCCCATTAAGGGTGGTTTAAATATGTTGACAGGAGAGCTCTCTCTCCTGTCAGCATAGAGCGGCTACACGAGAGATCTTACAGTGGTGCAGCTGCATTTGTACAGCTGTCCCACTCTAAGGTCTGTAGTGTAGACATAGCCTAATATATAATATACTTATATATAAGTTTAAAATATATTTATATTTCATCTTCAAGTCTTCTATCAAAATTTTGATGATAAAATAATGCTATGGGGTAATACTACTTCATGACTTTCAGGGATTTTGTGTGCAAACTTAAATATGTATTTTGATTTGATTTTTTTTTTAGGAGATCGATGGGTATATTGTACAAGCCAAAGAACGAGGTTATGAAACTATGGTGAATTTTGGGAGACAGGGTTTAAATTTGGCAGCCACTGCTGCAGTGACTGCTGCTGTGAAGGTAAATTCATTTATACTAAACAGTTCAGAGTAAATATTATGGACAAAAAAGCGAAGTGGTATTGGATATTTACCTATCTTAAGTCAAAGAATTAATTCTAAAAGTAACGTGTTTAAAAATAGGGGGATGTAATTTAAGGACTGCAATTTTGTGAGCATCTTTATACTATGTTGGTTTTAAAATGAATAGCGTGTAATTTTTTGGATCATGGAGATCCGCTGCGTGTGGTAAATCAAAATATAGACTACACTGTTATGTTCAAGCTATTAGTGAAAGATGAACATTCTTTTTTTTCTGTCTTTGTTGCACTTTCTTGCTGGTAATCACACTGTTTACAGGATTTCTGGCTTCTTTCTGCGGTCTTTCTTCAATCAAGCTGAGGTAACTGCATCTGCAAAATAAGGCATGACATATTACTACCCCAGATAAAAGCTGGTTTGTGCGATTAATTCCTAGTTTGTGATTTCAGATCCAATTTTTAAAGTAATGCACTACATGAAAGCTTGCCTCATAGTTGTCTGATTTGCATATTCTTGCTTTGAGTAGCATTTTTATGTTAAATGTAATGTCAGTTTAATAACTTGTACATATTCATGGTTGCCTGCCACTTAACTGAAATTAATGAAGGGGGTTTCCCAAAATATTTGATTGAAAAGCCACTAACTGAAGGCAACCAAGAAAGCTGTCAACTTTTAATTCGTGAAATAAGTCTAGAAACAACTTATACGCTTGAAAGATTTATTTTGGTTAACATAGAAGATTGAAGAGGTTGAACTGACTAGTATAGTTTAATCTTTGAAGTGTAAACTGCACTTTTTTACTTTAAAAAAAAATGCAGGAAATAGCATTTGGAATTCATACATTCTGATTTGGTAAACAATTTCAGGTGTAATTTCCAGTGAAAACAAGTGAAACTAGAATGCTTAAAGTAATGGTATTGAAAAGTTTTTAAAGCTCCAAATAAGCCACTAAAAAGTAATATATACAAATGTTATGTAAACATCTTAAAATGGCAACACAGTTGACCTGTTGTTTGGGAGAAACATGTTGACTGTTGGGCTTTTGGATCCAATGAGGAAAATTAAACAGACTTCCATAAAGGAATATTTTTCACATTACCACTTAAAGACATCTGTCAGATTGCCCTGATTTTGGCATTTCTCTTGACAACATTGTAAGCAGTTTCACTTTCTGGTTTTCATACACTAGTGAATGTTGCACTGTTTGGGATGTTCAGACACTGCACGGAATGTGTTTCAAAGTTTCCATTGGAATATTAATTATAAAACATTTTCCTTGGTCTGAAATTTAAAATTTAGATCTATAAACCTAAATATTCACCTGTATCATTAAGATGTGATAAATTGATTCAGCCGTCTCTGGTGTGATGCCAGTCAGCCCAGCAAAAAGCTAGCCTGTTGCTATCCCAACATCTAACACACCTTACGTCTTATTACCTAAATGTAACTTATAATACAAATAAAATTGAATACTGTAATTCATACTATTGTAGAGTTTGTATAAACAGCTGTCCACCTTTTAAAATGCTATAATTAAGAAAACATTCTTTTGTGTAAAGGTTTATTTTTAAACAAGACTTGGAAAAAGTATCCAAACTTTTATTTTCTAGGACTCCTTAACTCTTTAAAAGTGAGATTTTTCTGCCTGAGTGGTCTTCAAAAGATCATTGTAATTATAAAGAAAAGTGCATGGTGAGCTTATGTTTGCTGGACATTTGTTTCATATTGGTGGTGGTTGTTTGTTCTTATGTATTAATCATTTTAAGTTATCAATGCTACATGCATGAAGCCATAACAATTTTAAACAAATTATATTCCTATGGCAGTATGCCCTAAATATCAGAGTGGGAACCGGGGACTGGGAGGGAATATCAAAAATAGTCGTTTTTAACTAATGTGAACTCTTTTAAAAGGAGGTTAGTATTGCTGTTTGAGCAGAACACTCCTATTTTAATTTGCCACACTGTGCACTCTGAAAAGATAAAATGACCACCTGCAGTATTACACTACTGCTTTGTGGTCATTTCCCTCCCTCCAATATCTGGCCGGCCGGCCATGATTACATCACAATGATTTACTTCTGGCTGGCCAGGAATATTCAAAGATACAGAATTTGAAGTTTACATTCAGACCCAGCTATTCCTTTCTCTCTGAAGTAACAAATAATTTCTGCCTCAGTGTCAATGAGGTTTGGATTTCAAAGCCATTCAACTGTGAATGGAAGGATACCTATTCCGTTTTTAATTTTGTTATGCATCCTCATGAATATCTGTACAATTAATCCAATGCAAATAAGTTGCTTGGGAAAAATGACAGTCATAGTATCAATGTGTTTGTAAAGAGGAGGGAGAGAGAGAGCAAACTCCCGAGAACTCTTAAGCTATATTAATATCAGAAATTCTCTCTTTAATGCCCTATGCCATTCCAAAAGCTTGGGTGTAATTCCTTCATGTTTGCACTTGGAGATTGCACATGTGTTCTTTCTGGAGACTTCATTCCTACTATATAAAGGACTTGCTAGTTTGCCCAAGTCAGCTGTTCCTGCCTCCAACAAGTGAAGAGAACAATACCTTTTAACAGCTGACATTGAAGAAGGAGACTTGCAATTCCAGAAATTATTTTACGACTGGAACAACCCACACTGTAGTTTTCCACATCTATACCCAGGGTGTTACAGATGGCCTTGAGCCTGCCTGTCTCTCTGCCTTGGTGGACTTCTTGTGATGGATTTAGTATATCTGCCTCCCAGCCTCTACCCACGTTGATCCCCAGAGGCTGATGCAAGGTTAGTTGCACTTGGCTGGTAAATGAGAATAGCCTCCCTCAAGAAGTCTGGAGAATCATGTGGACAAAAATTTCTGTTGAATTGGGTGCTTACCTCAGGGCAAATCAACAAAGGTTGAGTCTACTTTTGAAGAGAGATCTTCAGTACTTATGACTCCATCACTCTAGTATCTGAACACCTCACAATTTTCAGTGTATTCACCCTCACAGTATCATGTGAGGTTGGAAAATACTAAAATCCCATTTTATAGACGGGGAAACTGAGGCACAGAGATAAGTGACTTGCCCAAGGTCATGCAGGGAGATCATTTTGAATTATCTGGCCAAGTTTTTGATATGGCTATCTAAACGTTTTATCCTGTTTTATCCTGCTTTAGAGGAATACTCAGCTGCATTTGGGAGGGCTAAACAGTTGAAACTGTCTCAGAGGCTGCTATGATCAGTCTGCAGTTTCATCTTTGTCAGACTTTACATACATCATTAGGACCATGTAGAGAACCATAGTGGCCTTTATAACAGTAGAAAGGCTTCTTTGGCTGAAGCAGCGGTTGGCTGATCAGATATTTAAGGCCAGATTGGTCACTTAACCTTTCAGTAGGGCTGCTTTTGGTGAAGAACTCCAGCAGCCAAAGCCTTTCAGAGATAAGGGGAACATAGGGCTGCAACATCACAGGCACCTCTCCTTCTGTTCAGTACTAATCTCAGCCTAATGGGATAGGCTTACTCTTTCCACTGTATAGCTCAGGGAAAATTTTTCCTGAAAACAAGGCCTTGGGCAAAATTATTGCTTTTGTCCCAAGGAAGAGCTTAGACGACACAGCTACTTTTTCCGTCTTAAGTAAACAACATGAAGGTATACTGAGGCATGCACCCTCCCCCCAACCCCCAAGGTTAATCACCATCAGCCAACAAGTGTTTAAACATCACTGTTTGCTTACAATAGGTGCTAATTGATGTTTCAACCACTGTTAGTTAACCTGCATTAGCTAACACAAATTAAAAGTCAATTTTCTTAGTCTAGAGGTGCCCTTGGTCAGGTTTTTGTGAAGTTAGTCTATGTGCAGTGACCACATGCTTTTTACCAGAGCATGTCAGCTATTTTAAATATATCATCTGAGAGGCTGTTACATGTCGACTTGTGTGCGGGGAATGGATAGTGGTATTGAACCCAAAGCTCTGCCTGCACCTCTCTTCCTGGATTTTGAATCATAAAGGTGTCACACAGTCTTAACATTTTAAGAAACTAATTAAAACAAAAACACAAGCATGGGTTAATATGTGCAGCAGTGCACTGTGGTGAGGAAGCCCTAAATACAAGGCTTGTATTTTAATCTTTTATTTAGTGGGTATATTTGGTGTCCCAGGTTTTCAGTGATTTCATAGCTGTGTAATTAACCCCTTCATGTGGAATTGTGCTTCAAAAATCTTTATTCATTTAAAAGAGAATTTTAAACTTTATGTGGAGATAGCCTTGAAAATGTGCCATGTAAACTGATTCAGCAATATTTGCCTGTGTCTGTAGAGAGTCTGTAACAGTAGCTGTGAGAGATGTGAGATGAATGGGGTAGTTTAATCAGGAGCTCATGGAGTCTGAAATTGCAGAATTTGGCATTTTTCCAAGATACCATGGACTTCACACTGCAGCACTTTTACTGTGGAATACATCGATTTGCTGCAGATAAAATTTTCCTTTGTTGCCCTGGCCTGCCAGGATTTGCCTGCAGCTGCCTCTTCCTCTTCAACTTTCCACGAGAGGGAGTTAATTACAGTATATTCTCCCTGCAGTGTTCCATGGACCAAGCACCAGGGAGTCAGAGAGCCAGAATTAGGGAGCAGGAGGAGTCAGAGGTGTAGACTGGCAAAACAGCACAGCTGCGGATACTCAGGGAGCTCAGCTCCTGGAGCTGGTTAAAGGCTTCCTGTTGCCTTTGAATACATTAGCCAGGCCACTGTTACAAAATCATGGTGTCTGAGACCTGAAGAGGGGTGTTATGCTTTTTGGGCAGCGTAGTGGGAAGTACCATGCTGGAAGATAATTAGTGAGAGTTTAACAAATTATCAACTAAGTCACAGGTGTGTGTGTGTGTGTGTAGTTGAGAATTGGATTTAAGAGTATTTCATCATGTAGTAAACTAATGTTCCTGTGGAAATTCGAGCTGCAGAGAGAGAAAAGACTTGATCCTGATGAATGCATTATTTAAAAAATATTTTTCTATTAAATATCTTTTATCATTTTGTGACCTTTAAATTCTAGTCATTAGAAGTGGCTTTTTGGCTGTCATTTTGGGTTCCATTGTATCATGATATGAAGAATAATATTGGTCTGCCACGGAATTGTTTCTTCAGTAGCTCCTTCATTATTGTTCATTAGCAGCAGTGCCTAGAGGCCCCAATCAGGATAGGGACCTGTTGTGCTTCACACAGTGAACGTGTGTAGTAAGTCACAGTCACTGTTTTCCAATAGTATATGAAAGTTATTCCAGTTTCATCCTCTGTGTTCCGTAAAATGTAATTAAGGATTTGCAAGACCTATTCATTTAACAACAACAACAAAAAAAGATTTCCAATGTTTTATTTGCTATCTGCATAACAAAGTTGATTGACATTTTCAATCTTGGAGGGTATATATGGGATGAAGGAGCCCTGATGGAGCCATTTTGTATCATCTTTTATATGCACATTGAGTGAGGCAGTGCTCCACAAGAGCCCTTGTCTCACTGAGTGCACAGCTTTCATAGGACACAGCATTACCTTCCTCTCTGCCAAACACTTCTGCTTTTTCTATGTTCTCTTGAAAATAAACTTAAAAGTTCTATCCAAAACCTACACTGAAAAATATAGCAGCTAAGTAGATTACTAAAATTGGGAAACATTAAATACTAGGATTGCAACTCTAATTCTTCTCTGTGCATGTGCATTACAGTAGTCCATTTCATCGTCATATATTATATTAGTTCCACAGAAATAATTAGGTAATGCTTAGTGAAAGAGTTTAGATTGTAAATGGGTGTTCGTGTGGGCCTGTTCTTCATTTTGGGTCCCTCACTGCAAAGATTGGGTATTGTGTAGTGATTGAAGCTGGGGTCTACTTATTGATCAGTGATAAAAATATATCTCCTTTGCCTCATTCACTGCATGGAGATTGTATTGCAATGCACAGACACAAGGGTGACCCTAGGCAAAACACACTAATGTGTATATAGGATAAAAGTATAGTATCTTATCAGCATGTTTATTGATTGATATTTGTATCAAATACTTTTCATACTGTGGAGAAACAAGTACATCTTTATGTAATATGTTTTGGTAATTTTAATTAAAGGGCTATTACAACTACATTCAGATATATTTGAAAAGTGGTACTAGGTGGTACATTGTCTGATGGATTGGGCATTAAAGGCTTTTTTTGGGGAAAAAATCTCTTTTAATCCACCTAGAATAAGGAATAAATAAATCAGAAATAAAAAGCAGTGTCCAAAGCATTAGGCATTGGGACTACTAACTTAATTCATGATTTTTAAAAATTCCTTTTACAAGGTATAGTCTAATGTTAAGCTTGAACAAAATGCTCCTTGTCACAGTTCTCAGGGTAACTGCACCTCTGACCCCTTTGTGGCCTCCTTCAGGGTACCCCACTTGGCATCAGGCCTCTAGCCATTATCTTTCTTAGGGCGGAGTCCCACAACTCTCTCTGTCTAGACTGCGGATTTAGGCTACAATTCTTCAGTTCACTGTGATCATCTCAGCAGGTCTGTATTTAGTTTAGCACTTACAGTCCTGGTCTCTCAGGGGCAATGACAGAGTTAATCTGTGACCAGTCAGCCTTTGTAAAGCCAAGTATTTATTTGGAACAAAAGCATTGTAGAGAACACATCTTAAAAACAATAAACTGCTTACATGCATGTCTGGTTTCCCAGGTGTCACGCATCTTCCACATGGGGACCTTAGCAGATTTTTAAAGTACTTCAGGTCCTCTCAGAGGGCCAGCCCCTCTGGGCCCAGTCTGAAGTCTGTCAGTTCTTGGATCAAGGGGAATGACCTCTCTCCCCATGTTAGGGTGGTCACGTTGTATAGTTTTTTGTTATTTCTTTGACAGCCTGTTTAATGAGGTCATGCCAGTATATACGATCTCCCTAGAGGGCAAAGCTTCTCCAGACTTGTTCCTTGTCTAAGGGTTTGCCCTGTGACTTTAGTTCCTGCAGGAAGCTCCTGTAATTTTCCAGTGGAGCCAGAATACAATCCCATAAAGACCCACGTAACATTTATAAAGTTGATAGTCTTGAATATTCCATGTGTCCATAGTATGTCACAATATTTACATGAGGAAAAAACACAAACATGAATGCTGCTTAAAACAAATGAACATCTACTGCATGTCTCTGTTAAGAGAATTTTGTAATACAGCAAGAAAGCATGTACTTAACCTTACCTCAATTTGAAGAGCAAATCTAAAGTTTTCTCCATTTGTTCTTGAAAAGTGCTATCATTGTGTTCCAGGGTCAAGGTGCAATAACTGAACGGTTGAGAAGTTTCAGTATGCATGACTTAACAGCTATTCAAGGAGATGAGCCAGTGGGACAAAGATCCTATCAGACTTTACCTGAAATCAAAAAGAAAACGAAAAGTTCTGTCAATGAGTCTCTGGGTATGTATCTTGTTAAAGTTTTGGGGTACTCATGTTGTTAAATTCTGATATGTAAAAGCCAGGAAGTGGAAAGAGCAGAACTTTTTTATTCTCTTAAATATTTGTGGTGGAAAAAACCCCAATCTCTTCCTGCAAATTTGAATAGATCTGGCTTGATATGCAGTGTTTTCAACTAGGATTATATCCATCAAAACTGAGCTTCTGAACTCTTTTCTTGGTGGTTCTTTTCCCTTCGTGGCTCTACTGGGGGAGATATGAGGATAATCTATTTGCTATCTATCTTGTTGAGTCTGTGGTTTGTGTTGCTAACTTAAATAAATAAAAGAAATGCTGACGTGCAAGTCAGATTTATTGGATGCTACCCATAATTGTCACTGTTGATGTCATGGAACATGTGAAAAGTTGTGGCAACTAAGTAAATCGGAAGAGAACAAACTAATGAAAAACGGGTGAATGTAACAGGCTTTTTAAAAAGATGGTTAAAAAGTGAACATGCTTGTAGCAACAAAAGTAATTTTAGTCCATTGAGGAGCTGCCATAGGAAAATTAAAATTTGGGAGTGAAGAATAGTACTTAGTGACACAGCATTTCAGTTTCTGTGCTGTATCTTAAGTGCAAATGCACAAGTTAACAGGTGGTTTTCCAGAATTTTTTGACACTGTAGATTAAATAGTAAAGTTTCTGGAAGGTATCACAACTTCCATTATTAATGAATAGCACTTATGAATCTCTGCGCTACTTTAAAGAAAATGAAAAAGTTCAGAAGGGTAGAAATCATCTCTTATAGCTAAGTTTTTGCCATGGCTATTTTTAGTAGAAGTCCTGGACAGGTAACAGGCAATAAACAAAAGTTCACGGGAGCCCGTGACCTGTTCTGACTTTCACTAAAAATATCCCTGACAAAACAGGTAGGCAGGTTCAGCACACAGTGCTGCTGGGGCTCCTGGGTCCCCCACCTCTCTGGTGCGTGGGAGCTCTGGGGTCCCGTCCCTGTGGGGCTGGGCTGCTGTGGAGTCCCCTTGCCCTCAGGGCAGCTGGGAGCTGCAGGGTCCCTCTGTTGCGGCTGGGCTGCTGCGGGATCCCCACCAGGGCTGGGGGTGGGAGCTGAGGAGGTGGCTGGGAGCTCCAGCCCCGGGGCAGAAAATGTCACAGAGGACAGTGGAAATTACGGATTCCATGACTTTGTGACATAATTGTAGCCTTACTTATAGCTGAAGTCTGACTAAAATTATAAAATAGCTGCTGCCTCTTACAAAGGAATAGTTCTGCTTTATTTTCCTCCTTTCTGTTTCATTTAAGTCGGGGGTAGTCAATAGGCAGACTGTGGGCCAAATCCGGACCGCCAGATGCTTTTGAAAGGACCCCAAAATCTTTTCATTTACTTATCATTAGTGTCGGTTTATTATTATGATTATTATTATTTTTCTCTGGAGGCTAGACCTTGACTATATCTTTGACCAAGAAATTTGGACCTTGACACAAAATAGACTACCCCTGATTTAAGTATTGAAAAGCCGAAGGTAAGTATTACATGAAAAATGGCTTTCATTATTTAAATAATATCCATACAGGGCATTTCCTGGGGATTAAGAGCTATCTGGAGCAGGTGATAACATTAGCTTGAGCTGAGGATCAATTCCCAGGAAGTGCCTGGCATAGAGACCGTCATCTAAATAAAATATGAGAGTTGGTCAGTGGAAAAGCCTACAAATTCCTATTGTATGTGTACATATGGTTGTATTACAGGTGATGCAGCTGCTATGTACATGGTGTTTCTAGATAACTAATACATTATCTGTTGAATTGTTTGACAATGATCTACTGACATTCCTGTTTGAGTAAATGAACATTTATCCAAATACAAATTAGTTTCATCTAAATTATCTGTATTATTAAATCGTAAAATATTTAGTCTTGTTAAACTTGATCCATTTAGTAATCTACTTGTTTGTTTTTTTGCATTTTATATGTATTTTCTATTTCTAGATACAAAATAAAATGTTTCAGAAAGGTCATAGCTAAGCTTTGAAATTGTATATTGGAAACAGCTGCGCCCTCTGGTGAGAATCTTAATAACTCAGTTAAATTTAGGGTAGGTACAGTCATAATTTGCACTCGGCATGCAAAAGGTAGGGACCTGTTGTCCTTTTCCTCAATGCTTAAACAGGAGTTCCTTTTCTTAAAGAAGTTTTAAGAGTGGAAACAAGTTTTGGCACTGTGTTTATAGAGATAAGGATGTCTTGCACTTACCTCTATGCACAGAAATTTGAAAAATGATTTGTATTAGGAGCTTGCCTGTTCTAAATCTTATAAGGTGATCTCGAACTGCAAATCCCTTAATACTGGGGTAGGGAGGCTAGTGATGTGGGTTGTTCTTTTAAATATATATTCCCAAATACAAAACATCACTAAGGTTGAGTACATACATTTAAAAAGTAAGCCTTCTTAAACCCTCAAGAACAGTGCAGTTAACCAAAAATGTATGTATGTTCAAGTGCTGTTCATGTCAATTCCAAGTAGGTGTGCGCATGCCACATACACAGTCATCAGAAGGTACCCGTTGGGTCAGCTGAGGCACCCCCTGGAGTTGCTCCTTCATGGCGCCGCACAGAAGTCCAATACCAACCCTCCACATCCTCAGTTCCACCGCCAGTGATGGTCGTTGGACCTGTTTCTCTTGCTTCAGCAAGCAGTTCTCTAGTGATTTCTCTTATCTCCAAACCTGTAACTCGTTAAATAGTTTAGTATTAGTTATAGTTAGTTTGTGTTCGCCTCCCCCAATTTGTTTCCCTTCTTGGAGTTCAGGGTATGTCTCGATCCCAAGGGTTTAAACCAGGGGTCTCAAACTCCAAGTCCACGGGCCATCTGCGGCCCGAGAATCTCCCCGATGTGGCCCGCGGGGATCCAGCAATTTTGGGGTCGAATCTCTCCCTTGGCCCTGCCTTTTGCGCCCCCCCCAACCCCCGGCGTGTCCCCTGGGCCATTTACAATGGCCCGGGGCCCCGCCCACCATCGGCCACACAGCGGAGCTGAGCAGCTTCTGCCTGCTCGCTCCATGTGGCTCTTGGCCCCCGCCTGTGGCCCCGCTCTGAGCACTCCTGTGACCAATGGGAAGCTGCGGGGGCAGTGCCTGGGGAAGCAGCGCATGGAGGCCCCCCGGCCTGCCCCGTCTTGGAGCCCCAAGTAAGTGCCGCACCCCCGACCCCTTCCCAGAGTCTGCACCCCACCCCTCCTGACATACCCCCTCCCGCCCCCAACTCTCTCCCAGAGTCTCTGTCCCCACCCCCTCCCCACACCTCCCTCCAAACTCCCAGAGCCTGCACCCAGTACCCAAACTCCATCCCAGAGCCTGCACCCCAGACCCTCCCCCATCCAAACTCCCTCCCAGAGCCCAACCTCTCACCCCTTCTGCACCAACTCCGTCCTAGAGCCTGCACCCCAATCCCCTACCCCAGACCTCCTTCCTCATCCAAACTCCCTCCTAAAGCCGTAGGCAGGTTGGGGGCAGAGTTTGGGGGGGAATGGAGTTTTGTGGGGCAGGTTCTGGGCGGCATGAGTGACATTATTGGCCCTCTGCAAAGGTTTGAGGACTGGCACTGGTCCTAAGATAAATTGAGTGTGAGACCCCTGGTTTAAACTGTGCAGGACCTCCCACAAACCTATGCCAAAGGGTGATCCCCACGATTCCTGCCTAAAGTGCCTTGGGGAATCCCATCAAACAAATCATTGCAGGATCTGCAAAGGATTCCACCCTGGAACTGAAAAAGAAAGGGACTTCAGGCTCAAGCAATTCATCATGGAGTCAGCCCTCTGTCCCCAACCAGCACCAGGCTAGCAGGACACGGCACCCAGCACCTCTGTGCATAGTGCACTGGCCTCTGTTAGAGGCGCTACAGCACTGAGGAAGGACTGTACGCATAGAGACTCTCATCACTATCACTCCCTGGCACCGAAGTCCACATATACAGTTGGCATTGACCAGAGGCACAAGAAGGGGTCCGTAGAGTTTTGCGCCAGTGGACTCTCCTGTTAGGGAGTGCCAGGTGGAGGAGTTGGAGCTCCCTTCCACCCCAGACACATTCGAGGCAGCCATGATGGCACCAGCGTCCCCTGCCAGGTGAGAAAGACCTCTGGCACCACAAGGTATGGTGCCATCCAGGGGCAAGCCAGCAGTGATGGAGCACCGCACGCCTTCTTTCCTCTTCCTGCCCCCCAGCACCGTTCCCCAGCACTGTCCCACTTGGCACCGCTGTGGTGTCTGTGCTTGGAGTCACTCACTGGACTCCGAGGCAGAGTCTTAATACTCAAGGCGTGGCCAGCAAAGTTCAGAATGGCGCTACTATAGGAAGGTCAAGCCACCCACCATGGTACCGTGGCCGGTGCAGTGGCAGAGGCCCAAGGAATGGCCATTCTGGACCCCGTGGGCATACCATCAGGCCCAGGGTACGTATTCCAGGGGCTCCCAGTCTGTCGCTTCAGAAGGGCATGCCCTTTAACCGCCCCGGGACCTTCTCCTACCATGAGACACAAAGACAGCTTTGGACCTTGAAGAAGATGCCTGTGCAGATGCTGGCACTGAGACCATTCCCGGCACCAAACAGGGCACTGTGCAGGATGAAAGCTGGGGGTCAGAAGGGCCCGGTAATGCCCAGGGCATCCTTGTCATCGTCCTGCCGATGAGGCAGTGGAGAGGTGGTGGTCTTTTTGCGCTACCCTCCCACCCCCTTGACAATCGAGCCCACGGAGCTGTTGCACAGGGTGGCCCAAAACATGGGTCTCCAGGCCAAGGAAGTGGTCAAGTCAGTGGACCCCATGGTGAACGTCTTAGCACCAAGGGGCCCTCAAGGGTGGCATTACCCCTCATAAAAACTATCCAGGCCACCACTAAGACCTTGTGGCAGACTCATGCCTCTATCCCACGTACAGCTAAATGGATAGAAAGGAAATCTTTTGTACTTTCAAAAGAGTACAAATACCTTTTTATTCATCAACAGCTGAGGTCACTGGTGGTAGCAGCTGCGAATGAGAGAAAGATAGGGGCAGCAGGGCCCAACTCCAAAATCCAAGGACTCGAAGAAGCTGGACCTCTTCAGCAGAAAGGTGTACTCCACCAGGGGTGGGAGTGCGGGCTCCAGCTTCAGATTGCTAACCAGCAAGCAACCTTGAGCTGCTAGAATTTCAATTCATAGGATAGCATGACGAAGTTTAAGGAGCTGATCCCTACAGACTCTAGAACAGAGTTTGCAGCTGCGGTGGAGGAGAGCAAGTCAGGGGCAAGGACCTCATTGCAGGTCTCCCTGTATGCAACTGACTCAGCCACGTGAATCATGTCCTCTGCCATAGCCATGAGAAGTTTGTGGCTTCAGCTGTCAGGCCTCCCCACAAAGGCTCCCCAGACAATCCAAGACCTGTTCTTTTGATGGCTCGGGGTTGTTTTCAGAGCAGAAGGACTCCAAACTCCATAGCCTAAAGGATGCAAGGGTAACATTTAAATCCCTGGGACTGCATACACCCCGGCTACCCAGAGAAAGCATGTTAAGGCCCAACCTCCCCCGCATTCCTGTCCTCCCCAGCCTAAGCAGGACTTCTCCAGGAAGCAGGGAAGGAATAACAGATCAATCAAGGCCAGGGCTTGAAGAGGCAGTCCTCCGGTTCCAAGCATGCCTCTTCGATGGTGTGCATCACCAGTCCAGTCACTGGATCCTTCTCCCTGTTTTCTGAACAGTCTATCCCACTTCTATCCTGTGTGGGTCCAGATAACCTCAGAATGCTGAGTTTTCTCTGCACCATAGACATGGGCTATTCTCTCCAATTCTGCTTCTCCCCTCCTTCCCATCCCCCTTCCATGTCCCTCTTCAGGGACTCTTCTCACAAACAATCTCATGCAGGAGGTGCAAAGGCTCCCAGTCTCAGGAGTGGTAGAGGAGGTCCTTCAGGGCCTAAGGGTCAAGGTTTTTTACTCCCAATATTTCTTGAACCCTAAAGCCAAAGAGGGTCTGAGACCTATTCTCGACAGATTCATGAAGAAATGGAAGTTCAGCATGATCTCTTTGGCTACCATCATCCCCTCCCCGGATCCAGGGGGCTGGTATGCCACCCTGAACTTGAAGGACACATACTTGCACGTATTGATAGTCCCATCCCAGAGACTTTCTCAGGTTTGTAGTGAATTGTACAGTTTACAGTCCTTCCCTTCGGCCTGTCAGTGGCCCCTCAGGTGTTCACCAAATGTGTGACAGTCATGGCCGCCTTCCTGAGAAGACGGCAGGTACAGGTGTTCCTGTGTCTCATTGACTGGCTTGTCAAGGGCCACATCAGGGCTCAAGTAGAGGCACATGTACATCTGATGCAACTGACCTTCAAATGTCTGGGTTTATTGCTGGATATGCCCAAGTACACCCTATCCCCAAACCAAAGGATAGAGTTTATAGGAGCAGGCCTAGACTCCACCCAAGCCAGGGCATTCCTGCCAGAGTTGCGCTTTCATGTGTCCCATCATAGAGGAGACTCAGCGTTTTCCCCACCACGACAGCACCGAGCTGCTTGAAGCTGCTCAGTAACATGGCCACTTGCACATATGGCTGGCTTCAGTATGCTGTCCAAGCAGGGACAGCTTGGACAGGGTAGTCTCGCTTTCTACTCTGGTTGTTAAATCCGTCCAGTGGTGGCTCAACCCTCAGGCAGTTGTGCAGGAGTGCCCTTCTCCAGGTGGTAACCATCGATGTCGCTGGCCACGGATGCTTCAGTGTTGGGATGGGATGTGCATCTAGGGGCCCTCAGGATACAAGGCTTCTGGTCTCAAGAAGAACTCACTCCATATCAATGTCAGAGAGCTGAGACCGGTTCGCTTAGCCTATCAAACCTTCCAATCCCACCTGGAGGGCAGGTGTGTATCAGTTATGATGGACAATACAACACCGATCTTTGTTTTATATAAAAGAGACAGGGTGGAGCTCTCTCCTCCCTTATGTCAGGAAGCCCTCAGCTATGGGACTTCTGCATAGTTCACTCAATACACCTAGAGGTGTCTTAACTTCGGGGATCCTAGAATGAGCTGATGGACCACCTCAGCAGATTCTTCCAAGGCCAAAAGTGGTTGATTCGCCCGGACATTGTGAACAGCATCTTCCAATGGTGGGGAATTCCTCAGGTGGACCTGTTTGCGATGAAACTGAACAGGAAGTGTCAGCAGTTTTGCTCCTTCCTGAATCACAGCCCAGGCTCAAATGCGGACACCGTGGAAGGACTGTCTGTTCTATGCATGTCTTCCGCCACACACACTCGTTCACAAGATCCTGCTCCAGGTCAGAAGAGACAGCATCAGTCATCCTGATAGCACTGGCCTGGCCCTTCCAACACTGGTGTACAACACTCTTGGAACTGTCAGTAGCCTCTCCGATCACCCTGCCATAGGTCCTGGACCTCATCACTCAAGATCACAGTTGCCTCCAGCGTCCCGACCTCAAGTTTCTCCACCTCACAGCGTGGAAGATTCCTGGCTAAACCACATGGAGTTGGCATGCTCAGCATCTGTCAGGGAGGTCCTTCTTGGCAGCCAAAAGCTGTCTATTAGAGCTACTTAGCCAAGTGGAAGAGATTTTCGATTTGTGTGACACAAAAGGGCACATCTCCGATTCAAGCATCAATACCCTTCATCTTGGACTGTCTGTTGTACTTGAAGCAGTCAGGTCTGGTGTCATCCTTAAAGGTTCATCTGGTAGCCATCTCGGAGTTCCACCCGGGGTGGACAGTTGATCGATCTTTGATAGGTCCGATGGTAGGTCATTTTCTCAAGGGCCTAGACAGGTTATATGCTCCAGTCTTCCATCTGATATCAGTATGGGACCTTAACTTGGTGCTCTCCAGATTAATGGGACCTCCCTTTGAGCCCTTAGCAACATGCTCGCTCCTCTACCTCCTTGTGGAAAGTAGCATTCCTGATAGTGATAACTTCAGCCAGGAGGGTGTCTGAGCTCAAGGCCTTGACATTCGAGCCTCCATATATGGCATTCTATAAAGACAAGATCTAGTTGCGGCCTCACCCAGCCTTCCTGCCAAAAGTAGTACCTCAGTTTCACGCAAGTCAGGACCTCTTCCTCCCAGTGTTTTACATGCTTACAGTTGGGAACAAAGGCTCTACTCTCTGGATGTCAGGCAGGCACTGGCTTTCTATGTTGAAAGGACCCAACAGTTCCAAAAGTCTAACCAGCTCTTTGCCGCTCTAGCAGACAGGATGAAGGGGGTCCCTGTATCATCCCAAAGAATTTCATCATGGATCACGTTCTGCATTTGAGCTTAAGACCTGGTGAAAGTGCCAGTCCCAGCGCTAACAGCGCATTCCACAAGGACGCAGGCCTCCTCGGCCGCATTCCTGGCATAAGTCTCTATGCAGGAGATGTGCAGGGCAGCAACCTGGCCGTCAGTCCACACATTCACTTTGCATTATGCCAGCATCCCAGGGACGATACAGCTTTCATCCAACATGCCAGGGATGATTCCGTTTTTGTCAGAAGGGTACTTTTTCAGCGAATCCATGAGCTCCGACCCTCCTCTGACAGTCTGCTTGGGAGTCACCTGCTTGGAATCGACATGAAGCAGCACTCGAAGAAAACACAGTCACTTACCTTTTTGTAACGGTTATTCTTCGAGATATGTTGCTTGTTTCCATTCCAAGACCCACCCGCTTTCCCCTCTGTTGGAGCCTCCGACAAGAAGGAACTGAGGAGGCAGCAGGTTGGCAGGGACCTACCTATATGCGGCACCATGACAACGTGACTCCAGGGGACATCTAAGCTGACCTGACTGGTACCGCTAGAGGAAACCTTCTGATGACTGTGCACGTGGCACGCACACATCCACTTGGAATGGATATAAGCAACACATCTCAAAGAACAACAGTAACGAAAAGGTTGGTAACTGTTTGTTTTTCCTGACATAATTTCTTCTTTTATATTTTTGACTATTCTAGTTCTATCGTAGCCCTTCTACCTTCCATCTTACTTTTTGCCTGCCATAGTTTATGCTGCTTTCTATTGGCTTTATTAGGACTGCATTTCCATTTTCTTAAGGATACCTGTCTGTCTGTCTTGAACAATCTCTGGAACCTTGTCATTTAACCATGGTAGGTTTTTCTCTATTCAGGATGTGCTGCATAAAGGATTTTTTTATCTGAAAATTGAAATAGGTCATTTAAAAAATGTCCCCTTAAAACAGCAATAAAAAAAACTGATTTGAAACTTCAAGTATTTCTTAAAAGGTAGCTCTGTACTTGCCATGTGTGTGCAGTATTTGGTGTTAATCCCAAACTGCAATGACTCAAGAAAACTCCTCCAGGAAAACAGCAAATGGTAGTAGGGTAGCTTTGATTTTCCCTATGTAAACAATTACACTGCCAGTGGAGACAACTTAAAGGAGATCACTGTATCATGGCCAGCATAGTTTTAAGGATTAGGTTTAAGGGCCAATGAATGGCTTTTGCGCTGCCTGACATTTTTATAGTGTACTATTGTTTGCCCTCCTATCTTGAAACAGATGGCAGATTGTCAATTGATGGATTTTCCACATAGCTATGATTTGTGTTTTAGATGAATAAAGAATGTACATGCTAAAATGGACTAAATTTTCATGTTTTTTCAGCAAAATTCAATAAATTGAAAAGCTCTTATAGCATCTGAGTTAAGAAACAGCTTTAACTTTCCTGAATGTCCTCATTTGCACTCTCTACAAATACTTACTTTAAAATTTGTGCTACCGCTATTTATACAGACTTATGGCATACAAACTTTTGCCTGATGTGCTTTATTTTAGGTTACAGAATTCCATTGAAAAAAGATTCTGGAGATGATAAAACAGATGAGGAAATGGAGGGGACTCATTCAGAAGATGAGATGTTTGCTCAGAGGGGTCTCCGACGATCACAAAGCATGAAATCTGTGAAAAGTATTAAAGGTCACAAAGAGGCAAGTGCAGCGTTTTACTTGAAAGTATTGCATTCCATTAATGACAATGTAACTTGCAAATATAATAGTCCAAGAGATCAGAATATTTTATTTATAAAGGACATAGGGTGGTTCTAAATTGTAAGTGGAATGTGGAACACAACAGGTGTACTTACGTTCCAAAAAGCTACCACTCCTGTTTGTCTTCTAAAGGGAAACGAGAGAAGAATAAGCTCGTCAACT
The DNA here is from genome assembly GCF_965152235.1 of Eretmochelys imbricata. Taxonomy (NCBI): domain Eukaryota; kingdom Metazoa; phylum Chordata; order Testudines; family Cheloniidae; genus Eretmochelys; species Eretmochelys imbricata. The sequence goes on from NC_135578.1 coordinate 78,714,008, forward strand.
ATACAAGACAAAGGGAAAAAACTTACTGAACATATAAATATAATTGAATAAAAGAGATTAAGCTCTTTATCTCTGAGCATCATCTCTCAAATGTGTAATTATCATAGTAATGGTGGAACTACAGGCCCAGAGTCTAGAAACAGCTTGGAGGGAGGGAGCCTACTGTCATGACATCTCACTTGAGGTGTGGTTGATACACCAATACAGCCCCTCACTATGCATACAGGGATCCTATAAGGGATAGGACCATTCACATTTTTGTTGTATCCTATGGATACTTTGAACAAGTGCCAATAAACACTGTACTTCAATTTATAATGCAAAGAGGGAAAAAAAGATCCTATGTAGGGCTCTACATGCTCTTCACACAGATTTAAAGATACAATGGGAAACCAGGAGCATCATCAAACAAATTACAAACCAGTAATACTGCAACGTAAACACACATGGCAGCCCTCTTCACAACAACATTTCTGCCATTCAGAAGTCTGGGTTTTTCAGCACATCCTGAAGGTCAACAAATTTTGGCCTGTTCTAGATGCAAATGGAGGTGGGAAAGGGAAAGAGTAGCTTTCTAAGCTGAGGGCCCCTCATGGAGAATACCTGGCTGACAGCCCCGTCTCATGCTCGAGCACCAGAACAAAAGGGGGAAAGGCAGTCTCTCACATATACACATCCCAGGTAATTTAGGGCTTTGTAACTCAGAACATCACTCTAAATTCTGTCTGGAAATCAAGATGCAGCCAGAGTGGATCCTAGAGTACTGGCATTGTGTTTCCAAATACCTTTTTACCGAGTGAGCTGCTATGGACTATGCCATTTTACACTTTAGCTTCTGAGTTTATTTAAGATGAAGCTCGAAGTAAAGCCTGCTGCAATAATCTGAGTTGGAGGTAACAGATGCATGGATGGCAACAGCAGGTTCTTTATACAAAACAAATGGCTCCATGTTTCAAGCCAACTGTAGCTGAAATAAATATTCTCGCTACTGGATGGCTATGTAACATCAGCTGGGCGTCCAGCAGTGTCACCAGGCAATGAATTTTAATATTAGATGGCCAGTACATAACCACAAGTAAGAGGGTATATATTCTAGTTACTTCTCCAGCCTGCCAATATATCTTGGTCTTGCTGACTTTCAATCAGCTAGTCCTCTATGCCCTAACCTTGGGTAAGGCGTGTAATAGCATTGGTGGAATCAGGTGAGATAAACAGCTGGGTACTGGCATCCTGCCTCCTCAGACAACTTCCTAGTAACCCTATATATATAAGTTCTGTTTTGTACTATCAGAATCCCATACAAGAGGCTCCTGGGCAGAAGGGCACATTCTGTAAACCACTCTCTGGGAATTTCATGACTGCTGTAAGATCTTAACAAGTAACATGTTCAGTCCCTGTCATGATAGCTCAGAAGTGGGCAAACTATGGCCTGCGGGCCACATCTGGGCTGTGGGGACCCTCCTGCCCGGCGCCTGAGCTCCTGGCCTACGAGGATAGTCCCTGGCCCCTCCCCTGCTGTTCCCCTTCCCCCGCAGCCTCAGTGCGCTGTGCCGTCGGCGCAATGCTCTGGGCGGCCGGGCAGCGCAGTTGCAGAGCCGCAGCCTGACCTGGCGCTCTGGGCAGCGTGGCTGTAGCACCGCCAGCCACCAGTGCTCCAGGCAGTGCGGTAAGGGGGCCGGGGGGTTGGATAGAGGGCAGGGGAGTTTGGGGGCTGTGGTCAGGGGGCGGGGGTGTGGACAGGGGTCGGGGCGGTCAGAGGGCAGGGAACGGGGGTTGGATGGGGCAGGGGTCCTGGGTGGGGGCAGTCAGCAATGGGGAGTCCAGAGGTGGTGGATGGAGCAGGAGTCCCAGGGGGCTGTCAGGGGACGGGGGGGGGTTGGGTGAGGCAGGAGTCCCAGGGCAGCCATCAGGGGGTGAGAAGCAGGGGGGTCAGATAGGAGGCCAGGGCTGGGCCACACCTGGCTGTTTGCGGGGAGACAGCCTCCCCTAACCAGCCCTCCATACAATTTTGGAAACCCGATGTGGCCATCAGGCCAAAAAGTTTGTCCGCCCCTGTGATAGCTGGATGAATTTATTTAATCTAGTCCTGTATCAAGTGGTCTAATCCTATTTAATACCTGGTTGTGGCAACTGAATTGAAATATGCTGAAGTTGAATCATAACAAATGTTTGTTTTTTTAAAAAAATCACCTTTTGTCTTGGTAATTTTTATGCAACTTAAATGGTAACACTTGATTTCTAACGCCACTTTCTCTTTCAGATACGGTACGGCTCATTAAAATATAAAGTAAAGAAGAGGCCTACGGTGTATTTTTAAGTGTACTACACTTTAAAGACAAACTGCTGTACTACAAGTAACTTTACTTCGCACATCATGTGTTCAGGATTTGTGTGTATATATAAAAACTTTAAGCATGGTGGTAGGACTAATTTTTATCAGTCTAAATAGCTGTATAAAATGCTTCTAATCTTTAATAGCTTATCATGGGAGGGAGGGATAGCTCAGTGTTTGAGCATTGGCCTGCTACACCCAGGGTTGTGAGCCCTTGAGGGGGCCATTTAGGGATCTGGGGCAAAAATTGGGGATTGGTCCTGCTTTGAGCAAGGGGTTGGACTAGATGACCTCCTGAGGTCCCTTCCAACCCTTAGATTCGATGATTCTATGATCGTTTTGACTTGATAGTTAAATGTGGCTAGGAAAAAATCCTAGGTTTCTGCACTCATTAAACTTTGTAAGAATTTAATGAATGCCAGAAACAAAGCCTGATTTTTCTCAAAGGTAACTGAACAGCTGCAAATTCCATTAACATCAGTTGAACTTGGTGGTGTTCAGCTCTTACAAAACTTAAGCCCATAGTGTTTCCTAGTTTACAATGCAAAAATAGGTATACTTGAATTTGTTTCTAAACCAGGATTCCTGAAAAAGCTTTCATAATTGTGTAAAAATGTACAGTTTTAGAGGACAGTTGAATGAAGGTGGGGAAAGGAAAAAGGAAAAGCCAATTATATTTGGTATGTCCTTAAAAGAACTTTTTACACCTTATTTCCTAATATTTTAAATATTAATAGGTGCACTTTGATATCTGTACAACGGTTTTGCATACTTCTACAGCTATAAAACAGTAACCATGTAATGTTAGTGATTTTAAAAAAAAATCAGATTTCACCAATGTATTTTTAAATGGCAGCAATTTAATCCTTGTATTACCACATCTTACTCTTGGTTACTTAAGCACACGGAAGATGCTGTAGATAACTGCTACTAACCTTTAAAGAATTTCATCAGGTGCCTTTTGTGTTTTAGGAGGAGTACTTTCTCCAGCACATTCAGATGTAAAGTGATTTATGACTAATAGCCAGTTCTCAATTTTAAATTGTGGTAGATACAAATTTGCAGCATCTGCTAGATATCGGGGATATGATCAACTTATCAGTTGTGTGGTACAACTGCCATTGAAATGAATGGGAGTAATGCAGTCACATCTGATGGACTGTTCAGGCCCTAGATTATAGGTTTTTGCTAAGGCTTATTTTACAATATTCTTTTTCAGAATAGCTTTTAGATATCAAACTTGAGTTCTGACAAATGTTTGATATATACTTTTCATTATTCCTGAAGTTATTAAGGTATTTGTGTATAAATAGCTCTTTTCAAGACTGTCTTCTTGCTGATTCAGTCAGGAATGTTGTAACCCAATTGACATCATGATTTTATTTAATTTTAAAAATCCTTTATACAAATATCTCTAACCAATAGGGATGGAAGGAAAATACTATTGTGAGTTTTTTATACAAATATCTCTGTAGCCAGTAGGGATGAAAGGAAAATACTATGTTTAAAAATTAAATGGAATTTAAAATGTATTGAGTGTTGACAGAAGTGTCACTCTCTCAATTTAAAGGAAGGTATGTCATAGGATCACTTCCAAAAACTTCATGCCCTGCACCTTCTCCCAGATATGAGAGAAATACAGCAAGTAGAGACTGTAAGAGGGCAGTAAAATCACATTTCTTTCTGGAACCCCTCACTCCCCCATTCAGTAGCAACCCCCTCTACTGGCCCAGTGCAGCCTACTTGTTTTAGCTAGAATTTTTCTTATTCCTACTGTAACTGCCAGCAGAGCAGCTCCACTAATGCGAGCATCTTTTGGGACAGCTGCTGGCATTCTCAGTACAGTGGCATGTAGTTCATCTGATCAGAGTTAAATGACACAGTTGAAAATGAGGTCATTTTTGCAGCATTTCTTCTGTAATTCAGGTATCTCTACAGACGTTTAGACACATTGGTTTGAAAATCTCAACCATAAAAGGATTTAGCCAGACATTTATATTATAATAAAGTGGTCTTGTGGCCCAATAATTATTCCATTGAAGATACAAAATGTAGTAGGGGTACACTTTCTTTTTTTGCCTCTCTCTCATCCCATTCTCAGTGTTTTGCTACTCACTCCTCTTTCTTAGTATGGCTCAATCACTTTTCTACCATATTTGCTTCCTCTTATTTAAATACTTTAATAACATATTGCACTTGCAACAGAACTTGATTAGCACTACACCACTGAATGAGCATTTTGTGTTTAGCACTTCAGTAAGAAGGTACTTTAGCTGTGTTCATAGTCTCACTCAATGCAGAGTGATGTGGGGTTTGCTCATCTGAGGCCTGGGCTATTTTATACAGTTAAGTCGACCTAAGGCAGCTTACATCAACCTAATTATGTCAGTGTACACGCTACAGCCCTGTTCCGCCGATGTAAGTGCCCTACTACACTGACATAATAATACCACCTCCACGAGAGGCATAGCACTTATGTCCGTGTAGTTAGGGCAACACAATCCCTGTGTAGACACTGGATTACTTACATGTGCTGTTGGCTGTCTTGTCAATTTCATGGCTCCATGCTGGGCCGTGAAATTGACAAGAAAGCCTGGCTCTTGCCTGGGCCTCCCTGCTCCCCACTCAGGGAGCGAAGAAGCCTGGCCCCGGCTCTCAATCGTGAGCGGATAGGCGAAAAGCTGGGCAGCTGCTCCCTGCTCCCAGCTGAGAGCCCGGGGGCAGCTAGGCTCCCTGGCTCAGCTCCCCACACTGCCCCTCTTCAGTTGGTGGAAGTGCTCCAAGTGAAGGTGCGCACCACTGACAGAAGGAGGGTAGTGTGGACATCAGCCACCATGGTAATTTTTCTATGTTAAGTCAACTTACAGACTTTGGTCAACTTAAGTCTGTAGTGCAGATGTGCCCTGAGTAACTCATTGTGCTGTGCTGCTGAACAGAAGCCGATTGTCTGCATTCCTGGTTTTCCAGTGTTTGAGTTCTGGAAATTAAATTATCCTGGAAGGGGATGAGAATTACAGGATGGGGATGCTGGCAACCTTAGCCCCATGTTAATTAAGGTATTTGCATGCTGTTTTATCTAATTTTAATTGTTTCAGACTGTTTCCTGTCAGACTGTTTTTCAATCTAACAGCTTTTACTACCTAGTCATTCCTGACAGCTTATGCTTTTCTCTGTTAAATTAATCTTTTTTTAATCATGACTCAGTGGTAAATTTCTCACTCCTTGAGTTTACACTCTTCAAAAGTGTAGGCTCGTTGTCCTGTTAGTCATTGTTTAACCAAACTATACCTATTTATTGGCTGTCCTGTTACCATGCTAGATAAACTGTGTCAACCAATTATCTGAAATATTGTGCAGTCTTTCAAACATTGGTGGCAGAGTATCTTGAGGATTTGGTTTGAGTAATGTTGAACATGATCTGTACAGTTCTAGCTATTACATTTTTATTTAACATTTTTTGAGAAATCTAAGTCCACTTCTGAGGAAACTAGCACTTTATTCTATCAATATGCAAATTAAAATATATAAACAGAATAACCCAAATATGGTATAAAGAAGAAAGCATTTTCAGGGAACTCTGGACTTGTCTGCCATCTACAGTATTTGTAATGTTAGTTACTTAAAATCACAATTTATGCAAGATTTGAAAACCAGATGAAACAAGATTAGCCAGAGAAGCAACATACATTTTGGAAAATGTTTGAACTTTGTATTAACATTTAATGGATTCATCTTGGTCACATGTACAAACACTAATAGAAGTCTAAAGAGTGAACTGTTGATAAGCGTCTTTGAAAAACTTAATGCAAACCATGAAAGCAAAGCAATTACCAGTGTAGACTATTTTGTTACTTCCCTGCCTATCAGATGACCGGATATCTTGAACACCTCTCAAACATAAATGAACTTAAGTTGATAAGCACTACAGGAAAAACTGAAAAATTTGGTTTACAGAATGACAAGGTAAATGTTAAAGTATTTAGCAGTGATTTCATGACTAGATGCATTTTATATTTTTTTATTTTGATTTTATCAGTTGGGACTTCAGTATTTTTTGAAAATATTTTTTCTGTAAAGGATGCATGTTTGTGAAGGGAATATTGTAACATTTTCAAGAACTTGCATTCTGCAATGCTACAAGAACCCCCAAATTAGTCTGCATTGAGACTAAAGATAGTAGCTTTAAAAATCATGAAATAAAAGCTTTAACTTTTTTTATTGTAAAATTAAATTACTGTCAACTTGTTTACATATTTGTATTGTAGAGCGCTTTTTAAACACTAATCCACTTCTCTTGAAATTCTTTTGTAAATTCTACTTTCTGAGCAGGATGCAATGCGTATGTTACCGTAAGTATGACTTTTAAAAACAATGTAAAATAAACTGCAGACTTACTAGAAACAAACTTGTTGTACTTTTATTATAAATTCCTCATCTGAAACCACACACTAACTGTAGGGAGCTCCTTAAAGACTGTTTGATGTATGGTTAAATTGTCACTTAATATTTTTGGAGTGCCTAATTTGAGAGAGATAGGACGCTATTGTATGCATAAAAGCTTGTTGTTCCATTAATGTGGACTTGAAATAGGTAAAACATTTTTAAGTGTGTAAACAAAATGAGTAGTTATCTGATGAGGAAATGTCAGGGTTGGGGTTTTTTTGGTTTTTAAACTGCAAGTCTACTCAGGTATTCTATCAATTAGGATATTCAAGTGGATTTTTTTGAATTAAACATGTCATTTTAACTAACATACTTAAAGCCTTTCATTCCTACTCCTTTTTCTTTTGAAGCTGCTTTTATGTAGGGGCACCATTTACAGAGGGGGGGAGGGCACTTGCCCCCCAAATTTTATTTCATATCCGATAATTTTGCATGCAAATTCAGAAGTCACAGATCTGTCAACTTCCTCGGACAGCATACTCCTCTCCCTCACATACTAGGGCATAAGGAGGCATATGAAGAGCAAGGTGACTCCAGGCAGTGCCCCACCCTTGCCTTCCCAGACCACATTTATGGCTGCAGTTGCCTGGTGGGAAGCAGCACTGGGAGGCAGCTGCAACATGTTTCCTCCTGTGCTGCCCCTGCCATGGCTTAGTAGGGCTGGGCCCGTTGGCACGTGGGGAGTTGAGCAAGTTGAGCTCTGGCTGGTCCCGCTTGGTTCCAGCTGCAGGTAGTCAGCTTGAGCCATGCATCTGGAGCCTCTGGGGAAAGAGGCCACTTGTACACACAGGAGCATTACACCTTAAGGAGTCCTCTGAAAAAGGTAGAAGTCTGGCCAGTGGTGTGGCCAAGGGGGCGTCTCCCTGGTTAGCTCAGTACAGAGAGAGCCTGGTACTTTGCAGCCAAGCCAGCTTTGCACTTGTGGAAGCACCTCTGTCAACCCAGGCACAGGGTTCCTCGGGCTCTCCTGGGTGAAGAGACCTATGTGGGGCTCCAATTGCTCTCATGCTCCCTATGACCCGGCGCTCCCCATCCCTCATTCAGTGGTGTCTGTATGGTGCACTTGGGGTGCCAAAGCAGTGCCAGTATCTCCCCGGTACACCAGCTCAGGGTACTCATCCTTGGCCTCCTTGGGATGGCTAGAAGCAGTGCTGAACCTCTCTGGCATTTGGGAGGCTCTTGTGGTGAAGTCGAGCCATTGACTGGGAAGTCAGGAGGTGAACACCTTTCTAAGCAGGATAGTTAGGGAACTGATTCCAGCCTGCTGGCATCAGTCAGATGGGACTAGAAAGGGGGAATTAGGCCTGAAATTGGCAAGTTGGTGTGTAGCATGGAGATTCCCTAATATGCCCTACTCAATGAGGTGCATAAATCACCTTCCCCTAAGACTGCTACCAATATCTTTGGTAGGATGTCAGTTAAAAAAAATCAGTCTAGTCTCCATATATATTGTAGGTTTGCTTAAAATTATTTGTATACCAAACCTAACATTAACAAAGGTTTGTTTATATATATATATATACACACACACACACACACACACACACACACATGCGCGCGCACACACAGACACACAAAGCTGTTCTTTGTTCCCATTCAGACATTCTCCATGTCATGTTCGCAACTCGAAATTATAGTATTGTGAAAGAACTAGAGGATAGATACATAAACAGGCAATGCACACAGCTGTTTTCATTAGCCAAGTTGAGTGAAATATACAAATCAAACATAGCGGGAAAGAAATTTGATTTTAATATTTTCCAAGGCTATTAGAAAACAGGAAATAAACTTTTGTAAAATAATTTTGAGACTCTTTGAAGACTGTTTTGTTTATTAATTAACAATATTGGTCTGAGTATTCCACTGAAGTTAGCAAAGTTATAACTGGCAAGTTTAGCTCATTTAGATCAGAAAGCAAAGCTTTATTTTCCTCCAGTGACATACTTTGAAAAACATTAATTGATAGAAGTCTTTATTTGTAGCCTATTATTACAGTAACCCTTTACTAGTATGTAATGTGGTTTAAATATAGTTTGTCTGAACTGTAATCTAGACAATAGTAATAAATCACTTAGCTTCATAACCGGAGATTCCATGCTCAGGCCCTGGAGGTTACTACTAATTATTCTCACTGGGTTATGGTTGGGATCCAACAGGAGTTTGACTTTTAAATAGACCTTCCAATTCCAAGTGTCTTTGATTTGGATGAAGACTCCTTTATTTTTGATTAAAGCTATTTAAATGTCCCTACTTTGTGTATTTTTTTTAAACAAGTTGTCAATTTGACATTCCTGTTCATACTTAAAATCTCCATCTACTTTTCCACTAAGTAGGTGCACTGAGTTGCTTCAGATCTGTCCTCCACTGCATTTAAAAATAATTGCAGGGGTAAGCAAATTTTTTTTCTCTCTACTAAAGAGTGTTTGAAGTATCAAGCTTGTGTTTCTGATATGTGTTAAGGCTCCAAAGCTGATACCTCAAGGTTAGGGCTTGGGAATATCTTGCTGTATTATCACCTGCCTGTTCTAAACTTCATATAAATTTACAATATGGCTTTAAGTGGTGGTCATACTTTTTTTTTCTTTATATAGGAGTTCAATACAATGCTCCTGACAACTTAGAAATTAGCTATCTGCGCACGCACACAAAAAATCTCTGAGAATTTTCAGGTTCCTAAGTAGCCCCTGGTATCATGGTTGAAGTCCCCCCCATTCCCCAAATCTGAAATGGCACCCATGCTTTTCATCTGACAAAGGTAGAGAGTTATCTTTGAAGTCAAAATAAAGTTTCACAGATTAACCAGTAGGGGGTGCTGTATAACATTTAAAGGTTACTGCTGCATGCCCTCTCCTTATCCCAAATGAAAAACCTTGCTAACTTAATTTTGCTGTGTTGTGAAGCTTCGTTCGTTGATTGTTTCCATCATTACTTTAGTTATTGGCGGTACATGTTGAGTTCATTCTTGCGACCTGGGGATCTCTTCTGTTAGAATTCAAACGTGCACAGCTTTTACTGAACAAGGACTCATGACAATGGAATTTCAGGTAGCATGCTCCTTGATGTATGTACCAAGTATGTATCTCCTATTTCTTCTCAACTCGCATTTAAAACTATTTAATCTTGTCTGCTTTCAAATATCCCTTACGTGGTGTGAAATCTATTTAACCATAGAAAACATGACAATGTTAAGTGGTGTCAGATGGCAAATCAGCATTGCTAACACTGACTGAGATGAAGCAGCTGTAGCAATGGTGGGAAGTTCAGAGAAAATTTCTCTAGTGTAGACAACTGCTTCTGGGCCTGATCCAGCAGACACTGTTCTCTACTGAGAAGAACAAAGTGTTACCGGGAGTAGGCCATAAATGAGTGCCCTTCTCACTAATAAAGGTACTACTTACCATGCTTGATGCTCTGTTGGGAGAAGGACCCGAAAAGAGCTTGTGACCTTTTTCTTTTACTGTTTTATGATGTATACTGAAGACACTGAAAGTTCGCTCTTTTAAGGAATTTGTTTTGTTTTTTCCCCTCAGTTGTGTATTCCACTAGAAATTCAGGTCCTGGCTAACCTTGAGGATTTTATGCTGAATTCAGAATTAGTGAAACAATGACATTATTAAAGGAAACAAAAAACCTTTGCAGCTGATTTAAGCTTATATTCAGCAATGCCAGTGTCCCAGAAATGTGTATTTAAAGTGCAAGGGCAAAAGTAATGAATAGTGGTAAACAGTGGCCAAATATTCTTAACGTTTAAATAAATCCTAGATTGTACCAGTATTTTGTGAATTACCTTCTGGAAATCACTGTTCTATATTTACATAGTGTCATTGTTCCAAAGTAAGCCATATCTGTGACCCCCTTGCTCACTCTTTCCATAGCCATCCTTCTAAAGGCCAGACCCATAATCTATGATTCACCCTACTTATATGGTGAGTCTCCCAATTATAGCATCCCTGTTTACCAGCAGTTGGCAGCCAGAGTTTGCCCTCCCTTATACTTCCTTCTTAGAGATGAGGGTGGTAGATAGTGACAATGCTTTCTTCAAAACAAAGTTTTATTGATTCATAAAAGTTAGCAATCTGAGAGAAAAGGATTAAAACTACAAAAGGTCAAGATGTGTATTGTTTTACTTAAACATAGTAGTAGTCTACACTTAAATTAGATTCACCTAGCAAGATTGCTCAGTGCAGTGCAAAATTTTGGACCCTAAGTGCTGTAGTTCAGTTGATCTAACCTCCGCTATACATGCGGCTAGGTCAGTGGAAAAATTCTTCTGTGGACCTAGCTGCTTCTGGGAGAGATGAATTAACTATCAATGGAAAAAACTGTCAATATAGGAAATGTCCTACATTATGGTGCTGCTCTAGGGTATGGTGATGGGATAGTCTACCCCTTAAAGGTATTACTGCCTACTGGTCAGTCTTGTCCATCATAGAGCATTGCCATTTAAGAGTTTGGGGTGGTCTGATACACAAAGCCTGAGGGGAAACACGTAGAGAGGAAAGGGGTACCAGGAAGAGGTAGCACTTCGAAGGAATCCTATTACACAGATCCCAGACCATTATAGATACAGTATCTGCATTCACCCTCGCCCCCAGTCTCTCACATGGCCTGTGTTTTGGGTGGTGGTCCTACTGTTTTAGCTATCTTATTCCAAATGGAGCTTATCACGTCCAACTTCACTGAGGTTCCACCCAGCTCCCAGGATAACTGGTGGTGATCCTAAACAATGAAGAGAATGAGTCACTAATGCAAACAATATGCATTTGAATGCAGCTAAATGTATACATCCAGGAACAAAGACTGTAGGCCATACTTACAGGTTGGGAACCTATATCCTCAGAAGCCATGACTCTGAAAACCTTTTGGGGGTCATGGTGGATAATCAGCTGAATAAGCTTCCAGTGCAATAGTATGGCCGAAAGAGCGAATGTGATCATTGGATGCATCAACAGGTAAACCTTGAGTAGGAGTAGAGAGGGTTATTTTACTTCTGTCTGTGGCACTGATGATTGCTGGAATACTATGTCTAGTTCTGGTGTCCACAATTCTAGAAGCATGTTTATAACTTGGAGAAGGTTCAGAGAAGACTCACAAGAATGATTAAAGCATTAGCAAACATGCCTTATAGTGATTAGAGTTAAGGAGCACTATCTTTTTCATTTAACAAAGAAGTTTAAGGGGTGACAATTACAGTCTACGACTACCAGCATGAGGAACAAATACATAAATGGATTCTTCAGTCTAGTAGAGAAAGCCAGGTATAACACAATTCCATGGTTGAAAGTTTAAGATACATCAATCCAGACTGGAAATAAGATGTACATTTTTAAGTTAATTCACCACTGGAACAATTTACAAAGGGTTGCAGGGGATTCTCTATCACTGACCATTTTTAAACCAAGATTGGATATTTTCCTAAAAGATACGCTCTAGGCAGGGCTGTCCCTGGGGGGTACAGGGGCTGGAGCAAATCAGCCTGTATGGGACCTCCCTTAACATTTTTTATACAGGTGAAATCTGGTTACAGTGAATTTCAAGAGCAGCTGCTAGCTGCAGGTTAAATATTGATAGCACCCCGCTGTATAATTGTTATAATATTGTAGTTTTTTATAATTACAAAGTGTGGATACCAGTCTAATAGGTCATACTGGCTGTAGAATGACCGTGCCTAATCGGGTACAGAATGTGAGCGAGGCCAAACAGCAAAAATTAAGATGTTTGTACACCAATGTGAGGAGCCTAGGTAACAAAATGGAGGAACTAGAGCTACTGGTGCAGGAAGTGAAACCAGATATTATAGGGATAACGGAAACATGGTGGAATAGTTGTCATGACTGGACTACAGGTATTGAAGGGTAGGTGCTGTTTAGGAAAGACAGAAATAAAGGTAAAGGTAGTGGAGTAGCATTGTATATCAATGATGAGGTAGAATGTAAAGAAATAAGAAGTGATGGAATGGATTAAGACAGAGTCCGTCTGGGCAAAAATCACATTGGGGAAGAAAACTACTAGAGCCTCCCCTGTGATCGTGCTTGGGGTGTGCTATAGACCGCCGGGATCTAATTTGGATATGGATAGAGCCCTCTTTAATGTTTTTAATGAAGTAAATACTAATGGAAACTGCGTGATCATGGGAGACTAACTTCCCAGATATAGACTGGAGGACGAGTGCTAGTAATAGTAATAGGGCTCAGATTTTCCTGGATGCGATAGCTGATGGATTCCTTCATCAAGTAGTTGCTGAAGCGACTAGAGGGGATACCATTTTAGACTTGGTTTTGGTGAGTAGTGAGGACCTCATAGAAGAAATGGTTGCAGGGGACAATCTTGGTTCAAGTGATCATGAGCTAATTCATTTCAAACTGAATGGAAAGATAAACAAAAATAAATCTGCAACTAGGGTTTTTGATTTCAAAAGGGCTGACTTTCAAAAATTAAGGAAATTAGTTAGGGAAATGGATTGGACTGAAGAACTTATGGATCTAAAGGCAGAGGAGGCCTGAGATTACTTTAAGTCAAAGCTGCAGAAGCTATCAGAAGCCTGCATCCCAAGAAAGGGGAAAAAATTCATAGGCAGGATTGTAGACCAAGCATCTCAGAGAGGTGATTAAGAAAAAGCATAAAGCATACAGGGAGTGGAAGATGGGAGGGATCAGCAAGGAAAGCTACTTTGTTGAGGTCAGAACATGTAGGGATAAAGTGAGACAGGCTAAAAGTCAAGTAGAGTTGGACCTTGCAAAGGGAATTAAAACCAATAGTAAAAGGTTCTATAGCCATATAAATAAGAAGAAAACAAAGAAAGAAGAAGTGGGACCGCTAAACACTGAGGATGGAGTGGAAGTTAAGGATAATCCAGGCGTGGCCCAATACCTAAACAAATACTTTGCCTCAGTCTTTAATAAGGCTAAAGAGGATCTTAGGGATAATGGTAGTATGACAAATGGGAATGAGGATATGGAGGTAGATATTACCATATCTGAGGTAGAAGCGAAACTCTTAACAGCTTAATGGGACTAAATCGGGGGGCCCAGATAATCTTCATCCAAGAATATTAAAGGAATTGGCACATGAAATTGCAGGCCCATTAGCAAGAATTTTTAATGAATCTGTAAACTCAGGTATTGTACTGTATGATTGGAGAACTGCTAACATAGTTTCTATTTTTAAGAAAGGGAAAAAAAGTGATCCGGGTAACTACAGGCCTGTTAATTTGACATCTGTAGTATGCAAGTTCTTGGAAAAACTTTTGAAGGAGAAAGTAGTTAAGGACATTGAGGTCAATGGTAAATGAGACAAAATACAAGATGGTTTTACAAAAGGTAGATCGTGCCAAACCAACCTGATCTCCTTTGAGAAAGTAACAGATTTTTTAGACAAAGGAAATGCTGTGGATCTAATTTACCTTGATTTCAGTAAGGCGTTTGATACTGTGCCACATGGGGAATTATTAGTTAAATTGGAAAAGATGGGGATCAACAGGAAAACTGAAAGGTGGATAAGGAACTGGTTAACAGGGAGACTACAGCGGGTCATACTGAAAGGTGAACTGTCAGGCTGGAAGGAGGTTACCAGTGGAGTTCCTCAGAGATTGGTTTGGGGACCAATCTTTTTTAATCTTTCCATTACTGACTTCGGCATGAAAAGTGGGAGTGTGCTAATAAAGTTTGCAGATGATACAAAGCTGGGAGGTATTGCCAATTTAGAGAGAGACTGGGATATCATACAGGAAGATCTGGATGACCTTGTAAAGTGGAGTAATAGTAATAGGATGAAATTTAATAGTGAGAAGTGTAAGGTCATGCATTTAGGGATTAATAACAAGAAATTTAGTTGTAAACTGGGGACACATCAATTAGAAGTAATGGAGGAGGAGAAGGACCTTGGAGTATTGATTGATCACAGGATGACTGAGCCACCAATGTGGTATGGCCATGAAAAAAGCTAATGCGGTCTTGGGATGCATCAGGCGAGGTATTTCCAGTAGAGATAAGGAAGTTTTAGTACCGTTATACAAGGCACTGGCGAGATCTCACCTGGAATACTGTGTGCAGTCCTGGTCTCCCGTGTTTCAGAAGGATGAATTCAAACTGGAACAGGTACAGAGAAGGGCTACTAAGATGAGCCGAGGAATGGAAAACCTGTCTTACGAAAGGAGACTCAAGGAGCTTGGCTTGTTTAGACTAACCAAAAGAAGGTTGAGGGGAGATAAGATTGCTCTCTCTAAATATATCAGAGGGATAAACACCAGAGCGGGAGAGGAATTATTTAAGCTCAGCACCAATGTGGACACAAGAACAAATGGATATAAACTGGTCATCAGGAAGTTTAGACTTGAAATTAGATGAAGGTTTCTAACCATCAGAGGAGTGAAGTTTTGGAATAGCCTTCCAAGGGAAGCAGTGGGGGCAAAAGACCTATCTGGCTTTAAGATTAAACTCATTTAGTTTATGGAGGAGATGGTATGATGGGATAACATGATTTTGGCAATTAATTGATCTTTAAATATTCATGGTAAATAGGTCCAATGGCCTGTGATGGGATGTTAGATGGGGTGGGATCTGAGTTACTGCAGAGAATTCTTTCCTGGGTATCTGGCTGTTGAATCTTGCTCAGATGCTCAGGGTTCAGCTGATCGCCATATTTGGGGTCGCGAAGGAATTTTCCTCCAGGGCAGATTGGCAGAGGCCGTGGAGGTTTTTCGCCTTCCTCTGTCGCATGGGGCATGGGTCACTTGCTGGAGGGTTCTCTGCTCCTTGAAGTCTTTAAATCATGATTTGAGGACTTCAATAGCTCAGACATAGGTGAGAGGTTTATCACAGGAGTGGGTGGGTGAGATTCTGCGGCCTGTATTGTGCAGGAGGTCAGACTAGATGATCATAATGGTCCCTTCTGACCTTAATATCTATGAATCTAAGTTCCTATAATTAAAAAAATCTCACTGATCATGATCAGTATTGCACTGCTTACATTCTGAAACCCACCTTCCTGGACTTCCTTGCCTCAGAAACTGGGTGGTTCTTGGAAGGCCTATATGTGCCCTGGTGCTCGGGGACCCCAGGACCCTCCAGCATGGAGCAGGGGCTCTAAGATCTGTTTTCTCTGGGGGCTGGGAGGGGGAGGGAAGGCGGAAAAGCAGATGGATGGAGGACCCCAGTCCTGGTGGGTAGTGGAGACAGCAGAGTTGTGGGACCCCAGGTCCTGGTACTGCGGAGAGGGGGACCCCAAAGCTGGAGAGCAGAAAGGCAAGGAGGACCCTGAGGCAGGGGAGTGATAAGGTGTCATAAATATAAAGGGAAGGGTAAACCCCTTTGAAATCCCTCCTGGCCAGGGGAAAGCTCCTCTCACCTGTAAAGGGTTAAGAAGCTAAAGGTAACCTCGCTGGCACCTGACCAAAATGACCAATGAGGAGCCAAGATACTTTCAAAAGCTGGGAGGAGGGAGAAAAACAAAGGGTCTGTGTCTGTCTGTATGCTGCTTTTGCCAGGGATAGAACAGGAATGGAGTCTTAGAACTTTTAGTAAGTAATCTAGCTAGGTATGTGTTAAATTATGATTTCTTTAAATGGCTGAGAAAGGAACTGTGCTGAATAGAATGACTATTCCTGTCTGTGTGTCCTTTTTTGTAGCTTAAGGTTTTGCCTAGAGGGATTCTCTATGTTTTGAATCTAATTACCCTGTAAGGTATCTACCATCCTGATTTTACAGAGGGGATTTCTTTACTTCTATTAAAAGTCTTCTTGTAAGAAAACTGAATGCTTTTTTCATTGTTCTCAGATCCAAGGGTTTGGGTCTGTGGTCACCTATGCAAATTGGTGAGGATTTTTACCAAACCTTTCCCAGGAAGTGGGGTGCAAGGGTTGGGAGGATTTCGGGGGGAGGGGGGGAAGACGTGTCCAAACTATGTTTCCCAATAAACCCAGTTAGAGTTTGGTGGTGGCAGTGGAGATCCAGGGACAAAGGATAAAATTAATTTGTACCTTGGGGAAGTTTTAACCTAAGCTGGTGAAAGTAAGCTTAGGAGGTTTTCATGCAGGTCCCCACATCTGTACCCTAGAGTTCAGGGTGGGGGAGGAACCTTGACATAAGGTCTGGCACTGGCCTAGAGGTGGCATTAGAGGACCCCACCCAGTTCTGGGAGAGGGGAGAAAGAGCAGTGGGAGGGGGAGGTGTGGGGGACACCAATGCTGGGCCATGGATGATGGAGACTAATACCTGGCACTCACCTGTGCTGGTGGAGGATCCTGCCGGAAAAGGGAAGGGTCCATCTGAGGCAGAAGGTCAGGGTCAGCCTGGGTCAACTTACCCTGGCACTAGTGGTTGGGGGGAGGGGGGTGGTGCTAGGAGCCTGCAGCAGCAGGCAACACCGGGAGCCAGCGGAGCGGAGCAGGCTGGGGCCGCGCCGCTTGCTGCTGCTACTACAGAGACTGAGCCTGAGAGGCTGCAAGCAAGAAAAAGAAATAAATGTCCGGGCTGGTGAGTGCAGGGCACAGGCCCGACCCCTGCTGCCAGCACCAGGCCCCCGCTTGTCTCCCTGAAGCGCAGGATCTGTGGCGGTTGCCTATCGCCCCGCCTCCCTGAAGCACAGGGCCCGGGCCAACCCCTATGCACATGACAGCTCTGGCACTAGGACTTATTTTGAGGAAGTTCTAGGGCCTGCGTTATACAGGAGGTCAGTCTAGATCACAATGTTCTCTTTTGGCTTTGGAATCTATGAGTCACAGTTCTTTAACAATGTTCTGCCCCTTCAATTGTTTAATGTGTCTGTCCCAATATTGCATTGCTATCACATGCTGCAATTGGTTAAGGAACTGCAGAACAACAGTTCTGTTCCCAACAAACTACTTTTTTTTTCTTCCCTACAAGTTACAGCTGGGATCACTGGATATAGATATGCAAGGAACTGGGAGGGTGCAGAGGGCTAGGGGAGCAGAGGACTGGATTGCATTTCCCCTCTCCAAAGCATAGTATAGGAATTCTACATTCACTGAGCCAGTCAGATTCTGCAATTCCGTTTCTCTACTGAATATGGAAGGTGAAAGACCCTCTTATGCATCAGTTAACATCCTATTAATGAAATACTTGGCTCTTTTCATCTATAGAACTCAAAGCACATTACAAAGGAAAGTAACTTCACAGATGTGGGGAAAGGGGCACTGTTCCTTCCATGGCACCATAATTCATGCTTGAAAGTAATCACCTTTTTGCTTTTGAGCTTGCACAAACTGAAGATGGGGCTTAAAAAGGGAAGCAGAGTAGTACAAAAAAGGACAGGCAATGGAAGGGAGCAGACCTCTACCCTGAGCTCTGGCCAAGTACTGCCCAGGATCTCTTGTGGCCTGAAACCTGGAAAAACAGATCTGACAGGACCGACAACAGAGAATTTTAGGGAGCATTGCTAATATGAAATCAAATAACAGCTTTATAACTATGTATCTCCTCCCACATGATGGGAATTCTACATGTTGTTTACTTCTACATGTTGTTTACGCCTACAAGGGGCGTGGATACCAGCACTGGTGCACTGTCGCTTTACACTGCTGAAACTTGCTGCGCTCAGGGGGGTGTTTTTTCAAACCCCGAGCCAGAAGGTTGCAGGACTGTAAATTGCCAGTGTACACAAGTCCTAAGGTTCGATCCATCTCTACTGTAGTTGGTGGGACTGATAGTTTAAGGGAAGTTAGACTGGATCTGGGAGCAATAGAAATTAGTGGCAAAATATAGAGATGAGAGCATCAGAGAAGCAACAGTGATATCAAGAGGAAAAAAAAACACTAGTATGACATTTGGAAATGGACTTTGTTGGTGAAGAGGCTACCCACAGGGGCCTCTCTAGCTGAGGAGCACAGAGTAGTAAGAATGGGTGTCCTGATCTGCCCTGTGAAGAGACTGCTGCTGAAATCTTTCCTTACCTCTCAAAATGCTTCTGCTACAGATGAGAGCTGCAAACCTCCAAAAGTAAGCTGTGTGATGGCAATTTTGTGATGTTAGGGCATCTCACTGTTGTGCTATGTGGCTGGACTAAAATAAATCTCAAATTCAAGACCACCTGTGGTAACTGGGCCAGATGCCAACTCTTTGTGTCTTTTCAGAGTGGGGAAAAATACCATCACAGAATGAAAGGAAGCTGAGGCTAATCTGGACAATGGCTACACCAGCCATACATTCTAATTCAGGAGAAACAGTGTGATTGTCAGCATGCTGGCTATCATTTGTATAGTTCCTCCAGATCTATGTTAGGGTTTATACTGGCACCCACTGCTGTGGTATCTGAGCGCCACGCACAGTTGCTGTAACATGGTTCCTAGTGGGCCTCAGAGCAGATGTCTGCACTGCAATGTAAGCCCAGGGATAGCTGAACTTGAGTTAATGGACACTGGGTTTGTTAACTTAAGGCTTAAGTGTCTACACTCATTTGTGACCCCAGGCTAAGAACTGTTGAACCCTGGGTCCCAACCTAGGTCTCCAATATCTATACTGCATTACGCAAGCCCAGATCCACCCAGCCATATCCCAGACTGCTTCGAGCTCTCCAACAATATGGCCACTCTAGCCCTTTGTTCGCAGTGCAGTATGAGAAAACCCAACTGTTCACTAAACTTGCCTATGGAGAAAAGAAGAAAGTCAGCCTGGGCGTTGCTTTCAGTAGAGTCCTAGTGGACAATGCTAGTGGAGCTGCAT
Organism: Eretmochelys imbricata; assembly: GCF_965152235.1. NCBI lineage: Eukaryota > Metazoa > Chordata > Testudines > Cheloniidae > Eretmochelys > Eretmochelys imbricata. Next base: position 78,733,460 of record NC_135578.1, read on the forward strand.
CTACACTGCCTGCAAAACAACAGGGCTTGAAGCCTGATTCCCAGCTTGACTCAGGTGTGGATTCTCCATTCCTGGGGGACGGCGGGTCTGAGCCCTGGGTTAGCGTGGATGGAAGGGGGGGTGGGCTTCAGTTGGAACCTTGGGCTTACGCTGCAGTGTAGACAGAGCCTTCAGCTCCTCTTCCCTCCACAAGTTCTGCTCGGGCCCCGCTCCTGTTTTGCTTTCTAAGTTACTGCGCCTCAGGCCATGTGCTTCCCACGGAGACCGCAGGCTCTGCCCCTGCTGTTTGGGGCAGTTAGGGTGAGCAGGTGTCCTGATTTTGTACGGACAGTTCCAATATTTGGGGCTTTTTCTTATATAGGCACCTATTAGCGTGAAAAATCCGGGCGGGGAGGGTATCTGGTCACCAGCGGCAGGGTCCCTTCAGCGCCGCCACGGCTGTTCGCGGCCAGTTACTCGCCTCTCTCTGCAGACGCGGCTCCCGCCGTGCCAGGCCCGAGGAAGCTACAACGCCCCCGCCCGAGCTCTGGGCAGCGCCGCTGGGCTGACGCGCCCACCGACACGGGGGCGGCGCCTCTGGGGCCGCGGACGTCGCGCCAGCCTCGCGCGCGGGGAGGAGACCGTTGGTGACTGGGGAGGGCCACGCTCGCCTCCCGGCTGTCGCCCGCTGCCTCTTCCCTCCCCTGCGAGCGGAGGCTTTTCCTGCCGCTGGAGGGCGCCCCCCGGTCGCGCCTGGTGGCGGGGATGCAGCGGGGCCATGGAGCTGGACGAGGCGTTCGGCTCGGTGGGGGAGTTCGGCCCGAGCCAGAAGCGCCTCACCGCCTTCCTGGTGCTGCTGCAGGTGGGCGGGGGGACGCGCGGCTGCTCAGCCCGGCCGGCCCCGGTCCCGGTCCCGGGCGGCGGCCTGTCCCCCCTTCGCTGCGCGGGGGTGGAGACCCAGGGTGCCGCGGGGCGCTGGCTGGGGCGGGCGGGGCGCTGTGGGGGCACGGCGGGATTTCATGGGACGCGAGAGGGACGAGGGCGGGTGGCGGCTGCCCGGAGGACTGGCGGGAGGGCGGCGAGGGCGCAGGAGGCTCTTTCCCTTAGCTCCAGCAAGCGTCCGTCCGCGCCGCCGGCGGTGCGTGTCTTAGACCCTCCGTGCGCCCTGGACTGGGGGGTGGGGGTGTCAAACTGGAGCCTGAGTGGCTGCGCCGCGTCCCCCGCCAGCGGGGAGCTGGGCGTGACTGGATGAGCTCAGCGTGGCTGGCAGGGGAGAGGAGGGAATCCTGGCCCTGAGCGTGATTTCCTCTCAGCCGCGGGGCTGGGTTTCTTTCTGGGTTATTGGCACGGAGCCCTGCTGTGACCCCGACGCTGGCCTCGCGTTGTAACCTCCTGGGATGTTTGCACTAACAACCAGAAGATCTCGCTGGCTCTCACAGGAGTGCAGCCTCTCCCAAAGAAATAATGTGGATACAGTATTATAAAAATAAATGTCAGATGAAAGTTCTGTCAGAATAGTTTTAAATCGTTAGGCAAGAAGGTTATTGAATATTAAACTAGGCTGTTCCTTGTTCATGCATCACCTACAGTGCAAACCAGTAACTTTTTATGCTTTTAAACAGATGTTGTTATTGGTTGTTTATCTTTTGAAGTTCCCTTGGGCTTTAGAAGGCCAGGATGGCAAAATTTACATGTGTTGTTTTAATATAAGGAGGAAGCCTGGATATGCACGAGCCAGGATACAAATAATCTTTGGTAGTAAGTTTTATATTTCAGCCTGTGAATATGTTGACACAGTGTGAGAAGTAATCTCCCCCTCCCACCACCCCACGCAATCAGTAGATTGAGCTATAGTACTGCAAGTCAAGAACTCCTTGTCTTCTTGTATCTGTCAGTGACCTGCTGTACGACCTTGGGCAAGTCTTTTAAGTTCTTTACATATTATTTTTCCCTATTGTATAGTTGGGATAGTACTTAAATATCCTGTAGGATTGTGGAGAATAATCGCTACATTTTTCTGTAGCGAAGTTTACAACTGGCGTTTCAAGATTAACTCCAGGAAGATTGCCTTGTAGCTACAGTGTAACAAAACAGCATGAATGGTGTTGGAAAAGCTGCTGATCTTTTAGGCTCCACTCACATGAGATAGATGAAGGTGTTGGAGTTTACTGTTTCTAAATCGTTCCTTTTTAAAAAAAATCAAATGTAAAGAAAACAAACAGACCACCAGTGTCTTTTTGATCACGACCACTTCTTGTTCTTCAGGATTTCTTCTGCAGTGATCTGAGATGGAGTTGCTAGATGAACCCTATGTTTGCTGCTCCTTGCATTTTTCATTGTCAGAGATGTGGTGAGGTATTTGGGGGTATATGTGAACTTCTCTCATCCAGAAAACGCTATCATTTTTCTAGATTTCATCTGGAGATAAGAGGTAGCGTCTTCCATGGTTTTAGATAGATGGTTTTCAGTTCTGCTGGTAGGAATGAGCCTCAAGATGGTTTAGGACCTTGGTGTAGATAGAATAGCTGTTGCCTTGGCAGTTTGCTGTCCGCTTTCTGTTTGAAATCTAACATTCTCTTGCATTTGTAATGGAACTGTTTGGCATGCTTATTGTAGTATTTCTTCAGTCCTCACCGTTCTTTTGTAACTTCTTCAGAACTGATTGTCTTTGGCTATAGAAGCACTTAGTTTTTTGTTCTGCCCATAAGTCTTGGGGCTGATGCCAGGCAGCTGTCTCTAGCTCATCTGGTTTTTCAGAAGATCTAAATACCCAATAACTTCCATTGACCTAATTATTGACTAACATTAGGTACCCATTTTTGAGAAAGTTGGGCATGGTTCATATGCAAACTGTTTTTTTAAAAAAAGTGCCATTTTAAAAAGACAGATATGAAATATCTAAATATTTAAAACATAAGAGGTAATAGTAAAAACATTTTTTCAATGAATAGTGTATCTTAAGTGTTTCTTTAAATAAGACCTTTTAATTGAATACTTCTCTTACTTAGTTCATTAAAATGTCAAGCCTTAGGAAAAAGTGTATAATTTTGTTTCATTCCTAAGTACAGCATACTTTCTTTTTTTTATTTCTAAAACTGCATCTATTTATGCATAAATCATATTTATGACTAGGCATGTAAAAGCATTGTTTTCAATGACAAAATTGGCTAATCCAAATATAAACAGATCCAATCTCCAAATCAAACTGCAAGACTAGATGTATTTGACCCTGCTGGACCTGTTGGGGGAAACTAGCTCCAGAGTTGAATTCCTTCCATTGACAATACAGCATCAAAAGGTGGTTAAGGTTTGGGTATATATTATTTTTCAGGAAAGTTGGTTTAAATAAAAAAAAAAATTAGAAACACAGAACTAAGATTGCACTTCTCGTAGAAGGCATTCAAACTTACTGTGGACCTCCTGAGGCCTGCAGGAAAGGAGAGCCTCCTCATGAGCCTTGTCATGGAAAACTTTCTTTTTTTACTATGTAGCCCAGGGGTGGCCAAACCTCCGAGCCACATACAACAAACTTGAGAAGTTTGAGAGCCGGGGCTTCAGCCCCATAGGACGCCCCTGCTGGGGCTTGGGGCTTCAACTCTGCAGGGAGGGGGGTCTTGGGGCTTCATTCCTGTCACTGTGAGAGGCACCTGCTCAGGACTTTAGCTCTGCGGGGACAGGAGGTCTTGGGGCTTCAGCCCCACTCCCGCTGAAGCCCTGAGTCCTGGCAGCTGTGCCCCGTGGGGCTGAAGCCCTGAGACCCCCGCGCCCTAGTGGGCAGAAACCAGAGGTGATGTGTGTGGGAGGGCACATAGGGTCACGTGCCCTCCCAGATTTTTGCGAGGGTTTGCTGGACCAAATCAGTCACACTGTGCTGGAGGGCCCCCTCCCTGCATGGTAACTGCTGGAGCCAGCAAGCTGCAAGCTGCAGCCGTGGGGAGAGGCTATGGCAAACAGCTGGGAGATGCAGGGAGAGCCACTGCTTCTGTTGCTGCTGCCTCTCCCCACTGAGCTAAAGTGGCAGCTCCAGCTGTTTGCCACTGATTTTCCATGCAGAGCTAATGCCTGGGAGCTACAGGAAGGGGCCGTTGAGGGTAATGGGGGGCATGCCCAGGGCTTATGAGTATGACTCCAGCTGTTGGGGGGAACCTTTACATTATGCTCCCCCACTCTCATCAGGCACCAGTTGTCTCTAGCAGAAGCCCTTAGCCCCACCGCTCTGCCACAGGGCAGAATCCTCAAGTTCCTCCCCACCCCAGTCTGTTAGGTGGAGAATGGGGGGAGGGATGGGGCTCTGTGAGCCGCACTTTAACTGTAAAAGAAACACATGCGGCCATTTGACCACCCCGATCTAACCTCCCTAGTGATCTGGTTCAGTCTCTGTAAGGAGAAAAGCTAGAGGTTTCTAACTTCATTGGTTTGCTGTACTGATTTGTTGCTGGAATTGGTATTCCTTAGTGATGTTACTAAATAAAATGTTAGTAACTCTTGGAAACAATCTTTAATTGAATTAAATTTTGGCCTTTGGTGCTAGATCAGCTAGAAGTCCCTAGTAAAGTAGTTTATAATGTCCTTTCTGTGTTCTTGCTACAAAGCAGCAAAAAAGAAGTTTGAAGAATTTTGAAATTTGCGGGAGGGTTGCAAAATCAAAATGTTAATAAAAACCCACTGAAAATCTTAAATATGACATGATTGCTGTCCCTTCAGATTGCCCTGGCCTGTGCGTTCCTGTCCAGGGACTTAAAGACAATATACTAGCTGAGCTGTTGTGATTTTGAATTAAGAGAACTATTGTAGCTCAAGTTTTAAATATTACTTCAATGAAGAGGTTAAAATATTTATGATAAACAAGAGGGCAAAATATCATCTAAATTGTTTATCCTAAACAATTTTGTCTCTTCTTTTTAGGTATATGTGGCCTGTCAGTCTATGCTTATTGTACTAGTGGGAGCTGTGCCAGAGTATCATATTGACCAGGGAGAAATTCCTACTAGCACAGAGGAGCTTGCCAGACATGTCCGATTTGCAGATAAGTTCACATCTATAGCAACTGAGGCAAGTAGTTTGTGCTATATCTTTTCTTAACGATTCTTTTCTGTGCTCTGGTTTATTCCTTTATCATCAGTGCAGGATTCTCTCTTGTGAAGCCTGAAGAAGACTTAGTTGAATATGTTGCTTGCACAAATTGTAATTCTTCTGTACATGAGGACTTAGGAATTGCTGAAGATAAAAAGGTCACTTGGGCCAGCCATCTCACTTTTTGACTTACTATAACTCACATGTCTCTGCTTTATTACTATTTTTTTCAGTTTCCTTAAATCTGTAATCATGTCTAATTGTTCAAATTATGCATGCTATTATGTTTGGCTTACTTAGCATAAGTTCAGTATTCTTCTGAGTAAAAGGGGTTAAATTCGCTTTATAGTCTTAATTTCATGATTTTTAGGATTGGTTTTTTTTTTCATCCCAGATCTTTTTGAGCCCGTCACTAAAGAGGACAACTTACTGTAGCTTACATCATTTAATTACATGTTTGAAATCTTACATCAGCCCACTATACAGTCAGTTTCCTACTGAAAATGAATTCAGCCTCTGAAGAAATACTTATGACTCAGGAAGAGCTAATGAGTTGGAATGATTTTTTTGTTCTGTTTTGTATTGTTCAGTGTAATAAATCTTGACTATAGCTGCATCATGTCCTCCCATAGATTGCCCTATAGGAGGATTAAAATTATTCTGAAAACTAAGTTCACACAATTCTTCTGGATTTCCCAAAATATCATGCCATATTGAGGGGTGGAGGTGGACTGGACCAGGATTTGTATCCTGGGGACTGGACATAGCACTTCGCCCTCTAGTTTTATGTGTTTTGTTGCATTTGTTCAAAGCCTGCTGTTCTTTGTGTTACTTTCTGGGCCCCCATCACCCAGGAAATACATGCCTTAGGAATATCCCTGCCTGCATCAAAACTTTTTTTTGAGAGGGTTGCCTGGATTCTCGTAGAAACGAGTTATGCTGATTGATTGCCAATTTTCAGTTAACTTGCTAGGGAATGTTATCTAGGCCAGGGGTTTTCAAACTGTGGTACGTGAGTGTGATGGCCTATCCATTCACTTCACAACAATTTTTTAAGAATTGGTATGTGAACCGGTAAAGTCTGGTACTTGTTGATCTAGAGAAACTATTCATCTGTTTCTCCTCTCTTACTGCTGTCCCAAAACCTAGCCATGTAGTATTTGTCTGGAAGGGTTTAAGGACTAGATGCAATTGGAGAAATGATGCAACATTGACTCAAGTCCTCTGTGTGACAGATTTTGTGACTGTTGTGGTCAGTTTTTCAATATGTCCATCACCTCTGAGCTTAAAAGCAGAATGATATTGAAAATGTGATCAAAAAGAATGCAACAAGGTCAGCCCCACCCCACCACACCTGGGAGCAGAACAGCACACTTAGGCCTGGTCTACAGTACGTGATTATATCAAAATTAGCCGTGTTATATCAAATTAAAACTAAATCCGTCCACACAACCAACCCAGTTTTGTCGACTTTAAGGTCTCTTAAAACCGGTTTCTGTACTCCACCTTGGCAAGGGGAGTAGTGCTAAAATCGACATTGCTGTTCCGAATTTGAGGTTCTGTGGACGCAATTCGATGGTATTGGCCTCTGGGAGCTATCCCAGAATGCTCCATTGTGACTGCTCTGCACAACACTTTCAACTCAGATGCACTAGCCAGGTAGTCAGGAAAAGCCCTGAGAACTTCTGAATTTCATTTCCTGTTTGGCCAGCGTGAAGACCTGATTAGCGCAGGTGAACCATGCAGAGTCCACCAGCGCAGGTGAACCATGCAGAGTCCACCAGCGCAGGTGAACCATGCAGTCCCAGATGTGCAAACGAGCTCCAGCATGGACCGAGCAGGAGGTAGTGGATCTCATCGCTGTCTGGGGAGAAGAATCTGTTCAGGCAGAACTCCGTTCCAAAAAACAGACCGCAAACAAATTTGCGAAAATCTCCCGGGTAATGATGGACATAGGCTACTCCAGGGACACACAACAGTGCTGTGTGAAAATCAAGGAGCTCAGGCAAGCCTACCAAAAGACTAGAGAGGCAAACGGGAGTTCCAGCTCACAGCCCCATATATGCCGTTTCTACGATGAGCTGCACGCCACCACTACCCCACCTCTGTCCATGGACACCTGCAAGGGGTTCTCTCATGGAGTGGGGAGGATGATTTTTTGGAGGAGGAAGAGGAGAAGGAGGACGACAGTGCACGGGCAGCAAGCGGTGAATCCGTTCTCCCCGGCAGGCAGGAACTGTTCATCACCCTGGAGCCAATACCCTCCACCCCCTCCCAAGGTGGGCTCCGAGACCATGACGCCGGGGAAGGCACTTCTGGTGAGTGTATTTTTGTAAATACGATACAGGGTTTAAAAGAAAGTGTGTTTACTATTCATTTGCCCTGAAGACTTGGGATGCATTCACGTCCAGTACAGCTACAGGAAAAGTCTGTTCACGTTTGGCTTAAAAGGTCAGAGCCCCGCAGTGGGGGTGGGGGGAAACCCGTCCTCGCTGGCCTGTTAGTGTTTGACCTAAAGGGCACGGGGTGGGGGGGGTGTGTGTGTAGCGATCATCCCAGAGAGACTGCAGGCCCTCCTTTTAAATGGCCAACCCACCAGGTATTGCTTGGTATGGGAAAGGAGGGCACTGCAGTTCGAAAGCATTGTAATGAATGCAGAAGAAGCAGAACCCCTTGTGCCCCTAGGGCTTACCGTGGCTGCCTGCAAGCTGAATGCTGTTGCTCAGCCGCGTGTGATGCAGTCACACCAAACTGGCAGGCACTCAGTATAAAAGACAAAATGCTACCTTGTACAGAAATAACATGTGCTAGGTGCTATGAATTGCTTGTTTCACTGAGAAACAGTCTCCCCTTTGTTCTCTAAAATGTATATTTTAAACTTCTGCCCTTCCTTTTTCTCCTTCCGCAGGTACAAATGTTTCAACGTGCCCCCTATCAACTCCGTCCCAGAGGCTGGTCCAGATTAGAAGGCGGAAAAAACGCACTCGGGATGACATGTTTGCAGAGCTTATGCAGTCCTCCTGCACTAATAAGGCCCAGCTGAATGCGTGGAGGAAAACCATGGCAGAGTCCCGGAAAGCATTCAATGACCGCGATGAGAGGAGGCAGGCGCGTGATGAGAGCAGACAAGATGCCATGCTCAAGGTGATGGGGAAGCAAACTGACATGCTCCGCTGTCTGGTGGATCTTATGGCGGAAAGGCAGCAAGAGCACAGACAGCCGCTGCAGCCCCTGTATAACTACCCTCCCTCCCCAAGTTCAATAGCCTCCTTACCCAGATGCCCAAGAACACGGAAGGGGAGGCTCCGGAGACCCACCCACTCCACCCCATAGGATTGCCCAAACAGCAGAAGGCTGGCATATCCTTAAATTTTGATTTGTAGAGTGGCCTTGTCCTTCCCTCCTTCCTCCTTGCCCCACCTGACCCGGGCTACCTTGTGATTTATCTCTCTGTGTTTTTAATCAACTAATAAAGAATGCATGGTTTTGAAATAGTGACTTTATTTCCTCCGCAAGCTGTGATCAAAGGGCGGGAGGGCGGTTGGCTTACAGGCAATTAGAATCAAGAAAGGGGGTGGGTAACATCAAAGAGAAACAAACAGAACTGTCACACTGTAGCCTGGCCAGTCATGAAACTGGTTTTCAAAGCTTCTCTGATGCGCAGCACGCCCTGCTGTGCTCGTCTAATCGCCATGGTATCTGGCTGCACGAAATTGGCCGCCAGGTGATTTGCCTCGACCTCCCACCCCGCCATAAATGTCTCCCCCTTACTCTCACAGAGATTGTGGAGCACACAGCAAGCAGCAATTCCAATTGGAATACTGGTTTTGCTGAGATGTAACCTAGTCAGTACACTGCGCCAGTACGCTTTTAAACGGCCAAATGCGCACTCTACCACCACCATGCACTTGCTCAGCCTATAGTTGAACTGCTCCTTACTACTGTCCAGGCTGCCTGTGTACGGCTTCATGAGCCATGGCATTAAGCGGTAGGCTGGGTCCCCAAGGATAACTATAGGCATTTCAACATCCCCAACAGTTATTTTTCTGGTCTTGGAAGTAAGCCATTCCTGCAGCTGTTCAAACAGACCAGAGTTCCTGAAGATGCGAGCATCATGCACCTTTCCCAGCCATCCCACGTTGATGTCAGTGAAACGTGTCTTGTGATCCACCAGTGCTTGCAGCACCATCGAGAAGTACCCCTTGCAGTTTACATACTGGCTGCCCTGGTGGTCCAGTGCCAAGATAGGGACCTGCGTTCCATCTATGGCCCCACCCCAGTTAGGGAAGCCCATTGCAGCAAAGCCATCCACAATGGCCTGCACATTTCCCAGAGTCACTACCCTGAATAGCAGCTGGTCAATGATTGCTTTGGCTACTTGGATCAAGCAGCCCCCACAGTAGATTTGCCCACCCCAAATTGATTCGCGACTGACCGGTAGCTGTCAGATGTCGCAAGCTTCCACAGGACTATTGCCACTTGCTTCTCAACTGTGAAGGCTACTCTCATTTTGGTATCTTGGTGCTTCAGGGCAGGGAACAGCGAGTCACAAAGTTCCATGAAATTGGCCTTACGCATGCGAAAGTTTCTCAGTCACTGGTAATCATCACATACCTGCAACACTATGCAGTCCCCCAAGTCTGTGATTTTTTCCCAGGCCCAGAATTGGCGTTCCATGGCATGAACCTGGCCCAATGCCACCATGATGTCCCAATCGCCACATGCCGTGTGTCCAGGAACTTCTGTGTCCATGTCCTCATCACTGTCATAGTCGCACTGTCGTCGTTTCCCTGCCCGGTTTTGCAGGTTCTGCCCATACTGCTGGATAATGCGCGAGGTATTTACAATGGTCACAACTGCAGTGGTGAGCTGACCGGGCTCCATGCTTGCTGTGCTATGGTGCCTGCACAGATAATCCAAGAAAAAAGGCGTGAAATGAAGGAGAGTGGGAGAGCAGAGTTGCAGCAGAAGCAGTGGTGTATGGTTTACAATGGCATACTGCACGAGTTGCAGGACAGCAGAGTTTTGCAGACCTACTGCACTGTCTGCTGCAGGAAAGCAGAGTAGCAGTGGAAGCAGCGGTGTACGGTGTAAGATGGCTTTCAGGCCTTCTGTACGAGTTGCAGGACAGCAGAGTTTTGCATACCTACTGCACCATCTGCTGCAGGAGAGCAGAGCGGCAGCGGAAGCGGTGGTGTACAGTTGATGATGGCAGAAAAAAGGCATGAAACAATTGTCTGCCGTAGCTTGCACGGCGGGAGGGGTGACTGACGACATGCACCCAGAAACACCTGTGAGACTGTTTTTGCCCCATCATGCACTGGGAGCTTAATCCAATGGGCGGCGGAGACTGCAGGACCTGTGGGATAGCTTCCCATAGTGCACCGCTCCGAGAGTCGATGCTAGCCTCAGTACTGTGGACGCACTCCACCGACTTCACACGCTTCGTGGGGGGACACAAAATTGACTGTATAAAATCTCTTCTGAAAAATCGACTTATATAAATTCGATATAATTTCATACTGTAGACGTACCCTTGGGGCAGACCAGGGAAGAGAGAAGACTTGCAGCTCCTGAGAACAGAGCTGAGGAAAGGCAGGATCTCTTCCTATAACAACTGCCCAAAGGTCCCTCCCTGAGGGAACAGAGGACCTGCTTCTGATAGAACCCGAGAGGGAAGCATTCTCCCCGCCTCATCGCCCCACCCAAAGGACTCAGTTTGTTTGTGCCAATTTCCCTTGTTTTGTTTATGGACCACTCAGCAGAGGAGAGACTTGGAGCTGACCTGGCTGAGGGCCAAGCCACAGGAGGAGGCAGCCACTGCCCTGAGAAAGAGGGAGCTGCCACACGTGGCCACAAGGAGGTGCCAAGCAGTGAACTGACCTGCTGTGCATCTCCTCACTAGAGAAGTCAAACTTTGGACAACTGTGGGAGTGGTAGGAGGTGGCCCAGGGAGGGCAGCCTTAAGGCACTCCTGGCTGTCAGACTTTGGATAACCCTTAGAGAGTCCCAGACTGGAGCCTGGTGTAGTGGGAGACCCAACTCCCTCCGCATTTTGAAGGACCTAAGCCCTGACCATTAGACAATGCTCCCCACAAGCGAAGACCATTACAATTTTATATTCAAGCTTCTAGAAGACTACAAAAAACATTGAAGAATAAAATAAAACAAAGGAAGACTATTTTAGAACATATTACTGATAAACTTGAACAAGTAGCCATCCTCTAATTCAAGCAGAACACTTCTTACTTAGTTCTCTGTAAGGTGATAAGCAGATTTAACTGGGATTTGGTATCAGAATTTTTTTCTAATTTTTTTAAATTTATATATGTTAAGTAATCTTTCTATATCTGTAGAAAAGGGGGTAATGTGATCTGCAAAGCCACCACAGAGAATATGAACCTACATGTAAGAAATTCAGTAGTGAGGTGGTATTTTAACAGAGTTTTTCCATCAAATTAAAATGTATTATATATGTGTGTGTGTGTGTGTAAAGCAAAAGAAAAACATCATGTGGATGAGCAATAGATGGAAATCTTTCTGGTAGAAATATTTAAAGATAAACATGATTCTCCAGTCTAGAATAATAAAGGACTCAGAATATTCTTAATATATTTAGAGATCTTTATTAATTCAACACTAATGTAGGGCTACCTTCAGGACTAAGAAACAGATTCTCAAAAAATTAAAAACATGAGATAAGCCTTACTGTTTTGGATGCTACTGCATGGAATTTCAGGAGAACGTAGAAAACTTTAAAAGCATATCTATCGTTAGCATTATGATTAACTTTTTTATAATTTTTAAATAAATTGCTTATTGAAATTTGTAATGTATCCGCAACTGACTACATATGTTTCTGTAGGTATATGTTCAATCTTCCATAACTTTTCCTTTCCCATCTTTTTTACAATATAATAATATAAAATAAATAAAACATACCAAATTTGAACTGAGAAATAACTTATGAAAAGAAATAGATGACTGCATGCATATCTGAACTTTACAGTCAAGTTATCCATGTTGAAAACTGTACAACAGTTTTGAAGAAAATCCTTGAGATTGTTCAGACCACATAGTTTTGGTGGTACCATGTGTACTGTATTACTATACACATAACAGAAATTGTAAATGGTTGTAATAAGAACCATAGCTTTGTTCATTTGTATTTTGTATTCCAGTATGTGGTGGTATTTTAAATATCTTATTAGAAAAGGCATTTCTAAAGTTTCCATCATGGCAGTATCTTGGCACCATTACATACATTGAAAATTAGGGACATGATTCTTCTGGCCTGGTATTTCCCCTCCTCAATATTTTGAGCCATATAAAAGTGTCTGGATATAGCTGGTTTGCTGTATGCTCACTTGCTGGAGTTATTTTATTGTTTGGCTATTAAGGGCATTTCTTCTGAAAGAGGTAAGTCTTGCATCACAATCAGAAGGCTGCAAGAGCTGTACTCACCTCCTATGGTAATTGATTCCACTCTGAGGTCTCTCCCTGTGAGAGACAGTGTCTTGAGGTGGCTTGTTCCTGGCATTTGCAGTGCTTTGAAAACAAGATCTAGCAACTTGAACTATGCTAAGAACTGTATTGACAGTAAATTTGGAGCATGACGGTATATGTTCTTTGAGAGATGAGGTGGCTGAGGTAATATCTTTTATTGGACCAACTTCTGTTGGTGAGAGAGACAAGCTTTTGAGCTTACACAGAGCTTTTCTTTAGGAAACTTTAGAGTATCTGTGAGAAGTTTGCTTCTGATGATGAGCCACTTCACCTTCAATGGTCCATTGAAATATGTGTTAACTACGTATGCTAAACAATCTGTTCCATCTTGTATTTAGGTGTGACACTTGAGGGTAGATCTGTGCTTAAAATGCTGCAGTGGTGGAGCTGCAGTGCTTCACTGAAGATGTTACTACACTGAGGGGAGACAGTCTCCCCTCAGTGTAGTAATTCACTTCCATGAGAGGCAGTAGCTGTGTTGACGAGAGAAGCCCTCTCATCGACATAGCATTGTCTACAATAGGTGTTAGTTCGGTAAAACTGCATCGCTCAGGGGTGTGGATTTTTTACATCCCTGAGCGATGTAGTTATACAAATGTAAGTTTCTGGTGTATACCTAGCCTGAGTAAGGCTATGTCTACATGCACTTTCATCATTAAAACTTTTGTCGCTCAGGGATGTGAAAAAAAACCACACACCCCTGAATGACAAAAATTTTAACGATGAAAATCTTCAGTGTGGACAGCACTTTGTCGGCTGGTGATGCTCTCCCAGTAACAAAGCTACCGCCCCTCATTGAGGGTAGTTTTATTTTGTCACGGGGAGAGCTCTCTCCCAGCGACAAAGAGCGGCTACACTGCTTGCCTTACAATAGCGTGGCTGCAGTGGTACAGCCGCACCGTTGTAAGGTGCACAATATAAACATAGCCTACGTTTCTCACACCTTAAGAAGAACTCTGCATAAGCCTGAAAGCTTTTCTCTCTCACCAACAGAAGTTCTTCCAATAAAAAAAATCACCTCACCCACCTTGTCTCTCTAATATCCTGGAGCTGACATGACTCAACAACATTGCAAACAGTGTAAGATTTAAATCACCAAGTAGAAAACCTCAGTTTATGTCATCAATTTTAATCAACTTTTCTATTTGTACTTCAGTTATTTTCTAAGGAAAGGTGCACTCTCCTTGATTGATATAACCATTAAAACATGTAGATTTACAACTAAATAGAGCCTTTATACTAGATTTGGTACATTTTTTTTTTTGCTACCTAGAAGGGTACACTATAACTATGTACATTTATTTAAGCAATTATATAGCTTAATATTTTTAGATTTTTGTTAATTGTACATTTTTAGTGTGTTAGAAAATGTTGAATGATAAATACTAGATAATTAACATTTTGCTCATGATTTGTGCCAAGCTGCATTAGGATAGTAAATGGAATTTAATTAAAGGAGCATATAAAGTTTATTTTTATTAAACAAAACCACCTTCAATGTTTTGGATACCTAAACTTCAGTGTTTTTCCATGAGCTGGAGAGTAAGTTTCTGTGGTGGGTAGAGTCATAAATATTCATAATTTGAGAACTTAGTCACAGCTCAGGTAAGGAGAAGCTATAAAACAGGAGTATGAGACACCCACGTGAGCTCAGTGGATGATCCTGATGAGATACATGATGGTCTCTCTTGGAGCCAGAGGCTGGATCCCAACACCTGTGATGACTTAGCCAGTCTCTTGCACCCAGTATCACAACCCTTGAGTCCCCCACAGGATCAGGACCTTAATACAGTACATAATCTATTGTGCCATATTTATAAACTTTGACCTTAAAAATTGGATGTTTTCCCCCAATTCTTTCTTTATATAGAAAAGCAGCCTTTAACTCAAAAGTTTTGAAAGAGGCTCATGGATTCAGCATATTTATTTTTATTTAAATGTTTTAAGAGATTAAAATGAAATCTGAATTTAATGTAAAATATGTTAAGGCCTAAACTTATTATAAACAGGTTCATTTTAAAAAAAAAAAAACCTTATAATTTAAATAATGAAATCTGAAAAATCTTTTTTTTTTTTTTTTTTTTTTAATTATCCATTTTTACCAACCCTGCTTTATTTAGCATGTGTGCTATGAGCCATGAGCAATCTGTAGTCTGAGAATCACATCAAGGTATAGCATGTTGTGGAAGTTTAGGTCTGAGGTGACAAACCGTGGATCTCTGTGAACAAGTCTGCCTTTGGGAAAAAGGAGCACAGTCTCCTGGTTAATAGAAGGTGAAACAAGATGTTTCTGGCTACTGCTGCTGTGTCCATGAAAAGTTAAATGTCTTGCATTTTCACACTGTCCCGATATTCACTTGGAAGATGCCATTAATGAAGACTGAGATTGCATTTCCTAGATATTCCTCCAAGTTTAGCCTTTTTCCTTCAGCGATACCTCTGTCTTTTTGAGTTGATATACTCTTTACTGTGTATTAATTCAGCCACACTATATAATATCATAGAATCATAGAATATCAGGGTTGGAAGGGACCTCAGTCATCTAGTCCAACCCCCTGCTCAAAGCAGGACCAATCCCCAATTTTTGCCCCAGATCCCAAATGGCCCCCTCAAGGGTTGAACTCACAACCCTGGGTTTAGCAGGCCAGTGCTCAAACCACTGAGCTATCACTCCCCCAAAGATTCTTTTGTGGATCTACAACTTAGATTTTCCTGACTTTTCTGTATATAAAATTATAACATTGCTGTCATAACTATATATATGCTTTATCTTGCTTTTTTAAATTAAAGAAAATTAATGTTAAAAATAAAGAAATTAGGACATCTCTACTTACAAGACTTGCAGGACATCAGAAGAGACACAAGAGATTTCACATCCTTCTTGTTGTACCCTGTCCCTATTTAAATGGATATCTGTCTGATTTTGAAGATGACATTGTAATAAAATATGTGATGCTTAAAATGCACATATGCAAATGCATATGATTATTTGGAGCATTGTGCCTCATTGCATTGTTTAAAATCACGACTGAAAATTCATGTACAATACTGCACATGACACTTTAGAAATAATGAAGTTATAAATGTCAAACTACATTACTTTAAACATGTTAAAATTGTTCTTACTGAGGACCAAGTCCCTGGTAAGTTTTCAAGTTTTAAAAAGAAGCTGTTTGACTTACTCATTTACACCAAGAATTGTCTGAAAACTAATTGGTGTGAACATATTTTCCCCTCTTTCTCCAAACTGTCTCAATATGTTCTGAGGGTAAGGGTGAGAAACTACAGAAAACTAGTTTTCACCCCAAAAGTTAAATATCTGAATTAGGGATATGTAAGTGAAGATATTTTCTCTGCCATAATTAGAGTTGCTACCCTAACATTTACAATGCAAGTTTTGATTATCTACATTTAAATTTTACTATCAAGGCGATGGCTCCTGTAGCTCAGATCCTTTCTTCTTGGATAAACGTGCCTGGATATAGCTTAATGTATTTTTATACTGATGTTTCACCTACATATCAAGGACTTCATTATGTATTTCAAATCCAAAACTTTCTAGCCACAGGCTGAAATGAGGTCCAGCTGTTAAAATGTAGTCATTATGCATTCCATTTGACATTTCGGAGTACTTGTGGCACCTTAGAGACTAACAAATTTATTTGAGCATAAGCTTTTGTGAGCAAAAACCTACTTTATCAGATGCCGACACAGACTATCACGGCTACCACTCTGAAATTTGACATTTTATTAGTCACTTAACCAATGTTAAACTCTGTTGTTTTTCCTCAAGCAGAGCTCCAGATTTATTCAAGAGGGGCTTTACCTTCTGTAGTAAGGACTACATAATACGTTCTCAGTGTAAACATAAAGAGCCTGCAAAACATTTTGCATGGTTGACCCAATGATTTGTTACCCAGTAAGATTTGGCAGTATTTTTAGTTTTTCTCAGGCTTTGTACTTAACTACAATAATTTTCATCTAGAAGTCAGTTAAACATACATCATTTATAATTACTTGATTGATTACAGAGTTTTGGATTTAAAATCCATTTCTTAATGTTTTGGTAGTATGTTTTTACAATATAAAATAAGACTTGATCTTTGCCACTATTTATCATATACTTTTGTTTTTCAGCTTATGACTTTTAATTATTTCTTTTTTCTACAATTTTGTCATGATCAGATCATTTTATGAATTTTGCCAAGTCACTTGGAAAGTAGGGCTGAACTGTTATCAATTTATATTACACATTATTTAATGGTGGTAATTAAAAAAATTTCTGTAATTTTCTTGAAATTAATGGGATGGTTATCAATATTTTTTTAGAGATCTTCCCATTTTATTTATTTTCCATATTATGGACACGAGCAACAGTAACTGTGTGTGTAATCTGTTCTGCAAAAGATGCTAGGACTTGATTGTGTGGATCCTTTGAAGATGGCTATGGAATATTTTACTGTGAATTTGCAGTAGTTGGTCAGTCTCCTTGAAGTTCAGATATGAAATATGTACACTAACTCCTCGCTTAATGTTGTAGTTATGTTCCTGAAAAATGCAACTTCAAGCAAAATCATGTTGAGCCAGTCCAGTTTTCCCATAAGAATTAATGTAAATGGGGGGAGGGGGGGTTAGGTTCCCGGGGAATTTTTTTCACCAAACGAAAAAATATATATACACACACAGAGTATAAGTTTTAAACAAACAGTTTAATACTGTACACAGCAATGATGATTGTCAAGCTCCTTGAGGAGGTGAAGTTGGAGGTTGGGATATTTCCCAGGGGATGCCTTACTGCTAAATGATGAACTAGCATTTGGCTGAGCCCTCAAGGGTTAACACATTGTTAATGTAGCCTCATACACTACAAGGCAGCACGAATGGAGGGAGGGAAGACAGCATGGCAGACAGAGACATACACCGTATGTGTGTGTGTGTGAAAGAGAGAGAGAGAAATGCATTGCCTTTTTAAGTGTATCAGGAACTTGAGACAGCAGCTGCAGCAGCAAGCTCTCTCCATCCTGAGCCCTGTCATATCCCCACCCTGCTCTATATGGAGAAGGGGTAGGCGGGGGGCAGGAGCAGGGGGGAGGGGAACACCCTGACATTAGCCCCCCTCTCCCTTCTTCCCACCCCCCGCCCCCCGCACAGGAAGCAGGAGGCACCTGAGAGCAGCTTCAAGGCAGAGGGTAGGAGCAGCACATGGCAGTGTGGGGAGGGACAGCTGAACTGCTGGCAATCGATAGCCTGCTGGGTGGCTGCCGCACAGGGAACTTAGGGGAGCGGGGAGCTGATAGGAGGGCTGCTGGTCCACCCTGGTTCCAAGCCCGCACCAAGTTCCTAGCTCCAACAGGCTGCTCTTCCTGTAAGCAGTGGACAAAGCAGGCAGCTGCCAAACAACGTTATAAGGGAGCATTGCACAACTTTAAATGAGCATGTTCCCTAATTGATTAGCAATGTAACAACGAAACAATGTTAACCGGGACGACTATAAGGGAGGAGTTACTATATGTGCGAAAATGGCATCCTGGGGTTCCATGCTTATTTTCTCAGACTGCCAGATGTCATGCATCTCATATGATACTCATGCTTCCCCATACTCCCCTTCAATTTGCTCTAAGTGTGACCTGAAGAGGCTACATCTAGGGATGGAGAGGATAGTTCACTTCCATACCTGTTTAGTTTGACCTCTCTAGAGAGACTGACAACAACAATGTCACTTTGTGATAATTGTGGTAGTGGTTTTAGGTATGTGGACACCAGATCACTATGACCTGGGCTGAATATGCCAGCACACTTCATGTAGGCCTGTGGTTCTCAAACTTGGCCTGATACGGCAACATTTAACCCAGGGTCTCTCTTCCCATTTAGCAATATGGGAAGTACAAGGTGGTTGCAACCTCCCAGGAATTATGAAAACCCAGCCCTTCACCCCCACTCCAGGATTTTGGAATTCCCAGTTTGAGAGCCCATGTCGTCGTCCATTCCTGGAAAGAAGTATTCAGAATAATCGAATGCTGATCTGCAAGGGCAGAGCCAAATTAAAAGGTCTTCTCTGAGCTCAGACAAGAAATTAAAAACTTCAGAGTAAAAACCAACAAACTTCTTTGTGGAAGAGAAGTTGCTCATGTTGAATGCCCTTTTCTTCACATAATATAGATAAGAGGTTGTAAAGTTCATAACTACAACCTCTTCCAAGTACCAGTTTTCAGTTCTGTTGCCATCCTCTTTGCTGCCAAAAGCTTCCCCTTGAATTGATCGACGTGTTCCAATGGCTTGGTGTGCTATCCTGGACGTAAAGCCAGTGTGTTTTCCTGTCATATCTCTGGCATCGTCAGTGTTGAATATCAAGTACAGTGATACCAGTTGGTCCCAACGAAAGCTTCAAAGATATTTTTCCTTTGTAGTGATCATCTCAGTGGACAGCAAAACAGGAAGTCCATGCTGCTCATAGTGGACAAATATTGAAAGTTTCTGTGTTGAGGACTACTGGCTTCTAAACATCTATTTCCAAACATCAGCAGCCATGTCATTAATTTGTCATCTTGCTGACTGATATTGAAGAGGGCACAGTGCTTTGATTGGCCTGGCAGCACTTGATTCTCATATCTGAGACTAAGGGAACAAACAGTGGTTCCCTAGTTATGAGACTTTGAGACATTTGTTATTTGGGATGACACCAAGTATGATTCTCCAAGGGCTTTCATGTTTACAGCATTGCCATATAATGAAGGTCACCTGATTTTGTAAACTTTTGATTGAAGAATTATTTTGGAAAGATGTATGTTTAGCCTTCAAATGGCGGTGTCCTCTCTTTCTAGTGGCTATGTGTATGCCCCTGAATCCTTTGTCAGATATTGCAGCCACCCTTTTGAAGCAGTGTAATAGCTGATAAGTATTCTGATGTGCATTTTGGTCAGAGGCTAGCAGAGAGGAAAGTCTGGCTGAAAGAGCCAATTCCATAGAAGAGGGAAGAAATGGAGGGTAGCCATGTCTGCCTTGCTGTTTGGCTCTATGGAACAGTGCAGGAGGCGTGCCCTATAATCCAAATATCTTCCCCTGAGTAAAAGCTGAGAATGCAGAGGCAACAGCCAGCAGGGCAGGGGGACCAAACCAAAATACTGAGCTCTGACTAAAACAAAACAATGAAATGCTGAATTCCATGGCATATTGGGAAAAAAGTCAAATTCTGTGGATACCGAATAGATAAAAGGGGCAGCTCATACCTTTCAGAGTTGCTCTTGCAGGCTGTCTGTAGATTCAGGCTGGTATCATTGCTTCAGTTTATGCTTGGTGCACATTTTCAAGGTTTATCTCTGAAACTTCAAGGGCTAGAGACTATATATGTTGTGATGGAGTCAGACCAGAAGGATATACCAAAGAGTGATCCTATTGGGATCCAGGAAGTGCGCGGGCTAAAGGATCCACTGCTAAAGGATCCTCCCCAGCCTAAGAGCGGGATCCACAGGACCTGGAAACCAAATGATTACGGGGGACAGCTAATGAAATAACAGGGACAGGAGTGCGGTCAAAGATATAAGAGAGTGGTCCTATTGGGATCCAGGAAGTGGGTCGGCAAAGCCCCATTAGGGTCCCTAGGCTGGAGCCTGGGGTAGAGAGTGGGCCCGGGTTCCCCCCCCCGCCCATACTCTACAGAGATCCCCTTGAGGGAGGAAGCAAGACTTGGTCCATTCAGAAGGCCGAACTGTGCCTACTGAGCTCTACGGAGCAACAAAGACTGTGGGGTATTTCCCCTTTCCGTCTCCCATACTGGCCTGTGATGAAAGTAACTCAATAGGCTGTGACTCTTGCCACTACCCTGTGAAAGAAAGGTCACATTGGGACCTTAGTGAGTTTCTGAGGCCCCTGGATCCGCCAGGAAGTGTGGGACCCACAGTTACAGGCTCGGAACTTTGCCACAATGTGTATATATATAAAATGCAAGGGAAAAATGAGGAGAAAGAGGGTAGATTACAAGCCCACTAAAACTTTTTTTGTGATCTTCCAGGGTGTCACCAGCTATTGGTTGAGAACTCCTGATATAGGCCACCTAATAGCTGTCAGTGGTTAGGACTTCTTTGATACAAAATGATTTTTGAACAAATAACCAAATTGTGTATATTAAATGTCCAAATGTGAATTTACTCTATTGTCTGTCTGACTTCATAGGAGTAATCATGACCTATCAAGTATTTAGAGGTTGGTTTTTCCTTTGTGTTTTTGTTTTTAAATGTATCTTTAAAATTAATATAATTGAAGTAAATTAATGAAAAAATGTAAGTTAGGAAGTCTAGTTCCTTCTTTAACACAATCTGTTGTGCCTACATGGTGTACTAACAGGAAATCTCAAAAGTGGCTGATATTTTGTACAGCTTGTATATTGCAGTACCACCTCACCCAAAGATTCTCCTTTTGTGCAAAGCAAGGGGAAATAAATTCTGTTCTGCATTTACAAAATAGAGCAGGGATAGGCAACCTATGGCACGCGTGCCAAAGACGGCACACGAGCTGATTTTCAGTGACACTCTCACTGCCTGGGTCCCGGCCACTGGTCCGGAGGGCTCTGCATTTTAATTTAATTTTAAATGAAGCTTCTTAAACATTTTAAAAACCTTATTTATTTTACATACAACAATAGTTTAGTTATATATTACAGACTTATAGAAAGAGACCTTCTAAAAACGTTAAAATGGATTACTGGCACACGAAACCTTAAATTAGAGTGAATAAATGATGTCTCGGCACACCACTTCTGAAAGGTTGCCAACCCCTGAAATAGAGTAATATGGATTAATGGTTCTCAAACTTCTTCTCATAAGAGAACGATTCTCTTACACCACCTTCCTGTGCAATCCCTTGATCCCTTTCTGTTTGGTTTTCAGTGTTTTATTCTGCAGACTACCAGAAAAGGCTCCATGGACCTCTGGTGGTCTGAGTAACACTGTTCTGGGCAAGACAATAGTCAAGTAAAGCATATCTTTTATTGCTTTGTTCCTGATGAACATTTTTTTGCTATTTTTCCATTTTAAGCTGTCAAAATGGCTTTAATAGCATATTATTATTGTAAGCCTGTGCTTCAGAAACAAGTCTGAAGATTTCCAGTTCATGCTATTAAAAAGTCAGTATCTCCTATTTCTAATAACTTTGACTGTGTTGCTGTTGATGGGCCAAAGTTGTTGTGATACATTTCTATTTTGCTTGAACATATAACATTGAAACTTAGCATGAGAAATATATTGTAATGAAACTTCTTGACAGAAGTATGTAAATTTAAAAAGTTGTTGGGCCATAATCTGCCATGGAGCTTTAAACAAAACTCAGTTGAACATAACACAAGGTCAGAATACAGAATAATGGGATGAGATATTTCATAGTTGTAAAAGTATTAAGTTTTCTTCAATATTTTCAGGAAGCCAATGAATTTATATTACTGTTTTTAAACTACAGATTCCTTTATTTTCAACAGTGGTACTTAATCAGACATGAAGCCTATAAAGTAAACCTGGCATCATCCTTGTATTTTTCTGGATTGCTTATTGGAAATATAATTTTTGGACCATTGTCTGATAAATTGGGCAGGAAACCAGTGTACATGTCAGGTAAGATAAAAATAAAATAATTGTTTCTTATACGTTTTCAATTTGGACATAATATCTGAATCTGTAGGAAATGAGGGCCAGAATAAGAGCATTTAATATTTTTCCATTGGGAGTACACAGTATATGCATTTCATCGTGCTTTTCAATTAGAAGTTTATTTCTTTGATGGGGACAAGAATATTTTGAGGCAAGAGTATTTGGAAAGAAAGCTTGTTTTATTTTGTGTTGATTGTGGTGTTCCACCAGCTGTGGTTTAAAAAAAATCCATTTGAACTTGTGGTCTGTCTGTTTTGTTTTTCTGTACTATTTGGCAATCTATTTCCTAGTTCAAAGATTTTCAAATTGGCTATATTGTATAGCACAATATGTTAAACTTCCAGAGTTTTCTTCATGTTTGAGACCTCAGCATAGGATTTTGAATTTACTACTTCTTAGCTAGCTATAATGCAACCTGACTTACATTCTCCAGCCTTCCAGTAATTATTGTCTATTATAAGGAGAGTTGGTACTGTGGGTTTTCACAAATCATTGCTTATCCATAAGAAGATGAGAAAATATGTTGCAATTTCTGGTAGAATTTGCAACACATAGACCCATCAATTTCAGATGTGTAAAGCTAAGTCTTTCTCCAGCACATAATACAATATATTTTCTTCTTATTGTGTCATGAGTGTTCTTATTTTAAACCTGAAGAGAGCTCTCTATAAGCTTGAAAGTTTTTCTCTTTCACCAACAGAAGCTGATCCAATGAAAGATATTACTTCATCCACCTTGTCCCTCTAGTGCTTTTAAAGTGATTTGAGCTCCTCAAGAGACACTGTTTCCAGTGTGTGAGAAATCCAGCCCTTCTATGATTTGAACATTTGGATCCCAAATCACTAATCCTACTACTTAAACTAAAGCAGATTGTCTAGATACAGTTAGCAGTACTGGGACTAATTCTCTGTAGCAGCTTTTCACGTCTCAGGGCAAGACGTCAAAATATATTAATGTGTAGTCTAAACAGCACAGTTTCATCCCATTGGAATTCATTTCTCAGGTTTTTTTTTTTTGAAAGTCAATTTCAGTCACACTCCCTTGCAACCTCACAACTGAGGTAGCATTTTACCATCCCTATAATATTTCTCAATCAGTCCCATTGAAATCCTGGGCCTGCTTCTGCTTTTCTCAGAAAAGATTACTTCCTTTTCTAGGACCCCTTTGTGTAGCACAAAACCACCTGGCATCAGGGACTCTATTTGGATAAAGGATAGCATCCAACCCATTTTGAGTAATAAGGAAAGTCTATGTCCTGGCCTGATATTTTCAAGATTGATCACACACATACTACAGTGCTTCCATATGCTCTAAAGAAACCTTATCAATAGTTTCTTTATCATGGTTCTTTTCTCCTGAGTTTTTTAATTCCATCTTGATTTTTTACAGTTCCTCCTTCTCCAGAAACTTAGTTATATCTCCTTAACTTGTGTATTACTACCGTAAAACCTTGTTGTGATGATTCTTGGAGTACCAGAGCTGAGAGTCACCTTATCTTCCTGCCTCCAGCAAGAGGGAGACTTGCTGTGCTTTAAATGGGTATCAGCTCCCTGACACCTCCAGTTTGTTATGCCAACCCTTACTTTGCCTAGCAGGTTAACAATAGGTGTAACTCAGTCCCTGAGCCCCTTCAAAGCATTCCCCAGAAGTGTCCAGCCCCTTATCCTCTGAACACTCACAGAAATACCAGGCCTACTGTCCCCCAGGGGACAGTGTACACACTAACTTGTTTGATTCAACTAAGCATCATCTCCTTGTATAATACCATAGCACTGAGATATATTTACAGTGAAAACAATGATAAGTTTATTATCAAAGATCAAGGTTTAAGAACGAGTGAGTAAGGATAACGGAACTAGAAGGGTTACATATAAAACAAAATCATAACATGATTCCTAGAGACTAAATTTAACTTAAACTTATTTAGATTGGAAGTTAGCCTATCTCACCCAACATGTCCTTTGCAGTGTTTTCAACCAAGCCTACTTGAGAACCCGTTTTCATGTGTGTAATCATACTGCTCGATTACTTCATAGGTGCAGGATAAAGTGGTGTCTTCCTTGCTTTCTCCTTATATTTCTCCAAGTTCATTGTTTGTACCCCAGGGTCATGATGACCCCCTTGTAGTTTATTCTATGGTGTGCTGCTTTTCCTATTGACTCTGTATGTAAACTGGGATTTCACTGTGTTGGCTTACGATGCTTAACTTACATTTTGACAGAGATATACACATCCTATCTGCTGTCTGGAAGAATACCTGTTTTCCTCTCTGGTAAACTTTAAAACATATTTTCAGTACATATCCACAGCTCCATTGATGTCATCCATATGTACATCTCTCAGTGATTATGCGGCTCAGGATGACATAAGCTTTTAGTAGAGACTTCACGTGACTCTCTTTGGAGAACTAGAATGTACATGCCAGGCTCGGGAGCTACCTGTAACCTCTGTGCACTACTTCTCTGTCCCTTTGCCAGCTGGCATTAAGAAGTTCTTGAGGCACAGTTGTATTTTCTTAAATTATAGTTGCTCTTTGCATTTTTAACCTTTTATGAAATAAAATAGTTGTGCCCATGGTTCCCTATGGACTCAATTTCCTGATTTCTAAATTGTTGTATGAAGCATCCCTTTAGCGCTAAAGTTCAGAACTGAAGATTGTAGGCTAATGGTTGTACTTAATTTTGAAGGAAGAAATTTAGTTGTGTAATCGTCATTTTCTGCAGATGGTAATTTTCTTAAACCGTTTTGTTAATTGATTTAGAGTATATTTTAGAACACTGAGGTTACGTGATTATTGTGCTATCGCTGAATTGCTATCAACCAGTCACATTATCTCGTTACCAGTAGCTCCTGCTGGTAGGAGTGTTGGTGTGAGTTAATTGATTGGGACTTAATTTTCAGATTACAATTGATAACTCATGTCATGGTCATTTATTTTGTAGTTGTACGTCCAGTTGAAGGGTCTAGTGTTGAATGATAGTATTGCCTAAAGGTAAGTTTCCTCTTGTAAATATCCATTCTTGGTATTACAAACCTCAGATGTGTGACTTGAAGATGAGGTAATAGATACTAACAATTTGGAGCCCTTTGGAGGCCTCGTGTTACCCGAGATGTTTGTAACCCCAAGTGTGTGAATCCACAGAGATACTACCTTTAGAACACTAGTTACAGTAAATAATTCAGTCCTGTTTTTTCCTTCCTTCCTTCCTTCCCTCTTTTCTGAATTTACACTATTTGAGAAGACTGATAGACCAGATTTTTATACTCTGTTTTGTTCAGGTCTGTTCTTCGATGTCATTTTTGGATATGTCACAGCATTTGCTCCAAACTATGAAATTTTTGCAATGTCACGCTTCATTGTTGGGATTATGAATGGTGGAATGTCTCTAGTGTCTTTTGTCTTGACACAAGAATATGTAGGAAAGTCTTTCTGGGCATTAACAGGTAAGATTTAAGAATGATGCTAATATCTTACCCAAAACTTTCTTTTTTGTAAATTCTTGCAATTTTAGAAATAATTCTAAATGTATGAAGTTATTTTAGTACATATTAAGGACTATCATGAATCAAATAAATGCAATATTCCACCCAAAATACCAATGATTTCAGTGAAAATTTTGCTTGAATAAGGACTGCAGGATTGGGACCAGTGTGATTAACAACAGTGTAGTGGTGATATTTAAAGATTAGCATAATGATTCCCAAAACAATCTGTGGACTACTTTGCATTACAAATTTTTTACCAGAAACCCCCTTTTCCCCCAACTTCCCAATTTCACCATCAGTGTTTTGAGAAAATATTTATGATGGCAAGAAGTCGTCCCCCGTTCCCCCCATCACCATTTTTTTAAAGTAGTTTATTTCTCCTGTCCCACAAAAATAAAGCTAGCACGTATCTGGGGCTTTTTTCGTATTCTGTACTGCATCAAATGTTTTAAAAATGTCTCTCTGCTCTAACAGTGCGAGTATTTAATGTACATTTAATTATAAAGGTTGAGATTCGGCTCTCCATCGCACTGTTGTAAATGTAGAAAAACTCTAATTTTAGTGGATTTACATTGGAGTAACTGAGGGTAGAATTTGGCCCTAAATGTTTAACTGTGGTGCTGTGAACTTATTTTCCCCTTTTATTTCTTCAATCTTTACACACACTTTTTTTTTTTTTTGTTTCTTTATATTTTCTTGCCTTTTGGGAATGAGGGAGTAGGTTTTTCTTTTGTTCTATATTCCTGTTCTTTCAATTACTGATCCCTCCCCCCCCTTCCTTCCCATTTGTTTGTCTCTACTTTTCCGACTCATGTTGTCTCTGTCTGCCTCCTGTTTGTCTATCTCAGCTGTTCCCAGTCTTTTCCCCTGCAGGGCTGGCCCCTGATGAGCTGAAGAGATACTCCGCTCCTTGCCATTTCAGGTGCTTTGTTGTTTTAGTGCCTCTCAGCTGTTGAGTAGGGAGTGCTGAAGAACAGATCAATGGCTGGCAGGGAGAGGGAGCTAATAATAATGCTCCTGATAGCAGTGCTAAAGAAGAGCTTCTAGCTGCCAGCAGTGTCCAAGGCTCCATCAACCACAGTTTGAGAACTTCCAGTTTAGTACTACATTTCACATAATTGACTGAAAAAGTTTGCTCTTAGGCTTTAGTGTTTGACATTGACTATATATTTTCCATAACACCTTTTATAGATATTTGTTCTTCAGAAAGGTTTGGTAAGTTTACCCTAGTATCACTCAAGTTCATGTTTTTTCTATACAACACAAACTACCCTTCCAGTTTTAGAGTTCTCTTCCAGTTTTGTCTGACTCACGACCACTCCAGATTGTCATCATGCATCCAGTTAAATCCGTTATAGTATTTCCCTTCACTTCCTCTCCCACCTCAGCTTCTCTATTCAGTTTTTACATTGAGCTTTGCTTTTATTGCCTCCCACAAAACAATTAAATATTAAAATTCTGTAAATACATATATATAATCCATATACTATCAGAATCAGTTAACTTATTCAAATGAACTCAAAGCAATATAATAACTGCACAAGAATGTTGCAAAGACTTTATGTACTGTAGGAAGAGTATATACTTAGTGTATTTCACTGCTTAGAAATTTGAGGCATCTGAGTGTGGGCTTCTGTCATTGTTTGATGTAGTAACTTTTTTTGTTTTTATTTTCAGGCTCGTTAACAAATTTAACATTTGCAGTCGGCATAGCAGTTTATGCCTTACTGGGTTACTACATACGAGAATGGCGCTTCCTTGCATTTGTATCAAATTCTCCAGGGGTTTTCTTCTTTCTTCTTTCTTTGTAAGTAGTTCAAATTTGTTATGTGTATAAGAATATAATGTATAGCAGTTTAACAAAAATACCTTATTTTGTTGTTGAAAGATAGAGCAATGGAAGTACGGTTGATTTTTATATTCAAAGCAAGATAAGATTAGTGCATATATGAAATCAAAGGTGGAAGAGTTTTTTGGCAGATGTTTTCACTAATAAAACAAAGGTTTTGAGATTTTACTTGACTTTGAAGAAAAGATGCCAAAGGAAGCCTACCCTCCCTGTCTTTATCATGTAGGTAAACCTCATTGACACTGAAGCATTAGAAGCCAGAAGCTTTGCCTTAATGTTGTTAAATATATCTCCATTTGGTTAGTGCTGGTACACAGAAATCTTTTAACCTCTTCCTTCTGACTTGTGTAATAAGTGAAGTACTAGTGACTCATCAGGAGCTGGGGTAAAAACGGAGGAATAAGAGGACAGGAGCAGCATAGGGTAGGGACAGCGGAACCCATAAGAGGAGATTTCTCCTGCTGATAATAGCTCATCTTAATTAATTAGCCTCCTACTCCACCTTTTCATGTTCTCTGTATGTTTATCTATCTATCTATCTATCTATCTATCTACTTCCTGTATGTTCCATTCTATGCATCCGATGAAGTGGACTGTAGCCCACGAAGCTTACGCTCAAATAAATTTGTTCGTCTTTAAGATGCCACAAGTACTCCTGTTCTTTTTGCGGATACAGACTAGGACGGCTGCTACTCTGAAACCTGTCATAAGAGGAGATGGTTTGCCAGCATGCTGTTAAAGTTGTGGTGGACAAAGACCCATGAAGCAAGCAGTTGTGTGATAACTGTCCAAGAAAATGCAGTGGCAAATCTGCAGAGGGAAGATGAGGGCTGCCAGAGCGTATGAGCTGTGAGCTAGCCAAGAGAGTGGTCTCTGTTATCAAATAATTTTAGCATTCACTGAGTTCTGCATGTATCGTTAAAGGGTCAGGGAGAATTTGCTTGTTTTGAGTGTCCCTGGCTCTGAAAGTACCACATGTGGTTGCTGTTTATACAATAGATGGGTGATACTAAATTGATTCTCTTAATACACATTATTTATAGAGTGAATTTTAGATACATGAATATTTAAAAAGAGTCAAATAAATTTTTGTCTGACTTGTGCTTTTGCAGGACACGCTTTAGAAGTATTATGTGAAAAGAAATCATGCATCATATACATATTATCAGAAAACTGTAGTTAAAGCTCCTAGCATAATATAGTATTGTCATAGAAATACAAAAGTATGCACACTAAATAAATATCAAAAACAATGTTTCACCTTCATGATATTGGCTCCACATAGGCCTGCCTTTGAAATTACTTGTCATGCAAAGATCCTACAGTGTACAAAAATCCTCCCCCCCGCCCCCCAAAAAGCAGATTTGGGAGAGCTGAGGGGACGCCTCATCTAACATTATTTGCTTCTCTAGCATGTTATATTTATGATAGAAATGGAGCTATCTCTTTGACATAGAATTTGTTTTCTGAGATACTTAATTGTAGGGCCCAAGATTAATTTGATGAAAAGGAGAGGCCCATATAAAAAAATTTAATTTCCTTCAGAAATTGAATTGCATGTTGTCTTATCAAACCTATTTTTCGTTTTTGAATATTATTTCCAAGAGCCCACTCACCACATAATTAATAAAATTAATTGCATTTTAATTAAAGAGCATCAGAGACTTTGAAATGAGAAAAGTTTAACATTGGTTTCAAGGAATCTGACAAAGTAACTTATACACTGAAATACAACATGGAACAAAACCAAGTTAAAATGTTTTTATATTTTCTAGTTTGTTTTTTATGACTTTTATTGGAACAACATTGTACAAAAACAATAGCAAAATGTCCAAATTGAAATGTAAAAGGGGGAGGAATCATGGGATAAAGCTTTTTGAAGAGAACCCACTCCTTCCATTTTGATAGGCAATTTAAAGTTTTTCTTCTTGATGACCATTTTAATCCAATAACATTTTGGGAAAATAATGAGGGGATGATAGGATTTGCACTTTGCACTGTTACATTTCAGAAGTTAGAAGTATAAATACTGATAAATACTTCCAGGCAGGCATTATATATTCGTTCCTGTTTAAAACAACAAATAAAAGGTGAGAAATTTTTGGCTGTTACTCTGAAACCTGTCTCGCAATGTAGACTAGCAAGATATTCTTCTAAAAACTGGAGAAATCAAGTGGTAAGAAATCGACAAATACTGTCTGTAAACTGTAAACTATTGTACTATTGCAAAAAAAATTAGACTTATTGAGTATCAGATTTAATTGATCTGCTATTTTAAAACTATTTGTTAGAACTGTTTTCCCAGTGAAGAAAATAAGATCCTTAAATCTGCATGCAATGCTACCTAGAATTCTTCTGTAAAACTCATGTTCTCAGATACAGTATAGCATCTAGAGCAAAAGTGAAAGATAAATTACTTAGGCAATGTCTACACTGCACTTTCGTTGGTAAAACTTTTGTCACTCAGAGGTACAATAGGAAAACCCTTTTCCTTTTTTTATTTAAAAAAAAAAATGGGGGTGGGGGTGACTTCTGGTTCACTTGCACATATCAGGTCCCCATCTACAACATGAGCTAGGCCGCAATAATAAATATTTCTCCACATATTTAAATTGGATAGATACTGTTAAGACAAGTAGCAATTCAGTATTATACTGGCACTAAAATAATATCAAAGCCTAGTTTATTAATGTTGCTTTTGTCATATTGACTAAATCAGTTCAGCTTTGGTCTGTCTCTTCTAGAAATACTAGCTTATGGTGTCTTTAAGTGAATTTTCTGTTGTAGAAGTTGATTCCTCACTTGCCAAATATTATCTAGGAGGCTTGTTATCATTTAAATCAGCAATTAAATAAATATTAAATATTAAAATACAAAATAAATAAGTAAATATTAAGTTATACTGTGTATGCATGTGTCTTGTATGCTTTTGTCTTGTGGCAAATGTGTTTGTTTTTGTAAGTCTTCAGTATGCCAGGAAAAAAAATTAGTCTGGATTTCTTTATTACCTTTAGATATATTGACTTTGAAGAGCAGAGAATTTTTGAAACATTGTTTTATTTGCTAGGCTAGCAAATGTGAAAAAGATCATGTTGATTATAATCAAATGCAGCGAGGCCTAATTTTCTGCTCTAGCTTTTTGTTTGTTTGTTTGAATTAGTGAAATGTTTTAACAATTCAGTATTACTATTTTTCATTATGATTTTTACTGTTTTGGAGTTGGCTTTAAACATTTTGATATTACTGTGGAACTAAAGTTCCAAATTTTTCTGAGACTGGAGTTTAATTGGTACTGAGTTATAGCGTCAAGGTAATTACCAAGTGAGGGTATTTTCCTTGGGTATGAGTATGTGGGTATTCTGTTAGGGGGTGAAGAGTTAAGACATTCTTTAACATAAAGGACAAAATTCTGCCTTGGGCAGCACAGTGAATGGGAATTGAGAAGGTTTCTGATGTGCTCTTTTATTTTGTTCCCTTGTGCGTCATTTCAGCACAGGTCAAGATTTGGCTTTAAATTACATTTTAAAAATACTTAGACATCATAGCATTTTGCCTACAATATTTTATGTGGTTTTAGAAAAAAGAATTTGGGTACCTGATACAAACTGACTGAGAAAATATCTGGGTTTTAACTTGCTTGTACTATAAGTTAGATCTCAAATGTTTAGACTTAATATACAGTTGCTTTACAAAGTGCTTTACAAACACTTGAGGTGTTTTGCAGAAAAAGAAGATTGATACAGTACTTTGTTGGTAGGACTGAACTTTCACTATTGTATCTTGCCTTGGTAGTATGCTTCCAGAATCACCGAGATGGCTGTATTCCCAGGGGAATACTGCAGAAGCAGAGGATGTGCTTCAATACCTGGCCTGTGGTAATGGAAAAGAAAGGTTGACTATAAAATTGAAACTATGTGCAGGAACAATGAAAAAGAATGACTCAGCATCTGGTGTCCTAAACCTAGTAAAACACCCAGTCCTGCGGTGGCGAACTATCATCTTGATGTATATCTGGTAAGTAGTAAAAAGGAGTGGTGCTGAGATGGCATGAATTAGTCAAAGGTGAGAAACTGAATAAGATTTTCAATTTCTTCCCTTCATTTAATAATAGCATTCTCAGAATAAAATTCTGAGTTTTTCTGTTAGTAATTCTAGGCGTTGGTTTTCTGAAACATTGTACTGGTATTGCATTGTAATACCTTTGATCAAGTTATATTATCTGGAAACTGTTCCAAAGACTAATAGGACATTAGCTGGAGACAACAAAACATTAAAAAAAAATTAAATGCTAATGCAGAAATTAATAATTGTTTCCATCTTACATTCTGACTGAATATATACTAAACATATGAATTGTCAAAATGTAGGTGTAAAAATGAAACGCTGAGCTCAAAATAGACCGGTGTAGATGTAAGCTGGGGCAAAGTGTGGGCACGACATCTCGTCATGAGCTTTCACATGTTGCCCAATCTATTAATTAATTATTGATTAGATTATTGATTAGTTTGTCCAATTAGCATTCTAATACGTTAGAATTGTCAGAATTACTGCCTGTGGGGCACTAAAGTGACAACACTACTTAGGGAAGACCTGTAACTGTGAAAGTTTTATTATTACAATGATTAGTCCAATAAGTAAAACAATCCAAACAAGTAAAGTTATGTAATAGAACACTGTCAGTGCGACTGGCACCATTACAGGTATATACTCACTCTATCCTTGGGGAAAGCTCTAAAAGCTGAGACAGATCCAGTCTCCATATTATCCAATGCAGATAATATGACTCCTCAAGGAGCTACCTCTCACACACCTTTGGCCAAACAACAATTTTGAAGGTGTGGTCAAGGCCCCAAGAAGCCTGCTCCAGTCACAACAACCATCTCCAACAGCCTGCCGGTTTGGTGACCATATAGCCCTTTTCTTTCCATCATGGCTGCTGAATATCTCAGGCAAATGGGTTCTAGAGATCATCGAGGAAGAATACTCCATCCCATTCCTATCTAGCCCACCCAGCCGCCCTCCCTCCCTCCCCTTCTCTTTTCAGGGACCATTCTTACAAACGCATTCCATGAGGAGAAATAAACCACCTTCTGGAACAGGGAGCCATAGAGCTGGTCCCATCCCAGCACAGAGGGAAGGGTTTTTACTCCCATTATTTTCTGATCCAACGGGTAGAGACTGATCCTAGATGTTTGAGACCTATACAGGTTCGACAAACTGCAGTGCTTCAAGATGGTTACTCTCTCCACCATTATCCGAGCACTGGAACAGGGGGACTGGTTCTCAGCCCTTCACCTCCAAGACATGTATTTTCACATCACAATGCACCCTGCCCACAGATGGTTCCTCTGATTCATCATGAGGACTGATCACTATCTATACAAAGTACTGCCCTTCAGACTCTGTACAGCCCCTCATTCTCCAAAGTCCTTGTGGTAGTGGCTGCCTACCTACGCAAAGAGGGAGTCGTAATATTTCCATATTTCGACTGTCTCTTCAAGGCCTCATCCGAAACTGATGCCCTTCACGCTAGCTGAATGACAATGGACCTTTTCTTGAGCCCTGGCCTTCACATAAACTTGGAGAAATCTATGCTAAAATCAGTGCAACAACTGGAGTTTATCAGGGCACAATTGTATGCCATATAACCCAGAGCCTTCCTCCCAGCTCACCGATTTTTCGCTATAGTCAATCTTGTATCCATGGTGAGAACCTATCCCCAGATCTCAGCCAGGACATGTCAGCTACTTAGCCATATGGCAGCTGCCACATTTGTAGTAAAGTATACACAGTTACACATGTGCTATTTTTAGGTGTGGCTACGTACAGTCTATGTTCCTCACAGACACAGCCTTCACAAACTTCTATCCATGCCTATGACGGTCAAAGACTCACTACTCTGGTGGACGCAGCCCAGAAACATCCGTGTTGGGGTTCCTTTCCTTCAACCAGCACCGTCCATGATACTAGCAACCGATGCCACCTTAATCTGTTGGAGAGCGCACCTTCACACTCATACAGTGCAGGGCAGATGGTCCTTAACTGAATTCACTCTACACATCAACCTCCTAGAGTTACAAGAAGTCTGCAATGCCTGCCTATATTTTCTCCCACTGATCACACATTGCACTATCAGAGTCATGACAGACAATAGTGCCTGCATGTTCTACATCAACAGGCAAGGTAGAGCAAGGTCCCATTTGCTATGCTTGGAGGCACTGAAATTATAGAATTGGTGTATCCAGCACGGCATCACCATCTCAGCTGCATACTTCCCTGGACACCAGAACGCCACTGCGGACTCACTGAGCAGGAGATTCTTCCATGATCAAGATGGGAACTAGATACGCGAGCCCTTCAGCACATCTTCAACTGCTGGGAATTCCCCACCATAGATCTATTTGCCAAACCAGAGAATGCCTGCTGTCCTCAATTTTACTTGAGAGTGGGCCTAGGATGTGGATCCCTGGGAGATGCATTCCTCCTTAATTGGGAAGTGCGGTGACTCTGTCTTTCCTCCCTTCTGCCTTCTGTTCAGAGTACTCCACAAGATCCAAGGGGACAGAGCCCAAGTCCTCCTTATTCCTCTTAATAGCCAAAAAATCAACAGATGGGGCCATTTCTAAGCAGCGCCTTTCCAAGTGGATCTTGCAGTGTATACTTCTGTCCTACCAACTACACAATCAACACTCTTCTGGAGCTAGAGCATATTTCACCCACTCTCTCTCCATCTTGATTGCCTTTCTCAACAATGTTCCGATTGCTGACATTTGCAAAGTGGCCACATGGGCATTAGTGGACACTTTTAGCCTTCACTACGCCATTACTCAGGACGCGGCATCAAATACTCTGCTAGGACACACTGTCCTATCATCTGCATTAAATGCCACTCCAAAGCCCCAGCCTTCCATTAGGGGCACTGCTATATAGTCGCTTACAGTTGAGCACCCATAGGGACATCACTCAATGAAGAAAAGGTTACTCACCATGTGCAGTAATACAGGGAGAAAGACACCTCCTTTAGGGAGGAGGGATAGCTCAGTGATTTGAGCATTGGCCTGCTAAACCCAGGATTGTGAGTTCAATCCTTGAGGGGGCCATTTAGGGAGCTGGGGCAAAAATTGGGGATTGGTCCTGCTTTGAGCAGGGAGTTGGACTAGATGACCTCCTGAGGTCCCTTCCAACCTTGATATTCTATGATTTCTATGACACACACAGCCTGGACAAGCGTGGTTTGTGACCTTGAGAGAAGTAGCGTTTCTGGGTTTGGTGCTGGCAAAAGAATTGCTAATCCTAACCCTCACGCCTATCTCCTGTTTTTGGGTTCCTCCTATGTTCGCGGCAAAGAGGACTTTGTACATTCCTTGTAAATAAACAAGATTGCATCTGTGATGCTGAATGATTGAATAGGGCCATTTATGCCATTGATATTGCCATTGTTATACAATTGCAACAAATCTTGTCCAAAGTATGTCATGTGAGGTGTCAGTGGAAAAGTTATGATTTGTAAGTGTGATTATCCTATTTATATGAATGTATCATTTTTTTTAATCTGAAGTCATAAATATTGGCTATGTGCTGGCATCATACATATGTGCTGTATTCCTGGGTAACACCAACCAGATGAGATTTACATCAAGACCAAACAGCTATGTATTGATGACTCATCAATGACACTTAGCTCTCACAATGGGCCATAGAAGAAACTCATTCCGCCCAGATAGCTCTTCCTGTGGATGCCCTAGCCTCCAAGGGGCCAATGGCTATCCCCTGTGAGTCATCAAGCGGTGTAAGGACGTGATATGCTCTTGTGACCCTGGACTCCATCTTGTGTCAGTAACTTTCCACAAACTGGGGTGTGAGCTTTGTTTGAGACAGTAAATTTCCAGGCACATGGCAGAGGATATGAAATACCCCGAGATCTCCATTTTGTTTCTTTCCTGCTCTGATTCTCTAGACTGTGGATTTGCAACAAAAACTTTTGGAAGTTGTGGTAGGAAGAGAGCCTAAGACATAAGCCCTTGTATCAAAGGCCTGGTATGAGGCCTGGGTTGAAGTAGTGGTCAAAGCTTTGCTGCTATAAAGCAAAGTCAGGTTGTGAGCAAGAGACAGGCCTTGCTCACAGCATCTGGTAAGAACAGGGTTGATATTTCAGAAACACACATTACCAAGAAGTTCTAGGTACAGAACACACACGCAAACGGATTCCAGAAAGGTGGTACTAGAACACCTCGATACCAACATTCCCCAAAGATAATAGGAACACGCTGACCCATCTTAAAGATAAGGTCAG
This sequence comes from Eretmochelys imbricata, assembly GCF_965152235.1. Classification (NCBI taxonomy): domain Eukaryota; kingdom Metazoa; phylum Chordata; order Testudines; family Cheloniidae; genus Eretmochelys; species Eretmochelys imbricata. The sequence continues at coordinate 78,769,281 of NC_135578.1, forward strand.
GATGACAGCATAATGGATAGAGATGTTTTGATTGAAACAACATGTACAAGGTAATGAGGGTCACCTAAATACATCAGGGGATGACACCTAACCACATCAGAGGGGCAATACGTAACTTATTTGTATCGGTGTATAAAGAGGTATCTCAGAGGGAATGTCTTTGGCTGGCTTAGGGGATAATGGAAAGTCCTGCTGTTAACTGAGCTAGTCCATTGCAACAGGCAATCCCGTGTTAGTGTACCTGTAACCATGGGCGGCATGTGAACTGCCAGCTGGGGGAGCCTAGCCTCCAGCCCCACCCCCTGCCGGAGCCCCGGAGCACCAGGAGGGCAGGCTGAGCTGCCTGAGCCGGGGCCACCGCACAGGGGGAACTGGGGGCGGAGCATGGGCAGGCCAATGCCTGGCTGTTTGGGGAGGCCCAGCCTCCTACAACCTATGATATCTGCCACTATGCCCGTAACCATTGAGTCAGGACATTAGAACTGTGCTTCATTAACAATAAACCTGACCATCTTCCTTCACTATGAACGGGTCTATGCTTATTGAGCTGTTCAGTCAAGTCTGCTGTGCCAACTATCTGCGCAGAACTGGAATAGAGAGAACACACACGCAGCCAAACACTGAACAACAGAAGTTACCAGAGAGACTTTACAAGCCAGCAGTTTATTCCAGTAGTTTACTTTTGTTACTGGTTTGGTATAATCGAATGAAAGAATGACCACCAGTTTGGAGAGAGTCTGTCCTATTTCTCAGCAGTTAGTCCTGAATCTGGCATTCTCAGCTGTGACCCACTGAGGCACAGTGACAGCATCAAAGAAAATACCTGATTTCAATATCAACTTCTAACTGGAACAACCTGCAACACCCTGAATTTGGCAAACTGCTTGTGTCAAAACAGGTAATATATTTAATCCATGAGAGTGAATCTTTGCTCCTACCTGGACAATATACTTTATTATCCTTTTTATATTTGTTACATGAATTTTTCTCATGAGGCTGGACAGTCTGTTCTACTTTCATGGACCTGTCTGATGTATAGCAAACTTAGCTATATATTTAATAGAGTAGAAGTTAACATCTATTCAGTCTATTAAACAGTTTTTAAAAATACTTATGGAATGTCAAATCTCCCCAGGTTGGGTGTGTGTGTGTGTGTGTGTATATAAATATAATATTTATGGTGGTACTTTGGCAAGAAGATCAGGTTTCTTTGTGAATTTAAGTAGAAGCTGTGGTATCTTTTCTTTCTTTGAATGGGATCCATAATGCTGTGTGTGAAATAATTCTCTTTTTGTACTACTAGTACGTATTTAAAGAAATTTTAACTTAAGATCTTAGCTTTAAATGCTTATTACCAAAACTAATCAAACTTTATGGATGTTTTCAGGTATGTCTGCAGCCTTGTATACTATGGCCTAACATTCAATGCCGGTGAATTAGGAGGAAATCTATATCTAAATGTAGCTCTTTATGGCCTTATAGAAGTTCCTGCATTTCCTCTCTGCATGTTTTTTATTGAGAAATCCTGGTAAGAATAGTAACTTTATAGTTTTATGTCTGTATTGTAAGGCTAGAATCATATATATATATAAAATAGGGAAAAGCTTATTTTAGCTTTTTTTTTTTCTAATGGTAAGATACTATGTACTTCTGAAACTGTTTTTCCCTGAAAAGTTCTCTGTAAGCTTGAAAGTTTGTCTCTTTCACCAGCAGAAGTTGGCCCAATAAAAGGTGTTACCTTGTCCTCTTTGTCTTTCTCTTGGGAGGCAGTTAACTGTAGGGCCTCCTGTACTTAAGGCAGAAATGTGTTTAGCATTTTCCACCCCTCTCTTTTTGGTGTCACCTAACTTTATCCTATTAGGTTGAATTTTTCAATGTTTAGTGTCAGCCTAAGTAGGAACTTTTTTTATCTTTGGAAAAATCTGAGTAAAATAATTGTCAGTATGGATAGAATACTCTTTTTATATATCTTATTCTTGAGGAAATTCTGAACCAAAAATTAAAAATTCTGCCCACAATATTTTAAAATTCTGCAAACTTTGTCAATATATAAATATGGAGGCTCCAGCATGGCAGTGAGGAGCACAGGCCACTGGCTGCATAGAGGTGGGAGATCAGCTTGCAGCCCCCTTACTCCTGGGCAGGGACTCAGTGGTGAGGCTGTACCCAACCCTGACACAGTGCAAGGGTTAGGCCTGTCCCAGAAACACCCCAGGCCCTGCCATTCTGTGCTAGTCACAGTAGGTATGGGCAGGCAGGCTCAGCCCAGCAGAATCTAACTGTAGAGGGGCTTAGTATGGAGAGACAAATTTGTTGGGGACATTAATTCTGTACATGCGTAGTGGCGCAGAATTCCCACAGGATTAGAAAGTTTGCACCCAAATAACTAAACAAATTGAAATAGCAAGAACTTTGAACTTAGCTTGTTTTTATCAAGCATTAAAATATGAAGCCAGTTATGAAGAAAAAATGGTTCAGTATTTTTAAAGTCATAATCACTTAGTCCATAATTTTTCATATTTCTCTCTGTTTTTGGAGGCCCTCAGTTACAAAAAATTTTGTCAGTGCCAAAAGCTAAGCATTAGCTCTAGAAATCCAAAGCTATGTAAAACTGCAGTCCCACTACCATTCAAGGAAGTTGGTGTGAAGTCCTGGCCCTATTTACGTCAGTGGCAAACTCCACTGACTTCATTGGGGCCAGGGTTTCACATATAAACTCACTGAGCTTGTAAGATTGCCAGGCTAAAATGATCAAGGACTTCAATTTAAACTGCATAACATACATTCATGGGACATAAGCGGCTTAGTCCCTGTGCAATTTGTTTAAAATATATTCATCTGTATTTGAGAACTTTTTTTTAAATTCATTATTATGAGGGCATAGCGATGTATGTAGTTATAAAAGTTTAAAAGGTATTATCTGTAACAAGCCAGGTAGCCTGAAGTTTGGTATTAGCCTTAATCTACAACGTATTAAGAAATTCTTACATTTTGTTTCAAAAGGGTGAAAAGGATCATTTTAATGCAAATATTCTACATTGATTGTAAAGAATCCAGAATTCTGCTGTTGATAAGAGAAATTTCTAGATATAGCTAATATATTTTACAGTGTAAACTGAGTAACAGGCACGTTCACTATTCTAGAAATATATTTAACTTTTCAGTTGAACTATCAGTGATTTTCTAATTTACTGACTGAGAATCAAATTTATTTGTAATCCTTTGTAAGTAAATATCAATTGTATATAATATAGTACTGCAAATATGACTGTTGGCTGGTGCTTCTCAGTCAGGTCCACTTCACTTTTATTCCAGAGTAAACAGGTGTGGAAATAGCCTTTGTGGAGTCGTATGTATTCTTGTTAAGATTTAAATATAAAATGAATTTTATGCTTTTTACTTTATATTACAACAAAAACTATGTAAAAGAATATTAAGGTTTCATAATCAAGCACTCAGGGGTTAGAAAGGCCAGAATGAAGGTTGCCTATCCAGCCTTAATTCAGTCCCCTTGTGTGTATGCATTAGTATATAATCTCTTAATTACTCGAACATGTATTATATTTTCCACAGGATCCCAGCCTCATTCTTTGTACAGAATGGATTGTACTCACAGAATGAATCAAGGCTGTGTAGTGAATGAGGCTGCTGGTTGTAGGACACCCTCGCTCATTTGTTGCAGAAGTTGACAGTTTTCATGAACAATGAATTCACTAAAACTGTTTTGAAAAAAATGAAACATTTTGCTAGAAAGCAGTCTCTGAGAACACTAATGCGTCGTAATTAAAAAAGTATGTAATTACATAACTGAAACCGCTGTCTGAAACATGGTACAATATGTCTGTAATTATTATTATTACAGCCCTGGGCTTTTCACGGACAAATACAAAAAGGCAAGTTTTCTGTCTTGATGAGATTAGATTTTAACCTTATCTAACCATGTACTCTTTTTCTTCTTAGGTCTGGAAGACGTAAAACTACAACTTTTTTCCTGATATTTGCAGGGTTTACATGTATATTTACCATGTTTTTACCAGAAAATTCTGGTGAGTATGTACTGTTGTCTAAGTAAACTTGAGCTAGTCTATCTACAGATAATTGTTTTACAATTAAACTCAACTAATCTGTTAGGAAATAGTAGGGACCTAGTAAAGACTGTATATTTTGGAGATGTTTTGGTTGCATTAGAACTGGACATGGTACAAACTATTGAATAAAGTTGTGACAAATTGTATTTGCACAATTACAGTAGTTTTTAAAAAATCCTACCAGATTCATTGTAGAATCTTGAGCTATCTACTCATGTACATTTTATTTTACTTAATGTTACAAAATAGTAGTGTTACTATTGAGATACAGTTCAGCTGAGGCTCTCAACCTTTCCAGGCAACTGTACCCCTTTCAGAGTCTGATTTGTCTTGCGTACCCCCAAGTTACATCTCACTTAAAAAATACTTGCTTACAAAATCAGACATAAAAATATAGAAGTGTCACAGCAAGTTATTACTGAAAAATTGCTTAGTTTCTTATTTTACCATATTGTAAAATAAATCAATTGGAATATAAATATTATACTTACATTTCAGTGTATAGAATATAGAGCAATATAAACAAGTCATTGTCTATATGAATTTTTAGTTTGTACTGAATGGAAAGAAATATAAGAATGGAAACTAGAAAGAGATTGTAGTTTTAAGTTCGGCGAACATATGAATATTAGTGCAACACGATTGTGTCCAGTTTGCATAACTGTATTTGGTACATCATTTGCCTAGGAGTTGACCTTGGTATTTGGGTATGTCAATTTGCCTGTCAGTTTGTTACCCAGTGTACTGAAAAAGATATTGGAGTGCCTGAAATCCCTCTTTAAGGCATCCTAGGGATTCCTGTAAGTCTAGCCCAAGGCCAGACCGGAGTACTACAAAGGGTAAATTCTCAAAGTGTAAGCCTGAGCTAGCCACAGCTTTTGAGCTCCAGGACTTGGTGCTAATGCCTCCCATGCTGGTGTAGATCCTTCCCCTGACTAAGACCAGATAGGCAGTTATCATCAAAGTGCTGAACTCAGTTGTAATTAAAACTAAGCCTGCTTCTTTTTCTCGCTGTTGGCAATAGCCATGTTGTTGCTGCATATATCAAGATTGCCAATTTTTTCTTTTGGGACATTCTCCCTGGTTCCTACTGTTTAGGAGTAAGAATCATGGTGGATAGGATCTTTAGAGAAGAAAGAATTACTTATGTGTAAGTCTTGTTCTCTGGAGATAACATTATGAAGGGATTCTCATTCAGCAACCATAACTCCCCTTAGAGTTTGGGGCTAGTCCCTTTTTAAGGTGCCTCAGTGTTTGCACTTAGTTTTTGTGTTTTGGGGGTGGGACTTATTTTGAGTCCTAATTAACCATTTTGAATTGGATGACCATCCTGGGAGTTTCACATCCTGTAAAACCAAAGGAACTGACTGGAATATTCAAAGGGAAGCATTTATATCCAGCATACACCAGCCAGTAGGGGACCTGACTCTCTCTCTGTCCTACTACTGCAAGCCTCAAGTGTCAAAATTCTTTAAGCGCTGAGGTAGTTCTTCCAGGCTTGTGGTAATGACCCAAGGCTTAGGAATAGAAATCCTTTTGGAATTATATCTTCAGAGAAACAGAAGTACAAGTAAGCATTTTTTCCCCTTTTTAATGTAAAACTTTTCTCAATGGGATAGCCTCATGAAATATACATCTCATTTGCATGAGTGCTTGAGGAGGATAAGATATACTATATTACTATAACACACTTCAATACAATGCTAATAGAATGCAAGATCACTCAGTCTGAAATATTAAACTGCATTGAGCATTTGCAGCCTCCATTTATATTATACTGGTGAGCAAATGAAGGATTAAACATTTATTAAAACCATATAACATTGGTGTCAGTTTCAGTGCAACAGGTAGCTTATTCTGCTAATGTGGGGCTGCAGCCCCAATTATCAGCTTTCCATAGACACTGAATTCTAACCACTTTTTAAAATAGACTGATTTAAGAAAAAGTTATATTTATGTTTGGCATGCAGGCGGAAATAACTAGTAACTTCTGCTATTTTATGTGATGGACTGACTTTCATAGAATCATAGAATATCAGGGTTGGAAGGGACCTCAGGAGGTCATCTAGTCCAACCCCCTGCTCAAAGCAGGACCAATCCCCAATTTTTGCCCCAGATCCCCAATGGCCCCCTCAAGGATTGGACTCACAACCCTGGGTTTAGCAGGCCAATGCTCAAACCTCTGAACTATCCCTCCCCCCCATTTCATTTCATTTCAGTCCCTTTCAATCCAAACTAATTTTTTTACTTTTTCTGATGATTTTTTAAAAACAGCATGTAGGTCTGTTCATCCATGTGTCAAAGCAAGAGTAAAAAAAAAAAAAAATCATCTTTAAAGATAGTGCACCAGTACAGAGTAATGATTGCTAAAGCACTGCTGAATTTCATAAAATCTACTCCGTTTGGAGTTTTGATGTTGTGGGTGACTGATAAAGTTACCATGTGCGTGTCAGTTTCTAGCCTGGTCTGAGTAAAGTTGGTTCTTGGGCCCAGAATATTTGTAGTCAGTTAAACCATTCAGCTCCCAGCATCATACAGTCTGATTCAGTTCCCAGCATGAAGTGAGGATTGTTCCCTCTCTAATCTGACCCTGTAGTTATTAGAACAAAGCAATTTTTATTAGCCTCAGTCTGCATTCCTTGAAGTATTTAACAAAAAAATCTTGATTTTTATTATAGTGGATTTAAAATTATAATTAGGTACTAAACACATGCACTGCATGTCCTCATCTATTAGAAACTTGATTTCTAGATAGCTCAGCTTGTTTATCAACCAAAATAGATCCAAATAATTTCACACGTGGAATAAGACAAATTACAGCTTTTCAGCCATTAAAGATGATGTCTATTGGTCAATTTAAAAACTTATTTTTAAAATTAAAACACAATTAGAACTTTCTTATAGTTCCCCCTCCACTCTTTCTTCCCATTCCTTTAGGATTAAGACATTCATTCATAGGAACTTTGAGTTGGAAGATGGGGCAAACTAAGCTATAATTTTATTTGATTTCAAAAATAATTCTAAGAGTTAGGAGCAGCTTCCTCCATTTTCATCTCTTGTAATGGACTCTGGTGAACAAAGATAGGAAGTTCCAACCAGGAGAAAATTATTTTACTCAGATTTGCGTGGTAGTATACAACATGAATGTTCTTTTAACTTGTACAGCTCTTCCACTGATGTCAATGGTCCATTGAAGTTGAAAGTTATTTTGTGTATCTGGGAGGGAAATTTTTTTTAAAAAGCAATTCATATTGAATTAATCATATCCTGGGACGTTTTTCCTAGTGTTTGACCGTGAGTGCCAGTCAGAGTTTTAATCTGTGTAATAGGGACATTGAGAGCTACACTATCCTGCATGGATAGTTCTTCTACAGTAAAATGTAAATATATATTTGGGTTCTTCAAGATGGAAAGTGCCACTGAATGAAACTTTGCCTACTGAAGTAGAAGAGCAAAACCTTAATGTGTATGATGACACTCCATGTGCAACATTTCTGATGCCATTATCATAAAAGCATAGTCATGGTGACCATTCCCATTCCCGGTGCTCCAGCAGCTACTTAATATCAACTTCATTTATGAGCAATCTCTGGTCATCTCTGACCCACACAAAATGGCAAAGATCAACCAACTGGTGATTATACCATAAAAAATAAAAACTGAATGGCAAATATTTGAGCTTGATAAGAAACTTGGAACTTTCTTATTTTCTAATGTCATTTTCACAAAATTCTGCCCAAAATAGTAGCACAAAATTACCCATTTTCAGAAATATTTGAAGAACTTCCCTTTGGATATATTCCTCCAGACAGATTTAAATTCACAAGGCCGCCACTAGATACTTCAGGTGAAGAAATAAAGGAAGAACTGAAAGGTTTCACGTTGACACTTGATGTGAGGTTGCTGGTTGAAAATTAGAATTGCCTCATTGATGGCTACCAACATCCATTCAGGAGAAAATGTGTTTAATACTGTTGATTCTACTTCTGGAAAAAAGGCCATGGAATATTGTGTCAGAGTTGCTAACGATGCCATCCAGGAATGCAAAGGGAAATATGGCAAGTGAGTCTTTTGCCTCAGCAATAACACGATAACATCTCGGGTATAATAATCCTAAATGTCTAATGTATGGCTGTTCAGCACGTCATTTAAGCCTCACTGAAAAAGCAGTAATAATTGAAGTTCTAAAATGCACTGCAGCTACCATCAGATTCATGATTTGTTGATTGAAAAAAAGAAAATTGATGCCCCAGTTTCTCAGTTACGCTCAGTGCACCAGTACAGAGTAACTATCAGAAAGACTGGGTTTCTGCGTTTGCATCCAGCTATTAGATGTATGTTGAAATTTGCATTGAGCGCATGGAGGGTTTTTTAAAATAATCTTTGTATCCACTTTACATTACAAAAGTTTCGCAAGAAGGCATGAAACTTGGAAAAGCAATTGAAGGAAGTTTCAGAGTTCCAGTGTATATGCTGATGAGCCTAGTATTTCAGTTCAAGTAGAAATCTGGCTTGATCCAGTTAAAAAGAATTGGAATCATACAAGGACAAAATAAACAATTGAGAAACAATCTTTTCCAATAATTAGCCAACATGACTTGATCCAAATAAGTTGAACCCAGAACTGGAGGAAGAATCTGAAATACAGTTCTTGGAACATAATTCTGACTTTCTTCCTTTTTTTCTAGCAAGTAAAATTGAAGATCCAGATTTCTACCCAAAACATCTTTTTACAAATGAGTTTGTGTCATAGTTTGTTTTATCAAAATGGTGGAAGTAAAATCATGTTAACAGGAGAGTTAAACTTAATTCTTTCAGATTTTAAAAGATCTGCACTCTTCTCCAGTCAATGTAGTATCAATTGAGTGTGTGTTTAGTGAAAGGCAAATAAGTTGGTAAAAGTGTCATTATCTAAGGAAAAATACAAGGGAGTAGTAGGCCTATCTAGTTAGTAGATTAGGGTATCAATTACAATATTCTTGTTTTTACTTACAGAATTTCAAGCTTTTCCTTTTAGAAAATGTATGCCTTTTGATTGAATAGGCTTATGAATTCAGTCACATAATACATGATTTTGTACTTGTATTGTCATAATACATTCATGTTTTTATTTCATTTTTACCTTAAAAAGTCCCACCTTTTCTTGTGTGCATGTGTATGTGTTTGTCTCTCTCTGTCCCTCCCTCTCTCTCTCTGTGTCTGTGTGTGCATGTCTCTCTCTCTCTCTCTCTCTCTCGTCATTATTATTGCTTGTAACCTTGGGTTTCCCAAAAGCATTGGGGGAGACTTCTTGGTCAGAAATATATATCTTATTCACATGACAGAATATATGTTTTCTCTGGAGGCAGGGATTTTATTTGCCAGAAAGACATCTGTCAGTGTGATGAAGTCCTGTATATGTGGTGCAGTAGCATCATAAATTTGAGTATATCAGCTAGGGCATCAATTTATGATCCCACAGGGAATGCACAAGGTCAGACAATAAATGTATAAAAAATATTACTATGCGAAACCCATTTACAAGTGGTTTAAAATATTTTTTTTAAAAAGGTCTACACTTAATTAGTGAACTGTAGGGGAATTTTTTTTTTTTTTTTTTTTTTCAGGAAAGAGGTCTTTAATTCCTTCCTATCCCAGTTCAGGAGGATATTTGGTAAGTGATAGGATAGATAGCTTTTACGCTGGAAGAACAAACTTCAGTAGCAAAGAGTAAATGCTATACTTGTGTTTAAGTCTCTTGAAAAAGACCATGTTTTCAACTTAGTACAAAAAAACCCAGAAAAGTGTATATATTTCTTTATAGTCACATTTATTTATTTTCTCTCTTCCAAAGGTTTATTCTTCAGTCCAACTCTGTTAGCCTTGTGCGGAAAATTGACCGTCAGTGCTGCCTTCAATATAGTGTATATATATACTTCTGAACTCTACCCAACAGTAGTGAGGTAATTGAAAATTTAGATCTGAATAACTTTTGACGTAGGAAATGTAACTTCTGGCTAATGATTTGTTTAAATTTGTATTACTGAATTGTTAATCTTGGCTCAAATGAAAACATTTAGATTCATAGACTTTAAGGCCAGGTGGGACCATCATGCTCATCTAGTCCAGTGGTTCTCAAACTGTGGGTCTGGACCCCAAAGTGAGTAGAGACCCCATTTTAATGGCTTAGACTTGCTGGAGCCTGAGGCTGAAGCTGAACCCCACTGCCTGGGACTGAAGCCCTTGGGTTTCAGCTTTGCCCCCCACCCTGCCTGGGGCAGTGGGGTTCAGGGTTTGGCTTTGGCTTTGGCTTCCACACTTGGGGTGGCAGAGCTCAGATAGGCTCAGGCTTCACTCCCTACTCCTGGGGTCGTGTAGTAATTTGTGGTGTTAGAAGGGAGTCGCAGTGCAATGAAGTTTGAAAACCCCTGATCTAGTCTGACCTGCACATTGCAGGCCACAGAATCTTGCCCCACCCACTCCTGTAAAAGGCCCATAACCTCTGGCTGAGTTACTGAAGTCCTCAAATCATGATTTAAAAACTTCAAGTTACAGAGAACCCACAATTCAGGTGAGTTTAAACCTGCAAGTGATCCATGTATCATTCCCCATGATGCAGCAGAAGGCAAAAAAACCCAGGGTGTCTGCCAATCTAAGCTGGTGGTAAATTTTTTCCTGACCTCAAATATGGTGATCAGTTAGACCATGGGCATGTGGGCAAGATCTAGCAGCCAGGTAGCTGGGAAAGAATTCTCTGTAGTAACTCAGAACACTCTCCAACTAGTGTCCCGTTACTGGCTGTTGGAGATATTTGCCAATAGTTGTCGCAGATCAACTACATGCCATTGTAGCAGTTTCATCGTACTATACCCTCCATAAACTTATCAAGCTCATCCTTGAAGCCAGTTAGATTTTTTTTTTTGCCCCCACTTCTCCGCTTGGAAGGCTCTTCTAGAATTTCACTCCTCTGATGGAAGTCTAATTTTAAGCCTAAACTAATTGATGGTCAGTTTATATCTATTTGTTCTTGTGTTAGCATTGGCGCTGAACTTAAATAACTCCTCCTCCTCCCTGGTATTTATCTGTCTGATGTATTTATAGAGAACAATCATATCTCCCCTCAGCCTTCTTTTAGTTAGGCTAAAGAGTCTGAAACAGTTGATATAGCATGTATGTAAATGTAAACAATTTTCACACAAAAGGAGTTACTAGTGGCTGGGTTATTTTAATTTCTGTTTGTTAATTTTTTAGTAAAATAACATGAGTTCACACTTATCAAGGCAACTGATAATAAAATTTATTACTTGAATATACTTTTTATGTCAGACACATGTTCTACACCAGGGGTAAAATAAAAATCCTTCCTTAAATATAATCCTAGGTATATTTTTCCTATTTCTATCACTAATTTTACTAGTAAAATTCTTATTCATAAAAACAAATTTCTACTCCATGACTTCTCCCTTGTCTTGCTCTTATACAAAATACCATTATTGACATGATGGAAGAACATTTTAACTTAATTCTTCAGTATGGCACACGCAATAAAAAGCTGAGTTCTTATAACACTGCTGTGTAATTAAAGTCCCCTATGTAGTAATTATGTGATGTCTTTTGAAAAATAGTTACTTGTTTATACCTTCATGTTATTTAATTAAATATTTTTAACAAATAATTTATATGGAGCCTTAGCAACCACACATTGTTTTACAGAAGTATAATATGCAAACAAATGAACTGAAAACCGCACCATATATTACATAGTTTTTTGTCAACCTATTGTGAATTATCACACCTGTTATCAAGAGTAAGTTAACAGCCAAGTTACAGAAGTGAAGTACACAATACCCTTCCTGTTCTCCCCCTTTTTCCCATGCCACCAAAATATTATCATTTATATGGGAGTAGTGCCCCAAAAATGCTGGTCAGAATTTGGGCCCTGTTGTGCTTGCCGCTGTGTAAACAAACATAAAGGAAGGTATGAGTCCTTCTCCAGAAAGCTTACAGTCAGAAAGGACAATAAAACAATAAGTAAGGAGAAAAGAGGTGAGGGGCAACCACATATAAGCAAAGTCCTCAGGAATATGGTAGGCACACTGCTTGTTAGTTCCTTTTCTTTTTCCTTTATTAGAGGGTAGGGAGAAATAGCAGTAGGAGATGAGTAAATAGTAAGAAAGGGGTTAGGGATGCTGAGTGAAATGGGGAAGGAAGGAGCAGCAGACAGCAGACCAGGAGAGTGAGGCTGTTAGTGGAAGGAATGTGAGAGAGAGGGGTTGGAAGAGGTTGGACCAAACACCAGACAATAATGTTCAGAGTTCAAATAGTAAAAATCAGTTTGACTTCATTAGCTGTAGAGGTCAGGAGAACGTGGTAGTTAAAACCCCTTTGGCTGAGCCTCTGCCTGATCTGCTGTCATTGCTGTTCCAAGCTCTATTGCTATCGAATTCCCTACAGCTCATTGGAGCTGGCTGCACACCCAAGAGATGCTGTTCTGCTTTGAAATACATGAATCTACAGCTCTAGGGGACAGTCAATGGGAGCAAATTCCATAGGCTGAGGCCCTCCATTCAGGAAAACCCACTGATGCTCCTGGAGAGTTATAAGCTAGGAACTACAACAGAAGCATCTCAGCTAATAGTAAGTGTGTTAACATTGAGTTGAGGGTGGTCACAGGAGAGCCAGAACTTTTAAAAGTGGTCATCAACACCTTGAACTGCACTTAGCACTAAAGGTTCATAGTAATTCTCAGCTTATAAGATACCACAATTGAAGGAGATCTGCACACTCTGACTCTTCAGGATTTTGCAGTTTCTGTCACAGACCGTGGGAGAAGCTTTACATGAAACAAATCCCTGTGTTTGAAAACCAGGGCCAAGTTTTAGGTTTATAACTAACTTACCTAAAAACTAGTTAAATTTGGGTTTTGTTACAAAAATTTTGTGTATTTTTAATGTTTGCCTCCTCATCCTGTACTTATCAATCTCTGAGTCTGAATTGTGTGAGTTAAGCCTGGAGTGATAAGTTTTAATTTCTTGGCTTTCGTTTGTTTCACAGTGATCACATGGTTTAAAAATTTTATTTCCGAAGTCATATTGCTGCTATTGCCAGATATGCAACAGCTCATGTTTACTGAGAATTATACCAATACTCAATTGTAATTGAAATAAGTCCTTTGTGATGGGGGGGGGGGGCAGTTAATCAGGTACAGCTCTGTCCCCCTGGAGAATCTGTACACTTATTTCTGGAACAGAAATAACCAAATGTTATGTTTGGAGAGGTGGAGTGTAGCGGTGGGGAGAGGAAGAGTACCATTTTTCTAAACTATCTTCATTCTTGAAATTTGATTACATTTAATAAAACAGTACGCTATTGCATCGCACGTCCCATACTAAAACTGTTTTCACTTACAGGTTAGTGATTATGTCACTAACATATGAATATGTTTATATATTCTTGATATTTTAATCAGTTTCAAATATTTTCATTATTTTATTCAAGAAAAATGTCACACTAGTACTTCAATTTCTGTGCCAGATGGTTAATTTGAAAACAAAACTTTAGCACCACCTCGTGGTATTATGAACTTTTGCAGACATCTTCAGTATTCCTTTCCCCATTTTATATTGAAGTGTAACTATGCTGTATGTTAAATTAAATATTTTGTTCAAAAGCAAAAATTTAAAATCTTAGAGGAAACCAGAGATGTCATAGTATAATCCATTTCTTCAATTTTATTACTTGTAAAATACATGCAGGTTTTAAGTTCAGTTAACACCTATTTAGCGCCAAAGACTCCCAGCATCCAGAAATTATAGAAAGAAAACAAAAGTGCATTGTCTGCTGGTCCAGAGACTAATCCTATAACAGAAACAATGGCAAAAAATGACTAACTCTAGGAATATAGTTTACTAGAACCAACACAAAGCTACAGTACCCACTAAGAACACTTGTTTCTTCTTCAAATGATTGTTCATATCAATTCTACTATTGGGTGCACATGCACCCCAGGCATATGCAAGACGATTCTTTTGGCCAGGAGTGTCTGTTGCAGCCACACCCCAACCCTAGATTTTTCTCCACCTCTCCACTCCCAGGTCATAAAGTGTAGAGGCAGGCCCAATTGTCACTTAGATTCTTCTTATCACCTGTGAACCCTTGCAGTGTCCGTGTGCTTCTCTGTGACTCTGTTATGGTTTGTGTTACTGTAACTTTTAGTTTGGTTCTTGGCTTTATAAAAAATTTAAATTTGTACTAGTTCATACTAATTTTTCATAGATAGGTATTAATAGGTTTGGTTATAAAAACATTTTGACAGAACATTTTCTGATGGAAAATACAGCTTGGTGAAAATTGAAACTCTGTGAAATTGTATTTTCACAGAAATTTTAAGTAAAACCAAAAAAATCAGTTTTTGTTTAGAAATTACTTTGTTTTTCTTTTTTGTATTATAAATTAGAAGATAATATATAATAATAAAAAGTCAAAGCCAAAACAAATCAGTTCTGCTGAAACAAAATGTTTCAATCCAAAACAATTTTTTCTGGAATTTTCCTTCAGAGAATTTTGAATAATTTGGGTTTTGTTCAGATTTGAAATTAAGCCATATTTCAAAATCTCAAAGTAGTTCATGAAACAGAAGTTCTTTGAGTGATTGCACTGAGGCATTCCACTCTTGGTGTCTGTGCACTCCGCTTACACTTGTTGGAAATTTTTCGCTTAGTGAAACCTGTTGGGGTGGCTCAAGCTCAAGCTGTCATGCCCCTCTGGGCACCAATATAAAGGGTCCAGCTGACTTCAAGCCCCTTGAGTTTCTTCTTACCACCCGGCCTTGCCTTTGCAAGGATTCTCAGTAGGCTCTTTCTAGATTTTATTGTAAATGGTTTTATAGTATTATTAAAGTTATTATTTAGTTATTAGTGTAGTTAGATTAAGTGTTACCACACCTGATGATTTCATCCAATACCTGGTACAGAGGGATACCTCAGTCACTGAACTTCAAGCCCCTGTGTTTCCTGCAGTAAGCTGCTGCCTGTGAGCATCCAACACCTAGGCTGCTTGAAGTGTTTGGAAGAAGTTTGTGTTTGGCATCACTGCCAGATCTGCAGAAATTTTAAGCCTCACACAAACAAGGGCCATGAAGAGAGACTAACGTTTTTACTTATGGAGGCAGGCTTGAGACCTCCGTCAGAGCCAGGTCAGTTGGACTCTGCACTGAGTGCTTTGGCTTCAGTGAGGAATACATCTCCTGCTTGCCTGAGTCCTGACACTGCTCACCCTCTCCATTGCCTAAGAAGAGGCATAAAGCCTCCAAGTAGACTGCTGAGAATAGATCTCTGGGACTGAAATCTGCTAGAAGTGCAGTTAAGAGTAAAATGCTGCCAAAGTCCAAGCACATCTCTTCTCTGGCAATGCAGAAACAGGGACTGTTGACTCCAGGACTGAGGCAGGTACTGTTGAGTCTGGAGCCTGAGGGAGCACCTTCCACATCTGTAGCACCACACTGTACTGACACCATCTTGGTACTGATTATGCTGGAGACATTTGTGGCTGCCAGAGATTTCTTGAGCTTTTCAATACTGATATTGCCAACAGTACAGGAGTCTGTGCTCTCGGTACCAACAGACCTGGGAGCTGCAACAGTATCACTGCAGGACTCTGTGCCAGGTCAGCCCTGATTGCCTCGTATGGCTCATCCTTCAGTACTGTCAAAGGGGAAGCCTGCAACACTTACTACATTGCTTCCTTTTCCAACTTGGCATCAGTCACTGGCACCATCAGTCAACCGAAGGAGAGTTATCCTGCTCTGATTCAGAGGTTGAATCCTACATTTCCCAACCTCACAGCTGCTCTCTCTACTCCCAACTGAGGCACTACTTACCCTGCCATGGATCCTTCAGACGGAGCACCATCGAGTGGGTGGCCAGGAGGTCATTGGGGTCCTAAACCTGTCCAGTGGCCTTTTTGGAATCTGTGGCATACCCCTTCCCGGTTTCCAGACCATATTCGAGGCATTCCTTTTCAGTGGCCTCGGAGAGGCATACAGCACCTATTCAACAGAGAACACCAGTTCCTGAGCCTGGCAACAAGCCCAGTACTAGGCACCAAGAGCTGGCTCAGGTGGACCCCGCTGGACAAGTGATTGAGGAAGAGCAGTCCCAACCTGCACCGGGCTCCTCTTAATCCTCTCCCAATGAGGTAGTCTCCTCAGGAGGCATTTCACATCCCCCAGATGACTATATGGCACACCAAGAGTTGTTAAAGAGGGTGACGTTGAACCTGGGCATCCAGGTGGAGTAAGTGAAAGAATTCTTACACCCTCACAACATATTTTGGCAACAGAAGGTCCTTCCAGGGTGGCCTTGCCTCTCAACGGGGAATTATGGACCCCATTAAGGCGCTCTGGCAGATCTTCGTCTCTTTCCCCCACCTCAAAAGGACCACGTGCAAATGCTATGTGCCAGCACAGGGATTTGAGTTTCTCCTTTTCTCATCTCCCCCACCCCCAGGCTCGCTGGTGGTATCCATGACCAATGAGAGGGAATGATGGGCATCCAAGCGTGACCCCCAAATCAAGATGCAAAAAATTAGATCTCTTTAGTAAAAAAATTTATTCTACTGGGGCGGGTTGCAATTTAGAATTGCCAACCAGCATGTTCTCTTGGGCTGATATGATTTTAATGTCTGTGATTCTATGCCCAAGTTTAGAGACCTGCTCCCAGAAGAAGCTGGCAGGAGTTCTTCTCATTAGTGGATGAGGGGAAATCTGTGTTGAAGAGCTTCATTGCAAGGTGCTCTGCATGCAGTGGAGTTGATGACCAGGTCCCTGGTTTCTTCAGTGGCCATGTGCAGGAGTGCCTGGTTGCAGGTCCAACAAACTTTGCAGTACCAGCCCTTTGAAGGGTCCTTGCTCTTTTCAGAGCAAGCAGTCTCTAAGCTCAGTGGCTTGAAGGATTTGAGGGCAACCTTAAAGTCCCTGTGATTGTATACTCCAGCACCTTCCAGGAAGCACTTCTACCTGCAGCAGAGCATAGACAGTGGGTATAATAGGCCAGTGCAGGCTAAGCCTTCCCTGGCACAGCTGTGGCTGCTGGACGCCAGTTGCGGAATTTGTGAGAAAGTTTTTGCTTGTTATTATGCGACATGCATGTTCTGGGGCAGCTGAGGAGGCTGCATGTGCTACTTAGCTTCCTGGGTTCATCAGTAATCTCCCTGAACTCCAGGAGATTACTGATGAACCCAGGAAGCTACATAACACATACTGTCTCCTCAGCTGCCCTGGAAGCTGTATGGCACATATAAAAAGCTCAGGTTCCTCAGAAGAGACATAAGTTTTTCCCACTGCGTGGCTTGGGGTCTCAGGAGAGGAGGTGTGGTGTGGCTGGCAGGGCTCCAGCTGGCCCGGGGCTCCAGCTGGCCCAGGGCTCCTCCGGCCATAGGAAGGCAGAGGGGGTGCTCGGAGCTCCAGCCACAGGGGCACACCTTGGGGCTTCTTTGGGATGGGGGTGTTTGGGACTTTAGCCACTGTGGGGGAGCCTCGGATAGAGGTGGTGGGGCTGGGAGGGCTAGCCTCCCTGCCCATGCTGCAGACCCACCATTATTCTGGACCTGCTCCTCAGCCAGACCTGCAGAGAAAGAAGAGTAGGGGTTATAGGCCTAGACAATCTCCTCCTTCTGTCTCTGTATCAGTGCCTTCCCCTATCCAGACATGGGGACTGGTATTCTTCCCTTGACTTAAGAGACACTTACTTTCATGTGGCAATATTTTAAGGTTACAGAAGTTTCTCAGGTTCACAGTGAAGCACTCACATTACCAATCCACTGTGCTCCTTTTAGCCTGTCGGCAGCTCCTCAAGTTTTCACAAAACATATGTCTTTGGTAGCCGCATTCCTGAGGAGACTAGGGCACGTCTACACTAGAAACGTAGGTCGTCTTACAACCACTGCAGTAATTACTGCTGTGAGCTCCATGCCTGGAGTCTGGGTGGCTCCTGGACTCCAGTGCAGCCGCCAGGCTCTGAGCGGGGATCTGGGGCATGTGGGCTGTCGCCCAGCTGTGGCAGAGAGCTGGGAGCTGAGAGCCTGGCCCGGGGTGGGTGGGAGGTAGCTATCTGAGGTGATGCAAAGATCCTCCTGGCTCCAGTCATGAGGAATACCTAGCGAGGTCCAAACCACCATAGCAGGTCTTCTGTTTGAGGGCCACAATCTCTTCTAGTCAAAAACTGATAAAGCCATTCATTAAAGGACTTTAGAGCTACTTTTGCATTCTCACTGGGCTTGTATACTCTATCCAAGGAGTAAGCAAGCCAGACCTAAAACTTCCTTCAGATAGTATGGTGGACAGTGACCTCATTTTAATTCACAGAAGGCATCAGAGCCACTGAGGAATAAAGAGGTTGCAACATACTTTTCTCAGTTACAACCCACTTGACATCGTCCTCTGAACGGCAGTTTCTACACCACTGTTGAAAGCCTAGCAGAACTTTTTGAAGTTCACTGCCTTGCTACACCCTAACACGGCTGTTACTCTGAAACCTTATCACTTTCTGCAGCTGCCTTTTTTTTGGACACCTGGACTGGGAATACCATGAGATTTGTTAGCAATCTGTACAGTACATGTTCTAATATCTCTCTACCACCATGCCCACCCACCTTCCCCGTCCCTCGTCAGGAGCCTCTGTCATGAGATTCTGATTTTTATCCCCCATTATTTTCTCATTCAAAACAAGAAAGAGGGATGAAGTCCTACCCCTGTACCTTCGATTTCTCAACATCCAGCTCACAGAATATACCTCAGATTCTTGGTTTGAATGTTTCACTTCTAGTGCAGGGTCCTGTCCTCTAGTCTTTCTGTAGCACTGAGGGTGTTCACCAAGTGCTTGCTAGAGATAACCACACGTTTAGAGACAAGTGATCCACGTCTGCCCATAGTCTGTTCATGAGTTGATCTGAGGAAGATGACCACAGCAGGTTATTGTAAGAGGTCAGCCTTCCTCACCAGCCTCTTAGTGCAGCCCCAGTCACCTTCTCTGCTCTGCCTGACATAGTCTTGCAGAATAGTAATGGTCATTCTCCATCCAAACCCATCATAGTTATGTCTGACGGCCTAGATGTGACTGGCTGATATCCACTGAAACAACTTATTGAGCTGAAGTAAAGAACATTCTGCTCCCAAGCAGGAAAGTCTCATCTAGACTGACTTAGAAAGCTGAAGTGGAAAAGGTTTTTCTATTTGGGCATCTCAGCACCAGCTGGCTCCTTTCTCAACACTGTTTTTGGACTATTTACTAGCTCTGAAACAATCTTTGCATTAATTCCACAACAATCCATCTAATAGCAATATCTGCATATCACCCTCCTCTCCAGGGCTGTCATCACTGTATTTTCTCACCCTCCGATGGCTAGATTCCTAAAAGGCTTTTATTGATGGTTTTCCTCTAGTTCAGTAGTCTGCTCCCTTTTGGGACCTCAGTATAGCATTAATGAGGTTGATGCGTCCTCTACTTTGAGCCCTTAGCAACCTGTTCACTATATCACCTGTCAGTGAAGACTTTTTTGGAGCCATTACTTCAGTTTGAAGGGTTTGGGAGATTCAGGCCCTTATGTCAGGTCCCCACTATACGTGATGTTGTCAGTAGCTACCGGTGTGGTGCTCTGCTCTTGTTCGATGATGATAACAGTCAGCTGCGTGCGTGTTCCTTCTGTGTGCTGCCCCAGCTCTGTGAAGATAGTTAACACAGCAGACCCCTAGAGAACCCCCAATGACCACAGACTCCAGTAAGGTACGAAGGAACATCGGCCAGTTTTATTGTCAAACGAGGCACAGTAATAGTTCCCTATAGACTCTACAGGGCATACTATGAATTTGTGCTCCCTGGCAATGGACTCAGCTAGTCAGTGGCGGGAATTTCCACTGCCCCCTACGCCAGACAAAAGACACCGCCACCCCAGGGATGTATTCTTATACACAGATACAAACAAGTTACATAACACTCCTGACGTAGTGAGGTGCAACCCCTTTACGTAACAATGCACCATGCTTCTACGCAGTAAGGTGCCGCCTCTTACCTTATACATGTTGATTCGAACAAAACAACTCTGTCCATCATACTAGCCTTTTGCCCCTGTCCTTGCTATCTATGTGGACGGTATAAGAATGTTCTTGTTCCATTTGTGTATGGCTCTGGTATCTAATGCATTTTAGATATATGTTTATGCAACAGCATATCTTTATGCAACATCAGCCCTTTCCTTGCCAGCTTCTGTGAGCAGGGCCTGCCTCTGGCCCACAGCTTAACTTTGCTTTATGTCAGCAAAGTCTTGATCATTACTTTAGCTCAGGCCGTAGGTCTCATACCGTGCCTCTGATACCAAAAGGTTTATGTTTCAGGGCCTCATCTTACTACACATGATTTTCTAAGGACAGGATTGCTCTCAGGCCTCTTGCCCAAAGTTGTTTAAAGTTCATATGAATCAGTTTATTCATCTCCCAATTTTCTTCCCAAAGCCTCACTCAACCCTGGGGAAACTAAGCTATGTACACTAGTTGTAGTAAGGGCATTGGTACTACCTTAACAGGACAAAATCATTCAGGAACACCGTTAGACTGTTGTGGTCTTTGCTGATAAGAGATCATTTTTCTTTGTTCTTTTAATCTTCTTAAACATATCAGTCAGTGATTCTTCAGAGCCTAATAAAATATAGGGTATACAGTTTTTCAGAAAATGAGTACTCTGTTTATTGAGAATATGTTTCAGCACCTTACCCTTTAAGAGTACATACTGTGAACAGAATGTTTGTAGCAAGATCTTCAGCCTCATCAATAGTAATGTAGTGTAAACTCTCAGATGCGTGGAACAAATCATTAGAATTCATTAAGATAAAACCATGGAGAAAATATTTATATGTGAACCTCCCAGAATATTAAACACCAATTTATCTGAATATTTAGGCAGTGAAGCAATCTCTGTTAATTCCAGTTAATCTATTGGTTGCAGTGTTGTTGTAGCTATTTTGGTCCCAGGATATTAGAGAGACAAGGTGGGGGAGGTAATATCTTTTATTGGACCAACATCTGTTGGTAACAAGACAAGCTTTCAAGCTTACACAGAGCTTTATCCAGACCTGAAGAAAAGCTCTGTTGAAGCTTAAAAGCTTTTCTATTTCACCAATAGAAGTTGGACCAATAAACGTTAATGTATTAACATTTTTTTTAAACTCCTTTGGATGGATTGGCATTCACCCTGATGCAACCACATAGACAACTGTATATTATCAATACTTATTTCTTGTTTGTATATGAAACTCAAGCATTTGCAAATAATCAATTTTAAGAATGTGGGGAACAGATTTCCTTTTTGCTTGATGAATTTTTGTATCCACTGAACTGAAATGTTAAATGTTCTTCTGGTTTTCAGTTACCTGCCACTAAATTCTACGTATATGATAGATAAATTGGATATAATAAGCTTACCACCACTTTTGACTGTGAGAAGCTTTATATGGTGCTTCCACAATCCTGATGTATAAACGATATAGTAGAACTAAACCAATAAACTTGACAGGTGAATTTTAGATGACCTCTAATTAGAACAACATTTAGGGCCTGATTCTGATTTCACACTGGTTTTACACCAGTGTAATTCTGTTGACTACAGTGTAATTACTCTGGAATTACACTGATCTCAGAATCAGGCCTTTAGACTGTCTGAGATGGCATCTGAAGACTTGCTTTCACAATGGTCTGAAAGGTGTCATAAAATTTTTATGTAAACAATGGAGGAGAAGGATGGTAGATATGTTTGTTCTTCAAAACACACTTGCCTTTTTTATCCATGGTTTGCTTTGGCATAGGCTTTCTATACTTTGTTTATTAACCATAATCCTTCATTTCAGTTTTGATAGTTCCTGCAGTAGATACATTATTGAGGTAATGGAGGTTCTAGTCAGCCAGAACAAAATGTACCATGTTAGAAAATATTCCCTAAATTATTCTGGAATGCTAATGGATTCAGTTCTCTGAGTTGTAGTGACAGTGTTTTACATGAGCAACATTCTGTTGAATTTTGGATTAAGTTAGTTAAGTACTAATTTTTTAATTGACTCATATTTTCATCTGCATACAAAAGAAGTAAGTATTTTGCATTTAGAAGGCTGTGTTCTCCCCCATTATCATTACAAAATCCACTAACATTCTGGATTTGAGAGACCTAGGGTTTATGGAAAAGAGAGGAAAGATTCATTTTATTATGATTTTTTGTTCAATATGTTAACTGGTTGTTCTTTGTTCTTTGTTCTTTGTATGGATTCTGTCAGAGAAAGGAGGTGTTTGGAGCTGGTGGTAATCTAGAGTGATTGGGAGAATATTAACCATACCTGATAAAGGATGAGAATTAAGAATTTTTGACCCATGTAATCCTGGGAGAAGACATGGGTTTGCCCTGAGTTTTGTTGGCAGAACTCCTACTGGCAATGGCCAAAGATCAGATGTCCACACTGCTGCTGTTAGATGTGCCAGCTGCTTGTGGTACCATTGCCTGAGGCATTATTGGCTTTCCTGAAAACTTGAGAGGGGTAGATGCAGAGGTTCTGAATGACTTCCTTGTTTTTCTTTTGGGAGAATGCCAGAGGATAGTAGTGAATTGCTTCTTTTTAAAAACCCAAAGTTACTCTTGTGTGGGCTTCCACGAGGTTCTTTGCAGTTATCTGTTTTATTCAACATGGGTAAAGGGCTTTTAGAAGTTAGTGAGGAGAAGACCTGGACCTCAGTCATTTTGGTATGTTGGTGACCTATCACTAATTTTATATCTGTCTTGTTTAATCCATTAGCTGTGGTTCAGTGATGTAGCCAGGTTGTGGTTGAGATTAGGGAAATGAGGACAACCAGGCTGAAGCTCAGACCGGATATGACTGAGGTGATGATAGGTTGGGAGAAGCAACTGAAAGATTTGTTGAAGATAATAGCATCTGTGTCTATTCTCTGTCACTCAGGTTCACAACCAGTGGTATTAATAGACCTCCCAGCTGCCGTTAGGCAGTCATGTAATTGCAGTGGCCCAAAAAGAATTTGTATTTGATCAGGAAGTTGCAACCATTTACTTCTGAGGTGGACCTTTCTACGCTTATCCATGTCCTATTACAGTGCACCCTTTATGATGTTGTACCTTTAAAGTTAATTTGAAAACTGAGTGGAATGCAGCAGCGCGGTTGGTACCTGGTGTATCTCTCTAGGAACATGATACACTGGTGCTCCAGGATCTGCACTGACAGGCCACTGGCTTCTTTGTGAACTTTAAGGTTTTCTTTTTGATCGATAAAAACTTAAATGACTTAGGACCTTGCCTGTCGCAGAGACTGCCTCTCTTCCTGTGAGATATTCCATTAGAGGTCCTTAAGCTGGAGTTTACTCAGTGTATAAGGGAGGGAGTTGCTAGATCATTCTCCATGAGGTTCCTGTCAACTTTGGAATTCATTCTGTAGCCCAGTCCAGAGTAGCCCACATTTATTGATTTCTAGAGCATGATGTAAAGCCTACCTGTTTGTTCAGACTTTTGGGAAGTACTGGATTGCATCCAAGGATGGGTTTTTTGGCATGGATATCCTTGGGAGATAGGTTGGATATTTTCTCCATTGGCTGGTTATAGTAATTTTTACTGTTACACAGTTGATTTACCTGCTGAACTTATATTAATTACATTAATAGACTGATTTCCCCTCTATCCTCCCCCCCAAAAAAAACCAAACCCCAACCATTGTCAGGCTGTCTCGAGTCATGGATTGACATTTTAAAAAGTATTTGTATAAATTTCATTTAAAAAAGAAAAATAAACCTTGGATGATACCTGACAATAGAATTACTTGTTAAGGGCTCGTTCTAATCATATCACGTTGTGAAACTACACATCCTTTTTCCCCCCTTTGGTACAGAAATGCTGGCTTGGGTGTCTGTTCAATGACTTGCAGATTTGGTGGTGTTTTGGCTCCATTTGTGCCATCCATGGTAAGTTAACTTTTTATTTTATTCATGTTAATTACTGACACTTTTCCCCCTAAGACTTCTAGTTTATTGGAATAATCTCAGAATTGCTTTCATGATTCTGGCATGGCAGGTAGATCTTTTACAAGGGATACTTATACATACCTCTGCAAATGTATATTTAAGCTCTATTTAATTACAGTATATTGATATAGTCAAATTCCAGACTTAACTAATGAGAGAGGGTGTTTGTGTTTTGGGGTTGTTTTTTCTGTATTTACAAAACAGTATATCTTTTTATAAAACTTCATTCCTTTGAGAAAAAAGCAAATTAACATTTTATCTTTTACATTAAGTGAGTTACCTAGTATTTATCTGCTGCTGCTGTCTTTGTAAGCACATTTTGTATGGATACCTAGTTAGTACCTGAATGCTCTTTGGCTTGCAAACATTCATAATGGAGATTTTGATCGGAATAATTGCTTGTATAGTCAGTTTTTGATCTGTTCTTTTCTTAATGTATGTCTAAATAATTACCATTGTTGTTAATAGATATTACATATAAGAATGCTGTGAAGAACAGATCTTTTGATATAACTTTTTTGTGTATAATTAATTGAAATATATTTATGAAACATGAACAAATAATGCTGCAATAGTTTTAGAAATATACTGGGGCATGAGTTAATTTTGGGTTTTTATCACTGATTTTTAATTTCAGAAGTCTCTTCACCCATCTGTACCATTCATGGTGTTTGGAATCAGTGGAGTATCAGCAGGATTCTTGACTCTTCTTCTTCCGGAAACTCTTAATAAGCCAATTGCAGAGAGCATTGAAGACCTTCAGAGTCCTGTATGCCAAATGCTTAAAAACAAAAAGGCAGAGTAAAAAAACTTCTTTTAATCTAGTTTTTTATTAAAGCAGTTTCCATACATCTTATGCAAGTCCCACTGTAACACACATTTCTAAGTTATTCAGCTTGGGCATTAATCTTAAATTTCTGTTTTTTCTTTATTAATAACATCTTTGCTCTGTATTTGTTAAATAGAGTTTTAAAAATAGTTTGTATGTCAAACAAGAAAGCTTTAAAATAAATTTTCTTGCACTCATTTTCACCTGTGCATGTGATACAGCACAAAAGCCATAGTGCATTTTTCTTATTGTTGAACATAATTTTAAAAAGCAACCTGAAATAGTCACAGTTGATACAGTAAGGCAATTAAGTCACTCTCATGTATTGCATTGTACCCTTTTTATTTATGTCAAGTCCCTTACTAGAATATAATATTTAAAAAAACAGTGTATGATATTTGAGGTGAGTGTTTAATCCCTTATTTATTTCTCCTCTGTTGTTAGAAGCATTTGGAATACTTTCCTCTAGTAGATGAATGCCTAATAAAACTTTTGAAACTGAAAAGTAACTTAGTTTTCTCTGATTAATGGTCAACAATGGTAGTTTCAAAAATACAACGAGGACCATTTGAAAAGATATACTGTAGCTTTAGTTTTTAGCTGAAATTTATTACTACAGTTAACAGTACAGTGACTTCATGCAAATTGATGGAATTTGCATAAAGTCTCTTCAAAGAAATCAGCAAGCATCAGTCTATCACTGTTATACTGTAGAAACAAAAACATTTCCCCCTCCAATCCTGTTTGGTGACACAAACTTTACTGTGAAGAATCAAAACGTAATTATCTCATGATATAGAATGTGTAACACATTCAAAGATTTTTGCATATGTCGTCTTACTCAGATGAATATGAATGGTAGGATTTCTAATGACAACAACAAAGGTTATCCTATGAAGTCAACACAGGTAGCTTGGAAATAAAAGAATACTAAGTGTCCTTAACACACTAACAAATTAATGAGTTTTGTTAGTTATGTTAATTATTGTACTAAAGAATTAATGAGTTATAAGAAATTAAAAGTCCGTATATACTTAATGTAGCTTAATATTTGGTAGTACTGAATTCAGTTGAATTGAAACAGTGTCATTACAAAACCTAATTTCCCCCTACTGTTACTCACACCTTCTTGTCAACTGTTTGAAATGGGCCACTCTCATTACCACTACAAAAGCGGTTTTTCCTGCCTTGGTATCTGTTAATTGGCTACTGTTAATTGAATTGTCTCGTTAGACTGACCTCCACTTGGTAAGGCAACTCCCATCTTTTCATGTGCTGTGTATTTACACCTGCTACTGTATTTTCCACTCCATGCATCTGATGAAGTGGGTTCTAGACCACGAAAGCTTATGCCCAGATAAATTTGTTAAGGTGCCACAAGGACTTCTCATTGTTTTTTCTTATACTCAGATTTGTGCAGTTTTTTTTTTAATTTCACTTCATTTTTGAATTTTGATCAACTGAATGTGTGCTGATTTCCCCATTTAACATTAAGCTGTGAACATCAGGAAAATAAGACACTTAAAATGGTTTTAATCATTTCTATTTCATCTGTTTAACAGGTAAACCAATTAGAAGAAAACACTTACAATTTCAAAAAACATCTTTCTGGTGAAAAATCAAGCATCTTTTGGTAAAGTGCTTTCATAGTGAAGATGTGGAGCCACTGAGATACCAGAATGGAAATGTCAAGGGGCATAAAGTATAATGCCACTTCCAGTATGCTGCACTGTTTATTTTTATGTGGAGGTCAATTGAGAAAATGGAGAAAGTTTGCCAAAATTTGTGGAAAACGAGATGGCAAATCCTTGCATTAATTTAATGACTTACTTAAGCACACTCTTTGGACACAAGATACAGTTTTTATATATAAAAAAATGTAATATTCTTTATTTTGTTTTGTAAGATGTAACTGCTAGCTGTGAATTGAAATGTAATGATGAAATTGAGGTAATATGTAATAAGTGTTTTTTAAAAGATGTTTTCCGATTGGAAGGTTGCAGGGCAGCCTAGTATATTCAGGTATTCTGTAATTGTTAGAAATAATTGTATCCTGTGGATGCTAATGTACTCAACAGATTTTTTTTCTTTTTTCATTTTCTTTAGACTACTGCATACCTCATAATACAAAAAGACCAAAGATTTGTATAGATTATTGCCTTAACAGTAACATTAATAATGTAAGAAACTCAATCAAATTGATCAGGAAATTTCAAAGGAAAGTAAATTAACTTTAATGCTGGATACAGTAGGGTTTTTTTATAAGATCCAGTTGAACAACAAAGGAATTTAACATGAAAAATTGCAACATTGGAAAGAATAATATGAGGTCTTTGCAGAAAAGAGGTACATGTAAAAGAGGGAGTAAATTAGTACTGAACATTTAGTGAAATATTCATTCAAAAAATGCAATTATCCAGTAGCTAAATGTTAGCTATAATTGCAAAACTAGAATAAAATTATCAAAAATGTATCAAATATGATATATAATCGAAAATTATTATTTTCAATTAGAATTGGAAATACCTGCAATAGAAAAATTAATTCAATAGATTTCACTTACCAATTAAAATATTTATTTTGGAGTAGGGATATCATAGTTGTTACGATTGGTTCACCAAAACAGTATTGTAATTTAAATAAAAAAATATATATAAATATAAAATTAGTGTGTCTTTTACGTGTAAATTTGTCATGCTTTTATAAGGATATTTCCTTTCATTTGGACTTTGTTAAATGCATCTGGTAGGAAAAGCCAGTGTATTTTGACATAATTTTCATATTAGGCTATGAGCCTGCAAGTTATAACACATGGACAGACTGCTGTGCCTCTGTAGAACCCCAGTAAAGTCTGTAGGGGCACAACAGTCCATCTGAGTGTTATAAATGGCATGATTGAATCCTTGAATTGTATAAAAATATTTAAAATCACAAACTACAGTTTGCAGAGAAAGTTATGATTTTAGATTGCATAAAACATCTATATATTTGCCTTTGTTTTAAGACCTGTGCCAAAGTTCAAAGTAACACGAAGCACACAATTCTTATTTTCTTATGTATATTTAGTTGCCTTATATTCCATTTTTGCAGGCTTTAGAACTCAGCTGGTGAAAGTGTTCTTGAATACCTTCTGGTAGTCTCTTACCTTCCTTTAATGTTCATAAACACAACAACTGAGGATACCATTTCAAAGGATAATTACATCATCAGGAAATGGTAAAGAGGAGCTTTAGAACTTTTTATTATGAAAAGCTCTGTTGATTCTTATTTTTTTGGTAATAAAAATTGAATCTTAAACATATCGTTTTCTTAGAAGCAGAAATAACACATTGAGATAGGATCTCCATAAATACATCATTGTATGGTGAATGTCTCATGTCCCCCTTCTGCCAGATGTTTAATGTATCAGCCTCAATAATGAATTTTCCACATCCTTTTATTCCAGTTCTTGTAGAAAACAGGTAATAAAAATAAATTGTATTTAAAATGTGTTTATATCTCCCAATTTTTTTAAATTTGGAATGTATCCTGCTCGGCATTTACTAAGATTTTTGTAAATTTGACAGTTTGTGAAAGTCTATTCCTGGGGAATTCTGTGCCAAAAAATTAAAAATTCTGTGCACAATATTTTAAAATTCTGCAAAATTCTGCTTATTTTATTCATCAAAATTAACACAATGTAATCCTGACATTTGCAATTATTTTGGTAGTTTATTTGAAAATACCTGTCAGCAAGTATGTCTGTAATAATACAGACAACAAAAAAGATTCAAGAAATATTTTTTGACAAACAGATTCCTTATTAGGCATATTAATATAGAACAGGGGTTGGCAACCTTTCAGAAGTGTTGTGCCAAGTCTTCGTTTATTCACTCTAAGGTTTTGTGTGCCAGTAATACATGTTAACGTTTTTAGAAGGTCTCTTTCTATAAGTCTATAATATATAACTAAACTATTGTTGTATGTAAAGTAAATAAGGTTTTTTAAATGTTTAAGAAGCTTCATTTAAAATTAAATTAAAATGCAGAATCCCCTGGTCCAGTGGCCAGGACCCGGGCAGTGAGAGTGCCACTGAAAATCAGCTCGTGTGCCGTCTTTGGCACATGTGCCATAGGTTGCCTACCCCTGCTCTATTTTGTAAATGCAGAACAGAATTTATTTCCACTTGCTTTGCACAAAAGGAGAATCTTTGGGTGAGGTGGTTCTGCAATATACAAGCTATACAAAATATCAGCCACTTTTGAGATTTCCTGTTAGCACACCATGTAGGCACAACAGATTGTGTTAAAGAAGGAGCTAGACTTCATAATTTACATTTTTTTGTGAATTTACTTCAATTATATTAATTTTAAAGATATATTTAAAATCAAAAACACAAAGGAAAAACCAACATCTAAATACTTGATAGGTCATGATTACTCCTATGAAGTCAGACAGACAATAGAGTAAATTCACATTTGGACATTTAATACACACAATTTGGTTATTTGTTCAAAAATCATTTTGTATCAAAGAAGTCCTAACTACTGACAGCTATAAGGTGGTCTACATCAGGAGTTCTCAAACAATAGCTGGTGACACATACCTTAAAAACAATAAAGAATACTATACACATCTGATTGTTGTGTAAGGCTTACCATTGTCAGGATCTGATGTGGGGAGGGGAAATTCCTTCAGATTATTCCTCAGAGCCTGTGTGTGCCAGCCTTTCTCCCTAGACAGCTGCTCACAAATGAAGCCCCATTCCAGGAATCAAAACACATTTAAATGGTTTGTTGCCCTTTGATCTGGTAGTTCCTAGCATTACACTATTGGGTTTACAGCATGTTGGAGACAAGATAAAGGATCTTGGAAGCTAACAACTTGCCCCCAGTGTCTCTCTGTTGTGTGCAGATAGGTATTCTTATCTGTTGCCATCCCATTGATTTCAAGCATTATAAGGCATCTAATAAATGTTCCACTTATTCCAATACAACTTAGATTAATGCAATCACACATGAAAGTCTTATAACTGAATATGAAATAACCTCTCTCACTCACCTGGTCACATACAGTTTTAGTATCATTATCATATTTTAAGATTCACAGCAATAATGGAAGTCTAGTAGTAATGGGGCAAAGCACAAAATGTCTAATAAGGTTTTGTTGGAGACAACTTCTTTCAGAAGGTGGAGGAAGTAACTGGGAGGGCAGCGATTTTAGACTTCATTCTGACTAACAGAGAGACTTGGTTGTGAGTCTGAAGGTGGAAGGGAGCTTGGGTGAAAATGATCATGAAACATATATTTCGTGATTCTAAGGAAAGAAAGGAGTGAGAGTACCAGAATAAGGACAATGGATTCAAAGGATGACTTTGATAGAGTCAGAGAACTGGTAGCTAAGATCCCATTGGAAGAAAATCTAAAGGAAAAAAGAGTTCAGGAGAGCTGGCAGTTTCTCAGAGACAATATTAAAGGCTTAGAAGCAAACTATCCTGTTGTGAAGGAGAGATAAGAACACTAAGAGGCCAATATGGCTGTATCAGGAATGTTTTAATGACCTGAATATCAAAAAAGAATCATACAAAAAGTGGAAATGTGAACAAATTGCTATGAATGAGTGCAAAATAATAGAAGCATGTAGAGATAAAATCAGAAAGGCTAAGGCTCAAAGTGAGCTACAACTAGCATGAGATGTAAAAGGCAATAATAATAAGTTGTATAAATATGTTAGGAACAGGAAAAAGATGAAGGACATTGTAGGTCAGCTACTTAAAAGAGAAGGAGATGACAGCATGGACCGAACGGGAGGTACAGGATCTGATCGCTGTATGGGGAGAGGAATCCATACTCCGTTCCAGTTTTTGAAATGCCAAAACATTTGTCAAAATCTTCCAGGGCATGAAGGACAGAGGCCATAACAGAGACCCGAAGCAGTGCCACGTGAAACTTAAGGAGCTGAGGCAAGCAAACCAGAAAACCAGAGAGGCAAACGGCCGCTCCAGGTCAGAGCCCCAAACATGCCACTTCTATGATGAGCTGCATGCCATTTTAGGGGGTTCAGCCACCACTACCCCAACCATGTTGTTTGATTCCTTCAATGGAGATGGAGGCAACATGGAAGCAGGTTTTGGGGACGAGGAAGATGGTGATGATGATGAGGTTGTAGATAGTTCACAGCAAGCAAGCGGAGAAACCAGTTTTCCCGACAGCCAGGAACTGTTTCTCACCCTGGGCCTGGAGCCAGTACCCCCTGAACCTACCCAAGGCTGCCTCTTGGACCTGCCAGGCGGAGAAGGGACCTCTGGTGAGTGTACCTTTTTAAATAGTATACGTGGTTTAAAAGCAAGCCTGTTTAATAATTAATTTGCCCTTGCATTCGCAGATCTCCTGGATGTACTCCCAAAGCCTTTGCAAAAGGTTCTGAGGAGGACAGCCTTATTCCATCCACCATGGTAGGACACTTTACCACTCCAGGCCAGTAGCACATAGTCGGGAATCATTGTAGAACAAAGCATTGCAGTGTATGTTTGCTGGCGTTCAAACAATATCCTTTCTTTATCTCTCTGTGTTATCCTCAGGAGAGTGATATCATTCATGGTCACCTGGTTGAAATAGGGTGCTTTTCTTAATGGGACATTCAGAGGTGCCCATTCCTGCTGGGCTGTTTGCCTGTGGCTGAACAGAAATGTTCCTCACTGTTAGCCACGGGGAGGGGGAAGGGGCTAGCCACGTGGTGGGGGGAGGCAAAATGCGACCTTGTAACAAAGGCACATGTGCTATGTATGTAATGTTAACAGCAAGATTTACCGTGAAAGACTTTACCTATTGTTGTATAAAATGTGTCTTTTTAAATACCACTGTCCCTGTTTTTTTCTCCACCAGCTGCATGTGTTTCAAGGATCACAGGATCTTCTCCTTCCCAGAAGCCAGTGAAGATTAGAAGGCGAAAAAAACACACTCATGATGAAATGTTCTCTGAGCTCATGCTGTCCTCGCACACTGACAGAGCACAGACGAATGCGTGGAGGCAGACAATGTCAGGAAAGCACAATATGACCGGGAGGAGAGGTGGCGGGCTGAAGAGAGTAAGTGGTGGGCTGAAGAGAGGGCTGAAGCTGAAAGGTGGCGGCAGCATGATGAGTGGAGGCAGGATTCAATGCTGAGGCTGCTGGAGGATCAAACTAATATGCTCTAGCGTATGGTTGAGCTGCAGGAAAGGCAGCAGGAGCACAGACCACTGCTACAGCCCCTGTGTAACCAACCCCCTCCTCCCCAAGTTCCATAGCCTCCTCACCCAGATGCCCAAGAATGCGGTGTGGGGGCCTCCGGCCATGCAGCCACTCCACTCAAGAGGATTGCCCAAGCAACGGAAGGCTGGCATTCAATAAGTTTTAAAGTTTTAAACTTTTAAAGTGCTGTGTGGCCTTGTCCTTCCCTCCTCCACCACCCCTCCCGGTGCTTCCCCCCTCCACAACCCCTCCTGGGCTACCTTGGCAGTTATCCCCCTATTTGTGTGATGAATTAATAAAGAATGCATGAATGTGAAGCAACAATGACTTTATTGCCTCTGCAAGTGGTGATCAAAGGGAGGAGGGGAGGGTGGTTAGCTTACAGGGAAGTAGAGTGAACCAAGGGGAGGGTCTCATCAAGGAGAAACAAACAGAACTTTCACACCGTAGCCTGGCCAGTCATGAAACTGATTTTCAAAGCTTCTCTGATGCGCACCGCGCCCTCCTGTGCTCTTCTAACTGCCCTGGTGTTTAGCTGCGCGTACCCAGCGGCCAGGCGATTTGCCTCAACCTCCCACCCCACCATAGACGTCTCCCCCTTACTCTCATAGATATTGTGGAGCACACAGCAAGCAGAACAATGGGAATATTGGTTTTGCTGAGGTCTAAGCAAGTCAGTAAACAGCACCAACGCACTTTTAAACGTCCAAACGCACATTCTACCACCATTCTGCACTTGCTCAGCCTGTACCTGAACAGCTCCTGACTACTGTCCAGGCTGCCTGTGTATGGCTTCATGAGCCATGGCATTAAGGGGTAGGCTGGGTCCCCAAGGATAACTATAGGTATTTCAACATCCCCAACTGTTATTTTCTGGTCTGGGAAGAAAGTCTCTTCCTGCATCTTTTGAAACAAACCAGAATTCCTGAAGATGTGAGTGTCATGCACCTTTTCCGGCCATCCTATGTTGATGTTGGTGAAATGTCCCTTGTGATCCACCAGTGCTTGCAGCACTATTGAAAAGTACCCCTTGTGGTTTATGTACTCGCCGGCTTGGTAATCCGGTGCCAAGATAGGGATATGGGTTCCGTCTATGGCCCCACCACAGTTAGGGAATCCCATTGCAGCAAAGCCATCCACTATGACCTGCACATTTCCCAGAGTCACTACCCTTGATATCAGCAGATCTTTGATTGTGTTGGCTACTTGCATCACAGCAGCCCCCACAGTAGATTTGTCCACTCCAAATTGATTCCCAACTGACCGGTAGCTGTCTGGCGTTGCAAGCTTCCACAGGGCTATTGCCACTCGCTTCTCAACTGTGAGGGCTGCTCTCATCTTGGTATTCTTTCACCTCAGGGCAGGGGAAAGCAAGTCACAAAGTTCCATGAAAGTGCCCTTACGCATGTGAAAGTTTCGCAGCCACTGGGATTCATCCCAGACCTGCAACTCTATGCAGTCCCACCAGTCTGTGCTTGTTTTCCGGGCCCAGAATCTGTGTTCCACCGCATGAGCCTGTCCCATTAGCACCATGATGCCACATTGTCAGGGCCCATGCTTTGAGAGAAGTCTGTGTCCATGTCCTCATCACTCTTGTCACTGTGCTGACGTTGCCTACTCGCCCGGTTTCGCTTTGCCAGGTTCTGGTGCTGCATATACTGCTGGATAATGCGCATGGTGTTTAATGTGCTCCTAATTGCCAAAGTGATCTGAGCGGGCTCTATGCTTGCCATGGTATGGCGTCTGCACAGAAAAAAGGCGCGGAACGATTGTCTGCCATTGCTCTGAGGGAGGGAGGGGGTGACTGACTACATGGCTTACAGGGTTGGCTTACAGGGAATTAAAATCAACAAAGGGGGTGGCTTTACATCAAGGAGAAACAAAAACAACTGTCACACAGAATGGCCCCCTCAAGGATTGAACTCAAAACCTTGGGATTAGCAGGCCAATGATCAACCCAATGTTCAAACCACTGAGCTGTCCCTTCCCCTGGTATTTCAGGCAGGACTGAATCTCCATTAAACTTTTCAAGGTGCCCCTGACAGACCTCACCAAAACGATTGTCGGCCGTTGATTTCACGGAAGGAGGGAGTGGGGAGCAAATGAATACAAAACAAATCTGGTCTATTTCATGTTTTGATCCACTCCATCTATCTTTTACATCTTTGGCTGGCAGCAGACGGTGCAGTAGGACTGCTAGCCATCCACATCTCCTGGCTGCTCAGCAGAAGATGGTGCAATAGGACTGCTAGCCATCCTCATCTCCTGCCTGCCCGGCAGAAGATGGTGCAATAGGACTTGTCAAGGTTCCTCCCCCACTCTGAACGCTAGGGTACAGATGTGGGGACCTGCATGAAAACCTCCTAAGCTTACTTGTACCAGCTTAGGTTAAAACTTCCCCTAGGTACAAATTAATTTTATCCTTTGTCCTTGGAATATCCACTGCCATCACCAAACTTTACAGGTGAGAGGATTTTTCCCCTGGCCAGGAGGGATTTTAAAGGGGTTTACCCTTCCCTTTATATTTATGACAGGACTACTAGCCATCCTCATCTCCTGCCTGCTCGCCATAAGATGGTACAATAGGACTGCTAGCAGGACTAAAGAGAATGACCTGGTCGAGTCACTCCTAATTTAGTCCCTGCGCCCATGTCTGCCCAGGCGCTCCTGACTGACCTTACCGAGGCAGCCAGGAGCACCTCGGACATGATGACAATAGTTATCAGGCCTATTGCACCATCTGCCGCCACAAGGCAATGAACTGCTGCTGTGTAGCAATGCAGTACCATGTCTGTCAGCACCCAGGAGACGTACGGAGACAGTGAGCTGAGCAGGCTCCATGCTTGCCATGGTATGGTGTCTGCACAGGTAACTCAGGAAAAAAGGCACATAACGATTGTCTGCTGTTGCTTTCATGGAGGGAGGGAGGGAAGGAGGGCCTGAAGACCTGTACCCAGAACCATCCGCGACAATGTTTTTGCCCCATTAGACATTGGGATCTCAACCCAGAATTCCAATGGGTGGCGGAGACTGCGGGAACTGTGGGATAGCTACCCACAGTGCAAAGCTCCGGAAGTCGATGCTAGCCTCGGAACTGTGGAAGCACTCCGCCGAGTTAATGCATTTAGAGCATTATATGTGGGGACACACACAATCGACTATATAAAAATGATTTCTAAAAACCCGACTTCTATAAATTTGACCTAATTTTGTAGTGTAGACACACCCTTTGAAGTTTGTAATAGACTGCCTAATGGATAAACTGGCCTATGTTAATTTATGTAACTAATTACTGGTGGTGTTTAGAACGCAATTGGTTACATCAAAAGCCTATTGTTTAACCAGGACTGTGTGGTCAAGTGGATGCTAGAACACTGTATAAAAAGACCCTTGGGTCCTGATTCTGTCATCTCAGAACTGCTTAGGCTTCATCAGGGGAAGTTTGAGTTAGAAGACTTCGGTCCCAGTTATGCTGGTATACCCTGAATATATTTGGACGTTGGACTATAACCTATGAACTATTTCTAAAAGGTTTCAGAGTAACAGCCGTGTTAGTCTGTATTCGCAAAAAGAAAAGGAGTACGTATAAGGTGCCACAAGTACTCTATTTCTAAAAGAACTCTTTTGCAACTACAAAGCTCACTATCTCTGCTATGAATCTGAACCTCAATGAATTGAACTTATGTCTGTATGTATATTGATCTTTTAACCGTTCTCTCTCTCTCTCATTTTTTAATAAATTTTAGTTTAGTTAATAAGAATTTGGGCAAGATCTGAAACATTCATTAACCTGGGAGGTAATCTGTCCAGTCCTTTGGGATTGGTAGAAACTTTTCTTTTATATGATGAAATAAGATTTTCAGAAATCATCATATTTGACTTAGATGGAGGCCTGAGGACGGATCACTTTAAGGGAACTGTGTTGTTTGGACTTCTGAGTCACCAGTGAGGTAATAAAGAAGCTGCTTTATGCTGGCTTGATAAATCTAAGTATTGGAATATCCACCAGCTTTTTTGGGGATTGCAGTTCACCCTAATTGGGTGACCACGGCTGGCCCTCACTGCGACCCCAGTTACAGGCTGTTTTAAAGAGAACAGTGATCAATCGTTCTCTATGTCCACTCAAGCAGGACAAGAAGAAATGTTTAATCTTCAGCAAGGGAGATTTAGGTTCGACATTAGGAAAAACTTCCTAACTCTTAAGGGTAATTAAGCACTGGGATGGGTGACCAAAGGGAGGTTATGGAATCCAATGACTGGAAGGTTTCAAGAATAAGTTAGACAAACAGCTAACTGAGATGGTGTAGATGTACTTGGTCTTGCTTAAGTACAGGAGGCTGGACTAGATGACCTCTCGAGGTCTCTTTCAGCCCTACGTATCTATGATTCTATGATTAATACAGAGCAACACCTAAAGTATTCAGAACCTTATAACCTATCTGGTCCACTTCAATCACATAACAGTTTTGACTTAAAAATTTTCAGTGATAGACAATCTGCCACCACTTTTCATAAATTGTTCCAATACTTAATTGCAATCACTGTTTTTTTAAAAAAAACTTCTTATTTTTAGTCTAAATTTGTCTAGCTTGTTTCCTTCCACCTTCGTCACAGATCTCTCAGGCCAGTGATGTCATTCTGGTGTCATTCTTATGTGGCAGCCTAGTCTCAGTCCAGGGAAATAGACAAACTTGATACCTCCTAAAGGCCATATGTGCTCTATGTTCTTGGCAGTGCAGGTAGTAATGTGCTTATAGTTAGAGTTGTCTGACAGTTTCCATTATAAGACCCAGTTTTCAGTTGCTTATAACTTTGTGAAACTTGATTGTTCGGGCTGAAATTTTCCATGTTATTTGTCTACTTTGGGCTGATTTTTCTTGAAAGTTCATGCTATATATAGTGAATAATGTCTAAAATTAAACTGAACAGGACCAATACCCTAGATGTGGACTTGTATTTCCTAGCTAACTATCAAATCAGACAGGGAAAATCCTTAAAGGGATCATGGAGCCAGAGTAATTATCCCTGGCAGACAGATTACAAATGCAGTGTAGCCAGAGAGAACTCTTTGTGCATTAGGCTGAGGTGTACCTCCCTCAATTTTATTTGGGACAAATGGGAGGTAGAAGAATGAGAGAAGATAAGGAAGGTAACTATTAATTGAACAAGGACTGATTGATTGGGTGCAGTGCCCCCAGTGTCCTCTTAGCAGCATTTGACAGTGGAAGGCACTTCCTGCCTGAAAGTCAAGCAGATGCCTTTTCTTTAAATTTGTACAGTAAAATAAGAGAAGAGGCTCTTGTCCTCTTCTTCTCTCTCTTCTTTGTGACTAGAAGAAGTGCACAAGATGGGCTGTAGTTGTGATAAGGATGTGGAACACAGGAGTGCTGGGAAGGCTTTGGCCATATTTCCTGTTCCCCACCCACCTAACATGAGTCAGGATTACAAAAGGTTAATGTCACATGACAAGGATAAGTATCCATTGGCTCCGAGTCACGGTTACAGTAGTAATTTCCACTGAGGCTGGAGATGTACCATAGATAAGGCTAAAATTTTGTCATGGATATTTTTAGTAAAAGTCAGGGAGAGGTCATGGGCAATGAAGAAAAATTCACGGAAGCCCGTGACCTGTCCCTGACTTTTACTGAAAATATCCATGATAAAATGGGAAGGGACTGGGTAGCTGAGAGCTCTGGGGCCCCCCACCACCCATGGGGACTTAGAGAGCTTCAGGGACCCCTGGCCCTTCCCCTCCCCTGCAGAGGGGAGCTGTAGGGGTCCCCCTGTTGCTGCCACAGTGGGGAACTGCAGGGGTCCTCCTGCCCACCATGGCTTCAGCTGGTAATGGAATTGGGGCTGTGTACCCCCTCCCCGTGGCGTCTGCTGGGGCTGGAGCTGGGGCTTTGCAGCCCTTTTCCTCTGTTTACAGCAGGAGCTGGAGCTTGGGCTGTGCTGGTTGGGCTGGGGCTGGGGCTGTGGCTGGGGCTGTCAGTCCTTTCCTGTGGGGCTCCAGCTGTCATTCCTCTCCCCACCGACCTTCTCGCTCCCGTTCTTTTTAGTAAAAGTCACAAAGAAGTCAGAGCTCCCATGAATTTTTATTTATTGCCCACAACAGTCCATGACTTTTACTAAAATTAACCATTTTAAAATCTTAACCTCACATATGACTATTTTGTTAATTTTGGTTTTGATGGACAATTTTTACAGAAGAAACCCTGCTCTTTCAAGTTATTTATCAAAATAGCTTCCAGAGCCTAAGACTACTTGAAAATGCCATGAAAGAATTCCCAGTGCTGAGAAAGTACATGAAAATGTATCATCAAGGGCTTCCCCTTTGTTTGATTTCTACCCACCCACCCACTTACGCCTCACCTCAATCTCTAGAGTTCGAAAATTAGTGTTGGAAATATAAGTAACTCTTGTCTGCTGTTTTTTCAACAGGAAAAACAATGCCCTGGGCAAAATACATAGGCATCTTTGTTAAGGCACCCATGTATTTTAGTATGTGTTTCTGAAGAGTGAAGTTGGTAGTCGATGGGCTTATGCAGCCATGTTCTTTTTAAAATAAATTACATTGGCTGTAAACTGGATATTTATTATGATCCTCTGCCTAGTCATCAACCAGGAAGGAAGTGGATTAATTATTAATAGCAGATTTTAGTTAAAGTTAATTTGTTGTTGGTGGAACTAATTACACATTCCAGGTGTTCGTCAGTTTAATAAGACAACATGCAGCTATCAAATGTTTCAATGACAATGAGTATAATTAAACATGATTAAACTGTTAGGTTTACAAACACACAACTAACTAATTACAAATAATTAAATTTGCACAGGATTTATAGCATGCATACCACAAAGTATTTATAATATGAGAAATTGCTTCACAAAAGAGTACATTATCACTTTTACAATAATATGCTATGCATGTAATAATATGCCAAAAATGTCACTGTTTTTTCTAGGCCGTTAATCAACTTGTCAAAAATTGTAGTGTGGAATATTGAAATAATTATTTCAGAAAATGTAAAACTAGATAAATTTCCTCATGCATGTCAGAAAATGAAGTGAAGCTAATTAACTGTAATTGGTGAATGAAGTCTGTTTTCTGTGAGCTGGAAACCCTCTGCAAATGATTAAACAGAACTGAAGCCTAATCTGAATGTATTGCAAGAAAAAGTTCACAGTTGTTTAAATTATGGGACTAATCTTGCAGCCCTGAATCTGGAGAGGCTCGGCTCGGTGAGAGTCAGGGGTTTGCAGTGGAGGATTATGAGAACCACAGAAGATTTTGGTGGCTTTTGCAGAAGAGGAAGGAGCTTTGGAATAAGGTCTGTGGTTTGCATGGTGTATTTGACGAAGCCAAAGACCGGTTGCTCTTGTGAAGGAGAGAAGAAGGTCTAAACAGTTCTAAAGGTCTAAACTTTACAGCCATGCTACCATCATTTAGAAAAGAATAGGGCCAACATGCATTTGCAACCTCATAATAAACTAAATGTTTAGCATTTATTTTGTAGGTATGAAAGTATTGTATATCAAACCATGATTAAACCAAAATATTACACAGAAATCAATAACTAGGATCAAAGGTTCAACAACTAAAACTCATATCACATATGTATCCTGGCCATGGATTAAACCTAACCCCAGAAATGAAAGGCAAATATGTTAAATAGTTGAGTGCTGTGAAATATTATAGGCATTGTACAGCTAGGCATAACTACCTATTGTGTTACTGAATGTACCCATTAGAGCCTAATATTACATTGATTTCAATGGAAAGGTAATGCACAACTGGTAGCACTACCAGTGAAATAGAATACCAGCTGTGAAAGGGTCACTCACTGAATAACTTGCTGAGTATCTGAATGCTAAGAGCAACATTTATAGTTTTATTTTGAATAGAGTTTCATTCACATTCATTCTCCCCATTGTATGGACTCCAAAAGTCAGTACACTGTAAATCTAGAAAAGGAGTACTTGGGGCACCTTAGAGACTAACCAATTTATTTGAGCATGAGCTTTGTGCAGGAAATGGCCCACCTTGATTATCATGCACATTGTGAAGAGAGTTGTCACTTTGGATGGGCTATCACCAGCAGGAGAGTGAGTTTGTGTGTGGGGGGGTGGAGGGTGAGAAAACCTGGATTTGTGCTGGAAATGGCCCAACTTGATGATCACTTTAGGTAAGCTATTACCAGCAGGACAGTGGGGTGGGAGGAGGTATTGTTTCATGATCTCTGTGTGTATATAATGTCTGCTGCAGTTTCCACGGTATGCATCCGATGAAGTGAGCTGTAGCTCACGAAAGCTCATGCTCAAATAAATTGGTTAGCCTCTAAGGTGCCACAAGTACTCCTTTTCTTTTTATAAATATAAAGGGAAGGGTAAACCCCTTTGAAATCCCTCCTGGCCAGGGGAAAGCTCCTCTCACCTGTAAAGGGTTAAGAAGCTAAAGGTAACCTCGCTGGCACCTGACCAAAATGACCAATGAGGAGACAAGATACTTTCAAAAGCTGGGAGGAGGGAGAGAAACAAAGGGTCTGTGGGTCTGTCTATATTCTGTCTTGGCCGGGGATAGACCAGGAATGGAGTCTTAGAACTTTTAGTAAGTAATCTAGCTAGGTACATGTTAGATTATGATTTCTTTAAATGGCTGAGAAAAGAACTGTGCTGAATAGAATAACTATTTCTGTCTATCTTTTTTGTAACTTAAGGTTTTGCGTAGAGGGGTTCTCTGTTTTTGAATCTAATTACCCTGTAAGGTATCTACCATCCTGATTTTACAGGGGGGATTTCTTTATTTCTATTTACTTCTATTTTTATTAAAAGTCTTCTTGTAAGAAACTGAATGCTTTTTCATTGTTCTCAGATCCAAGGTTTTGGGTCTGTGGTCACCTATGCAAATTGGTGAGGCTTTTTATCCAACATTTCCCAGGAAAGGGGGGGTGCAAGTGTTGGGAGGATTGTTCATTGTTCTTAAGATCCAAGGGTCTGGGTCTGTAGTCACCTAGGCAAATTGGTGAGGCTTTTTACCAAACCTTGTCCAGGAAGTGGGGTGCAAGGTTTTGGGAAGTATTTTGGGGGGAAAGACGTGTCCAAACAGCTCTTCCCCAGTAACCAGTATTAGTTTGGTGGTGGTAGCGGCCAATCCAAGGACAAAGGGTGGAATATTTTGTACCTTGGGGAAGTTTTGACCTAAGCTGGTAAAGATAAGCTTAGGAGGTTTTTCATGCAGGTCCCCACATCTGTACCCTAGAGTTCAGCGTGGGGGAGGAACCTTGACAATGTGAATAGCCCCACTGACTTTTATTCATATCCTTAAAGTGAAGCAGTGTCTTAAGTTCTTTGACTGGGATCTTACTGTGGATATGTGGACATGAAGCAACTAGTTAATAAGAAACACAGTTGTGCTGCA
Organism: Eretmochelys imbricata; assembly: GCF_965152235.1. Taxonomy (NCBI): domain Eukaryota; kingdom Metazoa; phylum Chordata; order Testudines; family Cheloniidae; genus Eretmochelys; species Eretmochelys imbricata. The sequence goes on from NC_135578.1 coordinate 78,810,861, forward strand.
CACCAAGGATTTTGATAGCAAACTCATGGGCACGTTTATTCTGGAGACACTTCTAGTCATGCTTGATAAATGGCAGATTGCTGGATACATTATCAGTGTGGCCCCCTGAGACAATGGAACCAACATAATAAAAGCTTTTAAGTCTTGAGGTATGCCAAACAGACACTGCAGTTCTGTATTGTAACCTGCTAGGTCATTTCTGGGCACTTTTCCCACCCAGTTTAACTTCTAGCCAGTAGTGGGCTCCATAATCCCTTAACCTCAGGAATGAGAATTAATATCCTTAGGTCAGAGTGGACCAGGCAGAGGAGGGAGGCTGGAGGCACAGCCTGGAAGCAGGCTATGGAGGGAGTGCTGGATAACAGGCAGCCAGGAAAGCTGACCAGAGACACATCCTGTTGCTTGCAGGTGGTCAGCGGTAGCTACAATAGCATACCAAGTAGTGGCCTGCAGGCAGGACGACATTGTGGAAGGGTTGCAATTGTACTCTTACCTTCCCAGCCCTGCACTGGGCTGCCTTTAGTGGCCGAGTTAGAAACTGTTATTTCTCTTTTGTGCTGTTACTTAAAACAATGTTGCCTAGGCTGTTTGCAGCTCTCATTTCTGGCAACTCTAGTAAAGAAACACTCTTTGTTACTTGAAGTGTGTGAGTGTTCTTGGGAACTAACAAAGGGCTGGAGCCTGAACAGTGTAGCGCTTTGGGCATCAACAGTACTTGCCTCCAAGGCTGTTGTACATCAAACATGCTACCAGATACCTAGGGCCTAGAATACCACAACACTCTCAGCCATACTCTGCCCTGCGGTCAGTTACAGTACCCAGGGTGCAATAGTGGAACATCTCTTGAAGGTAAACTTGATTGGTCTCAGCAGGAAGTTGCTGGGCCCCTTAAGACATTCTTCAGCAAGAAGAAGAAAACAACTGAGCTTTTAGAACAGGAGGCTATTAACTTCCTGAAATTTCATAGATATTTTCTTTATCTCCAACCTTGAGCTGTTGAAAGTGAATACTGTACAGTAGAATTTATGGTTATATTATTAGCCATAAAATTATATTTGTGAACACCATCAGCAAAGAAGAAGAAATTTGCTTTCAGGAAATGCTAATTTTATTTGTGGAAAAAAATGTTTAATAGGATCTTTCTCCTTATATATAACCCTATTACATTCTCCCCAATCTCACTGAATAATAAACTGGTGAAATTGTCTGACGATTAATTGAGAGTATTTAGGGAATCTTATTGTCCTCTTTTAAGTGATTGTCCGCATTCATACCACTCATGGGCTCTGTGCATGTGAGTTAAGATTCTTTTGGCCAGCAGTGTCTGTTTGGGCCATGAGGAAGTTGCTATGTTTTCAGTTCTTCAGAATCCAAATGGAGGTCCTGGAAACAATCATCTAACACAAGTTATTGGGATTTCAGAGAACATATTTTGTTTCAGAAGCACCATGTGTCATTATTTCCAAAATGAAAATTTAATGGAATTTCTGTTGTTGGAAATTTTGAAATGTTGAAATTTCCCACAGAAGGCAAATTCTGTGTTTCGATTAGTTGTAATAATGAGCTGTGCAATAGCAGGACAGATGAAGCCCTTTACACCTTAGAAGATTCTGTGGCCCACGAGATAGATGATGGATATTGACCCAGTGAAGAACTTGATTTGTCAGAATGTTAAAAGCCAAATTTATGACCTTTTCAAGGTTTTTGGTTCTCAGGATTTTGCTGAACATAAGGCCTTTCTGATTCATTCCTCATCCAATGATAAGGCATCTTAGAGAGGGCAGGAAACGTTGTGTGTGGAAATGTTGGGTTATAGTATCACATCACATGTGTGACCCCAAGTCTATAAGGGGAGTTTCCGTTTTTGTTAGTGTTCATTTTGCAACAAAAAAAAGGAAAAAGCTTGCTATTTTTGAAGAGCAAGTTTTGCTTCAGCAATTCATGTTCCTTTAGCTGAAATATGGATTGATGAATTGATTGTGGTTTTCCAACTAAAAATATTATTTGTATGTATGTATCATAGAATCATAGAAAGGTAGGGCTGGGAGGGACCTCAAGAAGTCATCAAGTCCAGCCCCCGGCACTGAGGCAGGACAAAGTAAATCTAGACCAACCAGATGTTTGTCTAACCTGTTCTTAAAAACCTCCATTGATGGGGGTTCCACAACATCCCTTGAAAGCCTATTCCAAAGCTTAACCACCCTTATAGTTGGAAAGTTTTTCCTAATATCTAACCAAAATCTCCCTTGCTGCAGATTAAGCTCGTTATTGCTTGTCTTACATTGAGTGGACATGGAGAGCAATTGACCACTGTCCTTTTTATAACAGCCATATTTGAAGACTGTTATGAGGTCCCCCCCTCAGTCTTCTTTCCTCTAGGCTGAAGATGCCCAGTTTTTTCATCTTTCTTCATAGCTCAGATTTTCTAAACATTTTATCATTTTTGTTGCTCTCCTTTGGACTCTGTAGCCAGACAGCCAGCCCCCCCGCCCCCCTCAGACCAGCATTGCTGGAAACACAGGAGGAAGCCGGAACAGGGCACTTAATATATATTCCAGCACAGCCTTTGAAGCTGTGAGAAGCACAGGTGTGCTGCTACAATGTGCCTCTGGGGGCAGATACAACGATTAAGCTCACAGCAGGTAGAGGCCCTGTGACAGACATGGCTCTTAGCCCCTACTAACTAGCGTGATGCACACACACCAACATCCTAGTTGGGAAAATATTTACCCTGATAAAAGAAATGTCCAGTAGTCAACACTTATTGTTTCTCTCCCTTGCAAGTGTAAACTACTCTTGCGAAAGCTGGCGTCACCCAGACAGACCAGCCTCAATTTGGCATAAGAAAGGAGAAAGAGAATAAAGGAGTACAGAGGTATAAGTAGGGGACCTACAGCACCATGATTTTTGAGTGCTTTTCACTATCTATCTGCTGGTCAGATAAGTGACAGCCTCCCAAGGCTTCTGCAGCTAAGAGGGTCCCTACGCCTTGTCCCTTATTCGTCTTTCCACGGAATTGAGTGACCGATCCTGGCTTGGCACCGCTGGAATCGAGAGATGCAAGGAGGGTAAGAAGCACCCACACCTGATCTCCTATCTTTAGTGTACACATATTTGAAATAGAGCTCTATACTTTGTTTTCTTTCTTTGGGATTGTGGCTTCAGTTTTGTAACTTGTTTGTGTGTGTAACATCTCTACATTTAAATAAGTAGGCACTAGCAATTTTGTAACCACATGATTAGAATCTAGCTTAATAAATTTTGGTAACCATTTGTGCATAAGCCTGACTTGTTTTCTCTGGTTTACTGTAAAGCAGCCAACACAATTAAAGAACCTCAGCCGTTTTGGCTCTAAAGCCTGGCCATTAGGTGAGAGTACTAAGAGCCTAGCGTTGAGTTGTGCCGCCTCCACGGGGCAAACTCTTGGGGCACCTGTCAGTCAATCCTGGCTGCCCGCTGCGAAGGAGCTCTGAGCTCTAGCAGTTAAAGTCACGGGTGTGGAGAGGCTCTTAGTGCTGCCATTGGGGCACCTGTCAGTCAGTATTGACTGCTCGCTGCGAAGGAGCTCTGAGCTCTAGCAGTTAAAGTCACGGGTGGTTAGGACCTTGGGGCATCCGTCAGCCTAGCCCGGGCTGCCCGCCGCGAAGGGACAGTGCGTCCTAGCGGTTAAAGTCACGGATGGTATAAACGGGCATAGCTGGCACCTCACCAAACATCCTTGGCCGTCGGCTAACAGAAATTGGCATCACGAACAGGATTGTGATATAGGCTGCACTACAGTAACACAATGAAACCAGTCATGATAAACACCACAGAATTCCCTGAGCTAGAGAAAAGTTTGACCCAAGAGGGATGGGGAAATCCTCTGTGGAGCAAAGAACTGCTGGAGAAATATTGGGGAAAACCAGCAGAGATCTGGCAGCATTTCTGTAACTGGAGAACTGCCTGCAAGATGAAGAAAGGGAAAGGAAAAGGTGCTTGTATATGGCTGCTTACTAACATTTGGCAAGCTGCCTGTAAGGATTATCATAGTCTGGCAATAGAATTTAATAGGCTACAACAGGAAAGGGACACACTGCACAAGGAATGCCAGAATTTAGATACCAGAGTAAGAACACTGAATAGGGATATGGAACATCTTCAGAAAAGATTACTTCCCTTAATTGAGAAAGAAGGGATAGAACGAAGGGAAAAGCTGGAGACTAAAACACGCAGTATCAACCGGGCTAAAGTTGAGACTGCTCTCTGGCTAGACCCTGAGGAATGGGATGGAGACATTTGGGATTCAGCAGATGAGTCCCCCTCCTCTGAGGAGGAAGGTCCCTCTGTAAAATTAAGACCAGCTATCACACATCACAAATCAGAAGAACATGAGGAAAATTTGAGTGGGGCAGAGCTGGATGAAGAAGGGGATGACAATTATCCATCCACCTCTTCAAAAACAAAGAAGGGAGGTAAAAAGGGAAAAGGGAGTAAAGCTCCAACACACTTTACCAAAATTACCACCCGCCAATATACTCCCATGGAGTTAAAAACAATCCAGGGAGATTTTGCTAAAAAGCCTGAGGAAGGTATAATAGAGTGGCTGGTCCGCCTCTGGGACACTGGGGGTGGATATATACGCCTGACAGCCCAAGAAACTGAGCGCCTTAACTTAGGTGCAGGAATATTCCTGGAACATTCAGAGGGGAACACCCCTAAAACACTTTGGTCTCTGGCTTGTCGATGGGCAAGAGGAATTTACCCAGCAGACCGAGATGAACCCACAGTAATGCACTGGACCAACATAGATGAGGTAAAAACAGCTCTATTAACTGTGGCTGTTATTAGCATGCTTGGCCAAAACCCTCAAGAGGTAGCCTATGAAAGCCCATGGGAGGGTCAGGTAGATGTAGATGATCTCAGACCCCTGCTTAAGGGAGTTCCGAGTAACCACAGGGCTATGGCACTGTCCCTTAGATCAGAAGCTGCAGCACATAACAGTACCTTTCGGGCACTGCTAAACCTTCTGGTGTCATACTTTAGAGAATTCGGAGACATCAGAGCACTGACAGGCAAAGCTAAGATGCGTTCCCTTCAGGGAAACAAGGGGGCACCATCTAAAGGACATAAAAACAAGCGAGAGCCAACCCAAGAGGAAAAGGAGCTTAGAGCCAAGTTGTGGAGACAATGTCTGGCTTTAGGTTATCCCAGAGATGTGATAAATGGACTGCCCACAGAGCGGCTAAAATTATTCACCACCTTTAGAAGAGCTGACTGGGAGACAACTAATGCTACTCCCAGTGCACCTCTGCAGCTCTCTCCTCTTTCCCCACCTGCAGACACCCGGTATACTCCATTGCTGCGGCAACTGCAAGAGTTACCAGAGCAGGGAAACTAGCTTGCGGGGGTCAATCTCCTCTCCTAATAAACCAGCTTAAATCCAAAGAGGAGAAAACAACAGCAAAAGACCCCCGGATACATGTAACTGTAAATGACAAACACATTATTCCTTTCTTAATGGACACAGGGGCTCAAAGGTCCATGATTAAGTGAGAAAGTTTTCAGGGCTTGCCACCTACTGGCGGAAAACAGGTACTTGTTACAGGAGTAAATGGCAGTACCATAACTTACCCATTAGTTAAGATAAAGCTGGATATCCCCTTGCAACCCCACCATCAGCCCCGAAAATATGAGGTGATTTTGGGCAATGCCAACATACTGGGCATGGACGTTTTAAGAGGAAAGAAGGGAAGGATTAATGGGGAAAGATGGGCTTTTGGAGTCAGTTCTTTTCCTCATGCCACCCACCTGGAAGAGGAAAGCCTTCCCCACTATTCTGTAAACTTACTTAGCAGCGCGCCTGCTCTCCCGCCCTCAACAGTAACAAACATAAAGCAGTATAATGTTCCAGCTGAGGCCATAAGCCCTGTTACTGACCTGATCAAAGATTTGGAACAGCGAGGAATTTTAATTCGTACCCACTCTCGCTTTAATTCTCCTGTGTGGCCCATCAAGAAACCAAATGGCAAATGGAGACTCACTATAGACTATAGGAAGCTAAACAGTAACACTGGACCATTAACTGCAGCAGTCCCTAGCATAACAGATATTGTAAACACCATACAAACCTGGGATAAACCCTGGCTAGCAGTATTAGATGTAAAGGACATGTTCTTCATGGTCCCTTTGCAACCAGCTGACCAGGAAAGATTTGCTTTTACTTGGAAAGGTGTACAATACACTTTTACCCGAATGCCACAAGGGTTTAAACACTCACCCACTATTTGCCATGGGGCACTGGCAAAGGTCCTAGATGACCTTATATTGCCACCCAATGTACAAACTGTGCAATACATTGATGACATCTTAATAGGTGGGAAAACCTCAGAAGAGGTACAGGAGACTATGAATCAAATCAAAGGAGCACTAGAAGCCCTTAATTTAGAGTTACCAGCTGAGAAATGCCAAGGTCCCTCCCAAGAGATAAAATTCTTAGGTACTGTATGGATGGGAGGTAGGAGGTCTGTGCCTAATGACACTGTGCAAGAGCTAAATCAGGCACCCTCCCCTGAAAGTAAAGATCAATTGAGACAGATTTTGGGAACCCTGGGGTTTTGGAGAAAACATGTACCTGGCTTTGCCATTATAGCCAGACCATTGTACAATTTGTTAAAGAAAAGTGCTGCCTGGGAATGGGCTCCTGCCCATGAGGAAGCCCTCAGGCAACTGATAGGGGAGATACACACCTATCAGGCTCTGGGTCCCATACATCCTGAAGCCCCATTCCATTTGTACCTAACTGTGGGAGCCACTGGAATGTCTTATGCTCTCTGGCAAGAAAGTGACACTGCTCCCAGACGACCAATTCAGTTTGGTTCCAAGTCATGGCAAGGGTCACAGGCTAACTACGCGCCTTATGAGAAGGTGCTTCTGGCAGCTTACACAGCCTTGAGAGAAACTGAGGAATTAACTCAGGATAAGGACATCACAATTCACACTCCTCTTCCAATCATTAAACCTATATTGGAAGGGAAAGAGTTACCACCTGGTGTAGCACAAAAGATGACTATCCAAAGATGGGCATTTTACATACACCACCGGGTAGGTAGTGCAGACACTGCACAAAACCCCACTATGATTCAGGAATCCCTATGGAAAGTAGGAATGCCTGATGAATACCGCCTACCTCCACAGCAGTCTCCCATTAAGGATGCTGACCCATTTGATCCTTCTAAGCCTGAGGGAGTATGGTTCACTGATGGCAGTGCCAGGCTGGTCAAAGGAAAATGGAAGGGAAAAGCTGCAGCAGTGCCTGCAGACACCTCTGCAGCACCCCTAACTGCTGAAATTGATGGGTCAGCACAACTTGCAGAATTGGCTGCAATTAAACTGGCCTGTGAAGCAGGAGCCACCGCAGTATATACGGACTCCTATGCGGTATGGGCAGGTGCCACTCAGTGGATCACTAACTGGAAAAATAACCACTGGGAAATAGGAGGTAAACCAGTCTGGGGACTGGAATACTGGAAGTGGTTATATCAGCATGCCCTGCAACAACCCCTGTCTATAGGACATGTCTCAGCTCATCAGAGGAATAATACCCCAGCTGCACAGTTAAACAATTTAGCCGATGCAGCTGCCCAGCTCTTTACCGCACAAGTAGAATGGGAACGCTTATATTCATGGTTACATGATAATTTAGGACACACAGGAAGTGATGAGTTAGTGCGGCAAGCACATATCAGGGGGTGGCCTATCACCCACAGACAGGCTAGAGACCTGGTGCAAGCCTGCACTATTTGTGCTGAGACTAGAAAACATATAGCAGAAGGACAACGGTTTGCCAGGCTAAGAGATGGAAAAACACTATGGGCAACCTGGCAGGTCGACTATGTCGGACCACTGCCCACTACAAGGCAGAGGTGGAAATACATCTTGACTGGGGTAGAAATTGTTTCAGGGATTGGTTTTGCATATCCAACCCGATTGGCAACAGGGTTGTCCACAGTTATGGGACTAAACCGCTTAACAGCAATTGTCCCAATGCCTCAAGAAATCCAATCAGATAATGGTTCGCATTTTAAGAATAAACTTGTAAGGGAATGGACCCTTAAACATGCAGTCCAATGGACCTTCCACCTTCCATATCGACCTCAATCTAATGGCATGGTCGAGCGCTGGAATGGGTTGCTAAAGAATCACTTGAAGCCTACTGATGGCACATGGGGAGACAGACTGGACGAAGTGGTGCAGAGATTAAACAACAGACAGACTCCTACAGGAAGTCCAATCAGCAGGGGATTCTTCCCTACAGGGAAAGCTATCTCCCCTGCCAGAACACCACTGCACAGTTCCAAGTATGCTCCCGGAGACACTGTTGTGATTAAACACCCAGCCCTGGGAACCTTTACCTGCGTTTTGCACGCCTATAAAGAGAAAGGTGTATGGAGTGCTTTAAATGCTGATAAAAGGCTAATAACCATTACAGAGGCTTGGATCGCATCCAAGACCGGCTGACCATGTGATTTATTGCAGGAATGGTCCCACGGTTCCGAGCAACCTGCCAGCTAACCTGTCAGCAAAATGGACCATGCAGCAGACCTGTTTGATCACTAGAGACTACTATGGACTGTTGATATATTTGCCATTACTTATAATAGCAGGTGTAATTTTTGCTTTTGGTTTTAAAATAAGTTTTTTAGCTAGAACACGACCCACCAGAGATATGTTCCTGCAAGCCCTCATGATCCTTCTGTTGACTCCAGTCACCTTGGCAATACCAGAACATCCTCTCCGGGGAGCAATCCAAACCATCGCCTCAGCTGCTGGTGCTACAAATTGCTGGATGTGCACCTTGCTAGATTCAACCAATGGACTGGGAATTGAATTTGTACCACTACATGCAGTGGCTGAGAATGGACAAACCTCGTGGATGCAATGGTTAGCTCAACACTTGGGATTTTCCCTCTCCCCGTTTTTACATTCGGTTGTGAATACTGTTTTAACCATTTTAATTATTGTAATTGTTTTTTGTGTAACTTTATGTATTATGAAGCGTTTGATTCAAACTGCTCTTTCCTCCACGCAAATCAGATACCTAGAGCTAAAAAGGGATCCTAACCAATTCCGCGAACCCTCATCCTCTAATTTGGTTGTTGGGTATTTCTAGATTTCCCCAAGGAGGGCAAGAGGTGCTGGCATCACCGCCACCTTGCAATCTGGGATGTAGTGTGGTGCATCAGGGGGTGGAATGTAGCCAGACAGCCAGCCCCCCCCCCCCCTCAGACCAGCATTGCTGGAAACACAGGAGGAAGCCGGAACAGGGCACTTAACATATATTCCAGCACAGCCTTTGAAGCTGTGAAAGCACAGGTGTGCTGCTACAATGTGCCTCTGGGGGCAGATACAACGATTAAGCTCACAGCAGGCAGAGGCCCTGTGACAGACATGGCTCTTAGCCCCTACTAACTAGCGTGATGCACACACACCAACATCCTAGTTGGGAAAATATTTACCCTGATAAAAGAAATGTCCAGTAGTCAACACTTATTGTTTCTCTCCCTTGCAAGTGTAAACTACTCTTGCGAAAGCTGGCGTCACCCAGACAGACCAGCCTCAATTTGGCATAAGAAAGGAGAAAGAGAATAAAGGAGTACAGAGGTATAAGTAGGGGACCTACAGCACCATGATTTTTGAGTGCTTTTCACTATCTATCTGCTGGTCAGATAAGTGACAGCCTCCCAAGGCTTCTGCAGCTAAGAGGGTCCCTACGCCTTGTCCCTTATTCGTCTTTCCGCGGAATTGAGTGACCGATCCTGGCTTGGCACCGCTGGAATCGAGAGATGCAAGGAGGGTAAGAAGCACCCACACCTGATCTCCTATCTTTAGTGTACACATATTTGAAATAGAGCTCTATACTTTGTTTTCTTTCTTTGGGATTGTGGCTTCAGTTTTGTAACTTGTTTGTGTGTGTAACATCTCTACATTTAAATAAGTAGGCACTAGCAATTTTGTAACCACATGATTAGAATCTAGCTTAATAAATTTTGGTAACCATTTGTGCATAAGCCTGACTTGTTTTCTCTGGTTTACTGTAAAGCAGCCAACACAATTAAAGAACCTCAGCCGTTTTGGCTCTAAAGCCTGGCCATTAGGTGAGAGTACTAAGAGCCTAGCGTTGAGTTGTGCCGCCTCCACGGGGCAAACTCTTGGGGCACCTGTCAGTCAATCCTGGCTGCCCGCTGCGAAGGAGCTCTGAGCTCTAGCAGTTAAAGTCACGGGTGTGGAGAGGCTCTTAGTGCTGCCATTGGGGCACCTGTCAGTCAGTATTGACTGCCCGCTGCGAAGGAGCTCTGAGCTCTAGCAGTTAAAGTCACGGGTGGTTAGGACCTTGGGGCATCCGTCAGCCTAGCCCGGGCTGCCCGCCGCGAAGGGACAGTGCGTCCTAGCGGTTAAAGTCACGGATGGTATAAACGGGCATAGCTGGCACCTCACCAAACATCCTTGGCCGTCGGCTAACAGACTCTCTCTAATTTGTCCACATTTTTCCTAAACTGGGGTGCCCAGAATTGGACACAGTACTCCAGCTGTGAGGCCTCATCAATGCCTAATAGAGCACGACAATGATCTCCTATGTCTTACACATGACATTCCTGTTAATACACTCCAGAATTATATTAGCCTTTTTCACAGGTGCAGCACATTGTTGTGCCACTATGGTGAGACCGTTTTTTTTCCATTTATGTATGGCATGACATAATTTGCATTTTTTATGTGCTAAGTGAAAAATACCAGTTTCCCATGGTGAATGTAAAACATTTACTGTGAAAGAACCTATCAGCCTGTGTACTTGTTTTTCCAATTTGAAAATATGGTGGTAGACTGGGTAATGACATGATTCATATATTATGAACTTGTTGCTCAAGAATTTCAAAGTTTTGTGCTGAGTAAAATTGTGTTTGTGCAAAAATGTGGCAATATATCTGAATATCTGAGATCACAATTAAGCTTGTGTCGAAGAAGTACATGGACTGACAAAACATGTCTGTCTGTCTGTCTGTCTATCTATCTATCTATCCAGGTATTTACATGGTTGCTATCACTGTAGTATCTGAATTGATTAATCTGAATTCAAATTAATTGACTTTATTTCTGGAAATGAGAACAGAATATTTTTGTAATAGTGTTTGATGATCGACTTGCTACTTCAGGTTACAACAATAAATTATATTGGTGATTTTGATGAATACTTTCAGCTAGACAATAAAACATTCTATAACATAAAACCATGAAAGGATCATGTTATAGGATTTGTAAATAACAGTCAAAGAGTTTGAAACATGGCTTTCAGAAACTCTATGGTTTGTATAGGCTTGATTTTTACTTTTGTTTTGCTGCTTTCAATGTGAAATCGCTGTTCTCTTCTCACTTCACATTCCTTGCTATTCTTGGCTTAGAGCTTCACCTACTGTGTGATTCACAGTTATAATAACTTGTATATGCCTTCATGTGAGACAGCTTGATTCATGTTCTTCATCCTTCTCATTACAGTACACGATTCCCTTTCTCTTTCTTCCCATCAGGAGAAGTAAAACGGAAATCAGATTTGGAAAAGGATTATACTGAATGCCTACTGTTGTATCTCATAAGCAACAAAAGCTTTTTTCTGAAAGATGAGGAGACGATTTCTGGTTCATTGTACATACTGAGTAGTGGAACAAGTACACAGAGGTCACAGTGATTGGATTCCTGGAAAAGGAATAAAAAGTTAAAATTATATTTTCCATGCACCGAACCAAAATCCATCCAGAAATACATTGAAAACATAGAAAATGAACACTGAGTTAAAAGAATAAACCTCAAGAACACAAAAAGTAAAATGCAAGAAAAATTGATATTATGTAAGAATAGATCTATTAAAAATGTATTATCCATTTATCAAATTACAATACATTACCTAAAACAGAAGAATCCTCTTAAATGAATGAATAGCAAAACCCTCAAAGCCTTGATGCAAGTTTAACTATTAGCCAATTTCAATTACACCCAACATGTCCAGCTAACTGGAAATTCTTTAAGAAACTGGGAAAGAGGAATAGCAGGCCCTACACTTTCTTTTGTCATTTTATAGTGGGCCTGATCTTGCTCCCAGTGAAGTCAAAGAGGCGTTTTGCCATTGATTTAAATGGCACTTGGATTCAGTCTTATATGTAGAGAAAATGTGCTTTGCTAGTTTATTCCCAAAATAATGAATCACATAGAATTACTTTCATCCTTATTTTTGTCCTTTTCTTTGCAGCTAAAATGCTTTAGCAATTATTTTTAAGTGCCACAAGTACTCCTTTTCTTTTTGCGAAGTTCTGAGTAACTCACTGATATTTTTTCCATTTATTCTCAGCCTCTTACAAATAGGAAGGAAAAAAACCCACAATTATTTCTTGTCAGCCTGTGCTGGACACAGATTCAACATTATGCTAATTTTTATTTAAAAATTTCTTGAGGTAAATGGATTTTTTTTTTCACATTCTATGTCTGGCATAGAAACATGGGTGATGAAATTATATGAATTATCCGAAAGACTTATTCCTTTTCTGCTGTATAATCTTATCATTCATCAATTTGTCTCCCTACCATATCAGGGATCTTATCATATCACCTCTAAAACAAACATTTAAAAAAATCCTACTGAAATGTGTCTGACTTCTTGTATTTTAGCCAGTGTTGTCATAATAGAGAAACTTTTTTTAAAAATTCCCTACTCTGTGGTATCCTGATAAAAACCATAAGTTTTCTACTAGTCAGAATTCATTAGCAAGTACACCATACTTGCCAGAAAAATTACTTTTCCTCTAACAACTGCCCTCCCCAGCTGTCCTTCCCTTCCCCTTCCTTTACCCCTTATGATTTGAGAGGCATTAACAGGCCACTTCATCTTGAATGGCCCCTTGAAATATGTAACTAGTAACTACTTATGCTAAAAAATCTGTGCTACCTTGTATTTAGCTGTGGTATTCTGAGTACATTTCCCAGACTTGAAGAAGGGCTTTGTGTAAGCTCAAAAGCTTTTCTCTTTCACCAGCAGAAGTTGGTCCAATCAAAGATATTACCTCACCCACCTTGTCTCTTTAATTTTCCTTCTACTAGCATCTTTATGTACATCATGTAGTGTTCATCTTGATGCACTGGATGGCACTAAGTTTCCAAAAACCACCAGACTTTATGTGCTCTTAACTTGAAAATCTGCTTTCTTGTCAGAATTATGCAAGACGTTGCTGCAAATGTAATTTGTAAAATTCTAATTGCAGTCCACCCTTTCAGGACTTACATGTACTTCTTCTTTTGTAATTTTTAAAATTCCTATACTTTCCTTCATCTTTCTTTTCTTCCTAATGTAGTTATAGAACCTCTTCTTATTGCCTTTTATGTCACTTGCTAGGTATAACTATTTTGTACCTTAGCCTTTCTGATTTTGTACCTACCTGCTTGTAACATTCTTTTGTACTTATCCTTAGCAATTTGTCTATGTTTCTACTTTTTGTAGGATTCCCTTTGGATTTTCAGGTCATTCAAAACCTCCTGATGCAGCCATATTAGCATCTTACAGTTCTTCCTATTTCTTTTGCATCAGGATAGTTTGCTGTTGTTCCTTTAATATTGTCTCTGTGAGAAACTGCCAGCTCCCTTGAACTCTTGTTTCCCTTTAGATTTGCTTCCCATGGGACCTTACTTACCAGTTCTCTGAGTTTGTTAAAGTCTGCTTTTTTTTGAAGTCCACTGTCCTTGTTCTGCTGCTCTCACCCCTTCCTTTGCTTAGAATAATGAAATCTATCATTTCAACAGCAAGTCGACCCCAGTACATTATGTTGTTGCTTCATGCATCTAAAGATAGCTAGTGCTCCTTAGGTAAGCTACAGAGTGTGGGGAGAACTAACTCCTATGTATGGGTACGTCTACACTGCAGCTGGGAGCATGCTTCCTGGCATGGATGGACAGACGTATGCTAGCTCTGCCTGGGTACAAGCCACTGCCCATGCTGCCACAAGCTGCATTGCTATTTTGAGTGTTAGTTTGAGCAGAGCTAGCGTGAGTCTGTCTACTCACACTTTGAAACACCCTTCTAATAGACATAATAAATGCCAACACATTAATCACTGTATTTATTATTGAGAACCATTCCTGCTTCCACAAAAACAACGAGGAGTCTTTAAGGTGCCACCGGACTCCTCGTTTTTGTGGATACAGACTAACACAGTTACCCCTCTGATTCCTGCTTCCCTACTGCTGGAGTGAAGGTTTTTAGAAATGAGGAAACAGGGCTGACTTAAGAAAACAAGTGCCAGTAGTGTTACCATAAAGGCATTATATTTTAAGAATGTTGTTTCCCTAATTATTCCGAATACATGGCAACAAGCATAGAATCTTTTTGCAGCTTGATTTGATTGCAACATCTAGATGAGTGGCTAAGCATTAGAGAAGCACAGTGGTCCAGTGGTTGGGCACTGAACTAGGACAAAAGAGACTTGGGTTCTATTCCTTTCTTTGCTTTGTGACCTTGGGCAAGCTTCTGTTCCTTCCCTGCCAACCTACCCCACCTGTTTTATCTATTTAGACTGTAACGTACCTCCCAGCATTTCAACTCGTTAAAGCAGGAAGCAGTACCACTCACGTTTGACCTGGCCACCACTCTGTAAATGGAGATAGAGGGGTGGCCAGACCAAACCAGAGTGGCACTGAGACCCTGTGTGCCAGGTGGCAATGCCACTTGATCTAAGGGCCCTCTCAAATGGGAGGCCTGGGGCAAACTGCCCACCAGATGTCCCTGAACATGGGAAATGCCCTGCTTTAACTGGAACAGGAGGTTTTGGGGGAAATCCAGAACATTTGGGAGGTGTGCTGTAAGCTTTTTGAGGCAGGCATTGTCTCTCACTGTGTTTGTACAGTGTCTAGCACAGTGGAACCCTGGAGTCTTTGGACTCTACCATAATAAACTAAATTATAATACCTGAAGAGCAAATTAGAACATTGTTTCTGCCATGGTTGTAAAATACTCACATGGAGAAAAAAAAATTTCTGACTAATGCCTATGCCTATGCTTCCAGTCACACTAGCTTGCGTTTCAGATATAGCACAGAATAACAATGATTTGAGATACAGCATCAAATCTGGATAAAGTTGCTTGTCTACCTTCTGATTTAGAAAAGTAGGAGAGTGGTGGTGATTATAATAAAAAAATAGACAGTAGTTGGGGAAAACAGGAATTAACTCCATTCCAAAATGCTTTATTAAATATGATTCCAAATGCCAGAATATTAATGACATATTAATATAAATAAATATGCACTGCATATTTCTGAAATGTCATGTTACTTATGTGTTTGAAAACCTGACAGCATTTTCTCTTCATGGGCTCAGATTCTATGCTGCTCTGTTGCAAAAAAATAAAAAAGAAGATCTGGAGATCTGTGTTGAAAGAGGTCTGAGGAAAAGTTAGTGGAATCTTTAAAAAACACAAAACAAAACACTAAACTGTAATATATAATCACAGAGAGTGGATCAGAATGAAACATTTTGAGATTGCGTTGATGCTGACTTTAGCTGGAATAACGTGAGCTTTTCGGCAGCTGCATGTATGTAATCACAGAAGAGGTGTGTGGTAACATATAGTTTTTCACATGTGTCAGCAATCAAAATGGAAATTGTAGCATACAGGAATATTATATGGATTTGGATGCTGAACTCACTGCTTGTCCGTAAAGCAATGAATGGATTACATGGACACATAAGTTCTTAACAGATAACCTTTTCCTGATATTATTCATGCTCTGTAAAGTGGTAATGATCTGTGCTGTAGCATGAAGGTCCCAGGAATGCCTGTCAAAGCTGAAGGCATAAAAATGTGGAGATTTTATGCAAATTACTCAAAATGCTAATTTGCAAATCTGAATATGTACTGCCTTATTTACAGAAGCAACAGCAAATATTCTGATTGCTGCAACTTAAGCCTGCCAAGGCTACAGTGTGGCATGAGCTTCAGGAACATAAGATTTGCTATGCTTCTGGCAGGCTTTTTGGGCTATCTCCCTGCCTTTGTTCTTCAGAAAACTTTGATGGGTGTCAGGAATCAGGGCTTGCAATAGAGTCAGTCTGAAAGCAGGCTCTGCAGCAGAGCCAATCTCTGGGCAATTTAACAAGCGCAGCTGGTCTGTAGTAGGTTGCCTGACAGGCTATACTGCCTGATTGGTTAGAAGTGTCAGCAGATCAGGTTTTAAGCCCAGAAGCAGCAATGTAGTAGCTACTCTAAACATTTGCCTATGGCTGTGGTAGCCCTTGTGTCTGCTTGTTCTCAGCCCTGTGCCTACCTTGGCTTACCCCCTGCTTTGCTCCAGGTAACCTGGATTCTGATGTTCAGCTCCAATTCCTGACTTTTGACTTCGGCTCTGATCCTGGCCCTGGGCTCTGATTCCTGATCCTTGGCTTTGACCTTTGGCTCTGACCTTTGGCTCGGGCACTGATTCCTGACTCCTGCAGTAGCCAGTAGGTATTACTACCCACATCCTTGTCTCTGACAGTGGTTGCTCCAACCTTTGAGTGGGTGGAAGGCTGGGGTGGTGTTGCTAGCCTCTAGTGCCAGTTGCTCCTTTCTTTGGTCTGTGAGGGGTGGTCTGGCAGGGAGACTGGTCCCTTGCTGGGTGTCTAGCTCTGGTTGCACCCTGGTTTGTGGGATGAGCTCTATCTGCTTTCCCCTGGTTATTGCTCCTAGGCATGGGTGAGAGATGGTGCTCTAGCCATAGCTCCAAGCTATAGCTAACTGTGAGATGATATGCTTGAAAGGCCAGTGTTTTTCAGCCTTCTCAGGTTGTCAATCTCTTATTCAAAGTCAAAACACTTTTGTGACCTGTTTATACTTGCTATAGAAATAAGAGTAAAAACTGTACCCATGATAAGTCTATACAATTTATTTGTGTGGGTGTTTTGAAAGGTTGATGGAGAACATATGGCCTTGAAGGATAAGAGTGTGTGGGGTATAGAGAAGTCAGACTTCCTTTGATTTAAATAGTAATAATATTTTCTGTTCTATCCAGCTCCCCCCCCCCCATTACTTTCTGTGACCCTCTGGAGTTGCAACCTGCTAGGTGAGGAAACGATGTTCTGGACTACATCTTTTTGGGTAGAGCCCTCCTGGATGGGTCTCTATGGTTGGAGTCCTGGAGGACCAACCTGGTAAATCCCGATTAGAGTAGCCATAACCATAGTTATTCAGACTAGCATATCTTCTCTGCTCCCCAAATCAGGCTTAATATTCAGTGACAGGGGTAATTCAGGGAGCAGCTGAACCCAGGAGCCGCCCAGCCACAATGGAGCCTGCATCGGTCTGGTGCCAGGTTCTAGTCCTGCGGCTGAACAAAGCAAGGGGCTGTTAGGCTTGCTGTGATGCAAAGTAGAATCTAGGTGTATTTTGATAACTGTCCAGATGTGGAATGACCCTGGGCAAGTTCCCTCCAGAAAATTAATATAAAGGGCCAGAGTATTGAGGAGAAGACAAATAGGCACACCCCACAGACTGCTTACTCAGAGAGGCCAGTTAGCTGAAGATCCAGATCAAATGCACTATATATAGTGCACATTATCCTTTATAGCCTGCTTTGTAAAAATATACTGTCAACAACAACCTATGTGGATAAGTATGAGATGTATTACTGACCACAACTGTTCAAGACTCAGGTCATAATATTGGCTTAAAAATCATGAGATCTTAAAAATGATACATTTTGGGTTCTCTTTGTTTGCCTTCTAGTTTTTGAGCCTAGAGTGTAGCATTCATAGATTTTCAAGCTTTTCCTTGTAACCAAAGACTACTTAAAAATGAAAGCTGAGATTCTCTTTTAATCATGTGATTCCATGGACTGGGGCTTTTAGAAAAACACTAAATATTGTGATACTCCCGGTAAGACAGTTGGTAACCTTGGCTTTAACAAAAAGATACAGGTTTTGACTCTGCTCTCACACTGGTATTATACCATTCTATCACCATTGCCTGCAGTAGTATTACTCCTGATATACAGTGAGGTAAATGAGAGCAGAGTCTGGCTCCTTGTATTCTCCTGTGTAATGCGGATATTAAATGAGGTACAACACTTACATTGGAACTGACAATCGTGGCAATAGCTTTATTTCAGTTGTTACCACAGTTTTGTAATGGAGGGTTTATAGTTAGTGTGTTTGAAACGGTTTCTCAATTTACGGTGTCTAGGGCTCTGAAATGGAAACTCTTAATGAGAAAACACTGTTTTTTATGAGAGCTGCAGGTGGCAGCAAGGGCTAAGATATCAGAAAGTATGTGTTTCATTCCCTTTCGCCAGATTGGCTTTGCAGATTGCAATTTTTTTAATGTCGGTGCAAAACTTTTGTTAAAGCCCAAAATTGTGTATTTTTAAGGACTTGACAACTCCTCTTGAGTGGAGAGTAACACATTTCCAGTAATTTTAATAACATTCCATTGCTCACTTCTGAATGCACAGCACTGTGTCTCTACTCAGGGTTTGTTTTTTTTGGTAAACCTTTACAGCATTGGCACAATACTAGAAACATTCATTAAACTTTTATCCAGTTAGAACAAATAAAAAGTAAGGGGTTAAGGAAATCTTTATATTTAACACATCAAAACATTATGTCCATTTGACTTTGTGAATTGGTTTAACTAACATTTTGTCAAAGTTCAAAATTCTATGTTAGAGAAAAACATTGAACAAGATTTAGATAACTAGAAAAATTAATACTTGTAATACAGGACTTTTTACAATATAATAGTGATTAAAGACTAAGGATTTGTCTACATGGTGGGGTAATAGTGCACCTTAGAAATCACATGCCTTTAGTGTACCTAATGTGTTGTGTATTAATTGGTGTGTGTAGACCCTGCTGGTGCACACTTTTAGTACTGTATAATTTCAGTCTCTTTTCCCCTAAGCAGTTATATCTGCCAACATTCGCTTTATCTAAAAATAAACAGATAGATCTGAGCTTGGGTAAATCAGTGTACCTCCAAAACATAACTGCCAATTAACGTGCTGAAGATCTGGGTCCTTGCAGCCTGCAATAAACCTAGACTTAACATGCATTAAGCTATTTACAGAAGTGTTTGGTGAGACTATAATAACTGTGGACAATTTTATACAGTGTATATCCCTATTAACTGCACTGCTTGTGTAGAAAGAGGATGTTTAAAACTCAGTTAATGTGATCTGTTTGACCATACCAGTTTTGTGTGTGTGATATATTCTTTCTAGATTGTCAGGATGTTTTCATTCCTCAAAAAGGTCTAGTCTTGATCTGATTTAAACACTTCCATTCCCCTGTGTGTGCACCAATATGGTGTATTAAGAGTCTCATAACTATCATTAGTGGACTTAGCAAAAGTAATACACGTATTAGTTGAATACTGTCTGACAACTTTCTCATCCTGACTTCTGCCAACAGTTGCATTTTGAAAATTACTTCTATTTTTTTTTTATAGTCAGCCATTCTCTCCTAACTCAGATAAGTGCTGGAGATTGATCTTTGTATTAAATATTGTATCAAATGATACACAGTAGCTGGTTCAGAAGGATGAAAGCTACTTATTTTTGACTTTTAAAGTGGAATTTTTTTAAACTAGGAATATTTTGTTAGGAGTTCAGACTGCATTTGGGCTCCATTCTCACAGAAGAAAGGTAAATGCTACTAAAAAATTATATTCTGATTATAGAAATGGATACTGAAATTGTATTGCAATAGTTGAAAGGAGTAAGTTCCCTTATTTGGCAAGTAACACCAACAAACTATAGGAAACAACAAAGCAGTTGACACTTCAGAATACAAATTAAAACACAACTAGTAGCTCACCACCCGTTCCAGGTATTCATTGATCACAAACTGGAGTGCCTGCATAGCATGAAAACATTAAACCACTGGCAGTTCTGGTGGAAAGTATTTTCTCCTAATTTTTCTCAAGATGCCACACCACAAAACCTGTGGTCTCCTCCAGGCCTTGGGCACCCTATCTCATCCCTGGACAGCCATCACCACAGACTTCATTGTAGAATTACCAGAGTCTAACAAATTTACAACAATTTTGACTGTATTGAACCACTTCATTCCCTGTACAGGTCTCCTCTGCCCTCACTGGGGAAATGTCCCAGCTATGGATTAGCCATGAAGTCCATCTCCATAGCCTTCTGGAGTGCATTACCTCTGATCAGGGGTCCCAAATTTTGGCCCAGTTCTGGCATGGGGCTCTGCACATGCCTTTCCTCCACTTATCATCCCCAGTCCAACAGCCAAATGGACATGACCAATCTGGGGGGCGGGAGGAGGGGATAACTCAGTGGTTTGAGCATTGGCCTGCTAAACCCAGGGTTATGAGTTCAATCCTTGAGGGGGCCATTTAGGGATCTGGGCAAAAATCAGGGATTGGCCCTGCTTTGAGCAGGTGGTTGGACTAGATGACCTCCTGAGGTCCCTTCCAACCATGATATTCTAGGAACCAGATCCTCAAGCAGTATCTACAATGGTGTGTCAATCATCACCAGGATGATTGGTCCTTGTTTCTCCCTTATGGGGAGTTTGCGTATAAGAATGCAGACCATACATCCATGGGTCAAAACCCCACCCCCTTTAAAAAAAACAAAACAAAACAGATATAGCTTCCACCCACAACTACCATGTTCTCTCTGAAGCTGGCTGCCTGACACCTAGTGTGGCAGATTCCTCACCTTTTTCCTGGGTCTGGTGAAACACTTTGAAAAGGTGAGAACAGACCACAAACAGTACGTGGATCAGCATCAACAGCAAGGTCTCACCTATTCAGTGGGGAAAAGTATGGCTCTGCACCTCCATATGCAGACCCACTGATACACTGGATTTTCAGTTCCTAGGATCCAGCAACAGATCAACCCAGTCCCTTTGAACTGCAACTACTCTAATATCTGAAGATTGACCAATGTTTCAGGCATCACTTCTGAAACCTGACATGAAAATCCCTTTCCCATGCAGGACCCATGGGATAAGAGGGAAGATCATTTCATGGATTGAGAACTGGTTAAAAGACAGGGAACAAAGTGTAGGAATAAATGGTAAATTTTCAGAACGGAGAGGGGTAACTAGTGGTGTTCCCCAAGGGTCAGTCCTAGGACCAATCCTATTCAACTTAATTCATAAATGATCTGGAGAAAGGGGTAAAGAGTGAGGTGGCAAAGTTTGCAGATGATACTAAACTGCTCAAGATAGTTAAGACCAAAGCAGACTGTGAAGAACTTCAGAAAGATCTCACAAAACTAAGTGATTGGGCAACACAATGGCAAATGAAATTTCATGTGGATAAATGTAAAGTAATGCACATTGGAAAAAACAACCCCAACTATACATACAATATGATGGGGGCTAATTTAGCTACAACTAATCAGGAGAAAGATCTTGGAGTCATTGTGGATAGTTCTCTGAACACGTCCACACAGTGTACAGTGGCAGTCAAAAAAGCAAACAGGATGTTAGGAATCATTAAAAAAGGGATAGAGAATAAGACGGAGAATATCTTATTGCCCTTATATAAATCCATGGTACACCCACATCTTGAATACTGCATACAGATGTGGTCCCCTCATCTCAAAAAAGATATACTGGCATTAAAAAAGGTTCAGAAAAGGGCAACTAAAATCAGATGAAGTGAGCTGTAGCTCACGAAAGCTTATGCTCAAATAAATTTGTTCGTCTCTAAGGTGCCACAAGTCCTCCTTTTCTTTTTGTGGATACAGACTAACACGGCTGCTACTCTGAAACCTAAAATGATTAGGGCAGTGGTTTCCAAACTGGGGTTCACAAAATGTTACAGGGTGTTTTCGGGGGGGGGGTGTGTGAATTCCCTAATGGTGGACAGAGCTGTCCATAGGGACCCCAGGCAGCATGGGGCCAGCAGCAGACTTCCAAGAGCTAAACCGATCAAAGCAAGCACAGGAGGAGGAGCCTGAGGAGATTTAAACTTCAAGACTCATAAGAAATGGAAAAGGAGGTGGACATTTTTTGATGTTTTTAAAATTAAATTGGCAGCTAGTATTGTTTTTAAAATTATTATGAAGAATAAGTTTAAGTTTTGTTGTAACGTGCGTTGAGCAGTATAGGCAAACAAGACCTGAATGCTTGTGTAGGAGGAACTGTTTGAGTTGGCTTCTTAAATACCTTGATGCTGTTTCACATAGGAGCCTTGTCTTGTAACAGGCTTATTCAAAGTGATATGAAAGTGAGATCTTGGAAGAGTGTTGCCGTTTTCATAATGTAATAAAAATATTGTAGTGATAAATAATAATAAATAGTGTGTAATAAGCATGTCATAAAAACAAATTTTATATTTCCAAGATCACTGCTTTTATAATTTATATTCAGGTAAAGGAGAAAATCCCTGGAAATATTCATTTTTAGGAGGGGGTTCGCAAGACTTGACATTTTAGTGAAAGGGTTCACAGGTTGTTAAAATTTGGGAGCCACTGGATTAGGGGTTTGGAACTGGTCCCATATGAGGAGAGATTAAAGAGGCTAGGACTCTTCAGCTGGGAAAAGAGGAGACTAAGGGGGGATATGATAGAGGTATATACAATCATGAGTGGTGTGGAGAAAGTGAATAAGGAAAAGTTATTTACTTTTCCAAT
Source organism: Eretmochelys imbricata (assembly GCF_965152235.1). Lineage (NCBI taxonomy): Eukaryota > Metazoa > Chordata > Testudines > Cheloniidae > Eretmochelys > Eretmochelys imbricata. The sequence goes on from NC_135578.1 coordinate 78,833,519, forward strand.
AATATAAGAACTAGGGGCCACCAAATGAAATTAATGGATAGCAGGTTTAAAACAAATAAAAGGAAGTTGTTCTTCACTCAGCACACAGTCAACCTGTGGAACTCCTTGCCTGAGGAGGCTGTGAAGGCTAGGACTATAACAAGGTTTAAAAGAGAACTGGATAAATTCATGGAGATTAAGTCCATTAATGGCTATTAGCCAGGATGGGTAAGGAATGGTGTCCCTCGCCCCTGTTTGTCAGAGGGTGGAACTGGTTGGAAGGAGAGAGATTACTAGATCATTACCTGTTCGGTTCACTCCCTCTGGGGCACCTGGCATTGGCCACTGTCAGTAGACCGGATACTGGGCTGGATGGACCTTTGGTCTGACCCAGTATGGCCATTCTTATGTTCTTATGACCCAGCCATCGCCTCCTCCAGCTCAGGTACAGGGTTGTGCTTTACAAGGTCCTGGACTCTGAACGAAGTACCACGACCTCCCCTGTTTATCAGCTGGGAGGGATATGGTTCTGAGGAGTGCACCTGGGAGCCATTGGAAAAATGTACAAGTGTTCCATAGGAAGCACCCCAAAATTCCAGTCCAACACTGTTCAGCAGGTGCCCCACAGGTCTCCAAACCCTGGTCCAGAAGGCTCTTAGGAGCCAATATGTTTCAACCTGCCACCCAGTAACCTGGTAACAGTCACCAGAACTCAAAGCTCAACTTCAGGAGAGGACTCCAGTCCTGGGATCTGATTGATTCTTTACTTCTATGTAAACCAAACAGGGGTCCAGGAAGTCATCCGTGCAACTGGCCTTCCCTGTGCTACCTGATTTTGACTTCTTAGTATCCTGACCTGGCCTCCCTCATGACACTTGACTCCCAGTTGCCCTCTGGCCTATCTTGGGCTCTCAAGTTCTGCCAGCCAGACCTGGCCTGACTCCAGACTCCCACTCCGTCTGCTAGTTTAGACTGCTCACGTTCTGGTTGTGAAAGGGTCACATTAGAGTCCACTGTACTAGGCCTCAGGCAGCCTCTCTGTTTTCTTGGGTAAGATACCTACATATTTCAGATTTAGGTATAGCCTGAGTTCTGTTCATACTTACTTACCTTCCAGATTAGGTGCCAGCTGTGATAGGGATGTTCTGCAGTCTCTCTTTAAGTAGAACTCCTACTCCCACCTCCATGTTTGAGAACTGTGCGTCAGTCATTTAGCGTGGAATCTGTGTGGACAATCACGCAAAGAAAGCATGTTTGCTTACCCTACAGCAACTGAGGTTCTTTGAGATGTGCTATCTATGCAGATTGCATAACCTGCATACCAATTTGGAGTCTTATCCACTTGGGATTCTTATTGCCAAAGGAACTAAGTGGTGGTTGAGGCCACCCTGCCCCACCCTCTGCTACAGTGGTTATGAGGGCACATTAGGGTGCTGGCACAACAACAATGGATGTTGCTATTCAAAAAGATTATGGAGAACCTAGAATGGTATCTGTGTAAACAACACATCCAAGAATCACAGTTGCAAGGTAAGTAAAATATTTTTGGATGAATGAGCATTTTCTAATGAAAACATTTAATCAAATTTCTAGTTAGCTCTAGTAAATTTTTCCCCCTTCATCTCCTAGGCAAGATCGGTGCTCTAGGAATTATTGTGAGTTTTCTGAGCCCCTTACTCAGGGCAGTAGCTGAATACCACAATCTAGCCCTCTATTACCCTCCTGACCTAATGTTCTCCATTGTCCCTTTTATTTTATTCCTGTGTCTGACTGAAACAGCTGGAAATGTCCTTGCAGCAAAGCTTTGTTTAAAATGAACTAAAAAGTTTCTTGTAAAATAGCTTATGCCAATTCTAGTTGTTATCCAATAAATTGTGCTGTGTGGGATCACTCTAGATTCTTTTATGATTTCCTCTTCACTGGTGGTATTGTTTCATTAATGCTGTAGAAGCCAGCCTGGTGTCTTAAATGGTAACAACCTGTATAATAACCTTAGTCCTCTCATTCAGTGGGCAATCAGAGACAGAACACTGAGGACAAGATGTTCTTGTCCTAGCACAGGAGAATAGCTCACAAGATGTTGATCTTATGCCCTACCTGTCAGGCGGCTATAAAATGCATTATAGCACCCTGAGAAAGCACAGGCAGTTGGCTTAAGTATAAGCCTGCTAAAGAGGGGGAGGAAACAGACAAGATTAATGCCCTCTCTGAGAAAACTATAATACAACTGTTTCATACGCTTCCATTGTTAAACTCCATTTCACAGCTCTCTGCAGATATATGGCTTGTTTCAAAGTTCACTGAAGTTAGTGGGAGTCTTGCCTTCAATGGACTTTAGATCTGGTTTCTTAATGCCTACATTCCTTCATGATGGGGCCCATTCCTGAAGTTCTTAATTACACAAAATGCTGATTTAACTTTCATGCGAGTTTTTGGCCTGAATAAAGATTGCATTGCTGAGCTTTCTAGCACTTTACACAATGTGGTAAAGATAATACAGGGTACATGGCTCCATTTCCTGTGGCCTGTGCATGCTAAATTCAGCCTCCTTGTGAGTACACATTATGATACAATGTATAATTACATGATAAACTTTTTTATTTTTATTTTATTTTTTCTCCAGGCCCCCTGCCTCATTCAATGCACAATGTGAACCTGCTCTGGGGATGAATTAAGGCTCTGTAGTGAAGGAGGATATTGTCTGTAGGATCCCGGCCTCATTTGTTGCAGAAGCTGGAAGATAAGTAGTGAATAAGTCAGGGGACTGCAGGAAGAGAAAGCAGCGTCTCATGGTGTCACAGAGTGTGGGGGAGTCAAGGCCCTGTACCCCCCACTTCCTGAGATTCACCGTAACTTGCAGCCAGCCAGTAAAACAGAAGGTTTATTAGATGACAGGAACACAGTCCAAAACAGAGCTTGTAGGTACACACAACAGGACCCCCTCAGTCTGGTCCATCTTGGGGAGCAGGGAGCCTAGATCCCTGCCCTGGGTCTCCCTCTGTTTCGCTAGCCAGCTCCAAACTGAAACCCCCTCCAGCAATCTCCTCCAGCCACACTCCCCCCCCCCCCCCCCCACAGCTCCTCCTCCAGCCTTTGTCCAGTGTCCTGGGCAAAAGGTGTCACCTGGCCCCAACCCCCTCCTGGGCTCAGGTTACATGCTCAGGTATCCTCCCTCAAGTGAAGTCACACCCTGATATCCCATCACCAATGCAGACAGTACCAGTAAAACTCCCTGCAACATCCCCAGGTCAATCCTCCCCACTCCCTACTCTGTCACACATGGTTAAAACACTGGAGAACTGACTCCTCTCTACCTGTGCCCCAGAGATCCTGTGAAGTGCTGGACAAATCACTTACCATTAATTTGGGTTGTGTTCTGAATTTTCAAGATGTTCAACTTGAAACCCTGGGTCCAGATTTGCAGAAGTGTTAATCACTCACCACGGCAGTTGAAATCCATGGGAGCTGTGCTTAGCATTATATAGCTCTTTGTACACAGAAAAAAAATCAGGTCCCAGGTATCTCAGGCACCCAGAATTAGTGGATACTCTGTGCCTCAGCTCCCCATTTGTAACATGAGGATAACAGTCTCTCACCTCACAGGGGAACTATAGTAATGAGTACCATAGAAAAGCCCACGAGGACATCATTTAAATCCTGCTCTGAAGATAGAATTAGTGAGTGTCACACTGAATGAGGAGAAAACAAAATATTGAATAGCTGGTCATTGAGTGAGTGCTGTCCAAGCTGTGCACTAAAGATATATGTTTCCAGTTCAAGGAGCTCTGACTGAGAGAGCTTACTAAAAATAGAAGTGTAGCCACAGTGGCAAGAGTGGAGGGAGGGGCTAGCTGCCCCAAGTGTGTATGAAGTATAGACATATCCTAAATATGGTAGGGACCTGGCGGAGGGAGGGAAAATAACATGAAAGACTGCATTCATGATGGTACAAGGGGCTGAATTAAGGTTGCTCAGGCAACCTTAACTCAGGCATTTTCCTAACTTGTAAGTGCTTGACTTTACTACCTTTTCATGACATTATTTTAACAGGATTTATGTGTAATTTCATAGGTTTTTAAAAAAAGCAAACTGAAAAGACAAATTCTATCATGTGGCTGTCACATTCTGGGGTGAAATTTGGACCAGTAAGAGGTTGTGTCACCACTTGTATTATAATCCTGAGTGCCCCAAAATGCTTCTGCTACTTGTGGCTCTCTGCTGGAGACATACAGCCAGCATGCACTTCATGTTCTGTGTGCTGTACGGCTCGGATGCAAGGTGGTTGAATCCAACTATCTTGCTAACAATTATCACGGACACACTTTTTTGTCTTGACTAGACTTGGTTAATGAAACCAGGTGCCTCCAACATGTCCCCAGTCCTGAACTTCCCCAGACCATGTGCTCTGCAATGTCCAGTCCTGTTTCAACTCAGAACAATAAGATCCATTTACTCCTTTAAGGAGACACAACCCCACAGCTTACCACATTAACTGGGGCTGACACTGGCTTTCGTACAAACACAGCACTGTTGGTTTAGATTAACAGTACATACTTTTCACCATGGTATTATTGACTAGCAAGTTATTAGTTTTCAAATGATACCTCACAAGGTATATTTTGTACAAAAATATTAGAATAGTGTGTAGGGTGCTTTGAGTCACAGAGATCCTATTGGCCCCCACAAGATTCATCAGCAAGGTTGGAAACTTTCAGATCCATGACAGCACTCTGCTGCTTGAACAGATGGAGTAACCATGAGGTTGTCATGCTTTGTCTGGACAGGTGATGCCAGCCCCACCCATAATATCTTGTCCTGTTCAAAAATAATTGAATAGATTTTGTTTTCCTCCAACTGCTGCTTTAAAAACTGGAGATATTATTCCTTGGCAACCTGGATCAACTGTCTAAAGGCACATATGGACTTGCTATTTACACCGTGGGAGTGACAACTCAATCCTTAAGCAAGTCTTCGATCCACTCACCAGATGAGCCTGGGACTCTGCTTCCACTTCAAAGGATTCACCCAGATTGTCTAACTCCCTCCTTGTTCCCTTTTTCCCTTCAGGGAAAATTTTAAAATGTGTATTCAGTGAGTTTCCTTAGCAACTTATGTGATCAAGTATAATATTCCTCTGGCATATGCCTGTTAAATTTCACTGCACCTGTAACAGATATGTGAAGTAAATTAAAATGAGCCTTTCCTTAACATTTATTTTCTTGAACGTGAAAGATACTGATTTTGTTCCAAATGTCTGCACTGCATACTATACAGCAGTGAACAAAGATAACATTTGGAGAGAAAAATGGCCTTATAAAGACAAGTAGATTGTCAAGACAAGACTATTTAAATAAATATAAAATGTCACCTTTGTCTATAAATTGCAATGTCTGACTAGTGCTGTAGTTTTGTCTTTCATTCTGTACAGAAACAAGTACATTTAACACTGTATTTTAAATGTGTTGGCATTTATTCATTCAGACATGTTTACTAGAGTCATTAGAAGTCAGATTAGGTTTGATGCTCACTGCCCTTTAAAGCAGGCCCCAAAACAAAAGGCAAAACATGTATCTCAAATGTCAAGCATAACAGATCTCTCACTTACTAGTCAGGATTTCAGGATGTGCATTTACAAAAAAAATTCTGATAGGGATTAAAGAGATAAAACTTCAGAAAATGTAACTGTCTCTTAGGAGACATTCTTTTGTATCCAGACAATGGTAATTCTTCAATTTATAGTGTTAGAAAATAGAACAAAAATGAATGTGGCTAAGTTAAAATGGGAAAATATTATATTTTTTATGTATCAGCAGATAAACTGCCTAGGGTAAGTTTTATATTATTGATTGTGTTTAAATGGGATCATCATTTCTAGTAAAATAGTAAATACAAGTTTCTGTTTTCAGCTCCTAAACTTCTCTGAATTTGGATATTTTTGAAGTTTTAGCTATTTCATCTGGATAAACATTTCATTTAAGTATTTTCATGTGTTCTGTATGATTTTTGTGTTTTCATAGAGAAATCACATATGGTATATAAATGAGAAAATAATTCCCTAAAAAAGGGGCATGGTCTGGGATGGCCTATAAGGGACGCTCATTCAAAGAGCCCAGCTCTAGTAGTTGTTGATGTGGCTTAGGCAGAAAAGAGATACCACAGCTGAAGTGAATACTACCTGTAGTAGCTTCCTATTTTTGTGAAGAAACTAGGAAGACAGATGAAGTAAAGAGTAGGTCGAACATGGACAGTGTGCGGACAGCTCATCCTGCACAGGGATTGGTTCCTGCAAAGTAACCAAGCAAATCGAAAAATGTAATGCATTGTATATAATTGCAACAATGTGCAATGCATACAAAGGTAGAGGGTGTCTGTATTACTTTGGAGCTGTGATTGTACCTTACACCCACCCATCCCACGAGTCTAATTAACTCAGTGTAGTGTTGCTGTATGCCAGATAAAGATCTCAGTTACAGTCTGGAGTCACAATGAGTTCTAGAGAAGCTGAGTGGAAAAGCAGTCTCAGAGGGAATCTCAACAGAGTGGTGCTGTGACTAGACCTCTAATGTACAGACCCAATGTAAATATTAGCACTTAAAAACACTGGAACACATTATGCATGTGAATGGAGCCTTCCATTTGTAGATCTCACTAAGATCACATGGAAGGGGATGTTTAGCCAGCTATGAAACATTCTTTCAATCTTACCCTAAACCTTTTGGAGAGCATAGAAGCTGTACCATAGCGTCAGATAAGCACATGCAATTCCAGGTCTTTGCAGTCATAGGTATTGCACACTATGCTGCCCATCACTGTTTGAGTCCAAGAATAGTATTGGGGAAAGTATTCTGGTGGCAAGTGACCCTTTGCCCAAAACTTGAGCTAAGTTTAAACCTCAGAACTGAAAAAGTTCAGAATATTTTTATTACTTTTCACTTTCACTAGCCTTTCTGCTTCTGAGTAACATCAGAAATATAATTACCGAAATCCCTCAAAAATGGGCACTCTAGTGGTATGCAATACTTGTGGCCCAGCTAGAAGCAGAAACTATGGTAACAGCCTTCATAGAAGAAATGCTATTGCTATCAGACTTTCAGCCCAGTTTCTCATCAAAATCTCTATGGGCCAGATCTGTTTAAAAATCTGAACAATTGGGTGAAACTGAATCTTTTGAGGATCATTCTTCATCAGTGCCAAAGTAAGAATACACATACCCCCACATTCTGTGATGACTGCAAGTCAGTCTTAAAGGTTTCAGAGCCTGACTATTGATCTGCATCCTAACTTGATCTGCATCCTTGTCAGGATCCCTTCCCCACTCTGAACTCTAGGGTACAGATGTAGGGCCCTCATGAGAGACCCCCTAAGCTTATTTCTACCAGCTTAGGCTAAAAACTCCCCAAGGCACAAATTCTCTCTTGTACCTTGGATTAGGTAATGCTGCCGCCTCCAAGTGATTTAGACAAACTCAGGAAAAGGACCACTTGGAGTTCCTACTCCTCCCTAATATCTGCCAAGGCGCCACACCCCCTTTGCTGGGGAGGCTTGAGAATAAACAAGATGAGCACAGACCAACCTTGGGTTTTTTTAGGACACTAAAGGAAAAACCCAATCAGATTCTAAAAGAAACAGAACTTTATTATAAAAATAAAAAAGGATAGAAGTACCTCTGTAAAATTAGAATGGAAGATAATCTTACAGGGCAATCAGATTAAAAAACACAGAGGATTTCCCTCTGTGCCAAACTTTAAAGTTACAAAAAGAAAACCAGGAATACACCTTCCTCCCAGCACAAAGAAAATCACAAGCCAAAACAAAAATAAGCGAATGCATTCCCTTGCTAGTACTTACTAATTCTAATGGAGTTGGATTGCTTGCTTCCTTGATCTGTGTCTGGCAAGCACACAGAACAGACACACCAAAAGCCTCCCTCCCCCGCCCCCCAAGATTTGAAAGTATCTTGTCCCCTTATTGGTCCTTTTGGTCAGGTGCCAGCCAGGTAACCTGAGCTTCTTAACGCTTTATAGGTAAAAGGATATTGTGCCTCTGACCGGGAGGGATTTTATAGTACTAGATACAGGAAGGTTGTTAACCTTCCCTTTATATTTATGACAATCCTGTTAACAAAAATTGAACTTCAGGGAGAGACTTGAGCTAACCATTTACTAGATGACCTAAATATTTCAGCGCAATAATTGACAAAGAAAAAAAGACTCTGCCATGGAGAAGTTCAGGATCCCGAAAGTGTCAGACAATATTGTGGTGAATTCGAAGGATGCTTGGGTAACTTTTTTTTTTTCTAGTGACAGGCTCAGCCACTGTGTTTACAGAATGGTGCATCATTCATTACTCCAGCACTCTGATGAGAATAGGAATGCTAAATATTTTCAAACTTCTGAGTGTGGCATCAGGAGGACTCTCTTCTGACTAGCAAAAGGTGGCCAGATGCTGCCATTGCAATGCGCCGTGTCACTTTTTCCCTGTCATTTGACTGAGTTTTGGGGAGACTCACTTGGTGCCTTCTCCCTTAAGCATCAATGCTTATAAGAGAAGTAGATTTCTTTTTGCATTTGGCTGAATAAAGCTGAGTCCTTTTGGTACAGCATTTGTGTGTTCCCATTTGATTTGTCTTTAATGAAACATGAAAAGTCATCCACAAACAAGCCGTTTTTTGTCCATGAAACAGAAATATCAAAAGTTAGCAACTATAACATTACCTGTGAGAACACAGTTCGTAAGTCTGCTAGTGAGGGCTGTACACACTGTCTCTCATCCTTTCTGCAATCAATGCCTGAATCGCTGTCAGTAATTTCATTGAGCTCACCACTCTTCACAAAGAAATATTGACAATTCCTCATTAAGATTAGTAATGAATTGTGACCTATTTAGCTGGGTGTAAAATCCATATGAGCGTATCCCCAAATTTTACTAGCTCTCTATGGCCAGTAGAACTTCCACAATGGCACTCATTACCTCCTTGGACAGCTGCCTGTTTTTCTTTTTCAGGGGACAAAATAACTGCTAACCCATTTTTTTCACATTAGGTTCAACTGAAACAGGACAAATAGCTACAGTAATTCCATGATGATCAACACAGTGACTACAAAAACACCAAGGAGGCCAGTGGCACCTTAAAAACTAGCAGATTTGTTTGGGCATAAGCTTTTGTGGGTAAAAAACCCACTTCTTCAGCTGCAACCCACTTCTTCGTGCATCAGAAGAAGTGGATTTTTTACCCACGAAAGCTTATGCCCAAATAAATCTGTTAGTCTTTAAGGCGCCACGGACTCCTCGTTGTTTGTGTGAATACAGGCTAACATGGCTATCCTCTGATACTTAACACAGTGACTCAATCTCAGGCCCTGTAAGGATTGCTCTCTGCGTCTCAGGCCCTGTAAGGATTGCTCTCTGACAACTGTGCTTATCTTCTGATTTTTTTCAGAAACACTTTTTTTTTAAAACCCAAAGAAATGAATTTTGTAAATAAATGAACTAAAATCTCTGCTCCTTGCCTGTGCAAATACCTCGGTGTCTCCCATTGTGATGTCTTGGCCTTAGTGGTCTTGCCACTCAGAGGGATAAGCTTTTATTTTTTTTAAAGGGCATTCTCTTCCTTCTTCCCCTCCCTCCAATTCTTCCTCTTCATCTGTTAGGGTCTTTCTTTTTGTTTAAGGCTGTGCCCACCTTAAAGCTTACTCCAATGCTCTTAGGTCCCTCTCTTTTTTCTCCTCTCTAGGGCCCTGATCCAGAAAATCATTCAAGCATGTAAGCAGTCCCACTGAAGTCAATGAGGCAGCTCATGTACAAGTGCTTAAATACTTGACAGAACTGGGGCTTACGTACTTTTCTTCTCTCAATCTCATTTTACAGGAGAGGAAATGTTAATTTTCTTCAGGGTCTCTCTTCAAGACCTGTGACCCCAGGATCTCTTGATTCCAGCTGACGGAGGGCACAGATGTCTTCTGGGTTCATCAAAGAAATGCCCCTCATGAAAGACTGTGTCACACTGGTCATCATAATCCTTGAGAGATGTATTATGCAAAACATGGGGGGAGTTATGTATACATGATGAAAATTATGTTCTCTAGGCCTTATAGTGAAAGGAAGGTCCCTCAGAGGTGCGCAGTGAGACAAACTTCTCCAGATAGGAGGTAGGAGACACTTATTTATGTGGTGGACCATTGTGTGTCATACAATAGAAATCTATTAGCATACTGAATCATAACGAAGAGCTTGCGAAGACTTCAGTAGGAAATTAATAGGAAGAGGTAAACAGCAGGGAAGGGGGAGATCCTCTTTTCTGGTAGAAATTGAAGGACTGATATAGCTGGGAGTGCACAGAAATGCTCTGGCATCCTTCAGTCTATGAAGACAAGTTGAGAGCGGGCTTAAACTTATGAAAAGGGGATCTCAACCATCCTAGTTGAAAATGCTGGGAAAAGGAGTTGGGGTAATCTATCCTGCAGGAGACAGGGGAAGGTTTTGTGAATTAAGTTTAGGCTCTAGAAAATGTGTTTGTTTTATAGGTAACCAAATTTCCAATAATATTACTTACTATCATTTGAATCTTGTCTTTGATGATAAACTTATTCTTGTATTCACTATAAATACAGCTAAGTACTGTGTCTTAAGTAGAGTGGTGATCCTCAGTTGAATATACTAAGCTGGTGTGTACTTTTCCATAGGGTTTAGAGGACCTTAGGCCTTGTCTACATTACTGCTTAAGTCAATGTAAGTTATTTTGCTCAGTGGTGTAAAAAAACCCCACTCCCCTGAGCGACATAACTTACATCGACTTAACACAGTTTCTACACCGTGCTGTGTCAGTGGGAGATGCTCTTCTGCTGACATAACTTCCGCCACTATGTTGTTGATGCGAGAGTGCTCTCCCGTTGACTTTTTGAGTCTTCACCAGCCCTGATAAATTGATGCCACTGCATCGAGGTGCCAATTTAGTGCGGTAGTGAAGACAAGCCCCAAGAGTTCAGTGAAACAGAGCACTCTGGAGGATGAAGCAGTTGGTGTGTCTCTATCGTTAATCTGTAGAGAGAGAGTGAGGCCTGCGGAGACCTGGACGGTAATGCTTACCAGGGGCTGGTGGAGTCTGTGCCTGCTGTGGATCAGCTCCTGGCCATGGGCTCACTGGAAAGCATCACAGGTCCACTCTTGCTGCTACCCTATTCAGGGTACAACCTTCCTCGTGATAACGTCTGGGAATCCTAAAATGGTGGTACCCCACCCTTCTGGAACTAACTGGAAAACCTCAAATAACTGACAATGAAAGAGGCAAATTCTGACTGAATCAGTGCTTTTGAGTTTTGTGAGGATGTCAACCTCTGCAAGCACTTTGTACAATTAAAAGGAAACCTTATATGGTAGAAAACTTAAAACTATACAAAAGTTTTGTCCCTGAATATATGTAAGACCATGAAGTTCAATGGAATTTGAAATATATTTTAATAGGTTCTTCCATCTCTATCAATAATTTGGTCATTTATAGTATCTGCCTGTTCTAGGGCTGTGCACCTGATATTCATTTTGAGTCAATTTCTGGATCAGACTGTGAGTAATACAAATACAATTGCCAAAAGCTTTTAATAGTGGTGTGCTTCTCTTCAAAGGCAAATTATATTGTGTTAATATTGTTCTCTAGAATCTTACATGGACTCAAAAAACTAGGTTCAAGGCCAAAGACTTATCACAGAATTACACAGTCTTCTTTAACTAAGAAGCCTTTACAGATATTTGTATGTAATATACATCAAAGCCCACCTCTTTCCCCAGGCTTCAGTACTGGTATTTGAAAACTGAGGCTGCTATTAGTGGCTGGATTGGGCGTTTGAGGGAAGGAGGAGGAACCAGAGGCTATTTTGTGCTTTTATGATTTGATTGCGTATAGTGAAAGTGTCTACTGTTCTGTGTAGGTGCTTTTAAAATGTACTTTATTAATATAAATGTCACAATTACTTTGGGATGTATGCATTTTTTACATCAGATCTACAGACACTCTGTGCTTTGTTCAAAATGTTGAATACATATAACTGAATAATATGGGAACTGATGTATCAAAGCATAGCTGTTTACACAGACATTTCCTTCTGTTAACTCTGATGTTTATCCCAATAATGTATTGACTTTATGATTAAAACATTTCATGTACGTTTCCACAAGTGGACAATTTGTACAGTTGAGTGACACCACCTGATATATCCTAAATCTCACTTATGCAGAAGAGATTGAATTAATGTATTCCACAGAAATGAGTGACAGATGCAGAGAGAAAAAGCAGATCAATGTTTAATTATGTAAATATAGTCCTAAGCTTTAATAATACACTGGAATAAAACTGTCAGAACTGCCAAATTTGGGCAATATGATGAGTGAAGTTTCATCCCTGGCACTATTTTTGGAAGACTTTTCATTACTGGAAGGGATGGTCCCTCTTGAAGAAACAACAGAAATACGTCAGGGATTTCAATATTTCTTGCTGCTGCCAGGCTCCATTCACAATGACAACCAAGGCAGAAATGCTGTGCTGTCTCCAATGCATTTAACCTAGAGATTAGAAAGCTAAAGTTTCAAAGTGAAAACTTGATAAGTGGGACACAGAGAGAACACTTCATATAAAGTTTGTATTAAAACCCTTCCTTTCTGTTAACACATACTATACTTAGCTCTGTGGGCTTAGACATAATAGGCCCCTGTTACCTGTAGCATTTTCCCTCCAGCTGTTGTTGGAGTGACTTGCTACTGGTGACTATCAAGAGGTATAAACAGTCACATACATATAAACCCCAATTCAGGAAGGATTTCCTATTTAAGAGAGCACTTGAGCACATGCTTACATTCCACGGAAGTCAGAGTGCAGTGAGATGGTGACTTGAGTGGGACTTACGCATGTGCTTCAGTGCTTTCTTGAATCAGGGCCATAGTAAAAAAATAAGGAAACATGCCTTTGTAAAGAGGAGGGAAAATGGTCTTCTCCCTGCTGAACTTTTGCTAAGTTTGCCATGAACAATCTTCAGGTTTCTCCAGCATAGAATCATAGAATATCAGGTTGGAAGGGACCTCAGGAGGCCATCTAGTCCAACCCCCCACTCAAAGCAGGACCAAGCCCCAATTAAATCATCCCAGCCAGGGCTTTGTCAAGCCTGACCTTAAAAACTTCTAAGGAAGGAGATTCTACCACCTCCTTAGGTAACGCATTCCAGTGTTTCACCACCCTCCTAGTGAAAAAGTTTTTTCTAATATCCAACCTAAACCTCCCCCACTGCAACTTGAGACCATTACTCCTTGTCCTGTCCTCTTCTACCACTGAGAATAGTCTAGAACCATCTCTCTGGAACCACCTCTCAGGTAGTTGAAAGCAGCTATCAAATCCCCCCTCATTCTTCTCTTATGCAGACTAAACAATCCCAGTTCCCTCAGCCTCTTCTCATAAGTCATGTGTTCCAGACCCCTAATCATTTTTGTTGCCCTTCTTTGGACTCTCTCCAATTTATCCACATCCTTCTTGTAGTGTGTGTAGGATTCATACAATGTTTATGCGCTTGGCAACATTCAGGGCACACCTGGAGTGTTGTGCTGGACCTGTGCACACACAGCTCCTTTCAAGGGCATCAACCTTGGAATCTCGCCCAGATGACATGAACCGTGGGAAGCCTCCCAGGACTGGGCTCAAGGCCCGAGAGCAAGGAATGCGGTAGATAGAAACTGGTAAATAAGAATGTTAAAGAAGGCCAGTGTATTCCTTTTATCTGTTGGAGAATGTAATGCGCGGGGGGAGAGAAAGAATAAAGGGGAAGGTGGAAAGCTGACAGGCAGAAGCCTGTTAGCAGACCAGCCGCTTGCTTGCTAAAAGCTGTGTTCTGTCTTGTCATTGAACCGCAACAAGTGTGGGGCCCAAAACTGGACACAGTACTCCAGATGAGGCCTCACCAATGTCGAATAGAGGGGGACGATCACGTCCCTTGATCTGCTCGCTATGCCCCTACTTATACATCCCAAAATGCCATTGGCCTTCTAGGCAACAAGGGCGCACTGCTGACTCATATCCAGCTTCTCGTCCACTGTCACCCCTAGGTCCTTTTCCGCAGAACTACTGCCTAGCCATTCGGTCCCTAGTCTGTAGCTGTGCATTGGGTTCTTCCGTCCTAAGTGCAGGACCCTGCACTTATCCTTATTGAACTTCATCAGATTTCTTTTGGCCCAATCCTCCAATTTGTCTAGGTCCCTCTGTATCCTATCCCTGCCCTCCAGCGTATCTACTACTCCTCCCAGTTTAGTATCAGTATTAGAAAGTTTCTGAAGACTTGATGTAAATGAAAAAGTGAGTTGTGATGAGGGAAGCAAGTAGTTCTCCACAGTTGTAGAATTTGGCATACTTTCTCACTTTTAATTTCTCTTTAAAGTTTTCATTTTAAAACACTTTCAGTTTTAAGTAAAAAATCTCTGAAGCCAAATCCACTCTTTTTTGCTCATTTCTACCCATGTTATTCAAATACATGCTTACTTTTTGTCAAATTGGCTGTCAGTCCCACTGTTGCACATGATCCTGGACTGATGCAGCTCAGTGCAGGGAACAGGTCTTTTGGCCCATGACAGAAGTTTTAGTACTAAAAAAACAGAACAGAGAAAAACGTGTCAACAGAAAGCTTCAGCGAAAGGTAAAAAGAGGAAATAAAAGGGAATATGTCTCCTCTGTCTCTCTCGCCCTACTTAATTTGTCCCAACAAAAACTCTTCTTCTTTTTGGCGTCAGATACTACAGCAGCAGTTCCCAAACTGTTGGTCATGACCCCAAATGGGGTAACACCATCACCAGATGGGGTTGCAAAGATCCCTACTGTGCAGAGGATGCCATTTTGCTCCATACCGCATGACCTTGCAAGTAGGATGCATGTGAAGTCTTTCTGTGGTGAGGATGCCATTTGGTTGAGCAATATCGCACCCTCCAGGCTGTCTGGGGTCCTGGAGTAAATCAATTAAAATGGGATCATGCCAACAAAAAGTTTGCACTACAGTATTCACATCCATAGCAATGATCTGGAATTCTTCATTAAACTACCAGAAAATAAAAATTCTAGGTAGTTTGGGTACCATTTTAAACACATTATAAGCAAAGTGAAAATATGAACTAGAATTTCTTCTGATATGCAGAAGCTATAGCTGTGCCCTGAACTGACAGAGTGACAGGATATGATCATCTAACAATTCCTGCAAACATTTCTCTTAATGCGTGCTTTCCTCCTACTTGGATAGCACTCTCCCTTTCCCATCCTACATTCTTAATCTCTTCCACCCCTCCTCCATAGTGCCTCCCTCTCTTCTTATACTTTTGTAGATTATTGCCACTCATTATTACTTGCCACTCATTAATATAGCATCTCTAACACCTGAGATGGGTGAATGAGGAGAAGGGACCTAGAGAAAAAGTTCATCTCAATTTAATTCTATAGCTGACCAACAATTGAATGCAATTTTCCCTGCTGCAGAATCTGTATTCTATGGCCCCTGCCTATATTTGCTCAGTTTTCCTCTTTAGCTTGTACAGTAATTTAATTCTAGAATTCTTGCTTGTGTAGTTTTTTTTGTTTTATGTAACAGTACACCATGTAGACATTTGATGTAACCTTTATTCTTTTGGTCAGAAATAGACTACATATTCTTTCCAGTACCTCCCTTAAAATTTGAACTGTGTAAAAATATTACTGTTCTACTTTGTAATTAGTTGTATGCAAAGGAGGAGAGTGAATACTGTCTGCACTCTTATCACCTCAGGCTGTGAACTTTCCAGTTCTCACAAACCATGTGCAGTTTGCTTTGCAATAGACCTCTTCAGAAGCTCAGGTACTGCAGGAAGTGGTGACTGAATATGTAGCTTTCTTCTCTCTGAGTGAGTACTGAAGAAATAGCCTTGCATTGTCCAAGGGGAAATGCATAAACAGTAGTGCTGTCTCTCAAATGTGACAAAACTAAGCTCCTGACAACCCATAGTAATAAAAGATCCCACAGCTCCTTTTCTAAGAGTAAAAGTGTTAATGTGGGTGTCCTGGCTAAATTCCAAACCCAGTAAATATACTGTCTTCTTGGTTTTCTGTGTGGTTCCAGTTGAATAAAATGCTTTTTGTCCTGAACTACTGTGTAGAAATATTGGTGCAGTTACCAAATATTCATCCAGTTTTATAATAGTGCCTAAGGGCCAACCAAAAATGAGGCCCAGTTGTCCTAGACACTGTGCAAACAGAATAGCAGACTGTTCCTGCCCCAAAGAGCTTACAATCTAAGATGACAAGACAGACCCAGGATGAAGGGGAATGGTAGAACACACAAGCAGCTTGAACAATGTGAAGGCAGCAAATGTTTGTGTGTGGGGGGTGAGTTTAGGAGGGAATAAGCAAAATGGAAAGAAAAGTAAAGGAGAAGGAGGGGTGAGGGGACAGGGATGGAGTGAATTTGAGGTGAAGAGCCTGAAGGAGAGGGGGAGGAGAGCTATGGGGTTGTGGCAAACAGCCAATCGGCACAAGGCAGAGAAAGTTTAGTCAGAACTGTAGACGGTTCTCAATGTCTGAAGTCCAAAGGTCATAGTTTTGGCTGTTTCTTCTGTCCCTACCGGTGGGAGTCTCTAGCTACCTACTTTCTGTGGTTTTCTTTCAATAATTACAGATTACTATCCCAGAAGAGGCTGCTTCTTTGTAGGGGGGAAAATGACTCTCTCTATATATGAAGCATGAAAGTGTTTTGGTTTCTTTTGGATAAAAAGTGCTATATAAATAGAAATACTTATTACTGTTCATTACTAACTCAGATTTTTGATGCTATCATAAACCTCAGAGTTGCACAGGTGTTCAATGGCATGCTAACGTAGTAATTATTTAGATAAATGATCTAAATTTATATATCTGTCACAATTCTATATTATTTATTACTTGATCTGAAAACTTTTCTATGTATTGAATGAAGTTGAGAGATTAAAAATGTAAGAATATTTTTGATTGCAAGTGTATAGATGCTCAACTAACATGATTTCACTGGTGTGTTGACACTTGGCAAGGGAGATGAAAGTTAATCATGTGGATGCACAAATGGAAAAAGTATCCCACTGTATAGGAGGAATGTCAGACTTGAAATAATGTTGGTATTTGTTAACTTGCCTTTACAAATATACCTGTGTGTGTGTTTCCCCCTCACTGTGTGTGCACAAGTCTCATTAGTAGGTTCTTTCAGTAGGAAAGGAAAATAATTGAATACATTTCAGTCTGTAACAAGAAGCTCCTGGATCTAATAGACTCTTGCTTTGCTGTTTCCTGTTACAGCTTTGTGACAAGATGATAAAAGGTACCATGGGCTGTTCTTGTTAAATACACACTATACTACCTAAGATAGGTAAATAACTTAAAAATGGACTGGCTAGAGACAAGCAGTGAAAAGGAAGAAAGAGTATAACATTAATCTGCTGAGGGGAATTAATCTGTAATCATGGAATTGGTAACAGAGCATGTATGGAAGCTAAAATCAAGAGCTTTGGGTTCTCTCTCAGTCATGGGATGCTCTTTGTGCTGTTCTCATACTACCAAGCCTACCATCACAGTGCTCCTTGGAATCAGTGCTCTACTCCTCACTCCGACATGTGGATATTGGAGAAGGGCAGTGGCCCATATGTACTGTGTAATTGGTGCAGTTTGAGTTGATGGGAAGGGATACCAGTCAGGGCTCAAATGTAAGGCATCCTAAATTTTGAAGGTTGCTGTACTGCTGTGGCTGCTTCTTGAGTGCCCCCTACTAGCCTATGGTGTGGTTTTACAGGCAGCCTGCCCTTATTAGCTCTCTTTCACAGGCTCCTTAAGACTTCGGTCAGTCTGTGTTGTGGTTCACAGTGCCCCTTTCTGGGGCTGGTTTAATTTCAAATAAAGTTCGTACAGACTTCAGAGTCATTAATCACAAAATAAGCCAAAGAATCCTCAACATAGCCCAAAATCATAATTCAGCACTTCATACTTAGCTCTGGTTCTTTAGCCACATCTACAGCTGGCTCTTAGTCAGTCTGCTCTACCTGAAGTTGTTAGTCTGCAGCCTTTTCTAAGAAAAGCTGACCCCTCTATCTCTGCTTCCTTTTTCTCTCTCACAGTTGCACCTGTAGCTTCCTGCTGCCTTTTATATTACAGCATGTGATCCTCCTCAGATGAGACTTATCTTTAATCAGGGCTGGCTTGGCTTAGCGCCAGGCTCTCCTGCCCATGGGAAAGTCACCATGTTACAGTTATTATGTGGGGTAGGAATGAATACATATATGGGGGGTGGGAAGGGATGTGTGTGTTGTGGGGAACAATGGGGAGAGGAGGAAAGAGAGACAGGACAGGGATCTTAGGGAATGTGTCAAAGGAAGAGAGCTTGACTCCTTTTCAGTGCTTTGTGCTGAGTCCAGTGAGCAGCCCCAGACCAGCACTGACCAGTGTGAGATGGGAGAGACAGATATGTTTGAGAAAATGTTGGAAAACATAGACAAGGAAGAGGAGAAGGAAAACGAAGGGAGAGAGCACTCAGGCAAGGGCGAGTGAAGGAGCAAACAGACAGAAGAGAGAGAAAGAAAAAGAAGAGAGAAAATCCAACCTTCCAGAAAGTTCTGAGTGTCTTCTTTATCCTGCACAGGTGCCTCAGAACAGTTGCTGCCTCAGAACAGTCAGCTCGGGTGTCTGCAGGAGGCAGGTGTGACAGGAAGGCAGAGCTCACCAGATGTCAGGTAGGAAAACGAGGAAAGAAAAGGAACAAAAGAAAAAGATGAGCAGCAAAGTGTGTTTATCTCCAGACTGTGATCACATGGCTTCTAGTTCCTCAAGTGCTTGGGTAAAAGATGTAGGAGCCAGTGTGCAGAAATCTGGGGCCTTGTGGCCATACAGGTTTAGGGGCCCATAAATTCCACAACAAAATCACCAGTGTTTGATGGAAAACTGACTGGAATTAGTCACTGTAAATTGTATTAAGAAAATATCTGTGAAAGCAATTGGTGAACATTCCTAGTGCCGCAGCCATGGCATTTGGGTGCTTATGCTGACAATTACCTGCTAGTAGAAGATGGCAATACTGACTCTTCAGACCCTCTGATAATCGGTCTGCAAATATTATTTCATATAAGGAGAGACTGAGGCTCCTTGCAACTGAGGGGTTCTCAGCTCTACTGGCGATCTGGGTTTGAGAGGCACAGTTAAGAAAGCCCTGCAAGGGCTTTGCTGCTTTAACTAAGGTGCCTCCAATTCTTTCTCCTCAAGGTTCCCAATAGGTACTCCTGCTTTCTCATCACCACTGGATGAGACTCTAGAGGGTTCTGAGGTATAATTTAATATTTACTAGGTCTCCATAGCCCCCGCTAAGCGAGTCATCCATGTTTGCTTGAAAGAGCCAACAAAGAACTGATAAAATATTTAATATAGCAGAGGCAAAAATCTTTATGTGTAGAGTCAGCAAACAGCAGATTCCTTCAGTGCAATGTGTATAGGTTGACCTGGTTAATACCTGTGTTATCAGCCACCTACTTCCCCACCCCCCTTTGTTTCTCTTCACCCTTCTGCTATTGTACTCCTTTTGGGATTATGCATAGAACAGAAATTCAGGGAAGATTATGTAGGAGTAAATATATTTTTCTGTAGTTTTGTAGAACAAGGGCATTTTCCCAGAGTTATAAGGCATGCAAGAGTGCAGCATAATCCCAGTCTCCTTATTCATGGATCAGTGAGGAAAAAATTAAGGTTGTCTGAACACCACCCTTTATATATGTTACATTCAAAATAACTATGTTAGGAGAATGTTAAGACCGCAAAGTCTAGTGCTCAAAAGTTAGGAAATAGCTGAATTAAGGCGGATTGGGAAACTGATTTTTGAAGCGTCAGAAAATTAACAAAACTAGGATGTTCATTTGGAAAGCAATATCTAAAATGATCAATGTGTCAAATTCAGCCATTGTAAAATTATCCACCTGACATAGGTTTTATAAAATGGAGTCACAAGACCTATGCTGTCATTGTTACAGGTATTTTTAAGCAAGTGAAGACTCGTGTATAAACGCTCTTGAGGGCAGCCCATTTCTGAATTGTGGTTCAACAGCTCTCATATTTTCTTGATTTACTGTATAGTATGGTATCTGTCACAGATCCAGTCATGTGCCCCCTGCTGTCCACCCACTTAACTGCTGTGAAGGAAATCCAAACTTCTGAATCCCTGGGTGTTTTAAGCTGCTGGAGTCTGAACAGAGTCCAGCCCCTGCCATCGTCTTCTAAGAGAGGAGTGTCCTAGGTACATTCTCAAGGCTCAGACCCTTTGTCTAGCACGCTCTCATAAAAGCTGGAGCCTGTTGTCAAGTTGCCTTGCCCCTTGCTCACGGCTGATGTTTCAGATTCCCCTGTCTCTTAAATTTACCCTCTCCCAAATTTACCCTCTCACATCCCAAGGTGTGAGCCATGTGGTTTACTGTTTTATTCTCTTAGAAGGTGTAAGAAGCAACTTGAGGAGAGGCTGTTCTAGATTTGATTTGACAAATAGGGACAACTGGTTGAGAATTTGAACTTGGAAGGCAGCATTCTTCCACTGATGCCTGCTCCACTAAGGACTTGATGTCACTGGCATGACTTAGAGTTGCCCAGTAGCAGCTCGAAGCTGTGTCTCGGCCAGGATTGGCCCAAGAATCAGAGAGTTGGAACTGGTTCCCTGATGCCCTCATCTCTCCTGGGCTGAATGGAACTCCTGGCACAGGAGAGAATCTTGCCTGTTATTTACACTTCTCTATTAACATTATTATTGTTATTATTTGTATTCCTGGCTGATCTTATTTTTTTGGTTATTGTCTGGGTGAAGTATGATACTGTTACTGCAAGAGTAAAACTGATAATGTATGTGAATTATTAATCTAGATTGACCTAGCTATGGCATTAAATGGTGTGAAAAATTCACACCCCTGAGCACCATAGTTAAGCCAAATTAACTCCCAGTGTAGACCTGGGCTAGGTCAACAGAATTATTCCGTTGACCTAGCTACTGTCACTCATGGAGGTAGGTTACCTACATTGACAGAAGAACCCCGTCTGTCAATGTAGGAAGCATCAACACTAGGGGTGGCTAACCTGAGCCTGAGAAGGAGCCAGAATGTGCCAATGTACATTGCCAAACAGCCACAGTAATACATCAGCAGCCCCCCATCCCCTGCTTCCAGCGCCCCCCACCCACTGGCAGCCCCGCTGATCAGCGCCTCCCCCTCTCTCCCTGTACCTCCTGATCAGCTGTTTCGTGGCGTGCAGGAGGCTCTGGGGGGAGAAGCGAGGGGACGGCAGGCTCAGAGGAGGGGGCAGGAAGGGGTGGAGTGGGGGCAGGGCCTGTGGCAGAGCCAGGGGTTGAGCACTGAGCACCCCCCGGTACACTGGAAAGTTGGCGCCTGTAGCTCCAGCCCCGCAGTCGGTGCCGGGACAAGGAGCCGCATAGTAACGTCGGAAGAGCCGCACGTGGCTCCGGAGCCACTGGTTGGCCACCCCTGATTTACACTATGGTGCTACAGTGCCATAGCTTCAGCGGCGCTTGTAGCATAGACTTGCCCTCAGTGTTAACACATGATTTCTTTGTTCTCCTGGGGAAATTACATTGCTCTAAACGCCAGCCCTACACACAGACTTGGTCAGACTGTTTTCCCTAGGCTTCAGCAATCTCATTGTCCTGAGGTGCTCGCACTTGAATGGGAGACATCAAGGTTTAACGATCGTCCATTATCTCTGGTCTGGGGAATATGTGATACAGCCTTGACAGTATGTGGCTGACTCCATATATAGTGAGGCACTGAATGACACAGCAGTTTCATAAGAAGAGCCAGCATTCATAAATTGTACATAGATTCCTCAAATTGTCACAATCCTATTTTCAGTTTAATATAGACACTATAATAGATTAGGTGTCAAGTAACTTGCCACTGTACTACCTGTCAAGGATATACTGTATATTATTAACAGTCTAGACAATTGTTTCTTTTTTAAGATGATAAATTTGGAGGTTTTGAACCCTTTTTTTACCCCTTGTTTATAAAAATATCTTATTGTAATGGGCAGTATTCAGTAGGAGGCAGCTTTAAAGTAAATGTTCTTGAGGAATAACTATTAATTAAGTCATAATGATTCAGGTGCAGGGCATTTCCTAGAGATTAATATCTAGCTAAGAGGAGTTGATATCTCAAACCCCAGCTAGTCATCAATCTCCAGAAATGCTCATTGCCCAGTTTCTTATTGCTTTTAAAAACTGAAGAATTAAAAAATAAATACAGACAGATAGACTTTTTTTCTTTATGAGCAATGCAGCTTCAGTCAGTACAGCACCTATAGGGTAACTTTTAGATTGCTAATGTCCCGCTATGCCTCCTCCAGGCAGATTGCTAGACTCATCTCTCAATATTCCATTCAGATTCTAGTTAACAAGTGTTAACCAGACTCTTGTTTTCCATTTTTCTTTTGAGACAGGATTGATGGTAAAGTAGTTAACTCAGTTCTGGAAGGAATTGCAATGTCTGCGTTACCTCAAGACAAGCTCTGTCAACTTTTGCTAATTAAACCTGGTAGGCTATAAGTAACCTATTTTGCCACTGCCAAGGGAGTGGGACACAGGAATGTCAAAGCAGTTGCTGTGCATAGATTTAAAATGTGTGGGAGTGCGATTAAAACTGTGATTAATCACAATAATTTTTCTTAATGGCGATTAATTTTTTTGCGTTAATTTGAGGAATGGTTCACCTTGGATTGTCCAACGTAATGACCACCACATAGCGTGTCAGATTTTTTCTTCCTTTAATGTTGTAAATCTACAATGCTGCTTGTTCTAATTCTCATACATTCACATATGCATAAGGGACCTTTAAGAAGGTATTGTGTATGGTAAAAAAATGCAAAGATACTCACAGGGACTCAGACTTTTAGCTGTACTTGAGCTGACAGTGTGTCTAGAAGGAAGGGTGATGTTATCCTGAACAGTAGCATTCAGTGCAGCAGTGCCACATCAAGCAGCCCTACAGCCCCTGGGTATGACACCTTTATTAGTGGAAAAGACCTATGTCAGACACACCATTCTTACATGATTCGTTGACTAACAGACACAGAGTAGTACTTACCTTCTACTCTGACTGGATGTTAAAACTGGTGTGATGTGGCCTTCTGCACCTGAATGGATGGAGGTAATAGGAGTAGCCGCTTTCAAACATGACAATAAGGCTTGAGTCAACGGGGGATCAGATTAATTAAATAAAAGGTGAAGTTTTCATGCAGGTTAGTGTCTAATGGACAAACTGTAGAATCAATATTCTGAGCCAATTTAAAGTTTCAGTCCCTCCTAGAGACTCACATCGTTTATGTCCCACAAATGCTGACCCACACAAACACTAACACACAACCTAGTCAAATACCTCCACTAGTCCCAGTTTAGAGGAGAGAGAAAATAATGTCCTACATTAACACCTCCTCTGTTTCTCATTTAACCTGGCTTTATCTGTCATAACTTTTAGGCCCCTATTCAACAAAAATTCCCTATTTTGGAGAACGCTTAAACATATGCTTAACTTTAAGCATGTACTTCAATGCTATTGACTTCAGGTTGATCGTATGCTTAAGTGCTTTCCTGGGATGGAATTAACCATGTGCTCAAGTGTTTTCCTGAATTGGGACTGTGGATTGTAAATTCTTTGGGGCAGGACTTTACACCTTGTGCAATATCTATCACACCATCAATGCTTAACAGATAATAAAGTGCAGTTCCACTCTTAAAAGTGCCTCTGTAAAAATGGCATTCTGGGGTTCTACATTCATGGTCACTCAATGACTTCCAGATCAAATGTGCTCTGTTTACAGATAAAAATTTGGATTTTTCTAAATTGCCAGCTTTGCAAGCTCAAGCTGAACTCTTTTAGTGTGCATATAATCAGCAGTAACCTTGACCCATGCACTATGAAGAGTATTGTAGATGCATTTATGGTCATGCACTTCATTGTGCCCTGAGGTAAAGCTTCTATAATTGGAAATTCATTAACAATTCAATTGTTGTTGATTCCAGAAAAGACTCTCTTTTGCTCTCCCAGAGCTGTATTGGCTACAAGGACCAACAGAAATAGTAAGTACTAAATACTTATTTTTGTCAGCAAAATAGAGTAGAAAATTTCATTCAGAATACACAGAGACTGAAGATCTGTGGAATAGGAAAGTTGCATTTTACCTAGGCAATTTCCCAAACTTAAACATACTTTGAAACACATACCATCTATATTCCTCAAGCTTGCTTCTGTTTCATATACCCAGCCTCGGTGGAAATTAGAAAGTAAAATCCTGGTATTAACTATCCTTGTTAAGACAAAAAGATTTCCTGAAGGTAATACGAACAAGTGTTTAACTGTGGCAGAAGTTGTAGGGCTTCACACTGGCTGGGACAGGGTTATAACCTTTAGCTTGCCAAGCACAGTGCAAGCCTACTTGTTTCACCCTATCACAGTTTAATGGGTGATTTGTTTCATTTAATAATGAAACAAATGCAAAGCTTAATTAGAAAAAAAGTTTCAGAGTAGCAGCTGTGTTAGTCTGTATCCGCAAAAAGAAAAGGAGGACTTGTGGCACCTTAGAGACTAACAAATTTATTTGAGCATAAGCTTTCGTGAGCTACAGCTCACTTCATCGGATGCATTCAGTGGAAAATACAGTGGAGAGATTTATATACATAGAGAACATGAAACAATGGGTGTTACCATACACACTGTAATGGGAGTGATCAGGTAAGGTGAGCTATTACCAGCAGGAGAGCAGGGGGAAAAAACTTTTTGTAGTGATAATCAAGGTGGGCCATTTCCAGCAGTTGACAAGAACGTCTGAGGAACAGTGCGGGGGGAGGAGGAGAATAAACATGGGGAAATAGTTTTACTTTGTGTAATGTCCCATCGACTCCCAGTCTTTATTCAAGCCTAAGTTAATTGTATCCAGTTTGCAAATTAATTCCAAATCAGCAGTCTCTCGCTGGAGTCTGTTTTTGAAATTTTTTTGTTGAAGAATTGTAACTTTTCGGTCTGTAATTGAGTGACCAAAGAGATCGAAGTGTTCTCTGACTGGTTTTTGAATGTTATAATTCTTGACCTCTGATTTGTGTCCATTTATTCTTTTATGTAGAGACTGTCCTGTCTGGCCAATGTACATGGCAGAGGGGCATTGCTGGCACATGATGGCATATATCACATTGGTAGATGTGCAGGTGAACGAGCCTCTGATAGTGTGGCTGATGTAATTAGGCCCTATGATGGTGTCCCCTGAATAGATATGTGGACACAGTTGGCAACGGGCTTTGTTGTAAGGATAGGTTCCTGGGTGTGTGGTGTGTGGTTGCTGGTGAGTATTTGCTTCAGGTTGGGGGGCTGTCTGTAAGCAAGGACTGGCCTGTCTCCCAAGATCTGTGAGAGTGGTGGGTCGTCCTTCAGGATAGGTTGAAGATCCTTGATGATGCTTTGGAGAGGTTTTAATTGGGGGCTGAAGGTGATGGCTAGTGGTGTTCTGTTATTTTCTTTGTTGGGCCTGTCCTGTAGTAGGCGACTTCTGGGTACTTTTCTGGCTCTGTCAATCCATTTCTTCACTTCAGCAGGTAGGTATTGTAGTTGTAAGAATGCTTGATAGAGATCTTGTAGGTGTTTGTCTCTGTCTGAGGGGTTGGAGAAAATGCAGTTGTATCGTAAAGCTTGGCTATAGACAATGGATCGTGTGGTGTGGTCTGGATGAAAACTGGAGGCATGTAGGTAGGCATAGCGGTCAGTAGGTTTCCGGTATAGGGTGGTGTTTATGTGACCATCGCTTATTAGCACCGTAGTGTCCAGGAAGTGGATCTCTTGTGTGGACTGGTCCAGGCTGAGGTTGATGGTGGGATGGAAATTGTTGAAATCATGGTGGAATTCCTCAAGGCCTTCTTTTCCCTGGGTCCGGATGATGAAGATGTCATCAATGTAGTGCAAGTAGAGTAGGGGCATTAGGGGACGAGAGCTGAGGAAGCGTTGTTCTAAGTCAGCCATAAAAATGGTAACACCCATTGTTTCATGTTCTCTATGTATATAAATCTCCTCACTGTATTTTCCACTGAATGCATCCGATGAAGTGAGCTGTAGCTCATGAAAGCTTATGCTCAGATAAATTTGTTCATCTCTAAGGTGCCACAAGTACTCCTTTTCTTTTTGTAGAAAAAAAGTATTTGCTCAAAGTCAGAATATAAGATTGTTAGATGTGTCAGTAGATACTGTGAGATATAGCATGAGAGAGAGCAGTTACAGTTTCATTAATGTTGTTTAATGTGTGGAAGGAAGGAAAAAAAGAGCCTAGACAAATCCATTGCATTAGATACTGGAAACATCCTGTCATGAGCTTACTGCTCACAATAGGCCAAACTTCAGTTACTTGTCACAAATATAAATGCGAAAAAAGCAGTGCAGGAGACTACAGTTCAGAAAGGTGAGTCACGGGGAACAAGCAAACAAGAGTAGCTCCAGAAGCAGAATATTAAAATAAGCAAGTAATTGGCACTGAGAAAATGTATCTATTACCAGCCCAGTGGTATATGGAAACTCTTGGGATAAAGGGAATGTGGGTTTAACTAGTTATCTCTGACGACTAGTCAGTATGGAAGTCTACGACTGCATTGGAGGGTATCAGTAGATTTCTAAAGTGTCTTGTAGGTAATGAGTTTATTGGATTGTAGACTGGATGTATGAAAATCCAGTGTCGTAATTATAATAGAGATGTTCAAATAGGTTGTAAATGTGTGAAAAAGTCACAAGAACATCAAGATGAAAACACTGAAATTAGTGATGTGGGTATATTTAATAGTTTTTATGTATTTACTCTGGGTCTCAAAGAAAAGAAAATAGACTATGTAATATGGAGCAAAAAATGCCGAAGTGCTGGTAGTGCTATTCACACATCCGACCGACTGAATCTACTCTTACCAACTATTACCGTCTTTAAGGAAATTTAATTATTTTGTAAAGTTTCAAGGGAGAGTTCCTGGACTGAACCAGGCCTTAACTGAACCGGAAGGATCAGAATTGTTTTAAAATCCCAATTATTGCTCATAATCTCTACAATTCTGAATTTTAAAAAGTATGTGAGGCATTGAGTTATTTCAATTCTGAAACTGAAAAATATATATAGTAGTACTGCTACTTTTTCAGATGAAGCTCGTCCCAAGGAGCTAGTAATATTGTCTGTCAAAAATTACTCAGTCCCAGCAATATAAATAGGCTGAATAAAGGCAGGAGTATCAGATTTTGAATGATTGATCTTGGCTTCATGAATGAACAAAAGCTTGTGAATCTTTAGTCCTTTCCCCTGAAATACCTGTGGGAGCAGGCTCTGGAGAGAGGAAGATGCTGTTGAATTTCCCTTGAGCTAGTCCATGATTGTGGTGCTTGGATTTGGTTTGCAATGGAATAGATGGTGGTACTGCCCCAGAAGATATCGATCTGCTCAAATGTGCCACGGAAGCCCTGTGTCTCTGTGTTGGTTCTTCAGCTCCCATGGCTTGCTGATAGTGCGGCTGTATTAGAGTGAGGCTGCAAGGGCTTAAGCCAGGCTGTCATACTGGAGGGAACCCCCCTTTAAGGGATATCTGAAAGGGTGAAAGAGGAATCCCCCCGCAAGTTTGATTAGGGTGTGTGTGTAGGAATACGTCACCTTGCTCCCAACCTGGCCCCACTCATTGTCATTTGCAGCCGTGGAACTCCAACCATGTGGGAGGGTCTACGAGAAGGTGAGAATGAACATGTGGAGGTGGATGACTCTTCCTCAACCAGAAAAGCCCCATGGGATGGTGAGGATTTGTGCAGAAGGCCACCTCTGCACAGCAAGTATAGGGAGGAATAATTGTGTTTTTGATCTAAACTCCTGTGGAACTGGTGATTTCGCACTAGAGGCAGTGTGATCATAGGACAAAGATAAAAATTACATTTATTAGATAATGCTAATGAAGTTTGCAAAAAACAATAAAAACACCTGATCTTGAATAGCCCTGTTCAACTCAGTGTGGGAACTGGTTGTGAGAGTAAAGAGTTCTGCTTGGATTGGATATCCATTTGTCATAAATATAAAGGGAAGGGTAAACCCCTTTGAAATCCCTCCTGGCCAGGGGAAAGCTCCTCTCACCTGTAAAGGGTTAAGAAGCTAAAGGTAACCTCGCTGGCACCTGACCAAAATGACCAATGAGGAGACAAGATACTTTCAAAAGCTGGGAGGAGGGAGAGAAACAAAGGGTCTGTGTCTGTCTGTAGTCGTCTTGGCCGGGGATAGACCAGGAATGGAGTCTTAGAACTTTTAGTAAGTAATCTAGCTAGGTATGTGTTAGATTATGATTTCTTTAAATGGCTGAGAAAAGAATTGTGCTGAATAGAATAACTATTTCTGTCCGTGTATCTTTTTTATAACTTAAGGTTTTGCCTAGAGGGGTTCTCTATGTTTTTGAATCTAATTACCCTGTAAGATATCTATCATCCTGATTTTACAGGGGGGATTTCTTTATTTCTGTTTACTTCTATTTTTATTAAAAGTCTTCTTGTAAGAAACTGAATGCTTTTTCATTGTTCTCAGATCCAAGGGTTTGGGTCTGTGGTCACCTATGCAAATTGGTGAGGCTTTTTATCCAACATTTCCCAGGAAGGGGGGGGTGCAAGTGTTGGGAGGATTGTTCTTAAGATCCAAGGGTCTGGGTCTGTAGTCACCTAGGCAAATTGGTGAGGCTTTTTACCAAACCTTGTCCAGGAAGTGGGGTGCAAGGTTTTGGGAAGTATTTTGGGGGGAAAGACGCGTCCAAACAGCTCTTCCCCAGTAACCAGTATTAGTTTGGTGGTGGTAGCGGCCAATCCAAGGACAACGGGTGGAATCTTTTGTACCTTGGGGAAGTTTTGACCTAAGCTGGTAAAGATAAGCTTAGGAGGTTTTTCATGCAGGTCCCCACATCTGTACCCTAGAGTTCAGAGTGGGGGAGGAACCTTGACATGGTGGCATAGTGGTGGGATTAACCTGAAATCATTTTGAGATCCAGTTGAGATTTTTTGAACTAGAAATACAGATTGTAAAAAGGAAATTTTTTTTTCCTTTGGAAAGGAAGTCCAGAAAGCAGCTGAAACTGAAAGCAGCTTGTTTTTTCTCTGCTTTGTGGCCAAGCAGAGACAAAAGGGGATTATCTTTGTGAATTGTAGGTTTTCTTTGCCTGGAGGCAGGGTACTTAACTCCTGCAGGGAAATTCACAGTCTTCCAACCCAGAGTTTTTTTTTTTCTTTTCTTCCTAAAAGTAAATAGGGGGTGTGTGTTCTACCCATTTGCTTTTTCTTTGGGCTGGGTAAGCAGGTTTCCAAGTAGTTGGAGGTTTTTTGCTTTAATTTGGGCCCAGAGCAGAGACAAGGGAATTGTCTTTTTCTGTAGGCTGACAATCACTATCAGAGAATAGGTATTCTATTCCAGCACAGCAAAATTTTACAGCCAAGTTTTGTTTGTTTATTTCTAAACCTTGGGTGTAAAGTTAGTTAAAAACAGAGAGGTTAGAATGACAAAATCCGCGGCTTGACTACAGCTCGAATTAGCCAAATTTCAGGCTGAGGAAAGACAAAGGGAACATGAAAGACAGATAGAACTCATGCAGCTGGAGAAGGAGGTACAGGAGGCTGCCCACAAGAGGGAAATGGAGGCAAGGAAGCATGTGGAGGAGGAGAAGGAAAAAGAGAGGAAGCATGTGGAGGAGGTGGAGAGGATAAAGGCCCGGCAGAATATACCAACAAACCCTAGCAATCCTTCTCCAGGTACCACTTCCCATCCCAGAAAGTTCCCCACCTACAAGGCAGGTGATGATACTGAGGCCTTTTTAGAAAACTTAGAAAGGGCCTGCCTTGGGTACAACATCTCTACTGACCAATACATGGTAGAGCTGAGGCCGCAGCTCAGTGGACCCTTAGCTGAGGTGGCAGCTGAAATGCCTAAAGAACACATGAACAAGTATGAACTGTTTAAATCCAAGGCGAGAGTCAGAATGGGGATAACACCCGAGCAGTCTCGTCGGAGGTTCAGAGCCCTAAGGTGGAAACCAGACATGTCATTTACCCGACATGCCTACCACATTGTGAAACATTGGGATGCCTGGATATCAGGAGCAAGTGTTGAATCTCCAGTAAATTTGCCCTTCCTAATGCAAATGGAACAATTCTTAGAGGGTGTTCCTGAGGAAATAGAAAGATACATCCTAGATGGGAAACCCAAAACTGTAATCGAGGCAGGAGAGATTGGAGCCAGATGGGTGGAGGTGGCAGAGAAGAAGAAAACTGGTCGCAGTTGGAGCGGAGACCAGAAGGGACCACCCCAGACCACACCCTATTACCGGGGGCTGCCCAAAGCCCCACCTACCTCCCAAAGAACCCTCCAGACCCCTTATCGTCCCACCACCCCGTTCTCCAGCAACCCTCCTCGCCCCAGTGACCCATCAGCTGGACGATGTTTTAAATGTAACGAGCTGGGGCATGTAAAGGCCAACTGCCCCAAGAACCCCAACAGATTACAGTTCATTGCACCGGAATCACACCAGAGGTCCACAGGCCCAGATACCTCCCAGATACCCTTGGAGCGGAGGGAAACTGTGAGTGTGGGCGGGAAGAAGGTCACCGCGTTTGCCTACAATTTGCCTACAGCCAAGTTGCCTGTCCAGTACAAGGGCTGGTCAGGAATGTGGACTTTTGCAGTCTATGATGATTATCCCATCCCCATGCTGTTGGGGGAAGACTTGGCCAATCATGTGAAGCAGGCCAAGAGGGTGGGAACAGTCACCCGCAGCCAGGCTAAACAAGCCGTGAGGCCTAGCTCTGTTCCGGAAACTTCTATCAGGACCCGGTCAGAGGTGATGGACCCGGACCCCAGGCCAATGTCTGCAACAGCAGTAGTGGATCCAGTCCCAGAGACCCAGACGGAACCAGTCCCAGAACCGGAACCAGCCGAACAACCAACACCAGACCCCGTGTCAGCACTGAATCCAGTACTTGCAACCTCAACACCAGAGGGCCCCACCGAACCTGAACTGGCAGCAGCCGATAAGCCTACACAAGAGGCTCAGCCGGAGCCTGAATCCCAACATAGTGCACCAGCGGAGAGCGGTTCACAGTCAACAGAAACAGCTCCATCCCCTATATTGCTTCCAGAGGGACCAAGCCTAGGTCCACAATCCAATGAGGGACTGATGTCTCCAGCATCAAGGGAACAGTTCCAGACCGAACAGGAAGCAGATGAAAGCCTCCAGAGAGCTTGGACGGTGGCACGGAGCAACCCACCGCCTCTCAGCTCTTCTAATCGATCCAGGTTTGTTGTAGAAAGAGGACTTTTATACAAGGAAACTCTTTCTGGTGGACACCAGGAAGACTGGCATCCTCAGAGACAGTTGGTAGTTTCAACTAAATACCGGGCCAAGCTCTTGAGCTTAGCCCACAATCGCCCTAGTGGCCATGCTGGGGTGAACGGGACCAAAGACCGTTTGGGGGGGTCATTCCACTGGGAGGGAATGGGCAAGGATGTTTCTACCTATGTCCAGTCTTGTGAGGTGTGCCAAAGAGTGGGAAAACCCCAAGACCAGGTCAAAGCCCCTCTCCAGCCACTCCCCATCATTGAAGTTCCATTTCAGCGAGTAGCTGTGGATATTCTGGGTCCTTTTCCGAAAAAGACAGCCAGAGGAAAGCAGTACATACTGACTTTCATGGATTTTGCCACCAAATGGCCGGAAGCAGTAGCTCTAAGCAACACCAGGGCTAAAAGTGTGTGCCAGGCACTAGCCGACATTTTTGCCAGGGTAGGTTGGCCCTCCGACATCCTCACAGATGCAGGGACTAATTTCCTGGCAGGAACTATGAAAAACCTTTGGGAAGCTCATGGGGTAAATCACTTGGTTGCCACTCCTTACCACCATCAAACAAATGG
Organism: Eretmochelys imbricata; assembly: GCF_965152235.1. Taxonomy (NCBI): domain Eukaryota; kingdom Metazoa; phylum Chordata; order Testudines; family Cheloniidae; genus Eretmochelys; species Eretmochelys imbricata. Next base: position 78,865,464 of record NC_135578.1, read on the forward strand.
CATGGTGGAGAAGTTTAATGGAACTTTGGGGGCCATGATACGTAAATTCGTAAATGAGCACTCCAATGATTGGGACCTAGTGTTGCAGCAGTTGCTCCTTGCCTACAGAGCTGTACCACATCCCAGTTTAGGGTTTTCCCCATTTGAACTTGTATATGGCCGTGAGGTTAAGGGGCCATTGCAGTTGGTGAAGCAGCAATGGGAGGGATTTACACCTTCTCCAGGAACTAACATTCTGGACTTTGTAACCAACCTACAAAACACCCTCCGAACCTCTTTAGCCCTTGCTAGAGAAAACTTACAGGATGCTCAAAAAGAGCAAAAAGCCTGGTATGATAAACATGCCAGAGAGCGTTCCTTCAAAGTAGGAGACCAGGTCATGGTCTTAAAGGCGCTCCAGGCCCATAAAATGGAAGCATCGTGGGAAGGGCCATTCACGGTCCAGGAGCGCCTGGGAGCTGTTAATTATCTCATAGCATTCCCCACCTCCAACCGAAAGCCTAAGGTGTACCATATTAATTCTCTAAAGCCCTTTTATTCCAGAGAATTAAAGGTTTGTCAGTTTACAGCCCACGGAGGAGACGACGCTGAGTGGCCCAAAGGTCCCTACTACGAAGGGAAATGTGGTGGTGGTGTGGAAGAGGTGAACCTCTCCATGACCCTTGGGCGTATGCAGCGACAGCAGATCCAGGAGCTGTGCACTAGCTACGCGCCAACGTTCTCAGCCACCCCAGGACTGACTGAACGGGCATACCACTCCATTGACACAGGTAATGCTCACCCAGTTAGGGTCCAACCTTACCGGGTGTCTCCTCAAGCTAAAACTGCTATAGAACGGGAGATCCAGGATATGTTACAGATGGGTGTAATCCGCCCCTCTGAAAGTGCATGGGCATCTCCAGTGGTTCTAGTTCCCAAACCAGATGGGGAAATACGTTTTTGCGTGGACTACCGTAAGCTAAATGCTGTAACTCGTCCAGACAACTATCCAATGCCACGCACAGATGAACTATTAGAGAAACTGGGACGGGCCCAGTTCATCTCTACCTTGGACTTAACCAAGGGGTACTGGCAGGTACCACTAGATGAATCTGCCAAGGAAAGGTCAGCCTTCATCACACATCTCGGGCTGTATGAATTTAATGTACTCCCTTTCGGGCTGCGAAATGCACCCGCCACTTTCCAAAGACTTGTAGATGGTCTCCTAGCGGGATTAGGAGAATATGCAGTCGCCTACCTTGACGATGTGGTCATATTTTCGGATTCCTGGGCAGACCACCTGGAACATCTACAAAAAGTCCTTGAGCGCATAAGGGAGGCAGGACTAACTGTTAAGGCTAAGAAGTGTCAAATAGGCCTAAACAGAGTGACTTACCTTGGACACCAGGTGGGTCAAGGAACTATCAGCCCCCTACAGGCCAAAGTGGATGCTATCCAAAAGTGGCCTGTCCCAAAGTCAAAGAAACAGGTTCAATCCTTCTTAGGCTGGGCCGGTTATTACAGACGATTTGTACCGCACTACAGCCAAATCGCCGCCCCACTGACAGACCTAACCAAAAAGAAACAGCCAAATGCTATTCAGTGGACCGGAAAGTGTCAGAAGGCCTTTAACAAGCTTAAAGCGACGCTCATGTCTGACCCTGTACTAAGGGCCCCAGACTTTGACAAACCGTTCCTAGTAGCCACAGATGCGTCCGAGTGTGGTGTGGGAGCAGTTTTAATGCAGAAAGGACCTGATCAAGAATTCCACCCTGTAGTGTTTCTCAGCAAAAAACTGTCTGAGAGGGAAAGCAACTAGTCAGTCACTGAAAAAGAATGTTACGCCATTGTCTACGCTCTGGAAAAGCTACGCCCATATGTTTGGGGACGGCGTTTCCACCTGCAAACCGACCATGCTGCACTGAAGTGGCTTCACACCGTCAAGGAAACTAACAAAAAACTTCTTCGGTGGAGTTTAGCTCTCCAAGATTTTGATTTCGACATCCTACACATCTCAGGAGCTTCTAACAAAGTGGCTGATGCACTCTCCCGTGAAAGTTTCCCAGAATCAACTGGTTAAAATCGTCCTTGAGATGTGGAAAATATTGTTAGTCTTTATGTACTTGGTAGTATATTTAGAGATGCATGTGTCTTATTAACTCTGTTTTTCCTAGAGCTCCAGGAAGAAATCCCAGCCAGTGTTTCACCCTAGCTGAGATTTGGGGGGTGTGTCATAAATATAAAGGGAAGGGGAAATCCCTCCTGGCCAGGGGAAAGCTCCTCTCACCTGTAAAGGATTAAGAAGCTAAAGGTAACCTCGCTGGCACCTGACCAAAATGACCAATGAGGAGACAAGATACTTTCAAAAGCTGGGAGGAGGGAGAGAAACAAAGGGTCTGTGGGTCTGTCTGTATGCTGGTTTCTGCAGGGGATAGACAGGAATGGAGTCTTAGAACTTTTAGTAAGTAATCTAGCTAGGTATGTGTTAGATTATGATTTCTTTAAATGGCTGAGAAAAGAATTGTGCTGAATAGAATAACTATTTCTGTCCGTGTATCTTTTTTATAACTTAAGGTTTTGCCTGGAGGGGTTCTCTATGTTTTTGAATCTAATTACCCTGTAAGATATCTATCATCCTGATTTTACAGGGGGGATTTCTTTATTTCTGTTTACTTCTATTTTTATTAAAAGTCTTCTTGTAAGAAACTGAATGCTTTTTCATTGTTCTCAGATCCAAGGGTTTGGGTCTGTGGTCACCTATGCAAATTGGTGAGGCTTTTTATCCAACATTTCCCAGGAAGGGGGGGGGTGCAAGTGTTGGGAGGATTGTTCTTAAGATCCAAGGGTCTGGGTCTGTAGTCACCTAGGCAAATTGGTGAGGCTTTTTACCAAACCTTGTCCAGGAAGTGGGGTGCAAGGTTTTGGGAAGTATTTTGGGGGGAAAGACGCGTCCAAACAGCTCTTCCCCAGTAACCAGTATTAGTTTGGTGGTGGTAGCGGCCAATCCAAGGACAACGGATGGAATCTTTTGTACCTTGGGGAAGTTTTGACCTAAGCTGGTAAAGATAAGCTTAGGAGGTTTTTCATGCAGGTCCCCACATCTGTACCCTAGAGTTCAGAGTGGGGGAGGAACCTTGACACCATTATATCTCAGATTGGATATAACGTTTGCTAAAAATAACTTGGGTGCTATAATTTGTGCCTTCTGCTTGCTAATTATGTGCACAAAATATAACATAATGAAAAAAACTGAATATGTATTTTTCCACTTTTGGAGATGTTGCCTTCTAAGTAGTTACAGTTGCAGATAAATCTGATGGCTTGATTTAGCTGAATATCTTTGAATGGGAAGAACTAACATTAGACTTTTTAGCATTCAAAATCCATCATCTAGGGAGATGGTTAACTTCTCCTAACACTAAGTCATTACCTTTTCAAGGACTTAGAGGATTAGAGAAAGTTTCCTCCTCCCTTCTGCCCCCCATGAGTCATGTCTAACAATTGATTTAAATTAGAATAGTGTTCATTTTTGTTCCCCGTTTACATGGCACTGTTTAATCTATATACCATGTCTAGAGACCTAATCTTAACATGGTCCTGTTCTTACAGTTTTCAGACTCTGTGCTGTATACGTTAGGTTATTTTGATGGTAAAAGAGAAAACATACTTTTAAAATTATCTTTATCAAATTAAGTAAAATTGGTAAATAATTCTAACACAAGAAAATCCATATGCTCAGTAAAAAACTTTTTTACAGGAAAAGCATTAATATGATGAATTGGAAAAGAGGTTGTCTCTGAATAAATTTGGAGCCCAGTTCTGCAAGCCCTTACTCAGATGAGTAATCTTTTTAAATGGTGTTGTCATTAGTAAAGGCTCTTGCATGGTCAGGTAATGACAGCCTGCACCTAGTAATTTTCTCACTTGCAGTAAATGACAGCATCTGTTCAGAGAGAACCTTCCCTAAGAACAGGTTATTCTATAATTGTCCATCTTAAGTTTTCTTGCCTCTTTGTCTGAAGCATTTGACCAATATTAGATGGACCACTGATCCTTTATGGCAGTTCTTATGTAGTTAGAGCAATGTAATCCTCAGAATATGAACAACAAAAAATCAATAGAATTATGCTAGTGAGAACTTCTCAGTACATGCTCTGACTCATGGCAAGAGGCAATGCCAATGCACTTGTTCTTTCCTGTACTTTTATACAAACAATGTAAACTGTAGGAAGTGTGTTTGATAAACAATGCCAACCACAAAATTTTAGTGAACTGTCCTTTTGAAGTTAGCAGGGCTGACATATGGTTGGGAGGGTTCATCCTGCCTGCTGGCATGCATAATGTGGTGTACCAATGTAAGCAGTTATGACAAGTTATTCTAACACCATGTCAGACCTAGGGAATCCAAATGAGATCTTATTTAACAAAGCTGAAAATATTATGAGGTGGAAGAAAGTACAAAATAATCAGATATATAAGTAACAGTAATTAAACAGTGGTACATGCAAGATGGGGCAAGGGGTTTAAGTTTCCCACTGAAAACTGTGAGAAAGAAGAAATGTATCATAGTGAATCTATCCAATATAATTTATATCCATCATGAGCTGTGAGCTGCCTGACACCAATGCCTACATTGTTTATAAGCAATAAGATGGAAAACAAATAAAATTTAAAGAAATAAGTACCTTGTGTGATATGAGTTAGGATTTTTTTTCAATTAGTTTCAGTTTAATAAGTAATGCAGTACAGTTACATTTTATACACACAAGGAAATGCTGATCTTTGGCTGTTATAGAACCTGTGCTAACTGCATCAGCTGTGAACATTCTTGGACTTAGGCAGGCTGTTCAGTAATAGAGCTAGACCTTGAACTCACCTTGATATTGGTTAGCTATAGAGTTCTATCTCTAGTGCTTTCGCAATCCTACTGGTGGTACTGTGCTGAATCTGGATGTCCTTCATATGGATACTGAGACTTTAAGATCTCTGTCCCTGTTGCTCAAGAGCACTTCAGAATACTTTTTTTTTTTTTTGGACAGCCAGAGTTTGGAGTTAGTGCAGCCAGGCTGAAGCTCAGGGTATGTCTGCCCTGCAGCTGGAAGTGTTTCCCATGAGATTGATGGATGATTTCTGGTAAGCTATTAGCCCGCATATAAGCAATTTTTTCTATTCATTCACCTTAAGAATAAATGTGCCTGCTTATGAAGAGCTGTGTGATGAGTTGTGACTGGTGTCAATTAGTTATTTATAGACTTCAAAGAGGAAAGCAAAGTGAAGACACTAGCCTGTTTAGGCAGTCTGGCTTGCTAGGGATATCACAGTGCAGCCTGGAAAAACACCAGCCATGAGGGAGAGAGACACGGTCTCTGTCTGGGAGGGGTGATGGCTGAGGAGCCCAGAGCATACTGTGGTTCCGTTGAGGGACTATGGAGGGGGAAAACGGGTGCAGTTGTCCTGAACTGTAATACCCTCTTCCTGCATACATATTATTTCACAACATGGCTTCTTAGGAAACCCAAATGTGATCATTGTTTAAGGTTATTCTAATTTAATGTAAAACAGCCAAAGATCCAACAATATTGAAATTTCATGAAGGCAACTTAAGTTGACACAGACTTCAAGGGCACAGAGAACATCTTGTCATTGAACATTTACTCTAATTTAGTGTCACTACTTTCTTGCATTGATTGTTAAAGTGATTGCTGGCAACAGCTTTCAGCTGTTCACTTTTATTCATCACACAAGAATTGTTACTTTTATTTTAGATTCCTTGTCCAACATGTACAACTTGAGTCCTCATTTTCTGCAGCATACGTTCCAATGTTTGCTAAGGAAAATTAATAAAAAATACATGTATAAATACACATGGAGTAACTGCCATTTAGGTGTATGCTGGCTTTTGGGCATCTCCCGATGTATCGTGGTATGTATGGGGGAATAGTTGGTTTATATTATAAATGAATATTAATGGTATTTGTATAAGTGGAAAAATTAGCATGTGCAAGCAGGAAAAGTTCTCATTGTTTTGCTTCTATAACAATAAGATACTTAGTATCCTACTCAGGGCTTAAATCCTTATTAAGTATTTCCTGGAATCCCCCTGCCTTCCCCTCAACATACTATAAAACTCCAGAGGGTTTGAAAATAGTTACCAGAGCTCTGCTCTAGACAGCTCCAGTTGAATTTAAGCCCTGAATCCTACCAAAGGACGTAGGATTCAATCATAGGAGTTTTGCTGTTGACTTTAATGGGAGCCAGATTGGCCCTCTGTGAATCAGCAGGACCCAGCTACTCAACTATCGTGACCGCAGAGGACAGTGAATGTAAAACCAATTATTAACTTCTGAGGAACCTTCTTCAGTGTCAGCTTGAATTTGATATTAAGGATAGTATGTTCCTATATTGCTAATATCAACACTGGAGAAGCTGACAGTCACACTAATGTGTGAAATGAAGTGGTGTCAGAAATGGTACTGCATCATGTCATCTCATATGAGTGCAAGCCAGAGTGGTATAAATATAGTAGGCATAGCTAAAAAGCCCAGGCCCCTGAGGCCATATCATGGATCTGTTGTCAAAGTCAAGCATGGAGCCATGGCTGTAGGGTTACCTAGATGCAGGAAGTCAGGAACCAGTGTGTGTATATTTGTGGAGTAGTGGCCCTTGCTGTTCTTGAGAGCACACATCTTGTGCACACCCATGTAAGGGAGCATATGGTCAATGTTTCCACTTAGTCACCAAACCTATTGTTAATGAAAGGCTCTGAGCTGTGTAGCCTGCTTTGTGTGAGATCACAAATCTGCTAATCTCTCAGTGCAACCATGAACTGCGTTCATTGTTGAAATCCATTCTGGCCACAGATTCTGCAAGGATTTGTAAATAAAAGTAGAGTAAAATAACCAACAGCATTCACCCTTTATTTGCTATTGTCTTGCCTTAAACAAGCAGCCTAATTCTTAGGTCCAAATAGGAATTCCTTACAGTTCTGTACTTTAACATTCAAAAAATGCAGTATAAATAGTATTGATGAGATTTCTCTGTTTTTTGCATGTTACAGCAGCATAAAATCCAAATGAGTTTCTATAGTATCATGAAACCTACTCAACTTTGGCCTTAATGGTTTTCTTTCATCAATTTTTTTATGTTCTGATGCTTCCACAGGGGTGCCTCCTTCCCCTTAGTATTATGTTTCACATTCCCATAATCTAGAAATAAGATGTCTGGTTACAGAGTAGAAAGATCACGTTGAATAGCAAAACTAGATTTTTTTTTTTCCGGTGGAAATGTTCATTCTGTCCTTTTCTTCTGCCAGATAAACACAAAACTCATGTAAATGACCCAAGTCCTAAAGCTAGATTGAGTGTAAGCCGTTTTAGTTGTACAGTTATTCATTTTCTCCTTGATACTGGTGCATCAAACCTCATGAGACACAGGCTGATAAGGTATGTATACTTTTTCTTTGTTATAAGTGGAACATTATCTTCTAATGCTATTAGTTCCTTTGAAAAGCCAAAGCATTCCCTGTGAATCTGATATTTGTGAAACATGCTGGAGAATTAGTTAGCAGAACAGGAGTAGCCTAGGGGTCAGATGAGGTTCTCCACACTATGCCAAACCTGGCTTGGAGATACCATCTCCACAAGTGTGAGGAAGTATTTGTTTCCTTAGCAGATATGAGAGAATCATTCCCCACCCCACCCAGTTTAGTAGCTGAACCAAATAAATAAATTTAAAAAAAAAATTGCTTCATTTCAAGCAAACTGATTTTTTTTCTAAGTTTTTTTTTTCTTTTTTCTTGATGAAATAGAAAATGAAGAAAATTTCATTCAGGGTCAAACAAAACAGTTCAAGTGTTGATTTGAATCAACATTTCATTCAGGAAATCTTAATTTGAAATGAAATTCAATGGTTCATTTAAATTTTTCTAAACAAACTGTTCCAATATTTCCAACGTTTCTGTGTTCATTTTTTTTGGCCAAAATAATTGTTGAATTTGACTTGAATTTGCGGATAGGTTTGGTGCCCTGAAAAGTTTACCACAGCTCTAGTCCGTAGGTCTATTAAATCCTTGCTCTCTCCGCTGAGATGAACTTTTAGCACCCCTCTTGGTGGTAGTTACTGTAATGTCAATAGCAGCAACACGATTTTCCAATCCCAGTTGCACCAATAAAAATCTGGGGTTTCCTCCAATAATGTTTTGTTACTCCTATTTCACACTGATTTAAATGTGATCAGAATCTCCTCTTCACTGGAGCTGGACTGATTCCATGAGTTAATTTTTCTTGTCAGCAAACAGTTGACCGAGGTAGATTATTTTCTTGAATTGGCAGTTTAGAGGTGAAAGGTGCTTCTGCATATATTATGATATCCAGAATCTGCCAGTTGCTCACTTTTCTTAGTTCTATTGTGCAGTAGGAAAATCCACCCAAAGCATTTAAATTCAGCTTAACAATCTCTCTAATATTTTTATAAAAAGTTACATTATAGGAAAATAGAGTACAAATTATTACCATGTTGGAGGTGACATTGCAGACTTGACACCACAGCTGAAGTACTTCTGTTCAAGAGGTTTCTATCTTTAAATCCTTCTTTGTGCTTGATGAGCAGACCATTTCTGTCATCAGTCACAAATTGAACACCTGTCAGATGCAACAAAGGCAAAGGAATATATGCGATGTACACTGGTTGATTTCACATTGTGTGGAACTGTGGGATTTTTCCACACCGTTTTTACATGTATTTGTGCAGTTGCTTGGAGGAAGCAACATGCCAGTTTAAAAGTGCATAGTGGTGATCTATATATTGTCAAATTCTATTTTTTCTGGTCATTATTGACCAATGCAAATCGAGAGCAAAATTGTTGAAGTTATGGGAGCTATATTGGTATAAACTGGTCTGGGAAGACCATCAACCTGTGTTACTACATTGACATCCAACAGAGTTACTACAGATTTACCCCAACATGCCTTAGAGGAGAATTTGGCTCCCAGCAAATTATGATGCTGACTAGAGAACAACAGCACCTTCTTTGGTGGAAGTTATTGAACATTGGGGCAGTGAACAAAAGTCTGGGAGGGCTGTGTGTGGAATTTCCCAGTTCTCCTTCAAATAAATGTTTGATTTTCTTGCTATACACTCTCTTTCCCCACCCCACCCCCATTCTGTGTAGAAAATTAACTCTCATGAAAATAAGAAACATCAATATATTTCCTTATTATTTTTTTTGTTTGCAGGGGGAAGAGGGCAGCCTGTTTTTTAAAGATCATGGTTATTGTAATTTCAACAAGTAATTACTATTCAGCAGAGACATAATTTTACCACATCTCGAGGAAATGTTGTGATCTTTAGTTTAAAAAAAATAAGGCTTCACATTACTGGGTAGATCCACATCCAGATTAACCCACCAAATCTCTACATAATAAGGGCATATTCCTATAGTGGTTTTTGAGTGATAGGATCTTGAGCCCCAGACATTCTTTTGTTTTCTGAAGAGAAGTGTGTGTACCGATTTGATGTACTCTTTTGTTTTCATTGGACTTAGATTTGTGACATTGGTGTCAAATCCTTGTAAAGCAAACTCCATTCTGTTTGTAAACAGGTGAAACTCCCTTGAAGTCAATGGTAGTTACACCTGGCCTGATCTGGGCCATTGTACAGAAAGAACTTTTGGGATGGGAGAGGAAAGTATAGGACAAATAAACTCTTGGGAGGGAGAGGGGGAATGGGCAGAGGGGAAGAGTGAACTGGCAAAGGCTCATGTGAACACCTTATAATGTTTAATTCTTTTGTTTCCCACTCCACATTCTATAACTCTGATGGTCTGGGATGAGGCAGGATCTTTTTGGATTTTAAAGAGCTGTTTGACTTTAGTGTTTCTTCCTTGAAATTTCAGCTGAAGCCCTGCCCATTGGCCCTTTGAATAGGGTATAAAATGGAGTTCTTGCAGCTTATTAGAAGCCCTAGCACTACTCTCCATCACAAGAGCAAAATCACATTAAATATTCTACAGCAGTGCCAGCTGACCTTCTTTCAACACCATCCTTCTTGTAAGATGGACGACAGAGCCAGAATGCTGTTTCTGGCTGACAGAACATGTTTTATTTGCTGAAGGTAGCAGGAATATATATGTCACCTCTGGCCAGATTACCTCTACTCATCCTCTCCCCCCACCCGACTCACCCCACTTTTTTTTCTGTTTGTGGTGTTGCTTCCTACTTTATTGCCTTTGTTGCTTGATAAATTTATAAATTACCACATTTAATCGTTGTAGAGCTCAGCAGTCCTTTAGAAGGTAGTGAGCAGGTGTTCTGTATTTTTATATCCTTTACTTTCAATATAAATATTATACTTATTACTGGTCCTGAGAAAAGACAGGTATGTGGGGTTCTTTGGATGCTGGATACATGACTCTTTTGACCCAGGCAGTGAATGCAAACAGAAATGGTACATTTAGAAAGGCATTAACTGCTCAAGTAGCAGTATGAGGCACAATTCAGGGTCGCAGTAAAACTGCAGAAAAGGCACCCCCAGTAGAGCTCTCCTTTATTGTAAAGTATCTGAAAAATGAACTAACTCCAAATACTTAGGTAAGTAACATTAACCGAGTGGAGAAAATTTCTATTCACTGTGACTGCTATTACCTTTTTCAGTCTCATGGATTTCTGAACTGCGAAAAAAATTAACTGAGCGGAAGAAAATAGTTTTACTGCATGGGAACAGAAGCCACAAACATAGTTTAGTTTTGCATTTACATATCACACATGTTTCTCTGAGTTTTAGTGCCTCCTCAGTTAGTTACATTTCGGTCTCGGGATTACAGAATTTATTAAACTATATCGTAAGTAGGCTACAGAGCACAGCACTAAAGACAATGATTGCACCTAGTCCTTCAGAGAGGGAGAGAGAGAGAATGTACAATTGTGTACACAAGTGCAGTTTATGCATTCTCTCTGCCTCTCTGATGCACCAGGTGCAATCATTGTATTTGTACTTCCCTTGTATTAGCCTCCCAGGAGGGAATGGGGCAATGGCCCCGTTTCCATCTTCAGTGACAAGTGGAACTAGGCCTGTGTGGGTAAGTGGAGAGCTTCTGGTGGGGTTAGGGTTCCATTAGCTACTCAGTCCACCAATTTCTAACAAACCACCAGATGGTGGCTGGAATGTGAAGGCTGTCTGGAGGCCTGCAGACCTAGGTTGAAGATCTGTGGATCCTCACATCACCCACTCCCCTAGGGTACCTTCAGGGCATCACTGGAATGGGTTTTTCATGGAAGCTGTTATAGAAGGCTTGCATCAGCTCTGGGGGGTTTACTTTCTCCCAGGAGCATTCTTCAGGCCTGTAGCTCCTCTAGTTGATCAAGTACCAAAGTTTGCCTTGCTTGACCTTAGTATAGAGGACCTCATGGATTATATACTCTTTATGGTCCTGGATATGTACTGATTGGGGGGTGGGGTGCGGTTGGGTTAGATGTGGAAATGGGTTCTTTCTACATGGCTTCAGGACAACACATGACAAATGGTATATTCTGAGGGACTGAGGCAGATGGAGCTCAAAAGTAACAGGGTTGACTTGTCAACACTAATAGGGCTGAGGAACTGCTGATCTAGTTTACAGGACGTTCTCCATGTGGAGATGTTTAGCTGAGAACCACCCTTTCTGGCCTACAGAAAAGGTGGGACCATTCTGCTATTGTGGATCCACATACCACTTTTAATTTTTTTTTCACTACTTCAGTGTGATTATTTAAATTCTCTTGGGTCTGGTGGATTGGCTGTATCCAATCTGAGATTGCCAGATTGGAAGAGATCACGGGTAGCTTCTGGTGGAATTGGGATGGAACCTGTAATTTGCATAAAAAAGTGGGAGGAGCTTTGCAGTAGAGGCAAGTTCTGTGTTGTTCTATACGAACTCCAAATAGGGTAACATCAAAAACCAGTTGTTCTGGTGATGGCAGATACAACAGGGTAGGTACTGGTCTAGTATTTGATTTAATCTCTCCATCCAGCCATTTGTTTGGGGGGTGGTAGGGAGAAGAAGGCAGAAGTAAACCCCTCATATTCCAAGTGCTTCATGCTAGAAATGGGAGATGAACTGTGAGCTGAAATCAGAAGTGATGCAATCCAGAAGCCCATGAAGGAGGACAACCTTGTTCACCCATAGCCAGATTGCTTCCTCAGAAGAGAACAGTTGGTTGCAGGGAACAAAGTAAACTGTCTTTGTGAAAAGCAGTCAAAATCACTGTATACCTTTTGGCCTCAGATAGCTCCATGATGAAGTCTAGTGCAATAGCCACCCAGAATTTAAGTGGAGTTTCTAGAAGTTGAAGGAGTTCATGGGTTTACTGCATGGCACCATGATGCAGGCACACACATTACAGGAGGCAACATGTGCCAGTCTTGTCTTTGGGATTTGGGGCCACTAAAAGAAATGAGATGATAAGTGCTGGGTCTTGTAGCCACCAAAACGTCCCACCAAGGGGGAATCGTGGCATAGATGTGGGGTTGCAACAGGTGGAATTCCAGGGTGGAACATATGTGAATCCCTTAATGAAACTTAGCCCGTTCCAGGTGTTGTGCTATTCTTTGTTTATAGCTTCCTGTTCACTGAGTGCAATCCCCAGGTTAGACGATATACAGAATAGTGCAAGCAGATCCTGGTAGAAAATCACACTGAGGAAGTTTATGGGGCTTAAGGAGGTAGGAGGGTTCGTGATTAGACCCTTTCAAGTCAACATAGTGTTCTGCTTTCTGGACAGTGCATTGGCTTTACCATTTCAGGATCCCAGGTGACAGGAGCTAACAAAGTCAAAATGGAAAGGAATAGGGCCCACTGAAGCCCCGCACCTTTCTCAGTTACTGTGGACAACACTACCATCCTTCTTGTTACTCAGGCCTGTAACCTAGATGTCATCTTCAACTTGGCTCTCTTTTTAGATTCTCACATCCAGAATGTGTCTAAAACATGGCCACTCCCCTCCATCCACACAACTAAAACTCTCATCCCGGGTCTCTTCATCTCAGGTCTTGATTACTGCAATATCATTTTCTCTGACCAATGTGCTCTTGCCTCACTTACTTGCATTCCAAACACTGCTGCAAAGATATTTTCCCTGGCTTGTCAATTTGACCACTCACCACTCTCTTTGCATCTCTCCACTGGCTCTGCTTTCTGTATCACATCATACACAAACTACTCGTCTTCACTTTCAAGGCCCTTCATGGAGGACTGCCATCCTGACTATCATCTGTAATGTCCCACGCATCTAGAGCCCAGGCCAGTAGAGCTACCTGGCAGGTGACATCTCCAGACTGCCACGCACAGCAGCTGTAACCAGCCTCCGCTCCACTTCCCATGACCCGCTATGGACACACACCATGGGAAGTTCCACCTCAGAGATTTGACAGGCAGCAGCCCTAGTGGTCCTGATTGGCTCCCTGCCCTGCCTTGAATATAAACTCAAGGGGCATTCCAGGAAGTGTCCAGGCAACAAGCGTTGATTTCCTCTAGCTGCCATGACCATTCCTGTTCTATGCTCTTGAACTCCTGGCTTGACCTCAGCTTGATTTACACTTTGCCTCCTGACTCGGACCCTTGGTATTGACTCTGGCCTGGAACTGACTATGAATGCCTTGGCTACTCCTAGCCAGGGCTGGCCTTATGGAAAATGGCACCCTGGGTGAACTTGTATTTTGGTGCCCCTGGTCTCTGTGGATTCCCCAGGTTCCCCCCATCACCTCTAGGCCCTGCTGCCTCCCCGCTTAATTTGTATTGAAAGAGGTGCCGGGACCCAACACAAATTAAGAACTAGCTGGGGGATTGGAGAGTGGCAGCCTTAACCGTGATTCCAGGGACTGCTTAGGCACCTGAGAACACTAGGTATTTTTGCAGATAATAACGTAGAAATTAGCTGACAGGAGCACTGTATGTAATTTCTATATAAAGAAAGAAAAAAATATACACAAACACCATTTAAAGCCATATATTAAGTTTATATGTAAATTTAGAACAATCAGGAGATAATACAGCAAGATATTCCCAATCCCAAGCCTTGAGATCAGTTTTGAAGCCTTAACACAGATATCAGAAACACGAGTTTCATACTTTGTACAATATCTTTAGTAGAGATGCTTAAAATCTGCTTACTTTCCTAACAGACACACTGTGTAACAACCATTATCTACTCTACTTTAGTCAATTGTTTTTCACTCCACTAAAAATATATTTACTTAATTTTAACATAGGCGATTAAGGTTTTTTTCTCTTTTTATTAAGAATGGGAATTTATTTTTCTTATTATTTTCCCATTTATGTTTACTAATCACAATCAAGTAAGTGACTCACTAACATTTGATTCCATCATTACTATTAGTATCAGACTTGGAACGGCATTTATTTTTGGACAAATTTTGTTATTTTACAGATATAATTAAAAATGCAATTTGAAAATAAGCAATCTTCACCTGCACAGTGTCTAAAGTTATATGTTTAGCAAACTTTTTTTAAACTGGCACTGCTAAGATGAGTACAAGTTAAATTTACATTCTAGAAGGATTCTGTTATTTGATTGTACTACTTTAAATAATGAATGACAAAGCACAATGTGGTAATAAAAGTAATAAAGATACTTACTCCAGCCAGGACAGGTTAGGCATTTTAGAACTCACTACTCAAAGAATTAAATTTAAGCATAAGAGAGAAATAAAATTATGAAATGCACAGATCAGTCAAAAAAACTAAAATAACAGTACTGTAATCCTTAATGAACTTTGAAAGAATATAATTACAGAGAATATTTGCGCATTGTGCATTTTGACAGGAAGTACCAAGAAATAATAATACAAGTGTGTGTGTGTGTGAGAGAGAGAGAGAGAGAGTGTATGTGTGTTGGGGGAACTGCGTGAGAAAGTGTGTGTGTGTTTGTGTTGGGGACTGTGTAAGAGAGGGAGGGAAGGTGAGGGAGTGTGCGTGTGTGTGTGTGTGTGTGTGTGTGTGTGTGTGTGTGTGTGTAGAGAGAGAGAGAGAGAGAGAGAGAGAGAGAGCGTGTCAGCAGAGCACTCAGGAGCCTGAATGCTTGTTCGGGCAGCACCCACTCCTGACTTAGAGGCAGCAACACAGACCGGCTTCTCCCTGTCTATTCACCACAGCTCAGCGGAGACTGGGTACACAGGTGGGGGGAGGGGTACAACCCAACATCAGTCCTCCCTCCCACCCCCACTGGCTTTGCACAGCAGAGAGGAGGCAGGCTCCTGGTCTCAAGAAGCTTGGCCAGGGGCAGCTTGATGGTGGGGGTGGTGCAGGAGCAGCAGCAGTGGAGCTGGGCAGTGGGGAGAGGAGGGGCATCCCTGCTCCAGAGAAG
The DNA here is from genome assembly GCF_965152235.1 of Eretmochelys imbricata. Taxonomy (NCBI): domain Eukaryota; kingdom Metazoa; phylum Chordata; order Testudines; family Cheloniidae; genus Eretmochelys; species Eretmochelys imbricata. The sequence goes on from NC_135578.1 coordinate 78,880,799, forward strand.
TTACCTGGCTGGTTCAGCTGCACCCTTGCAGCTCGGGTCCATCTACCCTCTCCAGACTCTGCTGCTCGCCTGCCTTGCTGCCTCCATAAGTCTGGCTGGCTCTCAGAAGGTCAGTTGGGAGATACCTCACAGCTTGTACCCATGTGTTGTACATAGCGCCATGGGCGGTGGCCACCCTTGCCCATCACTAAGGCCAGCCCTGCTCTTCACCTCAGATTTGCCCCTTGGCCCTGACTGCCCTTGTTGGGATCCTGACATCATCCCTCATGCTATAGAGATCTTTGACTCCCACTTCTGCTCTGATAGGTAGCCTTTGTTGCCCACTTGTTACATTTTCAAACAAGTGCCTTTGTCTTCTCCCATTCTTCTCCTCCTCCAATGGAGGAGTTCCCCATAAACCTCCATAAAGCTACATTGTTATCTTCCTTCAAATCCTTCCTTAAAGCCCGCATTTGCTGTGATGCTTGCAAGAAGCTAGACAATGGATAGGCCATTGATGTGCTGAGTCCCCTGCCCATTTTGCAGACCAATATTACCTTCTGGTCCCCAATCCACAGGCGCAGACTTGCATTTTTCCAGGCGGGTGTTCCACCCCCGCTCTGGCTTGAGACTTCGCCCCCACTCGGCCCCTTTCCCAAGGCCCCACTCTTGGTCTGCCTCTTCCGGCTCCGCCCCCCTCCTCCCAGCGCCTCCCACCAACTGCCAAACAGCTGGTTGGCAGTTGGCTGGTGGGTGCTGAGCACCTACTATTTTTTTTCCATGCGTGCTCCAGCCCTAGAGCACCCACAGAGTCAGCGCCTATGTCCCCCTCTGTCTGAATCTGTATCTACCTTTTCCCGCCCTCTTATAAACTGAGATCAGAAGTACTTTGGAGCAGGGACCAACTTTTTGTTCTGTGTTGGTACAGTGTCTAGCACAACGGCACCCTGGTCCGTAACTGGGGTTTCTATGCACTACTGTAATACAAATAATAATAATGCCTTCTGTCTATGCAGATGTGGTGTTAACTGTATACACAAGCCTCTTTGGTACAAATTGTTTATACAGACAGCATATATAATTACATTTCAAAAATTGTATAACTCAGGTATTTTTCATAGAAAATAATTTCCTGCTTTTTTTCCTCTTCAATGTTTGTGGACTTATTGCATATGCCTAAAAACTTTGCCCTAATAGCCTTCTGGATATATGCCATAAAGCCTGACAAACCAAGCACTTTTAAAAGAAGGAGAGGCGTATTGTTCTTTGTTCAGAGCTTGTTCAACAAGCAGACTGTGCCTTTTCTGTGGGACCCTGCGGAAATGGTGGCATGTCAGGAAGAGTAATATCATTTAATTTATGAACCTTTAATATTTATTGTACAGCCGATCACTGGCATTTTGAACATGGCCGCTGTAAAGAAGGTAATAAAAACGGGGGAAGGCCATATATTTACTAGAACTGCAAAATAATTCATAGTGAATAATTTATTTGATGAATTTATTCCTTTATTCTGTCAGCAAATTTTCTGGTAGGAGCTGATGATTTCTCTGAATGTATTTGCTATTCAAAATGATTTGCTGAATAATTACTACAAATAATTCATCACTTCATTATTTGTAGTGCAGTGGGACTCAGACACCCACATCAGGATTGGGGCCTCATTATAGTAGACTCTATACAAACACATATGAAGACCCATATGTATGAAGTTCCTGCCCCAGACAGTCTACAATCTAAGGGCATGTGAACACTAGAAGGTTTTACCAGTAGAACTTTTTGCCAGCTGCTGACATTGCTGTAGCAGTAAAGCATGTGCACAGTTGGCTGCTTTTGCATGTGTGATGTGTCCTTGCCATGAGAAGTTGTGCTGGCAAAAGCTACAGTGTATCATGTGTAGGCATTCCAATGTTCCCCATGCTACCAACCAGCACACTGCCTTCTGGGATGTTTTTTCAATTCATTGTGGGGTACCAGGACTTTGCTCAGAGAATTATGGGAGCTTGAGGCCAAGTTCCCCCAATTCCCTTTTTTTCATTCAATAAAGTTTCTTTCATGTGATTTTATTTTTTAAAGTTGTACAACTTCTTGTGATGCTTTTCAATCTCTCCTCCATAAGATGCCACAAGGACTCCTCATTGTTTTTGTCAGAGTTATGGATCCTGCACAGGCCAGAAGAATTCTTGTGTCTGTTTTAGTGACAGGGTTGATGGGTGTGGATGCCTGCAAATGTTCTGACAGAAGGCAATTTATCGCCGGTAAAACTTTGTAGTGTAGACCAGGCCCCAGGCCCTGATCCCGCAAAGATTTGTGCCCGTGCTTAACTTTACATATTGTAAGTAGGCCCATTGAAGACCGTAGGTGAAATCCTGGCCTCATTGAAATAAATGGGAGTTTGTCATTGTGACTGCAGTTTGGGGTTTCCATCTTTTACAGCTTGCAAGAGCTTTGTTTCTTTGCATCTGTCCTGTGGTGGATGCCAAAGATGGCTTCTCTATGTGCTTACATCTTCCAAAGCTCAATGACCTTTGTTCAAGGGGAAGGATGACCTCATGCTGTTTTTCCCCTCCTGTGAGCTTCCCATGCCCCTGTTGATTTCTGTAAATGAGACTTCCATTATTTCAAGTCACAGCTTGCTTAATTTCACTGGAGACAGGTAGATAGGAGGAAAAGCAGCTATCTGGAGGAAAGCCTGTTTCTCCCTCTGTTTGGTCACAGACTGGAAAGCCTAATATCAGTGAATTATGCATAATTTCTTATGTAGTGTTAATATGTACCATTCGCAATGATATTAATCACCAGTGTGTCACAAGCTTTCATAGAAGACCTCACGCTATAAGATTTTATAAGACACTAATATTGTCTACAGTCAGTTGATTCTATTGTTTATCACTTGAGGTTCAAACCCTCTGTCTTTATACACCAGTAAAACTTTGAAATGGATTGTTCTGAGGGTTACCCCTCAATGTGAAGTTTATTCAAGCTGTGAGGACGGTGACATGGAGTCTGGTGGTAAAGGAAGCTCTGCTCTCGCCACCCCTCCTTAGTTTAATAGCTTTGTTTAAATAAGGTGTAACTAGATCTTCTTTGTCTGAGGATCAGTCTGGTCAGACAATCAAAGACATTCCTTTTCTAAGGCAGAGCTGTTTACCAATTCCTCCTAACGTGCCTGGTTTAAACACACTTTAGTCATAATTCTAGCATGTATCCATAACTCTTAATACCTACCATGTACATAGATCATGCAAGAATATTAAAGATCAGTGAGTTCCTGCTTTTCAAATGATACCTCACAGGCATATTTTGTACAAAGATTATTACAGTAGTTTGTAGGGTGTGAATACAGGAGTGCTTAATGTCACAGCCATTGACCCCAGTGTGGCCAGGATTTCACCCACTGAAGACAATGGGACTATTTACAGTGTGTAAAGTCAAGCACAAATGTAAATCTTTGCAGAATCAATGGCCTGATTCTTAGCCTGTAGATTGTTTCTTTGTAAGTAGCTTGTAATAAATATTAGAAATTCAAGCTTTGTTGGTTAGTTTTGATTGGGCGTAGTTAACATGGCTATTCTTTCTGTTTCCTAGTAGGATAAGGGTTATTCTTAGAATCAGGTTATGGTGCTAATATGTTTTATTTCCCTAAATATTTTGCATTATTTACTTTTAATTTCCATGTGAAGTGGAAACCTGGAAAGCATTAATGCTGACATAGAATGAGTGGTGATAGTTGGCAGTGAGTTATCTATGGTAGCAAAAAGGGGGCAATGAAGTTTGGTCTACATATACAGAAGCAGTTCCTCATGTAGCAGAGAGGTAATGGTGCATTTGTATATGGCTCTGGTGTTTATTGCAGCTTGAATAGAATGCCCATTACTGGGCCCCACATTATCAGTGTGACATTGACAGAATGCGGGGGGCTCAAAGAATAGCAATAGAGCTGGAGGGATAGGTTTATGAGGAAAGATTACATTAGTGTAGGGAGGTCTAGCCACCACCTCTGAAGTTGGCTCTCTGAAACTGAGGGGCAAGAAGAGAGGAATGGAGCAAAAGCACCTAATAGGAATGTGTAACTTAAAGTAGGCCAGGCCCTTAAAGCTTTCTTCTGGCTCTTCAGAGTGTGAGTTACACTAATTTAGTGTGCCTTACACATCAGTAAGTTGTTGCAATTATGTCTCCATTTGTGTAAGGAAGGGAGTCTTGCCTTCCCCACCTTACCGACTCTGCGTCTAAACCTGTGGATGTGTCTCATGCAAAACTCTCTCTCACTGGAGGCAATGGGAGTTTTGCCTGAGTAAAAACAGCAGGTTCAGGTCTCCTATCCTTTTTTTTTGTTCTTTCTTTAACGTAGAACATGTATTAAACACATATTAAAAAGATAGAGAATAAACTGCTTATAGCCAACCATGCCTGCAATGTAGTTGTAGTTATGTCAGATATTAGAGAGACAAAGTGGGTGAGGTAATATCATTTATTGGACCAACTTCTGTTGGTGCGAGAGACAAACTTCTCCCTCACCTAATAGTCAGCAATGTTAAATATTCAGCATATTGGACAATTCCCCCTTTGGATTTTAAAAGTGTATTGAAATTACTGCTCTTATCCTTTCCCTCTGGTTCCTATTTATAACACAGATCGTTTTTTAAAAAAATAAAAATAAAAGAAATACCTTTTTTTTTTTAAAACTAGAGGAAGAATATCACTTTCTTTTATATTATGGAAGCATTAGTAGTGACATCATAGTTAAAGTTGCATTGGAGAAGCACTAAAAGTATTTATGTGCAACTGGCATGTTAACTTTTTAAGGAGCTGATTCTTCTTATTTGGAGAAGCAAAGAGAGATGTTTCATTTTATTCGTCTCCAAAGGGTGTACTAAGCATAGGCCAATGCTATGACTTTGAGTTCTGAGAAAAGATGAACATTAATAAACAGGAACATCAAGGAACCCACAGTACAAGGGATTTTGTTATTCCTTCAACATTTGTCACCAGATGCTAGCCCTCAAATAAATCTTGCTTTGAGAAATGGTTTTTAAGACTTACTTACATCTGACAGCTGTAAAAGTCCCTTGTGAACTATGAAAAGGCAATCTCAATCCACCTGCTAGTGGTTAGGGCTACAAAAAATGAAAAGAACTGTAAATGACACTTTTTTTCCTAATAGATTTGACAAGCACCAGGGCTGAACCTGTGATTGATGGTAGGGTTGTTTTTTTTTTTTTTTTAAGGGCCTTGCAAATAGCAATGACTTCTTTCACTTGCGAAGATATACACAAGTGAAAATAAACAGTGATAACATGCCATAATGTAAGTAGATGAGTAATCATGTATATTTGCAGAGAGAAGTAAATTCCTCTTAGTTTATCATTGGATTCAGAAGAAGAAGAAAGCAAAGAATGAGAAGGCACAATAAGCCGCAGAATAAATCTACATCTAGGATATATGACAGTGCTACTGACTTGTTGAGTGACCTTGGGTGGGTAAAATGGGAATAGCAGTATTTAACAACTTTTGTAAAGTGCTTTTAGATCGCTGGTTACAAGGAGCTATTTAAATGGAAAAGTATTATAAAAGAACTACAGACTCTGGATATACATTTTAGAACCTTGCTAACTTTAATTTTGCAAGTAGGAAGATCTCATTACCTCATCAAAAATGATTTCATTACACTTCTCTGCAAAGAGCTAATCTAAGTTTAGTGATTATTACTGATTGTTAGGGGCACTACTGCAGTATGCATTACTTAACTACTTTTTGCATTTACACAAAGAGTTTAGTTTTAATGATTTAGAATCGTATCACACAACACTATTAAATTCTGTTATGCGTTTTATTTTGTAAAAGTAAGTACATATTAGCTAATAGCCACCAAAAGGGTCAGCTTCTTCTGGAAAATGCTAACCCACAATGTTAAAATGGCTCTGAGACCTCTTGAAAACAGGAGTCCCTTGACCTCAACTAAAATGTGTCATGGTCTGTGATATGAAGACTATAGTGGGGATGTAGCACAGCTAAGGTCAGGATCAAGACACACTGTGTTTGGAAGAAGAATGGTGAGGTCAGGAGTGCGTCTGTGAGAGAGGGAGGGAACAGAGAGTGTTAAATCTCAGCCTGCAGAGTCTGGAATACATAAGTTTGGTCCAGTTTTATAACTCTGATTTATAGATTACAGTGGTATTAAAATCAAAGGAAATTCTGAGTGCTATAGGACAACTAGTATTTAAAGGATCCCTGGGAATTTTTAAAGGAATTCCATACATCATTAGAATTTCCTTTGTTCATTGTTTATTTGAAACTGACTCATTTTAGTCTTCAGAAATCTCTGGTAATTTTTTAAAAAATTAACTTAATGTTCTGCTTTGTGTATCTTCCAAACTCAAAAACAATTGTGTGATGTTGTCTTTGTGGAAAATAACCCTCTCCTTCTACTGGAAGTTGCTAAGTGTGCTGGATTAGTTATTTCAGGGCTGCTCCTTCTGCAAATATAGGCACTGTTCCATATTAGTAACTCACTGTAACAGTGTATAAAGGTCCTGTTCTCCGTGCCACAGTCATGCAAAACTCCTGCTCATTTAGAATGAGTTTGTTGCTGACTTTTGTGAAGATCCATGAAACCGTTATTCACTCCATAAGTCTCCAATAGTGCCCATCACCTCAAAAGATGCAGGGTGAGGTGTAGGGTTGCCAGATGTCTGGTTTTCAACCGGACCACCCGCTCGAAAAGGGACCCTGGTGGCTGAGGTTGCTGACCCAGCCATTAAAAATCCAGTTGGTGCGGGGCTGGCAGGCTCCTTACTCGGCTCCCAGAAGTAGCCTGCATGTTCCTCTGGCTCGGAGGTGGCCATGGGGGCTCTGGCGCACTGCCCCTGCCCTGTGTGCTGGCTCTCCAGCTCCCATTGGCCAGGAACTGCAGCCAATGAGAGCTCTGGGGGTGGCACCTGAGGATAAGAGCAACATTCAGAGCCCCCTGGCCGCTTAGGAGCCAGAGGGACAAGACACTGCTTCCTGGGAGCCGCCTGAGGTAAGCACCACTGTGAGCCACAGTGGCCATTCCTGATCTACACGTATTAACTGTTTCCAATACATTAGGTCAATGTACTGAAAACAAAACAACAAATGCATAGTGTCCCTATTCTAAAGGCCCCTCACAACTAGTTATCAGATAAAATGATTTGAACTACTGATCACTAATGGGCACATTTTAATTCAAGCAAAAAACCTAATTGCCTCTCATGTTGCCCTTGCACCCCGCACCTCCTTCTGCACCCAAACTCCCTCCTGCAGCCTGCACCCCCTCCCATACTCCAACTCCCTACCCCAGCCCTGAGCCCGCTCCTGCACCCCCTCCCACACCACAACCCTCTGCCCCAGCCCTGAGCCCCCTGCTTCACCCCAAGCCTCTCATCCTTGGCCCCACCCCAGAGCCCACATCCCCACCCGGAGCCCTCATCCTCTGCACCCTAACTCTCTGCCCAGCCCAGAGCTCTTTGCTGCACCCTAAGCTTCTCATCTCCAGCCCCACCCCAGAGCCCGTACCCCTAGCCAGAACCTGCACCCCAACCCCCTGCCCCATTCTACAGCCCCCCCACATTCTGAACCCCCTCAGCCCTACCTCCAGCTTGGAGCCCCCTCCTGTACCCCAAATCTCTTATCCCCAGCCCCACCCCACAGCCTGCACCCCCAGCTTGAGGCCTTACCCCCTCCCACGTCCCAACCCCCTACCCCAGGCCAGAGCGCCCTCCTGCACCCTGAACCGCTCATTTCTGGCCCCCACCCAAGAACCTGCACCCCTAAGCAGAGCCCTCTCCCCTTCCTGCACCCCAACTCTCTGCCCCTGACTGGTGAAAATGAGTGAGTGAGGGTGGGGGAGAGAAAGCGATGGAGGGAGGGGGGATGGAGTGAACGGAAGTGGGGCCTTGGAGAAGGGTTAAGGTCTAGGGGAAAGGGCATAGCAGGGGGCGGGGCAAGGGTGTTCGGTTTTCTGTGATTAGAAAGTTGGCAACCCTAGAAAGGAAAGGGCCAAGGCCAGCCTGTGGATTTGACCCCAGGTATAGGAGGGTGCAGACTGCACCATATCAAGGTCTGGTGTACCTTGCTCACTTCTTCAGTGCACCAGGGATCTGAGGGAATGGATTGTATTTCTGAGGAGCAAGCCCCTGCTGAACTCCCTATGGGTAGTGTAATAACCCCGATACAGGTACAATTTAGCCATCAACAGGAATTTTGCCAGACTACAGAGAACAGGATATTGGGTCCTAGGAGGAGGGAGCTTCAGTGTGTCTGCAAGCCTAACTTGTTTTGGTTTTGCAACTAACTGAGTGCAAGTCACAGTGGTGTGATGATGAAGCCTCCAGTCTGAGCAAGGGAAAATTCTTGAAGCAAAGATTAATCTCTCAAATCTTACACTGCATCAGAAACTAGGCCCCAAACTCCCTCTTACTCTGACAAAATAGACCATCTGCAAAAAGGTCAACTTCACATTTAAAGAATGAATACATACATCCTGGTAAAACAAAAAGTAAACCACTTGCTCATTTCTACACCTACTTTTCAGACTCACACTCAGACACTAAAAGAGGCTTGCAGAGTGATATGATTTAATCTAAAAGTATATATCCCAGGGGTGGCCAAACTTACTGGCCCTCCAAGCCGGATACCACTCCGTGTTCAGAAGTTCAAGAGCCAGGGCACATCTGCCGGGGGTTGGGGCTTCAGTCCCGTGGGAGCTGCTTGATGGGGCTCAGGGCTTCAGCACTGCTCCTGCTGAAGCCCTGAACCCCAGCAGGTACACCCTGCTGGACAGAATCCCTGAGATGACCTCCCTCTCCCTGCTGGGCAGAAGCCCCTACCCCACCACCCCACTGCACGGCAGAGGTTCTGATCTCCCACCACCCCCAGTCTGGTAGGTGGAGAATGGGTAGGGCATGGGGGGGCTCCATGAGCTGCACTTTCATGGTAAAAGAGCCGCATGTGGCTTGTGAGCCACAGTGGCCATTCCTGATCTACACGTATTAACTGTTTCCAATATGTTAGGTCAATGTACTGAAAACAAAACAACAAATGCATCGTGTCCCTATTCTAAAGGCCCTCACAGCTAGTTATCAGATAAAATGATTTGAACTACTGATCACTAATGGGCACATTTTAATTCAAGCAAAAAACCTAATTGCCTCTCATGTTGCCCAGCTGAAGTCCTAGTAATATTCAATACTGGTAAAGAGAGTTGGATCGTGAGGTGATGTAATTGTCTCTATTACCAAATCTAGGTATAAAAAGGGTAAACAAGTTAATATCCTTCCTCCCTTTGTTTTTTTTACTCTCTTTACTATATCTCTTGTTTTAGGACATGCAGTAGCAGTGTCCCTTGCAATAGAGAAGACAAGACTTGGTTAAAAGTAATGTGAAGTTTTCTGTATTGAAGTAATTCTCCCTGCTTCTCTAGTTTCTAAAATAACTAAACCTCAAGTCTGTGCTACCTAGCATCACAATATAGGATCTCTTCATGTCCTGGCTTGGACTAAGCAATTATGGACAGTGCTGCTACCAATGTAGGAAAAATCTGTAGAAGGGAAAACTTGGGTGGAACTGGAGCTTGCTTTGCATTGAAATGTCCTGAGTTGTTACTCCTCAAGTTGGGGCACATGGCCAAATCTATAATAAAAGTAAGGCACTAACAGGCCATCCATTAGGCAGAAGCCAGGGGCCCTCTCAGAAATACATGGCCATTCCCACATGTTCAGCTTCTGCTATGTGTGTCAGTCTCTGCCTCCACAGCTGTGTGGTATGCTATGCAGCCACTGGCTAGGCCCCCACCTGCTACGAATTCCTGCCTCTTCTGTTGGTCCTTGTAACTAGGGCAGAAAATCAATGTAGAAACTGTCTTGTTAATGTGTACTGTAATTTGCCATGTAAGTAATGATGGGTTCCCCAGGAAGCATGCTGCTTAGTGCAGCTGCTCCTTGACTCTTCCTCCGTCAGCAAGGCCATGCTTCTCCCTAACCCCCTGAAGAGTGATGCCATCATGGCTTTTTTGTGCTGCTGTGGGTGAGGTGAGATGGAATGTCCTGTCCCAGGCCATTTTGTAACAACCTTTTACCAACACCTCTCACCCACACTACAGCATGAAGGAAACACAATTATCAGCCTCTATAGCTCTGTGGAGGAGAGGAATTAACTTTCAACATATTTATAATAATCCTCCTGCAAAGTGATGAATTTTTGGGATGGACGGTGTACGCATGCCAAGTATTTATTATTATTTCTATTATATCACACAAGCATAAATTATGTTAAAAGGAATTATTAAGGTTGCAGTGTCAAGCACTCAAAAGTCAAGGAATGACAGACTTAGGCTGCTTCTGCAACCTTAATTCAGCTGCCTAGTATATACACATTATAATACAGTCTTTAATTATAGGATCCCATACTCTTTTTTTTTCTACACGACCCATGATTCATTCAGCACACAGGATGGATGGTGCTCACCTAATGAGCAGCTATTAAAAATTTTCTTTTCTCCTCATCAGTCAGGGTGTGGCCCCATGCCTTATTTACTGCACACCATCCAAACCCTACTCTGAAGACAGAATTATTACCTTCCTCATGGGCTTTTCTGTGATGTTATCACTAGTATCCAAGTACTTCACAAACATTAATTATTTTATCTTTACCACACCCCTGTGAGATGAGGAGGTGGTATTATCCTCATTTGATGAGATGAGAAGCTGAGGCACAGAGAGATTAAGGTAAAAAGTATCCATTAATTTTAAGTGCCCAATTTGAGATGACTAAGACCTGATTTTTCAAGGTATGTCTACACTACAAAATTACTCCGATTTTACAGATGTCAATTTTTGGGAACAGATTGCATAAAGTCGAGTGCATGTGTCCACACTAAGCACATTAATTCAGAGGTGTGCATCCACAGTACCGTGGCAAGCGTCGACATTCCAAGTGGTGCACCTTTTGTAGCTATCCCACAGTTCCCGCAGTCCCCGCTGTCTATTGGAATTCTGGGCTGAGCTCCCAATGCCTGATGGGGGCCAAAAATTTGACGTGGGTGGTTATGGGTAAATGTTGTCAGTCAACCCTCCCTCCGTGAAAGCAACAGCAGACAATCGTTTCGTGCCCTTTTCCCTGGATTGCCCAAGCAGATGCCATAGTACAGCAAGCATGGAGCCTGTTCAGCTCACCGCAGCAGTTAAGACCATTGTAAACAACTCGCGCATTATCGTGCTGTTTATGCAGAACCAGAACCTGAAAAACCAGTGAGGAGGTGACAGCAGCACGGTGACGAGAGCGATGAGGACATGGACACAGATTTCTCTAAAACCGCAGTCCCCGGCAATTTGGAGATCATGGTGTTAATGGGGCAGGCTCATGCCATGGAACGCCAATTCTGGGCCCGGGAAACAAGCACAGACTGGTGGGACTGCATAGTGTTGCAGGTTTGGGATGATTCCCAGTGGCACTGAAACTTTCGCTTGCGTAAGGGCACTTTCATGGAACGTTGTGACTTGCTTTCCCCTGCCCAGAAGTGCAAGAATACCAGGATGAGAGCAGCCCTCACAGTTGAGAAGTGAGTGGCAATAGCCCTGTGGATGCTTGCAGCGACAGACTGCTACCGGTCAGTCGGTAATCAATTAGGAGTGGGCAAATCTACTGTGGGAGTTGCTGTGATGCAAGTAGCCAAAGCAATAATTGACCTGCTGCTATCAAAGGTAGTGACTCTGGGAAATGTGCAGGTCATAGTAGATGGCTTTGTTGCAATGGGATTCCCTAACTGTGGTGGGGCAAAAGATGGAATGAATATCCCTATCTTGGGACTGGACCACCAGGGCAGCCAGTACATAAACCACAAGGGGTACTTTTCAGTGGTGCTGCAAGCACTGGTGGATCACAAGGGACATTTCACCAACATCAACGTGGGATGGCTGGGAAAGGTTCATGACGCTCGCGTCTTCAGGAACTCTGGTCTGTTTCAAAAGCTGCAGGAAGGGATTTACTACCCAGACCAGAAAATAACTGGGGATGTTGAAATGCCTATAGTTATCCTTGGGGATCCAGCCTACCCCTTAATGCCCTGGCTCATGAATCCATACACAGGCACCCTGGACAGTAGTAAGGAGCTGTTCAACGATAGGCTGAGCAAGTGCAGAATGTTCGTAGAGTGTGCATTTGGATGTTTAAAGGGTCGCTGGCGCAGTTTACTGACTCGCTCAGACCTCAGCGAAACCAATATTCCCATTCTTATTGTTGCTTGCTGTGTGCTCCACAGCCCTTGTGAGAGTAAGGGGGAGACGTTTATGGTGGAGTGGGAGGTTGAGGCAAATCATCTGGCCACTGAATACGCGCAGCCAGACAACAGGGCAATTAGAAGGGCACAGCAGGAAGCGCTGCGCATCAGACAAACTTTGAAAACCAGTTTCATGACTGGCCAGGGTACTGTGTGATACTTCTGTTTGTTTCTCCTTGATGAAAACCTGCCCCCTTGGTTGACTCTAATTCCCTGTAAGCCACCCGCCCTCCCCCCTTTGATCACAGCTTGCTTGCAAAGGAAATAAAGTCACTATCGTTTAAAAACCATGTATTCTTTATTAATTGATTATTAAAAATAGGGGGATAACTCACAAGGTAGCCCAGGTGGGGTGTGGGAGGAGGGGCGGAGGGAAGGAAAAGGCCGCTTTAAAACTTCTTGAATGACAGCCTTCTGTTGCTCGGGCTGTCCACTGGGGTGGAGTGGTTGGGTGCCTGGAGCCCCTCCTCCCCCCCGCATTCTTGGGCGTCTGAGTGAGGAGGCTATGGAAATTTGAGAGGAAGGAGGGACGTTAAATAGGGGCTGCAGTGGTAGTCTGTGATCCTGCTGCTGTTCCTGAACCTCCACCAGATGCCGGAGCATGTCCGTTTGATCCCGCAGTAGCCCCAGCGTTGCATCCTGCCTCCTCTGTTCTTCCTGCTGCCACCTCTCATCTCGATCGTCTCTCCTGTCCTCACGTTCATTGGCCGCTTTCCTGTACTGTGTTACTGTGTCCCTCCACACATTCTGCTGAGCTCTGTCAGTGACAGATGACTGCATGAGCTCAGAGAACATTTCATCGCGTGTGTGGTTTTTTTTTTTTGCCGCCTTATCTGAGATTGTCTTTGGGAAGGAGGAGGGAGGCTTGAAACATTTGCAGGTGTCGGAGGGGAAAAAAAGGGAGTGAAGTATTTAAAAAGATACATTTTACAGAACAATGGCTATACTCTTTCACGGTAAACAACACTATTCACATTACATAGCACATGTGATTTCGGAACAAGGTCGCATTTTGCATCTTATATTGAGTGCCTGCAGCTTTGGTGTTAGCGATCACACACGCAGGGCCGGGCAACAGAATTCGGCTTGCAGGCAGCCATGGTAAGCCATAGTCTTTCGGCTTCCGCAACCTTCATAACAACAGCACCCTCCTTCCCATACCAAGCAAAGCCCATTGAGTTGGCCATTTAGTGCTGAGGTTTTCATGTTAACGTTCAGCAGCAGAAACCAAACTCCCCCCACCCCATCCAGTTCTCTGGGATGATCACTTTACCCCTTCCCCTCACTGTGGCTGGTATCAGGGAAGATCCCTGCTAGCCAAATGCGAACAGCTCAGCGCCAATGCCCGCCCCCTGCTTGGCTAACTGCGGGGAGGATTTCTTTTCAGCCACTAGCAAACAGCCCAGTAGGAACGGCCACCTCTGAATGTCCCCTTAATTAAATTCCCATATTTCAGTGAGGTTACCAGGAATGATATCACTCTCCTGAGGATAACACAGAGAGATAAAGAACGGATGTTGCTTGAATGCCAGCAAACACCAGGACCATATGCTGCCAGGCTTTGTCATGCAATGATACCAGATTACTTGCTACTAGCATGGCATGGTAAAGTGTCCTGCCCTGGAGGACAGAATAAGGCTGCTCTCCCCAGAAACCTTCTGCAAAGGCTTTTAGAGTACCTCCAGGAGAGCTTCATGGAGATGTCCCTGGAGGATTTCCACTCCATCCCCAGACACGTTAACAGACTTGTCCAGTAGTGTACTGGCCACGAATGCATCCCAAGTCCTCAGGGCAAATTAATCATTAAAAAACGCTTGCTTTTAAAATGTGTTATATTTAAAAAGGTACACTCACCAGAGGTCCTTCTCTGGCTTGGTTGGGTTGGGAGGGTATTTCAGTCAGGGTGATAAAAAGATCCTGGCCGTCGGGGAGAACAGCGTGCTGTGTGCTCTCCTCAAGCTCGTCCTCCTCCTCATCTTCCCCATCTGCAAAATCTTCAGGCATGGCGGAGAGTACCCCATCATCAGAGTCCACGGACAGGGGTGGGGTAGTGGTGAAAGCCCTCCCTTAGAATTGCATGCAGCTCAGCGTAGAAGCGGCATGTCTGGGGCTTTGTCCCGGAGCGTCTGTTTGTTTCTTTGGTTTTCTGGTACACTTGTCTGAGCTCCTTAAGTTTCATGTGGCACTGTGTTGCATCCCTGCTGTAGCCTCTGTCCATCATGGCCTTGGAGATTTTTTGAAATGTTTTGGCATTTCGTCTTTTGGAAAGTAGTTCTGATAGCACAGATTCATCTCCCCATAGAGCGATCAGATCCAGTACCTCCCGTTCGGGCCATGCTGGAGCTCTTTTTCGATTCTGGGACTGCATGGTTACCTGTGCTGATGAGCTCACCTGGCCAAACAGGGAATGAGATTCAAAAGTTCCCGGGGCTTTTCCTGTACACCTGGCCAGTGGATCTGAGTTCAGAGTGCTGTCCAGAGCGGTCACAATGGTGCACTGTGGGATAGCTCCCGGAGGCCAATACCGTTGAATTGCATCCACACTAACCCTAATTCGAAACGGTGATGTCGATTTCAGCGCTAATCCCCTCGTCGGGGAGGAGTACTGAAATCGATTTTAAGAGCCCTTTATATCGACAAAAATGGTTTCGTTGTGTGGACAGGTGCAGGGTTAATTTGATTTAATGCTGCTAAATTCGACATAAACTCGAAGTGTAGACTAGGCGTAAGAGTACTTAGCATTATATAGCAGTTTTTTATGTTCAAAGCACAATTCCTATTGACTTCAGTAATGATTGTCAGTGCTCAGCAATTCTGCAAACTGGAGCTTATGGTAGTAAGTTGGAGATTCAGAAAATGAGTTAATAACAACATGTGGAAAGTCTGGTTTAATTCAGTGGTTCTCAACCTGTGGTCCGTGGACCCTGGACTATGTCTAGGTGATCCATGAAAGACTTAGACTGAAAAGTGACTGAACGTCATTCAATTATATATACAGACAACAGATTTCCAAAGGGGCCTGGAACTCCATTCAAAATTTTCTAGGGGTTTGCAAATGAAAAAAGGTTGAGAACCACTGGTTTAAGTGCTTCATCCAGAATCACCTAGGAACCCTGGGGCAGAGGCACAGATAGAATCTAATTCTCCAGGACAGTATTCAATGGCCTTAATTATGAGATCCTCCTTTCTCTTCCTCCAGTGCCCTGCCTTATTCACTTTCACAGTTCCCAACTTTCACTACAAGTGCACCAAGGACTTCCTACAGACAGCAGCCTCCTTCACTATCCAATCTTGATTCTTCTGCAGAGCACAGGACCATCCTGTGCACTGCATGAGGAAGGGGTCTTGTGGAAAATATAGTATATGATTAAGTAATTAAACACTTATCACAAGGGGGATGAGCTATGGTTGCACTGGCTACCCTAATTCTGGCATTTCCTAACTTCTGAGTGCTTGACTGTGTAATCTTTACAGTGTTCTCTTAAAGTAGTATTTTTGTGTGTGATTTCCTATGTTCCTTACTAAAAGTTCCTTAGTGCATATTAATGTAGCACTGTCTGAAATTAAATCACACAAGGGAACTTTTAGTGCATGCCAACAGGGTCCACATGTGCCAGTTAGTATGTGACAAATTAGTGTGCTCTAGAACTTGCACCCCTCTGGTGCAGACTAATGCACCATACAGGCGAGCCCCAATTTGATATAATAGTCATATTTATCCTTTTGTAGAACATGGATTTTAGTAACAAGTCACCCCCCAGGTAAAGTTGTATTAAGTCTTCCCTTGACTCCTATTCTTTTTTGACATGATAGTCTTGTTTTTTTCTCTTTGAATAGCTTTCTTTAGCAGACCACCTTCTATATTTGGATGCCTTAAGTCTCAAGTGAGTGAATAATTCCAAGTCAGTTTCTTTATTCCCATTGAAAGCTAGTATAGCACTCTGACAGGTTGTCTTATATTTCAGCTGGAATCTTGATAATTTGGAGTAGTCCAGCATTATCTTTTTATCACTTCTTTTGAAATTTGAAAGTCCAGCGCTATGCCCAGTTTTAGTTGGATCTTTCAACACAGGACAGACATTTTAAATGAAACGACTATATATACACATCAAGCAAAGGAGTACTTGTGGCACCTTAGAGACTAACCAATTTATTTGAGCATGAGCTTTCGTGAGCTACAGCTCACTTCATCGGATGCATACCGTGGAAACTGCAGTAGACATTATATACACACAGAGACCATGAAACAATACCCAGCTCAGCTGTCTCAGCTAGGACCCTTGGAAACAAGATGATTGGGAGGATTTGAACATGATTTATTCCACATAAGAATTGCCTTTTTTTTGTTACAAAAAAAAAATCAGTTTAAGGGCACAGGAACTTTACTAAATATTGTTGAGCTCTCACAATGCAGATTGATTGTACTGCTTTCCTGAACGGCATGCTCCAAAGAAATGAGCAACCCACTGCCCCTTCCTAGCATAGAAATTAGAGTTAGAAAGGGAGAGGAGAGAGAGAGAGAGGAGATTGTTTTAGAATTTTTAAGTTTCTTCCTTTCTGCCCCCCTCAACCAATAAAGAACCTGAATCAGACAGACACTTTCAAAATTGTAATTAAGTAAATATAAAGAGCTATACTGGACAAGCATGCAGCTTAGAATTATGCTACTAGAATAGGTAGTGAAATCTTGGAGGCCTATTGGAAGATTATTTCTCAGAACTATCTCTCTCTTTTTTTTTAACGTGTCAGGGTCAGGAAGACCAAGTGATGCAAAATGTGGGAGGTCATTAGCTATCAGAATAACAAAAGAACACACAGAATCCCATCATGAACAAACTCCAGTTATTTGTATGCTGATAGTTTCACTCTTTTTGAAATCAGGGTTTTGCTTTTTAGTAGCATAAGATTTTTTTTTTTTCATTTTGGTATGGATTTAATTCAAACTCAACCTCACCACCTCTTTCAAATGCTTTCTGGAGGTAGATCAGTTTCTAACCTGGACCAACACCCTTTCTTCTTCCATGAATAGTAAAAATTTGTTTTTCATCCAACACTCAAACTTTGTCAGATTTTTTTAACAGTAGATGTGCCCCCTTCTTGTAGGTTGCATGGCAGAATCAAAGCAAAAAATGTTTTGAAAATATTTTATTTTAGAACAGCTATCATTTTTGGAAGAGCCTTATAATCATCCAAACCATATGCTCCATGTGATTGCCTGATTATCTCATTCAAAGCATCCTGTGAACACAGTTTTCTTAGGGGACAACTTTTTCATCAAAAGCATAGGGTAAACAAAAGCAAATATTTCTTCCATGATAAGGGCTCCTTGATGTACCACATGTCCTGCCATTAGAATTATGGTCTCTTCTCCTCTTTCAGGAATAGAAAAAAATAAGTTTGGCCTTCTGCCAGTGATGATACATTCACAGGTCTGTCTGTATAGTTCAATATACAACACTGTTATGAAATGCTCTCCTGTGGGTATCACTTGTCAAATCAAGTGTCAGGAGGTATTTGGCAGCACATATACATCAATAAAATATTCGATTATGTGGAATGCTATATTAAATGGTGCCAGTAGTGCCTATTACTTCTAAATGTTGTTTTTAAAAAATCATTCCAAACATATCTTAAAAACTTCATAGAGTTTTAGCACCATGGTTTCCATTGTTTTTGACATGAGCTTCGTATTCTCTTAGGTAAAATCCCAACAACATTTTTTAAGTTTAGGGGTAAGTTTCAAGTTGTACAGTTAATATGGTACCAAGTTTGGAAACACAAGTCCAAATTCATCCATCCATTATTCCTCTGAGACCAGCTGAATCACGGTGGGATGAATTTGGCCCACAGGGAAATTCAGCTGTAAGGTTCTGGATTTCCATAACACAGCTGACTGTGCTGTCTGAGAAAGTCTGCAAAGTACAGAATTTTGGTTTTCAGGATTTATGCTTACATTTTCATTTATACCAGTTTTAAGCATTCACACATGCATTCATATGACTTGCTAGCCATTTTCTTTGGGTTGCATTTTTTCACTTTACAGGAGGTGCAAGCCATGCAACTTATGTGGAAATGATAAGACACATGTAACATTGCTTTATCTAGACCTAGAATTTGCAATTTTTTGTAGTGACAGTAACTAGTTTGGATGGAAAAATATTGGAACTAGAATAATGTCAAATTATCTGCATATGTTTAAACAAATTGGTAGTAGGGAATATGAGCTTTTTAATACTTGGGGAAAAGACTTTCACTTGTGCAAGTTAGTTTGCATTTCTTTTTATATTTAACATTTATATATTTTTTTTCATTTTACAACATTATTAGCATTGCAAAGTACTTAAATCCTGCACAGCTACAGATTCAATTGTCTTTTTTCAATATATGTTAAAACACAGCTAATCTCAATTTAGTAAAAAGAAAGCAGGATAATTATACTGGTTCAAGGTTCCATCAAACCTTTTACTGGAAAAGTCAGGAGAGGTGCAAATATCTGAAGAGTACCCTGAATACGATCAAAAGAAAGAGGAAAAGGTGTCCAAGAAATGCACCTTTGTATAAGAGAGAGAATGTATATTTCAAAATAATCTTGAGTTGCCATCACCTGAATCTTCCATTCAGTCTCTTTGTTCACTTTGCTACTCATCTATTTTCTGCTTCTATATTCCAGAGCTTGAAAAGGTCACACACAAATTGGGGGCAGGAGATTTTCTCATTTAAATGCTGAACTCAGAGGGCAATGTAGTAATGTCTGGTTTTTTCATCTCTCATGATTTTTGATGGAGTCTGAGTCATGATTTTTTGAATGCTTGGTGATGGAAACTCTGATACACCAAGTCTGAAGGAAGACTTTTTTTTCTATTTTCCCCTGTTATGAGATAAACCAAAGGGAATACATTGGACATACTTTTTCATTTATTTTTGGGTTGCCTGTGAAAACTCTAAGTGACTTTGTTGTATGACCCTTAGGATTCCATTTTGTTGGGTGCTACTATTGGTTATTCTCAAACAGTGAGGTTTTTGTTCTGTCTTTATTTGTGGCAAGCATCTATTCAAACTGTTTTCTGTCCTTTTCATTTTGTAGCAGTTTGATAGCTACACTGGCTTCCATGGCTTTAGCTGCATTGACATTCATGAACAGAAGGTATGGATTTCACCTTTGCAGTGCTTCCCCCAGAGCTGTGTGATTATGTGCAATACACATAATTCATAATTTATCCTGTGACTGTAAAACTGTACAAGAAGTTTAACATAAAAATGGCCATACTGGGTTTGAACAATGGTCCATCTAGCCCACTATCCCATCTTCCAACAGTGCCAGATGCTTCAGAGGGAATGAACAGAATAAGGCAACTGAGTTATCCAGACCCAGCTTCTGGCAGTGAGAGGTTTAGTAGGGACACTCAAAAATGTGGTTGTGTCCCTGACCATCTTGGATAATAGCCATTGATGGACATATGCTCCATGAATTTATCTAACTCTTTTTTGAACATGGTTATACTTTTTGGTCTTCACAACATTCCCTGACAATGAGTTCCACAGGTTGATGGTATGTTGTGTGAAGAAATACTTTATTACATCAGTTGTAAACCTGCTGCCTATTAATTTCATTGGATGACCCCTGGTTCTTGTGTTATGTAAAGGGGTAAATAACATTTCCCTATTCACTTTCTCTACACTATTCATAATTTTATAGACCTCTATCATATCCCCGCTTAGTTATCTCTTTTCTAAGCTGAACAGTCTGTCTTTTTAACCTCCCCTCATATGGAAGCTCTTCCATACCCCTAATCATTTTTGTTGACCTTTCCTGCAACTATTCCAATTCTAAATTAACTTTTGTGAGATGGAGTGATCAGAATTGCGTGCAGTATTCAAGCTGTGGGTGTATCATGGATTTATATAGTGGCATGATGATATTTTCTGTCTTATTATCTATCCCTTTGTTAATGGTTCTGACCATTCTTTTAGCTTGTTTGGCTGTGCACATTGAGCAGATGTGGATAGTTCTTTGAACACAATGACTCCAAGATCTCTTTCTTGAGTGGTAACAGCTAATTTAGCACCCATCCTTTTGTATGCATAGTTGGGATTATGTTTTCCAATGTGCATTCTTGTCTTCAATGAATTTCATCTGCCATTTTGCTGCAGGAAGGAAGACTACTAAAAACATCTGAAGAAACAAAGGAACTAAGCTGGGGGAGGCAGGGGCTGAGTCCAGGCAAGAAAAGTCAGACTGTAAAATGAATCCCTGGAGATTTAAGCTGAAAGCAGTGCTGTTCACCTTCAAGAAACTCTGCAGCCTGCTTGAAACAACATTTAGGGTGAGAAATTATTATTTGTAGGCAGTATTCCTTAGTGGATTAAGCTTAGTTTGCGTGTTTTGTTTTATTTGCTCACTAATCCGCTTTGTTCTGTTTGCTATCTGTTATAATCACTCAAAATTTACCTTTTGTAGTTCATAAATTTGTTTTTTTTTTGTTTATTCTAAACCCAGTTTGTGCAATTCATAACTGGGGGGGTGGGGTGGAAAGCTGTGCATATCTTTCTCCACACTGAGGGAGGGGCCGAATTTCATGAGCTTATACTGTATAGATCTCGATACAGTGCAAGACAATATAATTTTGGGTTTACGCTCCAGAGGGTGTGTGCACCAGAGTGCCTGGCAATTCCCCGAGCTGAGCCCTCCCACAGAGAGCTCATTGCAGACTCTGTGTAATTCTACAGCTGGGTGGCTCCCTACCTGTGTGTGTGCTGAAGAGGGCTTGAGAGCCTGTCAGCAGCACAGAGTGGGGAGAACCCAGGCTAGTGGCACAGGTGGGCTCAGTGGGACCCCAGTACATCAAGTGGTACCCCCGAAATGGAGTCAAACCCATCACAATTATGATTTCCCTTTCTGTCCTTTACTGTTGTTTCAACCATTTTGATTGGTACTGAAGTAAGGCTTGCCGGTCTGTAATTGCCAGGATTACTTCTGGGGACTTTAAAAAAAATTGGTGTTGTATTATTTCCTCCAGTCATCAGAGGCTGATTTAAGCAATAGGTTACAAACCATGTTCGTTCTTCTATTTTATATCTGAATTTCTTCAGAACTCTTGAGTGAATATGATCTGGTCCTGGTGACTGTTTAATTAATCAATTTGTTCCAAAACCTCCTCTATTGACACCTCAGTCTGTGAGAGTTCCTCAGATTTGTCACCTAAAAAGAATGACTCGGGTGTGGGAATCTCCCTCACATTCTCTGCAATGAAGATCTATATAAAGAATTAATTTGCTTCTCAGCAACTGCCTTGTCTTTCTTGAGTGCTTCTTTAGCACCTCAATCGTCCAGTGGCCACACTGGTGGTTTGACAGGCTTTCTGCTTCTGATATACTTACCAAAAGCTAGCAGCAAAAATATTTGTCTTTTGCTAGTTGCTCTTCAAATTCTTTCTTGGCCTGTCTTATTGTACTTTTAGACTTGACTTGCCAGAGTTCATACTCCTTTCTATTTTCCTCAGTAGGATTTGATGTCCAATTTTTAAAGGATGCTTTTTTGCCTTAACAGTCTTTAAGTTATCATAGATAGTTCACATACTATTTAGCCATGGTGGCATTCTTTTGGTCCTCTTACTGAGTTTTCTTCCCCATTTGAAGTATATACTTAGTTTGAGCCTCTCTGTTATGGTGGATTTTAAATAGTTTCCTTGAAGCATGTAGGCGTTTCACCATTGTGACTGTTCCTTTTAATTTCTATTTAACTAGCTTCTTCATTTTTGTGTAGTTTCCCTTTTTGAAGTTAAATGCTACCATGGTGGATTTCTTTGTGTAACCCTTCTGCCCGTCAGAGTTGGCAGCAACAAGGGCCGGGTTCAATATCTAGGGGATCCATTCCAATAACACAATGCAAACCAGCTCGAGCCCCCACCCAGTGACCTGGGACAAATATATACCACCCCCGCTGGGCGCCTCCAAGAAGCAATACTTCTACTCTCGCAAGCACATAGTCTGAGTGTAGCAAAAAGCCTTTTAATAACAGAGAGAAACAATGTGGCATTATGTTGGGGAAACACCACCAACAGGATTCATAACACAACCCATGAGCAAAAAAAAAAAACCCACTCCAAGCAAATTGGGGCATGCCCCTTTCCCTTTGGTTCTTGAGTCCAGCAACCCCAAATCACCCAAAGTCCCAAAAGTCCAATGACCCAAAAGTCTCTGTCCCTGGTCAGGGCAGCCCCAGAGTTCGAAAGTTTATCTGCGGAGCTTTACCTCCCAACCTGGGTGGAGATGGGACAGGGGTAAGAGGCACCTTACATGATCTGAAGCCGACCGCCCCACAGCTCCATAGGCCTTCGCTCCGCTCCGCCAGCCGCCCCACGAACTCCTTCGCTCAGCTCTGCTCCGCTCCGCGGCCCACATGCAGCTCCTGCCATCCCACGAACTGCTCCACCAGCCGGTCCACAAACTGCTCCGCGTCCCACCAGCAGCTCCCGCCGTCCTACGAACTGCTTCACCAGCCTGTCCACCAGGCACTCCAGCCATCCCGCAAACTGCTCCACAATATATCTTCAGGCTCCCCCACTACTTAACACAACCCTCAGTGATTTCAGCTCTTAGTCACTTCAGCTCTTTGGTGAATTCAGCTTGTAGTAGGGGAGCTTCAGTGCTGGTGCACTGTTAGCCCAAAGTGAGCTCAGCAGCCTGTAACTAGACTTCTAATGAAATCAAAATTAGCTCTGATATTCCACAGTGGAGAGAGGAGGAAGTGCAATTAGCATGTAAGGCCCTCACCAAGGGGCCCACGCCACCAAGTATTAATACTTGTCCCCAGCCTCTCTCAATTCACAGAGTTTTGGAACCCATGACCCTTGCCTAGCGAGTGCCACTTAGCTGATGGTGAGTCCCTCCATCATAACAAAAGGCCAAGTACAGTTTCACTGTCCTCGATTCCTATAATCAGGGTAATAACAATTTATTCTTCCTGCCCCAATAACAGAGACACTGGGGATCCCACAGCAGCCAAAGTGACCATTTGGGCAGCTGTGGCCTCATTCTAGGTGGGGTGGGTGTGCCTATGCAAATGAGATCAGCCCCTGAAGTTCTTTTCCACAACTTGCCACACCTCACCACCAGATGTCAGGGTGGAGCTCATCCTGACACTGCTTACATCTGGTATTCTCCCTGTTACAAAGATGTTAAATTTTATTACATTATGGTTACTATTACCGAGCAGTTCAACTATACTAACCTTTTTAGATGAGATACTGTGCTCCACTTAAGACTAAATCCAGATTTGCTTCTTCCCATGTGGGTTCCAGCATTGGCTGCTCCAAGAAGCAGTCATTAATGGTATTTCGAAATTTTATCTCTGTATCCTGTCCTGAGGTGACATATACCCAGTCAGTATGGAGATAGCTGAAATGTCCCACTGGGTTTTCTGTTTTTGTAGCCTCTTTAATCTCCCTGAGCATATGACAATTACTGTAACCATCCTGGTCAGGTGGTGGATAGTATATTCCTCCTGCAATACTCTTATTATTCAAGCACGGAATTTTTAATGCTATATGGTGACAAGATTAATTCATTTAGTTTTGTTATTTCCATTACAATACTGATCATTATTCAGACACTCCACCTTATCAATAAAATGCTCTGTACTATAACCTTTTGAAGAGCAATGACTATACACCAAATTGTAAGGATACTTTGGTCCTCCTTTTTGCCATCCCACATCTCAATCTGCCAGTAACTTCAGTGTATCTGATGACAGAGGACCCTATCAGACTCAGAGATGGCATTATTCCCTGAGAAAATAGTGGTTTTTAAGAGTTGAGAGGGTAGCTTAGTTTTCGTGCCTGTTAATTAATTTGTTAGCTCCTCTAACAAGTCAGTTCAAACAACTACTGATGACAAAAAAAGTCATGGATGGCTAACAAGTGTGCTAATCAGTGCCAAATAAATCCTATGTTTTCAATTCATAGATCTGAGTGGGATCATAGGGAGGGCTGAGAGCATGGCCTGAACCTGCTTCTACTGAGAGAGTTTCAAAGGATTGTTGTTTGTCCTTCAAGTTCAAAGATGACCATGACATCACTGATTGATTTAGTTTCTGTGAACACGTGAGTGGCCGATCGGGCCAATTTGAGCTTTGAACGCTCTGTGGCACACTGAACAAGAGATGTCACTGTGGGTTACTTGATTAACAGCGGACATGCTGCTGTTGTGCGATTTACGCTGCAGGCGCTTCTGCTCGGCCTCAGCAGTTCTCCTCTGCTCATAGACTGCAGCTCCAGTATGGATGACACTTTGCCACGTAGAATGATCATGAATGAGATCTTCCCAAAACTCTGGGTCAGTGTTGAAAAGCCTCAAGGATAACTTGAGGGAGTCTTTTGAAATGTTTCTTCTGGCCTCCCTTCTTTAGCTCACCATAAAACATCTTCTTTGGCAGTTGCTTATTTGACATTCTGGTGATATGGCCTGCCAATCTCATCTGTGATTTCATCAACAGAATATGGATGCTTGGAGTACCTGCCCATGTAAGAATCTCAGTATCTGGAACCTTGTCTTGCCATCTTATCCTCACCAGTTTCCCTAGACAGCCCACGTGAAACTGATTCAGCTTCATAACATGGCATCCTACACTGTCCAGGTTTCACATACATACATCAAAATTGGCAACATGATGGCTTTGGAGACATTCAGTTTTGTTTGTTGACTAATGCTGCTGCACTCCCACACATTTGCACGTAGTCTGCCAAAGGACACATTGGTTTTATCATCGATGTGAACTGCATGTGACAGTGTACTCCCAAGGTAGATGAACTTGTCCACTGCCTGGAGGGTTTGGCCATTCACTGTGATAGCAGGCTCTATGTAAGGCTTTCCGGTGCATCACTTCTGTCTTCTTGATGTTAATTGTGAGACTAACATTGTCACAAGCTGAAGAGAAATAGCCCATACTCAGCTGCATGTCAGACTCAGATTTGGATAAAAGGGTAAAAGTTTCAACAACTTTAGTTGGTGAGGGACTGTGCCTGAAGGCAAAATTAGTCAGTTTTAAAATACAGTTGCACTGTCTTGTGATACCAGTGTCCCCTTCTTGGCAGTTGTCCCCCTCTATCAAGTAGTAGCAGATGTCTGGGGTCTTGCAGACTGGCTGCCTAGTGGAGGAGAAATCAGTGAAACAGGGTAGGTATAAGTGTAACTAACTTTACTTAAACAAATACACCAGTCCTGAAACAGAGGCTGTCACAAAAAGCATTCATGCTGTTCTTCCACAAGTCTCAACCCACACACCCATGACCCAGTTCTGAGAAAGCTACTCTGTCCTGAGAATTACCTCTAAATCTAGCTAATAAAGCAGACAGGAAACTCTGTCAGCTTCTCTCAGAGGATCACTGCATAATAAAACTAACAAAAGACAATACACTATATCTTTAAAGGCTGAAATCTTGCTTGCACGCTGATAAAAAGAATTTGTAAGACTATGTGTAATAGCTCCATCTGATAATTCCTGCCATAACAATATTTTCAATACAATTTCCTCTTTTATGGGTAGACTCCTCCTTTTATCTGCTAATTGTTATTTTTTCTTTATTTTTATGTAACTTTTGGATTTTTTCTGTCTCATTTTAAGGGAGAGGTGGCATCTTTGTAAACAACTTGATAATTGTAAGTCCAGAAGCCAGTTAGTAGAGCCAATCAGAACAAAGGGACCTGCATATTCACTGCATAGGAATTAAAAAATGATAATACAGTGACTATTGAAAATCCTGCACTCTGATTAGATGGTAATTGCTATTAGCCAGTTGGCATACAGGGATTTAGAAAGAGAAATAAATAAAATAAATAACTAGAGTGACAATGGAAATCATACGCCCAGCACCAATCAGAGTGCAGCAATTTGCATAGCTGAGGAAACAGATAGCTAGTTATGATCAGTAACTGAAGAGCATCCCTGTGCTCTGAGACCATCCCATCTAAGTTTAACACTTTTATAGTTTACGTTCACAGAGCTATAACTGTATGTCATATGTAGAGAAGAAAATGTCCCCCAGGTCAGTGTGAACTTGTTGTATCAGGCAGGAGGCCTATTAGACAGGATTAAGAATGTTACTTAAATTGCAAATGCATAACTATAAAGTGATTTGGAAATGAAAACTGCTTTTTGTTTAGTTTCCAGTTTTTGTACCCATTAGACAATGTACTGGTTAAAAATACTACCACCGAATTGTGGTAGACACACATCTATCATTTCTTACTAACTTTCTATCTGAAGCATAGATTTGATCTTAAAATCACGTTTTCCTCTATTTTTGTAAAAAGAAAAGGAGTACTTGTGGCACCTTAGAGACTAACCAGTTTATTTGAGCATAAGCTTTCGGGAGCTACAGCTCAATTCATCGGATGCATACTGTGGAAAGTACAGAAGACGTTTTTATACGCACAAACCATGAAAAAATGGGTGATTATCACTACAAAAGGTTTTCTCTCCCCCCACCCCACTCTCCTGCTGGTAATAGCTTATGTAAAGTGATCACTCTCCTTACAATGTGTATGATAATCAAGGTGGGCCATTTCCAGCGCAAATCCAGGGTTTAACAAGAACGTCTGGGTGGGGGGGTGTTTGGAAAAAACAAGAGGAAATAGGTTATCTTGCATAATGACTGAGCCACTCCCAGTCTCTATTCAAGCCTAAGTTAATTGTATCCAATTTGCAAATGAATTCCAATTCAGCAATCTCTCGCTGGAGTCTGGATTTGAAGTATTTCTGTTGTAATATCGCAACTTTCATGTCTGTAATCGCGTGACCAGAGAGATTGAAGTGTTCTCCGACTGGTTTATGAATGTTATAATTCTTGACATCTGATTTGTGTCCATTTATTCTTTTATGTAGAGACTGTCCAGTTTGACCAATGTACATTGGTCAAACTGGACAGTCTCTACGTCCAGTCGGAGAACACTTCAATCTCTTTGGTCACGCGATTACAGACATGAAAGTTGTGATATTACAACAGAAAAACTTCAAATCCAGACTCCAGCGAGAGATTGCTGAATAGGAATTCATTTGCAAATTGGATACAATTAACTTAGGCTTGAATAGAGACTGGGAGTGGCTCAGTCATTATGCAAGATAACCTATTTCCTCTTGTTTTTTCCAAACACCCCCCCACCCAGACGTTCTTGTTAAACCCTGGATTTGCGCTGGAAATGGCCCACCTTGATTATCATACACATTGTAAGGAGAGTGATCACTTTACATAAGCTATTACCAGCAGGAGAGTGGGGTGGGGGGAGAGAAAACCTTTTGTAGTGATAATCACCCATTTTTTCATGGTTTGTGTGTATAAAAACGTCTTCTGTACTTTCCACAGTATGCATCCGATGAAGTGAGCTGTAGCTCATGAAAGCTTATGCTCAAATAAACTGGTTAGTCTCTAAGGTGCCACAAGTACTCCTTTTCTTTTTGCAAATACAGACTAACAAGGCTGTTACTCTGAAACCTCTATTTTTGTGGCATCTTCATCAAGGTATGAAAAAAGTGAATGACTAATTATATTGCAAAAATGTAGCTATGGTATTTTATTTTAATTTATTTAATGTACTTTTTAATACAAATAGTTGTTTTTGAAAATATTGCACACAGAGAAGTATCAAATAATACAGGGTGAGCATTTATAGATTTATGAAGGAGATTTTCAAAGGCACAAATGGGATTTAGACACCTAAATGCCTTTGGAAATCTCCTCCTTTTTGCTTAGCTTTGTTAAGAGTTGTTGAGTGACTGGTATAGATGTAATACATAACTATTGTAGTAATTACAGCTCATTGAACAGTATTCATTGACCCAACACTTTGACAAACATAGGCCTCTTTTAGTTTGTGAATGATTCACAAACTATTTTTGATTTCTACTTATGTATTACATAAGAACAGCCGTACTGGGTTAGACCAAAGGTCCATCTAGCCCAGTATCCTGTCTTCCGACAGTGGCTAATGCCAGGTGCCCCAGAGGTAATGAACAGAACAGGTAATCATCAAATGATGCATCCCCTGTTGCCCATTCTCAGCTTCTGGCAAACAGAGGAGAGGGACACCATCCCTGCCCATCCTGACTAATAGCCATTGATGGATCTATCCTCCATGAACTTATATAGTTCTTTTTAGAACCCTGTTATTGTCTTGGCCTTCACAACATCCTCTGGCAAAGAGTTCCACAGGTCGGCTGTGCATTGTGTGAAGAAATACTTCCTTTTGTTTGTTTTAAACCTGCTGCCTATTAATTTCATTTTGTGACCCCTAGTTCTTGTGTTATGAGAAGGAGTAAATAATACTTCCTTATTTAATTTCTCCACCCCAGTCATGATTTTATAGACTTCTATCATATCCCCCCTTTAGTCGTCATCTTTTCCAAGCTGAAAAGTCCCAATCTTATTAATATTTGTCAGTATTTGCTCAATAGTTTGTGAGGATAATTTATAGAATTTGTTGTGAATTGGGAACAGTTCATTTGCACTATTTATTAATGCTGCTTACTATGTCTGATTTAGTCTTGTGGTGTATTATTCTCTAATTGGTTGACTGAAAATATTTAATGAGAGAATAATGAATGATAAATAACAATGAATATTGAATAACACATTTCTGTTACAAATATGAGAAACATTGAGGATGTTAATGAATATTAACAGTTGTATAAATATTCACAAATAACTAAGGCTAAGATTTAGTCATAGTTATTTTTAGTAAAAGTCACGGACAGGTCATAGGCAATAACCAAAAATTGAAGGCCTGTGACCTGTCTGTGGCTTTCACTATAAATACCCATTGCTAAATCTCTGCTCCTGGGCTCGGCTACTCTGGGGGGCCCTTGCTCCAATGGTGGGGGCTGACTGCCCCCAGGGGCCCGCTGCTCTGAGGCCCCCGGGGATCACTTTCCCAACAGCCTCAGGGGCTGCCTCCAGGACTGCTGCTGTGTGGGCCATCCCTGGGGCCTCCCCAAGACCAATGCTGGGACGCTTCCTGGGTCCGCTGCTCTGACCGTTCCTGGAACTACTGCTGCTTGGGTGGTTGATAGGGCCGTCCCCAAACAGATGCTTGGGTACTCCTTGGGGCCACTACTCCAGCAGCCCCCAGGACTGCTGCTGCTCAGTCGCTCCCTGGGGCCAGCTGCCCTGGGTCGCCTGGGCAGTGGCCGGTGTAGCTGGCCCCGGGGACTGTCCGAGTGGCTGGCCCTGAGGCCACTCCAGCAGTGGCTGGTGTGGCTGGCTCTGGGGCTACCCCAGGATCGCTGCTCAGGTGCTCCCAGGGACTACTCCCTGGGGCTGCCCCTGGGATCGCTGCTTGGGCACTCTCCGGGGCCAGTAGCCTGGGGATGCTCCAGCAGTGGTTGGCGTGGCTGGCTCCAGGGCTGACCCCATCAGCTGCTGCAGCTGTGGAAGTCACGGAGGTCACAGAAAGTCATGGAATCCATGACTTACGCAACCTCCACGATAGACCTGTAGCCTTACAAATAACTAATATCATGACCACAGAAATAAAATATATCCATAGAGATAGATATATAGATATTTCCATTACTTTGTCCACTTTGTTAACAGTAGTTTTTCTTTCTTTTTACTTCTGTGACTTGTAGTGGCTATTATACGGTAACCAGATTCAGACTACATCAGCTCTGATCATTTTAATGAAACAGGAATTGAATTAATATCTCATTCCATATCTCCACACCCTGCTCATAGTGATGACTCAGGATGGGCTGTGAGTGAGGAAGAGAGGTTGCTGAGAGAGACAAATGCTTCAAATGCCACATCAGAGGAGATGATTAAAATTAAACTGAGTGCCAGTAGAAGGAGAGGGCGAGAGATGAAAAGAAACAGAGTGACCAGGAGCAGGAGAGAGTGAGCAGGAGAATGGGTAGGTAGAGTGAGAGTGAGCAGGAGAATGGGTAGGCCTGCCTTTGTTGTTCCTAAATGGATAATTTTGCATTTGGCTGTATTAAAACACATTGTGATTGAATGGGCCCAGGTTACCAAGTGATCTATATTGCTTTGTGTGACCGCCCTGTGCTCATCATTATTTACCGCTTTGCCAATGTGTGTGTCATTTGCAGATTTTTTTCAGCTGCGAGTTTAAATTTACTTCCAGATCATTGATGAAAACGTTGAATAGCATCAGGTCTAGTACAGACCCTTGTGGAACCCTGCTAGAACATATAATAATATAATATAATATAATATATTAACTAGCTCCATTGAGAACTACTTTCTGGGATCTGCCAGTTAGTCGCTTCTTAATTCAATTGAATCATTCTGATGATATTGTATAGAGCTAAATTTTTTTATCTTAATGTTGTGTGATACTGAGTCAAATGCCTCACAAGTCTTTTTTTTTTCTATACAGTTACTTTTAGCAACTAAGTTTGTAATCTCATCAAAGAATGATATCATGTTTGACAAGACCTATTTTCCATAAAACTGTGTAGCATTAATTGTATTCTGTCCTTTAATTTTTTTATCAGTTGAATTGTGTGCCCGCTTGTTTGCCCTTCTGAATAATGGCACACCATTAGCTCTCTTTCACTCTTCTGGAATTTCACTGGTATTCCAAAATCTATTTAAAATTAAACATCAGTGGGCCAGAGATCTCCTTAGCCAACTCCTTTTGGGTGCAAGTTATTCACACTTGCAGATTTAAAAAAATGTTTATCCCTAGTAGATGATGTCTAACATTCTCCCCAGTTATTAATGGACTAGAAAGTACTTCATTATCCTTACATGACAGAACTACATCATTATGCTTCTTTTCAAATATAGAACAGAAACATTTGAACATTTCTGCCTCTTCTGCATCATTAGTAACAATTTTACCATTTTCATATAGCAATGAGTCTATACTATTACTATGACTTCTTAAACTCCATCTGATTTTTCCTTAGCCCTGCAGGACATGGATAGTTCCCTGATGTCTTTAGCTTCCCTTATCAATCTTTTGCACTTCATAGCAATCAATATCAATAAGAAGTTATCTATTTACCCCTTTTTCATTTGTTATATATTGCTTTTTTATTTCTGAGTGCTGTCGTCAGTTTGCCACTGAACCAAGGGGCCTTTTAGATAAAGCTATCTTTGTTCTTGATATGGCCATTTGATAAACTCTTCTCAAACTCCTAATTTTCATTCACATTTCTCTGTCTAAATTTTTTCTCCCAATCTATCTTTTTGATCAAAATTTCCACAGCTTTGGTTAATAATCTCTGCTGGATCTACTCAAAGAAAATAGGAAAACCACTTGTTTTGGATAATTTTTGCCTGAGAGTGAAAAAAATTGTGGGATAATATAATTACAATACAATCATAACTATTTTCTAATTTCAACTCTGTGCAATTTGGAAGACGTTTCAGTATTAATTATTCATTATGCACACATGAATGGGTTTCTTTAAGTCAGATGGTGGCAAAAATATGTGTATTTCTGGACACTGGAAAGATATAAGAGCCCCAACAGAAATCATATGTATCTGAGAGCAAACCAAAATCACATTTTATGTAGAAGTAACACATAGTAGATATGACACAAAATAAAAGATTTCACTGAAACAGTGGAAGCAATGATGTTAGATGAAGAGAAAGGGTTATATATAGAAATAAACCAGATGCATTCCCCATTACTTGAGATGTAAATGTTGATTATCTAGTTTCAAAACACATACTGGGAAAAATATTTTGTGGGAAGGAGGAGAGGATAATATCATTTTTTTTTTCATTTTCACTTTTAATTGTGTTAACATTTCAGCAAAATTGAAATGGCATCTGTATTTCTTGCAAACCTGCTCCTCCCCCTCAAAAAACCCGCACACATTTCTGAATCCATGTGGGTCCTCTGTCTTATACTTGTCCCTAGGAACCCTGGTGAGCAGTGTTGGCATCTTATGCAAGTGGTGGTGTACATTTCCCCAGGAATCTCCTACAAATATTTTTGCCATTTAACTTCAGCAGATCTTGAGCCCTCCCTTCAAATTGCATTCAAACTTTGAATTTCAGAGCTAGCTGTTTTCAGTGAGAAGTCATCTCCACTGCAAAAGGGACCTTTCTGTGCTTAGAAATAAAAAAATAAAGTGTGAAAGATGGGTGTTTTTTAGTAAAATGGACCCATTCAATATGAAAATATTCAAATGTGGAGTAAGTTTCTTTCTTTGCAAATATTTTCTAGTCATCTACTGCTTGGGAGCTCTGAGTGACCTGAATTCTTTCCAAGTATTTTCGCACGTCTCTCATACTCATGGTGAATGCTGTACTTGCAATTTAGAACCTTTTTAATGAAATGAATTAACTAGTTCCCGCTTTGTTAAAAGTCTACACATCAAAAGTAGTATTGGATGTGCCACACAGAAAAGCAAAGACCAGAGGCTGAAAGCGCAGCAGTAAACTAGCTTTGCTCTTGCCTACGTATTATTTGAGATTGAGATAAAAGAACGTGTCTTTTCCTTCTAAGTTTCTTGTCCCTCTTTGTCAGCACTTAGTGGTAACTTAAAGCTTCACAATCAAATTGTCATATGCATAAAGCAGAGATGAACAGCCATAACAAATACAAGAACAACGTCAGAGGTTGTGATCTTATCTGCTTTTTCATAGATTTGTTAATATGATTTATTGTACTTGATTTGTTTACTCACTTTCTCCTTACATCCAGCCTCTTTCCTTTGTGCAGCATAAAGTTGCTAGAATGCTACTACTGCTATTTGTATTGCCTACTGAATGCTTTGTTCTGGGATGAAAGTGTTGACTCTGCATGCCTCAGCTGCTTAAGTATCAAAGAGAAGCATGTAATGCCATCCTAGTTATGCAGAAGAAAACATCTATTTCAACCTAATTTTACACTTCTATCATGGCAGGGCTAACCTCTATGGAAATTAAAATTGTTCTCATGCTTTAAAGCATCAATGCTAGTGAAATGAAAAAAGAAATACTAACATGCAAGTTTGATAATTTTTCAAATTTAGAAATGGATTCAATTTTTACCATTCTTTATAGAAGTCTTCTTAAAAGCAGACATCAAATAACAGACTATGCAATAGTACTCTCTGTGGCAACGGGTCTTCAACTTATAGTACAGTAAAGAGTGAGAGGAAACAAACACACAATTCCTATATAATCCCTTCCCATGAACAAAAATGCTTAAATGGTGGCACTATCTGAATGCAAAAATATGGTCCTATAATATGGTCCACAGCCCTGATCAGTAGGGGATGGGAGTGCAATAAAAAAGACAGTCAGTAATGCCCAGAAATGAATGCTGACTTTTATTGTAGCAACAAATCAGCACCAGAAGATTTAAATGAACTGTTTTACACAAATCATGTTAAAATGGGCATTATGCTTCATGCCAACTTCCAGAAATTTAGGGCTTGATCATGCTGAGGGCTCTGACTCTGATCCAGCAAAGCTCTTAAGCAGCTGCTTAACTACTCAGTTTAAGTACTTCCCTGGTTCAGGGGCATAATGCTCAGCAAATGGCAGAATTGAGCCCTTAATATTCAACAGTTTTATTTTTAGATTCCATGAGACTAAATTATCCCTGGTGTAACTCCATATTTTTCAGATGTTTTTTGCCTTACTGGTGGAAGGACTATCTGCATCTTTGCGCTGTAATATTACTGATTTCTCAGCTACACTGGGAGGCCCAGGGAATTGCAAGCTTGCCACTTTGCTTTGGTGAGGTGTTAAGTTTACTCCAGGACCTTGTAGTGACCACTAAAATACCAACATGTGCTGGGCTCTCTGCCCTTCATAGTGCTCGATGCCAAAACAAGATCACCCAGTGTTGACATCATAGTTTATAACAGATGTAATATTCCTGCTGTAGGGCCCCAAAATGATCTAAGATCAAAAGGAGCACTCATGAATACACTGCTTCTCTAGCAGACACCTTTCAATATCTATCTTAGGTCCTCGTATAGTCCCGATTATTACAGTATCTGAACATTCCAGGATTGTCAATGTATGTATCCTCTCAACACCCCTGTGAGGTAGAGAAGTGCCACCATTCCCATTTTACAGAGGGGAACTGAGGCACAGGGACACTAAATGACTTGCCCAAGGTCAGACAGGAAGTTTGTGGCAGAGCAGGGAACTGAATCCACTCCCCTGAGTCGCAAGCTAGCACCCTAATCACTGAGCATCCTTTCTTTTTCAGACTAGTTACCTCCTTTGTGTCAAATTAGACAGGATTTGTATCAGAACCAACTTGCACATACAAGATTGCACTTTCCACTGCTCTAATAAATCACAACACTTAGTTACAGCGCTTTAAGTAGTTGTGTTAGATTACAGAACAGTTTTATAAAATTTAATTAATAGGGACGAAACCTGTAGAAATTAAGCTCAAAATCTATAGAATGTAATGGAGAATTGATGCCCTTTTTCTAGGGATTTTGAACCACACAACAGAGCACAACAGAGGATTTTTTAAATTAAATTCTGTAGGACAGTCAATTTCTGTTAAGTTTTGTGGGGCTTTTCCATAAAGATTAGCTTTCTTTAACCACTAGGATTAGTACTAGAATACAGTCAAAGATCAGAGTCAAGAAGAAAGTAGGAATGTGGGACCCAATACTGCAGTCTTTGAGAGTAGTCCCTTTGAAATAAATAGGAATTCATCCTACTTAGTGGAGAGTGGCATCCTAAACTACAGGGTGAGTAAATTTCCCATGTGTACTGGTCAAGAAAAAGTTATTGACTATAGAGACAGTCAGAGCTCCTACCCTTCTGCCTAGCTCGGCATAAAGCAGCACAATGGAGAGCTAGTGACATAAAGCAAACATCCATGTTAATCTTTTGTTGAGTTTGACAGATATGCACAGGAAGCAAAGCAATAAGCGGTTTCAGTGTTGGGAACAAGCACATTATTCTGGGATTTGCGGAATGGGCTTTAGATTGGGAGATCAATTATTCTGTATCTGTTTCGGAGATGGAAATATTAATGTTTTATGACACTGATTCTTATCCGTGAGAATGAGACTGAGAAGAGCAGATGATTGCTATATTAGTGTGCATCAGGGACCATGGAGGCCTTGTAAAGTATTATAGGCTAAAATTGAGAAAAGGTTTTTAATTAAAAAAAAAAAAAGCAAAGGTTTATGCAGTGATGAGCTGCCAGAAGCTGAAGAACCGGTACCTTCAGTCGCTCCGGGTCTTTGGCAGCACTTCGGCGGCACGTTCTTCAGTTGCTCCGGGGCTTCGGCGGCACTGAAGGACCTGCTGCTGAAGTGCTGCCGAAGGCCCGGAGCGAGTGAAAGACCTGCCGCAGAAGTGCCACCGAAGACCCGGAATGCCGCTGGGTGAGTAAAAATTCTCAGGGGAGCTTCCCCAGCCAAGAGCTCAGGTGGGACAGAAAGGACAGTCCTGCAGGCCACAGTTTGCCCAGCCCTTTAACAACTGGTTCTAAATCGACTTCAAAATTTAAAAACCGGTTTGTGTGATCTGGTGTGAACCGGCTCCAGCTCAGCACTGGGTTTATGTGACTCTTTACGTAAACACATTACAGATAACGTCAGTTAATGTGGAAAAAAATTGCAAAGAGACTGGATCACATTGTGATCTCTGTTACATTGGTATACGTCCACTGACATTCGTATAGTCATTTTGGTTTTACACTGGAGTAACTAACATCAGAAGGTGACCCCATGTGAATCCAGCCTTGTGAATAGAAACTCAAAACTAATCCTATATGCATCAGTTATAGTTCCACTGCATTTCCTCAAAAACAGGAGGTTTTATGATAATTTTACTTGAATGTTTTAATGCAATTCTATAGAGGAAGGATAGAGACATGACAAAACATAATTAACATTTTATATGGTTTGCATTTCCTTCTGGTTGTGTCAGGAAGTGGGGCCAGAGTCATACTTCATGAAATAGACATATACAGCTCAGAAGATTTGCACTCATTCTCTTTTGAACATTTTAAATGTAAAACAGTGTGTTTAACAATCCCTTCCCATGTGGTTGTGGGCAAGTCTACTTTCTTTTCAACAAGTCAGTGGAAACTAAAATAAGTTGAAGTGAGCCACACTATAAAATATATATGGCTGTTTATTGATGGACGTCCCTGTGCTCTACTCAGTCATGAAGACAATAGAAATGCTTTATAGTATAACCTGAAGATTTCTTCTGACCTTTTCCCATTTTGGAATTGCCCAGCTTCTGGCATAGGTGTTCATTTATCTTTCCCATTCCTTTGTTAGTTATATACTCCTCAATGCTAAGTATAAAAAAGTACCCTTTATGTGTATAATGGAGAGGTC
Source organism: Eretmochelys imbricata (assembly GCF_965152235.1). Classification (NCBI taxonomy): domain Eukaryota; kingdom Metazoa; phylum Chordata; order Testudines; family Cheloniidae; genus Eretmochelys; species Eretmochelys imbricata. Next base: position 78,917,362 of record NC_135578.1, read on the forward strand.
TGACAATTTCATATATACTGAGATCTTACCATGGGGAAATGATTTAGTATAATGGCTTTTTTGTTGTTAGAACCAAAATTGAGAATATACTTTTGATTTACATTGTAGCTACCTCTATGAAGAGAATTCTTCTGAAAATGTCAAAAAGCTTTTCAGTCAGCAGTACAGTCTCTTTTCTTTCATTTTTGTCTTGGGTTTTTTGAAAGAAGGAGTTAAAGAATTATGTTATTTTACAACATTTTTATGATGGGCTGCATTTGTTTCTGAAAAAAACATTTCACAAGATTTTCAAGGTAATTAGAGTTAATGGATGCAAGAAATTAGTTGGTGGGTGAATGCGTTGTCCTAAACTCTGTTCAGATGAGAATTTAGAAACATGCACGTTGGTCCTGAACCTGCAATCAGATCCATGTGTGTGTCTGTGCAAAGCCACATTGATGTCACCGAGACTCTGTGCAGATGTAAGAGGCCACCTGCACAGGTTGCATTGAACAGTATGGAACTAAAAGCTAAATTTTCCCAGAACTACTTTCACAAACTCAGTGAGGCTTGTGGACACGTGCAGGCAGAATGAAAAGTAGGCCTCTCAAAAATGTGTCCAAGGTCTGGGTGCACAGAGATCGGGGCTCTGCGTAGCACCACTGTGTTGAAAAGGTGCTTCCCTGTGCCAGCCCACTTCAGTACCTGCTGTGTCTGCACTTCTGGGACCTTTGCCAAAGTCCAGGAAGACCCACAAACTTTTGAAAACTTGGCCCTAATATGGGACATCATTAGACTAAAGTCACACACCAAGCCCTCAATTTAATGACTGTTCAGGGTAAAGGAATAATTAAAAAGAGGGGGAGAAATGGACCAATTTTAGCAACTAAGGCTATGAGCTAGGGGTGTGATTTCCCTTGCTTGTGTATACATTCTCATGCTAGCTCTCATTGAGCTTGTGTACGTATTAATAGCAGCGTAGCCATGGTAGCATGGGTAGTGGGAGTAGAGGCGTGGCTTCGCTGTGCTAAGTATATACACCCACTTATATTACTGGCTGTAAAAAATGACGTCCATCAAAAGAGAATGGATTGTTGGTGCTGAAGATGTGAGAAATGGAAAGATTTATGGGCACTCTTTACCTTCTAGGAAAATGTTTTACTTCTAGATGGACGCTTTGGGATGCTGGTACATAAGGACATTTGGATCAATCAAAATTAATGTTTTTATATATGATATTAAGTTCCCACTCATTTTGTTTTGATATGAGACATATATCATGTCTTTATTTCACTTGAATTATTTAACCAAGTAAGATTTTGAAACAACACCAAAAACAGCACCCTTCAAGTCATTTTGCAACATTACTTGCACTTATCTATGCTTAACTAGGAGCATCAGAACAATAACAGACTCACTGTTTTCATTATTTGTATCATTGTAGCACATAGAGGCCACAACCTGAGCTCAGGATCCTAGTGTGCCAAGCACACTGTACATTCACATACCAAAAAGATAGCCCCTGTCCCATTGAATTGGCAATCTGAGGCCCTGGTCTTGCAACTGTGCTCGTGTGTTGAGCCCTATTGACATCTGTGGGGTTTTGCATGGGTGCAGAAGTCCACCCCCGGGCTAACTACTACAGGATAAAAGGCTAATTATAAGATGAGAGACAGCAGATGGAGGTAACAAATAGCTGGAAGAACAATGGTAGCAATGGAACAATTAAGGTTAGTGAAATAAGTAGCAGACACAGTGTACCATTTCCCTAGCCCTTGTCAAGTGTTTTGTAACAAAAATGAGTTTTAAAGTGATTCTCCTGTTTTGCCCCACCTCTCCTATAAAGCTGAGCAGAAGAGGGCAATCATAGGCAGAGGGACATGAAACATAGAACCAATGAAATTAAAATAAAACTCTCTAAACATTTTCTAAAGTAGCTAAGGGTTTAGGCTGGACGTTAGGAAAAACTTCTTTTTTCTCCAAAATACATGGCATAAACAAATACACAATGGATTAGTATGGTACAAAGCTGCAGTTGGCAGTTGTTTAGGGTGTCTTGTGACTAAAAACGAGGGCATCCCAAACTCATGCAAATAAACACTTTCTCTACAATCCCACATGCCAAGTATTCTCTTTACACTTTGCTCTTGGAGTCATATTTTTCACACCTAAATTAACATATGGTATCATATATCCTGATCTTGCAAATCATAGGACTGGAAGGGATCCTGAGAGTTCATCTAGTCCAGTCTCCTACATTCATGGCAGGACTAAGTATTATCTAGACCATTCCTCACAGGTGTCTGTCTAACCTGCTCTTAAAAATCTCCAACGATGGAGATTCCACAACCTCCCTAGGCAATTTATTCCAGTGCTTAACCACCCTGATAGTTAAGAAGTTTTTCCTAATGTCCAACCTAAACCTCCCTTGCTGCAATTTAAGCCCATTGCTTCTTGTCCTATCCTCAGAGGTTAAGAAGAACAATTCTTCTCCCTCCTCCTTGTAACAACCTTTTATGTACTTGAAAACTGTTATCATGTCCCCTCTCAGTCTTTTTTCCAGACTAAACAAACCCAATTTTTTCAATCTTTCCTCATAGATCATGTTTTCTAGACCTTTAATCATTTTTGTTGCTCTTCTTTGGATTTTCTCCAATTTGTCCACATCTTTCCTGAAATGTGGCACCCAGAACAGGACACAATCCTCTAGTTGAGGTATAATCAGCACAAAGTAGAACAGAAGAATTACTTTTCGTGTCTTGTTACAATGCTTTTGCTCATACATCCCAGAATGATGTTAGCTTTTTTTGCAACAGTGTTACACTGTTGACTGATATTTAACTTGTGGTCCACTATGACCCCCAGATACGTTTCTGCAGTACTCCTAGGCAGTCATTTTGTATGTGTGCAACTGATTGTTCCTTCCTAAATGAAGTACTTTGCATTTGTCCTTATTGAATTTTATCCTATGTACTTCAGACCGTTTCTCCAGTCTGTCCAGATTATTTTGAATTTTAATCCTATCTTCCAAAGCATTTGCAACCCCTCCCAGCTTGGTATCATCCGCAAACTTTATAAGTGTACTCTCTATGCCATTGTCTAAATCACTGGTGAAGAAATTGAACAGAACCAGACCCAGAGCTGATCCCCCCACTCATTATGCCCTTCCAGCATGAAATACATGTTTAACTTTACACTCTGTACATAGAAGTTAATCACATGCATAAGTGTTTGCAAGATTAGAGCCTTAATTTGTCTGTCAACTTTCAGACACACTGGCTCAACTCCAAAATGCCTTTAGAGAATTAAATAGTTCAGTTAGTTCAGTTAGGGAGTTAATAAAAGCTGAGGCAGAGAGATATTAACTGTAAAGGGGGAAAGAGATGTTTTCCACTGAGATTTAAAAGAAGATGGACAGCTGATGAGAGAGACCGAGAGAGACCAGAAGGCTGTTTCAGCCAATAAGATCAGCTGAGGTGGGACCAGACTAGCAGGTCACAGGAGATGTCTTTGGAGCAATTCAGAAACTAATTCAGTAAATTGTGGAGGAAAGGGAGAAATGAGAGGGGAAAGCGGGTGTGGGTATGGATGGGAAGAAGTGAATTCCCTGTAAGAGAAGTATTGGGGGAATCTTCCTTGCTACTAATTTTGAAATACCTGCCATTTAGTGGAGTCTGGTATATTCCAAAGGTGAAGGTATCACTCTTGATAAAAAAGGGGTCCTTATCCTGTTTGCTTTTGGAGTATACAGAGAGGAGGGTAAAACTCCCTCAGACACAGGGGAATCTTTCCATACCCACTCCCCTTCTATTCAAACACTAAAATGTAGATAATAGGACACCATTGTGCCCTTAACCTGTAAGCTTTTCTGTTGGGGACCTCTGTTCTGTTTGTTAGTCTTTTACATCACAATTCATAATGCCTGTTGTGGCACCATGTAAATGTGGTGCTATATCTAAATATGCAAACCTTGCATTTTATTGTAATATTTTGACATTCAGACACTACAGAATGAGGAACTCTGAAAGGAGCTGATATTTGGAATTAGGGATATGTTGCCAAGGAATCCAGAAGAGCTGTGATGATTTTTTTTTTCTGGTAGGAAACTTGGTTGAGGCTCTACAATAGATGTTTTTCCTCTGTCTAGCTGACAAAGATTTGGGATTGTACTTCTGTAAATCCAAGCTAAGTCAGATAATTCACATCAGCACCACTCCTGCCCCCACACCCTTCTACTATATAAACAATCTTAATGAGACTATTTAACAATATATTACACATCCAGATGAGTTACTGACTCCACCATTCATCCAGATCTGCACATCTTCTGGCACTCAGGACAGTTTTATTCAGTTGATTAATTTGACTCTTGGTCAATAAGTTCAGGACTCTTCTCATCAGGATGATCTCACTTCATTAAAGTTTTATAAGGTGAGTCCCATTGACTGAAGTGTCACACTTAACTCCTCCTGTGGTTTAATTCCCTTCTTTTCTACATTGACTCTTTATCTGGTCACAAGAAAATCCTAGAATCCTGAACGGCATGACATGGCCAGCTATATAGTGAGGTTACAAATCTCAAATTACGTGTTGTGACAAAGTTCCTCCTCTATCTTGGTGGGTCTTGCACTTATTGGCGGATTTGCTCACCTTGGAGCTTCACAGCAGCCCTCAGTTTGGCCGTTTTTGTGAACCCTACAGTCCAGGTCAACTCCTCCTGTGTCTGACCAGGAGTTGGGAGGTGTGGGGGAACCCAAGCCCGCCCTCTACTCCGGGTTCCAGCCCAGGGCCATGTGGAATGCAGCTGTCTAGAGTGCATCCTGGAACAGCTGTGCGACAGCTACAACTCCCTGGGCTACTTCCCCAGGGCCTCCTCCCAATCCCTTCTTTATTCTCACCATAGGACCTTCCTCCTGGTGTCTGATAATGCTTGTACTCCTCAGTCCTCCAACAGTACGCATTCTAACTCTCAGCTACTAGTACCTCTTGCGCCCAGCTCCTCACACGTGCACCACAAACTGAAGTGAGCTCCTTTTTAAACCCAGGTGCCCTGATTAGCCTGCCTTAATTGATTTTAGCAGCTTCTTGATTGGCTGCAGGTGTTCTAATCAGCCTGTCTGTCTTAATTGTCTCCAGAAGGTTCTTGATTGTTCTGGAACCTTCCCTGTTACCTTACTCAGGGAAAAGGGACCTACCTAACCTGGGGCTAATATATCTGCCTTCTGTTACTCTCCTGTAGCCATCTGGCCCGACCCTGTCACAGTATGTACTCTCCAGAAAAGAAACAGAAATAACAGAAGTCTACTTCCTTTCTGTCACTTTACTTCACTGGTACTACATATTCTGGCTTAATGTTAACATGCAAAGAGTTGAAAAAGAGAAGGGTACTAAGTAACACAAAAGTGACTTTCTTGTGATATTGTCCATCAGTTTTGTAGATGATGATTTGATAAAAAATCATAATTTTCTAAATTCCCCCTTTTATGGAAAACTATATATCTCTCCAACAGGATCCTTTCCCTGGCTAGTCTTCCACCTTAGTCCTGCCCTCTGGTATGGAGGGACTTGGGGCCAAGTATGCCCTTCTACTTGCTCATTCTACAAGAGCTTATATGAAGAACCCCTCCAGCATACAAGAAGTTCAGACACCCTGGTATGCGTCTTTTTTACCTGTATCCTTTCCTTGATTCAGGTGCACTGAGGAGGTAAAGTGGCATACCACTCAGGTACAAAGCCTGCACAAGATGTTAACTTCATCATAGTTTGGTTGACCAGTGTATGCGAACACTTTTTTGTTTTCCATTTTGATATGGAAATTGCCCTTAGACTGCTTAGTGAACACCCCAGAAAACTCATGAGACTATTCCTGTGACTAAAAAATGGACACCTTAATTCAGTTCTACCTCTAAGGCCAATAGAGGACTAATATCTAAGATTAGGAGGTAATTGAGATTTCCACATAAGCATGTCAAAAATGAAAAGGTTTTGCACATTGCACTTAAGATTTTTATTTGAAATACATCTGAAATCCTTATTGCCCCCATGACCTTCATCTAAAATTTGTCCTTCCACTCTCTAGAAAAGCATTCTACTCACTTCATTGCAAGACAGAACCTGCATTATGAGATTCCCGTATATAACGTCACATAATTTACATAGAAATTTCAAAGTAAAGCTTACAATTGCTTTAGCTTGGGGGCTCACATAGGGTAAACAAAATGCAGTCGCATCTCAGTGGAAAAATCTGAGAACTGTGTCCATATAAGGATTTTCTACCCTCAGGTTACTCATGACAGAGTCCTGATTAAATTAATTAATAATGTTATTAAATGCTACCTTGCATTAAAAGGTTGCTGTGGAGTGTGCTGAGAGTTAAAGATAAACTTGCAAGCTATCCATTTAACCTGTTGTAATGCAAATTAATATTAACAATCTGTCTATTTTTCGGTGTAATTAAGCAATAATGATAAAACCTCAATGCTTTTCCTGGGGATTAATGATGGTTTTGAGAATTGATGGTCTGAGGTGAAACTAAGATTCATTAACCACAGCCTTTCATCAATACCCCAGAAAACTAATTGGGTATTATGAATATTTAATAGTGCTTTTCCTTCCCTGTCCCTTTATTTATTAGAAAAGAAATTGGTATTGAAACATGCTGAATATGCCTACAGCAGGTGAAATCCATTTTTTTATATCAAGGGATTGAAAGAAGATACCTAGGAAGCTAGATAGGGCCAGCTCCTCAGAACAGGAACTGGAATTGTGCCTGGCATTTGCACAAGGAAATTTGTGCCTTCCCTGCAACCTAGCCCACCACATATAGGTCAGACCCAGTGTAGCCCATGGTCTTGTCCTCTTAGCCTTTTAACCACACAGATTGCAGGATTTGTAACTCAGGGCTTAATTTTGTAGTCCCTATGTATGGGAGCAGTCCCATTGACTTCACTGGGTCTGCTCGGTTGAACAAGGGGCTACAAGTGCAAGTTCCTGCAGCATCAAGTCCCTTGTGCTCATCCTGTTGTCTTTCTCGCTGCTGCTATTTCCTGAAACTAAACGTCAGGTATTTCACTCTATTTCTGCTCATCACAGGAGAAATTTCTAAGATTTTTTTTAAGAGTTGGCAGTGTACTGTTAATGACACTTTTGGGTCAAATGGTGGACAGCAAAAATATTTCAGCTAGATGGCATCCTCTGTAAACTGTGATTCCACAGCCAGGGAACGGCAATGGAATTTAGTAGATCCCTGAAAAACTGAGTTTTGCAGTCTCAGGGTCAAATCCTGCACCCCTGCAGTCTATGGCAAAACTACAATTGACTTCCATAATACAGAATCAAGACAAAGGTTCTCATCTTCCTTACAATGGTGTAAATCATTAACTTGATTTAAATGGAATTACATCAGTGTAAAACCAGAGTAAGAGGAGAACTGAATCCAAAGAGTTGACAATTCATGTTCCATTCACCTTGTCACCACCGACCATGGGAATACCCTGGTCTCAGCTAGGCATACAGTAGAGACAAATCTTTTGGAAATACTTTTTTTAAAGTCCAAAATTAAGAAACATACTTCCAATTTAAAACCTCTTTTGATGTATTTGACCTTCAATTTTATCTGTAGAAGGTAGAAAATAACCTTCTGATCATTAGTTTGGTGTATAAGTAGCTATTTGGTCATGAGCCTTTGATAGCATTTGTACTAACATCTTGCATTGACTGTCACAGGCAACAATAATAATTCAATAACAGTCAACAAAGAACAATAGTAGCAGAATGTTACAGTGGGAACATGCCAATTCTTATTGTTTAAGGACTGATTTTTGCTTTGAAATTGTTAATATTGCCTGCCTTATTGGTGCACAGACTGACATGTGTAGTCATTGAATACTTTACGGTCCATCATTTGAACCCAAAAATAAAAATAATATAAAAATCATTAAGGGTTCACTGCTAGCTTTTAAAAAGAATCTTAGAAGTTTCTCTCCTGATTAGCAGATGGATGCCAAAATTCAGGTGTTCTTTTAAATTTTGACTCTCTTATAGATTCAATTTGAAGGCCAGAAGAGACCATGATGATTGCTAGTCTGACCTGCATGACACAGGCCGAAGAACCTGTGTTTGTGTATGTGGTAGTAGGCTTATGAAGTAGTTGAACAGTTGCACATGCAATTTTGGGCTGAGAGTCAAGCCTTTAATGTCACTGAAGTAAGCATGTGGCACTTTTACTTCAGATTAGTAACCTCATTTTTGACAAGCCTGCACTCTAGTATTCCAGTTCTTCTCAGAGGAATGAGGAGCTAAGCCAAATTGGTCTTGTGGTGCAGGCAGGGAAGGAACAAGAAACATAGAGCAGCCTGTGTAGTTACAAAGGAAACAAGGGGCAAAGAGTCCTGGGGCACCTTATAGACTAACAGACGTATTGGAGCATAAGCTTTCGTGGGTGAATACCCATTTCTTCAGATGCATGTTGTGGAAATTTCCAGAGGCAGCTATAAATATGCAAGCACGAATCAGGCTAGGGATAACGAGGTTAGTTCAATCAGGGAGGATGAGGCCCTCTTCTAGCAGTTGAGGTGTGAACACCAAGGGAGGAGAAACTGCTTTTGTAGTTGGCTAGCCATTCACAGTCTTTGTTTAATCCTGAGCTGATGGTGTTAAATTTGCAAAGGAAACAAGTGCTTTATTAGTACGATTATCCTAGAAGTGACATGGATACTGAGCACTACTTTCTGGTTTCGTGAGACTGCTACAGCTCTTTAAGGGTATGTCTACACTGCAACATAAACCTAAGGTTCACATTTAGGCTCTAGTTTAAACACAAATTGCACTAACACAGGGATCAGACCAAGGGTCCCAGGACCACAGTGCAGTGGAGGGTCGAAGCCTGAGTCAAGTCAGGACCCAGGGTTGAAGTCCTCTTGCCAGTGCCAGCCTTAGGGAAAATGGCACCCTGGGCAAACTTGCATTTTGGTGCCCCGGCCCCTGTGGGCGTTGCCCCTGGCTCCCATGTGCTCCCCAGGCTCCCCACCCTCCCTTCCTCCCTAACCCCTGCACTGTGCCCCCTTTGCCCCAATGCCTGCTCCCCCTCCTGCACCCCTAAACCTATACCCCTTAACTCCCAACCTCTGCCCTCTCCTGCACCCCAACACCTGCCCCCTCCTATGCGCCAACCCCTGCATTGTGCCCTTTCACACCAACCCCTGTACTCCCCTCCTGTGCCCCAATCCCTGCACCACTTGATTCCTGCCCCCTGCACCTCCCTCCTGAGCCCCAACCCCTGCATTATGCATGCCTTCTCACCTCAACCCGTGCCTTCCTCCTGCACCCCAATACCTGTCCCCTCCTGTGCCCCTAATCTCTGCACTGTGCCCCCTTCACCCGAACCCCTGCCTTCCTCCTGCACCCACATGGGGAAACTGACCTGGATGTACAAAGCAGCTGGCATTGCTGCTCGATCCCCCACTGGACTGCTGCTTCTCCATCCCTAGGGTGACCAGATGTCCTGATTTTATAGAGACAGTCCTGATTTTGGGGTCTTTTTCTTATACAGGCTCCTATTACCCCTCACCCCGTCCCAATTTTTCACACTTGCTGTCTTGTCACCCTATCCACCCCGCACAGCCCTAGGAGGCTGTGAGGGGAGCAAGGAGTGTTGTCAGGGCTTCCTGCATCCAGGTCACTTTCCCTTGGGCTGTGTAAGGCAGAGGTTCTCAAACTTTTGTACTGGTGGTCCCTTTCACATAGCAAGCCTCTGTGTGCAACCCTCCTTTTAAATTTAAAACACTTCTTTACATATCTAACACCATTATAAATGCTGATGGCAAAGTGAGGTTTGGGGTGGAGGCTGACAGCCCAGGCTCTACTCCATGCCTGAACATCTCCACCAGCAGTTCTCAACCAGGGTCCACCAAGAAGGGTCAGTGTTAGACTCTCTGGGGCCCAGTGTAAAAAGCCGAAACCCCATGGTGCGGGGCTGAAGCCCGGGGCCCTGAACCCCACCACCCAGGGCTCAAGCAGGAGCCTGGGCAATTTAGCTTTGTGGGGCTCCTGTGGTGTGGGGCCCCGGGCAATTGCCCTGCTTGCTACCCCCTAATGCTGGTCCTCGTTTTTATATGCAGAAAAACAGTTGTTGTGACACGAGTGGGCTGTGGAGTTTTTACAGCATGTTGGGGGTGGGGGGGCTCAGAAAGAATAAGGTTGAGAACCCCTGATCTACACTACAATATTACAGCCCTGTAGTCTGAGCCCTGTAAGCCTGAGTCCTCAGCTGAAGGGGCTAGCTGTGGATGTTTAATTGCCACGTAGACATACCCTTAAAGTCTTACTTCTCCACTACCTTGCACCTTACATAGGAGTCATTTACAGCATTATGTGCAAAGTGAGTGTAAACTACGACCAAATCAGAATCCTCTGCTCCCTTACAACACTGGCAGTGGTATTCACATTGCTCAGGGACAGGTAAGTGGGTCTCTCTATCTATTTTATATGATCACCCATGAGAGTGCTTCCTGCGTAAAACTGATAGCAATAACAAAGTCCTAGTGGGCTTCAGGGAGTTTCTGGCACGTCTCCCTTTTTTGGAATAGAAACTCTGCTTGGGGTGCAAAACAGTGGAGAACAAGGCCCTTGGACTGTTGAGATGAGTATAATGTATGCAGTTGTCCTTTATTTAATATGGTAGCAAATTTAAAAGATTTAACAGTGAATCCTGGCACAATCTCTTTCCTTCTGGGTTCTAAAAGATTTCACTTGACTTTTCAAACCCCCAGTCTCTTTGCATTTTAAATACAATTAATTAGGCTGTTGTGTCATTCTTAGGATGACTGCGAGGTCCAAAACCACTTGGCATTTTTTTGTCACTAGAGCTGTCTACAGTAACTGCTCCAGAGAACATTATGCCACAGTGATACTTATCTTCATTTTCCCTCAAAGTAACAAGTGTCATCTTTCAGCTCTCACGCAATGTCACATCTGAGATTCCTGCTCTTCCTGTCAAGAACCATAACATGTTCTCTTCTAGAATAGCCTCAACATAATGGGAAGACCAATTCAAGTGCTATTATGCCTCAAAAGTAGCATTTTACAATTGTTACAGACTGGTGGGATGGGAAGGAAAGGGTATTAAGGGTTTTTTAGTACTGTGAAATATAAAGACAACCACAATTGTTCTCCCAGATTAGTTTGATGGAATTTGCTAGTTGTTCATCTTCAGTTAACACTAAAATTTACTACAACAATTTCCACATCAAGAGTTTAATTTCAATTATTGTGATATTGATTATTGCTCAAATAAAAAAATAGCAGCTGATCCATTATTTGTTACTTGCAGAAGTAAAATGATTGTTAGCTGCAAGTGACAGCATTTCATCTGTCACTTGACAGAAGATCAGTCTTTCAGGAATCTGGGCATAATACCGTTGAGATGAATATCAAGGACCCAGGCTACACTAAAAATGTTAGTAATAGTTACAATTGTCTTAAAAGAAGTTATTTTTAAACACAGAGTAGAAATGTTAAGATTGTGAAGCAGAAAGGTTCCATATGGTATGAACATAAATAGCATATCCATGCCAACTGCAAGAATCTGTCCGACATTTAAATCCATTTACAAAACCTGTCTTTAAACATAATTTGTTTGTTTATTTAATCTGTTTGGTGAGTTCAAGTGCATAAGCGTTGGAGGAGAAGATCCATATTAATTGTGAAATACAAGTAACTACTCTGCATTTTCTCATGATGATCCTCTAATACCATCTCAAGGTCATTCATCTTTCAGATAACAGTGAATGCTTCTGGGTACGGAGACCGCAGAAGTGAAATAATTTTTGTTAACAGAATATAATGGATTGAGTGAAATTAAAGATCTTTCCAAAAAGATACATCAAGCTTAATGCAAGTATGTCTAAGCTTCTACAGCTGGAACACAATTTTATAGAAACGGATATTCGTTTGGAACAGTTTTAAAATTAAGTTTATATGTCAAGCTGCTCTGAATAATTAAGAACATCTTAATTCTTAAGTATATATTCTGCTCTGTGCCAGTGGAAGGCAAATCTAGGGTCCCATCCTGTTTAAAGTCAATGGCAAAACTCTCATTGACTTGACAGAGGAGTAAAATGGCTTCCGATACATGAAAGGCTGGTTTGTGGACTTTAGAAACAAAGCTATTTTGGCCCAGATCATCCCCTCCCAGGGGAAAACCCACAGGAGAGCGGCCCTGGGGAAGAAAACTACTTCAAGAGACAGTGTAGTGGCTTCACTCCTTTGTGCTGAAGAAGAGCCAGGGAGGCCCATCTCCAAACCTTCTGGATCTGCTTCTGCACCAGCTGTGGTACCCTGCAACCCTATCTGTTCCAGTGCAACTCCATTGGAGACAAGGGCTTCCTTGGCCATGGCTGCCTCATGATTCAGTGTGGAAGGGGCAGCACCATGGAAAAGATACATCTTGGGGTTATATAACTTTTTCTGCTTAAATATAGCAATGAATCCCACAACTGGCGGACATGATCTTCTCCTCAGCTCACCCACTTCTCCTTGCCCCTTCCTGCCTAGGGTGACCGGGTGTTCAGTTTTCAACTGGAACACCCCATTGAAAAGGGACTTGGCGGTTCCAGTCAGCACAGCTGACCGGGCCTGTCATAAATATAAAGGGAAGGGTAACCGCCTTTAAAATCCCTCCTGGCCAGAGGAAAAACCCTTTCACCTGTAAAGGGCTAAGAAGCTAGGATAACCTCGCTGGCACCTGACCAAAAGGACCAATGAGGAGACAAGATACTTTCAAAGCTGGAGGGGGGGAGAAAAAAAGGGTCTGGGTCTGTCTGTGTGATGCTTTTGCTGGGGACAGAACAGGAATGGAGTCTTAGAACTTAGTAAGTAATCTAGCTAGATATACGTTAGATTATGATTTCTTTAAATGGCTGAGAAAATAAGCTGTGCTGAATAGAATGGATATTCCTGCCTTTGTGTCTTTTTGTAACTTAAGGTTTTGCCTAGAGGGATTCTCTATGTTTTGAATCTGATTACCCTGTAAGGTATTTACCATCCTGATTTTACACAGGTGATTCTTTTTACTTTTTCTTCTATTAAAATTCTTCTCGTAAGAAACTGAATGCTTCTTTTCATTGTTCTTAAGATCTAAGGGTTTGGGTCTGTGGTCACCTATGCAAATTGGTGAGGATTTTTATCAAACCTTCCCCAGGAAGGCGAGGTTCAAGGTTTTGGTGAGGATTTTAAGTAGGTCACAAAAAGAAATACCTGCGAATAACTATATGTAAACATATGCTCGTACAAAGATAGATTCTAGAATACATGAATTGCAAAATAATAAACTTACCTACAGAGGGTCATATTCTGAGTTTGGAGATGCAAATACTGATTGTCTTCAGGGAGAATTGCACGTCTATTTGACAGAAATCAGTCCAAATTCCTACGTGACAGGAGCTTCTTTCTTTAGCAATTTTAATTTTAGATTGTAATAGCATTTAATAGAAAATGTTAACAATATCTCCAGTGACTTACACATATTTTACCCCTAAAAGTGATCATGGTTAAAAAGAAAGCTACATTTTCCCTTAAACATCAACAAGGAGTCATACTATAGAACAGAAACTCAGCTGCATTGCACCACTTTGGACATCTAGAGGTTAATATCTTCTGGGAATTCAGCTGAAAGGGCTTGACTACTGCTACCCCTCTCTAGAACTGGCCTGCCCCTTAATTAAAAAAGTAAAAGGTAAAAAGCTAGCATCCCTTGCATATTTACGCATTCCTAGCATATTTACAGTGCAAGCACATACCAAGAATGCAAAGCATAAAATATGCCCAAGTTCAGAGGTGATTTCAGGTGCTCTTACTGGGAAGGCTGCTGCTATTGACATATTCACAACAGATGGAGATGCAGTCTGGAGAGGGAGGTGGAGATGCCCAGAGTCCCTCTGCCTGCGTTTGATTCCGTGTGCAGTGATTTGTTCCACCTGATTATCAGAGGTTATTGTACAATGCAACTGTTCCCTTTGCTTTCTGGAATGGCACTTATGCCTCTACATGATTGCTGCTGACTCTTTCCAGTGCCTGACTCCTGAGGAGCAAACATTACAATTTTCATACTTTGGGGAGGAGAACTGCTCCCCTTCCCTCTAGGAAAATACAGCTTCCATGGACATCCTGCCCATTAATCTCCCACAAACAAATCATCACCACTTGGTTAATTAGTTAACATTTATGTTGTAACAAACAGTTTCTGCTTCCTGCTGTCTCTCCTCTGAATCAATCCTGTAATGAAGTTAAAATGCTGAATTTGTGGCAACAGACTATGCTATAAACTCCAAATGTTACAAGTTCATCCCAGGAATGAACTTAACCCAGATTTGACTGCATTGTAGGACTCATCAGACGAAATGAACACAGTGTTAATTGTATCTACATATCTTCAGAACCAGAGATGCTAGTAACAGAGGATAGAGCATATGGTACTCTATCTACTGAAAGAGATCTTTTTTGCTTGTAAAGTACTGGCTCAATAACTGATGATTTTTCCTTGAACTTTTTATTTTCTTCTCCTGATTTGACTATTGGTTTTATTATGTTTGCTTTCTGTTTTAAACCCCTATACATTCATAAAGTATTTGCTTTGATGAAATATTGTTTTGAAGTGTTTCAGAGTAGCAGCCGTGTTAGTCTGTATTCACAAAAAGAAAAGGAGTACTTGTGGCACCTTAGAGACTCACCAGTTTATTTGAGCATAAGCTTTTGTGAGCTACAGCTCACTTCATCGGATGCATAAAGTGGAAAGTACAGTGATGAGATTTTATATATATACACACAGACCATGAAAAAATATACATCATAAGGAGAGTGATCACTTAAGATGAGCTATTACCAGCAGGAGAGTGGGGTGGGGGGAGAGAAAACCTTTTGAAGTGATAATCAAGGTGGGCCACTTCCAGCACATTTCCAGGAGTTAACAAGAACGTCTGAGGAACAGTGGGGGGTGGGGGGGGAATAAACAAGGGGAAATAGTTTCACTTAGTATAATGACTCAACCACTCCCAGTCTCTATTCAAGCCTAAATTAATTGTATCCAATTTGCAAATTAATTCCAATTCAGCAGTCTCTCGTTGGAGTCTGTTTTCAAAGTTTTTTTTGTTGAAGGATACTCACTTTGAGATCAGAAATCGAGTGACCAGAGAGATTGAATTGTTCTCTGACTGGTTTATGAATGTCATAATTCTTGACATCTGATTTGTGTCCATTTATTCTTTTACGTAGAGACTGTCCAGTTTGCCCAATTGTAGGTGTTTGTCTCTGTCTGAGGGGTTGGAGCAAATGCGGTTGTATCATAGAGCTTGGCTGGAGACAATGGATCATGTGGTGTGGTCTGGGTGAAAGCTGGAGGCATGTAGGTAGGAATAGCGGTCAGTACGTTTCCAGTATAGGGTGGTGTTTATGTGACCATCACTTATTAGCACTGTAGTGTCCAGGAAATGGATCTCTTGTGTGGACTGGTCCAGGCTGAGGTTGATGGTGGGATGGAAATTGTTGAAATCATGGTGGAATTCCTCAAGGGCTTCTTTTCCATGGGTCCAGATGATGAAGATGTCACCAATATAGCGCAAGTAGAGTAGGGGCATTAGGGGACGAGAGCTGAGGAAGCGTTGTTGTAAGTCAGCCATAAAAATGTTGGCATACTGTGGGGCCATGCGGGTACCCATAGCAGTGCCGCTGATTTGAAGGTATGGCTTGTAGAGAGTGATGGTGGAGAGCTGCCTAGCAGCCTCTTGTTCATATTCCGACCTATTCATGATGACAACAGCAACCTTTTCTTTTTGTTTTGAAGTGGTGGGTTGTTTGACATAATCTACCAATATGTGAAATTTGCTGTGGTCGTTGTTGGTTTAGTAGTGCCCAACAGCTCAGAACTCTTTGAGGGTATTGTATCTTTCTTGAAGAATCAGACGCTAAGTAGCCACCCTTTTTAATAATCAAGGGGAGAGCAATTGAAAACGCCTTTCCTTATTGTGAGGATGAATCTAACCTGAGCCAGCAACTGAAATGAAACCCTTTGTCTCTTGTCTTGAATGCTTCAATTGATTCTATACACTGGATCCTTTGCTGCACAAGCCAGCTTTGTAATTTTCCCAGATACCAAATAATTAATAGATAAATAACTGTAAAATAAAATAACCCTTTGTGGTGTACTTCCATGTCATCAGGTTCCACAGGGTAGCAGAGGGTGTTTTACTGAAAGGGTGTTTTGTGCGAAAATCATCCCTTTTTGTAGGGCTAGTGCCCAGTTTCATGGAGGATAAAGTTCAGAGTGCCTAAGGCAGAGGTCAAGCACAAGGCCCTACACATTACAAATCCTGTGCAGCAGTGCACAACCTCAGTACTGAGAAGTGCACTGACCTTCTCTGTGGGAGGTGTGAGTGAGTGAGAGAGAGAGAGAGAGAGAAAGATAAATCTTCCCCCACAAGTTTGGGAGCCACTTTACAATTTCTACTTCATTCCTGAGGCTGAAATAGCCTCTCTGGCATCCACCCTTTGCTATCTGCTAGTTATGCATTTTATTTATTTGCTTTCCCCCTGCTATTAAGCTTTTTCATAGCCATCCTTGTTCCTAGCATTATTAGTTCCTTTAAAAAAAAAAAAGTAAACTATCCCCACAACTCCCTCAGACAGAGGGCATCTTTCCTCCACATAAGCCCAGCTTGCTCTGAGGTGCTTACCCCACATGGGGCTAGGAGACCATCAGGGATCTGTCAGTTCCTCTGTTGCTGTCTACTATATAGGGGTGAATCTCTGCAAGTGTCAGCTGATAGGAGAGAAAGCGGGGAGGGATATATGTCTTTGGGTCTCTGTGATGGGTTGAAACCCCATCAGGGATAATAAGGTGTTAAACACCAGTTAGTGACATTGACTATACTTGTGCTATAATTAACTAGTTGCTTCTCAGCAAAGGGGGTCAGGTCATAACTTAATGGACACCTGCCCTCAAAAAAGCTGAGAGAGTTTTTAGTCTAGGGAAGAAACCACAAGGAGCAGAGAGGTTCCTGTGAAGGACCTAGAGTCAGGATTGGCAGGAGTCTAGACACCTCAGGGAGACTCAGTCTGAAGGGGCCTGTACTCAATAGCAGAGGTAGGGAGAAGACTCCAAAGAAGCCCCAGAAAGGGGACCGGGAACAGAGCCCAGCAGAATGGTGATTGATTGGGACTTTGGACATTAGTTACCCCTTTTGTTGCCCCGAAAGGGTACTGAACTAGATGCTTCTCACACACCAAGGCAGATGGCCTGTGGGGATGGGGCACTAGAGCCTGGAGCCCTGCAACACAAAGCTCTGAAGATAGTGGAGGTGAAGATGGTGAACCTTAACTGCTCACATACTGTCATCTACCAAAATATAGATCTAGGCCACCTCTGCCTTGCCATGGAGTTAAGTAAATATACAAATCTGCCCATTTGCTGAAATAGGAGTTGGCTTTATATTATTCCAGTGCTTCCTACAGAGATTGTCTACTATTCAATACTGTGTTGAAGGTGCATAATACAGTAATGAGGTTATTCTGAGGTATTTACAGGACAGTAGATTTAATTATTATTACTCAGATGCCCGCTCTTTTCCTCACATCTTGTTCTATGAATTTATCCTGTATCTTGACAAGTATAGTGTCGCTGTACTGCTGCAAGAAGTAAGATTGACAGAGGCTATACATCCCCAAGCTGAAATAATTGCCTGTATGATGTTCCCAGTACAAAGCATATGAGAGAGGGAACAAGTGAAAGGGAGAGCATATACAGAACACTGAGTTCAAACCCAAAGCCAGTTCTTGTGTGTGTGAGTTGCAAAGTTAGGGATTACAGTACTTTGTTTCAACCAACAGCTTCCAAAAACACTTGGATTCTAATTTTTAATAACTGGTATAGAAGCAAAAGAAACAGATGAAACTGATAATATTTCATTTTAACCTGTTTATGTCCTGTGATGGCTGTCTGCTATGATTTTTAGGTCAAGTACATCAGCAGCCTGGGAAGTGGCGTATGTTCTGCTCTGAGTGTGCTGTAGTCTGTGTGTGCTAGGAGCTGAGTCAGTGATGGCTCTGCCATTGCTCTGAATCACCATCTGTACTGATGAAACAGCCAATTTAATCTCAAAATTACACAGTTACAGATTAAATAAACTACAGAAACTTATTTTTCTAATAAACTAAAGACACAAAATGAGCCCCTCCAAAATAAACATCTAAAGTCAATGGGTGGAACAATGCATTGGTTTTGAATCACAACTCCCCAGGGTCTTCAACAGGGCATTTCCCCTTTAAAATCGATAGTAGGGAAAAAAGAAACAAAACACCAGCACTGATGTGCATAATGGTTTTCAATAGGTCAGTGGGCTCACAGTCTGATTCTTGAAATACTTTGTGATATAATTGAATCATTATTTATTTTTTTTAGAAAGCAGATGACACAAGGAGTTCAGTTTGTAAAGGTATTAGGTGCCTGGTGGGATTTTCAAAAGCACCGTCCTACATGACTAAATTCAATTTGAAAATGCTTCTGAAAATCCCACTATGCACCTACCTGCATCTTTAGGCATCTAAATAACTTACCATGTCTGTCCCATACTGCTTCCCAAAGACGTTACAATCTAAGTTTCAAAATTAGTTGTGTGTGTTTGTTCGGTGGCAAAACCGCAGGGAAGAAGAGGATGAGGAAGGGCAAGCATGAAAATCAAACATTTAGTTTCAAATATGATAGAAATTACAAAATATTGTGGGGTTTTGTTTTTCTCTTTTGCGACTCTATTATTCAAATCACTAACATTAATAACTATTTTCAAAAAACATGATACAAGAATCATTCTATCAGAATGACTCGTAAAGGCCAATTATAAAATACTTGACTTTGCCAAATGTAAGAATGCACAGAACAATACATATTTGCACCTACCTGTGGCCCAGATCTTGCAAAGTCATAGGGTGAAATCCTAGCCCCACTGGAAATCAATGGCCAACTCCCATTGACTTCAGTGAGGCCAGGATTTCACCTGTACTACTAAGTAATTCTGATTGAACCCAATCGAACTAGTCATGTTATTAAGCACTATGCTTGATAGTGAGTGTTTGCAGGTTCTGCCCCTAATATTTAGTCGGAAGGGAATCTCCAAACTGCCACCCTTATCATGAAGAGCTAAGCTATTTGTTTTAACTCAAGTAATTAAAGAATAATAATCATGTGTCATGTAAAGTCCAGCCATACCCATAGAAACTGTGTTTCTGGAGTGTGATTTACTCATGATGTTTTTTTTTCCCCAGCACACTAATACATATTGTGAGATAGGCAAATTAGAATTAAAGCATTGATATGCTTTTGTGTTTTTGTACAATTAATGTAAATGATTGTGCAATGCTTACATAAAACTACTTAAATATTTATTTAGGTGTCTCTAGGCCTTTTATTTACTAAATTTATCAATTTAAGCAATAAATTATTCAAATGTGAGGAGAAATGTATAATTTAATAATATATCCCTGCTTGTGCCTCTCATGCTATTCAATTTCCTAACTTAATCCCTATGAAACTCTATTAACTGCACTCTCAGTAAATATTCATCTTATGTTTTCTTGATTTTGGCCTCTGCCATATTGAAAAAGAATTTTGTATATGTTAAATGAAATCGCAAATGATGCAGGATGGTATCGTCCACTTAAATCAGAAGGACATTGGTAATTTCTGTCTAGAATTATACACTGACTTCAGGGCCAGTATAGCAGACCCCAGGCCTATAGTCCATTACTGTGTAGAACGCCTACTGAAGTCAAGGGGGATCTGCATGCAAGAGGACTGATGGTGCCTCCCATAAATGCTTGCACAGATATCATTACATGCTTAATTTTCTGAAGTGCTGAGCACCAAAAAGTATTTGAAGTCACTGAGTGAAGGGTGCTCAGCACAATTGTGGCCTTGTGGCCACGCTTCCCACCTACTACAGATGGCCCATGGGGAAGCAAAGAATCATGGAATTAGAACGCAAAGTGCTCTCAACTGAACCAATGCAACATGCTACTCCCATTCCCTCTAAGCTGCAATTTCCCTCTGTGCCTTCTCCCTGTGAGGAGTTTTGTGGCTGTTTGAGGATGGGAGAAGGAACAGCAGGGGAATCCACTCTCCAAGCCATGCTCCACTTAAGACTTTCTCAGGTGTTTTAGAGGAAATCCAAGAGGGAGTTAATGTTAATGTTAACTTCTGCAGAGTCTTGCCACAATGCCTACGGTGCAGCCATAGTGGTGGTTGGGAGGTGATTTCCACTGGCAGCACAGCTCCTGTTGAAGTCAATGGGAGCCTCACACAAATACCAGAGGGTGGAATTTGGTCCTTAATTGATAGGGTGACCAGATAGCAAGTGTGAAAAATCGGAACAGGGGGTGGAGGGTAATAGGTGCCTATATAAGACACAGCCCCAAATATCAGCACTGTCCCTATAAAATCGGGACATCTGGTCACCCTATTAATTGATGATTGTATGACACAGCTGCTGAAGGGAAAATGCCAAGTTTGGAAAGCTTAAAATATCACAAACTTTGGGTTTTTTCTTATGGCAAATGCATTTGTAGCAAGTCTATGCACTCTTTTTGTCTGTTAGTGGTGGCATTTCAAAACACTTCAGTGTTCTCTTCTAAATAATTAAGAAAAAGAAATAAAAATTTAAAAAATGTCATTAGCTGAACATACCTAGCAGACAAAAGACCTGTATGAGCCCAATGTGCATATTGGGCAAAGATACATATTTCCATTTCTAGCTTCCTAGCAGTTAATATAAACAAAAGGAGGAATATGTAAGTGGGGAAACATACCATGACACTGACCTTTAACCTTTGACTTATTTCTTAATGGCCATGGCATTTACTTTGGTGATCATGGTTATTTTGCAGTCCTTCCATTTTTAGTTGCTGTTTGTTTTTGTTATTTTACACTCTGCAGTAAACAAATGTAAAACGTAAACTTACACACAGGGCTTAGTTGTTTGGAGAGAAGATGGTCTCAGATCTGCTCTTTCTGCTCCAGTCTCTCTGTCCCCAATTTAACCTCACAAGGTGCAGTGCTGTCTTTGCTCTTTGAAACTTCCTGATTTAACTGTTTTTCTGTTCCAGGAACCACTGCGTGCAGTCCTCCCAGCATCAGTCTCACAAATCCTTCTGCCAGAGAGTCACTCCCTTTTCAACACATGACAGTTTTCTTCTTTTGCATGAGCTGAAGTTCTGCAGCCTTTCTCTGGCCCAATGCCGGGGAAGCAAGCAGTTTAGCAAAGCTAGTCTAGGACAGCCAATTTACTTTCAGTCTATGTCAGACACCAAAGTTAATAGAATGACTTTTATTTATTTTAATTTTATTACACTGAAATATGTGATTTCTTGGGTTTTCCAACATCCATCTCTGCTACTTTTTGGAAAAGAGTACATCTTCCAGTTTCAGGGCATAAATCAACCTTTAACTATTGGGAGTATGAAGGAAAATTCTCTGAGTCAGGTTATCCCATAACTGCCTGCTTCAGGGGTTTTTGCACCTTGTTCTGAAGCAGCTGGTACTGGCTACTGTTGGAGACAAGTTATTGAAATAGATGGATCATTGTTTTAATCTAGTATTAGCATTCCTATGTTTCTCCTGCTATACTGGTTTAAGAGCTCCTGAAGAAGCTGCTTATCTGCTTTGTAACAGTACTCTTGGGGTGAAATCCTTGCTCCATTGAAATCAATGGGAGTTTTGTCACTGACTTCAGCCAGGTCAGGATTTATTCCTTGGTTTTGCTCAAAAGGACATTTATTTTTATGTTTTGTTTCCGGCACAATAATAATAAAAAGACTGGGTTTGATTTAACTAACACAGATAATTTGGTGTGCTGGGATTAGTACCAATTACAAAGAAGACAGCTGTTATCACTGAGTAATATGTCATAATACAATAATACAGAATTTTATCATTTCATCCTAATGAATGGTCTTATTTGCACGCTCTTTTTGCTAATTTAGATGCCATTATTATTTAAAAGCTATCTATGATAACAATAATCACAGAAGTGCCCATGATAAAATCAAAGTCATGGCTAATGCTGCTTTAGTCTTTCTTCTGAAGCATTAGCTCTCTCATGGGCCCTGCTGTTTGTGTGCCATGACTAACTTAAGAGTCTTCTCATCCTCAGTCTTAAACATTCAGGGCCAGATACTCAGCTGGTGTAAATCAGTGTAGTTCCACTGAACTCAATGTTTTTTCTTTAGACAGCTTAATGTAATTTAGACAGCTTAATTTAGAAATTGGGATTTTTGTCATAGAAGGATGAGCCAGTTAACTCTACAATGAAGAATGGTACCCCCTCTGTACTATGAAATCAATAAAGAATTCTATAGCGACTTAATTTCAATTTGGAAGGAAACCCGTTCCCTAGAGGAATACAGAGGCCAGGCTGGGTGGCCAAAAAGTCAGGGTGAATTAGTAACAAATAACATCTTTTATTCATGGAAATAATAAATGAGGGGGAACTGTAAAAGACATGCTGCTGGATTTTGTCACAAAAATAAAATGAAAGGCACTGAAAAACTGGCTCCTTGTCAAAATGTCACTTACTATTTGAACAAAGCATATTTTAAAATCTAATGCAAAACTGCTCATCAAAGTTTGTTCTTTTAGGGGTTTATTTATTAACTTTTGTGTCTACAGTAGATATTTATACATTTGGAGTTTTCATTTATCCAAAGTATCTGCTTGCTGCAATCCCTGCACTGTGTAGTACAACACATTTGGCCGGCAAAATCTATATTATAGCCTAACCTCATCCTGCCTTCAATCCCTGCATGAAGCATCATCCACATGTGGAATTCCAAATGTAATGGGAATTGTTTGTGGGACTCGGTGGCCAATTCAGACCCAAATCTTCTTTAGGTAGCCAACTCCTTCAGTAGAGGGTTAGAGACCATATGCAGTGACAAAAAGTTTATGGTGTTTAACTTAAGGGCTTGGACTTGAATAAATGGAAGAAAATAAGGAATTTTTATAAGACCAAAGAGAATGTCTGCAGCTCTTGGACCATCTCCATCCTGTATCTGATTTGTAAACATTGTTTTCTGCTTTAAATGTTTTCCTGGAGATTCTTCCTGCACTCCCCGAATCCTTGGCATCTGATCTACCTCATTCTAAGAAACAGTTGAGAGGAAAATAATAAAAAAGGGAAGGAATATTTCTCTTGTTGGTGATAATATAAGTGTGCAAGAAAAAAGTAGACAATTATATTTTTTTAACAAGCAAGTATTTCCTATCAAAGGGAATTATCTTCGACCATTTAAAGAATATCTTAGAACAAAATAATGATTTTAAAATAGTGTAACAAGAAAGTGGATCTTTAGGCAGTTATTAAGGAAATGTCACTCATAGCACTAAAACTCACTTTCCAGAAGCTGATTAAATAAGCACATCATTCACACTAATCAATAGTGTGGAAACCGGAACATTTCCTTCGAGGGGTAGAATATCTCTCTCCCCATGGCAGTATAGTGGGAGTGTTTGGGAGGAATGGAGCCTCTCATTGCCCTTATTCAGCTGCCTAAAGTCTGATTCTCCTCTTTCTTATGTTGCATGTGCAACAGGAGTCCATTGAAGCCATTGGAATTAGACTGGTGTAAAGCCAGTGTGTGAGGAGGATTAGGCCCCAAATCTTTAAAATATGAGTCGACAGAAAGATCTTGCCGTTCAAAGATTTATGCTGGAAGGAAACTCTAATGCATTTCAATGAAGAATAATGAATCCCAGAACATAATAAAAAAAATTATGCCAAAGTACAAAGTTACTATATTTCTTAATTTTTTTCTAAAAGTCATAAACCATTAGTAGTCATTATTTTACAGACAGATTTAGAAATGTCATACGTGATATCCAGAGGCATTAATTAATGTCCAGTCTATGCTTCCAACTAAACTTTTAGGCTTTGAAACTAAAAGCTAAGACCTGTCTAGGAGAATATGGCATAAAGTTTATTCCTATGCATTTTATACTATTTTTACTTTAATTGAATTTGTATAAATTGAAACTAATGGCTCAGAGCCTCATATGGGATAAATTGGAGTAGTTCTATTGCACTCAATGAGGCTATGCCAATTTACACTAGATGAGGATCAGCTTAATATGTAAGGATCAGACTCTAAATATAATGGGCCTGATTCTCTTCTCACATCAGTCTTACACCGATATAGGTACACTGATTTCAAAGGACTTACTCCTAATTTACATGAGTGAGAAATGAATTAGGCCTAAAATATCCTATATTATAAATAGAATCCCAATTCAGTACAAATACAGAATTAACATATCATTGTATTCATCCAACAAAGATTCTATTAGAAAGCAATTTCCATTCTATTATTATAATGATCACACCCTTAAAGGTGAAATGCAACATGCATCATTCAATACAATAATTACTATAAGTACTGCAGCATGTATCAACAATGTTTATGGTTATTGTCACAAAGTGGCCGAGTCCCATTCTCTGAGTGGACACCAGTAGGATTGCAGGAATCCAACTTCTGAATCCCACATGCTGCTAAGATCCCTGGGTCTAGGCTGACCAGATGTCCTGATTTTATAGGGACAGTCCCGATTTTTGGGTCTTTTTCTTATATAGGCTCCTATAACCGCCCCCCCCCCCCACTAATTTTTTTACACTTGCTGTCTGATCATCCTACCTGGGTCTGGGTAGTGACTTTTCACTGATCCTAGCTCTGTTTGAGACCCCTCTTGGGCAGTAAGATCCTGTAATCTGGACACTTTGACCTTAGTGCCAGTACTTCAGACCTCCAAAGCCCCCCAGTTCTCACATATATTCTCCCCAGAGTCCACCTTGCTTTGGGAGCTCTGGTTTCCCTAGTTACACCCTTAGAGACCACGTGGTTATAGAGCAAAGAATGCAGGCTTAGCAACGGAATTCTTAAACACACACATACTTTGCTCTTAAAAGGCACAAGTAAGTTACAGAACTATGGAACACAACAAATGCCTGAATTCAATTCTCCCCAGTCTGCTCTTGCCTTCTTTATGAGTCCCTGGGTTTGGTCCAATTCCTTTAATGAAGACAAAGTCCCTCCTATTTCAACTTCCTCCTTCTGAGTACTTTGTTTCTGACAGTGTATTGCCTTGGCTTGGAGAAGCGCAACTTTTAGCCTCTGTCCCTTTTTGATCAGATGGAGAAAGTTCAGTTCTTCCAGCCATGTACTCCGGCTGGCCTGGGTGTGTGTGTGTGCAGTGATGGATCCTTTGGCCATCTCCCTCCCACCTCCTGTGCACTGCTGTGCAGGGGACTTATGTGGAGCTGAGCGCCAAATGGCACAGGAAGTGCACACTCCTGTTCTAGCTCCCATGTTTTTGCAGCAGATCCACACCTTCTCTGCTGCCTGGGATGGGAGCCTTTGGATTTGCCCCTTAGCAAAGTACCTATAAATGGCTAATATAATTTTGTTTTTTAAATAACCTGTGGATTGCATTAGTCAGCTGGCAAGTATAATGCCAACTGGAATTAACTCATGTTGAGTTCTGAAATTAGTTTTTGAGCTATGAGATCATTATACAGTTCCCTAAATATTCTCATTTCTGGGGTTCTTTGATTCACATTGCTCAAGAAATGACAAAAAAATGACATTTTCTTTAAATATTCCAAAAATCAGCTACCACCCAAAGGGTCAAATTCTGCCCCGACTCAACCCCATGATGGTATTGCAAAAGGTGTAAAATCAGGGGAGAATTTGTCTCAGAGAGTTTATATACTAAGTTTCAGTCCAGGGAGGATTTTTATGGCTGAATTACAAACCCCTGAGAAGCCTGGATTTTTTAGTAGAAGAGCTGCTGCAACCATAACTACAGTGGCATTATCTGTAACTGCAGGAGGCATGTTTTCCAGAGATGTTCTTCAGGTGCTCAGCCAACTGTACTGTTGGCTTTCTACATCACATGTACCTGTGCATTAGTAGGATGCTGGTGATCTGCTGTAAATGGTCTTGTCCATTTGTAATTTAATTTTGTTTGTAAATGATGCTGACCATAAAAGAAATGTTAAGAATCCATTTCAGAAAGCCATTTTGATGTCTGACATTGAGAGAGTATGTAAGTACCCTGCTAGCTGAGACAGTGAAACCTTTTCTCTAGATTACCTACAAGAATGACTGCTTGAAGAACACAAGGTTCCTTTCTAACCTTTAAAGCCATGATTTGGCCAACCTGGGGCTTAATTCTGCATCTTTGCAGTTATTACTCTGTACATTGTTAGATCTGGACAAAAATATGAATGAAAAAATATTTTCTCATCAAAATTGGCCTTTTTCAAAAACTCAAGAAAGATTTACTGAAGTGAAACGAGTTTTCAAAATCTGAAAGGAAAAGTCTGACAAATGATTTTTAGAAAGCTTTTGCACTGGGTTGGTTTATTGTGATTACCTACATATGCTGCATGGTATTGATACTGATTCCTTGATTGGCTGGCCACATGCTGTGCAGGAGGATTAAAAGATGCCATTTTGACTCATTTTCTCATAGAGAGTGACTCTATTTTGTGTTCTCTTTGAGTCAATCAGAAAAAAAATCTTGTTAGCAGCGGCCACAGCAGCAGAGAGTAGTGTGTGTGAGGGTCACTTTGCATTCCTGAAATCATCCAGGATCTTATGGAGCGGTGGACCTCTCTCCTCCATGAAGACACAGGAGGTACAGCAGTTTATCAAAGATTCTAGTGAGGAAAGCAGACCTTTGACCCTTTTCAACAGAATATAGCAGGCACGAGGGAAATGGCATTGTGGAAGACAGATTTTGGTGGCCTGGTGTATTTTTTTAGAGGTTCAGATGAGCATCCAGATTCCATTTTAAGAACATAAGAATGGCCGTACTGGGTCAGACCAAAGGTCCATCTAACCCAGTAACCTGTCTTCTGACACTGGCCAATGCCAGGTGCCCCAGAGGGAATGGAACAGAACAGCTAATCATCAAGTGATCCATCCCCTGTCGCCCATTCCCAGCTTCTGGCAAACAGAGACAAGGGATACCATCCCTGCCCATCCTGGCTAATAGCCATTGATGGACCTATTTTCCAAGAACTTATTTAGTTCTTTTTTGAAACCTTGTTATAGTCTTGGCCTTCACAACATCCTCTGGCAAGGAGTTCCACAGGTTGACTGTGCAGTGCATGAAAAAATACTTCCTTTTGTTTATTTTTAACCTGTTGTCTGTTAATTTCATTTAGTGATCACTAGTTATTGTGTTATGAGAAGGAGTAAATAACACTTCATTATTTACTTTCTCCACGCCAGTCATGATTTTATAGCACATCCTCCCTTATTCATCTGTTTTCCAAGATTAAAAGTCTCAGTGTTATTAATCTCTCCTCTTATGGAAGCCATTCCATACCCCTAATAATTGTTGTTGCCCTTTTCTGAACCTTTTCCTATTCCAATATATCTTTTTTGAGACGAGGCAACCACATCTGCCTCCAGTATTCAAGATGTGGGCGTATCATGATTTATATAGAGGCAAACTGATATTTTCTGTCTTATTACCTATCCCTTTTTTAATGATTCCAAACATTCTGTTCGTTTTTTTGACTGCCGCTGTACATTGAGTGGATGTTTTCAGAGAACTATCCAC
This sequence comes from Eretmochelys imbricata, assembly GCF_965152235.1. Classification (NCBI taxonomy): domain Eukaryota; kingdom Metazoa; phylum Chordata; order Testudines; family Cheloniidae; genus Eretmochelys; species Eretmochelys imbricata. Next base: position 78,945,002 of record NC_135578.1, read on the forward strand.
AATGTCTCCTAGATATCTTTCTTGAGTGATAACAGCTAATTTAGACACCATCGTTTTATATTGTGACGGGACAAGGCTAGATGGCTGTAGGAAAGTAGTGAGAAATAGGTATGTTAGCACCAGGCTAAACAAATCCCTGTTACCATGGTAACCAAATGGCAGTGGCTCCAGGTTAATCAAGACACCTGGGGCCAATTAAGATCCTTCCAGAGAGCCGTGGAGACAGCTAGGTTGATTGGGACACCTGAAGCCAATCAGGGGCTGGCTGAAACTAGTTAAAAACCTCCCACTTAGTCAGGTGGGTGTGTGTGTGTGTCAGGAGCGGTAGAAGGGAGCTATGCTGCTGGAGAAATGGAGCAGTACCAACTGTATCAGGCACAAGGAAGGAGGCCCTGAGGTAAGGGTGATGAAGATATTGAGGAAGTGGGGTCTGCTGTGGGGAAGCGGCCCAGGGAATTGTACTTGTCCCATTTCCAAAAAGTCAGCTACCAAGAGCTGCTACTATCAGGGTCCCTGGGCTGGAGCCTGGAGTAGAGGGCGGGCCTGGGCTCCCCCTCCCCTCCCTGACTAATCACTGAGACTGGGAGACAACAGAGACTGTGTTAGGGAGGATAGCTTCTCCTCACCTCCCTTACTGGCTTATGATGAAAGTGGCTCAGTAGGCTGTGATCTTGGCCTCTAGAGAGAGAAGGGCTACGTGGAGGGTCACAGTGAGCCTCTGAGGCTATAGTAATCTGCCAGGAAGCGTGGGACCCACTGAGACAAGATTGGAGCTTTGTCACAATATATATAGTTGGGATTTTGTTTTCCAATGTGCATTACTTTGCATTTATTAACATTGAATTTCATCTACCATTTTGTTGCCCAGTCACCCAGTTTTGTGAGATCCTTTTGTAGCTCTTTGCAATCTGCTTGGGACTTAACTATCTTGAGTAGTTTTGCATCATCTGCAAATTTTGCCACCTCACTGTTCACCCCCTTTTCCAGATCATTTATGAATACGTTGAATGGGATTGGTTGCAGTATAGACTCCTGGGGGACACCACTATTTACCTCTCTCCATTCTGAAAACTGACCATTTATTCCTCCTTTGATTCCTATCTTTTAACCAGTTACCAATCCATGAGAGGACCTTCCTGCTTAACCCATGACAGCTTACTTTGCTTAAGAGCCTTTGGTAAGGGTCCTTGTCAAAGGCTTTCTGAAAATCTAAGTATACTATATCCACTGGATCCCCCTTGTCCACATGCTTGTTGACCCCCTCAAAGAATTCTAGTAGATTGGTGAGGCATGATTTCCCTTTACAAAAATCATGTTGACTCTTCCCCAATAAATTATGTTCATCTATGTGTCTGACAGTTTTGTCCTTTACTATAGTTTCAACCAGTTTGTTCGGTACTGAAGTCAGGCTTACCAGCCTGTAATTGCCGGGATCACCTCTGGAGCCCTTTTTAAAAATTGGCGTCACATTAGCTATCCTTCAGTCATTTGGTACAGAAGTTGATTTAAATTTAAATACTAGGTTACAAACTAGAGTTAGTAGCTCTGAAATGTCACATTTGAATTCCTTCAGAACAGCTCAGGTTTGGGAATTTCCCTCATCCTCAGCTGTGAAGACCAATGCAAAGAATTAATTTAGTTTCTCAGCAATGGCATTATTATCCTTGAGTGCTCCGTTAGCATTGTGATCATCTAGTGGCCCCACTGGTTGTTTAGCAGGCTTCCTGCTTCTGATGTACTGAATTTTTTTTGCTATTACTCTTCGAGTCTTTGGCTACCTGTTCTTCAAATTCTTTTTTGGCCTTCCTAATTATATTTTTACATTTCATTTGCCAGAATTTATGCTCCTTTCTCTTTTCCTCACTAGGATTTAACTTCCACTTTTTAAAGGAAGCTTCTTATACTTTGTTAGCCACTTCGTGTTTGTTGTTTAGTCTTCTGAAATTCTTTCTCTATATGTGGTTTTGTTATGTTGAGGCTGGCCTGCATACGTTTTACATGCAGATTGGCTGTGCAGAGGCAGGTAAAAAGAGGTTTTTTTACAGCTAGTTTGTCTATGTAAATGCTGGATTTCTCTGTTCTTTATTGTATATCAGTGGCAGTCAGAGTGTACCATCAGGCCATAAGAATCAATAGTGCTTTGGGGCACACTTGTGGGATCCTGATTGGAAACAATCAGTTCAACTCTTTCTAGTGCCTGTTCATTCTGAGTGTAAGAAGCCCCCACAGTGCCAATATCCATTGCTTGCTTCCAGATAATGAAAAGATCTAATAGTTGCTGTGCCCCAAACTCCTGGAGACTCTCAGCTTGGACCTCCACCCTGAGTAGACCATGAATGGTGGGAACTTGAGGATGCTGAACATGGTATGTATTCTTGCAAGGTTCTTGAAGGTGTAACCAGCGCATATAAATCTCTGGCTACGTCTGTCCTGCCTGATCTAGTGTGTGTGTGCGTTGCACACATAATCTTTTATTACAAATGTGTGTGACTATCTGACTGTTGCTCTGTATGCCACATCTTCTTTTCACAAGCTGGCAGAGCAAAGATGGTACTTCCATGCAAACTTTTGAACTAGAGGTGGATTTTGCAAGTTGATCTGTGGAAAATTTCCTTCAAAATTTCAACTGGAAAAATATATGAAATTCCACAAAATTTCCCTGCCATTTCACCTACATCTAATATATTTTCATTTGTTTTTAAGTAATACAGTGACATAAAATGAACACTGCTGTAAAAGAAGTATTTCAATGGTATTATTTTGCTTTTGAGAGTTTTCTAAGCTTTAATCAATCCAATATGTTATCAGTATACTTCATGGGCATTTCTGCAAATGTCATAATATCATTAAAATGTGAAGGAAGTGCATTCTGCTGAAATGAATTCGACTGAATAAAGAAGACAAGAATGCAAAACAATATGAAAGACCAGAGCTTGTTCAGTAAACTATAACACTGAATGCACATTTGCCTCCGTTGAAGTACTGTACTCTACCATTAAGTGCACTATTTTTGAATCAAAGGATGATGGAAAGAGTGAGAATTAGATGACCACAAAATGTTCTTGTTTTCATGTCACTGCATCTTACTCTTCAAATCTTCAAAGTACAACATCATCATCAGTTACATGGTGGCCTTTTCAATAGCAAGGGAAATGTCTTCTAGTGATATGAATGAATGTTATGTAAAGCCGCTAAAACACTTTAATGACAGCAAACATTGCATAGGTGCCATTCCTTTTAACCTTAGTCTACAGTACAGGTGGGATCTCAGATCAATGATGATTTATTCATCTCACATTTATTATCATGAAGTGGAAGTTAAGTCCATTAGAATGACCCTTACTGTTCTGAAAGAACTCAAATGAGTCACTGTTGAAGTTGTTCAGTAAAATGTATCAATGCAGTTGGCGTTCTCTAGTGACTATAATAGACTGAAGAAATTGGTGGGGGTGTGTGTGTGTGTGTAGTCCGTCGGTTTGACAATGACATTTTCTTGCAATCTCTTTTTGTGGATTCTGGAGTGACTGTGAAATCCAAAGCGTGACATGCATGCTCGTGAACAGACAAAGTCCTTGGTGAGTTTCTTGGTAGCTATATCAGTAGTATGATGCTTTTCCCTTGCAGCTTACAATCGATCATTTCTGACCTCTTCAAAGGTTTGGAAAGCTCTGAGTGTTGTGTGTTGTCATGCTGTTCTATTTAAAGCTGCCTTCTCAAGATCATCTGGTTTCATTGCACCAAAATGTATGCTGTTCTCAATACTGTCCTGGTAGTGCTTTCTGGGGCGGCCTTGATTCCAATGTCCTTGTGCCAATTCTCCAGAGAATTTTTCTGGGGAGTCGATATTTAGGCATCCTAATGACGTGCCCAACCCAGTGTAGTTGGGCTTTTATCAGCATGGCCTTGATGCTTATGGCATTTGACTTTTGGAGAACCTCCAGGTTGGTAATTTTGTCCTGCCAGTGGAGCCCCATAATGGCGTGCAGAGACTGCATATGGAAGGCCTCTAGCTGTTTGATATGCCATTTGTGTGGTGTCCGGGTCTCACAGCCATAAAGGAGAGATGTGAGCACAAAAGCATTATAAAGTTTTATTTTTGTTGAGAGGGTTGTTGTTGTTGTGGGATTGCAGGACTTCGTTACGTAGCTTTCCTAATGACTCAGAAAATTTCTGTATTCTGTTCGTGAACTCTTTGTCAAGAGATCCATCATTGGAGATGTTGCTGCCGAGATAGGTAAATCTGTCAACTTGTGAAGAAATTGGTAGAAATAATCAAAGTAAATAATTAAAGATGAACCTTTATTGCCTCAGATTGTAGTTTTGTTAACTTTCAAAAATTAAGCATGATTGGGCAAGATTAGTACTCAGATTGGAGATATCCAAGCACAACCTATGGTACTACTGACTTTGGTGATTTGAGTGATGGTACTCTTCTCTCTAAATCAGTATTGGACCATTCTAAGTCTCAACATGGCATTAGGGGCACTGTGTTGCTGGTGTGGTCTTCTGATGGGGTGTAAAACTGATGTTTAACCATTTATGGTCATTAAAAGACCCTTTGGCACTGTGGTGGGGAAGAAGTACCAATCTCACACAGGGCCTGAACTGCCAGTTAGGCAGAGGCTCTGCGTACAATCAGCCCCACTCTGCTACATCTGCAGTTGTGTCAGACCTGGAGAGAGGAATTAAAAGTGCTGAAACAGGCTCAGTTAGGGCCTGACCAGGAAGAAGAGAAGGTCTCTGGCCCTCAGTCAGTGAGAGAAGCCTGACTGGAGCTAGTGAGCAGAGTCGGAGAGCAGACAAAGCCTCCCAGAAAGGAGGTACATCTGCCACAGGAAGCTCAAGGCAGTTAAAGAAATGGCACGAAGTGTGGCCACCTAAGATTCTGCACACTGGTGAAGGGACCTGCAGGGAGGAGGAAGACTCCTCCTGAGTCGGGGACTGCCCTGCGAGGGGGAGTGGAAAAAACATTCCTGAGGCAGAAGCAGATGAGTGGAAGAAAGTGCTAAGAAGCTTGTCGATGAACTGGTGGAAGAGGCTTAGAGAGGCTGGAACCCAGGAAGAGGTTGAGGCAAAGGCCTCAAGGCAGGAAGTGGTCCAGGGAGGCAGCAAGGGGTTTGTGTAGTCGGGTCTTGACTGCCTATTCAAGGGTCCTTGGACTGGAATCCAGTGGAGTGGGAGGCTCTGTGTACCCCTAGCAGCCACACGAGGGAGGTGGAGTGGAAACCATCCCCTGACAAGGGGTAAGGAGTACTGAAACCCACTGATAGCAGGGGTAAGGACTAGTGCATTCAGATTTGGGCTGAAGGTCCAATGTGAAGTTGATGGACTATTATGTGTTAGACTATTAGTTTACCCCAGTAGGGGTGGGACTCTGTGACCTAGCACTAAAGGAGGAGAACCTGCTGATCTGCACCCAGCCACCAGCGGGTTCACTGGCCAGAGAGCGGCATGCCTTTGGGCACTTTTTGTAAGAGTTTAGGGTGCTTTCACGTTGTCATGGCCACAGTACAACTTGGGTACAAGTTGTCTGTCTAAATTCCTCTACAATTAACATTAGTTACGATTTTTAAAGTATCTGAAAGATGTACAACAGCATGTAAGTGCCAAACATTATTGTTAACTTCCTGTCTTATCCTGCTGTGTAGTGTATCTGTACATTGTTAAACAGCTGTTGCATAGCACTCAGGAAACAGATGTTTCAGTGATGGGTGAAGTGATTTTTACATATGAAGCAGGATTCGGGGTGGGGGGCACTGTAAACCAAGTTCAGGAGCTCTATATCAGTGTCTCTCAACCTTTCCAGACTACTGAACCCCTTTCAGGAGTCTGATTTGTCTTGTGTACCCCAAGTTTCACCTCACTTGCTTACAAAATCAGGCATAACAATACAAAAGTATCCCAGCACACTATTACTTAAAAACTGCTTACTTTCTCATTTTTACCATATAATTATGAAATAAATCATTTGGAATATAAATATTGTACTTACATTTCAGTGTATAGGATAGAGCAGTATAAACAAATCATATGAAATTTTAGTTTATACTGACTTTGTTAGTGATTTTTATGTAGCCTGTTGTAAAACAAGGCAAATATCTAGATGAGTTGCTGTACCCCCAGAAGACCTCTGCATACCCCCAGGGGTACACGTACCTCTGGTTGGGAACCACTTCTCTACATAATATATGCAATCACACTGAAAAAAGCATGCCACTGTGATATTCTACTACATTTCTGCTCATTCTGTGCTGATGTTGCCACCTCTGTCATCTACCAGAAATAAATCCTCTCTCGTCTCCCAGAATGCATCAGCCATAAGGTACCCTCCTTACTCTCAGATAGGCCACTACATATTGTAGGCTCAAATGACATGTCAGCATTTCTCTGCAGGGACAAGGGGGTACTGCAATAACTTAACTCCACAGCACTACTTCCTCCTCATGATCCTACACCAGAGGTGGGCAAACTACAGCCCGCAGGCCACATCTGGCCCGCGGGACCCTCCTGCCCGGCCCCTGAGTTCCTGGCCCAGGAGGCTAGTCCCCGGCCCCTTCCCTGCTGTTCTCCCTCCCCTGCAGCCTCAGCACGCCGCACCACCAGCGCAATGCTCTGGGGGGCTGGGCAGCACAGTTGCAGAGCCGTGGCCTGACTCGGCGCTCTGGGCGGTGCAGCTATAGCGCTGTGAGCCACTGGTGCTCCAGACAGCACAGTCAGGGGGCAGAGGGGGTTGGATAGAGGGCAGGGGAATTGGAGGTGGTGGTCAGGGGGCGGAAGTATGAATAGGGGTCGGGGCAGTCAGAGGGCGGGGAACAGGGGGTTTGAATGGGGCCAGGGGTCCCGGGGGGTCAGTCAGGAAGGAGGGGGGGGGTTTGGATGGGGTGGCAGGGGGCAGTCAAGGGCAAGGGTTCTGGGGGCGGTCAGGGGACAGGGAGAAATGGTGGTTGGATCAGGCAGGGGTTCCAGGGGCAAGTCAGGAATGAGAGGGGGGGATCAGATGGGGTGGCAGGGGGCAGTCAGGGGTGAGGGGTCTGGGGGTGGTCAGGGGGCGGTGGATAGGGTTGGAGTCGCGGGGGGGCTGTCAGGGGACGGGGGGTTGGATGGGGCAGGAGTCCTGGGGGTGCCGTCAGGGAACAGCCGGGGTTGGATGGGGCAGGGGGGCCTGTGGGGTGAGAAGCAGGGGGGGATCAGATAGGAGGTGGGGACTGGGCCAAGCCTGGCTGTTCGGGGAGACACAGCCTCCCCATACAATTCTGGAAACCCTATGTGGCCCTCAGGCCAAAAAGTTTGCCCGCCCCTGCCCTACACAATTCAGCTTACTGCTACAGTACTCAACAGTGCTGGAAGTGGAAGATGAGTACTGGAAGTACCAGAAGTGCATTCTAAGACTCATCAGTCAAGACCAAGTGTTACAACTTGTTTCAAATAATTTCTCAAGAGTACAGGATGTTGATAGGGGGCACTGCAGCAGGTAATGTTCAAGTGTTTGCATAGGCTCTCCACGTTCACTCTTGGGGTCATTCCCGAGCATCTATATAGTCATATTGCCATTCCGGCTCTCGCTCAATTTAGATTATGCTTGTTTTTTGTCTGAGGTCAGTGCTTGGAGCGAGTTGTTCTGAAGGAACTAGGTTTTCTAGTTTCATCAGCATTTCCTGCAATTTTGTTACTTTTTAGCCTTCCACAGTGGTATTTTGAGGTAAGGGATTTTCAGAAGCAAAGATCTTTCTGGACTTCAGCCTCTTAGATGGTGGAATGTGGCCATACAATGGATGTTTTGAATTGTACATCCACTTTTGTGTTTCCTTTTTTACTGATGGTGGTGCAATCCCTGCAAGGAGGCATAACGACAATGTGGGAGTCAGTTTCAAAGTCCCTGTGATGGTCTTATAGGATTGATTGAGTTCAGTATCAATTTTGTGTGCCTGGCTCAAGTGTGACCATATTTGGGCACAGTACTCTGCAACTGAGTAACTCAGGGTGAGACTAGTTGCTCAGAGTGTTTTTGGTCAGCTTCCCATTTTGTATTGGATAGTTTCTGGAGTCCGCAATTCCTGGAGTTCCCTTTCTTTTTCTGCTTCTTCATGTACCCTTTGAATGTCAGCATTTGGTCTAACATGACCCAAAGATACATCAGATGTTCATTGTGCTCATGATCTGCCTGGAGTTTTGTTTGGCCTGGTGATAGAACATGCACACTTGTCTTGTTAGGGTTGGCACTCAGGAATCATTTGAAATAGTATTTAAGTAGGCTCAAAGAGCCAGTTACAATGCATTCTCTCTCCTCAACTCCTTCAGATTGGGCAGCAATGTAAATACCATCTTCATCAACAAATCTTTGCACATCGGGAAACTCTGGTTGATCATTTATATAGATATTAAACAGCAAGAGTGATAGTGCTGAACCTCAGGGCAATCTATTCTGTTGAGTATGCCATTGACTTTTCTGACCATCCATCTTGAAAAAGAACGGTTGATTCTTGACTAGGGAGGAGATGACATTCCAATTTCAGTGGTTCATGGTGTCATAAACAGCTTACAGATCAACCAGTGCAGCTTCCATAATTTTGCAGGTTTAAAGCTATCTTTGATGTATTGAGTTAAGTTTACAACTTGGCCACAACTCTAACATTCTGGGCGGAAAACAGTTTTGTCATTGGTCAGCTGCCCTTCTACTTTTGGTGCCATTCTTCCCATTATCTTCTGCTCATATAGTTTGCAGGTTGAACAAAGTAAGGGTATTGGGTGGTAATTCTTTGCAAAATTAGGGCTTTTATGAGTAGTACAACCACTTTGGCCTGTCTCCATGCATGAGTTGAAATCAAGCAGTGACTTCTGCTTTCTTGTCCCGAAGTGTACTATAATAGTTCATTAGATATACCATCAAGTCCAGCTGTCTTTGCAATTTCAGGATTTTCATGTCTATTATCAGCTGCTCATTGTGGACTCTAAGGAGTGAGAAAAGTTCCTGCTTGACTTGTTTCATTCTGCGCGTTTGTTTTGTGAGCAGGTTTACCATTTAGAATGAGTTGCTGTGTGATTTGGTTGGGGGAGACTGCAGCAATGTGCTTTGGTTGTTGTGCATCATGGTTCAGCGTACGAATGGTGGCCTATGCTTTTTTTGCTATTGTGGCACAGGTTTGTTGGTTCAATCAGCTCCTTCAGCGATTGGGCCACATCTTTCCAATTTCTCTAATAAGCATTTTCTGAACCCAGTGATTTGTTCACCAAAGGGATCCCAGTCAAACAGTTCTGACTATCTCTTACACTGTTGGCTTGTCTCTTCTGAAATCCCACATACATATTATGTCCGACCTCCCCCATGGGATGTGCTTTTGGCAGTCTTCCACGCCAGGGAAACAAATTCTCCATAGTTCTTTTGTGTTGGAGTAATATTATAGGTGGAGTCATCCAGTTCAGAGGTAAAGTTTTCCCAGTTAGCTTTTCTGAAGTTGGCTTTCAGAAGGTATTTTGTTTTCCTGGGTTGTACTGTAGCCACTTGAGCTGGTCTATGCTGCGATCTTGGGATTACTGCTATAACCTCCCTTCTGAGGTTGCCTGCTCTTTTAGAGGTGACAAAGGCTATGTCAAAATTGTACCCCTTTTCCCATCATGCACTTTGGAAGGTACATTTGTCCAGAACAGGGTCAAGTTGTTTGTTTGTTGGCGCACACTTCTCAATTTCTTCCCCACATATTGTGTCATTGTTGGAGTATCTCCAGACGGCATTGTGACTGTTGAAGCACCTATAATAAGGCATGAATTTTCTGACAGGGAAAGTTGGTTGGACATGCAAACTTTCACCTGGTGGTTTGTAAATAGAAACTACTGCTATTTGACTGAGTTCAACCATGATAAATTCCATTATACCATGGAGTCTGAGTGGTGTTTTTTCACCACTTTTGTCACGTATAAGTATTGTGCTGGCATAGATGTTACTTTCAACATTTGCAGTAATTTGCATCCTTTTGCAAGTACAGAATGTCTGCTTTCATTCCAGACAGCAAGCCAGACTTCTCTGCCGAAAATCCCTCCACACAGAAACTGATGATTTTAAGTACTGTCTTTGGCTGAGGCCCTGAAAGGGGCCATTTATGTCAACATTTATGTCTGGCTTCTATTGCAGTCTTGGTGTGTATTGTCAGATTTTGTCTTTCCCATGGTTAGCTACAATGGGAGATTACAAAGGGTTATGATGTGAATGTATCTGACGTGACCCTCACTTCCACTACTATCACTATTCCACTACTATCGCTACTGGAAGTATCAGAAATACTGGAACGGCATTCCAGCTCCGCAAAAACAGAGCCGGAGTGGTGTTCTAAAGTGTTCAGTATGACTCGAGTCCTGGCTACAACTCTCTCCTAATTTCAGTTTCTGTCCTTGATAACCATTAGCTGTGGTATCCTAAAACTGGAATGGGAGTCCAGGAGGGAGCAACAAAACAAGTGAGCAGGATAGGTCTGGGGAGCTCCTTAGTGTATCCTTGGACCCCACTGCACAGCTATCTCCCACTCTAAAGCCTTGTAGAGAAGGCTTTGGGCTGTTCTAACATACACTGTGGTTTTCCATCCCTTTGTGGGTGGATCAGTGAAGAGAATTTTTATAACTCAGATTGCATCCCCACCCCACAATTTTTTCTCTATTACAGCACCACTATGAGTAGCATAAGTCAGAGTGTGGTGGTCTGCCTAGGGGGAGGATTGGACCAGTGCACACTGCACCAGTGTTCCGCTTGCTTAGTCAAGGTTTAAGACAGACGTCTGCTAGCACATGGAGTAAACTGACCTTAGAGAAGCTGAGAATCTGGCCCCATTCCTGGCAAAATACATTGGGTTAAAAAGCCCTATGGGCCAAATCCTCTGAGGTAATGATTATACCCATCTTTTTTTGGAGTCTAGGAGAGTGGCAGGTGTTCAACGCCCCTGCATTTATCCCAGTGCAATTATCACATTATTTATTACTGAGTCAGGTTATGACTGCTCTGTGCAAGGGTGTGCAAGTGAGGAAGGATCTGAGGAATCTCCCTTTGGGCCCCCATATAGGGGCCAGCCACAACTGAAGACCTTGCACTCCTCAAGGACTGCTGTTTGCTAGTGCAACTAGCAGTATTCACCATCCCAAAAGAGGCAAGGAGGGGTGCCGGGTGATGAAAAGTCAGAGCCATAATCTCCCTCCTAAAACACACTATAGGCTATATACCTGCCTAATTGCAGAGGACAGAACATAATGCATCCGCATCCCTTATGAGATGTAGCAGCTGGTGTGTGCTTCTCTTGTGTATCAGGCAGTTCCAGGAAGTATTGAACACTAATGCACGGTCAGAGAAATAATCATAATCCTAATACATGCATAAATTGTGGCATGTGTTGTAACTGGTATTATGTGCAAGATTAATTCAGCTGAATATATATGGAAATTTTGTCATTATGGGAGCTTTGTTTTCTTTTGAAGCATTTGGTTATTGATGGGACTATTAGTCTGTCTCAGAAAGGCATTTTTTTCTGTTCCTTTGTTGGAGGCTCACGTGGTTCTAAAACATCATGTTCTAATTTGTTAAATAAATTTTGCCAAAGTGTCTTTTCCTCTGAGAATTCTTCATATCTTAACCTTGAGCCTTCAAATGTTTTTTTGCTCAGGGGTTCAAATACTTCTAACTGAAATTCTGTCACTTGCAATTTATCTAAGAAGGGACCACAGTTATCCCACAAATTCAAATTTCTTTGCTAGATATTGAGTATGAATGAGTTTTTATAGATGTGTTTCTTTTCACTGGGGAAGACAATACTCTAGGGGGCAGGCTTGGCCCATTTATGCTTTGAAAGAAGGATTTTCAAATAAATCCCAAACACAAAGTAAAAACCAAATAATATTTCAACTGCTTACATTTTCTTTGTATTCATAAATCATACAAATCAAAAAGTGTTGAAATTGTGAACACTTTAATTAGACTGCACTATACCAAAAATAAAGGTATCATTAAATTAAAGATAGTACAGCGATGGGGTCATTATGTCTTCATGGATAGACAAATAGCTTTTTCATTGGTAGTAGATAAATTCTGTGTTTAAAATTAATTCTAGATACACAGCTTTTTAAATTTCATCATTTATTGTAAGGTTTGATGCTTGTCAATCTGGTCATACAGTAACAGAGAGACTGCAATATTTTTTTCAATATATATTCAATAATAAAAATGTTGTTAAAGAATTTGCTGTAATGGTGCCAGCTCTCTCATAGTTTATATCCTGAGCCACCTGTGAGACATGATTTCAATTCTGTGTATCTTAATTTGTCTTGCACATTTTTTAACTGAAATGTGTTACCTCACTTTGGTGGGGCATACAAACCTCACAATAGAGAACGAGGGGTTAAGGAGCAGTTCTGGTAGCCCCACCCAGCCATATCTGCAAAGCCTGAACAAGCTGGAGGTGGAGTTTAAAAAGGGAAGCAGAGCCAGTCAGGGGAGGCAGGCAATGGAAGGGAGCAGACCTGAGCTCTGGGAAGTACTGGCCAGAGGCTCTCATTGCTTGAGGCCTGGCAACACAGACTACAAAGGAGAGACTGGTGACTCACTTGGACAGTCAGACTTTATTTGCGAGTCTTTAATTGACAGTGGGTACAAAGGGGACTTATGTAGGAAGTGATCCAGGGAGGCAGCTGCTTAGCACCCCAAGGTGCAGAACTTAGTTTCTACCTCAGTGAAGAATCCAGCTGGGGAAGACCCTGGGTGTTCAGGGGCCCAAACCCCAAGTCACTGAACTAATGTGAAAGCCCTGAAGCCCATGTAGAAGCTGAAAGACTTCTCTGTGATGGGCCCTTCTGTCAGTATACCCCGAAAGGCGTGGACTGGAACATGTGAGCTGGCTGGAGAACTGAGCCACAAAAGAAGGGACAACCCCACAAGACAGGATTATAAACTGAAAGCGAGGGAGACAACCTGCTGCACCCCTGCCTGACCACTAGACAATACTGGTGGTGTGTGCTCCTCTTTACACTCACACTGTAATCTGGGTTTGTTGTTACAGTGCTCTGTGTATGAGAGAGGGATGGGAGGTGATATTATTCCAACGGGTGTCAGTGCTCACTTTGTTCCACTTAAGATGCACTGGAAGGTTGTTCAAGAAAAACATGGAATCTTCCTTACAAACAACAGAGAGCCAGGTCCACAACTGGTGTGAACTAGCATAGTTCAGCTGAAGTCAGTGGAAATATGACAATTTACGCCAGGATCTGCTCAAATACTATGGTGATGAAGGTGGTAAAAGAACCTATGTAGAATAGAATAAAATCTGCCACAGAATTGCCAAGTAAATCCAATTAGTAGTATTTGGGTCCATTTCAAAATAGTATTCTCTCCTCTTCCCCATGTCCCCCCACTTTACAGCTTTGTAAAGTGGCAGATTGACTATTGCAAACTTTTTGGTCTGCTGCAGTGAACCCACATGCACTGAGTTGGTAACATCAGTATCTACTGGTCCGTGCTGGAGCAAGGAGTCTGCCTAAGGAGAAATGGAAGGTGTCTGTTCAGCATTGTACAATTTTCATTCCCCATATATAAAAGTGAAGCAAAAGAACAATTGAAAGAGCTGTATGCTATTGAGTAAAATCAGATTTAACTTTTCTTTGCTCCCGGACTGGTTGGGGGAGTGGTAAAATCACCATCTTTATGTGTACTGGGAGGTTTCAGCTGATTGAGGAGTTTGTGATCTGTAAAAGGAGGGATACAGGATATAATTCAGACATTGGTGTGAAATGTCTCCTTATTAGTGTGTTCATATGGCAATTTTGCTTCTATTTTTTTTCTTCTTCACAAACCCTTGCAGTTCACCGTTAAGGCATTTAGAGTCTCTGGACATTGGGTGAAATGATTAATAGCCTCTATTGATTTTTCAAAATGAGGAGATATAGTAGCATGAAGCAGGCAACAGCAAGCTTAATTTACCCATTATGCTTTCACGTTTGGAAAGGGTACTTGGAAATGACTATTTCTTTTGGAATGTCAGTGAATTTTGGAACATTAACAATCTTTTCATGTGTTTCTTTTAAAGGTGACCAGAGCCTCCAATTACATTTCTGCTACTGCTGAAGTTTCAATACAGTTAAGAAATGAGCAAATCCAATTTGTGAGGTTTTTAATGAAACATGGGAAGAAATAGTTTTGCTGTCTGCCTGTAGATAAATATATAGTTATGTATGTGTCTTGTGTATTAAAAGAGGTATACAGTGAAACTGTTGCACAATAGAGAATGCACATAGGATCATTTTAAAAAGACCTGTGATATTTAGAACGCCAATTAGTATTCTGCCAAAGGAACATTTTTCACTAAACATGTCCTAGTAAAGGTTTAAATGTCTATTAGTTAATGTTTAACTGATTCTTTTAATAGCAATGAAGTCTTCTGACAGTGTGACTTCCACATGAAAATTAGTCTGGTGTTTGCTCTGTGGAATGGGAAGAAACATCATTGTTAATGGTGGCCCATTAATTACCCTGGTGTCTTAATTCAGCTGCATTTGAGGGCAGTGAAGTGAAAATATCATAATCAATTTGGGTAGAAACTTCAATTAGAGGTATGTCAACATGTTGGATGTGCACCACAATGAATGTTGGGGAAAGAGGAATGAGAAGCTTCAGAATTATTGAGCTGGATTAAGCTGCTTGACCCACAGTTGTCAGCAGGAAGCTTCTGTGATTAAACCCCAACCAGCAGAAAAGCCTGTCACTGTACCGGCAATTATTGGTGTGTGTGTGTGTGTGTAACCCAGTTTAAAATACAGATCACATTATTCTGCTAAAATTCCATATACATTTCCCCCAGCTCCATCCAAAAATATCCAGCATAAATATTTGTCCTTTTTCTCTTAGTATTTCTTCCTTGCTGCAGCCAAATACATTTATTAACTGATAAATAAATTCAGCGGGCAAAATACTCATGAATTTCAGTAGTTCTACATTCTAATATTCTGGCTTTCTCCACAGGCTTCCTCCTGCCATACTCCCACAGAGAAGTACAGTGTTGATATCAATTGGAGTTTTGCCGAATGGACTGAAGAACTGGGCCTATATACATGGATTGGGAAAATAGAACTTGGAAATCCAGATCCGTCATGTGGATCTGAACAGAGTTTTGACCTAAGACTGCAGATGCAGAGTAAGCCAAAACAAACCTTCCCAAATAACCACTAGCCTTTTCAATGTGTGACACACAAACACTGTGGGTGAAATTCTGCCCTCATACATGCACACAGGTCCCATTGAAGTCAATTGACATCAGTGGTGGTACCATAATTTACACCACCGGTGGATGAGGCCTTGTGTGTAACTGAGTATAGAATTTGGCCAACTATTGTGTATCAGAAATAGACTTTAAGGTAGATTATTTTTTTTCTTCAAAAGTATTTCTACTTCTGTACTTCAGAGGTACTGATGGTCTGGCATTTTGTTCTAGGCTGAATTATTTCCCACTCCTAGACTGGTATCTTTAATTTCCAGTTCTCTTTATTTCTTAGCTTCTTAGATAAGAGAAGAACAAGATAGTGATTCAACTCTCCTTTCCTCAAAAAAACAAAACAAAAGGGCAGGAGAGTGTGAAAAGTACTTCAATCTATGAGACAGTAAACTTCTGTCATTATCTCCTCAGATGCCTTGGCCTTGCAGTTTCAAGGAATGTGAGGATCCACAGGCAAATCCAGTTTGGTTCCCATCAGTTCCATGGGATCTGATTAATCACCAGCCCTCTAATCTTCAACTAATCCACTCCCTTTGCCTACACAGGTCACATAGAGTGAGTCATGTTGCCATCTGCTCCTCATTGCAAAAATGCTGCTACACCCAACTCCAAAGGTGTCCAGGCATGTTACAAGGAGAGAAAAATTAACTCCACATAGATTTCTGCTGAGGGGTCCTGCCAAGTTGCCAGAGGACCATGTTACATAGAGTGGCTGCACTCTAGCTCCATTCTTTTTGTCTCCGTAGTCCTCCCCTCCCCCATACCCACCTGGAGGGCCTTCGTTGGAATCGGGGTGGAGCGTGGAGCTTGTCTCATAAGTGCTGCTCCATGTCTGTCTCCACTGTGAGTTTCGAATCCTTTGCCCAAGAAGGGATGGGAGGCCTTCAGCACTCGCAAAAGGGGAGATAACACCTCTCCGGGATGTTTATCTACCCCACCAATAATTTTTCTGCATGCGGGTTTGGCAAGCCTGAGATGAGGGGATGTGGTCTGTGGCATGGTCTCCTGCCCATTGGTTTCTTAGCAGATACCTGCACTGTACTTAATGCTTTTTGACAAAGCATTAACTGCTTATACCTTGAAGGGTAAAGCCCAAGCTTTGAGTAAAGCCTAAGGTAGTACAATTTTCTCAGGAGCCACATTAATCAGGATGGTCCTGGAGGCCAGTGACCATCTTCCTGACCTTCATGCACTATTGCACCAAGATCCCTGTGGATGACAACTTGTTCCCTAGTAGAGTCTAGGGCTTTGTGTAGTTTGCAGGCCTTGGCTTCTGCTCTTGGCACAGTTCCTCAAATCCTTCCCTTTGAGGAGACTATGAAGAGGAAACTCCCATGACAGGAAACTTATGGAGTTAACTGCTTACACTTTTTAACCACTTGGGGATTTATCCCCAGGTCTGGAACTGATGCCCAGCATTTGTAGTACAAATGACAATCTCTGAGAGAGACGGTTTTCTTGTACAATCCTATATGTTCAGATCAAATATTAGATTGTGCAATAATGAGTATCTCCAAATAAAATTCAATTTTACTATAAAAGATCAATTACTTATACAAATGATTATAGAACTGTATTAAACTCACATTCAAAGTAGGGTAAATGGTTGCAGGAAAAATGACCAATAATTCATGCACTGATAATGAATGTTAAGGAATGATATTTCAAAAGTGTACTTTGGAAAAAGACATTTAGGAGCTGAAGTTTAACACTGTGTAAAATTTTTCTCCATTTAACTTGGAGAGACAAAATTGATTCTTATGAGATTTCAAAAAGATCTGTTAGCTTTAAAATATATATAATGTATTGCTAACACCAAGTGTCCAAAAATCATCAACCAGGCCCCCAAATGATGAGATTGGTTTAAAAATAATTAGATCTCTTGATTCTAACATCTGCAACTTTAAGAAAAACATGAAATATAAATGAAACTCACTATATACTCATGAGAATTGGCAACACTGTATATATTTTACATGGTGTGATGCTTTGGGGTTCAACCCAGACCAGTAAGGGGTTGAGTTGCCACCTACCCTGCAGCTCCTTAAATGTTATGCTTCTGTGGCTCTCTTCTGTGGCTCACAGCCCTGACACAAACAGCCAGCATACATCTGTGCAGGTCACACTCTGGCTTCCACTGCCTAGTTGCTTTTTGCAGAGTGACACCCTACACCTCCCAGTCCTGAATTTTCCCCAAACTGTCTTGCTCAGCATCCAACCCTTTCGCTAAACATTCAGAAAACTTATTCAGTTTGTTGCTCCTTTTAAAAAAAACACACACCGCAACTCATTAATTTAATTGAGGTTGACAAACTCTCTTATTTCAATCAGAGCACTGAACTAGTTTATAGTAAAAGTAAAATAAGTTTATTTAATAAAAGGAAATAGGATTAAGTGATATCAAGTATGAGAAATAAAGATAGGAAGGTTTCCAAGCAACCAAAACTAAAAATATGCTTCTAAGACTAAACTTAATTTTAGCAAGTTTTCAATCTTTCCCTAAGCAGGTGTTTCACCTAAACTCAATTTCCAGAGACTTCAGTCCCCTTGGGTTGGAGGATCCAACATTCTGTGATTTCAAGGGCTCTGGCTCATTTAACCCCCTCCCCTCAAGTGATGGATACGAAAACAGCTTTCTGTTTCTGCTTATATCTCCCAAAGTTCATTGACCCTATTACAAGAGGAAGAAATGCATCCTGCTGTTCTTCCCTTTCTGTTAATTTCCCAGCTCCTTCCTGATTTGTATATAAGTGGGCTTTCCAATTTGATTCCATAATGCTTAATTTACATTGCAAACAGGTAGGTAGCTGCCTTCTCTCCTGTCAGGGAGAAAAGTCTGTGACCAATCACAGGGAAAACAGGTTAAGTATCCATAATTCCTTATGTTTTCGTCCATCCTCCCTGTAGAAGGAAAAGGCCTGGGTAGAGACAGTCGAATCATGGAAGTCAATGAATGGCTACACAAGTGGTGTCGGAGAGAAGGATCTCTGTGATTGGAATAACAGAGACTTGGGGGGATAACTCACATGACTGGAGTACTGTCATGGATGGATATAAACTGTTCAGGAAGGACAGGCAGGGCAGAAAAGGTGAGGGAGTTGCACTGTATGTAAGAGAGCAGTATGGCTGCTCAGATCTCCGGTATGAAACTGCAGAAAAACCTGAGTGTCTCTGGATTAAGTTTAGAAGCGTGAGCAACAAGGGTGATGTCGTGGTCGAAGTCTGCTATAGACCACCGGATTAGGGGGATGAGGTGGATGAGGCTTTCTTCTGGCAACTAACGGAAGTTACTAGATCGCAGGCTCTGGTTCTTATAAGAGACTCCAATCACCCTGATATCTGCTGGGAGAGCAATACAGCAGTACACAGACAATCCAGGAAGTTTTTGGAAAGTGTAGGGGACAATTTCCTGGTGCAAGTGCTGGAGGAACTAACTAGGGACAGAGCTCTTCTTGACCTGCTGCTCACAAACTGGGAAGAATTAGTAGGGGAAGCAAAAGTGGATGGGAACCTGGGAGGCAGTGACCATGAGATGGTCGAGTTCAGGATCCTGACACAGGGAAGAAAGGAGAACAGCAGAATACAGACCCTGGACTTCAGAAAAGCAGACTTTGAGTCCCTCAGGGAACTGATGGGCAGGATCCCCTGGGAGAATAACATGGGGCGGAAAGGAGTCCAGGAGAGCTGGCTGTATTTTAAAGAGTCCTTATTGAGGTTACAGGGACAAACCATCCCAATGTGTAGAAGGAGTAGTAAATATGGCAGGCGACCAGCTTGGCTTAACAATGAAATCCTTGCTGATCTTAAACACAAAAAAGAAGTTTACAAGAAGTGGAAGACTGGACAAATGACCAGGGAAGAGTATAAAAATATTGCTTGGGCATGCAGGAATGAAATCAGGAAGGCCAAATCACACCTGGAGTTGAAGCTACCAAGAGATGTTAAGAGTAACAAGAAGGGTTTCTTCAGGTATGTTAGCAACAAGAAGAAAGTCAAGGAAAGTGTGGGCCCCTTACTGAATGAGGGAGGCAACCTAGTGACAGAGGATGTGGAAAAAGCTAATGTAATGCTTTTTTTGCCTCTGTCTTCACGAACAAGGTCAGCTCCCAGACAACTGCAATGGGCAGCACAGCATGGGAAGGAGGTGACCAGCCCTCTCTGAAGAAAGAAGTGGTTCGGGACTATTAGGAAAGCTGGACGAGCACAAGTCCAGGGGGCCGGATGCGCTGCTTCTGAGAGTGCTAAAGGAGTTGGCGGCTGTGATTGCAGAGCCATTGGCCATTATCTTTGAAAACTCATGGCAATCGGGGGGGAGGTCCCGGACGACTGGAAAAAGGCTAATGTAGTGCCCATCTTTAAAAAAGGGAAGAAGGAGGATCTGGGGAACTACAGGCCAGTCAGCCTCACCTCAGTCCCTGGAAAAATCATGGAGCAGGTCCTTAAGGAATCAATTCTGAAGCACTTAGAGGAGAGGAAAATTATCAGGAACAGTCAGCATGGATCACCAAGGGCAAGTCATGCCTCACTAATCTAATTGCCTTCTATGATGATAACTGGCTCTGTGGATGAGGGGAAAGCGGTGGACGTGTTATTCCTTGACTTTAGCAAAGCTTTTGACACTGTCTCCCACAGTATTCTTGCCAGCAAGTTAAAGAAGTATGGGCTGGATGAATGGACTATAAGGTGGATAGAAAGCTGGCTAGATTGTCGGACTCAACGGGTAGTGATCAATGGCTCCATGTCTAGTTGGGAGCTGGTATCAAGTGGAGTGCCCCAAGGGTCGGTCCTGGGGCTGGTTTTATTCAATATCTTCATTAATGATCTGGAGGATGGTGTGGATTGCACCCTCAGCAAGTTTGCAGATGACACTAAACTGGGAGGAGAGGTAGATACATTGGAGGCTAGGAATAGGATACAGAGGGCCCTAGACAAATTAGAGGATTGGGCCAAAAGAAATCTGATGAGGTTCAACAAGGATAAGTGCAGAGTCCGGCATTTAGGATGGAAGAATCCCATGCACCGCTACAGACTAGGGACCGAATGGCTCGGCAGCAGTTCTGCAGAAAAGGACCTAGGGGTTACAGTGGACGAGAAACTGGATATGAGTTAACAGTCTGCCGTTGTTGCCAAGAAGGCCAATGGCATTTTGGGATGTATAAGTAGGGGCATTGCCAGCAGATGGAGGGACATGATTATTGCCCTCTATTCAACATTGGTGAGGCCTCATCTGGAGTAGTGTCCAGTTTTGCGCTCCACGCTACAAGAAGGATGTGGAAAAATTGGAAAACGTTCAGCGGAGGGCAAGAAAAATGATTAGGGGACTGGAACACATGACTTATGAGGAGAGGATGAGGGAACTGGGCTTGTTTAGTCTGCAGAAGAGAAGAATGAGGGGGGATTTGATAGCTGCTTTCAACTACCTGAAGGGGGGTTCCAAAGAGGATGGATCTAGACTGTTCTCAGTGGTAGCCGATGACAGAATGAGGACTAATGGTCTCAAGTTGCAGTGGGTGAGGTTTAGGTTGGATATTAGGAAAAACTTCTTCACTAGGAGGGTGGTGAAACACTGGAATGCGTTACCTAGGGAGGTGGTGGAATCTCCTTCCTTAGAGGTTTTTAAGGCCAGGCTTGACAAAGCCCTGGCTGGGATGATTTAGTTGGGGATTGGCCCTGCTTTGAGCAGGAGGTTGGACTAGATGACCTCCTGAGGTCCCTTCCAACCCTGATATTCTATGATTATATGATTCTATAGTGTTAATATCATGTGAAATGTATGCATTAATCACCAGTGTGTCACAGGTTTTCTTAAAAGACCTTACCCAATATGCTTTTATGATACAGTAATATTGTATACAATCAGTTGATTCAATTGCTTATCATGTGAGGTTCAGACCCTCTGTCTTTATAGCCTTTGAAATATATTCTTTTGAAGTTTATCCCCAGATAAAGTTTCTCTATTGCTGGGGTATAGACAGCATGCTGTCTTCTCTGCTTCTTAGCTTTGTTTACCTTATATGGAAATGTACCTTCATTATCTCTGCCTGATGACCAGACTGGTCAGACATGCAAACGCACATTCCTTTGTCTAAGGCAAACTGGGCTAATGCACTGCTTGCCAAACACATTATAAGAGTCTAATTTTAGCACATATTCATAATTCTTTATATCCACCTTATACAGCCATCATACAAGAGTATTGTCAGTTTTCCAATGACATATTATATGCCACCTTTTGAGTATATATCATGACAACCATGTGTTAAGTGTAGTGAGTATGTCAGGCCTGATAAAAGTTGCTGACACACAGAAGTGAATCACCAATGGGCCTCTATATCACAGCTCCCTCTGACTTTGATGCAATAGGATCAACCACCGGGTTCTCCATAGAAATCAGTTCAAAGACCCCCTGAACCCAGTTTCTAAATTTCCTGGTTTCCACTGAGACCTGAAACACAACTTGTGAATTACAACTAAAAAGGCTGTTCTGATATGTCTCACTTGGACAAAACTAAGAAATTGTATAAGACAGTGTTGCTTTCTTAGGTAATTTTCAAACTAAAGATGTATGGAAAAGTTCTGGTGAACTTCAGATGAGGATCCATTTGCTTAGATATTTCTCAGAAGTGATCTTTTATGCTTCATCCAACATTAGTCAGAGGAGAAAAATAATAAGCCAAATTCACTGGTGTGTTCTGGCTGCTTTGTACTGCTTTTGCAAAGCAATGATAAATGCTTTTTAACTGGTTGATTAAAGTGGGATTATAGCTGCTTTGTATTGTCTGAGCATCATAGAGCAGTCTAAACATACTAATGATTCTGGCATTCATTCAATTTAAAATGAAGATTCATTTATTAAAAATTCACTTTCCTCCCCAGACTATTGAATTTCAGATTCTACAGAGCCAACTCCTAACATAGTGAGGACTGTACTGTGGACAGTTTTGGTGGCCATGTATTAAAAATGATGTTGAAAACTTGGAGAAGGTGAAGAAAAGAGCCACAAAATGATTTGAGTGTTGGAAAAATGCCTCACAGTGAGAGACTTAAAGAGGTAAGTCTACTTAGTTTATCAAAAAAAGTTTGAGTGGTTACTTGATTATGGTGTAGAAGTACCACCAAGGGGGAAAAATACCGGGTACTAAAGGGTTCTTCAATCTAGTGGAGAAAGGTATAACAACAACCAATGGGTGGTAGCTGGAAACCATGCAAAATCACATTAGAAATTAGGCACACATTAACCACTAGCGCAAACTGTCAGTGGAAGTGGTGGATTCTCTGTCTCTTGATGTCTTCCCATCAAGACCGGATGCCTTTCTGGAAGATATGCTTTAGCCAAACACAAGTTATTGGTCTCAGTACAGAGGCTACTGGCGAAATTTAATGGCCTGTGATATACAGGAGGTCAGACATGTGATCTAATGGGTTTTAACTTGGGTTTGCTAACCCACATTAGCTAAATAGGGTTAAAATAGCAGCGAAGACATGGGAATTTGGCTTTTAACTTGGGTTAGCAGATCAAGTTCAATTCTATAGGGCAGCCTGAGGTTGAACTCTAGCTAACCTGAGGTAAAAAAGCCAAGTTACCATTATCTTCACTGCTATTTTATTTTGTTAGCTTCCTTAGGCTAGCTAGCCTGAGTTGAGTACACTTTTTTTTGGGTGTGTGCAGTCTAGACATACCCTATGACATAGCTCTCTTTGAATGTAGCCTTGACAATTTATAACAGCTAAGAATCTGGCACTGTATGTTTTTTATTCCTCTTTTGTAGCACTGGTTGAATATTTTTCATGGAAAATATATTTTCAATTTATTTCAATTTAATTAAACAACAACAAAACCACAAAATGGAAACTGAATACTAAAAATAAAAAAAAGAACAGTTTTGAATTTTTTTTCAGTTTTTCATTGGAAAGCCATAATTTTTTCATGGCAAATTTGAGATGAAAAGAGACACCACCCCACTAAATTTTGCATGAAAATAATTGGCATTTTTAAACCTGGCTCTGCTCTTTTCAATAATAATCCTGACATGCCATATGCATATACACCTCTCCCCCCAGCCCAGATATCTAGAGAACATAAACTACTGGACCTGAGAACATAGGAATGCACGGGAAAGAGTCAACTCTTGTTGGTTTTCAGTGGGAGCTGGATTGAGACCCAGTACTTCCCACTTAGTTTCCCATGTGTTTTCCACTACAGAGAACTGACTTTCATGCATCTTAAGGAAATATTTTCTTCCATGTACTGTATACAATTGACTGGATTTGCATTGTAGAATATAAAATTATTGTCCCTTGTGCTTAGAAGGTAACCAAGTGTGGATTACAATACCTGAAGTTGCACTGTGATACAGCCAAAGATACCAATGGTGCCTTCTTCAATTAATATCAGACACATGACTTGATCCCAGCCAACTATTAGACTGCCAATAGTTAAAAAGAATGCTTGGACCAGCTCGGAGGGCAATAGTGCAAAACTATTTCAAGTCTCTGATAATTGGATTATATATGCACCCTTGAATTGCCAATAAATATAATTGGCTAAAATTAAGCTTTTTTTATTCATGTCACGTAAGACATTAATAGAACATCATGAATGCTCTGGAGCTGAGCATGAGGGTATTTAACGTAGCTGTGCTGTAAAGCCATCATTGAAATGCTTGCAGCAAGGGTGAACCTCTGATATTTTGTCAGTTATTATTAACAAATACCAGAATGGAAATTGATGATCAGTCTTAATAAAAGAACTGACTGTGCAATTTACGTCAAGGCAGATTTAATGAAATACCTAATCCTTAAATGTACGTAATTAGATTTACATATTAATACCTCCGCAATTAGGAGTTGGTATTTAAAGGGCACACTTCCTGTTTCACATTTTTAATCATGCATCTCAAGTTTGGATTTTTGTTTGTTTGTTTTGTCTTTTTAAATTGCTGAGTTAAGGTAAACACTCTTGTTTGAAAGTTTTCAAGAATGTAGTTTGCTTCTCTGGAATGAAAAATATATATTTATTTTGGTTTGTATCAACTTTTTACTTGTTTTAAAGCTCTTCTCAGGCTCTGGGTGCCTTTGATACTAATTTCAAACATACAATCGAATAAATAGACTCTTCCAATTGCTGAAAATGTCCAAGCAGGAGCAATAATTTTAACAAAAATGAAGACCCCTACCACCTTAACCAGACTCTCACAAAACTCCCTCTCTCTGATATATGGATCCTACAATATCCTTTAGAGGTCAAATAACTTGAACTATGGACTATTTACATAGGTTTCAATCCTGCAAAGCCTTACACGTGTGCTTAATTTTATGCATGGTGAGTAGTTCCAACAAAGTCAATTGTCTATTTTTAAATTAGTAGGATTCTTTCTTGATGAATGAAGTTAGGTATGAGTGTAAGGCTTTGCAGGATTGGGCATTATAGACCATAAGATTTAGTAAATCCTGAGTTAAATTTACAACTGGACTTTTATGTATATTCCAAAAATGGGGGAATGATGATGCCTGATAACAGCCCATTTTATCATTTATTTTTATTACTAATAAGAACTTGTTAGTTTTTGTGTGTGTTTGAGGAGGATCTTTCTTACTCAAAACACATGTGATTAGGAAAGAAAGTAAATCATGAAATGCATATTAAATTGCATTGTTTTATTTCTAAGATTTCGACCCAAGTCTTGCATCCTTATTCAAGTCATAAGGTTTGCCTGAATAAGGAGATTAATAATCAAGAAATGACCTTTGCTACCCTTTTTGGCTACTCTTTTTGGCAGCAGTCCATGTTACTATCCTGAATACCATGTATATATTTGGTATTAGAAAGTGAGCTGTTGCATGGTGAATTCAGCGGTGGCCTTTGCACATGTGTGTAAGGGTTGAGAGATGATATAGGGCACTCTGCGCCCGTTGCCCCTAGTAATCTGTGCAAGAAGCAGCGAGAGTCTTGGTACTTGTACTCCATGCAGTGGTGCTACACATGCCAAAGGGGTCATGGCTACAGTCAGATTCAGTGTACCAATCTGAGGCTAGTGTTGGAGAGAGAACTCATTGCATCTCCAAAAGCAGCACAGGAACTGTTCCTCCCAGCATCTTTGGAGGAGTTCTGCCTGCATCTGACTGTTTGTCCTCCATTTGTCCTCCGCTAGTGCAATGTACCCAGAGGTGACAGTAAGCTAGTATGGTCCGGTACAGCATACCGGCAAGAGCCAGTATGCCGTGCCGGAGCAGACCAGCTTCCCCAGGCTGGCGATTTAAAGGGCCTGGGGCACCCCGCAGCGGCCGGAGCCCCTGGCCCTTTAAATCACAGCTGGAGCCCTGCCTCCACTACCCCAGGGCTCTGGCAGCAGGGCTCAGGTGGCACTTTAAAAGGCCAGGGGCTCCAGCCACTGCGGGGAGCCTCAGGCCCTTTAAAGCACCCCCCCGAGCTCCCCTGCTGGAGCACCAGGGGTCCCCACAGTGGCTGGAGCCCTGGGCCCTTTAAAGCGCTCCCTGAGCCCCCCTGCCAGAGCCCCGGGGTAGTGGTGACAGGGCTCCGGCAGTGATTTAAAGGGCCCGGAGCTCCACTGTGGTAGCGGTGGCCAGAGCCCGGGGCCCTTTAAATCTCCCCTGAGCCCTGGGGCTCCCAGCTGCCTGTGCAGCTGGTAGCTCCAGGGGTGATTTAAAGGGCCTGGGGTATTTAACACCTCCCCAAATTGGCTGTGATTCCTGGAGCCAAAATATAGTCCAGACTATATGATTTTACTGAATGAAAATCATACCCGTAATTCTGTATTTCTTGTGCTAAATGTCAATTTAATTTTATCAAGGTGTATTATTTTATCACACTAGTAGCCTTTACTAGAGGACATGGTTAGCAGGTTTTTTTATTTAGATCCAGTACTTTAGATATTTTATGAAGGCTTTTTTCTTTAAAAGAAGTTACATCAGTGACTGCAATGTTATTAATAATTCAGAACTTTGCATGGGAAATGAAAATAGACAAGCAATGCTTTGGTTGTGTTTACATTTTGCTGATCAATGAGTTTTCATGTGAAATGCTTTCTCATCAACTGACAAAAATGCTAAGGTCTGTAGTATCTATGTGGTACATCCACTCATTTCACTTAGGGAATGATATGAAATCAATTTAATTATGCCCCTGAGAAGCATAATAAAACTGGTATTTGTTCTATGTATGTAAATATAAAGTGTATGCATTTTAATTAAGGCTGTCAAGAAATTAAAGAAATTAATCATGATTAATCATGTGATTAAAAAAATTAACTGCGATTAATTGCACTGTTAATAATATAATACCATTTATTTAAATATTTTTGGATGTTTTCTATATTTTTCAAATATATTGATTTCAATTACAACACAATATAAAGTGTGCAGTGCTACTTTATATTTTTGATTACAAGTATTTGCACTGTGAAAAAACAAAAATAGTATTTTTCAATTAACCTAATATAAGTACTGTAGTGCAATCTCTTTATCATGAAAGTTGAACTTACAAATGTAGAATTATGTAAAAAAAAAAAAAAAACTGCATTCAAAAATAAAACAATGTAAAATTTTAGAACCTGCAAGTCCACTCAGTCCTAATTCTTGTTCAGCCAATCACTCAGACAAACAAGTTTGTTTACATTTGCAGGAGATAATGCTGCCTGCTTCTTGTTTACAATGTCACTGAAAGTGAGAACAGGCGTTCACATGGCACTGTTGTAGCCGGCATCACAATTTATGTGCCAGATGCGCTAAAGATTCATGTCCTTTCATGCTTCAAACACAGTCCAGGGGGCATGCATCCATGCTGATGATGGGTTCTGCTCAATAACAATCCAAAGGAGTGCAGATTGATGCATGTTCATTTCATCCTCTGAGTCAGCTGAAGGTTGATTTTCTTTTTTGGTAGTTTGGGTTCTGTAGAGCAGAGCAGGGGACATACAATTCTCTCACAAGGAGTTCAGTCACAAATTTAATTAAGGCATTATTTTTTTGAATGAGTGTCATCAGCATGGAAGCATGTCCTCTGGAATGGTCGTCGAAGCATGAAGGGGCGTATGAATGTTTAGCATATCTGGCACGTAAATACCTTGCAATGCCAGCTATGAAAGTACCATACAAATGCCTGTTCTCACTTTCTGGTGACATTGTAAATAAGAAGAGGGAAGCATTATCTCCTGTAAATGTAAATAAACTTGTTTGTCTTAGCAATTGGCTGAACAAGAAGCAGGACTGAGTGGACTTGTAGGCCCTGAAGTATTACATTGTTTTGTTTTTGAGTGCAGTTATGTACCAAAAAAAATCTACATTTATAAGTTGCACTTCCATGATAAAGAGACAGTACTTGTATGAGGTGAATAGAAAAATACCTTTTCTTTTGTTTATCATTTTTACAGTGAAAATATTTGTAATAAAAAATAACATACACTGATTTCAATTACAACAGAGAATACAATATATATGAAAATGTAGAAAAACATCCAAAATATTTAATAAATTTCAGTTGGTATTCTATTGTTTAACAGTGCAATTAAAACTGTGAAAAATTGCGATTAATTCTTTTGAGTTAATCGTGTGAGTTAACTACAATTAATCGACAGCCCTAATTTTAATTTTGTTTTTATCCTGTTCCCTCCATTATAATCTTCCCAATTCACCATTACATATTTGGAGTTAAGAACACAGGATGTTGACCTCTGTTTAAATCATTCTGCAGTTCTATCTGTGAGCTACCTATAGGGCACTGCTATGACTATATTGCTCCCTCACTTTTACACTGCGGTAGTTCAACTGGCACTGAGTGGAGTTTCACCTTTACACTGACGTAAGCAAGATCAGAATCTGACCCTGAGTACATCACTTCTTTGAGTTTTCTGATCTCTGGTCCTGATTAAAGGTGAGGGAGAAGCAGATGTTGGAATAGTGCAGGTCACCCTCAGAACTGCAGTTAATTTTGGCCAGAGACAATTTATAAAATATTCTAACTTGGCAACTGTAAATAATGAAGGGACTTTAAGGAAACACAATTTCCCTGGCATCACATACTTAGCAGAATCCTTCTTTCTTCATTTGAAATCCTGTTATGCAGCTCTGTACAGTAAGAGAAACCTTTCTGTTCCAAAAGAGGGAAGTTCATTAGAGAAGGTGGAAGGTTCACTCACTTTAGGAATAAGTTTAGAAAAAAATGGTTCTGGTCATTGTAGGTAACTGCTGTAGGGAACTATTGTTCTACCTATGGTTATTTATTGATGGCTGTGGAAAGACTGAATAAAGTGTGTCCTATAGCAAATGACCTCTTAGTTACCTGTCCTATTGGGGTCACATACTTGCTCAGTCATTCACATTTGAAAATGATCACCCTGCCAGACTGGAAAGGGGAGCAATGGTGGTGTGAATGTGCTGGGGGTGGGGGTGTGTGGCAGGGGAAAATGCCATGATTTACTCACTCCCAAGTATGGTCTACAAATAGTGCCTCTTCTGTGCAATGTGCAGTCCAGCTTCCTGGGGGTTGTCTTCAGGCTGATTTAGATGAGAAGCCCAGGGAGGAATGGGTTTGGGGCCAGTGGATCCCTGATTATGGAGCGCCACAGCCCTTTTCCCAACCCAAGTGTGTGTGTGGTGGTGGGTGGGGGAGGTGGAGATTTGGAGCCGCAACACAGTTGACTGCAGTTTATTGATCTTGCACTAGCATTTGCAGAGCAGCTCTGCTGTCACTCCATGCCCTGAAGGAAAATTTCTTCCTATCTCAGATTCCAGCTCCCCCGTCCATACAGAGCCAGTTGTTCTCCCTCTTTCCCCATCTATAGAGGAAAAAAACAGGTAGGATGGTCAGCTGTGAGTACCACATTTTGCTTTGGTTTCTTCATAGAATTTCACTGAACACATTGTTAATTTGTTTGGGTTTTTTTCATGTGCATTCAATTCTGATTATAATAATCTGAGTTTTGGCAAGAACTGACTGAACTCAGACTCTGCAATAAATATTTGTATCACACACCAATAAAAATATACTGAAATGGCATTGATTATATTGGCATTCTAGATGTCATCAGTTTAGAATCCCCAGATGATGCATAAATTAGAGACCTGAAATTGAAAATTAAATATACTATGAGAGATGTTAAATTTAATAGAAATACTTCCTGTTTGAATACATCTTTATTTTACCTCCAAAGTAAAAGGTAGAGAAAGATAGATCAATATTTCATTACTGGTATGTTCAGTATAACATTTCATAAATTGCCTTTGTTGACCTGGGCAATATATGAGGAGTCTGATCAGATTAAGTGCAGTGAATTAGATGCTTCTAGTTCTGATCATAGTGAACTTTATTTTACATTATAATAAAATTAAAAGATTGATCCAATTGGCAATTCTGTATTTAAAAAGGGTTCTACAGTGGAATAAGCAGACCAGTGAGACAGAAATAAACTTCTCTCTAACTGATAAGTGGCTTTTATACTAATAGCAAGTAATTTAACATTTTTATATCAGTAGTTTACCTAGTGGGAGAATTGGATAGAAGTTTAACATTGGTTATTAACTTATTTATAATTAATATAGTTCTACCTTTTTTATTCTTATGGATTTTGTTGTGATAAAGCTTCTTCTGAATGTCATTCACCTGGCACTGCTGTTGCTGCTGATTGCTGTATTGTAGTTCATACCATATGGTCAGTGATGGATGAGTTGTCAAACACATCAGAGCTTTCTAACAGGCTGTCAAAGTAGTTCGTTGTAAACTTGCTTGAGTAGTGCTGACCTGCAAGGACAGAAGACCTCAGCCATTAAAACCTAAGTACAGTTTTAGGGGGGGGAAAAAGAAACGGGGTCCCATTCTAAGTAAAAAAAAAAAAAACTCCTGCTAAAAAGGTCAAGTTATTGATTACACTTAGTCAAATAATTTATTCAAGGAATTTTGTGATGTTTCTCAAATTGAGTTTCCTTCCACTATTTTTCACTCATATTATATACACCCCAATTCAGCACGGTATTCAACCACAAGTCTAACCTGAAGCATGTGATTAGTCCTACTAACATCCATGTGACTACTCATGGGCTTCTAGTTAGGCATGTGTTTAAATATCCTGTTGAGTTAGGCCCAGAGAAAGGCAAAGTAAATCACAATTATATTAGTCAAAGAATGTATTTTATGAGTTTTGTGACTCTTTAAATAGGATAGTCAACAACTGCTTCTTTTTTCCTCAGTTTCAATACTGCTATTCCAAGCAGCATTAACTTGTGATTGGCAGAAATGTATACTGTGGTGTGGCAAATTTTAAATGTTTCCATAGATGTTTAACCATATAAGCACAAGCTATAAATATTGGGGGTTCATAGAATTCATCTCATTCTTCAAGGGTACAGGAAAAGTTTGCTATATTTTCATAAATACCAGGACTTCTGTATACCATACTGTGTACCACAGATGCTGCCATATGCATGGGGTGTAGTGCTGTACCTCTTCCCAGCACAGTGTCTTTAGTGAATCTAGCCATGGCAACAGAGAAATAGGGCTTTTTCTTGATGAAGAGATACAGGAATGGGTTCTAACTAGCATGATGGGTATTAATAATAGGTAGTTCTTATATCATGCTTTTCATCTCTACAGCTTAAAGACCTTTGCTTAAAGAGGCTAAATACCTCCATTTTACAAATTGAGAAACAAAGGCACATGTGATAAAGAGACTTGCTCGAGGTCACACAGAAGGTTGGTGGAAGAGTTAGGAATAGAATTTAGGTCTCCAGATTCTCACATCATTATTCCTCATGTGACCATACAACCTCTGCTTGATGCAACTTATTTGGCGTAGTAAAGTCAGTTCTTTAGCCTTTTCTGTGCCTATTTCTTTCGTTTTACCAGAGGAGCATATGGCTCTTTGCAATGTAAGTGATTCAGGCACTCACATATTTGATATTACAGCTAACTTTATAACTGTGGAACATCGGCAATATTCTGAAATCACATGGATGCCTTGTCTTTCCATATTACAGTCTAAGTTCAGGAGACCTGCAGACAAAGGGTTATGGAAAAACACCTTTGTGGCATAGGAATCCCTTTGGCATTTATTGAATGAGCACAGAAGTACCTAGGCATAAAGTAAGAAAAGCATCTTTTAATTTTTTAACTTGATTGACTTAAAACCTAATGAGGTGATTTTAATATATTTGGCTACTGGCAACAGTATTTAAATGAAGCACATAATTTGTTAAATACTAACAAATATGCTTCAGGCTGTAAAGCTAATACAATTTTTTGCTTCACTGGTAGCCTTGGAGGTATTAGATTTCCCCTACCCAAACTTCAACTTTTGCTGTAAGCAGGCCACAGGGGCAGATTTCATCAAGGTTGTCTAACTTATCATTTTTCAAAATACACAATTTTAATTTCTTTTTGCATGCTGGCCACTTTTTTCAGCTAATCCCTGGGTTCTATGTGTCTGTGCTATTTCTAATGCACCTATCAGTCTACGACCTTAGCTCAGAGCTATGGCCTCAAGCCCCATTTTTGCAGTCCTCTCTCATGCAAACTTCTCATTGAATTCAACACAATCCTGATACACTTCAACCATTTACACTGTTGTTGACATTTTTGCATTCCATTCAGCTTGGACAATGAAAGTTAAGGAGTCAGTTTCAGTAAGTTTCACTGTCCAGTTGTCATTCACTCTGACACAATACTATTGTCTTTAGCTTTTTAACAGTTTTCATTGAAAATAATTTTTCAAATGTCAGGAAAATATTTTTGTTTATATTGCGTTTTTCAAAACATCTAAGGACCTGTCTCTGCAATTCAGCAGGTGCAAGGGAGGAATACTATCAAAACCATACAGCAGAATCTTAGGGCTTGTCTACACTACCACTTAAATCGATGTAACGTACATCACTCAGGGGTGTGAAAAAACCAACCGCCCTGAGCGACATAAGTTACATCGACTTAAAGCGGTGTCTACACCACACTATGCAGGTCGGAGACACTCTCCCACTGACACAGCTTCCGCCTCTCACTGAGGTGGAGTAATTATATTGACTGGAGAGCACTCTCCCGTCGACATAGCGTGTCTTCTCCAGACACACTACATCAACTTAGTTGCATTGATGTAGCGCTGTAGTGAAGACAAATCCTAAGATGCCGTGTTGCTGCTCCTCCAAACTGCTGTTCTCACATGCAACTGGATTACTTCCCAGTATCCCTTTTAGATGTTCTTCTCTGTTCACAGATAGGACACATGATATTTTATGGTGTAGGTAGACCCTGGAAACAGCAATTATATAGCATTCATTTTTTAGGAGTGTTTTATGAATATTGGGTTGGGTTTTTTTTTTTTTACAAATTGGATGATTCATAGTGCTCCAGACAACTCACTTTAATCATACTAAATAAATAAAATTGTAGAATGAGGAAGGTTGAGTGGTGGATTTTATTTTGCAGGGAGTTGAGGGATTTTCTTTTCATGTTAAATATTGGTATCTTTTTATAAGGACTGTAAGGTGCATAGAGTTTTTCACATGCACTTTTAATACATTGAAGTAAACAACTAGTTGTGCATCTGTGGGTATCTTGATAGCTGTTGTTAAGAAGCAGGACTTGTTCACGTGCACTGGTAGTGAATGACCATTGAAACAGTATCTCCAGTGAATATGTGCTTGGTTTTTTTTAAAAAAAATTTACAAAATGTTGACCAGTTCCTATGAATTTCAAACATTTTTGCAGCCAACATTTTGCCAGGGAAAAATGGAAAATACCATATTGTTCCAGTCAATACAAATATAAAGCCATTGACATACAAGACATCAACAATTGCTACTTTATTCTCTCTCAAATACACAGAATAAACTGTTCTTTCAAGACCCTTTTAATAAATTCTTTGACTTCTGCCATGGAAGTACCACTGCACAAAGGGAGCCCTAATTGAAAGGGATGCCATCAGGTAGGCAGTTTTGGCTCACAGTTGTGATTTTGTGTGTCTCTACAGAGCCAGATGTCGTTGATTCCTCTACTATGCCTATGTGTTCTCCCCTTTCCAAGCTTCTGGTCCAAAGCCCATAGACGTCAATGGGACTCTTTCAATCGGCATCAAAGGGCTTTGGAGCAGGCACCGAGGAGGTAGTGCAGATCAGAAGCTAATGCTGATCTGAGCTGCATTCACTTCCTCACTTTTGTGCAAACACCTGTCTTAAGGGCTTGTCTACACTGGCAACATTAAAGCACTTTAACATGGTTTGTGTAGTCACAGGGGAACATTGGGAGAGAGCTCTCCCAGCGCTCTAAAAACCCACCTCCAGAAGGGGTGGACCTCGTGCACTGTCTACACTGGCGCTTTACAGCGCTGAAACTTGCTGCGCTCAGGGGGGTGTATAATTTCAGAGGGGAACATCCCATATAGAGCAACTGCTCCCGGGTTTCGCCTCTCAGGCAGACTCTGAACCTGAAGGGGGCCCAGCCTCTGGCCTCTGGGGGAGGAGGGGAGCATACAATGTTGCATTCATACTCCCACTTCTGACAATTTTGACTCCTGTCCCTAGAATTTCCTCTCCTTTCCTGTCTTCACATCATACAGCAGAAAGAAATGGCTGGTCCTTTAATATTTAGTTTCATGTTAGTCTACTCTCTAGTGGATGTTTGTTACCATGAAAGTGAATGTGTTCATGACATACTCATGCACACAGAACATTCAGCAATTCTTTCAGAATTTTGTTTGATTAGGAAATAAAGACTGGAGGCTTTTAAATCATCTGTTACGTGTATATTAGGGAAGCAGGAATGGTAAGGTGTGGGGCAGAATGGAGGGTAAGGTGCTACCAGTACGGATGAGGTGGGTGAGTGGATTTGGGGTGCTGGGGAAATGGTGCCCTGTACCCGGAATATCTGATGCATCATACCAAAATATTTAGGGCCAAGGCTAGGAATTGCATCAAAGTTTGGACAAACCAATTTAAATGAAAAAATAGTGCACAAAAATGTAAGAGAAACACTAAGATTCCCAGAGAGATTTAAATAGCCATTACAGGGAACTTGAAGTGAAGCCAAACACTTCATAATGGCAGGTTAGCAGTTTTGAGTTTTTCAATAATTAAAATAAGCAACAAGTCAATTTTGGAAATAGAATCCTGCTCTCTTCTGGGTGGAATAAAATCTCTCCTCCTTTCAATCCCTCGAACTCTCATGACCTTCCTATAGCACAAACATTCAGCTCCAGGCAGAATTTTGCAGTGCAAAGTTCCCATAATCATATTCTGTCCTCTTGCAGGCTGAAGAAAAATCTGATTTTTAGTAAAACATTTCCTGGGGAAATGTGCGTAGTGATGGTCTCAGACCTCCCTCCAGTCCTCTCACCTTTTCCCCTGACACCAAAATGACTTTTCCTTTGGGAACACATAAATATGCATTTCATAAAGCCTTGCTATAGCTCTCAGTTGGAGTGGAGCTGGAGAAAGGAAACCTCCTGATCAGTATTTAGAGTGACGTGAACTTTTTTGAATTGCTGCTGTAATGTAGGATCTGTCCAACTTTTAAATTGTATCATCTAACATGCCTCTTTACTAACTATAACAACAGATTAAAAAAGCACAAATGATTTTAAAAAGTCAATATACAGAGATATTTGAAGGAAACCCCAGGGAGGAACTGAAGGATTGACAGAGAAACTGCAAATAGAAGTTTAAACACTACTTCAGAGCTTTGCACAAATATTTCTTGTGAACCCAAAGTGCACCCTGAATTTTGGATGTTAAAGCAATGCAGGACTTGGGGTTATGTACAATGTATTACTTCTGATGCCATTTGTTAATGGTAAACTCTCAAATCTGTTGCAGATATGCAACCAGATCAGTAAATAGGTAAGAGCATAGGGAGGGGCAAGACTGATGTCTGGCTGAGTAATGAAAATGGATCACAAGTTGCTTGAGTACTGGTTAATAAAAGCATTGCTAAGATTGTAGTATTTTCCCAATAAGCAAATGGGAAACAGCCTGTAACTGTAGCAGTTTGAAGATATTACATTTCATAGCGGCAAACTCATTAGAAAAACTGAGTTGGCATTGTCTAACCCTGCAGCCCCTGTTCCATAACTCCTTTGAACAGAGCTATGGGTTCAGATTAAACAAGAACAGGCCAATGGTCAAAATTTACTGGAAATTTGTGTGACATTAAAAAGGTAAAAATAATAAAAAACTGACACTCTTTTTTTTTTTTGGCTTTATCAGTGTGGGATCCTTGACTGTGAAATACACTTTCTGCTTTAGCTGGGAATTCAGGTCAGACCTGCAAGGTCTAGATCTCCCAAGGGTCATTTTGGCAGCTGGGAAGAGCTGGATCATAGACAACCTTTGTCCAAGCCTCTTTTTCCTGCTTATGCTACTTATACTGATGGCTGTAAGGGGAAGAGGATGGTTTAGACCTGCTATATTTTCTCTAAAAGAAAAGGAGTACTTGTGGCACTTTAGAGACTAACCAATTTATTTGAGCATAAGTTTTCGTGAGCTACAGCTCACTTCATCGGATGCATACTGTAGAAAGTACACAAGATCTTTTTATATACACAAACCATGAAAAAAATGGGTGTTTACCACTACAAAAGGTTTTCTCTCCCCCCATCCCACTCTCCTGCTGGTAACAGCTTATCTAAAGTGATCACTCTCCTTACAATGTGTATGATAATTAAGTTGGGCCATTTCCAGCACAAATCCAGGGTTTAACAAGAATGTCTGGGGGGCAGGGGAGGAAAAAACAATTACCTATTTCCCCTTTTTTTTTCCTCCCCTCCTCCCCCCTCAGACGTTCTTGTTAAACCCTGGATTTGCGCTGGAAATGGCCCACCTTGATTATCATACACATTGAAAGGAGAATGATCACTTTAGATAAGCTGTTACCAGCAAGAGAGTGGGGTGGGGGGAGAGAGAACCTTTTTGTAGTGGTAAACACCCATTTTTTCATGGTTTGTGTGTATAAAAAGATCTTCTGTACTTTCCACAGTATGCATCCGATGAAGTGAGCTGTAGCTCACGAAAGCTTATGCTCAAATAAATTGGTTAGTCTCTAAGGTGCCACAAGTCCTCCTTTTTCTTTTTGCGAATACAGATTAACACGGCTGTTACTCTGCAACCTATATTTTCTCTAAACCACTAGGAGCTTTACAATGAGGAAATTCTCCTAGCTGGCCAAGTCTGCTGGATTTCTGCCTCCTTGTATGCCAATTCCTTCCTAGTTTTCCTGTGCAAGTGGTGCCTCCAAATGCCTCTCTTTACATACTATCTCCTTACATACAGAGGGGTATCCACTCGGGAGAGAGACTCCAGGGTCTCTCTCTCCTCACTGGCAGAAATAAAATTAGGGAAGGCGTCTGCTCTGCCTAAGATGAACCAAGGGACAATTCCTCTTCTTTCACTTTTCGGGGTTGCACTGCTCCAAATGTTCCCCCAAACTTGGCGTGTTTTGTTGCAGTGTTTTGATCCCAAACGCTGCAGAAAATACTTAATTTACTTTTAGAGTTGCTACCAAAACAGACAAAAATTTTAATTTTCAAGAGGGAAATGTAAGTTAAATAGCATGCTGTTTAAAGTAGAAAATCCCTTACACAAAAGCTTGGGGAAATTTCTCTTTAGAAAAGAAGAAATGCTGGACAAATCTACCAGAGGCATCTGGGAACTGAGATGCATACAAGGAGGCTCAGAGAAATTTCATTTTTGGTCTGGTATGAGCAGAGAAGAAAAAAGCAATCTTATTTCCAAATATGAGATATTGAAATTTCACAGGAAAGACAATAGAAAGAACCATTGATTAATTATCTAGCACTGGTAAAGAAAACAAGTACACAAGCTTCTTAAGCATATTTGAATTTCATAAATAGGATTATATTCCTTTGTGGCACTCTAACTCAGAGTTTCCTGAAGTATCTGTATAAGAAGATGCAGGCCTGGAGTAATAATTTGATTGATAAGATGAAACAATGTTCTGAAATCCTGATATTCTTTTAAAAAAAAAAAAGGTGTGTGTGTGTGTGCGTGGGGCGGGGGGCGGGAGGGGGAGGAAGTTCTAGTAGTGTGTCTTAGCATAACATACTAGAATTTGGTAAAAAGACTACAGATTGATTCTCCAGTGGCTCACACCTTGTGTGTTGATTTATATAACCATAGGATGGGTGTGAATGGAGAATTCCAGTCTGGTAGTATTTCATTCCTACCTTGAGCCCTGTGAGTTAAAATAAAACGTGAGGATAGCCACTGAATGAGTGGGCTATGAGGAGAAGCAGGTAAAGTTGGCCCTCCTTTGGCTGTGGTAGATTTCAGAAATTAATTGATGTGAGTAAATACCTTGCTATCCTAACTCAGGGCCTGATTCAGCTTCCTTTGATGTCAATGGTAAAAATCCCATTGAGTTCAACGGGAGCATGATAGCATCCTCAGTTCTCACGCAAGAAAAATCTTCTGTTAAAGGGCCAGATTCTGCCATGCTCACCTATGCTGAGAAGTGATGTCAATGGCTCTTTTTAGGTTGTTGATACCTGATTAGATCAGCACTCTATCTATTCCAGCTTTCTGTCTCTGGCAGTAGTCGGGATCAAATGCTGCAGAAGAAAGAAAAAAAAAGAACAATTATGGTAAATTCTTTCTAACATGCTCCTCCAGTTAGTGGGTGCATTCTATATTGAAGCCATGGGGGTTTATATCCCTTTTAAAGATATTTTTTATACTGTCTAATTTAACTGTGGCTGGCATTATCCATATAAATACACCTTTTTAAAAATTCTACTGAGTACTTGGCTTCATTGATATCCTGTGACAATGAGTCCCACAGGTAAGTCACTTTTATTGTGATTAGAACTTGATAGAAAAGTTCATATTCATTTTTATGATGGGAATTTACTTTTAGAATACCTTTACTGCATTTTTATATAGTCTTACCTTTTGTCATGTCCCTTACTATTACCTGCCCATAATTCTTTGGAACATACAATCCAATGCAATGATTGAGAGCTTTTTGAAGAGCTTTTTGAAGGTAAATTTAAATGATTATAAAGAGAGACTTCCTCAGAAAGGAAAAGATTTGTTTTATATGATATTAGTTGTGTGTGGATCTACATGTGGTGCTTCAAGAAATGATTTGGTATGGCTGTCATCCGAGTTCCCAGAGATGTTATTGGTCAGCAGATCCAGGAACATCAGGGACACTAATATCAGAAACAATATGTCTTCCTCCCAGTCCAAGGAGGATCATAGATTTCATTTATATTTCACTGTGGGTTTTTCCCTCTATATTGCTATCATTTATAGAATGATTTCTGAAATGTTTTAGGTACTACTTTACTAAACTTTATTTTTGATTTATAGTCACCCTGTAATATGTTTCTTACCTCTGTCAGCTCTCTTACAAATAATATAATCCCATTTACCTTCATTCTCACAGCTGATTTGAGCTGTCATTTATGTTAAGCCTTCCAGTTAATCAAATTTTGTATTTAATACTTTACCTTAATATCTGCAAGCAAAAGGTTTACTTTTATTTTAATGTCAAAATATCAGGCTTATGTAGATCTTTTGAAGGATATACACCACCTCCTACCAAGCATATAGAACAGAAATAATAAGTGTAATAAAATAATAATTAATAATTAATAAAACAAATCCAGTACCATTGATGGAAATTTCCAGCTGTTTTCAATTAAAATAATCAAATATAATGAAGGGGTTTGAAAGATTTAAACAAAAAAGATTACCTAATTAGCTGTATGGATGTGAAATTGCACCATCAGGTTTACAGATGTAAGGCAAACATATAGGCTGTTTTGTACTAGATTGGAATTATATGAGTATTGTAATTTACTATGTAATATTTTAGTGGGGGCTCAGTGAAAGCCATCTGCAAATGTTTTACTATATCAATAGAAGAGAAAGCATGAGTGCTAGTTATACACTTCTTTAATACACTAATGGAATACTGTGGCAGAAAAAAACACAAAAGTCATTTTTGGAGGAAAAAAGATTATTTGGGGAATTTGGAAGTTACTGGGATAAGTCATTCCTAACTTTCAGTAACAGGTATAATAGCACAAAACTTAACAAATCCTCAGAGCTGAGACTTCAGTTCAAAAGGTCTCAGAAAACTTTTAAAAAATCAGTGAATAGGTACATGGAACACAAAGAGCAGGAAATGGGAGTGCTAGTTATTGTGCTTAAAAAAAACAAAGATTAAGAATCAGCATTGATTAGGTCTCCAAAGAACCCCTGCCATTTTTTAAAAGTTTCACTGTGAATACTGTTAGGTAGGGGAGCATGAACTCTGTTAGATTTTTTTACATGTTCATACTGTGTGTTCAGTCTCACTATTCAATTAAGTGTGAAGGTTTAAGATTTTCCCTCTCCAAATGGGGAACAATAAGAGAGTTGTACCACTGTACCGATACCAGTAGAAAATACTTGTATAGTTATACTGGTATAGTTAACATTGCAATTTTTGTGTGTAGACAAACCCATAGAGGCACAGCACAGAACTCACAGCCCAGTGGGATTGGGGAAGTGGGCGGGCGCCACAGGCTAAGGTGACTTTAAGCCACCTTTGTGTCCTCCCAATGCTAGGCTGCTCCTTGGCCTAATGTAGATAGCCCATAATGCTTGTCTAAGTTGCCCCAGATGCCTATGGGTCACAGCGCTGCATGCTGCTTCCCCACTCCTGCTCTATCCTAGGCATGCCCCCTATACCAGTGCTTACAAGGGGGTCTTAGGAAGTCAGGCTGTCAGCTCTCTTCCTCAGTTCCTGCAGAGGGTGGGATAACCCCTCCTGGCTGGATCTGGGGCTTGTAGACCCTCTTTAAGTTGCTCTGGCCCTTTTGCCTGGCCTAAAGAAGCCATCATGGTGGTAAGGATCTCACCCACAGCTTCAATCAAGAAGTAAAATAGAAATTTAAAATTAAACATTTAAAAATGGATACTGTGCTACAAGCTGCCGAGAGTAGGTGACAGACAGCAGTTACTAATATTCATATTTACAATATCGCCTATTGTCACTGCAACAAACTATATCACTACAGCAAGACTATATTTCTCAAGGCAATGCTGAGGAATGAAATGAAAAGCAAAAAATAAAACCTGCCTTGATCACAGGTATTGGTATCAACAGAAACATATTCCAGGTTTCAGAGCAGCAGCCGTGTTAGTCTGTATCCGCAAAAGGAAAAGGAGTACTTGTGGCACCTTAGAGACTAACAAAAGCTTATGCTCAAATAAATTTGTTAGTCTCTAAGGTGCCACAAGTACTCCTTTTCTTTTTGCAGAAACATTATTCAAACTCATGGGATTCACCAGTATGCTTCTTCCTATATACAGTGTTGTGTGATAAAACTAAGATTTTAGGAGAGCACACTGCTCCCTCATAACAAACATGTATATAGTTGCTTCCTCCTCATTACCAATTCTATCATTTGTGTTAGCAAATTTGGATGCAGAAGCATAGTCCAGAATATAAAGGTCTTGCTGTCATGAGTTTACACCTGTTTTAGCTGGGAATAATATAGCTTTAACTGAATAGATTTGTAAATATTCAGCCAGATCCTGCTTCCACTGAGGTCTGTGATAAAGCTGCCAAAGAG
Organism: Eretmochelys imbricata; assembly: GCF_965152235.1. Lineage (NCBI taxonomy): Eukaryota > Metazoa > Chordata > Testudines > Cheloniidae > Eretmochelys > Eretmochelys imbricata. The sequence continues at coordinate 78,985,812 of NC_135578.1, forward strand.
TCTAGCTACAGCAAAACTACACAACTGGCATCAATGCAATGATGATCAGGCCTGTTTCCTGTATTTATGTCCCTAGATCACCTGCTTGCCCTTTGTCAATGTGTGCCCCACTTAATGTCTCCCAATGAGAATACTGCAGTGCCATGTACTGTGAAATTAGTGAAGTCACGTTTTTTTCCTTAAAGGAGAATGTCTTTTTATAAAAGTTAATGGTAAACATATCAATGTGGCCCACTTATGTTCATGACAAGCTATGTCTTTTTGTCCTTTCTTAGTTGAAACTCGGAGTGAAGTAAATACCAGAGGATCAGACTGCAAATCAGTGCTAGATTCCTCCCATTGTCTGAGACTTGGATAGCTTTAAAACCTTTTTATCCATACATTGATAATCAGCACCCATAATAATAAATCAGTAATGTCACCACCACTTTGCACTTAATGCCTTCTGCAAAAAGACCAGAGGAACAGATTAGATGTCTTTGTGAGATTTCCCTTTGTAGAGCTTGCTGAGAAGCATCCCACCAGACAGTATGGGGTTGGGGACTGAGGAGCTGGCACAGGCATGAAACTTCCCAATCCCGTGGCTCCAGGGAAGGAGGATACATCCTACATGGATGATTGCACCTCTGCACCATTCTGCTGGTATCCCTGCCTCTGCAAGAGCCTTGCAACCATTGGATGAGTCCCCCTTCAGTGGACTCCACATGTTGTTTCAAACAGCCACATGGTCTGGGCCTCCTTCATAGAAGGGAGGTTCTCTTTTCTCTAGCTCTCCAGCGTCTGTAGGGTTTCTAGAGGGTGCAGCCTTATACCAGAGGGACAGTAGAGAAAAATATCTGCAAGGGGACCCTGGCAGGGCATCTCTCACCTCCTTCCCCTTTATTCTCCTGCTGTGAGGCTTTCCTTGGAAGGAAATTATATGACTCAAAAGCTTAATATTAAGTTGGAATAAAGGGGGTTAGCAATTATTAAATTAAGCAGCAATCTGTATGTATATCCCTATTGTTGTTTAATAATGTTAGTGGCATTATTTTCTATTGCTCTATAAATATGGAGGAGAAATGGCTTTGTTGATACATTTTAAATAAGGTAAACAGCTAAATCTGATTTTGGATATAAAATACTACTGAACTGGTGCTTCTTATGGCTTTTCTGAAACTGTTGCAAAAAAAAAAAAGGTAAGTGAGAGGACAAATTCTGAACAGTTTTCATGTTTTCGAATTGATTTTTGTATCATCTTCTAGAAGTACCCAATAGCATCACTGTGATAATGAATCACTTTCATTATTATCACAGTCACACGCAGATGCTCCAGTCAAGATCAAATCTCATTGTGCCAGGTGCTGAGTAAACATAGGTTCTGGTTATGCAAAATATTACATGTGTTTAACTTCATGCATATCAGTAGTCCTTTTAAAGTGTTTGTAGGATTGGACCTCATGCCTGATCTGGCCAGCAATTATTACTGAATGTACTATTTGCTATCATGAGTAATCAAGTAGAAGCCAGTGGAGTTATTCAAATGACTAAAAATACTCAGATCTGTAAGAGTTTTCAGGATCAGGTTACAAAATACAATACAGTCTCTGTCCCAAACAGCTTATAAATGCTTGACAAAGCTCTGGCTGGGATGATTTAGTTGGGGATTGGTCCTGCTTTGAGCAGGGGGTTGGACTAGATGACCTCCTGAGGTTTCTTCCAACCCTAATCTTCTATGATTCTATGATAAATAGATCTATTAACATCCAGTAGAAACCTCATGTTACAAGGTTTTATATCATGGCTCATAAGGTTGATGCATAGAACTCTTGTGGTTAGCCTGCCTTTTTAAATTTTGTTTAGTAGCTTTTGATTTAAAAATCATGGTGTTTGTTTTGTTTTATTTTATTTAAATATTTTTGATTCTTCAAGCAAATCTTAAAAACAGAGCCAACATTTTCAGCAAAGATCTAGTGATTTTGGGTGCTCAAACTGAGATATCTTCAAGGTGGCTGATTTTCAGAAAATACCTCTGAAAATCAGGCACTCTTAGGATATCCCAAATGGGGCATGCAAAAGGAGTATTTTCTTCTGAACATATTAGGTAATGGTCATAATTACTGGAAAAATAAGTTTTAATTTTTTGAAAATAAGCATAGTAGGTCGTTTTCAGTGACCATAATAAGAATTAAAAATATCTGATTTTGTTACAAATGATATTTAGAAATAGCTTCCTGTGATGGGGTGTCTGAAGCCTGAAAGGGTGAATTAGGCCAACTAATCTATAGGCTGCACCTGGAGGAAAGCCAGGGATTGCTGAAGCCTAATTTGCTGATGAAGCTTGCAATGAGGGAGGGGCTGCAGGGAAATAGGTTGTAGTCTTTCCCTAGGAGTAGGGAGGTGTGTTTGAGGCTATGATTTAGTAATCTGAGATTCCTCCCTGGGAGGAGAGAGTTTGAGCTGGTACACCCAGAGAGGGAGGAGCAAGAAGCTGTAGGAAGGAGTTCAGGGAAGGAGCAACAAGGGCTGAGAGAAAGCAGGCCAGGTAACAGGGTCCCTGGACTGGAACCTGGAGTAGTAGGCAGGCCCAGGTTCCCCCACTGGGGAAGTGGCACCATCAGGGAGAAGGCTGCCTGAGACTGTTAGTGTGGAAGAACTTTGGATAACCCCCAGAAGGGGAAACCGTGTAGTGACCTGGCCAGAGAACAGAGTCACAAAGAGGAGGCTGCAGTTCCTGGTGCCAGAGGGGCCACAGGGTGAGACAAGAGGAGTGAAGACTCTACCAGAGGACGGTGCAATGCCTGACAGAGCTAATCCCCAGGACGGACAGGAGGAGGCGCCACCTCTGGTGAGTGGACCCTGTGACACTTCTATTTTAAAAATCTGAACTGGATGAATGCCAGGCTTTTGCTTTGAGAATTTTTTCTTTAAATTAAAATCTCCCATAAAAATTTCTAAAAATAAATAAAAATAATCAGCTATATCCTAAGCTGGTTTGAACTGTTGTAGTTTTATTGAAGTCATTTTACATGAGCTGAGCATCTGGCCCATCTGTGTTACCAAGTACAAAAGAATTAGGCATTATTTTGCAAAATTCATTCATTTTACAGAATGTGATTAACAGAAAGCAGGAAAGAGAAATTTCCCCCTCAGTCTTAATAACTTAATAGAGTTTAAGGCCAGAAGCACCCATTAGATCATCTAGTTTGACCTCTGGTATATCTCAAGCTACTAAATGTCACCCAGTTACCCAATGTACTGAGCCCAATAATTTGTTTTTGGCTAACCTGTACTTACAGAAAGGCTTAATCCCTCAGGTTAATAATCAGATCCTCTGGCACAGTGGGGCTGGGATTTGGATTCTGAACTTTTGACGTGGCAGGCAAGGATCTTACCTCAATGCCTGAAAGCCATCTCATAACTAATAAGGGAGAAAAAAAACTTCAGACAATAGGTGAAGAGCAAGTTTTTGTTATATGGAATGTGGGATTTTAAGATGTATTCTTATTCCAATTGAAGTCAGTAGCAAAAAGTCAACGGTGCTGGGTTGGGCCCTTAAAAAGAAGGCATTAGTATTTACTATATACTGGCAGTGAAATGATGGAGGGCACTCCCTTCATTAGTGCTGCTGAACAAGCAGAAGAGGAAACAGCACTTACAGAAATTCTTTGGTTTTACAAGATGGAAATCCTGAGATGTGTCCCGCTTCTGGGAGGGGTGAACATGCTCAGCTTCTGCCACATCCCTCCTTTGATTTCCAGCTTCTTCACACCAGAGGTTTTCCTAGCTTTTGCTCTCCTCTGAGTGTTTGGCTCATGAGGAGGACTATGATAAACCCAAGAAGACAAAGAGGCCTATTGAGATCTATGGGGGAAAAGCACTATATAAGAGCTAAGCATAATAATTATTGTTTATTAGGTCAAGAGTAGAATATTTCCAGTAGCCTGTGGGCCAGTGGATAGAGAACTGGAAACTCCATTACCAGCTTTGCCACTGATTTGCTATGTGACCTTCGCCAAGATTATATCTTCTCTTTGTACCTCTGCTTCCTCTTCCACCCTTTGGCTGTCTTGTTTAGATGGTAAGCTGTTTGGAGCAGGGACTGTTTTACTATGTGGCATTGAATATTTGCTGAGCTAATATATGTCACATTCTCAATAACAATATGTATTATTCACACTACATATTATTAATAAGCATTAAGAATATAATATAAATATAACATTATAGTGCGTCTATATATGCCTAGAAGTTACATCTTTCTATATTCTGGTTCACTTATGCTAAGTACTCCACAACACTTGACAAAGCTGAAGTCAGCTTTGGCATTAGAAAATAAGCAACTTGTACTGGGGCAGAACATTAATTATTTGCCTTTGACAAGCTGGGAGGTACTTTCCGGGCCTAATACCTGGAATCCATGTATCCAGAACAAAAAGATAAGGGGCAACTCTGGTATCAGAAAAACAAGGTAGAAAGATGATTGATTAAATCTAGCCTCAAAGGATGCATGTGGTACCTTTTTATTTGTAAAAAGGATAGCTTTAGGGACTTTGGAAGCATACCTTCTGTGTAAGGTGAATTTAACAAGCTGTACAATACTTCTTGGAAACAGGCATTGTATCAAACGGGCATTGTAATGGACATTGTATTGTATTCTCTACTATACTCTTACTGATTTTTAGCAATAAACCTGACTGATATTGGTTATTTGGTCTTTTGAATGTATTTCATACCGAACCAAAGTGTGATTAAAGAACGGACACTAACATTTATCAACTGTGTTTATACAGTGCCTGGCCAAGATTTTCAAAAGTAACTAGTGGTTTTGCGTGTCCAACTGGAGACACCTTAAAGGGGCCTGACTTTAAGAAAATGTTGTGCATTCACTTCTGAAAAGCAAGACTCTTATAAGGTATCTCAAATTTGGCACCCAAAGTCACAGTCACAAATCTTTGCCCCTATCTCAGTGGTGGCCTCTAGGTGCTATACTACCATTAACAGGCTGTCATGTCTTGAATTCACTCCTGTTTGAACTAGGGGTAAACCCTAGCCTGGCCTTGTTTAGGTTGTATTATACAGCACAGCTCTCCGCTCAGGTTGTGTGTTAAATGCAGGTTGTGGAATCTCTGATATTCAAGTAGCTGCCAACATTTCTCAATTTCAGTTTTTTAAAGTTGTGATGCTGTGGGATGGGTGGGGGTTCTATTTGGTCCCTGTATTTGGAAAATGTTACAGCTCCTATCTGGGTATGGTTCCAATTATTATGATGAGAAGTGCCTTTAGAACTGTATATGATGACCTTGAGCGGGTCACTGCAGACTACTTGGCTCTGGGAAGAAGGATAAAGGAAATTGAGGCGCAAATCGTGGTCTCTTCCATCCTCCGTGTTGAAGGAAAAGGCCCAGGTAGGGACCACTGAATTGTGAAGGTGAATGCGTGGTTATGCAGGTGGTGTCGGAGAGAGGGCTTTAGATTCTTCGACCATGGGATGTTGTTGCGGGAAGAAGGATTGCTAGGAAGAGATGGGATCCACCTAACAAAGAGAGGGAAGAGCATCTGCGCAGGCAGGTTTGCTAACCTATTGAGGAGGGCTTTAAAATAGATTAGCTGGGGGATGGTGACCTAATCCCAGAGGTAAGTGGGATACCGGGAAGAAACACAAGGAGGAGGGTACAAGATGGGAAGCCTCCTGATTCATACTGAGAAAGTAGGGCAATTGGCTAGTTATCTTAGGTGCATGTACATGAATTCAAGAAGCCTGGGAAACAAGCAGGAAGAATTGGAAGTCCTGGCACAATCAAGGAACTATGATGTGATTGGAATAACAGAAACTTGGGGGGGCAGTTCACATGATTGGAGCGCTGTCATGGATGGGCATAAACTGTTCAGGAAGGACTCAGGTAGGGGAGGAAAGGTGGAGGAGTTGGATTGTATGTAAGAGAGTGGTATGATTGCTCAGAGCTCCAGTATGAAACTGGAGAAAACCCTGTTGAGAGTCTTTGGGTTAAGTTTAGAGGCGAGAGCAACAAGGGTGATGTTGTGGTGGGTGTGTGCTATAGACCACCGGATCAGAAGGATGAGGTAGATGAGGCTTTCTTTGGACAACTAACTGAAGTTTCCAGATCACAGGCCCTGGTTCTAATGTAGGACTTCAATCACCCTGACATCTGCTGGGAGAGCAATACAGCAATGCACAAACAATCCGGGAAGTTTCTGGAGAGTGTTGAGGCCAACTTCCTGATATAAGTGCTGGAGGAACCAATGAGGGGCTGTGCTCCTCTTGACCTGCTGCTTACAAACAGGAAAGAATTGGTAGTGGAAGTAGAAGTAGGTGGCAACCGAGGCAGCAGGGACCATGAGATGGTTGAGGTCAGGATCCTGACAAAAGGAAGAAAGAGTAGCAGGACTTAGACTCCCTTAGGGAACTGATGGGCAGGATCCCCTGGGAGGCTAATATGAGTGGGAAAGGAGTCCAGGAAAGCTGGCTGTATTTTAAAGAGGCCTTATTGAGGGAGCAGGAACAAACCATCCTGATGTGCAGAAAGAATAGCAAATATGGCAGGCAACCAGCTTGGCTTAACAGTGAAATCTTCGGTGAGCTTAAACTCAAAAAGGAAGTTTACAAGAAGTGGAAATTTGGACAGATGACAGGGTAGGAGTATAAAAATATTGCTAGAGCATGCAGAGGTGTAATCAGGAAGGCCAAGGCACAATTGGAGTTGCAGCTAGCAAGGGATGTGAAGGGTAACAAGAACGGTTTTTACAGGTATGTTAGCAACAAGAAGAAGGTATGTTAGTCACAGCTTTGCCCTGCCAAATTATTGGGAAAGGCACACACACCAAAGTTGGGTTTTAAGGTATTGTTTATTAGGTGGCCATCTTGGTCTGGTGACCTCCATGTTGTGACAGGTTCTTGTTTCCCTATGCTGAGCAAAAGCCGGGAAAGTAGAAAGAACGGGAATCTGTTGTTGCTAAGCAGCCAGTTCCTATAAAGGTAGATGAGGGGAGGAGCCAGGAGCTCTTGAGTCTTTGGGAGCTCAGGTGTCCAATGCTCTCTTTCTCACACACCCTTTCACACTGGTTACTGGTCTGCAGTAGCCACTCACTAAACAGAACTGTCATTTTGGGGTTTGTTTGTTTTCTTTTGGGAAGCAGACCTGCACGTGTGGACTCAATCCGATTAGTTAGTTCAGACTTACAACCATAGATGATGTAGCGAGGGATTGGAGGGGGGTCTGAGATAGGGTCACATACCTGTCTTCTACACCTGCGATCCACCATTGGTGTCCATTGCTGACCCCACTGATCCGGATTCTGCAGCCTCTCCATCAGCAGCATCTGAAGAATGTAGAAGAACACCTTTGCCTTATTGAGTGTGTATGCATGTGTGTGTTTCAATTCCAAATCTCCAGAGTCCTTAATCCATCCCCCTTCCCTTCCTTCTCTCTCCTTTAGTAAATAAAGTGGTGTTGTGAGTTTACATCCATGTAGTGGTTTCTTTTTTTCTAGCTCTGATAGAGGGGCTTAAGGAGGAACCTAGTGGGAGGTATACTGTAAGGTTCCCTGAAGTCTTCTGGTCAGATAGGCCCCCTAAAAATCCTTACAGGTCAGGGAAAGTGTGGGACCCTTACTGAATGGGGAGCCAACCTAGTGACAGATGATGTGGAAAAAGCTGAATTACTCAGTGCTTTTTTTGCCTCAGTCTTCACAGACAAGGTCAGCCCCCAGACTGCTGCAGTGGGCAACACAGTATGGGGAGGAGGTGAGCAGCCCTCAGTGGTGAAAAAAGAGTTTAAGGACTATTTAGAAAAGCTGGACATGCACAAGTCCATGTGTCCAGATCTAATGCATCCAAGGGCTCTGAGGGAGTTAGCTGATGTGATTGCAGAACCATTGGCCATTATCTTTGAAAATTCGTGGCGATCGGGGGAGGTCCCAGACGATTGGAAAAAGGCAAATATAATGCCCATATTTTAAAAAGGGAAGAAAGAAAACCCGGGGAACTACAGACCAGTCAGCCTCACTTCAGTCCCTGGCAAAATCATGAAGCAGGGTCCTCAGGGAATCCATTTTGAAGCACTTGGAGGAGAGGAAGGTGATCGGGAACAGTCAACATGGATTCACCAAGGGCAAGTCATGCCTGACCAACCTGATTGCATTCTATGATGAGATAATTGGCTCTGTGAATATGGGGAAAGTGGTGGATGTGATATATCTTGACTTTAGCAGAGCTTTTGATACGGTCTCCCACAATATTCCTGCCAGCAAGTTAAAGAAGTATGGATTGGATGACTGGACTATAAGGTGGATAGAAAGCTGGCTAGATTGTCAGGCTCAAGGAGTAGTGATCAAAGGCTCGAAGTTGGTATCAAGCGAAGTGCCCCAGGGGTCAGTCCTGAGGCCGGTTTTGTTCAACATCTTTATTAATGATCTGGATGATGGGATGAATTGCACCCTCAGCAAGTTTGCAGATTACATGAAACTGGGGGGAGAGGTAGATATGCTGGAGGGTAGGGATAGGGTCCAGAGGGATCTAGACAAACTGGAGGATTGGGCCAAAAGAAATCTGATGAGGTTCAACAAGGACGAGTGCAGAGTCCTGCACTTAAGAGGGAAGAATCCCATGCACCACTACAGGCTGGGGACCCACTGGCTAAACAGCAGTTCTGTAGAAAGGGTCCTGGAGATTACAGTGGATGAGAAGCTGGATATGAGTCAGCAGCGTGCCCTTGTTGCCAAGAAGGCCAATGGTATATTGGGCTGTATTAGTAGGAGCATTGCCAGCAGATCTAGGGAAGTGATTATTCAGCACTGGTGAGGCCACACCTGGAGTATTGTGTCCAGTTTTGGTCCCCCCACTACAGAAGGGATGTGGACAAATTGGAGAGAGTCCAGTGGAGGGCAACAAAAATGATCAGGGGGCTGGGGCTCATGATTTATGAGGAGAGGCTGAGGGAACTGGGATTATTTAGTCTGCAGAAGAGAAGAGTGAGGTGGAATTTGATACCTGCTTTCAACTACCTGAAGGGGGTTCCAAAGAGGATGGAGCTAGGCTGTTCTCAGTGGTAGCAGATGGCAGAACAAGAAGCAATGGTCTCAAGTTGCAGTGGGGGAGGTCCAGGTTGGATATTAGGAAACACTGTTTCACTAGGAGGGTGGTGAAGCACTGGAATGGGTTACCTAGGGAGGTGGTGGAATCTCCATCCTTAGTGGTTTTTAAGGCCCGGCTTGACAAAGCCCTGGCTGGGATGATTTAGTTGGGGATTGGTCCTGCTTTGAGCAGGGGGTTGGACTAGATGACCTCCTGAGGTCTCTTCCAACCCTAATCTTCTATGATTCTATGATAATTGGGCCTGCAAATTTACCTTAAATGTGAGCTCCTCTTTCCCAGTCTCTCATTATACTCCCCTGAGGAGAAGCAGGAAAGCCTTCTTAACTGGTCTGCTGGCTCCTGGTTGGTTAGTGACTCCTTCTGGCCCTCTTAGGACTTTGGAAGACTAAGTCTTGTTAATAGCCCAGTGTTAGTGGCTTTTCCTTGAGCAGGGGGATGTCAAGACACCGATGACTCCAGCAGGGGGGAGAGAAGGCCTGATAGTCCCCATCATACCTCTTTACTCCTATTCAAGGTTTCTCTGTTTATACATCGAGGATAGTATTAGCCCTTAGACTAATCACATTGCATAAAGTGAAGCAAATGTGTAAGTCTTGGCAGGGTTTTAGTGTAAGGGATCAATTAAGTATAGGTTAGGGTTGGCTTGTCCAATGGATAGTTTTTAACTAGTGCTTCTCATGTACCTTTCACAGCAGATAAGATAGTCTCAATAAAGGACTACTTCAAAATAGAGTCAATTGCATGTGAATCTGGTTTTTGGTTTGGTCCATGAGAGGGGATGAGGCCAGCTAAGAAGTTTGATACAGCCTTCACTAGAGCACCACAAGGTGTTCTCATCTGTTCTTTCAGTTTTTGCCCATAACTAGTTATTGTTAATTTGAAGGTGAAATATGAAAAGAAGCTGCAGCAGTTTGAGTCTCCTTTCTATCAACCAGCAGCACTTCTTTAGAGATGAAATCTATTATTTGGTTCTCTTGTCTGGGTTAATAATCTTGTAGTTGAGGCTTGTGTAGATAGTATGCAGACACTGAGGAGTTCACTGAAAGCAGACCTTTTTCTGTGATCAAGACCTTGGGGAAAGAGAAACCTGGAAACTAAAATAGAATCTTGCATTGAATTCTTACAAATGCCAAAGAGCCATGGAGGCCACCAAAATATAAAAGAGCAGATTAGAAAAAAACACAGCTATGTCAATGGAGCCATCCATTGGATGGGAAAGTGCTCACTAGACCATTTAGAGAGATTTTAATAACATTCTGGGAACTTGGTCATAGAACTGCCCAAGTTCTTTTAGCATTCAGGGGAGATAATCCAGCTATTCGTGGATTAACTTGTGAACTCCCCAATAAATATCACAATGGTCCAGACACGTGTAAGCAAAGAAAATTATTTATATGGGATGACTGACCTTTATGTTGAGAAGGTCAGTGAGCAACTGAGTTGAAACTGGTGGCTTACATGGCTTTGTGTGGTGTGAAATGTCAAAGAATCAGTGTTGATGAGCATAGTCCATTATTTATTAGGTGAATATATATCTCCCTCAGTCTTCTATACGTATTATATGTGCAGCTTTTTATTTATTTAAGATACTACATTGTTTCTGTGATTCTTAAAGGTAAATTGTGAAGCAAAATAAAGTACTTTTTTTACTTCGCTCTCTATGTGCCTGATTCAGAGCCCAATGAATGGAAAAAATCCCATTGACTTCAGTGGGCTTTGGATCAGGTCAGATTGCTCTTTTGTAATGTTAAAGTGGTGTCACAGTTACCAGGTTAGCTGCACCTTTGATACCCTCTTCAGATTCTCCTGAGTGTACCCTTTCAAGTGATTAGGCTGTCACAGGGCTGGCCCCCTAGGGTATGTCTACACTGCAGCTGGGACCAAGCCTCCGAGGCCGATTGACAGACTCATGCTAGTGGGGCTCGAGCTAATGAGCTAACAATGGCAGTATGGATGGGGTTTCTTAAGCTCTCAAGCCGAGCTGAGCCCCAACCACCAAACTGATATTGTTAGCGCATTAGCTCGAGCTGAGCTTGCTCAAATCTGTCGACCTGGGCTGGGAGGCTCGCTCCCAGCTGCAGTGTACACATACCCTAAAGGGGAGTCAGGGACCAGCCTACCTGTGACAGGATCCTGTAAGCAAGAATGAATCAACTCAGACCTAACTGGCAGCAATTAAATCCCTAGGCATCTGGTTGGTAGTTGTTTAGCTAATGAGCCCAATAATGGGTTCCTAAGACTCAGGTGGACTCTGAGACATAGGAAGTGACTGAGGAGAGCAACCCCCAGGTGAGCTCACCAGAGCATGGAACCTGGATGGCATGCTCCCAGAAGGATGAGCTGCAGCACCATGACAACAACAGAAGCCTGGCTGGAGAAAAGTGCTGCAGCAGATAAAGGTAGAGACTGAGCTGGACCCAAAGAACCACAGGCCTGCAAGGAAGAGGGCTGTGCAAACCCTGAGCTCAAGGGGAGAAACTGATTATTTCACATTTATTTGGATTTGATAAAGTAGAACCCCAACAGGAAAATTTTGTTTTATACCCTTTTGGACTGAGTGGAGTACTTACTATGGGAAACTGAGGCAGAGAACACCTGTAGAACCAGGCTCAGCCAGGAGGGGATACTACAGGGCAGCCGTCACTCCATTGCACAGGCTCTGCACCTTCACTCTTTTCAGAGTGGATTCCTGTGATTCTCCTGCTCATGGATCAGCTCCCCAGGCTACAGCCCTCTTGTTTGTCAATGGTGTTCCCTCAGCAAGTCCAACTAGGTTTTGGGAGCTGTGACCAGTAGGTAAATGCAGTGACTCAGAATCACTTCTTTGAAGTACTATTTATTTATGCATAGGAACATAGGTTTTAGAGAAAAGGGTTAAACAACAAAAGGCCTGCATGTGTATGTCTGTTCTCAACTTTAGCATTTCCATCAGAGCTTAAGAAGGTCCAGCTTATCTCAGGTATCCCTATATCTGGGGACTGGGGTCCAGTCTGCTTCCCTGAAATCACTGATTGTCCACTCCCCTGAGCTTGGGACTCAGGATTTTATCTACTTCAGAGTTCTTTATTTCAGCTTTTGTGCCTGAAAGGCTCTTTCCCCTGTCCCAAGCCATTGGTGTTGGGGCAAGCTTGGTCAGAGGTCAAAGTTCAAAGGTGTTGACCCTTGTCAATTAAGTACCGGTGACTGGGTTATCTAAAGCCATTGTCTGCCTTCCTGTGGGCATGCAGTGAGGTCCTGCAAGAGTTAACCCTTAGAACCTATGTAGGAAACAGTATAATAACAATACAATAAACAGATACGATATTCATAAAAATAATACACATCTTCCACATTCTCCACAGATGGTCTCATAAACACACTGGAAAACACCAACAATTTTATTTCTCATTGATATGCCTCAATTTCCTCTCTTTGTTCCTTTCCGGCAAACCGTGCTGTGCTCGGAGGTCCTGAGTAGTGTTATCACACAAGCCAGCAGCCTAAGCTGAGTTCTTCCTTCTTCAAGTTTAGTGGGAAAGGGAGGCACTCATGTATCAGCTAAAAATCAGCATCTCCTTCAGGTAGAGGGAAGAATTGCATCCATCCATCAGGGAAACAGCCAGGTATGACATCACCATTCTGATCCAAAAATGCCAGCCCCCAGCAAAAATGTGGAAGTGAGTACTTGACAATACTTAAAGCACGAGCAGAATGTACAAAGCTTTGTTTTAAATGTTTGAAGGCTCGATGAAGAGTGACCCTCACAAGGAATATTTTGATTTGTCCTTCTTTTTAAGGGCTTTTGAAACCTTATTCTAAATGCAGGTTATCTAAGTAGCAGTTGATTTCAAAATATTTGGATAACTAATTAGCTAAGTTAGGATGTTTTTAAGCTTTTAAAATTTCTGTTGTCCCTTGAATCTGATAAACCATGAAATCATACATAAGTCACCAATAAAACTCATCCAATTTTTAATGGGTAAAAGATCAGATACATTTGAAACTCATTGAAGCCAATTATGTTTTCCCCAAACAAATGAACTGAAACTATTAATGGATCTTGACTTTGCCTTAGGCTCTTAGCTACCAATTCATTCCCCTTTGCTTGAAACTAATATTCAGTAGATTTCACAGTATTTTACCATTGCTATTGTCATGCTCTGTTAGAGTATGCTACGTGTTACAAGGGAAATGTTGCTTAATGTTGTAACACCAAGTAGTATTTTAATGGAAGACACAAAATAACTAGTCAATCTTTCAGAGTTCTTTTGCGTATTTCCTATGGTAATAGCTAGAGACAGGGACATTCAAGTAAGCATGTAGATTAACAGGTCCAAAAAGGGGCTATTTGTCAAGCTAAAACTATTTTCAGAATTGTTAGATGGATAGTAACTGTGTAGGGAGCAGCTCAAATCAATTCAAACTTGTTGCTGCCATCTGATGGAGAGGAGCAGGAGTAGGCTGGAAACTTAGAGGTATCCCTGGCCACCACCACCCAAAAAGCAAAAAAACAAAAACAAAACCTTTGGAATTGGTTCAGTCTGAGGACCTTTTGGTCTTGTTTTTTATGTTGGCTTAATTTTGTATCCAGACTCTAGTCAGAATAGATACTGAAGTCTTGAATACTGAGTTTCAGCCTGGCGCTAATGTTTATGGTTGAGATAAAACTCTCTGAAAATAGGGTAATATAATCTTAACTATAGAGGAACTAATAGTGCTGCTATAATTACCCTGATAGGGAGATAACAATGATTCTCAAATGTGCATTTTGGATATTTTTTTAAAATATTGGGGGTAGGTTAGCAAATTAAGCTTTTTTTGGGGGGTAGGTTAGCAAATTAAGCTGTCAGAAATGTCATGCTATTTATAAATTGTATAACTGGAAAAAATGCGAAGTCAATTATGGTACTTAATATATTATGGTTCTAAGAGTTATACTGCAGGAATAACTGCTGTTTCATGATAGACAGAGCATTGTAAATCTAGAAGGTTGTTCCTTGATGATGAAGCCTTTTCAAGTTAATTGATGTGACTAAATATCAACAAATTATTTCCTACAAGAGACACAGATACATGTCCTTCTACAATAAGATCTTCACTTTAGAAGTGTGCGACTGAAATACAAATTGATGGAGGTAATATATCAAAAAATAGTGACATCGTTTATGCATTTAACTGGAGTACTAATGAAAAAAAAAATAATTTGCTTGCAAATGCTGGGGTTTTCTATCTGGACCAAATAGCCCACTGTTCAATAAATGATCAAATTCTGCCCTTATATATGAATGTGTACAAATCTTATTTACTTTTGTGGTAATGTCAGTTCTAAGATTTCAAGATTCCAAGACCACCAAAAGGAATAGCAAGAGGTACTGCTGACCCATCTTTGTCCTGTTAGGATTCAAGGAAATTGAGCTAAAATGGTTATGCTCTTTCCTTTCTAACAGAGAACCTGCCCATCATGATTAATTGGTATTTTCCTAATCAACTTTATGGAAGGGTTATATCACTGCTGTCTATCCCTCAGAGGTCTTATGTATGTAGTTCCACAAGGCTCAATTTTGTACTTGTTCTAATTGTAAATCTAGGTTCAACCACTACACATTTTATAATAAGAGGGCTAGCAATATCCAATGATCTCTTTGTTTCCTAGCACAGTCAATTCCATCTCCCACTTTTCACAGTGCATGAAGCAGCCTGGAGTCTAGATGAAGTACAGCTGGATGAATCCAGAAGTGACTGAATTGATGCTAGTTATAAGAGGGAAACTTTTTTTCCAAGAAACACTTCCTGGATGTTTACCCTTAATCAATGGCATCTGCTTGCCAGTCTTGAAGTTATGTTGGAGTGAATTATTGACCATGGACACTCAGATAACAGTAGTACCTTCAGGTTTCAGAGTAGCAGCCATGTTAGTCTGTATCCGCAAAAAGAAAAGGAGTACTTGTGGCACCTTAGAGACTAACAAATTTATTTGAGCATAAGCTTTCGTGAGCTACAGCTCACTTCATCGGATGCATTCAGTGGAAAATACAGTGGGGAGATTTATATACACAAAGAACATGAAACCATGGGTATTACCATACACACTGTAAGGAGAGTGATCAGGTAAGGTGAGCTATTACCAGCAGGATAGCGGGGTGGGGGGGAACCTTTTGTTGTGATAATCAAGGTGGGCCATTTCCAGCAGTTGACAAGAACGTCTGAGGAACAGTGGGGGGGAAATAAACATGGGGAAATAGTTTTACTTTGCGTAATGACCCATCCACTTCAGTCTTTATTCAAGCCTAAGTTAATTGTATCCAGTTTGCAAATTAATTCCAATTCAGCAGTCTCTCGTTGGAGTCTGTTTTTGAAGTTTTTTTGTTGAAGAATTGCAACTTTTAGGCCTGTAATCGAGTGACCAAAGAGATTGAAGTGTTCTCCGACTGGTTTTTGAATGTTATAATTCTTGACGTCTGATTTGTGTCCATTTATTCTTTTACGTAGAGGCTGTCCAGTTTGGCCAATGTACATGGCAGAGGGGCATTGCTGGCACATGATGGCATATATCACATTGGTAGATGTGCAGGTGAACGAGCCTCTGATAGCGTGGCTGATGTGATTAGGCCCTATGATGGTGTCCCCTGAATAGATATGTGGACACAGTTGGCAACGGGCTTTGTTGCAAGGATAGGTTTCTGGGTTAGTGGGTCTATTGTGTGGTTGCTGGTGAGTATTTGCTTCAGGTTGGGGGGCTGTCTGTAAGCAAGGACTGGCCTGTCTCCCAAGATCCCAAGATGGGTCATCCTTCAGGATAGGTTGTAGATCCTTGATGATGCGTTGGAGAGGTTTTAGTTGGGGGCTGAAGGGGATGGCTAGTGGCGTTCTGTTGTTTTCTTTGTTGGACCTGTCCTGTAGTAGGTGACTTCTGGGTACTCTTCTGGCTCTGTCAATCTGTTTCTTCACTTCAGCAGGTGGCTATTGTTGTTGTAAGAATGCTTGATAGAGATCTTGTAGGTGTTTGTCTCTGTCTGAGGGGTTGGAGCAAATGCGGTTGTATCATAGAGCTTGGCTGTAGACAATGGATTGTGTGGTGTGGTCTGGATGAAAGCTGGAGGCACGTAGGTAGGCATAGTGGTCAGTAGGTTTCCAGTATAAGGTAGTGTTTATGTGACCATCGCTTATTAGCACCGTAGTGTCCAGGAAGTGGATCTCTTGTGCAGACTGGTCCAGGCTGAGGTTGATGGTGGGATGGAAATTGTTGAAATCATGGTGGAATTCCTTCCATTTTCTGATACCAGAAAAACTGTCCATTAGTCTCGGTCAATGCTTTGGCCATGTGTTTGTGATCTCCATGCAAGACTATTGAAATTCATTCTATTAAGGCCTAGGCATGAAGGTCAGAAAGAACCACAGTTAATGCATGGTGTGGCAGCCTACATCCTAAGGCATATGAGTTGCAGAGAGCACATTATACTGGTGCTCCACAGACTTCACTGGCTCCCTATTGGCTACCAGACCTGTTTCAAGTTTCTGTAATACTGATTTACTAAACCTTCAGTGGGATTGACCCACTCTATCTAAGAAATTGTCCTTTCCCGCAATCCCAGAACCCTATATGACAGCTGTGGTAATCTGGCATGTTACCTTAACCTTTAAGAGAAACCAGTGTACTGGAGGCAAAGTGTTCAACTTCAAGCCACAGGCTCTGGAAATCCCTCTGAAGGGACACCAAGAAAAATCCAGTCCTTGCCTCTATGCTGTAAATTCCACCTCTTTACCACTGCATTCCCCAAAGGATTGGAGTAGAAGCAGCCCTGGCAGCATGCTCAAAGTAAACCTGGCAGCACTAGGAGAGCTGACTGCTTTATTGGTGAGTTCACTGATTTCTATAGTCCCTGAACAATGTCTAGCTACTGCAGTACTTTAAAAGTGGTTGACAGACAGATTAGATATTGGAGCATCAAAAGGTTCAGAGGCTGGATAAAAACTCAAAAGCCAGGCTCTTATCTGAAACTCACCCAAGTCCCTTGAGTCTGTATAACTGAACAAGGAACATTTAAGGACAGGGTGAGATTTCTGGTACTTAGAACAAGTTAAAGAATGCAACCTCTTACACACCGAAAACAGTGCATGGTATGATGTCATCCAGTGCAGGAACAACACATGACCTTGACAGGTAAGCAACTTTTGAATTAATCTTTTATCAAGCAGAAACAGATGATTGTATAAGACCTACATAAAAGCGAGAACAAGAAGAGCAGATAACAAGGAGAATGTACTGAGTGTTTGTGCTGGGGATGTTTTGCATGGTTGGCTTCTGCAGTTTGTCTTGATTATGTGTATTTTTCTAGTTCCAGCTTTTTGCCTGTAATCCCCAATTCCCTGGGCTATGTTCAGAATTTGAAGTTATAACAAAGGATTTTTATAGTACTCTTTCTCCACCTGGATGCTTGTACAACTGGAAAACTTTATTTTAACTATACTGCACACCTTCTTCTTCAGTAGGAATGAAATATAGGTGCTCTATTGCCAACATACATTTTCATTTAAACTATGTGCAATTCAGCTGATATTGGATGAACTATCCTTTGGCCTCTCATTGGATTAATCAGTAATGGATAGATTAGTTATTTCTTAGTTTATTTTACAGAGCAAATCCATAGTTTAAAAATACCCCAGCAAATAGCTTTCAGAAAAGACATTTTGGATGCTCCAGAATTGTGAGTTAATACCTGTCATAGTGAAACTTTTATAGACTGCCAGCACAGCCAGAATGCGGATCCCACCTGATTGCTGTGTTGAAGTGTTAATTTGTTTCCTCTGTTTCTTGCTGTCCTGAGCCATGCCAGTGACTGCTGCCATGCTATCTCCATCCAAAATGCTGCATTGGTGTGTTGTCAGATGATGCTCTCCAGATGCCTACATGTGTACAGTGAAGTTGCAGTATTACCTAACTAATCCCAACTCTATTAGATTTTATCATTAATTAGAGAAGTACTAATGTGTGATCTGGATATAACCAGAAAAGTCTCTATGGTAATCATCAGTCAGTTAGATGCTACTAGCATAATAATAACCCCTGCACTGTTATTCTAGAGACCTGTATGTCCAGAACCATCTACCACCTTGTCACATGACTCTTTTAATAAAATAACCCCTCTGCTGAGATCACCTATACTAATATACTTATTCACTTTGAGACGTTCCATTGCTTTCATTATTATGCCCAAGAGCAATCCATCCTAGCCTTGTAATGTGACTTCTCCCTGCCTTATCAGTGGGAAGCTTTTTCCCAATCAATTGAGGAAGTTTTCTAAGGAGCCATGCAGCCTAAAGATGATGTTGCTTCTTCCTAACTGACAGAATTGTTCTAGCACAATGGACTGAAGAGGATTTCAGTTTCTAGCTCCTCAAAAACAAAACAACAAAACCCCCAGTAAGTACTGATCCAAAATGCAAGCTTAATACTTAGCTTTTGGAAAGGAGTGTTAGTACTCATTGTTGCAATTCTGAGCCTCACAGTTTAACCAAAACCACTCTGGATGAACAAAACACCTGTACTCTATTAATTAAGACAGTTGTAACACATCTGATACAAAATCTAACCATCACAACCCTAATTATTGTTTTAAAAAAATCTCAGTCCTTCCTAGGTTTTCTGTCATTTGATGAAAATGTATCTGTCTTCCCAAATTAAAGGGGAGATGATCAAAGGCACAGATGGGAGTTAGTTGTCCATCTCTCATTGACTTTCATTTTGATTTGGGTGTCTCTTTGCTTTTTGTGTCTTTGAAAATCTCTTCCTAAAATAGTGAGTAAATATGGCCATGATAAACTGAACTGTTCCCTCTTATATGGCCCATGTTGCTGTCATATCTCAGCGTCTTGTAATTGTTAATATATTTGTCCTCGCAACCCCTCTGTGAAGTTGGGAAGTGCTGTTATCCCATTTTACAGATGGGGAACTGATCTGAAGAAAGACTAAGGGTCAGATTTCAAAGTATTTATGCACCGAAAGATTCAGATATCTGTCTAGTCACTTTTGAAAATCCCACTAGGCCCCCACATGCATCTTTAGGCAGCTACATGTTTTTGGTTTTTTTTCCTTCTTCAATTGACTTGTCCAAGATCATATAGGAAGTCTGCTGGAGCAGGGAATTAAACACAGGTCTCCCAAGTCCCATGTTGGCAGTGAAACCTCTGTTCTAGCCTTCCTTTCTCACTGGAACTGCTTTCCACTTCAGAGCCTGATCTTTGACAAGGTGGCAATGAAACCTGGAGGGTGGCTAAAATTCTATTCCCAGTCAATAACAAAGCAGCCTGTCAATAGTACCAAACACAGTTCACAAAGAAAATAATTTAGTAATTTTCTAGATATTACTATGTGGTAGCTTCTCATCTATATTAATGGTGCATCAAAACTAGTCCAAACTTGACTTCATACAGGAATGCACATTTAAGTTGTAGCTCTACTGAGAGGAGAATAGGGCCCCTCTATCTCCGTTTTTTATAGAGATTTGTAGTTTGTGAAAAGTGCCAGATTGAAAGAAATAAAAGTATCCCACAGTGCAGACAGAGCAGAAACGCATCGGAACATGGTCCCTGTCTTTCCTCGGAAATGTGCCTCAACCCTGACCTAGATCACCTCTAGTAACAAAAGGCGGGGTGTAGTCTCCATGACCATTCATTCCTTGCACTCTTGTTCCCTCTATGCTGAGAACTGACTCAACTAATGCCCATTTTGATAATGTTTTTTCTACACAGACACTTGCCCACAAAGAAACGAATGTAACCCATTCAGATGGCAATTACTGTTGGTCACTACAAAACCTGAGCCATATAGGAACTGGTGTCCTGATTTAAGCTGCTGGGAGCAAACCGTACCAAAGCAAGCACTCTCTCTATGCTTATGTATGTTTCTAATCCATGGCTATCGCATGCTGTTAGATTCATAGCATCCGTATTTCACTTACCAGTTGAATGTCGTAGCATCTGGGAAAAAGCCAGAAAAGCAAGCACCCTTTTATTATTACACACAAATATCTTTCTTTGAAATAACATTTTTTCTATTTTACTTTATAATGTGACAAACGCGATCTTATTCCCTCTGCTTTCTTGTGAAATGGCCAATAATGCATGCTTAGTTGCCTGTAGTATACCCAAAATGCATAATAGATTGAAGAGAATCCATAAGGACTTTCAAAATAACTTTATGTATTTTGTTTTAAAGTTACTGTTGATAAATATTTCTGTTCTTTGCAGTTTCAGACTGTTGTCCTATGGGCTGTCACTGTGTTCTTATTCTTACAGATAATTGAATCCCTTAGGGTTTGTGTTTGTTTATATACATATAATATGAAAGTGGGTTCTGAAATTAACTCTGGGATTCCTGCTTAGATTTGCACATTTTAATGGGCTGGCATGTGAGTAAAAGCTCCAGATGTATGGCCCGTTTGTGCACCCCATCTTGCTCTCCAAACTGTAATTACTTTGTTGGCTGCATGTAAAACAGAACTGGCTCTACAGAAGGAGGATGCAGAACAGCATAGAATGTTTTCAACACACACGTATGCTGGTAGCATTACAGAATAAAAGGGTCATTTACCAAGAAAGTGTTTCATGTAGAGAATTATTTTTCATTTTTGAAGATATTTAAATAGCTTTAAGAATAGCAACATTATTTTAAAGCTATCTAATACCTTGACCACATTATTGTAGTTCCATTTGGCTAAAAAGTTTTGGTTTTACCCTGCTAGCTTAAATAGAGATGTGTGAATCCATATAACACAGTCAATCCTTCCTTGCTGACATCCAACGCCAACTGCAGTTGATACAGGCAAATAAAACCTCATGTCCTCTGAAAGCCATTCTAGTTTTTCTCTCCTTAGGGATGAATTTATACATTAATATGACAATGAAGAAATGACTGAATGCAATTGCTAATCAAGCTGAGAGGTTTCTGTGGGCGAGTACTTACCTAGAGCCTTGCTGGAAGGGGCCCAATTTGCATGCAAAAACACAGAATCCCAGAATATTTTGGTCTATACTGCGTTGGTTCTATCACATTTACACACAGACCAGAGTTTACCATTTAATTTTAATGCTTCCATTGATCATGCTTGAGTGTTTTCCCCCCTTGAATTGCCACACAACCACCTATATGCATGCCTTCTCTCTTGAGGTTTACAGCTGTTATATTGTTTAATACATTTGGGATGTTTCTAAGATCATAAAGGGAAATAATTTTCAGTAACTGTACCTTATGCATCTAACTTGGAGAAAAAAAGCCCCAAACACCATTAAGGAGCTTGCATTTCTGATGATAAAGTTATATATTTTTAATAGGGATGGCTCAGATTTCACACAATGGTTTAAAAAACATGCTTCCAATTTTCTGTAAATTTTGGTAATTTAATGAAATAATGAGTCAGATCCTCCACTGAAATCAAAGCAGCTAGGTTGACTTTCATCAACAGAGAATCTGGCCCATTAGTCCTTGTGCACCTAATACATCCATTAAAGTCAAGGAAAAGATAACGAGCTTTTCAGTTGCATAGGTAACACAGTGTCAGGCACTTAAGGTTCTTTGACAAAAAGTATTCCAGGACCTGGAAAATGTTGTAGTCTCTATCTGTTTGCATGTGATTTTTTAAAAATAAGGTATCAGTTGACATATGGATAGATATTTGAACTTTTTGAAATTGACAGATTATAACATCCCTTGAAATTATATGTCCATATTTAAGAAAGTCACTGTTAATAGATTCCTTGTTTTTTTACATACATTGGGTGCCATTGTAAAGCAATTCAAGAAGATGACAAGGAAACTATAAACATCTTCAGAATATTAAGATGAAGTTCCTGAAGAACTAATGACTATGTAATTGGAAGCACAAATTTGCATACAAATTTGAACTTGATATTTCAAAGCTTGTAAACATCGAAGTGGATTAAAATGACAAGCTATCCATGCTGATGTTTAGTTTTTAGTACAATTGGCTGAAAAACTAAAATATAAAGGCTTTAGTTTTGAGATTACTAATTATATCAAATTGCTTTAGGCAAATGCAATATCATACCATTGTGACATGAATTAACTTTCCATTTTCCCTGTTGTTGTTTGCAATACTGCATACCTTATTGTGTTAGTGCAGAGAAACAGGGTCAAAAAAGTATCAAAAACAATGGGTCAAATTCACCAAGACTAGGAGTTATATCTGTGTACCAGAAAACCAAATGTGGTCCAATGTGTTTCTCTACTATAACTGTGCTTGTAGGCTAACATTCATGGTCATTTTTTTGATGTTGGGGCTGGTATTCATATCTGAATGTGAATATTAGAGCTGGAGAAATATGGGAAATGTTTTTCTGCAAATATTTTTTGAACGAATTTGTTTTGAACATGTATGTCTCTTGCTTTTGTTCTCTGAAAACACTCTTCTGATTTGAGCTTCCCCAGCATGAATGTTTTTAGAAACCAGATTTCCAGTTTGCACTGATAAGTAGTTGAGTCAGAAGTGCTTGAATGCTTATCTAGTCAGCGATCAGAAACAATATTGTGTGACTTATGTGACCAGTCTTAATGAACTGACAAAAAAAAATCAGTGTTTGTCAAAGTTTGAATTGCACTTTGCTTGTGGATATTTTGTGAGCCCCCTGCCCCAAATAGGCTACATTCAGTGGGAGGTTATTTGTTGTGAGCTATTAAAGTAGCACTATTGAGTATTACACAGCCTGAGGGAGGGAGCTTTAAAACTTCTTTGTGCTTCCTTGGTTCTGTCTGCTCTCTGTGCCAGCATGGCCATTGGCATAAGGTAGAATAGAGCAACCACAGGGACCACCCTAATTTACAGCAGCCTCCTTACAGTCACTTATCAGCTGCTCTTCAGCCCACAATAGCTGGGTATAGGGAGCTCTGCCATTCACCTTTCCATGCCCACCACACACCAATACCAGGTGTCACAAGGGGCAGAAGCATATACTGACCCTACACTACTCCTGCACCAAGGGAATTCACTTTGGGCCTGTTGCCTGGCCTATTCATGGCCCCAGCAGGCTGCCATACTGTTGTTCTTGGGCCAGAATCTGTATTTCACTCTTACAAGTCTTGATATTTCTCTTTGTCTCTGCTTTTGTCTACAGGAAGACATGTATGTCTCTTGTCTTCTTTTCATTTTCAGTCACCAAGCCAAATAGAATCTTGCTAATTTGCATTTTATTAAATTGCAAATTCCAGAGTCCACATTGAACATAAATTTCAGGATCTGCAGTTTTCTGCACCAACAGTTGGTGGGCTTCTATTGCTGTGATGAAATGGAGGCAGTGTAGTTGACATCACACTGGCCATGAGTGAGGGGAAGATCCCTCATCATCTACTAGCCTTTCTCCTGGTGCTTAACTCCCTGAAATCAGATTTACTCATCTAGTGTGGCAGCTCCTTCCTTCTCCTGCTGTTACTACTCCAGAAGAGGGTCTGGCCCAGGCTCTCGTTGCTTCGGCATCAGCTCTGAGTGTCCATTACACCATCTAATGCTAGAGAAGAACTCCCCTTATGCTAAATGGAACAACTGTGAATAGTGGATGGAATTGGGAGGAAGGTATTTTTATGTTTTAGTGGGGCCGTGCTTTAGATTTCTGCACTCAAGAGATGAGAAATGGAAGCCTCATTTAAAAATGGATTTTTTTTTTGAAGGCACCAAAGAGAATTCTGGGGATCCTTCAAGTATTTCCAAGAAAGACACCAGGTCATGATAAGCATTCTCATCAATGAGTGAATTTTTTGCAGTTTCAAATACAAAGTTCAACAAGTCCACTGATGTGATGCATTGCAGCAATTTAACATAACTGTTTGGAAAGAGTGGATTGGTGCTTCTTTCTAGATTTAAATTGCAGACAGAAACATGTCAGAGAAATTCAATACTAATCAAGCAGGAATTCTACATATTGATTTGATATGACTTTCAGGATGACAAAGTGACAAATGGGATTTTGCAGGAGACACAGTATATACATGAGCTGACACACCACACTAGGCTCTCTAGGGAATGGCTTGTGTGACATCTGTTCATGGCTAGCTCTCTTCCCCATCCCACCCACCATGGGATGACAACATAAAAGTAGAGCTGAATGAAATAGTCTTTGCAAAAGTTATTTCAACAGAACGGACCAGTTTTCAGCTGTGCAAAGGAACAGTAAATCCAACTTAACAAGCCTTTTGAGGCTTTCTTCCAGTAAAAAGGAAATCTTGGAGTGGCATAGTGGCTTTGCACTACTGTCATTCATAGCTTCTGCTGTAGGAGGCCCAGGCAGAGACAAAGAGTTGAGGTGGGAGTACTGCTGCATTCTGGCAATCCTTGCCTGCTAGAACAGCACCATGGGGCTATAGGCAGGCAGACAAAATTTAGAGCACTCTTGAAGCTGCATAGAGTTTTCAGGGTCTGAATTGCCCTCTCTTTGGTGCTGTGATAGTTACAGCTTGGTCAGACTAGAGAATCCGAGCCTCTGTGTCCCAATTTCCCAATTGGTAAAATGAAGCTCTAACTATTACATCCTGAATATTTTCACTTACCATATGACTAAGAGCATTGCCCCAACTGAAGAGATGGGAAAACTGAGCCTCAAAGAGGCTAAGCAACTTGTGCAGGCTAATATTAGATAAGGAATAGAAAACAAGTCTCCTAGTTCTATGTTCAGTCCACTAAAGCACCATGATAATTTGGAAGTCACTTAATTTCCTGAGCCTTAGTTTTTCCTGTCTGGCAAAGGACAGGAATATTAGAGTATGTCTACACTGCAATTAAAAACCCGTGACTGGCCTGTGCCAGATGACCTGGGCTCACAGGACTGTTTAATTGTGGTGTAGATGTTCCAGCTCAGTCTACGCCCGCCCCACTCCTCATCATAGTACTGTACAAGATTGTAAGAGCCAGGGAGGGCAGCCCAAGGTGCATTTATCTTTATTCTGCTAACTTTCCAGTAGCCCATGTTTAAAATGGTGTCTTGTGAGTCCCACAGCCCCAAGTAGGTACAAGGTTTTGCAACATGTAAGGCAGAGTCATATTTAGTAGTCACTTCTATATAGAGAATGAGTGTAGTTTATATAAGGCCAAATGCTGCCTTCCTGCAGTAAGACCATGGGACAGGGAGCCCAAGAAGTTCTGTGAGGTTTACCCTGCATGATATCCTTAACAATTTCCTTCCCTCAGTGGGGAGACGTGTTCGGAGGGCAATGGAGGATTGAGAAGTTGCATATCACATGGATCTCTTGGGAAAGGAAACTGCAGTCCTGTGGAGAATTGACTCCTTTGCAAAGTGGTTGCTACCTCTCCATGGCTGCAGTTTCCCTAGAAACCATTACCCCCATCCTACACCTGCACAGACATCTCCTATCTCAGAGAACTGGAGGCAGGAAGGGGAAGTTAATGCTGTTCTGCCATATGGAATGAGCAATATGGCAATATACCTAGGAGTAATAGGCTGAAATTAAGAAAGTATTAATTTAGCCTGAATATCATAAAACAATTCCAGACAGTCAGATCTATTAGATGTTGGAATAGTCTTCTAAGGAAATTGGTAGAAGTGATGGAAGCCCCACCGCTTGGGACTTTTGCAGTTAGGCTGGGCAGAGTACTGACCTGGCCTGGGGGTGGAGATGATAATTATGTCTTCTTCATCTCTAATTTCCTTGTACATAGTTCCAGTTCTTTCTTATTTAATACATCTTAAACAATCAAAGCCACCGAAGGACATTCTGTGCTTTTCTCTCTGATTGGCTTATTTCTCAACAATCATCAGAAACTCTACTGAACCATGCTTCATGTTGGAGCCAAGTTGTGCTACTGCATATTTTTAACTGTTGGATGCTAAAAACAGATGGGCACAGTGTTACTTTAGTATTTCCATAGAATTAATTTGAACTTTTGCCTAAATTATACACTTAAACTGAGTGGAATTGTTTCTTTTTAATAATTTTCAAGGTTTCTTGGAGGGACTTAGGGAAGATGAAAAGAAGGGGGGAGAACAAACAAAACAGTGTCCTTGTAAAGGTTTGTCTGAGATTTTCAGCCAGAGTGTAAATTTTAAGGGCAGTGTAATTACTATATGCAGTTGCCAACTGGAATGAAATTGCCTGCTGTGTAATAAGCCTGCTACTGAATGACCCCAGAAAAAGTAAAAACAAATAACTATGAGTTCAAGTTAAAAGTACCTATCAACTTTTTTCAAAAACATTTTTTTTTAGTTTGCAGACTTCATGCAGAAAGCTAGAGTCAAAGAAATTCCCTGCATGCAGTTTGTACATTGCAGAACAAGGCCCTGATCATGGAATAAACAGTGCACATGTAGACCCATGCTTTTGCACAGTCAGTTGCAGGATTGGGTCTCAAGTCATTAAACAGAAAGAATGGGATCTATATTATTATTAATTACTAGTATTACAGTAACAACTAGAGATCCAAACTGACATTCCATGATCTCATTGTGCTGGGCACTTTAGAAACACATAATAAGTTGTAGTCTAAACAGACAGACTACGAACAGACACAGGGAAGGGTGGCGGGAAAAGAGGTGCAGAGAAATGACATATCTAAGGTAACACAGCAGGTGAGTAGCAGGGCTGGTAATAGACCCAGCTCTTCTAACTCCAAGTCCAGTGCCCTATACATTAGATAACATTAGATGCTTTCTAGTGCCACTCATCTATCATCTTACATGACAATGCATCTTCAGTCAGTATACAGTCGAGAGACTTGTAATTTAATAATCATGAGAAACAGTGAAATTATTTTTCAGATTCTTGGATGAATTTCCTTTCAGTGTTTTTCTCTGCATTTGTAGTATTTTTTTCTTCATATTTCAAAGAATGATAATTGCACCTGGAACAACTTGTTGGCCCTGCTGTCTACATCTATCTGCAGACAGGAAGGAGGAAATGGATTTTGAAATTCTGCTTCTTTGTATAAATTAAATGAAACTAGCAGTAACCAGATTTTTCCACATGAAACATCTTAAAATGCATTTGAAGATGAATTCTTTAAGTGCTTGAGTTGAAATTCTCTGAAGGTCTGACTAATATAGTTCATTTCATTGCTTTATGCAACAGTCAAACAATAGCATCACACACACAACTGGATGTGAATCATCTCTGCAGAGGATCCAGTCCTGCAGATCTTCCTCGGACAAAACTCCCAGGCGTAGAGTCTCATCTGATGTACATTGTCATAGTTCCACTGTCTTCAGTGGAGCTGTGATATTTTACACTAGCCAAGGATTTGCTTCCCAGTGACATAAATGGGAGTTTGCCTGAGGAAGTCATACAGATTCTAACACAGATTTTGTAAGCTCATGTACCTATATTATTGATTGAAATATTTTCCTTCAAAATATTTCAATATGTATTTACCAGAAGCTACTCCTATGTTCAGAAAGATTCAGTTGTCAATACACTGTAGAGTGCAGAGTATGAGTTACTATTAGTGTACATGGGTGTTATAAATAATTCCCTCCACACAATCATTGTGTTCAGTCCCCATATCACCTTGTTGACTAATTAGCAAGTTAACATAAACAAAAATCCAGCATCTGCAAATAACTGAGACCTATCACCAGTGAGTATGTCTAGCTTGCTTGCATCCCAAATGAGCAGAATGTAATGTGCCTCTTGCATCCAAGTTACAAATTGATTTGTTTGTTCTTTATTTTTTGGTAGGAAATAGAGGTTGGTAAGATTACCTCCCGCAAAGCAGCAATACAACCTTGAAGGAAAGCTGAATTTCACCTATAGCTAATTTTTCCCCTTTTTTATGACACTTTTATGTGGATGGCTAATGAAGATAATGAGCCTTCTCCTTTGTGGATAGCTACTGTCACATACTTTAAAAAACAGTAATTAGGATAACGTCTTTCAAAGTGCAAAATGTAAGGGGTGCTTCTCAATAAGTCAACCACCTGTGAGAATCATTTTAAAACAAATGGCCCAGAAACAAATTAGCCAAAATGTCAAACCCATGCCATAATCCTGGAAAATGTTCCAGATGTTTAATATTACAGTACTCATGAGCCCCAATTACTTATACACTCAGTTTGCTGTGGCCTTCTGTTATGAATGAAATATTCATCTTGTGAAGGTATCTTCATGGCCATGCATATGTAAGCATGAAGGAAGGCGTCTGTGGCATGAAATAAGACTACTTTTGTCCAAATAAATCTTCTACTTGGTTTATGATTGCTTTTGCCATTTTCGATATTCAGCATATGTAGTAACCCAGTGTAGAGGAGCAGCTGTTATATGTTAGAGTTGTATGGCAAGGGAGGCTGAACTTGTTCCTTCTCCAACTTCAAGTGTTAAATTCATGCTATTTTCATAAAGCAATCAACCTACTTGAATAAATTTATTTTTAAAAGTTGTTATTTTTGCCCTAGATCTGTGGTTCTCAACCTGGGGTATGTGTACCCCTGGGGATACACAGAGGTCTTCCAGGGGTACATCATCTTATCTAGATATTTGCCTAGTTTTACAACAAACTACATAAAAAGCACCAGTGAAGACAGCACAAACTAAAATTTCATACAGACAATGCCTTGTTTATACTGCTCTATATACTATATGCTGAAATGTAAGTACAGTATTTATATTCCAATTGATTGATTTTATAATTATATGGTAAAATGAGAAAGTAAGCCATTTTTTTTAGTAATAGTGTGCTGTGACGCGTCTGTATTTTTATGTCTGATTTATGTGAACAAGGAGTTTTTAAGTGAAGTGAAACTTGAGGTAGGCAAGGCAAATCAGACTTCTGAAAGTGGCACAGTAGTCTAGAAAGATTGAGAGCCACTGCCCTACGTAAATATATATGGTTACCTCAGTATTTGCATTAGCTCTAGTTATTTTTTAAGACAATACTGTAAGAAATCACTGGCCTGTAACTGAGGTTACATATTTAGTTATCTGTGTCCCATCTCTTAAGGATGATCACTGTATTTTTTTTCTCATCCTTTGCACACACAGCACCTTTCAGCCAACAGCCTCAAATTGCTTTACCATGCTGAGCAAGTGTCACGAATAGCAGCAGGCAAACTATTTGTAGCATGCAGTTTATCTGTTGGGTTTAGCCCTTTTTACCTTATGTGAATTGGTCACTACCAATCTTTGATTTTTTTCAAATTTGGTTTTCAAAGTTATTGAACAAATTTCTGATATGCAGTCCTCTTCCCTAGGCAGGAGGCCGGTCAAAGCAAGGACCGATGATGAGTCCTCCACCAACAAGATACTTTGGAGGAAACACCTCAAGCTGAACTTCTGATTCTTGGCTCTCTCATGGATTATTCCTGTGGGTGGAATATATGTTGGGCTAGATCATTCCTTTCGTGGTAAAACTCGTAGGAGGCAGGTGTTTAGGGGAGAAATTCTCCATCAAGGGGTTCCTGTGGAGATCCCCAATGTTGTCCCATCAGGGGATGGAGTTTGCATTCCCCTATTGAAAGAGCTGTGGGGCCTGCTGTCAAATTTAGTGCAGCGGTTCTCAAATTTAATTGTACTGCATCTCCCTTCTGACAACAAAAATTACTACCCAACCCCAGGAGAGGGGACCGAAGCCTGAGCCCACCTGAGCCCACTGCCCTGGCCGGGAACGCCAAAACCTAAGCCCAAGCCCCACCACCCTGAGTGGGGTTGGGAGGGCACCAAAGCCCAAGTCCAAGGGCTTCAGTTTCGGCCCCAGGCGGTGGGGCTCAGGCTTTGGCCCCGGTTGGTGGAGCTTGGGCTTTGGGTTTGGCCACAGGCTCTAGCAAGTCTAATGCCAGCCTTGATGACCCCATTAAAAAGGGGTCACAATTCACTTTGGGGTCCTGACCCACAGTTTGAGAACTGTTGGTTTAGTGCATCCTCAGGTATTTCTCTGCCCCTCTGTATGTGGCTCTGGTTCCCAGTGCTCCCCACTCTCTGTTCACCACTGAAGCCAGGTATGGCCCAGGAGCCCAAAGGCAGGCTGTGTGTAAGAGATAATGTAGCCCAAACTATATGATGCATTTCTTCTGCTCCCACCCCTGGCCTGCGTGCTCCTCCCCAGCCCATGCCATCCTCCATCACCTTCCCCAGGGAACACCCAAGGTCTGTGGACAGCCTCCAAGAGATCTGGAGGAGTAAGGGTGGGGTCACACTGCCATGAAGATAGCTGATCCTAATTCTGCATGTGGAAAGTCCCCTCCCTGCACAGAGCTAGGAGTAGATGGTCCAGGCCTTAATTATTTGTAGGAGCCTTTGATTCCCTAAGGGTATGTCTACACTACGGAATTAGGTCAAATTTATAGAAGTTGGTTTTTTAGAAATCGGTTTTATATATTCGAGTGTGTGTCCCCCCACAGAAAATGCTCTAAGTGCATTAAGTGCATTAACTCGGCAGAGTGCTTCCACAGTACCGAGGCAAGCGTCGACTTCTGGAGCGTTGCACTGTGGGTAGCTATCCACAGTTCCTGCAGTCTCCACTGCCCATTGGAATTCTGGGCTGAGATCCCAATGCCTGATGGGGCTAAAACATTGTCGCGAGTGGTTCTGGGTACATATCATCAGGCCCCATTCCCTCCCTCCCTCCGTGAAAGCAAGGGCATAAGAATTATTATTAATTCCATACAAATGCATAGTTACATTAACATTTGCTTTTGAATTATGCCAAGTCATTTTTTGCATATTTGATACCTTTACTTTCTAACAATCAATTTATTCTTTCTGCAGAAAATTGCTTTAAAAATTATGTTTATAGTTGAAAGGCTTTCTAGGACTAGTTATTAGTAGGTTGTTGAGGATTCACTTTGCCTTTATAAATGAGTTTATGGCTCAATGTAAGTTATTTCAATTTATATTGTTATACATGAAACATATGTAATTTCATTAAACATTAATGTAAATTTTATTGTACTTCAGAACAGGGTACCAAATACCTGTTTACCCTGGACTTCAGATAAGCTGAACTTTTGTTGTCATTGGCCCTTAAGAAATCTATTAGGAAAATAACCATGAAAAATAATAAAAAAAAAAATGAACAGGATATAGTAATTCTAAATGTGAACAATAGCAGTTGCAACATAGAAAGCTTTGGCTGGAGAATTAAGTACTCTGTTGGATTGGAGCCAGCGCATTTCAGGATTGAACCCTTAAAGACAAAGCAGATCAAAGGTGGTAGAAAAAAGTAACCAGGACAATGATAGTCACATTTATTGTAATGAGACTGGACACAAATCTGTACAACAAAACCTCACTCATACACTCAGCAGGATTATAATATTGAATTAGGAATGGTAAAATATCTGACAAATTAATGGATGATGAATGCTGTTGATTAGCTAATCAAATAGATGGTCATTCATATTTAAAATAGTAGCTAAACATTTCCCAGCTATGCTCCATTCTGTCTGAGCACTGTAACCAGACTAGCTGACATAGCATTGATCTGTAATCATGAGCTAAAGAAGGCTAGTAGCTGATTAGGCTATTGGAAGCTGAGGGGAAAACAAGTGTGGCTAAATGGAGTGAACACAGGGTTCAGGGTTTGAAAGAAAAATGTGTACGCAGCAAGTTTGTTTTCTAGACTATTTACAGATGATGAGAACAGTTATAGTAAAGATTAAAATAAGAATCTAACCACCAGGTGTTTTTGGAAGGGATCTAAACCCTCATGCTTCAGGACAGTAATAGGGTTAAGAAGAAACTTTCCCTACAGGCAGATTATCACATATCTGCCTACTACAAAGGTCTTGCATCTTCCAGTGAAGCATTTGGTGCTGACCATTCTCAGAGAGAGGCTAGTTTCATCCAGTAACGCAATTCCTGTATTACTAAACATGTAAATATTTAGTTTGGGTTGACCTCCAAGAGGAGGTCTGTCACTTATCGACCAAATGGGGTTCAGAAAATTCCTACCCTTTCATTCTGGGACTTATCTTCTTCATACCAATCCACTTTCCTTTAGAGCTTGCTAAAATAATGGAGCTTGCAACTTCTTCTGAGTCAAATGTCAGTCCTACTCTGTGGACGAGCCAGAGGAAATTGCTTCCCCGCTTTGGATCCCAAGAGCATTTGGCCTGGGCACCACTGGACTGTAGAATGAGAGGTCTGAGGCCACTCCTGAACTTGTCTCCTGAGCCACTTCACTGACTCTTTACAAATCCCTGGGGAGTAATCTGTACGCTTGTGGTTTTATCAGCTACAAATGGGTTATGCAAACACACCATTCCCACTCCAAAAAGGTATGTGCTACATTCTGAGGAGACTGAAGCATTAAAACTTACAAAATGAGTGTGGAGTTTTAAAAATTACCTCTACTTAAAGAAAGCCCAGCCTGATTCTGTGACTTTCTGCTGTGCTGGAATTGGTATTTGTTGCCATGGGAATTAAACCTGTACTTGGTGTTTTGTTTTTAAATGTCCAAGAAATAATCATTTTCATTTAAGGAGAAGATTGTGAATCTTTTATCAGCTCTCTCTGTGTGTGTTAGGGTGCAGAATGTAACCCTATCAAAAACATTTCCTTTCCCTCAGAAGCCATTTCTTTCCCCAAGAATGTTCAAAACATTTTTGGTAAGAAACTACAAATATTTTTCTTTCAATCTTAGGAAGCTCATTTTTTCTTTCTTTGCATATTTTTGGATAAGGTAGAGTTTAAAAAATACGGTGAACAACTCATCAAGCCAAATCCTGTGCTATCCTCACTCAATGAATATTATCTACACTTCAGGATTGGTTCCATTGACGTTAATATGTTCATTTACATGGTAAGGTACTTCAGGGTGTATGAATATCGAAATCCCACTCTGAGTCTTTGACTCAGTGAGAACTGCAGGTTTTGGTCCCTGGTTATGAATATTTAACACTATTGTAATAACCTTTGTACAAAATACACCTTAATGAGATATCCTTTGAACACTAATAGCTCACTGATCCTTAATATTCTTGTGTGATATATGTATGCAGTGGGCATTACAAGTTATGGATATATGCTAGAATTTATGACTAAAATAAGTTTAAACCAGGCATGTCAGGGGGAGTTAGTTAGAAAGTCAGTCTGCCTTAGAAAAAGGATTTGTATTTGTATTTGATTCTCTGACCCAGTCCGATCTTTATGCAAAGACAATGAAGGCCCATATGTGCATATAAGCAATAAACAGGACCATCAAGACAGCAGGGGGAGGAGATGGCAGGAAATAGAACAGTTTGCATTTAAGCTAACAAGTGGTGGAAGAAAGAGCATGGAGCTTCCTTCACCACGAGACTCTAACAGCTTGAATACGCTTTATTTTGAGAGGTAATCTTCAGAAGAATCAATTTAGAAGCTTTACTGATCTATAAAGACGGGGGGTCTGAACCTCAAGTGATAAGCAACTACATACTGCATGCCATAGTTCTGTGTTAGAGGTCTTTTCTAAAAGGTAATGACACATTGCTGACTAATATTGTGAAATGTATGTCTTAGCGCTAAATGAGGAAATACGGGTATTTAATGACATTATGTTTTAAAGTGTGTAGCCAAACAGAAAGAAACGGGTTCCCTCCCAGACAGGAGACAAGGAGATAAGTAAATAGGTGCCTTTGTAAATTAAGCATGGTGAAATCAGAAGAGTGGAAGCCCCATTTACATACCGAGAGATGGGAAGCCCACAGGAAGGGAAAAACAGCCTAAGGTCATCCTGCCTCTTGAAAGAAAGTCATTGAACTTTGGAAGATATAAGCAAGGAGAGAGGCCATCGCTGGCATCCATCACGAGACAGAAACAAAGGAATAGAGCTCTTGCAAGCTGAGAAGGATAGGTCCTTCAATTAAGAGGGGGCTGAAGTCTCTGGAAACTGAATATATGTCAGAAACCTACTTAGAAAAAGTTTATACCTTGCTAGATAAAGTTTTAAACTTTTAGATACATATTTTCACTTTTATTTGCTTGTAACCCTTACTAACTTTATTCTTTTTTACTTGTGTAAACAGAGTCAGGATGAGCTCCACCCTGACATCTGGTGGTGAGGTGTGGCAAGCTGTGGAAAAGAACTTCAGGGGCTGATCTCATTTGCATAGGCACACCCACCCCACCTAGAATGAGGCCACAGCTGCCCAAATGGTCACTTTGGCTGCTGTGGGATCCCCAGTGTCTCTGTTATTGGGGCAGGAAGAATAAATTATTACCCTGATTATGGGAATCGAGGACAGTGGAACTGTACTTGGCCTTTTGTTATGATGTAGGGACTCGCCATCAACTAAGTAGCACTCGCTAGGCAAGGGACATGGGTTCCAAAACTCTGTGAATTGAGAGAGGCTGGGAACAGGTATTAATACTTGGTGGCATGGGCCTCCTGGTGAGGGTCTTACATGCTAATTGCACTTCCTCCTCTCTCCACTGTGGAATATCAGAGCTAATTTGATTCTATTAGGAGTCTAGTTACAGGCTGCTGAGCTGAATTCACTTTGGGCTAATGGTGCACCAGCACTGAGGCTCCCCTACTACAAGCTGAAATCACAAAAGAGCTAAACTTACTAAGAACTGAAATCACTGAGCGTTGTGTTAAGTAGAGGGGAGCCTGAAGATATATGGTGGAGCAGTTTGCGGGATGGCGAGAGCAGCTCATGGGGCGGCTGGCAGAGCAGAGCCCCGTGGAGAGGTGCGGCCATCAGATTTGGACCACGTAAGGTGCTCCTTAACCCCCCCGCCCCCAATCTCCACCCAGGTTGGGAGGTAAAGCTCTGCAGATAAACTTTTGAACTCTGGGGCTGCCCTGACCAGGGACAGAGACTTTTGGGTTGTTGGACTTTTGGGACTTTGGGTGATTTTGGGTTGCTGGATTCAAGAACCAAAGGGAAAGGACATGCCCCAGTTTGCGTGGGGTGGGTTTTTTGCTCATGGGTTGTGTTATGAATCCTGTTGGTGTTTCCCCAACATAATGCCACATTGTTTCTCTCTGTTATTAAAAGGCTTTTTGCTACACTCGGACTATGTGCTTGCGAGAGGGGAAGTATTGCCTCTTGGAGGCGCCCAGCGGGGGTGGTATATATTTGTCCCAGGTCACTGAGTTGGGGCTCAAGCCGGTTTTGCATTGTGTTATTGGAATGGAACCCCTAGATACTGAACCCGGCCCTTGTTGCTGCCAACTCTGACAGGCAGAAGGGTTACACTTGGCATCACTTAACCTGTGTCCAATTGTTAATAACTTCATTTTATTTTTACTATAAACCAACTCAGTACTGTGTTTAAGGGGAAGGGTATACTTACTCCTGTTAAGTTAATAAGCTATTATGTGCTTTTGTGTCTTTAGAGAAGGGGTGGGGGATCTTTTTTCTATCAGGGGCCATTGACCCACATTAAAAATCAATCATGGGCCACACACAAGTAAAAACTCCAGGGTCTGATCCCAAGCCCATGCCATTGACTATTCTGGTCTTTGGATCAGATACTGTAATATGGTTCTCACCGAAAATCAGCCCTACTATCCCCTGGTGCTGTCGTGTGGTTCTTCTCTGAATTCCCCTGGTTTGTCAGTATAATTCTCAGGAGCCCAGAGCCAAGTGCAGGATCCCTAGGAGGGTAGAGGGGATCCTCCCCAGAACTGGACCAAGAGGGGCTGTCCTCCCTCCCTCCCTGGGATGCGCAGCCCAGTGGCATAGCCAGGATGGGACACTTGTGTGGGCCCCGACTTCGAATGGGTGGGCAATGAAGGGAGTGGAGGATGGGGGAAAAGAGGGATTGGGACCACCTCCCCCCACCCCCTCCAGCCGGCCTTGCAGGGGGAGATGAACACTCTGACCAGGGGCCCCCCGGAGCCCCAGGTGCAAACCCAGCTCCCAGAGAAGACGCCACTTTCCAGTGGCAAGCCTCCCATCCCACCACCCCATGCCTGGCCTGGCTCCCCAAGTGGCAGGCATACCTTTTTTTGAGCATTCCTCTGCTGCCGCTGGGCCGTCTGCTCATCCATCCTCCTCCCAGTGGCGGATTAGCCACTGGGCCAAAGGGGTGTGCCCCGGAGCCCCAGCCTGGTCTGACCCCCCACCCGGTGCTCCTGCTGGGGAACGGGGTCAGGGCACAGGGGATTGCCCCACTCCGCCTGCTCTGCGGCTGGAGCGTTGGGCAGGCAGAACGGGGCAAGCCCCCAACCCCGCTCCCTGGCTGAAGCACCAGGCAGGCAGAGCGGGGCAAGCCCCCAATCTCGCTCCATGGGCCAGATGAAATTAAGCAACAGGTCATAGGTTCCCCACCCCTGCTTTAGAGAAACAAACGGACTTTATTATTTCTCTGAACTGACTAGGAGAGGGCTGGACATTACAGAGCATATGACTCTGGGAAAATTTTAGACTGGGAATGTGATGGGGTCACCTTACTGCTTGTAGTCAAGGCTGGTGAAAGCTGGAGGGAGACTATGGGGCTGTAGACAGGGCTGTCTAACTTCAGGGTGTGACCTGTAGGTTTGTAGAGTGGTTGTGAGCATCTCAGGCTGTGAGCTACAGCAGGACAACATAAAGCACCCAGAGTTGCAGGACAAATGGCGACACAACCCATCAGTGGTTTGGATTTCACCCCGAATTACCATCACAAAACATTTCTATTGTCCTAACTTGCCTTTTAATGGCGGCCAAAACTCAGTGCTATAAGAGCAATATTTTTAAAATAAATAACTAACTAAAACATTCCCCAGTTTTAAATGGACTCGCTGTAGTTTAATTAGGGAGAAATATCAGCTCCTTCCTTCCACTTCACCTTTACATCATGTTAATGTTCTGTCTGGTCTAGTCAATATAATAAGCTACTTTATGTAAAGAAACTTGTTGCTTTGAATGTTAGGAAAAATTTAGGTAATAAACCTAATTTTTTTTTAAAAAAAGCAAGCACAGTGCAGATCACATTTCTCCTTGATTTGTGACAAGTCTGAAAGCACTGGTTTTGAAATAACAAAATTGGATTTTTGAAAATTATATACTGAGCAAAATAGAATGTGTTTAGTTTACAAAAAGATTTAAGCACAGACCAAATGTACTACTCTGAACATTTTTACTGGGGTCAGCCTGCTTGGTGGGCTGACTGGCTACTCGTTTCCTTGGGCTCCTGGCTACCCAGATGGCTATCTCCCTGGCTAGTTGCTTCTTGGGCTCCCTTTGCTGTCTGACTTTCTGGTTGCCTGATGGGGGTGTGGTTTCTCAACTGGCTGGCTCTCTAGCTAGCTGGTTCCTGGCCTACCCAGTTCCCTGGGCCAGGTCTTCAGGTTGCCCAGCCTGGCTATCTTGCTGGCTTGCCACTTGGCCAACTCCCTGCCTGGAATTTTCAAAAAGTTCTTTTTGGTTCTAGTAAAATGGAATTTTTGTTTGAAAGTTTCCATTCTGCTGAAAATTTTGCATTTTTGACTTTGTATTCCAATTTGGAATGAAAAAATAATTGAAAAGGTGATGGCAATTCTGGTTTCTGCATAGTAGTAGGTATGAGGAGCTTGCAGTATTTCAGACCTGTAGACCTTTTTTGGGGTATAATGCAACATGTCTGTAGATCCCCTCTAAAACTCATTACTATATACACATAGTGTCCTGACTTGGGAAAGCACTTAAGCATATGCACAAAGTGTTGTCGAATACACACAACAAACCAGTTTTAAAAGAAGAGATTTTTCTCCTCTATTCTATTAATTTGATGGTCACTGTAAGAAGAGTAAGTACATTTGCAGAGGGAAATGTGGTTATTGAGTTGACTGTGTCTCTTCAGCATTGTATACTCATAATTTCATGCTCATTGAAACCCAACCCGAGAGGGCCTTCCCTGTTTCAACAGTGACTAACATGATATCCCACTGTGTATGAAAAGTAGCCCTCTGACAATGCCATGAATGCCCAATATGAATTGAAATTAATTCCTCTTCCGCAGCCCCTATGCCCAGGAATACCCAGTCTACACTGCAGATGTCAAGGAGCAAGAAAAGAGAAGATGTTCAGTCTTTTATATTTACTTTGCTGAAGTACAAAAAAAAAATCTTCATCTAAATCAGGCCGAAAATAGCCCAACCATGGCATAGATCAGAGGTGGGCAAACTACGATCCGTGGGCCACACCCGGCTCACAGGACCGTCCTGCCCGGCCCTTGAGCTCCAGGCTGGGAAGACTAGCCTCTGGCCCCTCCTCTGCTGTCCCCCTTCCCCCGCAGCCTCATCTCGCCCCGCCGCCAGTGCTCTGGCCCACCGCTCTTGCCGGGCAGTGCAGCGGCATGGCTGGCTCTGGCCAGGCGGCAGGGCTATGAGGTCCTGCTGTTCTGAGTGGCATGGTAAGAGGGAGGGGAGCGGAGCGGGGAGGGTTGGTTAAGGGGCAGAGGATCCCAGGGGGCAGTCTGGGGACAGGGAGTGGCTGGATGGGCCGGAGGTTCTCGGGGGTGGGTGGGAGGGGTGTCAGTCAGGGGACGTGGAACGGGGTGGGGGTTGGATAGGTGTGGGAGTCCTGGGGGACCTGGCAGGGGTGTGGATAGGGGGCAGGGCAGTCCAGGGAGCAGGGGAGGTTGGATAGGGGGTGGGATCTGGGGGGGGGGCAGTCAAGGGACAAGGAGCGGGAGGGTAGGATGGGTCAGGGGTTCTGAGGGAAGCAGTCGGGGGCAGGAAGTGGGAGGGGGCAGATGGGGGCAAGGGCCTGGCTGTTTGGCGAGGCACAGCCTTCCCTACCTGGCCCTCCATACAGTTTTGCAACTGCGGTGTGGCCCTTGGGCCAAAAAGTTTGCCCACCCTTGGTGTAGATAGCCTCCTCCCATGCAAACGTCTGTGCTGAGGGGTCCTGTGGTGAGGAAAACTCAAAGAACCTCTTCACAGATATCCCTCAGATCATTCCATGGGAAGTTTAATTTGTTTCTATTTCCTGCAAGTATGAGCTATGTTTCCACCACCTAAACCAACCAGATACTGTCTCCTCACTATCTCTGGGGTCCCCAGAGCACCCCCTTCCCTGTTTGCTGGCATTATGGCTCCAGCACAGCCATGCTACCAGGGCTTCCCCTAGCCACAGCTACCCAAGCAACCTCCTTAAGGGATGATTTCCCAAGTGATAAAGAGGCTCTGAGGAAAAGGTAATATATACTCAGTCCCCAAGTCTCTTAATTAAGTTTATACACATGCTTCACTATTCATGTGCTTTGAGTTGTTAAGCTTGTGTGTAAGATCAGGTCTACACTACAGCTTTCTGCCTGCATAGCGATGTCTGTCAGAGGTGTGATCACTGTAGAACATAGCTGTGATGGCAGAAGCCTACAGTGTAGATGCAGTTAAACTGGGAAAGCTCCTCTTTCACCAGTATCACTTGTTTCACTTGCGGGGATGGGGGGTGGTTTTACTGTACTGCTACAAAATGCAGCTTTGCTAGCAGAGCTCCATCCCCACTAGGAGTATTTTGCTGCGATGCTATACTGGTATTCCTATACCAGTAAACTGATCCTGGTGGAGATGTGAGCTAAGTGTTTGCAGGATTGGAGCCCAAGGAAGTTGTGTGTTTTTTTTTTTTGTTTTGTTCAGGTAATGAGCTGCTTGGAATTAACTGAGTCCCTCTCAAACAGGACTTGCCCACTCCCCCTGACACACACAATCCTCATATTTTTGGCATGAGTATCCTGATCTCAGAGAGTCCTCCATGAGGCCCCAGGAAAGGGAGATGCTGCCGTGAAAGCAGTTGACAACCAACTTCTACAAGAGGCAGGGGAGAGTCTTAAGCGAAAAGCTCTCTCTGTGCAGACACACATAAAAAAGCGAACATTCCTTTATATTGTCCTATAATATTAGTTTGGCTAACATTTTTAGTATATATATTTGACTAACACATTTCATTATACAGTTTTCTAACATACTTAAGCTACCACATTCCCACTGGAAGGACCATTATATGTTTTACTCTATTGCTAAAACATGTACACAAAAATGAATTACTTCCAGAAATACTGTGTTAGTCAAAAAAAAAAAAATAACTGACTGGTTTCTTGATAACATATCTGAAGTGGCGGCTTTCAAGAACGGATATTGCAACATGTCTGTACAGATTTTATGGTTATAGCTGCAGACACCTGTGAAATGCAGGTATCACGTTTGTGAGGGGCGTTCTCTGATTTTTATAACCACACTTAACTTCATTTGTTTTGATGATTGTAACCAGACAAATTCCTAGACTATTTACATTCAAGTCAGGGTGTACACAGAATGATCATATAATTACAAGCTACAGTTTCTAACCAGAATGAAATTGCTTACTGTGAAACAGTTTTGATGTAGAAGGTAAAGCTTTTCTATTCCAACCTAAAACCTAAACAAAGTCTTTAAAATGAACTTCTATGTTTTATATCTCCTAGAGGAAATATAATTAAACTGCCAAAATTATAAGAAACAAATACAAGTCTTGGTTAGAAATATATAGGAATTAAAATATCTGTTATCTATTTCTGTCCACTACTTGATTTGGACATGAAATTCTACTAGCCATTTGGCAGATTCAGAAAATTAGCACTATAGTTTTCATAAGGAGTTGGCCTTAACAAATGTGATTTCCCCCCTCCCCATATACACTACTTAGTGAAATAAAACTTTAGGAAAAAAGTGGCCAATAAAAGTCTTTGACAGGTCTGTAATTCAGCTAGGAAGAGGAGTAAGAGGAATTTTTATACTTGTGGTTAAGGCATTAGACTAGCATACAGGGACAAAACCTTTCCCAGGTCAAACCTCTCCCTAGAGAATCATAGAATATCAGGGTTGGAAGGGACCCCTGAAGGTCATCTAGTCCAACCCCCTGCTCGAAGCAGGACCAATTCCCAGTTAAATCATCCCAGCCAGGGCTTTGTCAAGCCTGACCTTAAAAACTTCCAAGGAAGGAGATTCCACCACCTCCCTAGGCAACGCATTCCAGTGTTTCACCACCCTCTTAGTGAAAAAGTTTTTCCTAATATCCAATCTAAACCTCCCCCACTGCAACTTGAGGCCATTACTCCTCGTTCTGTCATCTGCTACCATTGAGAACAGTCTAGAGCCATCCTCTTTGGAACCCCCTTTCAGGTAGTTGAAAGCAGCTATCAAATCCCCCCTCATTCTTCTCTTCTGCAGGCTAAACAATCCCAGCTCCCTCAGCCTCTCCTCATAAGTCATGTGTTCTAGACCCCTAATCATTTTTGTTGCCCTTCGCTGGACTCTCTCCAATTTATCCACATCCTTCTTGTAGTGTGGGGCCCAAAACTGGACACAGTACTCCAGATGAGGCCTCACCAATGTCGAATAGAGGGGGACGATCACATCCCTCGATCTGCTCGCTATGCCCCTACTTATACATCCCAAAATGCCATTGGCCTTCTTGGCAACAAGGGCACACTGCTGACTCATATCCAGCTTCTCGTCCACTGTCACCCCTAGGTCCTTTTCCGCAGAACTGCTGCCTAGCCATTCGGTCCCTAGTCTGTAGCGGTGCATTGGATTCTTCCGTCCTAAGTGCAGGACCCTGCACTTATCCTTATTGAACCTCATCAGATTTCTTTTGGCCCAATCCTCCAATTTGTCTAGGTCCTTCTGTATCCTATCCCTCCCCTCCAGCGTATCTACCACTCCTCCCAGTTTAGTATCGTCCGCAAATTTGCTGAGAGTGCAATCCACACCATCCTCCAGATCATTTATGAAGATATTGAACAAAACCGGCCCCAGGACTGACCCCTGGGGCACTCCACTTGACACCAGCTGCCAACTAGACATGGAGCCATTGATCACTACCCGTTGAGCCCGACAATCTAGCCAGCTTTCTACCCACCCTATAGTGCATTCATCCAGCCCATACTTCCTTAACTTGCTGACAAGAATACTGTGGGAGACCGTGTCAAAAGCTTTGCTAAAGTCAAGAAACAATACATCCACTGCTTTCCCTTCATCCACAGAACCAGTAATCTCATGATAAAAGGCGATTAGATTAGTCAGGCATGACCTTCCCTTGGTGAATCCATGCTGGCTGTTCCTGATCACTTTCCTCTCATGCAAGTACTTCAAGATTGATTCTTTGAGGACCTGCTCCATGATTTTTCCAGGGACTGAGGTGAGGCTGACTGGCCTGTAGT
Source organism: Eretmochelys imbricata (assembly GCF_965152235.1). Lineage (NCBI taxonomy): Eukaryota > Metazoa > Chordata > Testudines > Cheloniidae > Eretmochelys > Eretmochelys imbricata. The sequence continues at coordinate 79,027,925 of NC_135578.1, forward strand.
TCCCAGGATCCTCCTTCTTCCCTTTTTTAAAGATTGGCACTACATTAGCCTTTTTCCAGTCATCCGGGACTTCCCCGGTTCGCCACGAGTTTTCAAAGATAATGGCCAATGGCTCTGCAATCACAGCCGCCAATTCCTTCAGCACTCTCGGATGCAACTCGTCCGGCCCCATGGACTTGTGCACGTCCAGCTTTTCTAAATAGTCCCTAACCACCTCTATCTCCACAGAGGGCTGGCCATCTCTTCCCCATTTTGTGATGCCCAGCGTAGCAGATTGTAGAGATGACAGTGGATTCTCCCTGACTAAGGGGTTTATCCAACTTCTGCTGAAGTCAGGGGGCATGTACAGGAGGAGGAACAAGGGAGCCCGTGGAGAGCAGTTGGAGGTACTACTCTTTTTACATGATGGGCAGGGAAACGAAGAGCTGAATAGCCCAGCCAGATGCAGGAGGAACTACGAAGCAAGGAGCTTGCTATTGTCTCGCATGACCCCTTCGGAACTCCACTGAGGGATGGCGGGGTGGTCTGAGGTACTAGGTGGAAGGGTGTTCAGAAACCCCAGAGTCAGCTCAGGACCAGGGCTGCCTCCTACACTGGGCTGAGTGCAGCCTGTGCTCTGGGGCTGGCCCTGCCTAGACTAGAGCTATGACCCTAAGCATCTCAGCAGTGGGATCCACAAATACCTGCTTGTGCTTCCTGCTGCTTCTAAAAAACTTAGGTGGTTTGTTTGTTTTACTTTCTAAAATATTCTCTGACTTTTTTTCATAACCACCTCTGGTGACCATCCCAGGACTGCTATGCTACTTCGTCCTTTGCTTAGGTTCCTGCTACACATTTAGGATGAGATCCAATGGTAAGCTCCAGTTGTTTTTTGCTATTAGTTTCTCTAACATTATTTAGTATACATATTTACCTTAACCAGCCAATTACAATGCGGTTGCGGTTCCTTTCTGTCAGTGGAGTGAGACAAACCATCCAGGATAGTAATAGCTCTGGCCTGGGGATTCATTCTGATCACAATTACACCAGTGTAAATTAAGAGTAATTTCAGTGAAGGAAAAGGAATTATACTGGTATAAGTAGGAGCCGGATCAGGTCCTGTCTCCACAACATGTCTAGTTTTGGGAGGTTGCATAGCTTTTTTTCCTATGATTAATTTAGAAAGAGATTAGAGCTTTTTTTGGGGTTATTATGCTCCGCTTCCTCATTATTTGCTTTATCTTTCTGTACTGTCCATATATTCTATTTTTGTTTTTTATTCATTTGCTGGCTTGGTAAATTTTAGTTTAAAATTTTAATCTGATCACAGCAACTCCTTGGCAAAGAAAAAGCATGAAATGAACTGATCTTGGACTCTGCATACGTATGGAGGCAAATATATCCTTTCATATAAGAAAATACTAGATGCAGAATAATATTTATCTCTTGAATCTTGCAATATACAAAACAGGAACAAAATATTTTTAAAGTGTGCTGATCTTTATCTCACTTGCACCACATGTATATTATTTTGGTGACAATGTTCAGATAACAATTTGCTGCAAAACTACACATGTTACAGAAAAACATAGGAAGATAATTCCTAACAGACTGCCTCAATCATTATTGTCCATATGGCAATGCAAAAATGAATAAGCAGAGGTCTCACTCTTCATCACTGAGTCACTAGCCTATTAGAGAGACAGAAATGGAGGTAAACATTATTAGAATTTTAAGTACATTTCTATCCCTTTTTTTTGGTCCAGACTGTGTTTAAAATAGAAGAATACAACGACTTGAAAAATTCTGTAAGTAGAAGTGTTTAGCATATGCTTTTCACTTTTGTTCTTCAAGCTGCTCTTTTATAATTATCGTATTTTAGGGAGAGGATGGCAAAAATTCAGAAATGAGGTGGTCATCCAAATTTCTGAGCAGGTATTACAGAGCTTTAGTGGTAATATCATTACAGTTGATTTTACATCTGTGGCATTGTGGTTCTGAGAACCTGAAGATCTGCTTGAATAAGTCTTGTCTGGAACTAGTTATTAACCATTGATTTCCGGAACATATGGACTCAGTGCTCTATCTGCCCATAGTTATCAAAGCAAGCTGGAACTAAAGTTAATGGCTTCAATATCATCAGCCTTCCAGATGGTGTCTCTTTGTAGTGTTATTTTATTTGGCCAAAATTATGGAATTTCCGTTGGTATATTAATTAGCATGCTAAGTATCACCTGGATTATACTGTAAAGAAGATGTACTGTATTTGGAAAATACCATCACTAGTTTGCATCAAAAGGAAATTTTAGCTCCTCCTAAAATGCCCCAGCTGAACTTTCTCTTGTTTTGGTTTGTATACACTAATGTCCCTCATTTCTGCTTTTCCTGTGCTTTTGCCTGCAGTCCAAATTCATCATTGCAATATTTTGAATATTCAAAACCGCACATAAATGGAGATATTGCAGCATCTTCCTTTGTACATATTTTGTCTTAGTTAGCAGGTGCTTCTTGCAAGGTGTTTGTGAAGAGCAGCCTTCATCCCAGCCCTTCCCGCCTAACTATGCCTCCATACCCACAGATACCCAACCCTATTATCTATCCATTAAGAGGCTTCCAGGGGGTTGAGGAGAGGCAGGAGTATATCAGAGAGCCAGTGTTGTGTTCTTTATATGGCCCCCCTCCATTAGAGACCCTTTTGAGTTCTCTACACCCCAGCCAGCCTTCGCATTTTGGGTGCCAGTCACCCTCCCCAAAATTACTTGGGATCGGTATGGCAATCCTTTGGGCCTACAGCTATGTCTGCGCTACAGCAGTGTAACTGCATGCAGCTGTTGCACTTTTGGGGAAGATGCTCTAAGCCGATGGGAAAGAGCTCTCCTGTCCGCCTAATAACTTCTGCCGCTGTGAGAGGCAGTAATTATGTCAGTGGGAGGAGCTCTCCCACCAACGTAGCATTGTCCACACTGGCGCTTAGGTCAGTGTAACTTACATCACTCAGGTGTGGATCATTCACACCCCTGAGTGACATAAGTTATACCGATGTAATTTGTAGTGTAGACATAGCCTAAATGTCGCCTTTTATATAAAAGATCATTGTGCTTCCACCAGCCTTCTGAGCTGCAGTAATGGAGCCCACCTGTTTGAGCTGAAATCTATGCATAATTTCCTATGTTATAAAGTTTAAAGGACTAATTATCCAATTCAGCCTTAGTCTAGGGGTCTAGCAGTCTCTTTCCACTGAAGTATTGTGCCTGCATTTTGGTAAATGTTAAGTGATTTTTCTTCTTTTCCTCCATGATTTAACTAGAAAAAGTATCTTAGCTCATATTAACATAACATATTATGTTCATAATAGCCATCCTAGCCAGTTCCCAAATGTATAGAGATATTGTGCATCTCCCAGGGAAGCACAATAACATATAGGAACATATGTACATTACTACAATATGTTAACTTAAAAGCTTTGTCTCTTTTGCTAATTACTTTATTCCATTTCATTCTCTCCTCCCATATCATTCCTAATCCCAATTCTGTTCTATTTTCTCTTTTGTAGTCTCTCTTTCTCTCCTTTTTTTTTTTCTCCAAAAGTAGCAACAGCCCCCTCACCTTTCTTTCAGGTGCATCTCATCTTCTCTTTTCCACGTCTTCCAAGAGACTTATCTGACTCTCCAAGAATCAGCATCAGTCACATACACAATTCTCAGAACTTACATACTGCATGTTAATTTGCCAAAGCAACTGCATGATCGTATTGTTGTCATGCGTGTCCTCCTCCAACTGTTTGCAATTACCACTCATTGAGTTTTGTCTAAATTTAGATTGTAAGCTTTTGTAGGAAAGAGCCAGATCCTCCACTGGTGTAAATCAGCAGAGGTTCTAGGATTTCTAAGGAGCTATGCTGATTTACACTAGCTGAAGAGCTGGTCCTAGTCTTTAACATGTTGCATGCCTGCATATTTATGGGGGTGAGATACAAAGATTAAGACAGCAGAATATTTTAATAGGAAGTAGACATAGGAGAGCTCTCCCTGCAATCACTTGTTTTGTCCTGCAAGTCTTCTAGCCAATGCTTCCTCCCCTGGGAGTGGAGGGTTGGCAAGGAAAAGATTGTAAAGAGTCTCACAACACCTAGTGTGTCTGCTAATTCTCATTCTGATCCACTCTGACACCTGGCAACGTGTTGCCTGTCTGCTGAGTGAGGAAGATTCAGTACTCTCACTCTGAACACTGTTTTTACTCCTGTAGGGATCTGAAGTGGACTGCCTGTCTGCCCACTCTTCCCATCACAGTCAGGGTGGATGACCTATGCATAGGAGTGACCTATGATATGAGATGGCCTATGCTAGCCTTGTCTGGAAGGCTGATACTGCCGGCAGTCTATTTCTTGTATTCACCAGGTTGTAAGTGATGATATCACAATGACATCATCATGTGATTCCCAGAACCTGTAACTTGAGGTGCAGGCATATTGAGCGTAGCACTGATTCTACAAGGCAAAATAGAGCCTCTAAAATCCTGTTTCCTGAGAGTCTTCACTATATTCTGTTACAATAGTGATAAGTCTTGGTAAGCTATTTTGTGCCAACAAGAACTTGGTGCACTTGAATATTTAAGACAAGATAACTCTGCTTAGACAAGTGGGCAGCCATAGTGTGGGTGGTACTCATCAGCGACAATGCAGTTCAGTATTGAGCTGCAACACCTCTTACCTTCAAGTATCACCTTCTCTTGACTGTAGACTGCCACACTACAAAATTAGCAGGTCATTTCTCTTACTGTCAAAAAATCAAGTAGGGATGAAGTTGCACTCAGCAATCTTATTTAAATGAGACTCTAGTAAACTGGTGACCACACTGTTCAGCCCTCATTTAACTGATTATATAATTCAGCTGGCCCAAAGTTAACCCCACCGTGACTCTGCATCTACAATAATTTCCTTTTTTGAAGCACTTTCAATTATTGCCACATCAACCTATAGGAGAAATGAAATTACTTCCAACATTTTGGAATTTCTGATTCCTTCACTTAGACAACTCATAAAGTGAGTACGATTTGGACCTTCAGTATTAATTGCAAGAGGGCTGAACAGTGTGGTCACCAGTTTACTAGAGTCTCGTTTAGAATTCAAGACTGGCAACTCATTCAGTCAAATTTAGTGGTAACTGTGCTGTACATGAAACCTCCTTCTTCTCGCATCCTTGTCACAAACTAGATGTTTTTCCAGAACCGTGCACAAGCAAAGGCTTTTTTCATCTCCGTAGTGAGGTCCTCCTTCGTACAAGTGTCCCCAAAGAGTTGGCCAATGAGCAGGAGCTCCATAGTCTGCACCTCATTGCACTTGCATACGGTATATTCATGTCATTAGAATAACCCCATTTGATTATATTAGACTTTGATCTGCCAGTCTGCATACGCAGGTGGTTTAGGCATCACCATATTGACCGGTCTGTATCAGCCTCTCTGGGAAGGTCCTCCTGGGGGTTCCATATCTATTTCAGTGTGTGTCCAACTGCATGTAGTCTTTTCTTCTGTAACCTCAGTCGTGCTTTGACAGCTGTCGCATCCAAAGGCACAATACTGGTTATAAAACTCTTTCGCGATTGAAACATTAATAATAACAACAACCTGAAAATTATTTTACATTCACTTGCCTAATTTAAATAACAATTAGTCAAATACATTACCATCAGGGGAAATTAATTAATTATACTCAGTTACAAACTCCTTGTTCCAGGGTTAGGAACAAAAACCACAGTAGTTCATTTTGCTCTGAATGGAAGCTCTGTTGTATTCATGGTTTTTTATATGGCAAAAGTGTCCTACATGTAATGGAAAAGCACTTGATTCATTAGGATATTTCAGGCAAACAAGTCAAATCTACTATATATAAGCAGCAAAATTAATTGCCTTCTGCTCTATTCATTGAAACCAGAGATGTGTCATAACAGTAAAACATTTGCATTTAAATCAATCTACCTAGTTTTGTAAAAAAAGACAATTTTTTTTACAAATATTGTTCAATATTTTACTAACCAATTTGTTGCTCTAGACTGTTTGCCTTCAGTTTTGTCAATTTAGTTAACATATGTTGAAAGTACTGTAAATATAGCGTTTTGCTTGAGTTACTTTCACAGAGAGTTCCATTATGTCTACAACTCGAGGATGAAATTAATCTGGAATTAATAATGTAGAGCACTGCAAGTGAACCAGCAATTCTGCCACAGAAGCTCTATAAATTCTTACCCCTGACTAAACTTCATTTTTAAAAACACACTACTCCAAAAGAGCAAGTGAACATTCAAGAAATATTTGCTAAGTTTACTGCAAAAATGTAGACAGCTAAAGGCTGACAATGGGGAGTATTGTCATAACACTAAGAATAATGGGTTATTTAGTGCCTAACACTGAACATTGTGTAAACAATTAATCATAGAATAGAAACCACTGAAAATCAATAGCATTTGAGTTGCATTTACAGGCCTGCACTGATCAAGAAGTTTCTGTGCTTACTGCTTATGATGGATAAATCTTGTTAACCTTTTTTGACACAATGTGTCAACACCTGAAACATCTGCATCATATTGATGGTCCTAGGGTCTTCCTTTCAGAGGGAGAGTGAATACAAATCTTTATTTTTATATAGTAGACAAAAGCAGCCAGAAGAACTATGTGAAAAGATCAGTAAACCTTGATCATAGTTCATATGTATGAGTATATAAAATCACTGTCTGCACTTTACAAATCTTGATTAATTTATCCTGCCCTAAGTTACCCTGCAAGTTACAGAAGAATTAATAATCCTATTTACTGATGGGGAACTGCAGCACAATGGCACAGGAATTCTGCTGTTAAGTGAAATGGGAAGAGAACCAGGCACTCAGGGTATGTCTACACTGTAATAAAAGACCCAGGGTACAGGCTCAGTGAGGCTTAAAAATTGCGGTGCAGATGCTTGGGCTTGGGCTGGAGCCTGGGCTCCAGCCTGAGACCAAACTTTACGCTGTAATTTTTAGTCCCACAGCCCGAGCCCCACAAGCCTAAGTGAACTGACCCAAGCTCTAGACTTGGTGCCTCTGGTTTTTTACTTCAGTGTGGACAAACCCTGAGTGATTTGCCCAGGGTCATACAAGAGGTCTGTGGCAGAGCCATGAACAGAATGCAAATCTTCTGAGGCAAGTCCAATGCCTTAACCACAACAGCACCCTTTCTCTAAGTGATCACACGTTCTGATGCTCAGCCAGCCCTTCCGTAAATTAACTGGGCCTGAGTCTCAGAATTCTGAGCCAGATCCAAATGTTCCTGAAGCTTGAATATCTGTGGTTCTGGGGCTTTGGTTCAGCCTACTGTAAAGAAAGAAGTTGGTCATGATGCTCAGCTTGGATTCAGATCCAAGCTTCTGCAAATGGGGGTGGTAATTTTGATCCTGGATTGAAGAATAGGCTCATATCTGAGCTACCTGTGCTACTGGGGCCTGCAATGTTGGGTTAGAAATCCTGCTGAATCAGGCTTCAACTAGCTTATGTTTCTAGTCAGACTAAAACTATTACAAGTAAAGGTGTTCTGATGGCATATCTTCTTCTAGTCCTAACTGGCTCCAGGTAGGGCAAGGAGTGTGAAGATTAACTTTTTTGTAAAATAATGAACTGAATATTTTTGACTTTTGGAAAAACATTGAGTTGTTTTGGCTAGGTTTTTACATGAGGTTTGTGTTGGTTCTTATTCTGTCCACAAGGGGTCAACCATCTAATAAGGGGTCTGATCCAGCCTCCCACTGAAATCAATGAGTTTTGTCTTTGACGTCAACAGGAGTAGGGTTAGGTTTACTTACGCAGAGAGGGATTTATGAAGGTACTCAGTTGGCCTAACTCTGCTTCCATTGCAGTCAATAGAAGATTTCCCACTGACTTCAGTGAAAACAGTTAGGCCAATGATGAGCAGTTCTGAAATCCCACTTGACATGGAAAATATTCTTAGTATATACTTGGATACTAAATTTTATCTTTCCCGATTGTGTTAAATGGTTTAACGACAAAGCATTACCCTTTTGCTCTGGGCAAAGGCTCTCTACAATTTGATGCATCTCTCACTTATAATAGAAGTTAGTAAGTAAACTACTCAATCACAATCTTATTTGCAACTCAAGGGAAGTTGAACCTCTCTTCATTTTGGCTAAAGTGTTCTCCAAGGCATGATAGATATATCTCCGATTAACATTTCCCTACAGCTATTTCTAAAATGCATTCATCAGTTTCTGGGAAATTAATTGATCCTGAAGAAATGAGCTAATGTTCCCAACTTTGTGTTTTTTATAAAAGGCCTGGGTCCTTCCTGAATGACAGTGTGTTTCAATAGCAAAGTACAAATGGGATACATACAGAGTAATACAACCTGACCTTCTTAACTTCCCAGCTTGATTAAAAAGCTTGGAAGACACATTGTCATAATACAAACTGACTATTATGCCACCAAGAGCAGCATTAAATATTCTAACATTTCTATATAGTAAATTTTTTTCTGATACAGAAAAGATCCATTTGCAAGCTGATAATTTGGTATGGTATTGCACTCACAGGCTGAGCAAGCAGTCTCTGTGCGTGCTCTTATCCCTGGCCCAGCAGTACAGTTTGTCTATATATTGGTCAGGCAAAATGTATTCAGAAATACTTTTTTTTTTTTTTTTTTTTGAGGGAGTAAGTGTTTGCTACATTTTTGAAAGGTTCTGTCCCTTCACATTTCTTTCAGGAATTACCAATAGCTCTCATGGACTGTTTGGTGGAGGTTAAAGGCTACTGTAAACTCTGTACAGTGCTTAACTCAGTATCATTATCATTCCTATTATGCTTTACAATACTCACCAAAGCTTCATTGCAATAAAAAATTACTGACTCTACTGGGTCACCATTATTGGAAATTACACCATCCCTGAGTCTTATTGGGATAAAGGCATGGGCCACCAGTAAATGAGCTTTGAGTTCTACAGCTTGGATAGGGTAAAATTCTGCTCTTCCTGAACAAGGACAGAGTAAGTAGGGGAGACTAGAGGAGGAGATAAGTAAGTGTTTGAGGAACAACATGGGTTGAATCACCCCAGTTCATACAGTGAAACTCTTCCTATTGACTGAAAAAGATGGACGCTGTCCTTCCATGCCTGCAGGATGGGGGTTCACAGTCACTGGAGACACAAATGTAGATTCACTTACCTTTCTTACTGTCTGCTCCCAGAATTGGCCTTTTTGTATCTGAGCAGAGAGACTAGCACTTTCCGGATCTCTACCTGTCCTACTACTTCTGTGGGGTCAGGCCTTTGTCTGGGGTCTGCACAAGAGGGGTGTGTGTTTGTGGGGTGAGGGAGAGAGTGTTTGGATTTCAGCCAGAGTGCAGTTAATATCAGGTTGCAAGTTAGGCCATGGATTGTGCTTCCACACCTGCTTATTTACTTTTTATAGACTTCTAGTATGTTTGCTTGTCAGTCTCATTTTATAGCGCAAGGAGAATTGATTTGTCACTGAATATTTTTTATATTTTTCTTATTGCGCTGTGCTTCTCACTAACATAGGCCACACGATGACAGCACGAAGAAAGAGCAGTCTCCAAGCAGTCATATCAAAGTGACAGCTTCGTTCTCTTTTTCACTGTTGGGCAATCACATGCCTGATTTTAAATAGAGTGATTTAAAAAACAAAATGAACAGCAACATCTGCTGCAAGACAGCAGCAACAGACGAGCAGTGAAAACAACAAAGTAAAACATGCTTAGAGGAGTTGGTTTCTGGTATTTGTTCCTCTTCAAGTACAGATCCTTTTTTAAAAACCACAAAACAATGAATAGGGTTGCAGGACTAGAAAGAAAATTCCATATCCAGGCTTCTGCTCCATTTTCATGCAAAAGGATTCTCACTTTTGGGATATGTGATCCCAGTGCAAATCACTGCTCTGTCTTGTGGCTGGGAGCTTGAAAACCAAGAGTGGGAATCCTACACTGGTGGTTTCTTTAAAGACTGAATATTAAGATAAATGGTCTGTAATAAAGGTCCAGTAGTGAAGCCACACAGATGGCTTCTTCTCTAATTACTGGCTCTCGGTAAGTTGACTCTATAGGAGGGCCCCCAGCATGCGGGTTTGAGAAATTAAAATTACGACCTGCCATTACTGTAACTGCTAGCAAACACTGAGTGTATCTTCTTTCTATTGTCTGATCAGAATCAGTGTCTTAGGCTGAGAATGGAGAATAGCAATTTTGTTAAGCAATTATGGAGGCTTTTGTCCTAGCAGTTGCTTCCGCTGCTGCTACCATGTATATTAGGTCATCAGATACTAATAGCACATACAGAATAATAATAATAATAATATAATAATAAAAAACCCCTGAGCATGAATCCCCTGGCATCAGACCACCACTTAACTGCTCCTGGTTTTCTACTGAGGCGATGGCTAAGTACTCGGCCAGTATTAGCAGAAGCTGCATTTTTTTGTTGTTTTACAAATAAAGGCTTATTGGCTTATTCTTCTTCTACAATAGCTGCTTTTGTAGAGGGGATAATAGTGATGGATGGATCTGCAATTTTCACATTCACTACAGTATCTTTAAATTGGTTTCCTCATGCACTCAGCAGGGAGGATGCGGAGAACAGGTGTGTACTTTGATAGACTGGTAGAATTTATGTGGTGATTTGGGAAGTATTAAGTTTGCATTTTCTACTTTGTCTTACGATCAGTCTTTTTCTTCTCCTCCACTGCCTTTTATTTCATTTTTAATACCAGCTTGTTTCAATTTGTTTGTGCATCTGTTTCTTAAATTCAGTTCATTTTAACATTTCTTCCCTATGATGTTGTTTAGTCATTTATGTATATGTTAGACATTTGAGGACTGATTTTCAAAATTATTCACAATTAGGGCAGATATGCCTGTGAGAAGGTTCAGGGAGTGTCACCTTCACATCTGCTCCTTGGTCTTTGAGTTTCTTCCTGGTGTGCATCTGCCACAGCTATCTGTATTATGCCTTAATGGGAGAGCACAGTTCTTGTCCGTGCCCCACCTTACTTAGACTATGTGTAGTGGGGTAGACTCCAGAAATACTTATCCCTTCATCAGCTCTCTCTCAGAGGTTGAGGGATTCTCAGCTCATTCAGGGCAGTCTATGTGAAGTTACCCAATACAACAATAGCCTTCTTAACAATAAGATTTAAAAACAGAGAAAATGGTAGTAAAATAAAATAAATGTTTTGCACAACATATCACATCGGAATGGTTTGCAAAGCCCAGTGAGATTGGTTCCCATTAGCTTAGTTACAGAGAAAATCAAATCAAATCTTACATTTCTGGATGCTGGATGTTTCCAGTATCTATCTTAGCTGATGAAAGAGGTAGCATAGATTTATCAGTATTCCCTTGCTGTGACATAGGAATTATTGACAGAACCCTGTCCCTCTGTTACAGCAATGACCACGGAAAGGCTATATCGTAAAGCGTAGATAGAGACACTTACAGGATGTATGTGTGTGCATTTTGTATCAATCATAAGTCCTAAATTTGGAACTGGTAGGTAGGAAGTGTTAAACACGGTAGATTTCATCATTTGCTTACGTGCTTTACTGAATCAGGGGCCAAGGCAAATGACCTATTAGTGGAGTTAAGGTGCAATTGAAGAGTTCACCTTCATATACATAATCCAGCATGTTGATTTATTTATTAAGTAGGAAGTTCATTTTATTTTCCTGTCTCCTATTTTCATAAGCAAAACAATGGCCATATAATGGAAGAAAATTGAAATTTATGAAGAGGTGAATTAAAAATCAAGACAAAAAGCCATATACTAGTCATGCCTTGAAGATTAACTAATAATCTTACATTCTCTGAATCACAAACAAAAGTGGAATTCCCAGTGCCCTCTTTGTGCAAAGACATGAGTAAATTTATGCACTGTGGTACTGCTTATGTGAGTAAAGTAACACACATGCTTAAGCATTACACAGGATTGAGGCATAAATAATGAATATTTTATGAACCTACAAAAAATCAGTTCTAAAACTTTCATTTGCAAAATGGAATGGTTAGCCACTTCATAGAGTACAAATTTCAAAAAGTCCATCTATTTTCTCATTATCTGCTTTTCACAGTTGCATAATTAAAACAGTAATGAAATAAATTTTAGGCACAAAAGGAATTGTTTTAATAACAACTGAGTTAAAAAGCAATGAAAGGAAACTAAGTTATATGTCAAAGAAATCTCTTCAGATATAAAGTTAACAATATTGAAAATCCTGTAGGTCATATTTCTGTATATAAAATCACTATGCAAAAACATCAGTAGGCAAATTATAAAATGCATAATTGAAGCAAGCTAAATGATATGAAGAATGCCTTGAACAAATAGCTGTGGGGGACATGTACTTATACATAACCATGAGAGTGAATCCATAAGTCTACCTAATTAGACTTAATTACAATACATTAGATGTCAACAAAGAGGCTGTGGGATGTGAAAAGAGACATTTTACATATTGCTATAGGGATCATGTATTTATGCAACCCATTGACATGGCTTTACTCTAAAGGGCTAATTGAATGAATTGGTTTTGACTGTGCCAGTAATTTGGAAAGAGAGAAACTAAAAACAGTTGAAAGTGCCGTGGGTCTACTCTTTAGTGAGCATAACTGTCATCTGTTCTGATTTGATCATGTCATGTCAAACGCATCCTGCTTTTCAGTTCAAAACAGATAAAAATCCCCAACCCCAAGCCTCCACAGAATATTTTAATTTGGCAAAGAATAAAACATTGAACTCTCTCAAGGGCTTGGAAAAAAGAACACAGGATGGATAAGGATATATGATGTTGTTAGTCTTCTGGCTAAAAAAAGATTAGAGACAGATTCTGATTCCACATATACGGATGTAAATCAGTAGTGTTACACCACATCTGGTGTAACTGAGATCAAATTAGGATCACAGTTTATAGAAACCATTAAATCTATGGTTGGATTGTACCTATTGTAGTAAAAATGATGTTTTATAAATGTTAATCTGAAACATAAAAGGATATGGACATTTTTTCAATGTACTATTTTCCTAAGCATAATTACTTGCCACAAATTCTACTGAGGTATATATCTTCTTTTGATGGTAGGAAAATTAGAGAGCTCATTGGCAGAAACTTCAATTTATTCAGGTTTTTTTTACATTACATTAATTATTTGTAAAGGGTTTCAGTAGCTGTATTGAATTATGTCTTGCGCTGCCAGAATAATTAATCCTAAAAGAAGAAAATATATTCATAAAAAATAAGAAGAAACAGAAATGTAGAAAGAGTGCCATGCTGTGTTATTCAGCTGAATGGGTTGAGAGTGGGATGAAATAGCAGATTCATATATGTGAGTCTCAATAATGTCTACTAATATATGCAACATTTTCTGTATGAAACAGGGCAGATACACGGTGTCTCCCAATCATTCGTCATAGGTGCTGCTGGGCTTTTTTCTTTGCAATGTGTAAACAAGACCTTTGGGGGGAGCATTAAGACAGTGAAGAACTTCTTTAGGTTGAGAAGATGTAAGGAATCTTGCAGCTAGAATTCCCAGCTGAACACAATTGATAGGGTTGCCCTTAATATACAGCTTTGCCGGAGTCCATTATATTTTCTAGTATTGGCAAGGCCATAGGTGGTAGCTGTGATTGTTGTGTTCTTCCTTACAGAGACTATTCCTGCATGAAGGAAAAGGCTAATTCAAAGGATTTCTTGCAATGGCAGAGTTTCCAGTGCCATCTTCCCCCTAAAGTGGCTGGAGATTTGGCTTCTAGCCTTGTGATTCTTGGGATATAGATATATGGACCATCTATACTAAACTCCTGTGCCTTTCCAAATAGAAAAGGAGTACTTGTGGCACCTTAGAGACTCAAATAAATTGGTTAGTCTCTAAGGTGCCACAAGTCCTCCTTTTCTCTTTGCGGATACTGACTAACACGGCTGCTACTCTGAAACCTGTGCCTTTCCAAAGCCTCCAAGGACCTGGAACCCCATTCCCTCAGGAGGACAGTGAGTAAGTTAAAGCTGCAGGGGGAGCATTAGAGCTGGCCAAAATCTTTAGAACAAAAATATTTTTCACAGTAAAATGGCCTTTCTTTGAAAATGAAATAAAAAAGGTAAATAATTGCTTTTAAACTTCTCATTTTTTTCACATTTAGTGACATTTTAATATGTTTAAAATGATAAATAATCATTTTGATAAGCTTTGATTAAAATGTTGGTTCAATTTTTTTAACCTCCTCCCCAAATTGATCCTCTTTAAACCTGTAGAATGGAAACAATTTAGAAATTAAAAAACATCAGTTTAAAAACATCCATAGTGTTGGGAAGGTTTGATGCCATGGGAACCAGTTGTCTGACCCTTGGTCGATATTAGAGAGACAAGGTGGGTGAGGTAATATCTTTTACTGGACCAGAGATTGTTGGTGTATTAGCAAAGGTGCTACTAAAAATTTACCAGATTGTCAAATTGAAAGGAAAATTATTAACTCCCAGTCTAGATGTCCATGTCCTTTCATTAAGTAACATTGGGCCAAATCATCTATCTCCACAACTATAGGGTGAAAACCCAGTGGATCCAGGCGTGGATGTGCACATAAAGAAGGAAAAAGTGTCCCCTACTTTTCCCAATTCTGCAGTAGCCTTTCCCTGGGTTTTCTGAAACAAGGTTTCAAAATTGGGATGGAGTAGATCAGGAAGAGGGGATGCACATGGGGGACCTCATAGGTTAAGATTAAGTACTTTCACACATTCAGTACTGCCTTGTATTTATTAATACAATGAAGGGGGGTATGAAACATAAATTTTACTAAAACTGCTGTTTTCAGGGAGGATGACATCTAATCCAAAACCGGGATAAAGAGCTCTTATGTGCTGGAAGTGAATCCTTTCAGGAACTTTCTTCACCCTGAGTAAGAACAAATTAAAGATGATTTAGGGTCAACTCCTCAGCTGGTGTAAATCAGCACTAATCCACTGACTTCAACAGAGTGATGCTGATTTACACCAGCTGAGAATCTAGCCGAGAAAGTCCTTTTTGGGCAGAAGAAATAGAGAGCTGTCCATATGCATGAAGAAAATAGGTTGAGAAAAGTCCCTGATTTAGAGTAGAACATTAAGAAAAGTCTCTCAGAGCACACGGACGTACATGTTGTTTTCAGGATTGAGGAAAAGAAGAGAAAATATCATTCTTAGGTCAGGAAGAAACAAATAAAAAACATTCAGTCCATTTGTCTCATGGACTTCCAAAAATATGAAACCCTACAAGGTTGTTGAAGATCAATAAAGGATCATCTTTGGACACAAGAAAAGATATATTCAGAATTCCTCTCACTTAGTGATGGAAAAATGCGTTTTTAAAAAACATATTAGTGCAGAAGAAAATAAAAGTCCAGTTCAGAGAAAGGAAAATGAGCTTGCATTAGACAAACTGAATAAAATAAACTCAAGAAGATGACCATTTTTAATGAAAAACCACAAATGCAAACAATTGGAACTACACTGGGTTGGAAATTGACATATGTCTGACTGGCTATTTGTTCACATCTTAAAAAAAATCCTGCGCTCTTAGTTGGATGCCTTGGCCTATGAATTCTGATTGATTGATTTGCAAGGGTTGTCAGCAAAAAAGCAGAAAAGCTGCTTCAGAAACCACAAAGAAAACGTTACAATTTCTAAAAGTTTTGATCTAGTACTCTTTGTTTAACTGAGAAACAGCAGCCACTGAAGAAGAAAATAAAACCCAATGCTGTCAAAAAAACAAATGTATTTCTAATGATTTTTTCAAATGAGATTTTTTTCACAGCGATCTCTAATTCCAGATGGACTGGAATGGCCTTACCATCAATGTCAGACGTTTTGGATGTCACAAAAAGGCATATTAATAATATTAACCAAAGAATTGGCTTATATGTTTTAAAGGTAAAACACTATTACTGCTGATATATTATAGGAAAATGGTGTTAGAACAATCATCTAAGATGTGCAAAGATCATCTAAGATTATATTATATAGTTAAGCTCATGAATGAGGAGTAGTGCATGGGTAACAAAAAAAAGTTGTGATTTAATTTATTTATATTAAACTCAGTCAGGGCCTCTAGGCAAGAGTGCAAGGCCTCATTTTGCTAGGGACTGTTCCAGCACATAGTAAGGGAGAGGCCCTGCCCTCAAAAAGCTTACACTCTAACTAGATAAAACAGGCAAGGGGTGGGAGAAAGGAAGAATTATCATCTCCATTTTATAGATGGGGGAAGAAAATGTACGAGTAATTAGCTCCTAAAATACACCTGGAGTATCTGATGGTAAATCAGTGTCCAACTTCTATTACTTTAAATTGTGTGTGTGTGTGTGCACCCATGCACCTCATAGTAGGTTCTTGAGGATTCTTCACCTGGGAAATTCTTTTTAAACTACCTGACAGTTGGTGCAACCTGGCACATTCCCAAGGCTAAACATTTACCCTTCACTGTCATTTTTATGAGCCTCGGGGATAAGTCATGCTTTAATTAATTACATGTTGTATAATGAAACCTTTCTAATAATCCACAGTAATAAGACATGCCTGATACTTATTTATTCTAAATACATTAATGCAACCAAACAGATTTTAATATGGTTCTGAATTCATGCTAAACCATGGGTTCTCAATCTGGGAGTGATGAAAAGGTATAAGGAGATCATGGCCACTCTCCTTTTCTTTGTGGTTAGATGGGCCAAACTCATCCCTGGTGTAATTCCATTGACTTCAGAGGAGTTACGCCAGGGATGAACGTGGTCCAGTATATTTAGCATACTAGTCATATTTGTGTCATATAAAATATGATCAATGTGGCATATGTCAATCTGTTTTGCATGCTCTAATTATTTTTGCATGCTCTAATGTATATTTGATCCATGAATATAATCAATATGTACAAAATACACTATGCAGACGTCGCCATGTTTATTGAAAAAACAAATTCTGAGCTTTTTCTCTACGTATCAAATTCCATTTCAAGTTAACCCAGAAAACATTTTTATGGTGACTTTAAATTCTGCTCCTCTACTCTAGTAACTGTTTCAGAATAGTTGTCATGTTGATCCCCAGAGTCTTTAGTGGTCATCCCAGTGGTGCTCACGATATCAACCTGCCTCTCCTCCAATCTTTTGGCACTACGAGTCTCAGCCTCTTGTTGTCATATAGGGATACTTTACCACAAGGAAGGTTTTTTTCAAAGCACGTAAGCCTTTCACAGTGTTCACAGGGAAGCAATGTGATAGATATATGAAACAAGGGCTAGGGCTCTCTTTCAATCTCTTTTGGTACTCTGGCCTTAAAAAGTTGTTTGGGAAACGTTAAAAGTCAGTAGCTTCTATTTTAAAGAGAATATTTATTTCATGTCTGTTGTTGAGAAAGCTCAGATTTATTTTTCCAAACAGAGTTTGATAGGAATTCATTCATAAAAATTTTCCTCAGAATAATGTCAATATAGGCTGCATATTTAGTCATAAATCTGTCTTCTGAAAATATGTAATGGTTCTTTTCATATTATAGATAAAAGATGTTTTTTTACCCACAGTTGCATTAAAGATATCCAGCAACTTCTTCTGAGGGAATACTTTGAAGGTGAATTAATATATGACCACTACATGCCAGCTGTAATCTGCAGTAACTAACATATTTTATGGGCTGGTATACGGGGAAATGTCAGCAAACCAGTAAAGTGCCTCAAACCACTATGGCTTATTGCTAAAATCAGCCAAGTCAGCAGGCTGTAGATTGGCCAAGTCAGCAGGCTTAGCTTAACCAAGGCAGGAGGGGAGGGGGTCATTGGGTGCCACAGAAAGGGCAGCTTGACCCCGCGTCCTTCCTGATAAGAATTGTGTTGAAGTTGCTGACACATGCATTTTAGAAGAGCAGGATGTGCCCCAGGAATGGCTATTGGGGCCTCAAGGCTGCAAACTCTGGAAAAACCCACATCTGGTTAATCAATAATCAGAAGGAACCACTTGCTTGACCATTGAAACTGCTTACTTAACAGGTTTTCTTTAAGGGACATATCATTCTATTGCTAATGTATAAACAAGGGAAAAAAGTTTGAGGTAGTTGGACTCTTTTTGGACTCTGTCTCTGGATACATCTTGCAGTCCCTACCGGCAGACGGAAGATTTGGCCACAAGAAGCCTGCTGCTGTGTCACTCGAGAGCCACACTCAGCTTTGGTAATTATCAAGGGTTGGGGGGTTTTACTAGCCTGTTGAAGATGTGTGTAAGTGCTTGGGACTAAGTAAAGTTTAGCTTTAAGTGAAAGTACTCTTGTGTTGTCCTGTTTGTGCCAACCATCTATCGGTCTGACGGCCATGTCTCCTTGATTTATTTCCTGACACCATCTCGCACAGAGTAAAAGTTACCAAGAGCTTTGGGTTGAAAGAACCCTGGGTAACACTGGCTCAGGGATTTCTAATGAGATGATTAGTTATATTGAGCGAACACTAACAACGCATCCTACTGTGCTTCTCCTATCCCCACTCTGCATATCACCTCACAGTAGGTATAGCTATTTAGAGTGTTATTTATTTAATCTGAATAACTACCATATGTTGTTGTTCGTTTCTAGCATCAGGAGTGTTGGGTTTATATATGTAAAATATGTAACCATTTCTGAAAGCAAATTCTTAAGCTTTTTATGAGAGGTTTTTTTTCACATGATATAAAGTATTCTCATAACTTTCCTGACTGGATAAGATTTGGGCCTTAGAAATGTAGCACATGTCCAAAAGAAATTGGTATTGTCCAAAATTACAACCAATTTGTTTTTCTCCAACATCTAATAAACTAGTTTCTTAACTGCAGACCATCAAAAAGAATTTATCACCACAGAGTTCTCATTATTAAACCATGCTTGTTTGGGTTTATTACAGCAATAACAGTTCCCTGAAAGGAAGACTGGTGCATCTGAACTAAAACTGTTTGTATAATAAAACGATTAATTTATGACATTTCAAATTAACGTAATACTTGTGAACATCTGGAGCTGATAACATTGGCTGGAGTCAGAAATAGCATCGGTAATGTTTGTGTGCTTCCATATACCATTTTGCCAGAGCATTCCATTGACCTACACCACCACCTTGGAAAGAAGCTCTTGTTCCAAATGGTGTGATGATTTTGTGATGTGAAAAAGCCTCTATTTAACATATTTTCACCTATGACTAACTGGATTTTAAACTTCAGTTTTTAGAGATTAAAGGCTATTGCTGTCAACACAGCATCCTATATCCTTCCACATAATTTTTTAATAATAATCTTGGAACATAAGAACGGCAATACTGGTTCAGACCAATGGTCCATCTAGCCCGGTATCCTGACTTCTGACCAGCCAATGCCAGGTGCTTCAGAGGGAATGAACAGAACAGGCAATCATCAAGTGATCCATCCCCTGTCATCCACTTCGGCCTTCTGGCAGTCAGAGGCTAGGGACACCTAGCGCATGGGGTTGCATCCCTGACAATCTTGGCTAATAGCCATTGATGTACCTAAGCTCCATCAACTTACCTAATTCTTTTTTGAACTCTGTTATAGTTTTGGCCTCCATAACAATTCCTGGCAATGAGACAGTTCATGAGAAGTGTGATCATTTTTAAGAAGCATATTATTTATCCAGTAACCTCTAAGTTCCCAGGCCAGAGTGATTCTTTCCCCACTAAATTCCTGACAGTCAGCCATCACTCTCAGTGATGGAGCATTCTGTCGCAGGATGCAAGGGAACAAATTCTACATTGTTTTGCAGGTGGTTTAATTGCATTGTCTTTAATAGGGTAGGTTGGGTTGAAAGTCAGTGGTGAATTAATCCTAAAAGATTCAGGTCTTTTGAACACTGTGAGAAAGTAAAACAAGACAGTGTTTTATAGATCAGAGAAAAAACTTGTTGGTTTTTATATAGGAGAGTAAAAGGTGACATGTTCCTATTGCTAATCCATAAAAGGGAGGCAAAGAGGAACAGGATATGTGGCCCACATGTTTTGGGCAGGGGTTTGTAAATAGACACCTAGATGTGGATTAGGATAGTGAGAATTTTTGAGCTCTATTGGAAATGAAAATTAGTGTGTTAAAGGGATTTGCTGGAAGGAACTTTTCTTTTAAAAAGTGTATGAGTAGTTAAAATAATTCCTTGTTGGCTTTCCCAGCAGAGAGGCCAAGCCTGGCCAAAGCCAGTATACAGAGTTTTAATTAATCTCTCAACCTTTCCGCTACAGTGTTGAGGCATCTTAGTTTGGCAGTGTGGGGAAACCTGTACATCCTGTAACTCTGGTGAGGTGTGTATAATTGGGAGGATCTCAGTCTACAAGCCATAAATATAACACCTTTTACCAGGACAAAACTCACTCAGAAAAATCCCAGTGGTTATCTGCTGTAACCAAGGAGTAAGCAAAGCACTGGGTGTGACGCTGACAGACTAGGTCATGCTAGAGAGTATTCAGGTCAATACACTTGTGTATTAGCATAGACCAAAGAAATAGTTAGCTGATAAGAGTGTATTTGGTATTTAAACTTCATGAAAGCTAATGGGACATTATTTGCATTGTTTTTACTTATCTGTTTCTGTTATAATGTAATAGCAGACATTGATATTGTGTATACCCCTGTAACTAAATAACACATCTAAAGAAATCTTGTGAAATATTAATGAAGGACTTAAGGGCTTTAACATAAAATGCTAATTCTGAAGCAAGTGGCCATTATGTATGATGGTCAGAGATCAAAAGACAAAGTGCATTCCTCACTCACAGTCATCAAAGAAAAAGCCCATGTGGGTGGAACACTGCCAGCTTGCTTTCTGTCACAAGGAGATATAATAATGAATTCAAAGAAAAATCCTTACCTCTGAACTGTTTGGACTCTTACAGGGAAGTGTACCAGATGCAAAGCAGATATCCCCAGAGACAGTCTGGGATCCCTGAAAGACTTTTGGGGAACTGGCCGTTTATTACATCACTGCCACCATTTGGGATTATAAACTGTGGTTTACCTGTACATATATTTTACCTGCTTAACTCCCAGTAACTCTCATTCTTTTTTTGTAGCTAATAAATTTTTAGTTAGTTTACTATAGAATTGGCTGCCAGCATTGTCTTTGGTAAGATCTGGAGTATCAATTGATCTGGGGTGAATGACTGGTCTCTTGGGACTGAGAGAAACCTGATGTGGTGTGATTTTTGGTTTAAGTGACCTTTTATCACAAAGTCCAGTTTGTCCGGATGGCAAGATAGACTGTCCAGTCTAAGGGGACTGTCTGTGACTCCATGGACTGTTATAGTGATCCAGGAATTAACATTTGTTACTGCTTTGGTGAAATCTAATTATAGAACAGAGGTGGGCAAACTATGGCCTGCGGGACCCTCCTGCCCAGCCCCTGAGCTCCTGGCCCGGGAGGCTAGCCCCCGGCCCCTCCCCTGCTGTTCCCCTCCCCCACAGGCTCAGCTCACTTCACTGCCGGCACAATGCTCTGGGCGGTGGGGCTCCGAGCTCCTTGGGCAGCGCAGCTATAGAGCCCAGCCTGAGCCGCTGCTCTGAGCGGTGCGGCTATAGCACCACCAGCCACTGGTTCTCCAGGCAGCACGGTAAGGGGGCAGGGAGCAGAGGGGGTTGGATAGAGAGCAGAGGAGTTTGAGGGGGTGGTCAGGGGCTGGAGGTGTGGATAGGGGTCGGGGCGGTCAGAGGGTGGTAAACAGGGGTTTGAATGGGGACAGGGGCCCCAGGAGGGCAGTCAGGAAGGAGAGGGCGGGTTGGATGGGGTGGCGGGGGTCAGTCAGGGGACAGGGAGCAGGGGGTGGTGGATGGGGCAGGAGTCCCGGGGGGGGCCATCAGGGGACAGGGAGCAGGGGGTGGTGGATGGGGCAGGAGTCCCGGGGGGGGCCGTCAGGGGACAGGGAGCAGGGGGGTCAGATAGGGGTCAGGGGCCGTGCCACGCCTGGCTGTTTGGGGAGGCACAGCCTCCCCTAACCGGCCCTCTATACAATTTTGGAAACCCGATGTGGCTCTCAGGCCAAAAAGTTTCCCCGCCCCTGTTACAGAACATACCACCAGTTTTGGTATCTGCCCTGTTTCTGACAGTCTGCCCTGAGGTAGGCACTCACAGCCATGAGCCACTCCAGACAGTGTGAAACTAGGCTCCTGTTTGTTTGTTTTTCTTGTGATATGTACTGGGATAAACAGGAACCACGTGGTCAGTTCCACTCATAGCAGGTATTTCAGGTCTCAAAATCAATGAGGTATACTGCCTGCACTGTCAGCCTGAGCCAAAGAAAAGAGACAGTTAAAGAAGATAAAGGAAAAGAGAGAGGGACAGAGAAAGGAGGAAAAATGAAAAACAGAGGAAAAAAAGAAAGTAAAGACAGAGACATAGCAAAAAAGAAAACAGTCAAATGGACACAGAAAGAAGGAGAATGAAAAAGACAAATTTGGGAGACTGACCTGGAAAGAAAAAGAGGTGGAAAGTGCAGCTGTCAAAACATTTTTCTTTAACTTTATCTAATAATTTTCTGTCCTTGTTACTATACTGAACACATGGTGGAAGATAAATATACAGCATGGGAGCTGAGTCCTTTTAATTGTGTTGTGTTAAAACAAAAAAAAAAATCAACACTGGTTATGTAAGGTAACAGTGACATTCTTTCTTATATGTTGGTCTTGCATGACACAATAAAAAAAGCCAAAGTAAGCTGACATAAAATACAGTGAAACTAGCCCAATTGCACCTATAAATAGTGATCACCTGACCTAGCAGATAGATGTATCTCAGTCCTAGTGAAAGTTGCTATCCCCACCATTTTAAACCACATTGTTTTTCACGTGTCTCTCTTGTGGTACACACATTCAGATGCAACAATGGTGGGCATTCTATTAGTATCTGTACCTAGATGGATAGAACAGAAAGAGAGAGCCAATAATACTACCTACACATTTGTTTGTGCTGTTTCTTTCAGAGTGTTGTATGTGGCCACTTTAATAACCAGGAAAAAAGTCCTGTTATTGCCTAAAGACTATAATATTTTGATCTAATTTTGGTTGTTGGGCTTAGTGTGTAGATGCTGTGTGGTGTTGGTGACCTGTGATTTACAGGAGGTCAGACTAGATGATCTGGTGGTCCCTTCTGGTCTCAAACTCTATGACTATTATTAACACTGTACTTTGTACAGTAACTCAATAAACTACCTTAACTTGAAAGAAACATATTGTCTCAGGGGAAAGATAACTGAAGAAAATGATATTTTCTTCTCGATAAGAACAGATAGATTTAAGATCATTTTATGACAAGGAAAGACAGGCTTATAGGGCTTAAATATATCATATGGACAAGCCTCTTGTTCTGGGAAAGTAACACATGAGTGTATAGAGGTTTGAGATGTGTGAGTATGAAAGAATAAACTGAAATTACTACACTGACACAAAATTTACTGGGTTATTTAATCCTTTAATTGAGGAATCTTATAGTTTGTAAAAAATATTTCCAACCCCAGAACTATTTAGATTATATAGCATCCACCACAGAGCAAGACTGAATTAAACTCAATATAAAAGAAGTAGCAAAATTTCAGTTAAGGCTTATATTTTTTTCCTCACCTAAGTGAAATATCTATGCTAGTTCAAACTGGATTCTCCAAGAACTAAAAGATGTAAAGAATTTTTGATAATTAGCCTGGTTTTACAGAGGCTCCAGTCTTTCTTCCAGATCTAGACAACAGACAGGGTCCCAGGTCAATGAAGCACTCTGATCCTTAGGGAAGGGTTGGAAGCCCCATAAGACTGGATGCTTGTTATGAGCTGAAGCTGTGATGAACTTGAACGCCTTTGGGTGGGGTCTTGAAGAGTTGCTCTTTCCAGAGCCTATATTAGGGCTGAGGTGATCTCTGGGATGCTTATTAGCATCCGTGCAGGTTTTTTTTGGTTGCTTTTAAGATGTTTTCTCTATAGTGCTTTGTCCTAAGAGTAAAATAGGCTTGCATAAAAACAGCTGTGTGGAAACTATAACTGTAGACAATCACACTGTTAATTAGCTGTCTCTGAAGAGAAAACAAGCAGGCCTGCTTGGGCAGCCTGTCTCTGCTGGAAATAACACAGTGAAAGCAGGGAACTGTTCAGCCTGGAGATACCCTGGCCCAAAGGGAGAGAGACCTGTCTCCATCCAAGAGAGCTGACAACTAGAGGAGCTGGAAGTCTGAAAGTGGGTGCCCTTGCTGGACCACTGAGGGGAAATACAGGTGTAGTTGTCCTGAACTGTGACAATAGGCTTGGTCAGGTCACTACAGACAGACCTCAAGAATCAAGCACTCCTGTGGTACGCCTTCCCAGGAGCTCAGAGTGTAGGTCGGCTTATCTCCACTGTCTGTCTGCCACTCAGCTATTCTGTTCCCCTTTTTTAAACTCCTCCGCCAGCCTGCGCAGGCTTTGTGGGTGTGGTAAGGTGGGACTGCCTGGACCCGAAGCAGCTCTTTAACCCCTTCCCTTTCAGTGTGAGGTTTGTACACCCCATCACAGGGCCTTACTATTTTGTGTTTGCTTCTGACGTAAAGGAACAGGGAGGGTGTGTACCTGCTCAGTGCCTGAATGCTGTCAAATAGGACTATTCACTGGCTTAGGGTTGTACATGTGCTTAAGTGGTTTGTTGAATCAGGGCCTTACACAAACACTTTTAAAGGTATTTACATGTTCCTGTGTTCAGCATTGCAACACCTGCCAGATTTAGGAACCTAAAGCTCATTTGAAAAAGGGATTTGGGAATTTAGAGCCAATATTCCCAAATCGCTTTTGAAAATGAGCTTTAGGCAGCTAGGTGTTGCAACACCAAAATACCTTTAAAAATTTGGGCATGAGTGCTTTCATGGGCTGGAACTGAAATGTGATGTATGCCTGAATGATGCCTAGAGGATTTTCCCAGGTAGGACTTATTGTATGCCACTAGCAACTGTAGAGATTGACTTTCTGTTAGGGTATCACCTACTGCTTAGTTTAACAATGCCCTTAACTGCAACAGTCGCAGTTCCTTTCCCAGCCAACTGGCACAGCATTATTTTCAGTGTTGAGCCATACAAATAATGAGACTATTAACCTGATTTCTTAAAGTTGGATGTCATTATTTTCAACAAATAGTTTCCCATTTTGCACACCGCAGATTGTTGTGTTTATTCTAGGGGGTAAATCTCACATACCCATTATTAAGCAGCCCTAGCAGCCTACTTCTGGTGACAGTTGGTATAGTTTAGAGAACATCTTGAGTAAATACAGTTTCTTATTCTTTTCCATTTCTTGTTATAGTTTAAAATATCAGGGCCCAGATCCTCAATATGTGTAAACTAGCATTGTGCCATTAACTTAAGTGGAGATAAATCAGTTTAGCTAAACTGATGATCTGTCACAAGAATATCTATTATGACAAAATATACTGAAGATGAAAACTATGCAGACTATAATTACAGATTACAGTATTTCCATTTTAGTATGCTGACTTCAGAAGAATCCATCACTTTGTTCTCAAATGATCATGAGTGCCACAAAGTTCCATCTTAATGATATTTTTACTGAGATATACACCTTCATCAGATTTCTAATAACAAGTGTAAATTTAATCAGACTATTACAGAGAGCAGTAATAACCATTAATGGCTTAGATTAATAATGGAGAACAAAGATCATTATCCAACAGTCTTTTTTCTTTACACTTGTGTAGTAAAGTGACTATTAAGGGGTTAACTGAGTGACTCAGAGTAGTATGGGCTGGAGGCCAGGCTTCGCCCTTTGACCTTACTTCCTGTTTGTAGTTGGGGGTTGTACCATCATTCTGAGTATGTAGTTCAAACAATAAAGCAGCGTGCTCTTTAGCGTGTGGTAACTAAAAGTAGACTGCGTCTTATGGTAGCCTTTGGGGGCCCCTATACAAAACTGGCAATGAGAAGAAAACATAGAATGGCATCTTATGGGAAAATTGAAGAGTTTAATGCAGAAAATGAGGTTTGGGAGCAATATGTTGAAAGATTAGGTCACTATTTCCTGTCAAACAAGATGAGAGATGAAGAAAAACAGAAAGCAATATTTCTTGGTATCTGTGGCAGTAAAACCTACTCCCTCTTAAGTAGTTTGTTATAACCTCCGAAACCAGTAGAGAAACATTTAGAAGACCCACAAAGAATCTTAACTGAGCACTATAAGCTAAAGACCATCATTACTACTGTGGAACGTTTTAATTGACATAATTGGATGAGGAGGCAAGGTGAATTTATATCACTGTATGTGGCTGAGCTTAAAAAGCTAACTGAATATTGTTAATTTGGGGATGTCCTGGAGGATATGCTGGGAGACAGATTGGTTTGTGGCATTAATGATAAAAAAAAATCAAATGTGGTTACTGGCAGAAGGAAACTAGCAACAGCGATGGAAGCAGGAGTAAAAAAATATACAAGATTTTCATTCAGACTACAAAGACAAACCAATTCTGTAAACAAAATGCAAAGAAACACAAAGGGTTTCCAGCTCCTGAAGGATGCTTTCTCTGTGGAGAAGCTCATTTGGCATCCATCTGTAAATATAAAATGGCCCAGTGTCATCAATGCCTCAAGATTGGATACTTGGCCAGGAAATGCAGGGGGAAATATCAACAAGCATATCAAAGCCAAGCTGTAAACGGCCATAATTACAGAGAAAAAGAAAGGAAGCAGAGGGTCTTTTTACTAGAGGGGGAGGAAAAGACAGAGGAGGAAGTACACACTATGTCTCTATAACAGGGAAGAAAGTGGGTCCTTATGAAGTAACAGAGTTAAACAATCAGTCAGTGCACATGGAATTAGACACAGGGGCTTCAGCTATGGTAATTAATGAATATATTTATCAGTAGGGCTCCATGTCTGTCACAGAGGTCGTGGAACTCATGGATTCCGTGACTTTCCGTGACCTCTGTGACTTCTGCAGGGGCCAGTGTGGCTGACCCCAGGGCTGCTCAAGAAGTTGGCTCCAGGGTCAGCTGCTCAGGTGGCCCCTGGGACAGCCACACCAGCTGCTGCTCCGGCCCCCAAAAGCAGTCCCTGGTCAGCCAGAGCAGCCGTGATCTGCAGCCCCTGACAGCGGTCCCAGTGCTAGTTCCTGTAAAATATAAAAGCCAAAAGAAAAAAAACGTACCAGTCTTAGTGATCCAACGAAAAAGGCAAAATTTGTTAGAGATTGGTTGAAAGAACTCAAAGTGAGTCAGAAAGAAATGTTTAAAAACACCAGCACTCCAGGAAGTTCTGGATACTCATCCAATAATTTTTCAAGACAGGTTAGTGATGCTGGAGGTGGTAACAGTTAGGATTTATATTTAGGATGTGCAGCAGCCAAAATATTTTAAAGAAAAACCCATTCTTTATGCTCTCAGAACAAAAAATTGAGATTGAGTTGGACAGGCTGAAAAAGGTGGGCTTCATTTCACCATTGCAGTTTTCTGAATGGGCTAACCCTTTAGTGCCAGTGGTTAAACCTGACAAGACATCTGTGGGGATTATAAAGTAACAGTGAATAAAGTTTCTAAAATAGACATTTATCCCATTCCAGGAACAGAAGACTTGCTTGCAGTCCTAGTTGGAGGTCAAAAATTCAGTTAACTGGACATATCACAGGTGTACCAGCAGATGACACAGGAGGAGGACTGTAAAAAAATTCGCCACTATAAACACCCACAAGGCTTATATCAATACAATAGATTACTATATGGAATATTGTCAGTATCTGGAATTTTCTAGTGAGCCATGGAAAATTTATTGAAAGTTATTCCAGAGATTGTAGGGAGGACTGATGATATCCTTAACACCAGCAGAAGGGATCCTAAACTTCTTTTAATGCTGGAGAAGATACTTCTCTTGAAACAAAGTAAATGCTTTTTAATGAGACTAGAAGTGAGGTACCTGCGCTACAGGACAAGGAGGGAGATCTACCAATGGCTGATAGGATCATGGCTATTGAACAAGTACCAGTGCCCCAGAATGTCACTGAGCGAAGAGCCTACCTAGTTATGTTAAATTACTTACACGTGTTTCTTCCAAATGTTTCAGCCCCTTAATACCACCATTTAAGGAAGGAGACCCCTTGGCAGGGAAGAAAAAACACAAGAGAAAGTATCCCAGGAGTCTAAAAAGCTACTTAGATCCTCAAAGCTCCTGGTTCATTTTGACCTGGTCAGCGGATTAACCCCATCCTGCGCTGCTTTGTCCTGTGGGTTGGAGGCAAGTTTGTCCCATAAAATGAGAGATGTTGGAGAAAGACCAGTTGGATAGGTCTCTAGGACTCTGAATAAAAATGAATGGGATTAATCCAAATTGGAGAAAGAAAGCCTCACTATTGTGTTTGGTGTAAAAAAAATTCCACAAATACCTATATAGGAAGTCTTTTGCCATTTTGACAGATCATCAACCACTGGTATGACTCTTCAATGAAAAGAAAGGCATGCCAATCCTAGCAGTGGTCTGACTACAGCACTGGGCTTTGACATTAGCTGTTTATGAATATAAAATAGTTAAGTCTGGACATCAGCATGCTAACTGCGATGCTCTCAGTCAGTTACCGTTACTAGAACTAGCTTCTTCTCTGGGACTACTAGAAGAAAATGTGCTACTCATGGAACACCTAGACCAGACCCAAGTAAAGGTGTCCCTAGAAATAGACTAGAAAGGACTAGAAAATAGACTAGAAAGGATCCTATCTTTCCCTGGGTAATGCAGCACATATAGCACAGTTGACCAAATCAGAGTAAGGAGAAAGAATTTAGGACCAGGAGTATAGAACTAGGTACAGAGAATGGATGTATACTGTTAGGCACATGAGTTATGCTTCCCCACCAAGGATGAGATCAAATCCTGACCTACGTGAAATACACCCTGGCATTTCTCGTATGAAACCTGTGTCTCAGGGCTATGCATAGTGGCCAAACATGGATGAAGATCTAGAGAAAACAGTACAGGGATATCACCAAAACCAAGTAAATCAATAGGCCCTGGCATTGTCACCCCTTCAACCTTGGGAATGGCTAGGACACCCATAGTTCCATATACACATTGATTTTGCAGGTTGATACCTGGAGAAGACGTTTTTAATTATAGTGGCTGTCCAATCAAAGTGCTTAGAAGTGCACATGATGACCTCAATAACATCCATGGCTACCTGTGAAAAGTTTCAACAGACCTTTACCACACATGGATTTCTGGTATTGTCACTGACAATGGACCAAATTTTACCAGTCTGAAGTTTAAAGACTTTCTGAACAGAAATGGGATTAAACATATTCAAACTTTTCCATGCCATCCAGGTTCAAATGGTCTAGCAGAAAGAACTATTCAAAATTCCAAAGAGGGAAGGAAGAAGATAATGAATGGAAACTTGGAAACAAGCTGGCTCAATTTCTTTTGACATACCGAACCACTCCTCAGATTATAACGGCGGTGAGCCTAGCCCAGCTGTTGATGGGGAAAAGGATAAGAATTCATTTGGACTTAATTCATCCCAGCACAGAAAAAGAAGTTTTAAGGCGACAGGCTGATTAAAAAAACAACAATAACCCACACAAAACCCCAAGCCCCCTATGATAGTCATTTCAAAGTTAGAGAGTTGGGTTTGAAGGATTGAATCCATATCAAAAATTTTAATACATGACAGGCAACATGGATTCCAGGTACCATTCTAGAACAAATTGGACCTTGGTTGTTTAAAATCTGTTTAATTGATGGTCTGTTTAATTGAATGGTAAAATGACATCAGGATCAGGTCCTCTTATGGAATGACATATAAGTGCCCGAGCCTTAGCTTTTGAGTCAGGACCACCATGAGGAGCAAAGCCCAGGAGAGCATGAAGGATTACCCAGGGTGCCCAAATTGGGGGTAGCTACTGAATGGCTGAACCTAGAGAGTGGAGGAAGGGTTTCCCCAATGCCTGAGATTTTGCTGGCAGCGAGGGAGGGTTGCTATCTAGTGTGAGAAAGAAGAGGCCATGGTTTTTAAAGGACTACATCTGAGCAGTAAATTAAGAATGGAAGGTGGTAGTAAAGTGCTATTAAGGGATTAACTGAGCAAATCAGAGTATTATGGGCTGGAGCCAGGCTTCACCCTTTGACCTTGCTTCCTGTTGTTTGGTGGAGGTTGTACCAACATTTTGAGTATGTAGTTAAAACAATAAACTGGCATGTTGTTTAGCTTGCAGTAACTGTAAGTAGACAGTGTGATTTTATATCCGCTGTGGATCCCTATACAAAAACTTGTGACAAACTTAGTGTGCTATTGTTAGGCTATTTGCATCACCTGATGAAGAGATAATAACTATTGCGGATCTCTGGGCTTGTGGCCTAAATTTGCAGCTCCTGTTCTATGAAACAGCAATTTATTTTGTTAAGAGTTCACCGCACAATGGAATAAGTGATTGCTGTGGGGCTTACAATGTATGGTACAACTATTTTATTACTGTTGTTCCATTTTCATGTTTTATTTCATGATTATTTTGCTATACGGGTAAAAACCATGGCAGATGCCAGAACAAAATATAAACAATTTAGATTTCATTGTAACAACAAAAACAAGTTCTTAGATGGCAAGCTTGCTGGAGACCATATGCTGTAGCTATGGAAGAGTAAGATGTATTCTATTTTGCTTCATGCATCATTAATAAAATTACCAGTTCATTTCTGCTCCCAGAATCTCTATCGTTGGTGGTAATAATAATAATAAAACCCCATAGCCAAGTAGAAAATGTAGTGTTGGTGTTTAGAAAAAATGTGTTTTGACTTGTAAACTGAGTATATTTGATATCTAACTCATTAAGGAAAAGCAGAACCAAATCCTCTGCTCGTGTGAACTGGTGCAGCTCCATCCACTTAAAAAGAACTGAGTTAAATTACACCAGTGATCGGCAACCTTTGGCATGCTGCCTGCCAGGGTAAGCCCCCTGGTGGGCCGGGCCGGTTTGTTTACCTGCTGCATCCGTAGGTTTAGCCAATCGCAGCTCCCACTGGCCGTGGTTCACTGCTCCAGGCCAATGGGGGCTGTGGGAAGCTCCGTGGGCCAAGGGATGTGCTGGCTGCCGCTTCCCACAGTCCCCATTGGCCTGGAGCGGTGAACCATAGCCAGTGGGAGCCGCAATTGGCCGAACCTGCGGACACAGCAGGTAAACAAACCAGCCCAGCCCAGCCCACCCCAGGCTTACCCCAGTGGGCCGAGTGCCAAAGGTTGCCGATCTCTGAATTACACCAGCAGAGAATTATGCCCATAGAATCATTTCTCTTCCCTCACTATCCTCTGTTTTTACAACCATGCCCTTAAGTAGAACTAGTGTGAAAAATCGGGACGGGGGTAGGGGGGAGGTAATAGGAGCCTATATAAGAAAAAGCCCCAAATATCGGGACTGCCCCTATAAAATTGGGACATCTGGTCACCCTAAGCAGAATGGAGTGGAAGAGTATGAAGTAGGTCAGAGACAGTAAACTCTATATTATGACTATTACAGTGGAGGAAAGTAGATATCACTGGGAATATTACTGTGATGCACAACAGATCTTTGAGCTTCATAGTACCCTGACTCAAATGATTGTAATTTGCTGTGATAGTTGAAATATCAGTTGGCTTATAACATATCCAGTATTATCTCCACATAACCATGCTTTAAAATAATGTCAATAGAAGAAGAGGGATTAAAGAAGAGCATAATTTTACAAGAAATAAAAAAGCAAAAATATTTTTCATTTAAGATGTGCATGTCCAACATTTCAAATTGTTGGAATAACTGTCTGAATGCAAATCAATTAGGAACATGGAAGACGTGAGTTAAATCAGGCCTAGAATGGAAAGCAGCCACAAAGTCTTAGGCTTTCATCCCGCTAGTGATGGCATGTGGGGAGATTGCCATGGCTCTCCCACAGATTTCATAGCCTTCACTAAAGTCTGTGGGGTTCCAGATGGGCCTAGCAATCTGCTGCTGTGCTCAGTTGTAGACTCATAGATTCCACAGCCAGAAATGACCATTGTGATCATCTAGTCTGACCTCCTGTAGAATACAGGCCATAGAACTTCCCCAAAATAATTCCTAAAGCATATCTTTTAGAAAAACAGCCAATCTTGATTTTAAAATTGTCAGTGATGGAGAATACACCATATCCCTTGGTAAACTGTAGTGCTGAAGCCTTAACTATGGAGTCATTACCACAAGTTACCTATTAACTGTATTTCCACAGCATCTAGGGGCCAAGTCATGGACCAGATCCCCACTATGCTAGGCACTGTGCCAACACAGAACAAAAAGATGATCCTTGCTTCAAAGAGTTGATAATTACAGGTATTTCTTAAGTCTACACTGCAACGCTCCACATTTTTTGAAAAATTTTACCCTTATTCATCTCTGTGTCACTCCAGTTGTTTACACCTTTTATTTCACTGGAGTTATGCTAGTGCCCAAATGGAGTAGCACAGTAGTGATGCTGGCCCATTATCTGTAGGGAATTATGTGCTGCAAAAATATGGATGCCGTACGGGGAATAAGAAGAATGGTAGGGTTGCTGGCAAACAAACGATAATAGATCAGAAAAATACCCTGGGCAACATAATTTCCTCATTGACTCTACATTTTGAGCTCATTAATTATGTTGTAATTAATTGAGCTCATGTAATTATGTTGCATTAGTGAGGTGTCAGAAGGAGCGTACTATCCATATTTACGGCTCAGCCTAGAGCTCAGAACAGCCTGGGGGCAATTAAGAAGACTCCCTGCTCTGCCCTAGTTATCTATTGGAAGACAAAGCTGCATGGTGGAGGGTCTGATGAGAAGTCTGCAAGAGGCAGAGTTCCCCCTCAAGCTCTGGAAGGTTAGTTGACCAGGCACAGAGACTTTGTTCTGGACTTTCAGTTTGGGAGAGCTGAAGCTGGGCCCTGAGGTAAGGGCCTTTGATTTGTTGCTGTATGTGTGTGTGCCTTCCTTAGTGCTTCATCATAGGAAGTGGCCATTGTTTCTTTTGACTAGTTTGGTTTGGCCTGGCTTCTTGTTGCCCTGATCTGTGCAAGTGCATTGGTTGACACCCAGCTGGGGAAAGATAAGGCTAGGTTCACCTGCAGGTCCATGCTTGGCAAAAAGGGGGTGCTTAGAGTGGCCTGCCCCTTTGGTGTCCTCTATGCTTTATATTTGCTTTACACTTAACTTTTGCAGTTCATTGCTTACACTCACGTTGCAGAAGGAGGAATGTTAGCTTCTGCCAGGACAGAATAAGGTTCAACCTTAACTGCACTGTAGCTGTGTCTCCTTAAAAAGTCAGAAAACAGTTGTTAGAGAAAATAGTACTTAAGAGACTTAAACTGGGACTGGTCATGTTGAGCTGAGAGATTAAGTGGGAGGACTTGCAGAGCTTACAGGTTGCATTAACCAGGAGATGGATAATTTTTGGATTGCTGAACTGAAAGTGCCGAGCAAATTTGCACATAAAGTGCATTAACTGCAACCAGTATGTCATCTTTATACTGTGTTTGTGTTCAGTTTTCCTCAAAGTATTCTGATTGTCTTGTTCTTGTGTATTCTTTTGGAGCCCCATCTTGCTCCTTGAAGTACTCTCATTGATGCTGGTGAGACCATTTATACAATAAAGGGTTTGTAGGATTGGCCCTCGTCTTGGGAGAGATGTGATGTCCTTGCAGTTATTTACTGGACTTGGTGGTGGTTTATAATGTTTATGATGTTTTGGGATTGTTCTTTTCTGGCCACACTTGTTTGTTAGCTTCTAAATGAGGATTCATAATAAATATGTCAAAGAATGAGCTATCCACGCTAGAAGTGAAGCTACTGGAAGATCATTGAACCTAAAAGCCCTATTTCTTTATCCTTGAAGTTCCTATTTGAATTTATAACCAGCTGACAAGATTGGTGTCTTCTCCTCAAAGTACTTCCTGAGCTGAATATGTTAAGATAAGTTTAAGGACACTTCGTTAATTAGCTTGTATAAATCTGCAGCACTATGATGCACTCTAATAAGCTTCATACGCTGGTTAGTTTAACAAACTCCCACTGCTTTGAAGTCATAACTTTCCTGGCTCTCCTATGGCTTTTTTTCCTAGCCTGGACTCTTTTTGAGCTGGTTGACGTAAAGGTTTTATAAAGAAATAGTCTTTGAAAGTTGATTATAGCAATTTCCACCAGAAGAGCAAAGAATAGAAATATATCTACATTAATCACAACATTAAAATGTATTTGAAATTCTCCATACAAAGAGATCTAGTCTCTTCTTTAAAAGACAATAGTCTGTCTTCCCTAATTTGCAGCCTCATAGCTTCCATGAGTGTGGATGGGAACTCTGTGTGCTCCCTTTGGTGAGGCAACATTGGATCCCTAATTATTTGATCATCCCTAATATACTAGGATCTTTCTTTTTGGGTTAAACGTTTTATTCCCATTTTTCTCCCAACTTCCTGATTTATTTCTTGTTAAAATACCATTGTACTTTGAATATACTGGGTCATTTAAAAAAATTGCAAAGTAAGATGTTGCTCATACTGGCTACTAAAAAACAAACTTATATTCCCATTGTCTTTGATGCTTGGATGTGTCATGCCAGGATGCATCAGTCACATTATGGTACAGCGCAGTGACTGACAACACCAGAGGTGACACGTAACAATCCCAGCAGTTCAAGTTTCACATCGATGTATTCATTTAATATATTCAGAGGTAGAGCCATTCCTGCTCCTCATCGTTTTAAACAAATTACTAATCTTTGTTTAAAATATATATAATATACAAAACTCACATCCTTTTACCTTCCCCACTCTCTTAGCTGTCACTTAAGGTATCCAGTTACATCCACTTATACTTCAAATGCTGTCAATGCTCACTTGATGTACTGAAGCTAATTACTTTGAATTTGATTTTCCTCTAACATAGTGTGTTCCATTCACTGGAAAGTATGAATCTGCCATACCTTAGATATGTTTTGGTTCTGGTGAAAACTCCCAGTCATGGTGCAGGAGTGCCAGAATATTAGGCCCCAGTCTAGACATTGGTTCTGCATAGACAAGACACTGAAATCAATCTGGCTTCAACTGAGCTCAGGGGTCTACCCATTTGCAGGAGCTGGCAGGATCAAGGCCATAATGAATAATTCTTATACCCTTGCTTTTCATTACTTCAGTGTTACATCCAAGATACATTTGTGTGTCTCATTTTTAGTATCAATAGTACACTCAAACTGAGTTCTCTTCTTGTGTACTAATTGCGAAGGGGAGAAGTCTCTGTGCTTAGATGTATTCCAATAAGGTTAAAGTTCCACATTTAACTATTTTAATTCCTACTTCCCTTTTGAACTGTATAGTGGAAAGGGTCACCTAGTCTTAAGTGACCCTAATTATTTGATCTCCCTTTTTATTGGGATCTCCTTCCTCACTCAGAAGTGACATTACTCTGCTTCTCTATGCATTTTTTTTAAACTTCCTCTGTGTTGAGGGAAGACACAAGGGCCTATGTGACACCTCCATGAATTCAGTGGTGTTTCAGATAGGTCAGTCCATGCAGATCTGATTATAGGATTGGGGCCGAAAGTTGCGGGGGGTCTTTAGCTCTCTACTTCTGTGTCTTAACCGGCCCCAAGAATTTATTGTTGCATTTCATAGATACAGGTTATGAAAATGTGATTGGCAACAATAAATGGTGGTGGTGGTGGTGGTGGAAGACATTAACAATTGCTTAAGTATTTTCAAAGAAAGCCAGGTTAGTACACTTTAGCAATCAAAAAGCAAAGAGGAGTATGACATCAAGTGAGTTTTTGATTCGTTATGAGACATGAGTGTTTTTAAGGGCTAAATGGGACCTTCTTGACTTCAGTGGAACTGATCAGCTGAATAATGCAAGTACAGTTTGTTGTCAGCAGCCAAATAAAAAGGTGTGTTTGCAAAGTATATGTGCTGCAGCAAAATGTAGAAGCAACAAATATACATTAACAAAACTAAAATATTCATGGATTATAGTTTAGTAAAGTTCAGACAATACCAAGATGCTACAAGGCTGATTCTGATCTCACTTCCTTCAGTTTAAACCCACTGACTGAAGTCTGACTTTCACTCATGAAAGACTTAGATACAGGGTTGCTGACTGTAGCTTCAGTGCTTTTTATAGCAAACTTCTCTCCACCAGTTTACTTCCTTAATGTTCCTCCCTAGAACGAACTAGAGACTAGTGCTTCAGGCTTTTTTGGGGAGTGGAGGCGG
This sequence comes from Eretmochelys imbricata, assembly GCF_965152235.1. NCBI lineage: Eukaryota > Metazoa > Chordata > Testudines > Cheloniidae > Eretmochelys > Eretmochelys imbricata. The sequence goes on from NC_135578.1 coordinate 79,064,145, forward strand.
GGTGCGTGCGTGCGTGTGTGTGTTTTAAAGTAACTATGCTATGTCAACTTCTGCTGAATGGTCATTGCTTCACCTGAGACTCCTTAAATTAGCAACACCTGGGTTGGCTATTGCCTAATAGAACCCAATTATCAAGAAGTAGCTGACCAATTCATTTCTTGTTGTGGACTGAATCAGAGAGAAGCTAGTTATTTTCTGTAAGTGTCATCCCTCGTCAGGTAGGTACCTCTATGTATGAGCTGAAAACTAAAACAACTAAAGAAAGTTGTTGTTGTTTTTTTGGAAATAGGTGTCTTCCCCAAGATTTATCTGAGCTGCAGTTTCACTGTCCCAGTCTCTTAGTCCGTTAATCCCTTAAACAAGCATTAGAAAACAAACACAAGAGGCAAACATGGTTTCCTTTCTAAAACAGGGAAAGGTTAGCAGGACAGACTGCTGCTGCAATTTACAGGAAAGGAGATAAAATTGAAATAATTGCATACCTTTTCATTAATTCACTTCTTCCCGAAAAGAAGGGCCAGAAGGAACTAAAAATGAAAGGGTTGAAATCCCCAGACTCTTGGAGAGAGGGAAGAATGGCACTCCCGCCATTACTCTTCAGTATCTTTGCTCTTTGGGGTCTCAAAACAAAACTTGCAAGGGAGGTGACATAATCTCTGCCATGCAGGCCCTTGAAACTTTTCTCCTTTAGTCCCCAGACCAGAGGGCCCTAAGAGTGATATGAAATGTCTCCCTGCTTGTTGTTTCCAGGTGGTAATTCAACTTCTGCCAAATTATAAAAGCAATAACTGATAAAGGAGAGCTGCAAGTGCAAACTGCCTCTTGCTAGTGGGCTTGTTTACAAAGCACATTCAGCTTGCCTGGTTTTAGGGAAATTGCTTACACAATGGATGAGTGTCCAGATTGTTATCTGACCCACTTTGTAACAGAAATAGGGCTTCAGTTTTCATGAAGGCAGGGAGGCTATATAGTAAAATTTCTTAATGTGCTGAACTCTACTTGTTTTGATTTATTATCCTTTTGAGTTAATCTTTTCACTTTTAAGGACACTTTGTTCAATTTTTAAAAGGAGCTGATTTTTGAGGGTACAGGCTTAAAGTTGTGATTCCATTAGTGGTTTTACACTCATCAAGTTCTTATAGGTTCAGTATTTACTAAATAGGGTTTCTCATGCTTGGCTTGTAAGAATGAATTGAGAAATAGAATATCTAAAAAATATAGGCCATTAAACCAAATAGTGCCCACTTCCCCCGCCCAAAGCTAAATCCTTAGCTGGTATAAATTGGTGTAGCTCTTCCATTGACTTAAATGGAGGAATGGAGCTATGCTAATTTACATCAGCTGAGGACCTGGCCCAACAAGTAAAGGATAAAACTCCCTTGACACTTTAAACCTTTCAGGGGTATCGTCCCTGCATGCTCAATTAATGTATAGTCAGGTTTGACATTAATGATTTCTTTAACAAAATATCTCTCACATTCTTTTTCTATGGCCCCAGTTATATGTAGCATTCTGATAATTGTATCCTATGGCATATTTATGGCCAAATAAATGACAACTCAAAAGAGAAACAATGAACGTTTTATTTAAAACTACTGAAGCTTATTTGGAGTGTTTTATCAATGGTATGTCAACAGAAGACATTGATATGGCTGAAATGTGACTCAGGCTTTGTGCTTCACTGACCTAGGAAGGAAAACATTGTTTAAATTCCATTTTGTTTTGCTATTTTGTCATCTGCTTAACTGTGTGGAATATACTTGGTCAGGGCTAGTGGCAATTGTCGGGTTTCTATTTTTCATCTAGGCACATGAAATTATGTTCCTGTTAAAGGTTATAAAAGCGTAATCTGATGATTTTAAATGTCATTCATCCAACCTATAATGAAGGAGTCTTATGCAGCGTGGCATAACTTTTTTGCACTCCCACTTAGCGTAAATCTTTTATGCGGTTGTCAAACCTGTGATAGAATCAGTATTTTAATGGTGGGGAGGAATCAAATAAGACCATGAACTGCAGTGATTTGACAGAGATTTGGATGTACAGTGGCACTCAGCAATCACTATGGTCCAACTTCTGTCCCGTGATTCAAACGCATGGATCTGAAGGCTTCAGTGGCAGAATCCAAGTGCCCAACTCAGTCTGAAGAACTGGCAGCTAAATAGGACTTCAGAAGGTGCTTAAAGTTAAGTGTTTGCATAAATGCTATTATGAACAGAGGTGTCTTCCTAAATTGGGGCCCTCAAATGTAATCATATTAAATAGCAAAATTGCTGTTTTCTCCCTATAGCAGCAGCATTGATGATGATAATGTTGCCCCTTGTCCAGAGAGGCTAGCCAATATTTAAGGCCTTGCTCAGTTATTTCTATTAGAAGGAGAAACTGATTATAAGAGTCAGGTATTTCTTTAGTGCAATTCTGTTTATTTACAAAGAATATATAAAAAGTTTCCCTGATAAAGGTAAAACACAGCAGGCAGCTTGCTTGCTCATAGATTTAAAACCTGCCTCACTAGCCTTCCAAGAGCTCTGGCCCACTGTTGCCGCTGAAGGCCATTCTCATGGCTGTTTCTCTTGCTGTCTGATAGCTTTCTGTTTCTAACAGACAGCTGCAATGAATCCTCTAGCTTCTGCATTTGTACACAGTCGCAGGGAAACACTCCCCCTAGACAAAGGGCTTAACTCTGCTCAGACTTTGCCATGCAGCTGATTGCCTCAGACAGCAGTGTGACAGAAATGTCAAGTTTCTGCAATATCCTGGACAAACTGTATTAAGTTTAAGTATTTTAGGAATTCATTGTATTAAACATGCAAAATAGTTATGTATTGTGGGTAATGTCTCCCCTCTTGAGACATGACTAATGTAAACCCTGGGAAGTGTTATGAGCATTAAGGGGCTATCTGTAACAACTTAAAAAGTTCATTCTAGTTTGAATGAACAGATTAAATGGAGATTTCTCAGAAAATCTCTAGGGGAGGTGTAGGCAAATGTATTGTCTCCAGTTGTACAAGCCTTTTGGCACTTTGCCCTGAGGAGGGGACCTTTGTCTGAAGACCACCTGTGTTGAGAACATCAGGCACCCAAACTGTATAAAGGACTGACTGTCAGATTAATAGGGGTGCTCGTTTTGCGCCAAGGCAGCTATGAACTTGTAACCACAGAAACCTTTTGGTGGGATCTGAAGGACTGTCTCCTACCAGAGGCCTCACTGAAGTTGGGGTGATCTCTGATAAGTATATTGCCATGCATATAGGTTCTCTTATTGTTTTAATGTTTTCTTTCTAATGCTTTCGACTTAACAATAAGTGTGCTTGCTTTGGAAAAGCTCTGTGGTACCTCATCACTGTGGGCCATTATAGCCTCTAAGTAGAAAAGCAAAGCAGGCTTGCTTTTAGGCAGTCTGTCTTGCTTGGGAACTCAGTCTAGGCACAGAACTGTGCAGCCCGAATAAACCTTGGTCTCCACCAAAGAGAGGTGATGGCTGGGGAGCCAGAAGCCTGAGAGTGGGTGCTTTTTTTGTCCCATAGAGGAATAATGCAGGTGCAGTTGTCTTGAACTGTGACAGGAAGCTTGTACTGTCTCTGGCCGTCTTGTCCCATAAAGGGACCTAACTGTACCTTCCATTTGGTTTGAAAGACAGGTGTTTGGCATATCCATGAACTTTAAAATTGTCTGTGAATTCTGGGATTTCTAATGCCCACAAGTGGCCAAATTTTACATTTCCTTTGCATTACTGTGGAAACCTACCACAAGCTGGGGCACTATTTCAGTACAGACTTGGGCTGTCTCATTAATTTTCTGGTGTCTCTTTAGTTTTTGTTGTTTATTTTAACATGAGATCTCTCTTGATGTCTCCACTAGGATTTTACAAAGCATAAAGTTTACTTCCTTGTAGCCAGTGGAGGCAAATCCCTGATGTGTGGGAGTATAGCCTCAGCTACCTACACTGAGGCAAAAACTACCTATGCCTTTGTCTCCACTTAGATTTTTCTATCAAATTAGCAATCTGCTGTGGGGAATAACCTATTCCAGCTGTGAAGACCACCTCAGAGGGGAATGTCATCACAAACACAGTACAACTTTGTGCAATACGTAGGTCTTCCTGGGGGGTCACATCAAAATACTGACTGACCCTACCAACCTTTAGATTGAGAGCTGATGGTACTGCAGCATGTAAAATGGCATGGGTACAAAAGATTGTGCAACCTCATATTGCAGCTTGACCACTCTGGTAACTTGTAACTTAAAACAGAATTTGGGGCTAGCTAGCTAACCCAATCTAGCTACATTTTCATTGTATTTCTGTTTGTTGTTTTTCTCTGATAAACCAGCTGTTTAAGTGACTGTGAATTGACGCTAAAGGATAAACACTAGCAGCTTTGAGGAAAGAAACTGTTCCTGACTTCTAGGAAGGTGGGAACAGTACAGAAATATGTCTGAGTGCTTGTTCTATGTGTAGGAACTATAACCTCCCTTCCCAAGGGTGCTGCAAGGACTCTGAATGTGGTGAAGGTCAGAACAAGGAAAGTGTGAGGATGAAGAGCATGTTTGATGTGAGAGGCCGCGTCACCTGTAGCAACAGAGGAAGGATGGCCCAGGGCACTAGTCTAGGACTTGAGACCTTCATTCAAGTCCCTGCTCCACCACAGGCTTCCTGTATGATCTTGAGCAAGCGACTGCGCTTCTCTGTGCCTCAGTTCCCCATCTGTAAAATGGGAATAATAACACTGTCCTACCTCACACCGATATTGATGGATAATTACATTAGAGATTGTGAGGCACTCAGATGCTTCTATGTACCACAGTATCAAAGGTAAAACATCTTCTTTAGATTATTTAGAGAAAATTCTCCCTATACCTGAAAATGCAGTTTCTGCTTTCAAACCTTGGTGTATACACTAATTAAAGAACTATTTAGAACATCCACACTTTCTTAAATGAACTTTTACTACTACAGCTTTCTTAAACAGACAGGGAGTATCTGAGGACAGTACCAAAATTCATAATCATCAAAATAATGTTTTCGTTTTGTTTGATGCAAATACAGTCCAAACCAAGTATGCTTATTCTAGATGTATAAAATGCAAGTTGAATGTTGGGGGAAGGAAACACAGAAAAGCTATTTGGAGGAGAAAGAAGTTCTAATCCTTTTTTAATTTTTTTAAATATGCTAAGCCAAAAGCAAGGTGCATAATGTCAAGGGGTAAAATTTTGTAAAGACATTTTAGTACTCTCTCTTTTGAAAATGGGACTTGGGCTTGTAAGTCACTTAGGTGCTTTTGATTACTTTACAATAGGTCTTATATTCTTAGGCTTCAGTTCAAGCTAAAAGGTGTCTGTGGTGATTCTAAATATGTAAACCACATAGGAGGCAGGTCAGTTTTAAAAAATCATCCATTAGGGAGACCAATAAGTGGCCTTGGTGAAAAAACATCCAGCATGAAACACTAGTTTCTCTTCTCCCCCACCCTCCTTGGAGAGCCACTGTGAATACGTTGAGAAAAGAATGAGTTCTGAAAATCTTCAGAGGACAACTCTAGTTGGCCATGGAAAATGTATATCAGTTTAGATTATTACATTAATAACTAAAGGGAAGGATTACAGCTAATATGTGCATCAGCTTTTAAACGGTAGATCACCCTTGTGCTTGACATACTTTAACTAAGCCCGTGTGTCTAGCACTGGAGTAGGAAAGGAAAAAAAGAAATGAGACCCTCTTTTCCTCTCTATCTCCTCAACTTGTATCTTTGCATAATACTGCAGTTTCTTCAGCTACTGGCTCATTACTCCTTTATTACACCATGTATAGGGCCCCTTATTGTGTGCTGGGAGACTTGTGCAGCCAATCCTAAAGTCAGGGGTGAACGTAAGTTAGAGGACTTACTGGTACGCCGGAGTCCTGAGCAGGGGGCATGGCCTCAACTGGAAGGGGCGTGGCTTTAAATCTTGATCTAAAGGGCCAGAGCTCCAGCTGTGGTAGTGGTGGCTGGGAGCCCGGGGCCCCTTACATCACCCCCGAGCTACCAGCTGCAGAGGTGGCTGGGAACCCTGGGGTTTGGGGGCAATTTAAAGGGCCCAGGGCTCCAGCTGCCGTTACCGCAGTGGAGCCCTGGGACTTTAAATCATTGAGGAGCCCTGGGCTTATGGCTACCCTGGGCTCTGGCAGAGCTTTAAAGGGCCTGGGGCTCAGCTGTGGTAGCGGCTGCCCGAGCCCTTTAAATCCCCTCCTGAGCCCTGCTGCCTGAGCCCTGGGGTAGCGGCAGCCAGGCTCCGTTGGGGATTTAAAGGGCCCCGGGGATCCAGCTGCCGCTACTGCCCCAGCCCTTTAAACCCACTCCAGAGCCCCACCACCGCTACCGCAGGGCTTCGGCAGCAGGGCTCTGGCGGGGATTTAAAGGACCAGGGCACTGGCGGCGGCTGGAGCTCCGGGGCCCTTTAAATCCCCGCCAGAGACCCACTGCCGCTACCCCAGGGCTCAGGCAGCAGGGCTCAGGGGGAGATTTAAAGGGCTTGGGGCTTCAGCAGCTGCTACCACCCCAGCCCTTTAAATCCCCTCCGGAGCCCCACCGCCAATACCCCAGGACTTCAGCAGGGCTCCGGTGGAGATTTAAAGGGCCCTGGGGGGGGGTAGTGGTGGCTGGAGCTCTGGGGCCCTTTAAATCCCCGCCAGAGCCCCGCCGCCACTACCCTAGGGCTTTAAATTGCCATCTGGGAAAGCCAGTCCCGGTATGGCGCACCGGCTCTTTCTGGTACGCCGTACTGGGGCATACAGGCTTACTTTCACCTCTGCCTAAAGTTTACGGTGCCTGTGGATCGAATATTAGCCTTTCTTGTGGCATTACCTTATTTCGCTGAACAGACTGCCACCACTAGTAAGAGGAGAAAAGTGATAGTGATACCCTGCTAGCTTTAAGGACATCTGATGCTCTCCCTTTTGGGCCATTTCAAAGCCTAGAGTTAGACATGCTTAGAAGTGAAGCCAGTGTTTTTTAGAGAGCATCTGAGCCGTAGAGCTAGCTGTACCACAGTTTCTCACTCATTGATTGTACGTTAGCTAGTCTGTCACATGTTTTGCTTCTTTGGGGGGGAAGGAGGGGCATCAGTTAGGGACAACATGTAGCTGCTGATAGATCATGTAACGCTGACTCCTGTTGACTTCAGTGGGTGCTGGATTGATGTCATAGCATTGTTATCTGTCAATTTCTAGAGTAGTGTTGCAACTAAAGTATCTGGAAACCAACAGAACAGCTTTGCAGGTTTGGGCTCTTCTTAAATTTAAACTACTCAGTTGAGTTCCTGTTCCATTGAAAGAACTCTTGCAGGCAGCCAAAGACCGTGCATAACAATTGAGAGAAGCCTCATTGGTGTCCTGGTGTCTCCTTTCCCCTCCTTCCTGACCCATCCACTTTACTCTACTCTAGTGGTGGTCTGCTTTTTTAGCGAGCAATATAGTGGAACAAGATGAATATCAATCAAGGTGCTTCAGGAATCAAGATTCAATTTAGTTTTAGCAGTACAGGAGAAAAGTCTCCCTCGGGATGTGGGACACAACAGCAAGGGAAAATAACTTTCACAGGTGATGTGGAACCGATGAATTACTAGTAGAGATTGGTCCAAACCCTGGGTTTGCAAGCCCGTCCGATAAGGGGGAACTAAATGTCACAGCTTGCCACTAGGATTGCATCCATTCTGCCAGTACTGGAGATAAATGTAGAGCTGAGTGGGAATTTTCTGACTATACTTTTGTTGCACAATGCTGATTTGCTAAAATCAACTCTGTTTGAGGATGGAGTTGCTTCTGATGGATCCCCTCATTTGAAAAAAGTTCCAAAATTATTGAAGCATCCTGCTGTCAAGATGTTCAAAACAAACTTTGGTTTTGGCTGTATGACTTTGTTTCAAAATTCTAACTTATACTAAAAGTTCCAAAAAAGCAACAAATTAAAACAAAACTTCAGAATTAACTAAATAAAGTGGGGTTTCAGTTGACCAAAACTGAATTTTTGTTTGGATTATCAGTCCAGATTCAGGATGAGTGGAAAATTTCAAAAATTGTCACAGGATGGGGAAAACCGTTTTCCCCCGGCTCTAATAAATAGGTGTAAGGGATGTCCTCACTCATTACCTCTGAATTTAATCCACTGTCAGTTTTCAAATTCAACAGTCTGGATTATGATTTTTACTACTTTATTAGCCAAGCTTTACTCATTAGTAAGAAATGAAATGGGACTAGCTGCCAAGAGCTTCATTTAGAATAGTGCTTAATTTTTTCCCAAATTCAAATAAATGTAATATTGTAATTTGCAAGTAGTAGGCAGACAATCTTGTGTTACAGTATAAATCAGACTCAATAAAATTAAGACCAATTCATTTATCTAAATCTAATTTATTTCCCCCTAAATTAAAGGGAGATGGAAGCAGTAATCAAAGGCTGGTATGTAATATGGAACAAAACTAAAAGAAATGAGTCTTGCGTCTGGCTTCTCAAGGTTGCCCTTCTGTAACCATAGAGTGGACCCTTAAAATCTGGACAGTTTCAGAATCACAAAGCTTAAGGCCAGTGGGAACCACTAGATCATCTAGTCTGGACCTGACTATATCGCAGGCCACCAACACTTAGACCAAGTATTGCCAATCACTAGATAATCAAATACAGTAGATGGTGTTCAGAATGTTTCTTTTGGTAATTAGAGATGCAAGAGGGTACTTAAGATACTGATGTAACCTCAGTTAAAATGAGTGGAAGTGACAACATTTGGAAGGGCCATATCTAGTCTTATGTGTAAGAAAGCATTGATGTCTTGTACTCTAAGTGGTAAACTCTGTCCTTTTTTGGTTGCTGTCAATAATTATTGTAAACAAAAGCTTATGTAATACTTGTACTGACATGAGAAGGCACTTCAGCAATGCCATTTTTGACAGACCATTTGGAAGCATATTTTTAGTTTAGTTTAGTTTGTCATATACTGTACAGCAGTGATAGTCCATGGCTATTTTTACTAAGTGACAAAGGTGAATCAATACTTCAGAAACAGCATCTATGAACATTCATTCAAGTAGTTCTGTTGCTTGTTTATAAGGATGTTAGTAGAAAGGAAAAGGTGCTTGAATACTTGTGTGTTGATGGAGAACTTCTCGCCTTTTCTTGTGTTTAAAAAAACACAACAAAACAAAAAATCTAATCACAGATCAGAAATGCTACACAGTAACTTAGTATGACCATCTAAACAATACGAATAACTAACAAATGTTGAGAGACACAGCAGAGGTGATTAGTCCTTGAAAGACTTTAGGCTGAAATATATTTATGTAACTTTCTGAATAACAATTTGAAAAATTGAAGTCTGGTCATAATTAACTTGTGACCAGAAAGGAGAAAACTTAAATAAATTATTCACTAGGAAATAGAACTTGGTGAACTATTGACAAGTGACCTTCCTAAACTTTAACAGAATAGTTTGAAAATAAGTCTAAACAAGACCTTTTTTTTTCTTTTGTTTTTCTTCTTCTTCTCCCCACCCCCGCCCCACCCCGCAACAAGTTCTGTTAATTTACTTTAGCTTGGCTGGCCTGTCAGATCTCTCTTATTCATTTGTTCCGAGATAGCTGCACAGGAAGGGGACTGTGAGGAAAAATCTCAAGATTTTTCTGCAATTTAATTCGATATTGATTTACTCAGGCAACAAGACTTGCTTTTGAAAAAAAAAATGTGGATAACTAACACCTACACCTTTAACTATGATAGATCTTTAAAAAATATTATGCAAATTTTTCTTTTAGAAGAAGCCTAAGGAAGTCAAGACCCCTGCAGTAGGCAAAAAGCCCAGAACTCACCAAATACAATCTTTAAATATTTTATAGTGAATCCCACTAAAAGCTATATGAATGATTAGACATAATTTTAATGTAACACTTTTGCAGCTCATGGATTGCATTCACAATAGATGGATGAGTCTAGATGACCTAGCAATCATTTTCTCTACCAATACATTGGAGGCAAATAAGTCTTGTCTGCCTCCGTCACTAACTAGGGTAGCATAGTGCTAGCTCATACATTTCACACTCTTGACCTTGAGCATAGGTGTCTGACAAAAATCAGCTTTATGGGCCATGCACGGAGTGTCTGTTCTTCAGATGATCTGGGTTGAAACATATAGATGGAGTAGTGCCTTGAAGCTTTCATATATTATGCATTTTGCTAAACCACAGCGGGCTTGCGTGTCCTTTATCAGTTTGGCAGTCTTCAGAAGGACTAAACATAGTTACAGAGAACTGTTTTGTTTTGGAAGAACTTTTCACATTTTTTATCTTCCACTATCTGTCAACGACCATTGCAGCAGGCACTCTGGTAAACCATCCCTCCTGGGCCCATTCAGATTCTGTAGCAGAGGTAAAATACTTCTTTGTTGTATTTCAAGAAGTCCGAAGCCAGAATCTCCCAATTTTGCCTTTGAAATCAGTGAGCAGCATTAACAATCAGTCAATAATGGAGAATCCAATGGCTGTTTCTGTGGATCAGATTGTCTAGCTTAGTGGCTCTCAACTTTTCCAGACTACTGTACCCCTTTCAGGAGTCTGATTTGTCTTGCGTACCCCAAGTTTCACCTCATTTAAAATCTATTTGCTTATAAAATGAGATATAAAAATGCAGAAGCGTCACAGCACACTGTCACTGAAAAATTGCTTACTTTCTCATTTTTACCATATAATGATAAAACAAATCAATTGGAATATAAATATTATACTTACATCTGAGTGCATAGTATGTAGAGCAATATAAACAGGTCGTATGAAATTTTAGTTTGTGCTGTGCTGACTTCACTAGTGCTTTTTATGTAGCGTGTTGTAAAACAAGGCAAATATCTAGGTGAGTTGATGTACCCCCTGGAAGACCTCTGTGTACCCCTGGTTGAGAACCACTGGTCTAGCTTATGTTTGGGGGCTATCACAATTTGAAGATCATATGTTACAGATAAAAGAAAAGGAGGGCTTGTGGCACCTTAGAGACTAACCAATTTATTTGAGCATAAGCTTTCGTGAGCTACAGCTCACTTCATCGGATGCATACTGTGGAAAGTGTAGAAGATCTTTTTATATACACACAAAGCATGAAAAAATACCTCCTCTCAAAGTGTGCATCCGATGAAGTGAGCTGTAGCTCACGAAAGCTTATGCTCAAATAAATTAGTTAGTCTCTAAGGTGCCACAAGTACTCCTTTTCTTTTTGCGAATACAGACTAACACGGCTGTTACTCTGAAACCTATGTTACAGATGTGAGTAGTCATAACTCCTGCTTTGTACCAGGGATGTGTTTGGATAAAAATGTGAACTGACACAAAAGTCACATGAAAATCTAGATTGATATTTGGTGCTTCACTTCTTAAGCACAGCACAAAACTTGCAGCTCTATGGGAGGGAGGGCCTCTCAATTCTGCTTCAGGAGCCGGATCTGCCTCATATAGCTTAGGAGGGCATCTGTGCATGCATAAAATAGAAGGGAGTAAGCTTGTAGGGCTGCTTGTGGCTGCCCTGTGCACTGTCTGCACCAAGGGAGTACTTCTCCAGCCACTTAAATGGTTTTTGTGGAGTCATTTTCTGCTGCCCTCACAGCATATGGGAGATATAGTGAAAGTGAGAATCCCTCTCTTAAACCTGAACCACGTCTGTTTCCAGGTACAAAAGTTCAGTCTTCCTTTTTTAAAGAATTAATTTTTTTTGTGTTCCTACCATTCTTCAGTCCCAACACAAGCTGGGATTAAAATCAGAAACAGTGAAATATCATGAGGCTATTCTTGGCCGCAGTGAAAGCAAAAATGTATTAAACTGCACAAGAAGGCATGTTCCTGTCACAGCTACAGCAACACTTTGCAGACTCCAAGGATGTAATCCTGGCTCCGCTGAAGTTACTCCTAGCTGTTCAGTCATGCTTCCAAAATTTGTACTGACTTTTCCAAACAAAACTTCTAAATTTTGGATTCCTCATCCCTATATTCAGTGGTCAACCAGTAATCATATGGTATCTGAAATACAGTTCCACATTTGTTCTCTAAACTACATATGGGAGGGAGGGGATAAGGTGGAGCATGAGGGGTGGTGGGAAGGTGGTATCTTACATACTACATTGTAGTAACTTGACAAATTATGATATTTTAATGGTAACTATTGTAGCATCAAATATCAAAGCTGACCAAAAAATTGAATATTGACTCAGGATGCTATTAATTGATAGACCTACTGAAGCTCAAAACAGTAGGGTGTCTCTCTAGGATATTCATTAAACTTCAGTCTGCTGAAACAAAAATAAAAGCATGTTGGCTTGAGCAGAACTCTCAAAGCCACTTATTAGTGATTAATGAATTAAATATGAATTTGATTCTGAATAAGTTGATACTGGGACATTATTTTCTGACATTCTCAATCTTATGAGGATGTTATGTCATGTTGCATCTTGTCAATTATCTCATCTTAGTACAACGTAGGCTTGTGATGTGCTTTAACTAGTTATAATGGTTCCAAACTTTGAAAAGTTTCATGAGAGATCTCCTGCACATTTTGGACAGCATTTAGTCTGCCCTAAACTTTCATGGTGAAAAAGCAGCTACTCAGAAGGACTTAAGGGTGGTCAGAGACAACTGCCTCTCATGAGCTCTTGGTACAGTGACAAAAAGGGCTAATGACAGGTTTCAGAGTAACAGCCGTGTTAGTCTGTATTCGCAAAAAGAAAAGGAGTACTTGTGGCACCTTAGAGACTAACCAATTTATTTGAGCATGAGCTTTCGTGAGCTACAGCTCACTTCATCAGATGCATACCGTGGAAACTGCAGCAGACTTTATATATACACAGAGAATATGAAACAATACCTCCTCCCACCCCACTGTCCTGCTGGTAATAGCTTATCTAAAGTAATCTTCAGGTTAGGCCATTTCCAGCACAAATCCAGGTTTTCTCACCCTCCACCCCCCCCCACAAATTCACTCTCCTGCTGGGGAGAGTGTGTGGGGGGGTGGAGGGTGAGAAAACCTGGATTTGTGCTGGAAATGGCCTAACCTGAAGATTACTTTAGATAAGCTATTACCAGCAGGACAGTGGGGTGGGAGGAGGTATTGTTTCATATTCTCTGTGTATATATAAAGTCTGCTGCAGTTTCCACGGTATGCATCTGATGAAGTGAGCTGTAGCTCACGAAAGCTCATGCTCAGATAAATTGGTTAGTCTCTAAGGTGCCACAAGTACTCCTTTTCTTTTTGAAAAAGGGCTAATGTGATCCTGTTATGTATAAAAGTAGAAGTAGGGAAGTTATCTTGTCTGTGTGCACAGCATTGGTAAAACCACTACAAGAATACTGTGTCCATGCTTAAAGAAGGATATGGAAATACTTGAGAGTTCAAATGAGGGACATACAATGATCCAGATCCTGGAAAACAAAAAGCCTTAGGATGTGAGGCTTAAGGAGATCAGCCTATTCAGCTTCTTAGATCTGATCACTGTATATAGGTACTAACTCTGTAAAAGATATCTGGTGGGAGGAGGGATGCATCTTAATCTTGCTGACAAATGAATTAACAAGATCCAGTGACTGGAAGTTTAACTTTGAAATAAGATGCAATGTCTTAGCAGGTTTCAGAGTAACAGCCGTGTTAGTCTGTATTCGCAAAAAGAAATGGAGTACTTGTGGCACCTTAGAGACTAACCAATTTATTTGAGCATGAGCTTTCGTGAGCTACAGCTCACTAGTGAGCTGTAGCTCACGAAAGCTCATGCTCAAATAAATTGGTTAGTCTCTAAGGTGCCACAAGTACTCCATTTCTTAATGTCTTAGCAGTTAGGGTAACTAAACATTGGACCAGCTTGCCAAGGGAGGTGGTGGACTCATTATCACTTGGAGACTTTGAAGTGAGACTAAATATCTTTCTGCAGCCTGTGTGTTCTGTGGGGTTGGGTGCTTTGGGCCCTTTTGGGCCTGTAAATCTGATTTCTGTCCCCCGCTCCCATCTATTCCATTCCTCTGACCATGAAAGGGACAAAAATCTCTACATTGCCCTCAATATGCACATAACACTTGCAGTTCTGTATTGAGACCATGACTAATGAAATCTCAGGCTTCAGGATTTTAGCAGATTGACTGTAGAAGTCATGAAGGGATTTGTTTCCCCCAGGTGAACAGTTGGCCAGATGTATCCTGGGTTTTTTGCCTTCCTCTGAGGCATCAGGGATTGACCACAGCTGGAGATGGTCCACCAGACAGGGTGAACTGGTGCTCAGAGGTGGTACAGAGAATCCTCTTTCTAGAGGTATTACTTGCTCACATGCTCAGGGTTAAACTGAGTATCGGATTTGGAATTGGGAAGCAATCTTCCCCAAGGACAGATGGGCTGTGAATTTGGGGCTTTTTTGTATTCCTCTAAAGCACAGAGCGTGGATTGTCTGTTAGGCTCATCTGGGCATATCTGATCTAATCAGTTGGCCTGGGGTATTGGGGGTACCTTGGTTTATCTCATTATTTTTTCCCTTGTAGCATGGAGCAGTTCAGTTTCCTGAGGATTGAAAAAGCTTGGTGAAATTCAGTTATCTGCGATATACAGGAAGTCAGATGATCTAAGAGACCCTTCTGATCTTACACTCTATACATGTTTAAAATTGTTTGGAGAACTGAACTAAGATGTCCAGGGACTTTCAGTAAAAATGGTCTATGGCTCCTCTATGTTCCTGATGTTGATTTAGAAAGATCAGGGAACCTCAGAAGGCTTTTGCAGAGCCCAAGATGAAAGCATCTGAAACGGAAAATCATTGGTTTCTTAGAATATTTTTATTTTAAATTTTAAGTCATATCTGTGTCTAAAACAATGTCTTAGAAAACATCTACAGACATCCTCCAGATACAGTCCATGGGACTGGGTTTCTTTTAAGAGGTTGAGTTTGAGCCTTTCATTACAGTAACTTTTTCTAAACAATAGTTTAGGTGACAAAGAGAGAAGAAATCAATTCAAAACCTGAAGTCAGGACAATCTTTTTTTATTTTTATTTTCTGAATCTTTACTTATATCTCTTATCTTATCTACATAATGCTGAATTTCAGGAAATGAAATAGATGTTCATCTCACTCTTTTCTTAAGAAATCAACAAGACATGAAGGGGAAAGATTTAACATGGGGGAGATGAATTATTCTACCTGGAGCAGGGGTCTCTTCCCCATTCATCATCAGCCCTCACCCATCATCCACTCCCCAGGCATGCAAACGTAGCAATATAGGTGGAGATGCATAAAGTAAACGGAGGAATGACACAAAAGATGAGGGTAGAGATGGAAAGAAGATTAAAGGTTTGTTTTGTTTTTTGAGACATTACTCAAAAGCCAAATTCTGGTATGTATTTGATAAGTACCGACAGACTGTCCAGCATCTGTCCAAGGAACAAAGGAAGGCACAGAGTCCTGCTCTGAGGAGTTCACAGTCTGATGCCCTAATTCTGCCCACATGTTCCTGCAATGTGTGCCATTGTTCTACCCCAGAGCCCTACTGAAATCAGTCTGCTGACAGATTCTGTTGCAGGGTCCGGGGACTAAGAAGACAGGCTTACACTGGATATAAAGATACTGAGAGACCTGGAGGATGATGCTATTTAGAATTTGTTTTTCAATGGAAGTAGAGGCATCACTTTACTCACATGGACTAACATTTGTGGGCCCTCAAAGCAGAAATGAGTTTTAAGGATTAATTTTAAGTGAAGAGTAGCAGGGTGACCCATGCTTATAGTAGGAAAGATCTCTCTTTTGGAAGAAAGCATGAAGATGAGGGTGAGAGACATGGCCACCACTCAGGTTATTTTAAAACATTTGTCAGAAAACTTAGTGATGTTTTCACAAGTTGAATATTTTGGGCACAAATTAGTTAGGGTTTAGTTGAAAAACAATAGCTTTTCATAAGGGAGACTAGGTTGGATTATGTGTCAATCTCAAAGAACAAAACTGTTTATAAATGCTGTTTGAACTAAACCTGAGAGCAGCAATAAATCTGAGGAGATCTTCCTCCCCCAGTTTGTTGGTGCATGGTGTTCTGGGTGAGTGGGGAGGGGACCTCAACAAAAATGGCAAGGTATCATTGGAATTATAGCCAAAAATTGCTTTATTGCCCCCAAACAGAGCTATTCTTTTACCTTATTTAACTGCATTACCTAAATATCTAAAGCACTGTAGATAATAGCACTCTTTCCTTCTTCTCAAATGGCAGGGCTTCTTTTCTCCTCAGTTCATCAACAGGCAATGATTGCGGATGAGGGATAGTTCTGTACAATGGGATATAAATTTAGGTAGAGTCCTGGAGCCTCAAAATTACTTGATTTATGTACAGGAACTCGTTGTTCAATAGACTCCACACTGGAGGGAAGGAAATCTCCTCCAAGATGGGGAAACTAAGTCTGAAGCGCTATTCTATATAAAATATCCCATTCAATAATATTTTAAGGTGTCTGGTACTAAATATTATTTCTGAGAAGGACACTTACAGAAAAAACAGCAACAGTATAGATACAGTAACTCCTCACTTAACGTTGTAGTTTTGTTCCTGAAAAATGTGACTTTAAGTGAAACGATGTTAAGCGAATCCAATTTCCCCATAAGAATTAATGTAAATAGGAGTTAGGTTCCAGGGAATTTTTTTTGCCAGACAAAAGGCATTATATACATTTTAAACAATTTTAAGCAAGCAATTTAATACAGGTATACGTTTTAAACCATTTTAAAGAAACAGTTTAATACTACAATCTTCATTGTGGAGTATGAAGCTTGGTTGAGGTGGTGGAGTCAGAGAGTGGAAGAGGGTGGATTGTCCAGCTGCTCCTCTTGCTGAACTTTCTGAACTTGAAAAAACACATCTAGAGATTGTTTGCTTTCCTTTTTTTTTTTTTTTCTTGGTAAGTTTCTTTATAACAAGTCATTAGCTGACCAACTCCCCTAATCACTTTGGAGCTGCGTTCCCTGTCAGGATCGTCATCACTCAGGATTTGCAAGCCAGCCTTAATCCGCCTCTTCCCCCCACCCCATCCTCACCTCCTCCCCCTTTACTCCACATGCCATGTCCTCGCTCCTCCCCCCTCCCTCCCCTGCCTCCTACTCATGGCAATCAGCTGGTTTGCGGTGTTCAGGAGGGGAGGAGCGAGAACTCCGGCGCAGCCTCCCCTCTCCCTCCCTTGCCTCCTGCCTGTGACAATCAGCTGGTTTGTGGCATTCAGGAGGGACGGGAGGGAGGGGGAGCATGCACGGCAAGTCCTGGCTCCTGCCTCCTGAATGCCACAAACCAGCTGATTGCCGCAGGCAGGAAGTGGGGGAGCAGGGGGAAGGCGCTGATCTGTGGGTCTGCCGGCGGGGGAGTAGGGTAGCTAATAGGGGGGCTGCCAGCTGTGGACAAAGCAGGCAGCCAAATGATGTTATAGCTGAGCATTGCACAACTTTAAACGGAGCATGTTCTGTAATGGAGCAGGGATGTAAGATCAAAACAACATTAAGCGAGAGGACATTAATTGGGGAGTTACTGTACATATAAAACAAGATTTTAATCATGCTTAGGGCCCGTTTTAATCAGCACTGGAAGTACACATGCTTTCACAGAATGTCAGTAATTCATGATGACACATTAGCACTACATAGGAAAGTATTGTTCCTAGCAATAATGTAGTTCTCATAACCTTAGCAGCTGAAGACACCAGTTTATCTAGTTTCCAACGTACGTCTTTAGAAACTATCTGAAGTTTACATTGAGAGGAACAAGAAGTCACCAGACAGACTTCAGGATCCCGGGCTCTTTTTAGAGGATCAAAGACTTGTTCCTTACTTTAAGTACATGCATAACTCTTTGCAGGACTGGGACCCAAGTTAGCAGTTGTGACCCTGTACCTACATCAATCAAGCTCTGAGGGTAGAGTGGATTTCAGTCTTAAGATATACTTGAAACAAATAGTGAGGGGGGTGGGGAAGGAAGAGTTTCTGTAACTTCAGTCATTTTCCCTCTAATATACTAATCTTTTTTTGAGGAAACTGACAACAGAGTACTGCTGCTCTTTTACTCTGTTTTTTAGTGTTCAGATGATAACCTTTCTCAGTTTGATCTCAGTGATACAACTACTGAACCATTCTCTGAGAAGTACATAATTTAATAGTATAGTGTCAATCAAGACAAACTAGACTGGTGCTATACACTCCAGTGAATAGGGGACCTCTGCTGTAACATATAATAGTCTATGGCTAAACACTTGTTTACTGCTTAACTGGTGCCAATGCTGAGAAGACTGCAATAAAGCTTACTGCTAACATTAATGAAAAATACAAACAAATCTAGTAGATTAATTTGTAAACTGTGTGTGTATGGAAATCTAAGGAAGTTTTAACAATTTCCAAGGCAAATTAGCAAACTAAGCCTCTTTGTCAATGTCTGCATTGTTAAACTTTTGAAAAGCCTTGTGCTCTGCTCTTAGCTGAGTCAATGGTAGGTGATGCGATTAAACAAAATGTAGAGAATTTACTATTCTTCATGAAGCTTTTCATTTCAAAACACAACTCCAAATCTAACTGCAGCTTTTCATTTACATTCCCTTTCTTCTAAGATCCTCACAATATCTTATGCTCCACGTTTTTATTGTGTGCCACAGAGCAGTTCTTTTGTGAAAGTTTGAGGTGAATGTGAGAGAGAGTATTTAGTCAACATTTTACTTTAGGGGACATTTTAGTCTATTTTATGTAGGTTCTTATGCTACTTTAATCACAGTACCCGAGTTCTGGCAAGTATACACTGACATGTGGTTTTTCTCCCTTCTTCTCTCCTTGGAGGAATATATTTACAGTGGAGTTTGTTTTTTGTTCTGTGGTTTCCTTTTTAAAATATACATGTTGCTCTGTCTTCTCTAACCTTAACAAGGTTGAAGTGTCTTACACTTAGAATGGAAGGTGGTGAGGTTTGTGAGGACCCTCACTTCCTGTCAGAGTTTGTGGGCCAGACCACGAGAAAGCTCATCTGTGCAGAGAGAGAACTTTACACTTAGTGTAGAATGCTCCACTGTGCAGAAGAGCAGAGTTGTCAATCACGGTCTTTATCCTTTAGTATCTTTTAGATATGCTGAACCTGGGCCTTTGAGCACACTGAAGGAAAGGACTGAGACCATAAACCTGACTCAGTAGCCAGTGTAGTGAGTAGAAGATCGGTTTGATTGCTTGTGGTAGTCCATTTTGCAGAGAAGAGATGCTGTAGCTTTCTATATCAGCTGGAATTCCATGGGATGAAGGCTTCAGCCTTTACATGTGATGAGAAAACATTCTTAAACTATATCAGTGCAAAAGTGTGAATAACCAAGGCCAGGTCACTTGCAGGATGGGATAGTCTCTTAGCCAACTGGAGATGGTGGAAAGCTTCACTCGTGGATGCTGCCTTTTGAAGTCTTAGCTTCAGTGACAAATCCAGGAGCATTCCTGAAATAGACTGATTTAAGCAACTGTGGGTGTGCCTTCAACCGAAAACTGTATCATCGCGACAAATTCCTCACATTGTTCTCTTCTGCACATCGATGTAACATCTGTTTTGCTCACATTCAGCTTTATGCAGCTGCTGTTCATCCATGAGCTGATTTCATCCAAACACTGGGCCATCTTGGTGGTAGTTGAGTGGTCATATGAAGTGAAGATGGGTAGAGTTGTCATCTGCATGTTGCTGGCACTTGAGTCCATTTCATCTGGCTCTGTGTAGATGTTGAATGGGACAGGACAGAGAATTGATCCTGTGGGATTCCAGGAGTGAAAGGGGGTCTAGTGGTAGAAGTGCAGTTTCCCATTGCCACTCTTTGGGTGTGTCCCCCGGGAAGAACTTAAGCCATTTTAGTGCATTCTCCTGGATCCCTGCTACCTCTTTCAGGTGGACAGCAATATTTCATAGCTGACTTTCAAGTACTGCAGAGATCCAGAAAGATGACCAGGGATATTTTCCCACCATTCATTGGCAATGGGTGATCATTCACCAGTACCACTAAAGCAGTTTCCATTCCTGTGTTGGGTCCAGGATACTGGCTTCAGTCTGAGTGTTTTAGTTGGCCTTTTGACTAGATTCTTTGAGTTTGCTCAGAAACAGAAGACTTGATACCGGGTGGTAGTTGGCTAGAACAGATGTACCCAGGATATATTTCTTCAGTGTCAGTTGCACTATTTTGTGTGTCTATGTGTATGCGGTGGGGTTTTGTTTTCTTTGTTTTTGTTGAGGGTTTTTTTTTGGTTTTGTGTTGTTCATTTTTTTAGGAAGGGGAAAGTTCCTTCCTTGACTGAAGCGTTGGCGATTTTGGTTATGAATGTCACCCGTTCATGACTTTCATCAGCCAGGAGGGCATGGGTCAGATTCACAGGTATTGGGTTGAGACTCCTTTACGATGTTCATAGCTCTTGATTAGCGAATATACTGAACTCTGGGAATGCAGGTGTTTGGGTAGTATAGAGTGAGTCTGAGACTCCTTCCTGGTTGCGCGCGATCTTTTCAGCCAAGTAGGATGACCGTTTTTCACAGCACTTGGTACTAAGTTTTTTTGTGGGCTTGGACTAGAGTGCTGGAGTCCTTAAGCATGCTTTGAAATTTGAAGTCTGAGTTCTTGCAGTCTAATCAGGGTTATGAGTCTGTTTCTTGGCAACTGGTAGATGGTGATCCATCCTGGACAGTGACTTGGTTGTGATGGACTCAATAATGAAATCTAATCTGAAGACCAATCCAAGGGGTGACTGGCTGTATAGCCAGACCAGAGATGACCTATGGAAGTTCTAGGGAGGCAAGTTAGGAGATGAAATTTGGGGATTCTGCATATGTGGGCTAGTTAACTTAAATGTTTAAAATCAGCCTGGATGACAAGTCTGGGGTACTTACCACCATTGCCTACCGGGTACCAGTGATCTCCTTTATGAACCTATTAACCTTTGGATCTGTAAACAAGCATACTGTCTGTTAGCTTTGGCTCTGGTTTCTATTTTAGATTAATGAATTTGAATGAAGTGGCTTTAGCTGAGGCATGTCCTTTTGGATGATGGTGATGATTCAAGAGAAGATGAATGCAGTACACCTTGCCTCTTTCTGCCTCTTTGATGGGCTGAGTAAACTGGCAGGATGAAGAAGGCTAGCACTGGGCTCAGTGTCATATCTCAAAAACAGCTTTATGTAAATGTATAACTTGTTTTATTTAGTGGTTCTCCACAGAAATGGCTTCCTTTTAACTAGCTTAAATCACAAAAGCTAGCAAGCCTGAGCATAGTAAAGTTTCCAGTACCAACCTAATTATGCCACCTTGCAACCCACCGATCAAGCACCATCTAACTTCCTACTATGGGATGCTTGCTCCTCTGATATTCTGTATGAATGTCTACATACTGGCCTGTACACTGAATTTGCCTTCTAACTGAAGTCGGAAGATCTTACCCACGCTTGCAATGCAAACCAGAGGCTGCCTCTCACTTAGAGCTTTTCTGAGGCAATCTACATGATGCCTTGTCCCCACACTTGACCTCATTTACTGACTCTTAATTTCTTAAAGACTACCTGCTCCAGATACAGTATAGGGAGAAACCCTTTTAATGTCCAATCTAAATATAGGCCATAGACCCTCAAGACTCTACACATTCTGATAGAAGCCTGAGATGCCCCTGTATGTAACATGCATGCAGTCTGTAAAGCTGGGTGCTTCGGGGAGGAAGACCACACTACACGAAAAACTTATTTTCTTTCATGTAACCACTTCTTCCATGTGTCCATGGATGATAAGTGAGGGTAAGAGGCAGGAATAAAGGTTGGTGTTCATGGCAGTTTTACTGAATGTTTCCTGTGTTTCTGTATCTGGGTTTTTTAAGCTACAATGCTCTGATTTAGTGTCTTTAAAATTGATGTTTTGATTGCAAAAACAAATTACTACACTAGTCTAACATTTTAAAGTGGCAGATCTCTAGTGTCCCGAACCTGCCTAAGAGCTTTTTGTTTAGGAATATTTCCTTAATATGTGTGTGGGGCACTATTAAGAATTTGTCAGACTAGAATTCTAAAACTTGGCAAATGGGGTGCACCTCAGAAAGCTGCAAAAACATGCTAAGGCATAGAGTGGGGGGAAGATAGAAAAACTTATTTTAATAAGCAATAACTTGTGATCTTCCGTGATACATTACGAAATGTAGTTCTAATATTTAGAGACTGGTATGACATGCTTTGAATACAATTCAATTCTATTCATCAGTTCAGTGAGGGAGGTGTGGAATGTCATTTACTTTTATGCTATAACAATCAGTTTCTTTTTACTCTCAAAACTAATTCTTTTAAGTCACGTGGAAAGTTTGACTTGAACAGTGAATATTAAAAAGATGGGAAAATTTGCCTTATGTAATAAGTCCACTTGTCAGTCATTTGCTCCTAACTACTTATTTGTAACTTGTATTACACATATCCAAGATTAGTCTCCTTTGTTAGATCTGTTCATCCCCTCTTTTCCAGTGGATGGAAAAAGGCTGAGGGTGAGGAGTAAAAACATCAGCTGGTGGAGAACTTTACACATACATTCCAGTTTTTTTGTTTTGAAACCGTGGGAAAGTTCATATTTTTTTAAAGCAGTGAATTTTTTGGTAAACTGGCAGTTCAGTGAAAAATATATTGAGGCTGTTCAGTCCAGCCCCCGCACCACACCAGATACCAGTAGCGTAACAGCTGCACAGTGACGTTTAGGCAAGCACTGTAGGCACTTTCAGCTGCTAAGCCTTATAGGTGCTAGCCCTGGTGGGTCCCAATAACTACTGAGACATGTGGCTAGGTGCAAGAGGTATTTTTATTATGGTTGGCAGGAAAGGGATTGCAGATACTTTGGATACAGGTTCCTGGGGATTCTGTTCTGAATTCAGCTTCTCTCCATCTCCCTGGTTGCCATGTGGCTGCTGCTTCAGCTTCTCTGTCCTGGCTTGCCATGTGACTTCTGCCCCCTCACCAAGTCTGGCCACTTTCTGATCAGGTCCTTTCCCCTTACCTGGCCAGCAGGGAAGGGGATAAGCTGTGTGGAGGAGGCTGATGGGAGTTGTAGTCCTTTGCTTAGCAGATCCATCACCTTATCAAAAATTTTAACTGGATCTATTCAGCAACTTCAAAATAAATAGCGTTAGTTAGAAACAAAATCAGGTTTTAAAATATTTATATTAAACCTGTTTCATCAATTTAAGCACACATGAAAACTAAATTTCTGTAAGTGTATTAACTGTTCCACTAAAGACTTCAAAACAATTCATTTGAAATGTTCTGTAATTTTCCCCCTCCCTTCCTTAATTCTACGTAGAACCCTCTGCCAAGTTGACTTTTTCCTGTAAATATTTAAACAGATCATAAGACTCAATGTGATATCCTAGTTTCCCTGTAGGTGTCACAGATTATACCAAAGGATAGGTAGAACAGAACGTTTGCTTTCAGATAAACATTTCTTGGGTGGAAAGAAGTGACTGAATTTTAAAATCACAGCAACCTCCATTTATCATAGCAATATAAGCACCATTTGATTTACAGCTGTGGAAGAACCCTTCTTGTTATCTGATTTTATTTAATTTTATTTATTTATTTATTTAAGCCCAACATCTAGGTAGATATATTGATGTCCAACTATAATGCATTGCTCAAACATATGTCTGAGTTCTGAGTTTAGACTCACTAACACGTGGGATCACTTTCAAAATTGTTTCCTTAGGAAGGAACAATTTGACTGGCTTATGATTGTAGACTTTTAATTCCATGGATGTGAAGACTCCACATTTCCCCTCAATGTTCTAAACCTGGAGCAAAATAATATTTATTAAACTTTTGTACGTAGGACAAATGTCAAATGTGTAAAATGGGGGTAATTATGCTGATCTCCTATATAAAATGTCTGGAGATCTTAGTATTTACCTCATGTTCAACAAACACTACTTTTCAAAGCACCTCTATAAAACAGGCATGTATTGTAGATTGGGAAAACTGAGTCAGTGTGTGACCTGTCCAAGGCTACCCAAGTCATTGGAAAAGCTAGGATTGGAGCTCAAGAGGGGCAGGCTCCCAGTTGAGGCCTACTGGACGGCATACTCAACTGGAGTCAGTTCAGTGACTCAAAATATCAGAGAGAAGTTTAATTTTCACATTCTATATCTAATCAGCTCATTATAGATACAATCACTCTTCTTTCAGCAGGAAATAGATACGGTATAGTACCTCAGAGACAAAGGAAATGGAACATTATGTGGCAGAAAACCAGAGTTCTCTTCAGAACTTGCCAGCTGGAAACAAGAAAATGGTTGGCAGTTGGAAGCTGCAGTTATTCCCAATTCAGGGTTTTAGGTTGCATCAAATTTGAATGTAAAACAAATTCTAACAATATGGGGTCAAAGTGATCTGTGTAACCTCAAATGGGAAAGTCAGATTACAATGGGTAACGAGTGAGACTCCTGACCTTTTAGTTTCTGCCCCAGCTTGTCAGTGTGTGGTAGGTGAGATTAAAGGAAAACAGATCATCTTGGCTAAAGTCGTGTTGAAACAGTCAGGAGGGTAGACATGCTCATCTATAGCCTTTCAGTGACTCATTTGTGTGGATGAGCTTTTTTTTTTTCTTTCCCCCAGAGCTCTAGGTGGTGTTTTACTGAAGTGATTCATCAACAGGTTTTAAAAAAATGCCCAAATCTTACAAGAAGCTAGTGATCCATAGATTATAACTGATTGATTGACTTTTCTGGATCCATTGTGTTAAAACTAACTTTTACCTTTTTACTTAGGAATTGCTCTCCATGCTGAAGACTTTTATCTTGAACAAAATATAACTTTGTTTATACAGTTCAAAATTGCCTTCCTTTTGTGCATCAGTGTTGTACTAAGCACATATTAAAATACCAGCTCATTAATTTATCCGGGGCTGATTATATTAAAACCATCAATATTAAAAACAAGTGCATGTTTCACTCCAGAGATTTATAAATTTCTTCCATTTTTTATATGGATAGGTGTTCTTAGGAAGAGATGCCAGGTGATCAAATGCAGTGCTACCAGTAATCCCGTTCCACTGTGTTGGAGCTCCAATGTGCTGAGCCCTGGAGCTTTCCCTATTAATGCTTAATGGGAAAAGCAGCAGGACTCAGTGCAACAGTGTTAAAAGTACTGCAGAATGAGATCAGAAACTGCACTATGATTGCTAGGAAATAAATTCCTTTTCCAGTCTGAATACCTGGCTAACTACAGTTAACATATCAGTATTATAAATGCAACTGACAACTGTATCAGGCTGATAAATGGAAGTTGTAGGATGAAGAAATACATTTAAATGGCCATTGCACAGTCTCAGTCAAAATGTCTGTCTGTTTTTGGAACCACAGGTGATGTAGTCCTGTTCCTGCAAAAATTGGAGAAGCTGTTTGCTAAGAGGCTTATTAAAATATATCATAGCTTGCTATTAGAAATAGCATACTCAAGTTCCTCTTAAACTTGTAACTTTTCTTGTTTTACTTGGAGGCTGCTGTGCAAAAATTTCTTCTTATTCATGGTAATAGCACCCCATCTTCATCCAATTGCTTTGAAAATTGTTTTCTGTGAATGCTACCCTACTTCTTGACCACTCAAATCTGAGAAGGATTAAAAGTACAGATAAGATGGTGGCAAAGTCATGGGAATGCATAACTCGGGTGCGGAGCCTTTCACTGTGAAGTCTCCAATTTACATCTAGCAGAGGTCTCTATTTATGGAAGGTTGTCAAGCAATTGAACAGTCATTAAGTATAATGTGAAAGAGCTGGGTGGCTGTTGTTCAGAGTCAGGTGGACAAATGTCCACACTAAACAAAAATACTGTAGTAATTGGCAGTAATTGTACCTATATTTACACTTTCAGCAGAGCGGCCACCGGTTGACTGGACTGTTGAATCTGCTACCCTCTTACCTGTATAGGTCCTGCAGGTCAAGGTTGAGGCATGCTGACAATCAGTGTAACAGAAGCTGTCATTATTAACATTCTTTAGCCTTTGCATAAGTGGCTCCAGTCTCCACGGCTCTCAATCTGGCACTCTTCACCAGCACTAATTTCACGAGGACATTGGTCTGCTCTGGTCATTGGCCACTTTTATTTCCAAATGGAAGCTATAAGTCACTGGCTGCTAAGTCATTAAGCTCTTTCTAATTCCATAAGATAGAACCCAACATGTAGTGGTAGAATTTCCCGAGGACATGATGTCCCACACTAGGATATTGATCTGTTGTCTGCAAAAATGTGAGTCCAAGCTTTTGTCTACATTACAAGCTAGAGATGTGACTCTTCCCTCCCTGCTTGTGTTTATGCACGTGTGCAAATTTGTGTGCATGAGTAGGGGAATCCCATCCCTAGCTCATAGTGTAGACAACCTAATTAATAGCTTTTTATAGTGCTTTTCATTCTTAGATATAAGAGGGTAAATATAAATATCTCATTTTACAATGAGGGGAAAGTGAGGTACAAAGAGGTAGAGTAACCATCCCAAGCTCAGTCAAGACATAGGGGCCAGGTGTAGAATCCAGATCTCCTGATTCCCAACCCAGTGCTCTTATCAATGGGAGCTCACTAGTACAGGTGTATTGCTGCATGCTATGAGAGCAGATTATTTTTGTTCCAATAGATATAGATGTGAATCTGATTGAACATGGGTTTCCACATTTTTTACAATTATAACTAGTCTCACATCTGTACCCAGGCCTGTATCTGTCTTTAAAAAAAAATGTTCTCAATGTAGAATGTGCAGTGCATACTCAGATGGGTTTCCTAGGGCAATGGTTTTCAAACTTTTTTTTTCTGGGGACCCAGTTGAAGAAAATTTCTGATGTCCACGACCCAAGGAAGCTGGGGATGAGGGGTTTGGGGTGTGGGAGGGGTTCAGGGCTGGGGCAGAGGGTTGGGATGAGGGCTGCAGGGTGGGGCCAGGGATGAGGGGTTCAAGGTGTGGGAGGAGGCTCTGGGCTGGGGCAGAGGGTTGGGGTGAGGGCTCTGGGATGAGGCTGGGAATGAGGGGTTTGGGGTGCAGGAGGGGTTCTGGGTTGGGGGGGTGGGCTCAGGGCTGGGGGCAGGGGATTGGGGCACAGGGTTGGACCATGGACTTAGCTCCGGTGGCTCCTGGTCAGCAGCGCAGCTGGGGTGCTAAGGCAGGCTTTTCACCTGCCCTGGTACCACAGGCTGTGTTGTGCCTCGGAAGCAGCCAGAAGCAAGTCTGGCTCCTAGATAGAGGCGCACAAGCAGCTCCTTGCGGCTCTTGCCCACAGGCACTGCCCGCCCTCCCCCGGCCAATGGCAGTGTGGAGCCGGTGCTCAGGGCGGGGGCAGCCCATCGACCCCTGCAGACTCTCTGCCTAGAAGTGGAACCTGCTGTTGGCCACTTCCAGGGTGCAGAGCGGTGTCAGAACAGGTAGGCAGTATCCTGGCCCAGTCGGTGGTGCTGACCAGGGACGGTGGGGTCCCTGGATGCTGAACAAGCTGACCCGGTGCCTTACATGCTGCAACCCGCTACTGGGTTGCGACCTGAACTTTGAAAAACACTGTCCTAGGGTATGTCTATGCTGCAATGTAAGCCCAGGGTTTGAACTAAGGGAACCAATGTTCAAGCCTTATTGCTTTGCAGTGCAGACACAGTTCCACTGGGCTTATGCTCTGGGATTCTACCAAAAGTATTCTTAAGTCCCACTGGTCAGCTTTGTTCTCTGTCCCAAACAGTCAAGTTGGGTGGATAGTCAAGTTTTCCCACCACAAACAAAGGGCTAGAGCGATCACATTTTGGGAGGGGCATTAGGAAGTATGGGGCATGGGTGGTTGGACTTGGGCCCACATAAAGCAGTGTAAACACTGGAGCACCAGGTTGGGACCTCAGGTTCAACAATTCTAACCTGGGATCACAAATGCGTGTAGCCGCTCGAGGCTTCGGTTAACAAACACAGGGTCTGCTAACTCAGGTTCAACTAACCCAGAGCTTACATTGCAGTGTAGGCATACCTTTAGTGACTTCTTATTTATGTAGTATCTTTATGGAGGTACTAGAACACCATATTTGGCCAACACTGTTTGCAAAAGCTTAACAGACACACATACAATGGGGATCAAAATGAGTGAAATATCCATTAGTCACTCGGACTGCAAAATAAAAAATTCTGCTAGATTAGCAGGCCCATGGGAGAGCATTAAAATTAGAATGGAAATATTTCCTACCTCCCCAGTTTATAAACAGAAAACCAAAAAGTGGTGTTACTTTTTATTTCTTATAGTCTGACTTTAGCAGTTGTATACTACTGTAAATACTGGTCATCATTTAAAAAAAGTCAGCAATTATCACAGAGAGGTATCTAAAATGCCTCATTCCCCTTAATTAGAATGGGAAATAACTTTTTGGAAACTGTTGGTGAATCTGACTTTTCTGTGACTAAAGGGCAATTAATTACTTGAGCAACTTATTTGGGATGTGGTGGATTCTCCACTGGAAGCCTTTAAATTGAGATTGTATTTCTAAAAATATGTTCTAGCATAACCAAAACCTGTTAGCTTAATGTAGGAATTACTGGGTAAAATCCGATGGCCTCTGTCAACCAGCAGGTCAGACTGCATCATAATTCCTTTTGATTTTAAAATCTGACACTATGGATTCATTTTAACTTTTAAAATCTTTGAAGTTGCTCAGATATCAGATTAGCCTGATGTCCTGAGTGACCTTGGGTAGGTTACTCTACCTCCTTGTACCTCCCTTTCCCCTCATTGTAAAATGGAATATTTATATTTACTCTCTTATATCTAAGGATGAAAAACATTGTAAAAAGCTATTAATTAGGCTGTCTACACTGTGAGCTAGGGATGGGATTCCCCTACTCATGCACACAAACTTGCACAAGTGTATAAACATGAGTGGGGAGGGAAGAGTCACATGTCTAGCTTGTAATGTAGACAAAGTTTGGACTCACATTTTTGCAGACAACAGATCAGATGAGGAGTTAGTGCTTGGTTATTAATTACCCTAGTGGTGCTCTTCTAAATTTGTCTAATATATTAAAAATGAAAAACCTTTGTATAAAATTTAGTGAAATAATGTCTACAGGGAGAAAAAGGCAACAAATTGTGGTCATATTTTTAGTAACTCAGATATTTCTGTTGTTCCCCAAAAACTTATGATCCAAAGCACAGACTGGAGTGTGGAATTAGACAGCTACCAGGACCATCAAAATGTGTAGAAGCACATAGTAGGGCTCCTCAATTGGTAGGAGAGTGCTGATTACCAGGTCTCATTAGAACGCCAAATCATGTTTCACAAGTAAACCAGATGAGCAAAATATGAAAGTGAAGAACTTAAGTCCAATTTTGAGGCCCAGCAATAGTTTATTTCCCAAGGACCAAATTCTGACCTTGAATATGTATGCAACTTCTGTCTGAAGTCAATAGGAACTGTGTGCCCATGATTAAGGACGTGTTCTGACCATGTAACACACAGAATAGGAATGGTCTTTTTTTAAAAAAAGGAAACCATATTAGCATGCTCGGTCACTTAACTTCAGACTTAAATATCCATGATAGATTGAGCTGGTTGAAAAGCTTTTTGTTGAATTTTTTTCACGACCTATTTTTTATTAAATTCTTCATTTGTCAAAATTTCAACAAGGAAAACTTTGGAAAAATCTGGATACTTTTTGACTCATGAAAGTTTTCTTCTCAGAGCTCTGATTAAAAAAGCTCACCTTTTTAGTTTTTTAACCTCTTTTTTCATGAGAGAAATGGGAGGGGAAAACTTTTTTTTTTAAAGTAATTTTTATTTTAAAAGTAATCCTTTGTTTCATTTAGAGAAACCAAGTAACACTTGGACTTTATTCCAGTAATGGGGGGGAACAAAAAAGAATGAGAAAGAATAGGGTTTTTTTTCTCTGACTTGCCTTCTATATTTTGCCCTCTGTCTCTCTTCCAGTTGAAAAAATACCTATTTGATTTAAAAATTGGTAAGATTCTTTCCACCAAAATGAAAAATTAATCAAAATTGAAAACTTTAAAACAAAAATGAAATTCTTGTGGGTGTGATCTTTGACCATGTATGATAAAGAAGCAGTCTCACATAAGAGACACTGGCACTCAACTATTACTTCATAAGTTTTAGGCATTTGTAAGTAAGGATGGCACCTAGTATACCAGGTTAGTTGCTAACTAACTACATCAAAAGGTTTGCAGAGTGCTTTCTGAAAATATTGAAAAGAATTCTAGAAAAAGGGAACTACTCAAGGATGTTGGTGAACAAATGTACAGCAAATACGGTGTTTTATCATGCTGCTCCTTAAACAACAATACAGGGGAAAAACCCATAAGAATCCTTCAATCAGGTGCTGTTTTGACACACTCCCTGCTGTAAAGCATTCACCCTAAAAATAAAGTTGCCATACTTATTTTCTGTTAGAGGTGTAGTAACTGGAAGGAAATGCTAACAATTAATTGACAACCAGCAAAAGCAAGTCCCAGGGAAAAACAAAACTGCAAAGTAGAAAAATGTGAAATAAAAAAATACTTTCTCCATTTATCATAAAAGTGGAGTAAATGTATAATGTACGGGGCCACACTTTCAAACATGCTCTGCTCCCACTTAAGCATCTGGATGATGTCTCTGGACTCTTCAGAAAAGCTTAGTACCCAGCAGCTTCTGTTGGATCTTCAGACAAAAGACCTAATGAAACTTAGTCAAAACGTTCTTTACAAGCTTTACTTTTCTTTTTCTTCAGAAAAGCAGACTTAGCCTTCCTTAGGGAACTGATGTGCAGGAACCCCTGGGAGGCTAATATGAGGGGCAAGAAGTCCAGGAGATCTGTATTTTTAAAGAAACCTTATTGAGGGTGTAGGAAGAAAGTAGCCTGAAGTGCAGAAAGAATAGCAAGTATGGCAGGCGACCAACTTGGCTTAACAGTGAAATCTTCGGTGAGCTTAAACTCAAAAAGGAAGCTTATAAGAAGTGGAAATTTGGACAGATGACTACGGAGGAGTATAAAAATATTGCTAGACCATGCAGGGGTGTAATCAGGAAGGCCAAGGCACAATTAGAGTTGCAGCTAGCAAGGGATGTGAAAGGTAAGAAGAACATTTTTTACAGGTAAGTTAGCAACAAGAAGAAGGTCAGGGAAAGTGTGGGACCCTTACTGAAGGGGGAGATCCCAGACGATTGGAAAAAGCAAATATAGTGCCCATATTTTAAAAAGGGAAAAAAGAAAACCTGGGGAACTACAGACCAGTCAGCCTCACTTCAGTTTCCGGCAAAATCATGGAGCAGGCTCTCAAGGAATCCATTTTGAAGCATTTGGAGAAGAGGAAGGTGATCAGGAACAGTCAACATGGATTCACCAAGGGGAAGTCATGCCTGACCAACCTGATTGCATTCTATCATGACATAACTGGCTCTCTGGATATGGGGAAAGTGGTGGATGTGACATATCTTGACTTTAGCAAAGCTTCTGATACGGTCTCCCACAGTATTCTTGCCAGCAAGTTAAAGAAGTATGGATTGGATGACTGGACTATAAGGTGGATAGAAAGCTGGTTAGATCGTCGGGCTCAACAGGTAGTTCTCAATGGCTCAATGTCTAGTTGGCAGCTGGTATCAAGCGGAGTTCCCCGGGGGTCGGTCCTCGGCCCAGTTTTGTTCAACATCTTTGTTAATGATCTGGATGATGGGATAGATTGCACCATCAGCAAGTCTTCAGATGACACTAAGTTGCGAGGAGAGGTAGATAGGCTGGAGGGTAGGGATAGGGTCCAGAGTGACTTAGAAAAATTGGAGGATTGGACCAAACGAAATTTAATGAGGTTCAACAAGGACAAGTGCAGAGTCTTGCACTTAGGATGGAAGAATCCCATGCACTGATGCAGGCTGGGGAACATAAGAATGGCCATACTGGGTCAGACCAAAGGACCATCCAGCCCAGTATCCTGTCAACCGACAGTGGCCAATGCCAAGTGCCCCAGAGGGAGTGAAACTAACAGGTAATGATCAAGTGATCTCTCTCCTGTGATCTCTGTCCACCCTCTGACAAACAGAGGCTAGGGACACCATTCCTTAGCCATCCTGGCTAATAGCCATAAATGGACTTAACCTCCATGAATGTATCCAGTTCTCTTTTAAACCCTGTTATAGTCCTAGCCTTCACAACCTCCTCAGGCAAGGAGTTCCACAGGTTGACTGTGCGCTGAGTGAAGAAGAACTTCCTTTTATTTGTTTTAAACCTGCTGCCCATTAATTTCATTTGGTGGCCCCTAGTTCTCATATTATGGGAAAAAGTAAATAACTTTTCCTTATTCACTTTCTCCACACCACTCATGATTGTATATACCTTTATCATATCCCCCCTTAGTCTCCTCTTTTCCAAGCTGAAAAGTCCTAGCCTCTTTAATCTCTCCTCATATGGTACCCGTTCCAAACCCCTAATCATTTTAGTTGCCCTTTTCTGTATATCTTTTTTGAGATGAGGGAACCACATCTGTATGCAGTATTCAAGATGTGGGCATACCATGGATTTATATAAGGGCAATAAGATATTCTCTGTCTTATTCTCTATCCCCTTTTTAATGATTCCTAACATCCCGTTTGCTTTTTTGACTGCTGCTGCACGCTGCATGGGCGTCTTCAGAGAACTATCCACGATGAGTCTAAGATCTTTCTCCTGATTAGTTGTAGCTAAATTAGCCTCATCATATTGGGGACCGACTGGCTAAGCAGCAGTTCTGCAGAGAATGACCTGGGGATTACAGTGGACAAGAAGCTGGATATGAGTCAACAGTGTGCCCTTGTTGCCAAGACCAGCATATTGGGCTGCATTAGTAGGAGCATTGCCAGCAGATCGAGGGAAGTGATTATTCCCCTCTATTCGGCACTGGTGATGCCACACCTGGAGTATTGAGTCCAGTTTTGGGCCCCCACCCCACTACAGAAAGGATGTGGACAAATGGAGAGAGCCCAGTAGAGGGCAACAAAAATGATTCGGGGGCTGGGGCACATGACTTACGGGGAGAGGCCGAGGAAACTGGGGTTATTTAGTCTGCAGAAGAGAAGAGTGAGGGGGGATTTGATAGCAGCCTTCAATTATCTGAAGTAGGGTTCCAAAGAGGATGGAGCTAGGCTGTTCTCAGTGGTGGCAGACGACAGAACAAGAAGCAGTGGTCTCAAGTTGCAGTGGGGGAGGTCTTGGTGGGATATTAGGAAACACTATTTCACTAGGAGGGTGGTGAAGCACTTGAATGGGTTACCTAGGGAGGTGGTGGAATTTCTATCCTTAGAGGCTTTTAAGGCCTGGCTTGACAAAGCCCTGGCTGGGATGATTTAGTTGGGGTTGGTCCTGCCTTGAGCAGGTGATTGGACCTCCTGAGGTCTCTTCCAACCCTAATCTTCTATGATTCTATGTGGAAGATCTGTATTTTCCAATAATGGAAACAAAGGTTGCACAGCCTATGCCAAGTATTGGGCTTAATTCAAGTTCTATTGAGAGGCTTACCACAATGTTACCCCACAAATCATGTATATAGGGATTGTTGTTTCCACGGGGTGGTATTAGACATGTGTTTTCTACAGTATCATAGACATTAGTCCAGTCAGGGCTATGGTAATCTGGGACCTTTAGGGTGGTTGCTTAGCTCTCAATTCAATGAATACAAATACTAACTCCTAGAAGCCACCAGAAACCTGTCAGAGCCCCAATATGTAGCTTTGCCTGGCTGGTTTATATATACTTAGCTCCCAAATAACTCTATTTCCTAACTCTGTGTAGCGGCTTCATATCTTTGTTGTGCAAAGAGTAAAAGATGCCACATCTAGGGCCCCATGTTACGGTGTGCGTCCATGATTCCACTTCACCCTCTTGGAGTGCTGGAGGCAGGAAGGTGATTTACCTTTTAAAGAGGCAGGGACAGCAGCATGGGACCCCACATCTTTCTCAGAGTAGGTCCTAGCCTCAGAAGCAGGGGTAGCAGCAAGTCTGCTCTAGTGAATTGACAGGGTCTACTATTTTCTCCTACCATACATAGATTCCTTTGTTGGTATGGTGTTGGCAGGGATCACTAGAGCAGTGAGTCTTGGTATTAGCACCCAATTTGGCTACCAAGGGCAGGTCAGACCTCTCAAAATGATTGTTTCAGGCTCTCTGCAGACTCTGGCAGATGTCCTTGAGTTGGCTGGTTGTTTTAAATTTTGAGAGCTTTTTCTCCACAACTCTTTGGGCTAGAAATGCTCAGTTTGTAAGTGAAAGCGGAGATTCTGCAATGTAACTGCAATACTCCAGGATCTGGGACTCTTGACACATTCCTTTTTTTTTTCTCTCCCTGTCTAGGCCTTAATCCAGCCCTGATCCAAGCAGCTAAGTGGTTAATTGTTTCTATATGACACTAGTGAAGATGTAGTCTGTGTTACCTTTTGTGTTCCTATCACTTAAAACTGCTGGGGAACAGTGTACAACGAACCATTGCTGCAAATGCAACTAAAGTTTTAGCCTGCATCTGTGTACTTGGGAAACAGAACTCAAAAATAAAAACAGCAGCACATGAGCCACCACAGAAGTTTGATAGCTCCTAAAGCACATTACATCACTTCTGAAAGCTAATGGTTGAGATTTTCACAACTGACCAGGAGATTTAGCCACACAACTTCAGTTGAAACTAAATGGGAGTTGTATGTCTAAAAGCCATTTGGTAACCTTTTTCAAAAGTGACTTAGGTGCCAAAGTGACTTAGTCTCCTTGATTTAGGATTTTCTCCAAGTGCCTAATTTTCTTCTGAAAAAGAGACCTAAACTTTTAAGTCAATTAAGCACCTGAAAATTCTATCTCCTACTCTGCTTTGAAAATCTCAGCCAATTTGCACATCTATACATCTAAGTTAATTGTATCCACAAATCAGACATCAAGAATTATAACATTCAAAAATGTTGGAGAACACTTAAATCTCTTTGGTCACTCGATTACAGACCTAAAAGTTGCAATTCTTCAACAAAAAAACTTCAAAAACAGACTCCAACGAGAGACTGTTGAATTGGAATTAATTTGCAAACTGGATACAATTAACTTAGGCTTGAATAGAGACTGGGAGAGGATGGGTCATTACACAAAGTAAAACTATTTCCCCATGTTTACTCCCCCCCACCCCCCACTGTTCCTCAGATGTTCTTGTCAACTGCTGGAAATGGACCACCTTGATTATCACTACAAAAGGTTCCCCTCCTCCCCCGCTCTCCTGCTGTTAATAGCTCACCTTAAGTGATCACTCTCCTTACAGTGTGTATGGTAACACCCATTGTTTCATGTTCTTTTTGTATATAAATCTCCCCACTGTATTTTCCACTGAATGCATCTGATGAAGTGAGCTGTAGCTCACGAAAGCTTATGCTCAAATAAATTTGTTAGTCTCTAAGGTGCCACAATTACTCCTTTTCTTTTTGCGAATACAGACTAACATGGCTGTTACTCTGAAACCTACTTTTTATTGAAAATTTTTAATACTACTTAGGCTCAACCATAAAGCAATCATTTCTACCTTAATAGCTGCCCAGGGCTGTACAAATTAGAGTCCTACATTTAACATCTACACAGATATCTACAGAAAATATGAGTTGTTTATCTTGATTAACATTAGCATAAATGTATTTATTCTGTTGTCTACCTTTTATTCTTCACGTAGAACTCCTGTTGGCTGTAGAAAATAAAAAAATCCAGGTTCTGTCTCTGACGTACTAATGTTTTAGGTCTTATTAATAACCTACTTTCTTGGCAAACTTCATTGGAACTGTGCAACTACAGCAGAGGAATAGTGTTCAAATTAAAAAATCTCTGCCCTGAAGTTAAATTTTATGAGTCCTCTTTTGTAAGTAAGGTGCTAGGAAGATAAAATAGAAATGTTCAAGGCATTAAGATCTAGTCTCCATTAAGACCACTATCTATCTTAATATAATCATGTTCAAGTCCAGACATTCCTTGATCAATGCAGTCTGGGAGAATATTACAACAACTTTTCAAAAACTACAGCTAACGCCAATGACAGTAACCTAACTCAGGGGCAGGTTTAAATTTACATCAAGAAAGCAATGAAACCAGGAAGAGATTAGGGAGCTCAGAACTGTGTCTCTAATGATGCAAGTAATATACTTCCAGTAGTCATTTTCAAACGGTTGACTGTAAATTTTTCATCAGTAAAAGCAGAATAACCAAAATAAAGGTTTTTGCTGTAAGAGAAAACTGAAAAGGAGTTATCACTGGCTCAAGAAATATTTAAATGATTGCAGATTGATTGAATTAGAAGCCTACATTTCCAACCTTCTAGCAGAAAAAATCAATGTTTTCCTCCAGCCTTCCAGTAGCCAATTACTATTAATTTACTTATGGAAAGTAAAGGTTTGACAGTATCTAGGTTTCCATGAGGTGTTGCTCCTACCTATCAGCCTAGCTGCTGTGGTTAACAATTGTTTAGAGACAGAATTTTATTGGTAAAAAGGGGCTGCAACAGTTGAGGTTTAAAAATGAATGGAATATACTGATTTATATTAGGATACTCTTGTAAAATACTCTAGGGTTATTAAACATTTGAGTCCAATGGGTCAGTAAGTTCTTTGTAATTATGGCTTATACTGATATGCGATTGAGAGGTGGAGGCGGCCCAGGGGCAGGACCCTCCCATTACATGGGTTCATCAAGTCTGGTCCAGTGTTGGACTTTCGGGCCATTAAGCCCTTGTGGCCATGCAGGAACAGACCAAATGGTGAACGATTGCTACGGACGACTGATCAGCTATGCGTTGAAGATGTCATAGAGGTGTCTGACACTTTAAAGGGAGCTGGGGCCCTGCCTAATCTGTGACTAACCAACTGCCTTCCATATGATGCTATGAGGCCAGAGATCAGGTTATTGCTGGAAAATCACCTGAACCTCATAAAAGCCAGCAAGTAGCTCAACTGAGCTACAGAGCAGCAGGAAGGTGGTAAACTGCAGATGTTGTTTTGTCAGGTGCCGGTTCATGTGGCAGATGGAAACAGAAACCTGCCTGGATTGCTGAAAGTTTCACTGAATTTATACAATCTGGCAAAACACGTCCGTCCAGCAAATCAGCATTTCCTGGTGAAACTTAATTTCCGTCCATCTCTAGAATAGAATATTTTCTATAGACTTCAAACCACCATCCAAAAGGCGAAATTCTGCCACGCTTATACCGTTTGAATAGCACCTTAATGGGACCACTCAAATAACTATACTACTTAATATGAGTAAGGGTGGTCTACAGAATATAATGGAGAATAATGGCCCTATTTAAAAAAATCAATAGGCTAGCTTTTTTTAAAAAGCACCCCCAATATACTATTTCCTGTTAACCTAAAAATCAGCAGCATTTATCTTCTATAGAAACCTGTTGGTGTTATCCTTGCTTAATTCTGTCGGGCTTCCCCATCAGGGGCTATAGGGACCTTGGAGAGTGCTAATACAGAATGAGTTTCTATACCAGATGATGATGCTGGACAGAAAACCCACCCATGTCCTGAAGGAGATGCTGCTGTAGAGTGAGACCATCCTTTCCTTGCTCACTGTTTTGATTCCAAACACCACCTCACTCCAAATTTGAAACTACAGAGCTGCAAGCCAGTGGAAGGAGGTGGTGTTATTGCACGGTAGGGCTGTGCTATGCATGGGTGGGGGAGGGGGGAAATGATGCTGTTTGTGTTCGTTCATTCTCTTCAGCACATACTAGCCATGCCTGGTCAGTACCCTGGTGGCTTTTATCCCTTTGCTTGGGGGGTGACTAGATGACTTGGCCTTCTGTATCTTCACTTCTGTAGCAAGAGCACTTCCGTGAATAATACTTTATTGGCTTTGCTCTTTTACTCTTAAAATCTAGGTTTACCTCATCTGTGCCTAGAGCACTAAATGATTTCTGCTACTTCTAGACTCCAGTAGCTGTAGTGGGGCTAAAACTGATGCAATTTCAGTTGATGCATAAATCCATCAGCTTCACTATGAGCAGAAGCTATCAGAATCACTGAGTTGAGTGGGCAATATCTGTGGTCCTTATCACATTGCTGTGTACATTGCAGATTAGTAGGAGGCAGCTCCTGTGCAGATGTTGGTAGTAGTGAATTGTGGAAGTAAAAAGAATGTTGTTTAAACATAAGGTTGCCAAATTTCTAATCTCACAAAACCGAACACCCCTGCCCCTTCTCCGAGGCCTCGCCCCCACTTGCTCCATCCCTTCATTGCTTGCTCTTCCCCACCCTCACTCACTTTCACTGGGCTGGGGTAAGGGTTTGGAGTGCAGGAGGAGGTATGGGGGTGTGGCCAGCGATGAGGGGTTTGGGATGCGGGAGGGGACTCTGGGCAGGGGGTTGATGTGCAGGGGGGTGGGGTAAGGGTTGGGGTGGGGCCAGGGATGAGGGGTGGGGTGTGGACTAGGAGATTCTGGGCTGGGCCAGGGAGTTTGGAGTGCTGGGTGGGGGAGGGAGAGGCTTGGGGGCGGCAGAGATGAGGGGTTGGGTGCGCAGGAGGGGACTCTAGGCTGGGGCAGGGGGGTGCAGGCACAGGGTCCAGGTGGAGCTTACAGCGGCTCCAAGGAAGTGGCCGCCAGGTTCCTGCAGCCTCTAGATGCATGGGCGGCCAGGTGGCTCTGCGTGGTGCACGCTGCCTTTGCACCCACAGGCACCACCCCCACAGCTCCCATTTCTGGCCAATAGGAGATGCGGAACCGGCACTCGGGGCGGGGGCAGTTCTTGGAGCTTCCTAGTCCCTGGCCGCCCCAGTACCTAGGGGCTGCAGGGACCTGGCGGCCGTTTCTGGGAGCCGCACGGAGCTAGGGCAGGTAGGGAATCTGCCTTAGCCCCAGGCTCTGCTGCGCCGTCAACCAGACTTTTAAAGACCCTGTCAGCAGTGCCCACTGCAGCCACTGGGGTCCCTTTTTAACTGGGCATTCTGGTCAAAAACTGGATGCCTGGCAACCCTATTAAACTACAGGATTATCTGTTGACTTTACTGATGCTGGTTGGTGGGAAGGAAGACCTGATTCTGCTCTAAATTTCACTGGTTTAAATTGGCAATGACTCATTGGGGTAAATGAAATCACACCAGTGTAAAGCTGGTCCGAGAAAACAGATGGCGCTGTAATCTCTATGATAGCTTTTCCCTGGATCAACTTCTGCATTTATGCACTGTGTGTTAAAAATTTCAGCAAAGCCACAAATTTCCCTGTAACATTAATTTTCCAGTGGAAAACTCTGTTGGAAAATTTTCAAGCAGATCTATGAAAACCATTCACAGATCTTCTGTAGAAAGCAAATGAGAGAATTCAAAATGTTTGTAAATATCTGTGCCACAGCCTTGAGGCCTGTGTAGATTTTAGTAATATTTCTCTTAAATCTTAGTTATGAACCAAGTGCCGTAATGTATCTTCTTATAATAGAACATTAACATCATGGAAAACCTCTATATAAACTGAAAAGCAATATATCTTCAGTGTGGTTTCATCATCCCTTATTAATACCATAAATGAAGGACTATAAATTTCTCACTTCTACAATAAATGTAATAAAATACTTAATGGATTGTGAATGATGTGGTATAAAACTTGGCATTAAATATTGAAATTTATATTTAAATATGCGTTAGATATAAATAGTAGGCCGTCTAAAGTCAGAATATATGTAACCCTTCATTTATGTCTAGCAGATTTGGTAGCTAAGTCATAAACATACAAAATTATTATATTCTGAAATAGTGTCTTCCTTACATATCTCTTTCTTAGAGGGAGTGCTTCCTTAAACCCAGAGGTGTTGCAAGAATTCCTAATAGAATTTGGATGTCCTCTGAATACTCATAACTTTGCAACTTGCCCCAATAGTTCTGTACCCAAAACTTGCTTTATACAAAAAGAAAAGGAGTACTTGTGGCACCTTCGAGACTAACAAATTTATTTGAGCACAAGCTTTCGTGAGCTACAGCTCCCTTCATCTGATGAAGTGAGCTGTAGCTCATGAAAGCTTATGCTCAAATAAATTGTTAGTCTCTAAAGTGCCACAAGTCCTCCTTTTCTTTTTGAGAATACAGACTAACACAGCTGCTACTCTGAAACCTTGTTTTATACAGTGAGTGTCCATATGATCTCTTACCATTCCTAAAGTGCTGATCAGCATCATATTTAGGATATTTTAATATCACAGTTGGTTCATTTTATATTAAATGTGCTGCTTGTGATGAACCAAGGTAGAGATAAGAGGCTTTGATGGAGTTCTAAGAAAGCTTATGGCTAGGATAGGTTTAACATTTTAGCATTGCAGTCTTTCAGATGGAGACAGAGGGATCTGATAAGTAAAATAAGAGCAAGCAATTTAACTACTCAATTTACAGTGAGGACTAGCCCTCAATGTACAATCAAGACATGGGACACCACGAAATGAGACCAAAGCAAGAAAGGGACAAGTTCAAATGGGAGGGGTTATGCTGTGGCACATTTCTAGCAGGTACAGATGCAAACCTGTACCTGGTAACAAAATTCTCTAGTGACTTTGTGCTAAATCATTCCTTTCAATATGAACATGTGAAGACCACTTACACTCTGGTTGGATTCAGGGTGAGGAATGTTTGTGATTTCCCCCCCCCATTATTAGGGGGTTTAGCTGTGGTGCATCAAGGATACATGATGTAGTCTACCAACACCACAGAGTGCATAGATATGAAGAAAATCCTGACCTCAACTTTGAGGAGTTTGGTTTCTACTATGCAGAAGAGGAACCCATTCACATGTCTTCCTACCTGCATTCTATCTGGCAGTGTCGGCACCGTAGGCCTCAGGCCTACAGCTGTGCACTTTCACTACCTCTGAGGGGATAGAAGTCATGGCTTATGTTATGTATTACCCAAAGCAGCATTAATTTCCCTGATATTTTATGCCAGAAACCAGGTGGCTTTGCATGCTGAACAGCTGTCTAGATCCTAGGTCTCAATAGCTTGGGGTAGAAAGACTACACAATCACTGCTCCCCTCATGTTCCTTGGCCAGATATAGCCTATATATGTTCACAGAATGTAGAAGATAATTGGCTGAATTGGTTTTACTACATAGATCTCATTATTTGTTCTACTGTGTGGTGGACAGAATCTGCTTCTTTGGGTTTTCAGACAGAGAAACTTCAGCAAAGGAAACAAAACAAATGGTTTTTACTTCTCAAAATTATTTAGTTTTGCCTTTCTCTAATTAGCAGTTCTCTTGTTTTTTGCTGAGCACTGTTTTTGCCTTGTTATTGGTCCTTACTTTAGGGTTGCCAAGTGTTCAGTTTTCGACCAGAATGCCCGGTTGAAAAGGGATCCTCACGGCTCTGGTCAGCACTGCGGACAGGGCTGTTAAAAGTCCAGTCAGCAGCACAGGCAGGGTCTCTACCCAGCTCTGCGCGACTTCTGGGAAGCTGCTGGCATCTCCCTCTGGCTCCTAGGCAGAGGGACATCCACAGGGGCGCTGCATGCTGCCCCTGCCCCCAGCACCAGCTCAGCAGCTCCTATTAGCCAGGAACCGCAGCCAATGAAAGCTGAGGGGGTGGTGCCTGCAGGGGTGGGCA
Source organism: Eretmochelys imbricata (assembly GCF_965152235.1). Classification (NCBI taxonomy): domain Eukaryota; kingdom Metazoa; phylum Chordata; order Testudines; family Cheloniidae; genus Eretmochelys; species Eretmochelys imbricata. Next base: position 79,105,718 of record NC_135578.1, read on the forward strand.
GCGGAACGAGCCATGTGATTGCACCTCCGCTTAGGAGCTGGAGGGAGATGCCAGCAGCTTCTTGGGAACCACCTGAGGTAAGCACTGCCCAGAGCCCACACCTCCTCCTACACCCCAACCCCCTGCCGCAGCCAGAGCCTTCATCCCCCTGCACTCCTGCCTCAGCCCAGATCCTTCTCCTGCATCCTGAACCCCTCATCTCTGGCCCCACCCTAGAGCCTGTACCCACAGTCGGAGCCCTCACCACCACTCCCCCCAGCCCGGTGCAAGTGAGTAAGGGTGGCGGAGTGAGCGGGGCCGGGGCCTCAGAAAAGGGTGGAGCAGGGGGCAAGGCAAGGGTGTTCGGTTTTCTGCAAATAGAAAGTTGGCAACCCTACCTTACTTTTCTGAGGCCTCTTTCTTATACCTGAACTTTACAACTGGCCTTTCTCTCTCATGCACTGACCCAGAGCTTTTGATCCAAACATGCCACAACCTTTGTGCATTAAGGGTGTGTATGTCTGGATCAGGAGTGTTAAGGTCAGCTGCTGAGTGCTTGAAGTTGGCAATGGATCATGAAGGCTTCTGAAAATTCTGCTCACATATGGATTTACTTATATCTGGGTCTGGACTGCAGCTGTGAAATGCTTTGAATCTTTGCACTATAAAATATAACAACTTGGAGATCTTCCTATCCCATATTTAAATGGCTGATTTTTAAATGATGTGAGTTGTGTAAGTTTTTTCCTTCTGTCATGATACTGGTTATATGTCTAACACTCTCTTAGACTGAACCCCAGGGCTCAGGACCCATCTCTTTACTGCAGTTAAAGTATTGGTTCTCTTTTTTCACCCTTCCCCTCCTCTCCCCCTAACCCCCTTGAAGGAGCAAGAAACTGAAGTGCAGTCCGCCTGTTAGCATTATAATAAGTTAACGCTACGTGTGGTGGGGGGGAGGCGCTGGCGGGGGGTTGGATAAATCCGCAGGAGCTAATGCACACTAGCTACTCCACACTCATGCGCTGGTGGAAGTTTACGATGCACTAAGAGCACCCTCAGGCCACTTAACTTAATACGCTTTCAAAGTGCACTAACCTAATGCGCACTCTGTGCACAGTACAAATGTCCAGCCACGGAGGGCTTTTCCCCCATGACGACAAGCCCTCAGCCACTGAACTTCACTCTACAGAAGCTTTTGTACAGTTACTGTTATAAAACTTTGCATGTTCTTGGCAGGGGTGAAAGTAGGTCTCGGGACTTACCAGTACGGGGCTGGGCTGGGGCCGGCTCTGGCCCCTGGAAGGGGCGAGGCCTCGGGCGGAAGGGGAGGAGCTGGGGAGATCAGAGCCAGCCCTGGCCCACCCTGTACCGGCAAGTGCCTCCTTCCCCCTCCCCGCGGTAACAGCAGCAGCCTGGGCCTCTGGCAGCAGTTTAAAGGGCCCTGGGCAGTAGCGGCAGCCGGAGCCCTGGGCCCCTTAAATCATCCCCGGAGCCCCGCCGCCGCTTCCCCAGGGCTCCGGGGACAGGGCTCCAGCCGCCGCTACCTCCCCGGGCCCTTTAAATCGCCGCCCCATCCCCACCCCCACTACCCCAAGGCTCCGACAGCGGAGCTCTGGCAGCAATTTAAAGGGCCGGGGGCTCCAGCCACTGGTGGGAGCTGCAGGCCTTTTAAATTGCCACTGGGGAAGCCGATCCACCCCAGTACGGCGCACCGGCTCTTGCCGGTATGCCGCACCGGGGCATACCGGCTTACTTTCACCTCTGGTTCTTGGCGAATAGTGTTTAAAGTAGAAATGTAAGAAGCTGGCTGGCTGTAGAAATTAGGGGCACTGACAATGCAGTGGGGTTACATAAACTTGGTCTGAAGTTTACCTTCCCTTGTGTAATGATACAGGTTTGTTTAGTCTCTTACTGAAACGAGTGGTAACTTATCTTGCAATTAGTGAATAAATGTCAAGTTTTGTGACACTTTGTAGCTTTTTACTGTGAATGGAGTCAATTATTAGAACTGAGCAAAAGTGGGAATTTCTGACCTGTAGGAATTCTGACACTTCAACATTCGTTTTCATCCCATGTTGGGGACAATAAATTGCAATTGTTTGGTGGAAAAAAATGTCAAAATGAAACACTTCAACACTTTTGGTCAAAACCAAATAGTCCAACATTCCTGAAATCAAAATGTTTGTTTCATTTTGGGCTGTTTCAACAATCCAAAATAAAACACTTTTTTCTTTTGAGTCATTTCAACATTAAACTGCTTTTTCCCATTGTGGCACATTGCCTTATAGGGGTAGCCTAAGGCCCCCATGCTTTTGTAGGGGCTAGACTTCCTGGATGGACATCTCATGATATACAGAGTAATGTGAATCCTATGAGGCATCCCAGACTGATTGGTCAGAAGGAAATCCAAATTGTATTATGTAAGATGTAGTCTTGGCCCATAGAACCCAGACAACTCCTACAAGGCAATACGCTACAAGAAATATTAAACAGCATTTCCTTATTACTGTTTCCAAATGAAACCTTTTTGGCCAATTCAGCAAAACAAAATAGTCTGATTTGCGTTGAACTGACCTGAAACTAAGTATTTAATTTTTTGATTTCTCTCAACAGAAAATAAACTCAGCAGAACTGATTTTTTTTCCCAGAAAATTGTTTTTGTGGCAATTGTATTTGCCATTGGAAAATCATTCTGATGGAAAATTCCCAACCAGCTCTATCTTCTACAGCACAAAACTTATTTAAGCATAAGATGCAACCCTTGCCTTGAGACAAATAGATCAAATAAGAACACACTATGGAGCCATAAAGGAAAATAACGTAGCACAACTTTGGGTTTTTTTCTCATATTGGGGGCTGGGAGAGGGGAGTGGCATGTGAATGGTGACAGCATTTGTGGGCCTCATGAAATAAGTGAGTTATCAGGAAGGATTTGGACTGGGAAAGAATTCACTTCAGACATAAGTGGTAGAATGAAAATGGGTGGAAAGGTGAGAGTGGGAGAAGGAAAAAAGATAGGCAATGAGGCTAGGTATGCTGTTAAAAATAGCAGTTCTGAGATACCATGTTAAAGGAGCATGTCATCAGCCGTTAAACCAAAGAGCCTTGCTAATCTGACTGTTCCATTGAAAGCGAAAGTTTCCTTGACACTTGACAAAATAAGTAGAGAATCACAATGTCCCAGCTTCTTTCCTACCACAGTTCTAATAAAAATAGGTTTTAATGCCCATGACTGAGCAATTGCAAAGTGAAATAATGGCTGATGCGTTTTGGCTCTAACTGGTATAATCCATTGCTGCTGTCCGACGTACAAAGTTAAAACCTCTGCATGGTTCTTTAACTTCCTTGTGAAATTGTGCTAAATCTGGGGAATCAGAGGCCAGTCTCTGATAAATCATCTCTTGCAAAGGACATAGATGGTGCCAGTTATCAAATATCCATGTCCCAAAAACTCCTGCATAAAGAACCTATGCTGTAATAATTCATAGCACGTGGACAAAAGTCAATATCTCTGCACTGTAGTCCTAAAATATTGGTCCTCCATCAATGAGACATGCATGTATGGGCCAGCTTTGCAAAAAGAACCATTTCCAACACCAGCAATTGCAATGGAAAGTGGTGCATCCTGAAGGAACACCTGTCTCCAACCAGTCTGAAGTACTAGTCGCAGGTCAGGCCCATGCTATGATCTCTTTGTAAAGGAACATCACCATTTCAGAACACACTTCATGCATTGATTGCTACCTTCATGGTTTCTGGTCTTTCTGTCTGTCTCTCTCTCCTGCAGGAAAACTATGGAGGAGAACACAGTGACTTCTCTGAATTGTGACACTAAATCTTTATTTAGAATAAATAAAACCATTATATTCTCCAACAATGCTCCCAAATTTTACAACTTTCAATTGTAATGCTGTGAGTTGGTCAGCTACCACTGAATACTGTTGTATTTTATAAGGGCACTTTGTAGTAATTGTGCATGGTAGGAAGTAGTGGGCTCAGACAAGGACACACATTTGTTTTAGTATGGGGTGCAAAGGTTGGTGTAGAACATGCTATTAAATAATAATTTTACTCCAAGTAAACTTGCTTATTTGGCCCAGATGTATTGGGTATTGGCCCTATCGTTATGTCTCATAGCAGAAGTTACTGCACTACATGTGAAATACTCTGGGATAGCCTAAATAGGAAACTACTAATTTAGGCCACTTACTCCAAGATATCTTTGTGATAATAGCTAAACTTTCATTGAAGCTGTTTTCTTGTCTACTTGGAGCTGGTTCATTAAGCTGAAAACTTGTTCAAAACCGACATCTGTGTAAAGAATGCTTAGGGCAAAATTAATTAGTTTTGCCAGGTTATCATTTAGTCAACAAGACTCCCATGAGCTGAAAGTAAGAAATTTCATGAAATAAGGCAGACCACTGTTTATCTGAATTGCCCTTAATTGCAGGAAATAAGGGATAATAAAAATTCTTCACATCTACTTGATTCATGCACTGACTCATAATAATTGACTTGCCTTGAAATCTGGTAAGACTTACAGCTAAATCCTTTTCTAAAAGGTACCTGGTCACCTCTAACAACCACAATAATTACAGGTTTCAGAGTAGCAGCCGTGTTAGTCTGTATTCACAAAAAGAAAAGGAGTACTTGTGGTACCTTAGAGACTAACAAATTTATTTGAGCATAAGCTTTCTTGAGCTACAACTCACTTCATCGGAACTTCATTGATCCGATGAAGTGAGCTGTAGCTCACGAAAGCCTATCCTCAAATAAATTTGTTAGTCTCTAAGGTGCCACAAGTACTCCTTTTCTTTTTACAATAATTACAATCTCCCAAATCATCTTTTCCATATCATTAACCAATGTTGGTGTCAAACAGTGGGCCTTGAACTCTGGTCCACAGGGCTCTTCAGTGCTAGTAAGTTCGAACCTGCCACCCAGTGACCTACTTATTGTCAGACTAGGAACTGAATTTCAGTAGAGGACTCCAGTGCTGTGACCTGATCGTTAGTCTCTAAGGTGCCACAAGTACTCCTTTTCTTTTTGCGAATACAGACTAACACGGCTACTGCTCTGCAACCATAAAAGGATAGCAATCAATATGAGGTACAGCATAAAAAAAAATACCAGCTGATCAAAGACAGAAAAATAAGACTGCTGCAAAATGATAAGTTCACTTAAGACAGAAAGGAAAAAAAGGGAAGAAAACCATTTGAACTAAGAGTACAGAAAAGATCACAAAATATACCATTAAAAAGTGACAAAAAAGGGACACGGTGGGAAAAATAAGCCAATACACATCCATGATGAACAAACTGAACTAGAGAAAATAAAAAGAAAAGGAGTACTTGTGGCACCTTAGAGACTAACCAATTTATTTTAGCATGAGCTTTCGTGAGCTACAGCTCACTTCATCAGATACATACCGTGGAAACTGCAGCAGACTTTATATATACACAGAGAATATGAAACAATACCTCCTCCCACCCCACTGTCCTGCTGGTAATAGCTTATCTAAAGTAATCGTCAGGTTAGGCCATTTCCAGCACAAATCCAGGTTTTCTCACCCTCCACCCCCCCACACAAATTCACTCTCCTGCTGGTGATAGCCCATCCAAAGTGACAACTCTTTACACAATGTGCATGATAATGAAGTTAGGCCATTTCCTGCACAAATCCAGGTTCTCTCACTCCCTCACCCCCCTCCAAAAACCCACCCCCATACACACACAGACTCACTCTCCTGCTGGTAATAGCTCGTCCAAACTGACCACTCTCCAAGTTTAAATCCAAGTTAAACCAGAACATCTGGGGTGGGGGGGGGGGAGGAAAAAACAAGAGGAAATAGGCTACCTTGCATAATGACTTAGCCACTCCCAGTCTCTATTTAAGCCTAAATTAATAGTATCCAATTTGCAAATGAATTCCAATTCAGCAGTTTCTCGCTGGAGTCTGGATTTGAAGTTTTTTTGTTTTAAGATAGCGACCTTCATGTCTGTGATTGCGTGACCAGAGAGATTGAAGTGTTCTCCGACTGGTTTATGAATGTTATAATTCTTGACATCTGATTTGTGTCCATTTATTCTTTTACGTAGAGACTGTCCAGTTTGACCAATGTACATGGCAGAGGGGCATTGCTGGCACATGATGGCATAAATCACATTGGTGGATGTGCAGGTGAACGAGCCTCTGATAGTGTGGCTGATGTTATTAGGCCCTGTGATGGTGTCCCCTGAATAGATATGTGGGCACAATTGGCAACGGGCTTTGTTGCAAGGATAAGTTCCTGGGTTAGTGGTTCTGTTGTGTGGTATGTGGTTGTTGGTGAGTATTTGCTTCAGGTTGCGGGGCTGTCTGTAGGCAAGGACTGGCCTGTCTCCCAAGATTTGTGAGAGTGTTGGGTCATCCTTTAGGATAGGTTGTAGATCCTTAATAATGCGTTGGAGGGGTTTTAGTTGGGGGCTGAAGGTGACGGCTAGTGGCGTTCTGTTATTTTCTTTGTTAGGCCTGTCCTGTAGTAGGTAACTTCTGGGAACTCTTCTGGCTCTATCAATCTGTTTCTTTACTTCCGCAGGTGGGTATTGTAGTTGTAAGAAAGCTTGACAGAGATCTTGTAGGTGTTTGTCTCTGTCTGAGGGGTTGGAGCAAATGCGGTTGTATCGCAGAGCTTGGCTGTAGACGATGGATCGTGTGGTGTGGTCAGGGTGAAAGCTGGAGGCATGCAGGTAGGAATAGCGGTCAGTAGGTTTCCGGTATAGGGTGGTGTTTATGTGACCATTGTTTATTAGCACTGTAGTGTCCAGGAAGTGGATCTCTTGTGTGGACTGGACCAGGCTGAGGTTGATGGTGGGATGGAAATTGTTGAAATCATGGTGGAATTCCTCAAGGGCTTCTTTTCCATGGGTCCAGATGATGAAGATGTCATCAATGTAGCGCAAGTAGAGTAGGGGCGTTAGGGGACGAGAGCTGAGGAAGCGTTGTTCTAAATCAGCCATAAAAATGTTGGCATACTGTGGGGCCATGCGGGTACCCATAGCAGTGCCGCTGATTTGAAGGTATACATTGTCCCCAAATGTGAAATAGTTATGGGTAAGGACAAAGTCACAAAGTTCAGCCACCAGGTTAGCCGTTACATTATCGGGGATAGTGTTCCTGACGGCTTGTAGTCCATCTTTGTGTGGAATGTTGGTGTAGAGGGCTTCTACATCCATAGTGGCCAGGATGGTGTTATCAGGAAGATCACCGATGGATTGAAGTTTCCTCAGGAAGTCAGTGGTGTCTCGAAGGTAGCTGGGAGTGCTGGTAGCGTAGGGCCTGAGGAGGGAGTCTACATAGCCAGACAATCCTGCTGTCAGGGTGCCAATGCCTGAAATGATGGGGCGCCCAGGAGTTCCAGGTTTATGGATCTTGGGTAGTAGATAGAATATCCCAGGTCGGGGTTCCAGGGGTGTGTCTGTGCGGATTTGATCTTGTGCTTTTTCAGGAAGTTTCTTGAACATATTCTGTAGTTGCTTTTGGTAACTCTCAGTGGGATCATAGGGTAATGGCTTGTAGAAAGTGGTGTTGGAGAGCTGCCGAGCAGCCTCTTGTTCATATTCCGACCTATTCATGATGACAACAGCACCTCCTTTGTCAGCCTTTTTGATTATGATGTCAGAGTTGTTTCTGAGGCTGTGGATGGCATTGCGTTCCGCGTGGCTGAGGTTATGGGGCAAGTGATGCTGCTTTTCCACAATTTCAGCCCGTGCACGTCGGCGGAAGCACTCTATGTAGAAGTCCAGTCTGCTGTTTCGACCTTCAGGAGGAGTCCACCTAGAATCCTTCTTTCTGTAGTGTTGGTAGGGAGACCTCTGTGGATTAGTATGTTGTTCAGAGGTATTTTGGAAATATTCCTTGAGTCGGAGACGTCGAAAATAGGATTCTAGGTCACCACAGAACTGTATCATGTTCATGGGGGTGGAGGGGCAGAAGGAGAGGCCCCGAGATAGAACAGCTGCTTCTGCTGGGCTGAGAGTATAGTTGGATAGGTTAACAATATTGCTAGGTGGGTTGAGGGAACCATTGCTGTGGCCCCCTGTAGCATGTAGTAGTTTAGAAAGTTTAGTGTCCTTTTTCTTTTGTAGAGAAGCAAAGTGTGCGTTGTAAATGGCTTGTCTAGTTTTAGTAAAATCCAGCCACGAGGAAGTTTGTGTGGAAGGTTGGTTTTTTATGAGAGTATCCATTTTTGAGAGCTCATTCTTAATCTTTCCCTGTATGCTGTAGAGGATGTTGATCAGGTGATTCCGCAGTTTCTTTGAGAGGTGGGAGGAGGTATTGTTTCATATTCTCTGTGTATATATAAAGTCTGCTGCAGTTTCCACGGTATACATCTGATGAAGTGAGCTGTAGCTCACGAAAGCTCATGCTCAAATAAATTGGTTAGTCTCTAAGGTGCCACAAGTACTCCTTTTCTTTTCCATATCATTAACCAATGTTGGTGTCAAACAGTGGGCCTTGAACTCTGGTCCACAGGGCTCTTCAGTGCTAGTAAGTTCGAACCTGCCACCCAGTGACCTACTTATTGTCAGACTAGGAACTGAATTTCAGTAGAGGACTCCAGTGCTGTGACCTGATTGTTAGTCTCTAAGGTGCCACAAGTACTCCTTTTCTTTTTGCGAATACAGACTAACACGGCTACTGCTCTGCAACCATAAAAGGATAGCAATCAATATGAGGTACAGCATAAAAAAAAATACCAGCTGATCAAAGACAGAAAAATAAGACTGCTGCAAAATGATAAGTTCACTTAAGACAGAAAGGAAAAAAAGGGAAGAAAACCATTTGAACTAAGAGTACAGAAAAGATCACAAAATATACCATTAAAAAGTGACAAAAAAGGGACACGGTGGGAAAAATAAGCCAATACACATCCATGATGAACAAACTGAACTAGAGAAAATAAGTGTACCGTACTACCAGAACACCAGGTAAGAAAAAAGAAAAAGAAAAAAAGAAAAAAAACGCCATAGAGAAAATATACAAAAAGGACACTAAACAAATGCTAAAGCAATTAAAAAGAAAAATGGGAAGAAATCTCTAATAAGTTTTCCTCAATACAAAACATTATGAGCCTGAGTAAGGTAAAAGGGAATGGGACTGGACCACATACGGTGGCCACCCTTGAGAACTTGCCAATTCTCCTCCAAATAAGATGACCTCATAGTACAAACAATGCTCTATATTTCCCTGCTCTTAGTTAGAAAATACAGTCAATAGCTAACAGTAAGGCTTCCTAAAAAGTTACTGTACTGTGGAACTGGTGTCTGAAACTCCACTACAACAAAATGATTCTTCCACAGGTACTGTGACATAGACAATGTCATTTAAGTAACTGTGTGGTAGATACCATTAGTTTTCCATAAGCTTTCGTGAGCTACAGCTCACTTCATCCTTCATGATCACTTCATGAAGTGAGCTGTAGCTCACGAAAGCTTATGCTCAAATAAATTTGTTAGTCTCTGAGGTGCCACAAGTACTCCTTTTCTTTATCCTTTTATGCTCTATTTAATCTTGCTTTCATGATATTAATTCATTTCTCTGTGGGTCAGTTCTTTCCTTTGTCATATCCTTGAAATAAAGAGAAAACATGTAGACCGAAACCTGCCCTGACAGGAGTTGATATTTAAAATGTTTTGCTAAATCTAGTGTGGGATCTATACACCGGCACTAGTGTGTGTGTGTGAGTGTGCATTGGTGCCTGGCTTTTGCCATGTTGTTACACAACCGCAGCTGCACAGGAGGATTCATTCTCACCCCTCTACTGCTCTGAGCTATTGACTGGATATTAGGACTTGCTGCTGCACATGTCAGAATCAAGATTGGTCAAGTCTGACCAAGACTACACTTCCACTGCCTTGCTTGTGGAGAAGTCAGAATTTCAGCCCTGGTCTCTAAGGCACCACCCACACTCTGGAATGAAACATCTCATGGTAGAAGACCAAGGTCCAAAACCGTGGAGCTGGGCCACCAGAACCCTAGTACAGATAGGGTTGAGTACTGTGGAGAACTTTGAGTTCATCTACCTACACTGCAATCTGAGTTCAAATGGTCACAGCAAACTGGACGTTCTTTGGTAATGGTATCTCGCCTCTTGTATGAAGTCAGTGTCTTGCTTATGGACACAAAACATCTCTGTACTGAGGGAAGTTCAGGCTCTATCCAAGCTATGTACTATCTGTATTGCAATATGGGCCAGAAACCTGGACACTCTTACAGGAACACTTGGAATGGCTTTAGCTGCTCCATGCACTATCAGCACTAAATCCTGTGTGTGAAGTGGCTTGACTTTGGGCAACATGTAACCACCTCAAAGATCTGGCCTTCCCTCAATTACTCATTTTATTCAAGCATGATGTTGCATGCTCATAAGCCATGTCGCCAGGATGGACAAACATTCCAGCATACCATACTCTCAAATTGTCCATTAACATGTGAAGGGTGTGTACATCCAGACCCTACCTGGTGCCACCTGTGGGGCCGCCCAGTGATCCATGGGTTTTCAAGATTGAGCCAGATCCAGGAACTTCACTCAAAGTGCCTGGTGAAATGCCGTTAACTGTGGTCACTCTGGCTGGCATAATGGTCCTTAGTGGACTATACTTGTTGAATGATATATGTTGATTTGAGATACAGTAGCAGTTTGACCAGGCATAAAATTTGGTGGCTGTTAAATAAGTTGCATAGATTTAACTCATTTTCAGTATTATTTATTATAGAATTTTTTTTTTTACTAGTTCTTTCCTTCCAAAGCATTGTAAGAAGGCCCTATGTTTTGAGGTACTTTAATCTTGGAGTATTTTTTTTGTCTTCACTAATTCTGGTAGCTTTATAAATAGTACCTGGTAGGGATACCATCCTAGTCAGCAACATTTGAAAGAACTTTTAAAGATCAAAGCTTTCTCCCCCGCCCCCCCAGCCGCTCTTTTTTTTTTTTTTTTAACTTAAAATTCAGAGTTCATGAGACTGATTTAACAACTGTTCTTGTTTGGCTTTTTAAGGAAAGTCATCTATCCGTAACAAAACTAGATTTAGACTTTTATATTTGAAAATCGTGGCTCCTGCATCCAGCCACAAAGACCTTGTCTACACTAAGACCTCCTCCCAACTTCCTACTATTGCTACCCCATGTTCAGCTACGCAGCTGGAAGCAATTGTTGGAAGCAGGAGTATAGGTAGAACTTCAAGCAGCCTCCAGCAATTGAAGCACTGATTGGAGGTGGAAAACTCTGCAGCCTCAAAACTGTATAGTTGTTTTCAGTTCTTCCCACTGGTTGTTGGTGCAAGCTTCATAGAAGGCCCATAATTCCCCATGGAGGCTCAGTGCCTCTCTGCTATTACTTGGGTCATCCTGACACTTGCAGCAGCACAGTTCATTTAGAAACCTCCCATTGGTTCCCTCCCGAGTGCCTGGAATAATGTTCCCTTTTGGGATGGATTCTGAGGATACATAGTACACTGAGAGGATGAACATTGTATTATGCATAAATTTCCTGGAGTTGAGATGGGGAATGACACCATGTAGGCCTAAATTCTTTCAGGTTATGATGTATTCCTGCCCCTTGCATATGAAAGCACGGGGTGTAACCTGAGGCTTTGTTGCCTAGGGTAAGAGACCTTTTGGCATAGTCTGGATGTATGCAAGAGACATTTGCTACATCTAATTATTGGAGATTTCTTTACAAACTCAGAAAAATAGCATTTTTGTTTTTTAAAAAATCTTATGCCTACTGGGAGCAAACTGCTTCAATTACAAGTTTCCTATGAAATCTCTTGAGCAAATGCACTTTAGAAATGCTCCATTTACCCATGTTTTATATAGTAACATATTTGTGTTTGTTTAGTTTACTTTGAATAGTTTGTAGTTCCTATATTGTGCATGCAAATGTTAACCTAGGTTGACTTTAATTGGGGAAAATAATATAAGGTTAGCTTGTCCATTTAATGGAAAAATAAGAGGTAAAGATCAGTGAAAGATCTTTAAGACAAGATACAGGCTGGAAAATATCAGGTTCAGATAAACAGCTGAGAGAGACATGCCAGTAGAGAAGTGTATGAAAAGATTATCTTTTTTATGACGTTGTTACATATGATTAGTCAGAAATGTAGGACACCTTTATCAAATGTGGGACTTGCAGGGTTACTCTGATATGAATAAAGTTAATGAATTGCTGCTGATTGCTTGCTTGCTTGCTAGGAAACTTGGCATAATGATATCTGAAAGTTGGGTCGGGAATCAGAGGGTTGTTTAAAATTTATCATGGGGCTGATGGATGAAACCTTTAGCAGCTAATGAGTTTGTTAAAATTCACATAGTGTTAAATAGATGATTCCCATTTTTGATAAAGTATAATTGTTATACCCCAAAGTGAAGTCAATGTTACAGAACACTCTTGTGGCCCAGCTTGTCCTCATCTGTTTGAGAGTAAGAAGGTGATAGATTCCTCCCCTCCCCACACAACTGTGTATTTACAATAGACCTTGAATTGCAGTGCCTGGAAGTCCAGACGCTGTTGGTGAAAGTGATGCTTGTTGCTTTTGGGCAGGAGGTCAGTTTAAACCAGTCGCTCTCCCTCCTCCTGATCCCCTCTTCTCTTTAGCTTCTGCTTTCCAACCTATCTCTCTTACATGCTAAATCTATTGTCCTGTCCCTATTTCTGTTGCTACCCTCTGACCCATTATCCTGAATTGTTAAAGAATATATATATATATTTTTGGTGATTGGGTTCCCAGACATCCATCACTGGAAGCATGTATATACATAAATGTAGTTTGACTTCTATATTTGGGGTGGGAAGGAAGCTGCAGTCAGGCCAATGGGTATGGGGGGGGGAGACAAATTCTGCACCTGCCTAAGGCTGCAGTTTGGGGGGGGCAGTGCCCCTCCTCTCCCCCTCAAACTATGCCCTTGTTTGTGTACATGAGAAATCATCAAAATGTCCTGATATGCTAATCAAGATTGGGCAGTTTCTGACTTCATTTGCACCAGTGTAAATGAGGAAGTGTGTGGTAGTCAATGGACTTGTGTTGGCTTGAGATCAGCAGTGTCCATAGCTTTACTTTAATTCTATTTAGTCCACTTAAAATAGGAGCAAAACCATTTTCAAGATGCAAGTGAGAACTTTAAGAATACAGAAAGGAAAAGAATGTAGGGGAGCACAAGTATAAAAAGCATTAAAGGTACATAGAGGCAGTAACTAGATATATCAACACACTTTACACCAAATGCGCAGATGAACATGAGTAGTTTGAGGGATATTGTGTGTTTGCAAAACCCGGTATATTTAGTGAAGGTATTTAGGTAAAATCTTGTCACTATCTTTATGGTAGGTATCTTTGAGCATGTGGGCATCTACTGTGTATCTAAAAGGCTCTAACCGCTTATAAGCTTGCATGAAAAGCATTGTCAAACACACTTGCTAAGACGAAAAGTGGTGCATACCAAGGAACTTATTGATACTGAAGTCTCACTTGCACACAGACTATCCTTCTAGCAAAAAATCATTAATCTCTGCTACATGTTGCTACCACATCTCCATGCAGAAGTCTCTGCATACCACAACATTCACTTGTAGACTAAATACTGTGTACAAAGGACACAGAGAGCATGGTTCCATTAAATCTGATAGTAGCAAACCTACATGTATCTTACATTCATTTTGGCTAAAAATGAATTCCACTGTGTTGCAGACATATTTTAAGACACTGACTGACATTGCAGACTGTCAGAGAGGTAAAAATAAATCTGAAGATATATAATTTGGCACTATTCATTAGCAGCAGACACTTTCCCTAATCAATTAACACAGTTAAATAACATCTCCATATTTGTATTAATAACAGTTGAAGTCAAGTACCAAATATTTAATTATATGAACTGGCTATTTCAACATTTATTGGGGTTAATAAAAAAGTGCAGGAGTGGGGAGTGAATTTAGCTGATTAAAAGTTTCTTGAATGAGAATTCTGGAGGCTGAAATTTCCTCCTAACTCTCAGAATGAGTGCAGTGTACACAGAGACAATGAAACCTCACACCAAGCTACGTGTGCGCCTTATCCCTCACCTGCAATTTACCTTATTTCAGACTGCCTCTCTGAGTGAGTAATTCAGTCTCCATGCTCCAGCCTCTTCTGAGGCTGCTGAAAATGGTCCAGCCAGCGCCATATGTGGTGGTGGCTGTGTCACCTTTTTCAAGGAAATACAGGACCACTCCAGCTAATTTCTGAAACTGAGCAAATAACTTCCTCAGTAAATTTAGCCTCTTGTTCTAGTTGTGGAATGTCCACAAGCAGACTTCTTTGACTGAACTGTGTACAGCTGACTGCTAGACTTCCTACTCAATATACACATTTTAAAGCTGTGATTGGTCACATTGCATTGTTTAACTCAATGGATGAGCATAACTTATAATTAGAAGGGTTTAGGGAAGACATTAGAATGGAACTAACAAAAAGAATAAGTGAATTTCCAACCTTCTGCATTCTGAGACACAGGCCTGTATGATGCTTTGGGATTCAACCCAGACCAGTAAGGAGTTGTCACCACCTGCCCTCCTACATTGGGCATCTCTGTGCTTTGCAGCTTTGGTTCAGAGCCCTGACACCAGCAGCCTGCTTACAGCACAATAACCTCACTCTAACATCACCAGCCTGGTTACTCCTTGCAGGGTGACACCAATGCCCTCCCAGTCCTGAGTTTTCCCAAAACCATCTGCCGTGTAGCATCAAGTCCTTCTCACAGAAGGAGTTTGCTGCTTCTTTGAAGATACAGTATACGGCATCAACCTGTTACTAGCTGCGGATTTCAATTTAATATACAGCACTGAGAGAGCTTGTAGGAAAACTAAAATAAACTTAATAAGAGCAGATATTTAAGTGATACCACATTGGAGTAAGTGGAATAGAAAAATGTCACAAACAAAAGTAAAAGTATATTTTAGACTAAAGTCTAACTTAACAAAGAAGTCTTTTGTTCAAGCAAGTCTCACATCTATATTCAGTTTCCAGAGACTTTCAGCGCCCTTGAAAGGTTCCATTTTTCTCAGATGTAGAAGAGCTCTGGCCTCTTGTATCTGCCTGGTAATGGATGCCCACATGGCTTTCTGACCTTGCTTCTGTCTTCTACAGCTCAATGACCTTGTTTCAGGAGGCAGGAAGGCTCCTGGAGCTGCAGCTTCCATCCTCCAGTCAAGAGTATTAAGTGGCCATCTTCCACGTTGTTTTGCCTGATAGTTTGTGTACTCTTTGTGTGAAGGTAATGACATTCTCTCCTTGCTCAAGTCACATTCAAGAAGTCAGAACCATATTCCTTTGTCTATGGCAGGGTGATTTAAGCCTTGCTTGACAAACACATTAAAAACATATTTCCTCATATACAGCCTGTATGTATGCCATGCAATAATATTTAATAGCAAGCATGTTGCAAGTTTATATAGGATATAGAATGACAATTAGTTTGGGCAAAGAGTATGTCAGACCTGATATTCATTATGTTATGGTTTGCCCTTTGCCCCTTGGAACTGCGGGGCTCCCTGTACCACAGCCTGACTTAAGGCTCCATTCCTAGGGGGAGGAAAAGGACAATTGGCTTGGTGCAGAATTAATCTTCACTTGTTACATTGACACAATTTAAGCATGTGGCTCTAGTTACAAAGAGTGTGATGGAATTCTGATTTGCTGTGTTTAACTTTTTTTTGTGTGCCAGGGCTCTTTCAAGGGCCTCTTGGAAACCTTGTTTCCTGCAGTGAATCAAAGTGCCCCATCCTATCTAGAGCATGCCATTTCCAGTGTGAACAATCATTTGTTAGAAATGAAAACCAATAGCACAAGAGGATAGGCTACTATAGAAGGAGCAATGTGTTCAAAAAACTATTACAGTTCAGATAGTAGTTGCTGACAGATCTTTAATAAGAGGCAGTAAAATTCTCTGACTTGTCCAGGGTTCAGATTTTGTCTCTTGGCCTCTAGCCTACACATCTATGTTCTATTAATTGGCTTTGTTTTGTGATTTTAATTTTTAGCTAATGTTTTATTTGTATTTACTGTTCTATCTTACTTTGTCTGAGACGCACTGGTATCAAATGACAAGGGTATTCTCTCTTTGTAAACTGGACCCATTGGGTGTCTGGAGCCAGGAAATGGAACTCCATCTCTAACAGAGCTCCTGCCTTTCATACTTACATGTGCATTGCAGATTGTCATAGACCAGTAAGTTCTATCTTCATATACTTTTACTTGTGATTAATGAACCACATTATGAAATTAGAAAAGCAATTCATAAAGCTCTTGGGATTAAAAAAAAGGAATATAAACTAATTATTTCCACAGAAATCTGCTTACTACTTTATCAGAAACTATAGGAAGTGGGCAAAGAATTGGTGCTAGATAAAAGTAATCCTGTAGACAGAATCTCTTTCCATATCTACAAGATGTTACCTTGTCTTAAATTGTTAAACAATAATTTTTTAAAGATGGAGCCAAAATGTCTTCTTGCAAAAATCCATCTGTTTTCTAAGTCCTTAACAAGCTGTCAAAAGTTAAATATATCCCCAAACTTTTGGGGATGGAAGGTGAGCTGAAGGGGTGCATGTGTGGGTGCAGATAGTGTACGGATCTGTAGCTGGAGGTTTTCTTTTGTTTTGGGGAAGGTTGTTTATACTTCAAAAATGTGCAGAAATAAAAACAGCAGAGATGCCTTAGCCATTGAAAAGTGCCCTTTTACATTATATACACACACATCCCTCAAATTGAGTGATAAAATGGTTAAGAACAAGCAACCTTTACCATCTAGCTAATAGGCTTGTGGTAAGGTGACTGCCTACACCAGACTTTTGTGTTACAGTGGGTGAAGACCTTCCCACAGGGCTGAGTTAAACAAATCTTCATGTGGGAAGAGACACGTTCTATAGCGGGTCTCTGTCTGAAGCATGGTATCTGTGCTAATTTTAAGGATCCTGGAGAAAGGCGCTCCCACTGAGGGGGTGGATGGGAGCTCACCTTTCCTTTTTATACACACAGTATCTGAAGAAATAGGTAGAGTGTTGAATTTTATATTATGTTGCAAGTGCTGCATATGAGGGAATTCCATCCCCAGAATAGCAGCGTTTTCTGAGAGCATTCTGGAAGGGTAGACAGCTGTGCAACAGCTGGAAGGAACACAGAGGGTGGAGGGGAAGAGTCAATTGGTCTCAGCTCATTCTTTAAAGTAGAAGTCTTTTTAAAATACCATGGTACATCTATGAAATCCTGTGGCTGCTTCATCTGTGGACTATTACTGGTTTGGTTTTGTCTTCTTATAATTACTTTTTATTTTCAAAATCCCAAACTTAATTTAACTACAGACAAAGCTCTTTATGTGTAACCTTGTGGAATATTCAATCATTCAAAGCCCATAAGCCCCAGTGATATTTCAAAAAGACAATTTTCATTGCCAATTGCAGAGAATTCAGGCTTTTTAATTAAAAAATAAAAATACCGGTCAATTTAAATTAGGGGTCTCAACAGTTTTCATGAACCTTACCATTGTTTTGCAAAGATTCATCTGATTTTATTATCTAGTTTACCTCCAATTCCTCATGGTCAGAAAACCTAGAATGTGATAAGAGAGAACCAATTAAGTCTCAAGCACTTGCATAATCCTCAAATATAGGTTTCAGTAAGTGTATTGTGATAGCATGCATTTTGCAATCTATTCTTCCAGCAGTAACAAAGTTGGAGATTTGATGGCTCATAGGCCAATTTCAGGAGAGTTGAGAAAGAGACCATTTGTCACAGTCAATTGATCTTAGATGACCTGCTGTCTTTTTTTTTTTTTGTATTTTTAAAAAAAGGTATAACAATTTAATGCTGTAATTTTAGGGAAATATCCTCAACTTGATTGACCGGGATTAATGTCCAATAAAATGGCACTATAATCCATTTTGTCAGAGGTTTTTAAATCAATCAACCCATATGGAATTATTTCTGACCATAGGAAGTTGGAGGGCTAGTGGTCATGAGCGGGAGCGAGATGTGGTCTCCTTCTGACAGTTGCAAAAGGTATTCCACAGAACTGCCCCATGCTTATGAGCCATAATTCCTGACTCTGAGACCATCCTTTTCCTCTGAACAGTGGCCATTGGGCTGCAGTCAATTTTATGCTATGAAAAGGACTTCATAAATCTCAGCTGGAAACATACTGGGAGTTGAGTTGCAACAAGGATGAATTTTGCCCATGGTGCTTTTTCTGCCTGTTCCTTTTTTCATCTCTTTCCTTCTCTGATTTATTATCAATAACTAAGGCCCTACCAAATTCACAGTCCATTTTGGTCAATTTCACGACCATAGGATTTTAAAAATCGTAAATTTCCTGATTTCAGCCATTTAAATCTGAATTTTCACAGTGTTGTAATTGTAGGGGTCCCGACCCAAAAAGGAGTTGTGGGGGGATGGCAAGGTTAGTGTGTGTGGGGGGGGGGGAGGGGGGGAGGGGGTAGTACTGCTACCCTTACTTCTGCGATGCTCCCGGTGGCAGTGCTGCCTTCAGAGCTGGGTGCCTGTCCTACAGCCACTGCTCTGAAGACAGCACAGAAATAAGGGCGGCAACGCTGCAACACACTAAAATTACCTGGTGACCCCCTGCAACTCCCTTTTGGGTCAGGACCCCTAACTGGAGAAACTCTGATCTCCCCTGTGAAATCAGTACAGTAGAGGGTACAAGCACACGCAAGACCAGACTTCATGGTAGGAGAACAGATTTCACGGTCCATGATGCGTTTTTCATGGCTGAGAATTTGGTAGGGCCCTAGCAATAACTTCATTATTTTCACTTTTTAGTGTTATGCAACATGGCTTGTATGAAAGACCCTATGAAAAGCATAGTTTCATGATAGCCTACAATATTAGGGGGGCAAACAACAGTTGTTTCAAGCAGTAATTTTGGATCAGACGCTCTTTGGGTCAGTGGCTGAAATTTACTATGTTTTTGTACAGGGTTTAGCGCAGTGCGGTCTGGATTGGGATGAAGCATCAAGGTGCTAACAAATATAAATGATTATACATTTTGGGAGAGACAGTGGGTTGGTGGATAGAGCAGTGGACTGGGACTCAGGAGATATGGGTCCTATTTCTGGCTCTGCCACCTGCGTGCAGGGTCACTTTGGGAAAGTCACCTCTGTACCTCAGTTTCCCCATCTTTTAAAAGCGGCATAATGATACTTCCCTCCTTGGCAAAGGGCTTTGAAATCTGCTGATAAGTGTTATATAACAGCTAGGTATTTGTATAAGGCAAAACCACTTTACTGAAGTATTGGAGTAAATGTTAGTTGATAATTTTTTATGCTAAGTGATAGAGATGGAACACCACAGTCATCAGCTCTGGGTTAGGTTTAGATTTGAATTGTGGCATGAGGTAAAAGTAGATTAAAACTACAGTCGAAGTCAGAATTCAATGGTACCGAAATTTAGCAGGCTGCTTTCACAATTTTGTCCCAAATAGCAGAAATCTCATCAGTTTGTGGAAAGTCATTGCTGTCGTGAGGTTTTCTACTATCTCTGTTTACAAGGATTGCTATAACTCCCATGAATGCAGTGATGTGGCCTGGATTCTCCAGTCTGTTACACCAGTTGATCTGGTGAGACTCCATGGAAACTGAGCCTCAGGATTTGGCCCATCTCTTTTTGGCAACATATTTGTCATTTCACTGTACAATACCAGTGGGAGCACTTATACTATAGGACATAGTCAGTTTATAATCTCTCATGATGTCAGTGTACAGGAAATTCATGAAGTTTATGTTAGTGATCCAGAAACGAGTAAGTGTGTGTGTGGGTGGGGGGAAGAGCACAAAAAGAATCAGTTTTTCATCTTTTTTGTTTCATATTTTCTATTATGGCTGGTGGTTGAAGGGAATACTGCACTGTTTAGGCCAAAAACCTTTAAAGGTGTTTTATAATCTTCATGTCTGCAGATTTTCCTTGCACACCATTTTCTCCCCTCCCCTGTCAGTGTGGTAACTTGAATTTGTCAGGTTTATATTTTATGCACCAAACTTTTAATAACATGCAAGTGAAAGTGGGGAAAACCTGACTCATCTGAGTGCCTGCAGTCATATCTCAAATTCAAGTTCTTATTGGTGGATAATCCATAACAGTAGTATGTCATACCCAATGATACTTCCTCTTGAAATCAATATTTCAGGAAAGTTATCACTTCTGAGTGTTAGCTGATAAGCACATAATCTAATGCTTTGTAACACACATTCCCCATAGATACTACGTGGAGAAAATCTATTCGTGAGAAGAAATGGAGTACTTGTGGCACCTTAGAGACTAACCAATTTATTTGAGCATGAGCTTTCGTGAGCTACAGCTAGTGAGAATCCATTACATAAACAGGGCACTCCATAATAAAGGTGGGCATGGTAAGCATCACAGGGCCCAGTCTTCACACCCTTACTATCATGAAGAGTCCTTTGACCTTAGGGGGCCTATAACACTAGTGACTGTCTGCAGTATTGGGCTCTATATCATTAATCCATCCCTATTCCTAACCGATGCTACTGTATAAAAATTATGGGATGTGTATCTAGAGCAAATTGTATTATCTGCTTGGAAAAATGAATAATTGAGTGACACTTCTGGATTTCAAACTTTTTTGAGAAACTTCAACATTTTCAGAGTAAAATGTTTCCAAGTGTCATTAGGTTGTCATAACTGTAGCAAACTCTGATGTTTCATACATTACCTTACTCCTGCGGGAATTCTGCCCCCCAAAAGTTAAAATTCTGTGCCAAAAAATAAAAAAATTATGCACACAATATTTTAAAATTCTGCAAATTGTATTTGTCAATAAATAAATGGTGGCTCCAGCATGGCAGTGGGGAGCACAAGCCACTAGCTGCATTGAGGTGGGAGATCACCCTGAAGCCCCCACCTCCCCGGTACAGGGACTCAGCAGTGAGCCTGCACTTGACCCTGACACGGTGCAAGGATTGGGTCTGCCCCAGAAACACCCCATGGCATTGTCCCTCTGCACCACATGCACCAGGTGTGGGTGGGCAGGCTCAGCCCAGCAGGATACAAGTGTAGAGGGTGTGTGAGGATCCAGGTGTGGGGTGAGAGGAGTGGGGAATTGGGGTGCGGGTGGCTCAGTGGGAAATCTGGAGGCACAGAGGCTCATTGTGGAGTTCCGGGAGCAGGGGCAATGGGAGGATCCAGGTGAAGGTGGTTGGAGGCGGGGGAGGGCTGGGTGTGCAGAGATGGGGATCTGGGTGTGTGTGGCTCAGTGTGGGGCTGGGGGGTTCTGGATGCTGGGGGCGTGAGGGTCCAGGTGCAGCTGGTTGGGGATCACTGGGGTGGGGGTCTGGGTGTGGGGGGCTCGTTGGAGGGGTCCAGGTGTAGGGGGGCTTGTCAGGGTGAGGGTTTGATGGGCCTGCTTAACAGGGGATTCCACATGCTGGGTTCCAGCTTCTCCCCCCCCCCAATTTCCCTATCCCCTTTTTCTTCTCCATTCCCCCCATTCCCTCACTCCCACATTCCTCTCCCTGTGCCCTATTCCACCCCTTTTCTTCCCCACTGCCTCTTTCCCCTTAATCCCCCCCTTTTACCCAGGTCCACCGCGGGCACTCCCCCCAGGAGTAATTACCTGCAGTTATCTCTATCTAAAACAGAGAGGCATAATGTCACTTTTGGGGTCTTATGATGGGACAATAGGGGAGTTTCAAGGTCAGACTATTAGTGCTGATCAAAGAAGTTAAGAGTGCAGAAATGCAGTACAAGCCGATGGTATAACAAAACATTTGTTGGGGAAAAGAAACCCTACTGTCTCTAACGAAATTAGATATACATTATTTTTATTGAATAATACAAAATGTAATGAAGATTTATTTCCCCATAAAAAGCGAACACAAACGTTAGTAAATCTTCAATAACTGACAATTCTGCAATAACACTTCCACTTTGTGCTTCAGTGAAGCTGAAGTGAGTTGTCCATTGATTTGCATTTTTGCTTTTGGTGAGTGTAGAGTGTGTGTGTGTTTCTTGCCTTGCCAGTTGAACGTGGTCCCCTTTTACAATTTATGGGCAAAGAAATTTGCCATGGAAAACTTAAATGTCTAATTAGTACAAACAGCTGAGTGCAATTACATATGCAAAATGAAGCCATTTTCATGGACTTCTTTAAGTGAATTTCTAGTAGAGATGGGCCATAATTTGGATGCAGCTCTGGATTCCAAACTCCCAAAGCAATAGGACTTATTGTAAAATTCAGATCCAGGACTTGAATGCTCATCAAAATGAGAGATGCCTGGCTCTGGGGGCTTGGCTCAGGCCAGTTTTTAAATGTGAAAATGTTCATTAACAAACAAACAAGGGTTTGCTTTCTTGGATGAATCCATGCCTACCAAATGGAATCATCTTTGTTCTGGCACAGGAGCAGCTCTGCCTTAAGGTTGATTCGCCCCTTGGGGAGGCCAGGCAGTGTTTGTACTGCTGCTGTCCCTGGGAGTTCTGCCAGGGAGTGCTCCTTTAATATATACCTATGGCTTCATAGGAGCCCTGCCAGTAGAGATTACAGGGTACATACCCCAGGCAGACTGAAATGGATGAAGCTGTCTTGTTAGAGGACTTCTACATTTTTAAAAAACATTTAAAGAGACAAATGATAAAATTCATTTGGAATGGTTCATATATTTTAAATGCACTAAACTACTTTGAGTTACAAAACATGAGGAAAAAATAGCTGCTTTCTACCTTCGGTTGGGTAAGTTGCTGAAAGTATGTCACAAAGTTTATGAGAAAAAGTTCTGGGTGAAATGTTTACATAAAAAGCTTGTTGCTGAGCATTTACATCAATAGATTAACTTTTGATTTTCAATACTTCAGCTCCCCTTAGACATACCAGTGAAACTTCTATTTTTGTTAGGGAAGTAGTTTTAATATAAAATACAAAGTTTGAAAGAGATCTAAGCTTAACTATTTAAACAAAGTGTTTTAAAAATTCAAAATCAAGTCTACGTGTTCTGTGACTTTGTGACAATCAGAGTCCTGCCACCCCAAGGGAGAACAGGTCTGAACCTCAAAGAATAAGCAATTTAATCAACTGGCTGTATACAATGTTATATATAAATATGTTCAAGGTCTCTTGCGAATGTGATGTTCTGATAGTCATTAGATACGTTTACAGGTTATGGTTATGAATATATGCATGTATATATGTGTAGGAAATTGAAATTGTAACCAGATTGCAATTCCTGCCTGATGTGCCTCCATACAGCCATTGGCTCTGTGGGAGGCATTCCCAGGCTAGTTAGTTTTGTATTTAAAAACAAAAACCAAGCACCTAGCATTGTACAACCCAGGGAAAGACAATGGTGGACCATTAAAGTTAATGGAAAGGCATTAAAACTGAAAAGAGAATCCTAGTGTTGGAAAACTAAGGAAGGGGGAGAGAGATTTCCCCCAGTCTGTGTAACAGTCAACTACAGTAAGTCTGAGGAGAAACTGCAAGTCCTATTAAAAAGGAAGAGGGTTTGAAGTGAAAGCTATCCAGAAACTGAGGGCCAGCCTCTAAGCAGGGTGCTCTCTGGAAACACTGGATCCCCTCTAGGACAGAGGGCACACTGAGAAACTGTTCAGAGGCAATATGTAACTTTGTACTGGAAAAGGGAATTGCATTAACATAGAATTGTAAAGCCTGAGGTTGCGTCTTCATTTGTGTGTCGGTCTCAGCAGGAACACATGCCTTTTTGCTGAGAAGGACTCCTTTTGTAATCAGTCTGTGTGACTGTTCCATTTCTTGCTGTTCATTCAAAATCCAACAGCATAGCTACTTGTTGGTTTGAGCGATAAAGTGCATATGTATAGGCACCCAATGTAACATAAGGGGACTATGAAGCAGAAGGCAGATTTGAATAGGCATCACTTCCTGTTTTGTGTCTCTAACCCCTCACTTCCTTTGTTTTTATTAAAACAGTTTTAAATTTCCTAGGAACAAAGCAACTTTTGTTGACTTTTTCAAATTGCTGAAAATTCCAAAAAACGTTGGGTTTCAGTTTGGGTCAAGCCAACATTTTTTTTTCTGCTTTTTTCAGAACTACCAGAAAACCAGAAAATCAGTTATTCTCCAAGCTCTATTGATTATGTAGCTTTGCAGTGTACTAAACATTACATTCCAAAACAATTTTCAGAAGTATCTGTCACTGTTTCATTAACTCCATAATTACTAAAGATGGTATCTGTCAGTGAGGGCAGCTGTCTTCTGGTATTATCTATTGGGTGACTAAACTTAATGGTCTAAATTAGTCCATTTCAGTTAGCTACACTAGGGATTAATTTGGTCAGTTTAGTAAACTAGAACTCATGGAATTCATAGTATAACTAACACACAAATCAACTTTACTTTATAAATATAGTGGAACTTAATTATAGTGAAGCTGCATATAATTAAACATCTTTAAGAAAGAAATCTAACTGGAAGGTAAAAAGTGCTTGGTAGGACAGAAGGAATGTGGAACCTGATTCTTGACCAAAACACACAAGAAAAAAATAAGGTGGATGGACCATAATCTTTGACATTTCACTAAGTGGACTTATGATAAACTTGGTCAACAGTGTGGGTAATGATTTGGCAGATTCCCACCTCAGTAAGCTGAAGTTATTACGGATACATCGGTAGGTGCTCCATGGTTAAAGTTGCACCGAGATTTATTGACCTTGAGCAGGATTTAGAATCCCTCTGTGTCACACTTAGTGACTGACTTGTTTTCAAATTTAACACACTAACACTTCAGAGAATATTTTTTCATAATATTAATTTGTAAATGTTAGTAAATATTTAGAGGAGGATCCATTTAAAAATGACTCCTATTGGAAATTTCCTTGAACTCTCCCTCACTTCCCACAAGTCCCTGTACAACCACAAACTTACATGATGCATATGCTCCTAACACCTCACACATACGCCACTTCCCAAATTGTACATTTAAACAAAGAGAAGGATTCCACTTATTTGACAGTTGAATCTAATTTCCCAAGAGAGAGCTGCTGAAACTGCTCACAACTGTCAACTAGTTCCATTCTCTGACACTACCTTGCTGAATTACTAGGCCTCTCGTCCTTTTCCCCTGGCCCAGTCTTAGCTGCCACCATTTTTTCCTTTGCTTTTAAAGGTTAACATATTCTTAAATTGCAACAATTAACCAGGCACAGTGTATCTATTTCTCCACAATCACACTAAAATGCTGTCCTATCCTAGGGAGCAATCCAGATTAGTGAGGGGATTGTCACTGCTCTGTAACCCTGGATGCCTCACAATGATTTCCTGCTCTCTCCCCGAACCTGGGCTGCTTACAACCAGCCTGCAGATCATGACCTGACTGTGTATAGCTGCAGCCGTGGCCTGGCAGCTCTGACCCTGGAAGCTTGCTAGTAACACACCAGTCACACTCTGGTTTCCACCACCCTTGGTTACTACTTGCAGGTGACCCCAACATGCTCCAGGTTCCGGATTCCCCCAAAGCATATGTTCTGCAATGTTCAACCCTCCCCTGGACTGTTCAGATATTGAGGTTTGTTGCCCCTGTAAGAAGTCAATATTCAACAGTTTGTTACTTTATTTGGAGTTACCAAATAGTTGACTCTAAACACAGCACTGGATTGGTTTAGATTAAAAATAAAACAAGCTAATTAATGAAATAAGACAGGATTTTAGGTGAATTCAATTTTAAGAGAAAGTTAGACATGGTTCCAAGCAAATAAAAGTGAAAAACTCATCTAAAACGTCATCTGGAAAGTTCTGGCTCAAGGCTTTTGTTCAAGATGTCCTTTTTCACCCACAATCTTCTGGCAGAATGGTGACTGGTTAGGAACTGTCCCAGAGGCCCAAAGATGCTGGTGGCTTTGTGTTCAAAGGTTTTCTCCCCCTTTCTTTTATAGTCCTGTGAACTTCTGAAATGGATTCTCTGTTTAAAGCAAAGTTTATCCAAACAGTGAGGAAGTCGACATGGAGTCTGGTGGTGAAAGAGGCTCTATGCTCTTTCTTCCCCCAGTTATGTTTGCTAAAATGCAAATTCTGTTTTCTACCATCTCCTCCCCCTGCTGTTTTGATAACCCTATTTACTACCTATATGTAAATTGTAAATGTAAAACACATTCCTTTGTTTAGAGTAGGCTTGTTAAACAACTTTTGCCTAGGCATGCCTGTCTGGTTTTGGATATGTGCTAATAGCATCAGACAAGGGGAAATTCATATACTTATATATACTATCGCTACATATAGCTCACAATGAGGATATTGATCAGCTAGTTATTAATTTTCAAATGATACCTTACAAGGCATATTTTGTACAAAAATTATTACATTAGCATGTATTGTATGAATAAGGGGTGCTTTTGGTCACAAATGCACAACCTGAACTCTAGCATCACACTCTTTCATGCACAAATAATATGTGGTGGACTTTCCTATGTTGTCTACATGTCTTTTGGGAATTTCTATAGTTTGAGTTGAGGTTATGTGTTTCAGTGCGCTTCTGGAGAAATGGATGCATTATGACTGTTATAGTTGGGAAGTTAGAGGGAGATTGTTTTGGAACGGAGTTGTGAAAGAGTATGTCTGAGTATTACAAAGGTTGGTTGGCAAGGAATATGTGTAGAGCCTGGTGAATATAGTTTCCACCTCAAGTAAACATACCTGCACCAGTTATGATCAAGCTAGTGTGCTAAAAATAGAAGCATAGCTCCCATGAGCAGTGGGAGGGGCTAGCTACCCTGAGTACGATGCTGTTTGAGACCATAGAATGGCTGTAGCCACAATTCTGTTTTTAGCATGCTAGATCAATGAGCTAGCATTAGTATGTCTACTCAAGCTGGAAATTACACCTCCAACTCCAATGTGGATATATCTGAAGTCAACTAATCTTTCCTGTGTGGGATTACGTACGGTTTAAGTGAATTTGTCAGCGGTATCTGAAGAGAGAATCTTGACTCTTGGACTTGCTCAAGGGTAATGGAGCACAATGTAGAAGTGACAACTTGGTTACCAGTTGGGATTCTCATGGGTCATCAAATTCTGTTAATTATCTTACAAAAAAGTCTATTTAGAGGAATATTTAGTATTTTTTATTAATATTTATTAATATTTAGGTGTTTCTATGCAGAAACTTGTCCAATCACAGTATTAATTCAATGGACCAAGGGAAACAGAATGAGTAAAGCAAACCTCAAGGCTCAGACTCAATTCACTTTGGGTGAGGACCCACAAATTTGGATGTTTATCCAAACTATCATAAGCTTTTGAGCATTAAAAAAAAGTCTGCCAATCTAATTTAAACAGGCTTTCCCATGAGTCTTCTACCACTACTTGCTTTGGTAAGACTGAAAGTCCTTCAAGAACAGTGTTTTCCATGACATTTCATCACTTCTACTTCTGGCAGGAAGTTCAGAGACATTTAAAAATGAAAAGAAAATTTTTTAGCAAACAGAATTTTTTCTCTCTTTAAAAAAAGGTGGATTTAGGTTCAGTTAGATTTCTAAGTAATGCTTCTTGATAGTTACACGTTAAAATTGAATGAATATTCAGTATTGGTAGCTAAGGATTAAGTGTCATGTTCCAGTAGCAAAAATGGAAGGCTGGCATATGTTTCTAATTTTCCTTCTAGCATGATGGAAATTTGACCCTTAATGTCATGCGTCTGATACTGGATGATGATGACTTGATATCATTGACCATCCTATTTTCAGAGAGATTTCTTCAGTGGATAGCCTGCACTGGTTGGGTACTAAAATATTTTATAAATGGAATCCTTTACTCAGAATATTTGATATACAATTATGAAAAATCATCAGAAGGATTAAACGAGCTGTTGCAGTCAGTGGTAGAACTGGCAAATGGGAAAGGCCACTAGCAACTGAATAGTCTCATTACAGTAGGGTCATAAGGAAATCTTGTACATGAGGTCTAATGTTGAATATCCTGTATGTGCGTCACATATGCAGGTTGTGGTCTTGATTTTAATATGGGCCTAGTTCTTCATGATCCCAATAGCTTGAACTCCCATTAAAGTACATTGGGGGAGTATGCATAACCTCTTGCCTTGGAAGCCTTCATTCTTTCTTCTTGTACTATAATCTGGTGCCAGTATCTTTCCCCGAAGAGTAGACATAATAATAGACACTAAGGGTACAAGAAAATGCAAGACTGGGTTTCTACAGTAGTCACTTTTTTAAAGCAGTATTTGACAGCGGCAAACACACCACATATTGAAGTTTCCTCTGTCTTCCACTAAAATAGGAAATAATGCTGGGTTGTGCTTTCCATGCAAAAACTTGGCTCTGAGGTGAAGAAAAAGAGAACCAGAGCTTTTCAAATTCTGTGAGCAAAATATGAAGGATGGTGATGGCCCAATGATGTCTGAAATCAAGTTGGCATAGCTCACAAAGAACCAAACAGGGAAACAATACGTGATGTTAATGACCTTCTCACTCCCCACAAGTTGCTGCTCTCTAGATGTGGATGGAGACCAGGAATAACATATTGTTAGAACTCATGTCTACAAAACTTACATTATAGTATGGTATCTATACTGCGGGATCCACAGAAAGGTAACATACTAAAACACAGAGCTTTCTATTTCAGATTATTTGATGAGCTGACTCTGGTTAGAGCCTAAGGGTAGCAAGATTGCACTGTGATAACCATACTCACCAGGCCTACTTACCGTGAAGGAAAAGAACAAGTGCTTCTAGTGTTGTGAATTTGAACAGTACAAACGGGAGGGAATACAAAAGCTTATTGGTAAATCATTGTTTGTCTCACCTAATGGTATAAATCATTGTGACCATTGCAGTCTCTGGGATGGGGATTCAGAGAGAGACTGCTCCCTAATAAGACAGCCCCTACAAGACGACTGGTACTTCAGACATCTGGGACTATCACATTTTCAAATTATTACACTTGGAAGATTTTTATGTATGTAAACTCTGAAAGATCACTTCATTATATTTCAGAAAGGGTTTTCTCTTGTTTGAGTGCAATCAGGCAGACCGAGTATCTTCTCTCTACTTTAATATTTTCCTAATCTCTCAGATAAAAGGGATTGTGAGGAGCCTTTTATTATGAAAACTAAGGCTGAAAAAAAATTTAAAATATTTGTTTACAGAACATAGTTTCTTTACCATAAATTTAAATAAAACTATAGACATTTAAGTGATGGGTTTTAATAATAAAAAAGCCCACCAGGAGAGTTCTTCAGGCTCCCATAGCTCTTATCTTAAGTTCAATGGTGTTTCATTAATTTCATTTGAAATCTTATATGAAGGCATAATTATGATATAGTGAAGACATACTCATGATATAGTAACACTAAGCTAGATGGCATAAAATGATCTGCTAGTAAAACCCTGGAAAGACAAGGTAACATAGTACAAAGTCTTCAAATTAACTCTTCTAAAACAAAGTGCTCTATCTGGGGACAAAATAAAAGGTACCCAATGTGTTTTCATTATTTGATGTGACTTCCAGTAGCCACATGACAGTTCACCACAAAGTGATATTTCTGAAGTTCTCTTAAATGTCATTCTTTTTAATTTAGGTCTCAGTTTAGTCAGTCGGTTTAGTTTAGGTATGATTTATATTAAAAATCCATTGTGTGGACGTGGGACTGGGAATTACAAATTCTTCAGTAATCTGCTTTTGGTAAAGCACTTCAAAATGATTCTAGTTCAAGAGCAAACTGTACACTCTGATACTGAAATATATATATAGCTGTTTAGCACAATAACCTCAACCCGCTAGCTAATCTTATCTACTCCCTGCCAATTTAGGATTAATCCTTCGAGTGGATTCTTGAATGACTCATCTACTCCTGTTTTTAAATCACTCAAGGGATGCAATGTTAACCATTTCCCTTGTGGGGGCTAGTTTATGATTAGTCATGCCCCACGCTAAGTCAGCCTGAATTTCCTTTGCTAAATTTCTGTTCCTTAGTTGTACTTCTTTGGAACTCCTTACAACACAGATTTCTCCCTACTTGGAGTTCATAATGCATATAACAAGATAACCGTACTGTAGCGGGTCAGGGATACATAATTGGCAGACATATTATACATACATATAAATAAAGTATTCTGAATACTGTAGGGAGAATGGCCTTTCAGCTAACCACACACAAGTGGAAGCAACAGCATGTGGATTTTGTGCCTGGTTCTGACATTCTTGTGTGAATCTAGGCAGGCCATTGAGGCCAGATCTTGCATCGTGGGGGTGTAGGCCTAGGCATACATCTTAATAAATGGCTTCATTGCAGAGATTCTGAGCATCAATAGCTTTCATGGAGTTTACTGGGTGCTTAGCACCTATGAGAATCAGGCTACTTATTTAGGTATGCAGATCTGATTGTGTTGGCCTTGACCCCTCTGTGCACTAATATATTTATCTATTAAATGATATTATTATTCTACCTCAGATATTAAAAGCGTTCATAAATAAGTATTCATAAAGTGTTTTTAGATCCTAGGATGGACCCTAAGATGATATGCTTAGAAAAGATTTACAAGTCTATCCTCAAATCAGTCGTTTCCATATTTTTGCAGGTATTTACATTTACTTTTGTTAGACATCTTTCTGACAGTGAGATGCTCAACCTCCACTCTAGGCCTTGTCTTCACTTTGCCCCAAGTATTCTCTTCACTGCTTTTGATCAAGTACTATTTTGACAAGGTCTCCACCTATTCCTATTTAGCTGTGTATCTTTTTCCTTATCTTTTGTTCAGTAGTTTTATGCCAATTTGATAGCGATTTAGCTGCGTCTATGTAGTAATGAATCTCTCTTGCATTTGTATTGCATGTTTTTACAATCCTATATTTGCCTTCCCCCGTGGTTTAGCAATAACTTGTTCAGCGCTTTTGCTGTCCTTATTTTGCCCTACGAATTCTAACTAGTTCTCTGTCTTCTTGTTTAGCTTCCTTCGTCCTCCTTCACATGCAATACAGGTTCCTCTTTGTCCTCAGACCTTTTGTATGTGTGATGTATGTGATTTATATATGTATCTATGAAGTTGTCAACTTAACTTCTGTACCCCGGAAGATAATGGAGCAAATAATTAAGCAATCAATTTGCAAACATCTAGAAGATAATAAGGAGATAAGTAACAGTCAGCATGGATTTGTCAAGAACAAATCCTGTCAAACCAAGCTGATAGCTTTCTTTGACAGGGTAACAAGTCTAGTGGGTGGGGAGAAGTGGTAGACATGGTATATCTTCACTTTAGTAACGCTTTTGATGCTGTCTCGCATGATCGTCTTATGGGAAATGTAACCTAGATGGAGCTACTATAAGGTGGGTGCATAACTGGTTGGAAAACCGTTCCCAAAGAGTAGTTATTAGTGGTTCACAGTCATGCTGCAAGGGCATAATGAGTGGGGTCTCACAGGGATCAGCTCTGGATCCAGTTCTGTTCAACATCTTCACCAATGATTTAGATAATGGCATAGACAGTACACTTATAAAGTTTGCAAACAACACCAAGCTGGGAGGGGTTGCAAGTGCTTTGGAGGATAGGATTATAATTCAAAATTATCTGGACAAACTGGAAAAATGGTCTGAAGTACATGGGATGAAATTCAATAAGGACAAATGCAAAGTACTCCACTTAGGAAGGAACAATCAGTTGTACACATACAAAATAGGAAATGACTGCCTAGGAAGGAGTAATGGGAAAGGGCTCTGGGGGTGAGTGGACCACAGCTAAATATGAGTCAACAGTGTAATACTGTTGCAAAAAAGCGAACATCATACTGGGATGTATTAGTAGAAGTTTTGTAAGCAAGTAATTCTTCCATTCTATGCCACGCTGATTACGCCTCAACTGGAGTGTTGTGTCCAGTTTTGGGTGCCACATTTCAGGAAAGATGTGGACAAATTGGAGAAAGTCCAGAGAAGAGCAACAAAAAGGAGGAAAGGTCTAGAAAACATGACCTAAGAGGGAAGATTGAAAACACTGGTTTTGTTTAATCTGGAAAAGAGAAAACTGAGAGGGGACATAACAGTTTTCAAGTACATAAAAGGTTGTTACAAGGAGGAGGGAGAAAAATGGTTGTTCTTAAGCTCTGAGGATAGTACAAGAAGCAATGGTCTTAAACTGCAGCAAGGGAGGTTTAAATCGGACATTAGGAAAAACTTCCTAACTGTCAGGGTGGTTAAGCACTGGAGTAAATTGCCTTGGGAGGTTGTGGAATCTCCATCATTGTCTAACCTGCTCTTAAAAATCTCCAATCATCTGCCAGAGATGGTCTAGATAATACTTAGTCCTGCTATGAGTGCAGGGGACTGAACTAGATGACATCTTGAGGTCCCTTCCAGTCATATTGTTCTATGAAATATACAGGAGAAAACTGCTTTCGAAAGCAAAGCTACTGCTTGAAATCATGTCTGGAAATGTAAGATGACTCCTACGCAGGTGTGTGAACTTGGATGCTGAAGATGGTTGTGAGAGATCTTGAGAGACAGCCGAATTGATGATGGGACAGCCAGAGAGACTGCTGACCTGAGCAGAGATGGTGTTGCCTTTATTTAATAATAATTAAAAAAAATTCACTTTTTCCTTCTGAGATGAGTGACTTGTTTCAACTCATGGAATGTGTAAATCTACACATGCTGAAGGGGTAAAGAGATTCCTTGAACCTATAACCCCCAAATCCCCTTGGATCTAGGAGATGACACCTGTACAAGTTGTGTTGAGTTCATGCTATCATGGGTGAACACAAGTGGAGAATCTGAGCAATAAGCTGGAGACAAGAATTGACTGTTGCACTGGTTAATGTTACCAATTTCTCTTCCAGTAGAAAACTGACTCACAGCATAAACCTCTGCTAAATTGTATCAGACTGAGGAGTAAAAGGATTATTTGAACTCTGTATCTGGACGGAACTCTGATATCGGTATATCACTGATTTTTGCAGGAATTTACCACCACCCCTATTCCACATCCATACAAATATACGCCTGGCAAAAGGCATTTAGAAATGGAGCTGGGGCTAAAATTAGTTTTAAAAAGGATTTTTTTAAAAAAAAAAGCTTTCTGCTGCATGGGCTGCTTTTTCCTTTCTGGATTCCAGTCCTACCAATCAATAACCACATCAAAATAAGCTATAAACATATGGTATCCCATTTCCCACCCCTGTTCAATTTTAATTTTGTGTGTGAGGTGGCTGGCCTTGGAAAGAAAAGGAAATAAAATATCAGGGTGTGGGTTTGCAACCTGTGGCAGTGTAGTCATAAATTCAGTTTTGGAAGCTGCCTTTGAATAGGTAAGATGCCAAGTTCCCTATCCGCTAAAAGAAGGACAGAAGCATCAAGACCCACTTAATCACTTTTGTCTTAGGACAACTCAGTTAGCATATTTGGCTCCATCTTCTCTGACACCTCCCATGTCAGCAGGTACAATAGACAGGAGAATAAATTTTGAAAGCAATTTCTGAGGGTAAAAAAAAAAAGACTAGAAAATATATTAAGGGGTAAAATTGAAATGCTTACTGTGAAATCAAGTATTGAGCATCAAGTTGAAAGAAGTTGCAGAGAAAAAAAATCTCAAACTACAAAAGACACATTCATAAATACAGTAGAAATAGTTCTACACTGTATAGCTGATGACTTGGACAATCTTTATTGAAAGAGCAGCATATGTCTGCTTGTGATTCCAGGCTCCAAAGCCCCTAAATCGGAAGATGCTGATTGACTTTTTATGCACTTAGATAGAAGACAACATGACTCTTTTAAAATAATTTAATATTCCAGGTCAAATTTCTTCTATGAAACCTCCACTCAGTAGGCCACGCAAGGTTGTCATAATTCATTGCTTAGATTATCAGGTTCCAGACTGCATTCTCGATTCAGTTTTTGCTTTGCTTCTGTTTTTAATTTTGTGTTTATGTTCTGAAAGTTTAGAAATGAAATTTTGGCAAAGTTTGGAGGGGGAGGGAACACACAAATATTCAGCACTCTTACCTGCTGAACTGAGAGGTGTGTGTTTATGGATTATTAACTCAGCCTGAAGAAGCCATGAACTTGATAAAATGTCAGCTTGTTCTTTTCCATTAGCAAATCCGTCTTAGCAAGAGACTACGCCACAAGTATCTCCTATTTGTGTAGTAGTTTGCTTTTCGTCTTCTGGGTGGTTGTAGACTGAAATGAATGTTTTGTGTACTTCTACTTGCATTTGTTGTCCTTCACTGTCACACTTTTAGTAATGTAAGGAATACACAAAGCTCAAACTGAGTTTTACCGGGGAGGTCTTTGGAATGTAGAAGTATGGAATCTGTTGTCCCCCCAATTCAAGGGCAGAATATACCGCTGCAACAATGGTCTCCATGGCTGATGTTGGCTGCTGTACGCTGAAACCGTACCCACTGCTCCTGTATACCCCATGCAAGTTTTTGTGGTCCCATGCGATTATTGTAACTGTAGATGTAGTAGCTACTCACCTTCCCACTCCTAACTTGCCTTCCATGCTGGTACTGGAATCAAGGGCTTAGGTGAAGCTGCCATCTATGCACTGGCCTTTGAACTATGGGAAATTTCAGGCAAAGTAAACTGGAGCAAGGAGGGGGGTTACACTGAGTCCTCATATGTGAACCCTCAAAGAGATTGATGTAGTGGTGTGTAAATCAAATACAAGTATCAAATTTCTTTTTGATACAAATTCTGGTTTTTGTGGGATGAGGTGTGGAAAGACATCTCTGAAAATGGCTTTTCAGCTGTGGTGAAAACAAGCAATGCTATCTATTGTACTGTAAGGAGAGAATGTCTCCCCCCGCCCCCCACAACCAGTACAAATTTCCAAGGTAAATATGTAAGCAGAAGTTCCATGCAGTTCTATCTATAGACTTGGATTAATTTTCCTCCTTGCCCTTGGCTCTGTCTTCCTTTAGCCTTTTTTCAAACTTATTTCTCCCTGATGCTACCTCCAGTGAAAGTGCAGGGATGGTACCAACAGCCTGAAAATTACTGTAGACCATGCACAATGCTGCCAGGTCATAACTATTGTTATGTAGATATGCTTTCAGCAGGTGCTTGGCACCTTGCATTGTACTGCTCTTAATCATTAAATTAACTCTCAGGCATGGGTCTGGGGAAGAAAAACATCTCTTAGTACAATATTGTACTAAAGGGGTTTAGGCTGTCTCAGATAAGTGCTGCATCTTGACCAAAATGAGACACTTGTTACAAAGTAATGAAAGCAAAAGTTTTTCAAATCCTATACCTTTTGGATAAACATGTTATGTCCCCCTGCCAATAAACAATCTGCCCATCATCCACTTTGGGGATCTCCCTTTGGACAAATGGAAGCAACTTCGCTATGTAACTCAGTAACTCTGATCATTTGAAGTCTGCTTCTTTACCTAAAGGATCAAGGTGCTGGGTTAAGTGCCAATCCAGAGGCCTGATCTTGGTCTCATCAAAATCAATATGGCTTTGCTATAGACTTCACTGGGAGTAAGATGGGAGCGCAGATTATTAAAATTGATTTTTATTTTAATCACACTGTTAAAATGGACAAACAGATAGATATATCTGAACAGACCAATGATGAATCTAGTCCATTGTCATATGTTTGGTAGTAGCCAGTCTCAGAAGCTTCGGAAGCCCCATAGTATTATGCAATGCTTTCTAACCCCAAACTGGTGTTTACCTTGTACCCTAAATATTGGGAGGGATGCCATTATATTACAGGAACTACTTAATGTAACTGCAGATGATATTCTTCACTGGAAAAGCAATTATAAAAATATTAATGACCCCTTGTCTCCATGGGTTTTAGTATGACAGTCCCACAAATGATCTTTCTTAATTCACATTTAGTCATCAAAACTGTCTTTAAAAGCTTTCTTTTAAAATATAACTGGCTCCCCAGATTTTTCTTAAACTTACTTACAGGCAGACCAACAGAATCAGCTTAGAGAATCAGTTTTATTAGCACCACAGAAGCAATGAATCCATTTCTTTGGATTTAAGCTTACCGCTACTTTTTGTCAAATCATGACTAAGTGTGTGGGTTTTTATAAACGCTTCTCAATAGCTGGAAAGCTAATAATGTAAGGAATTGGTATGGTCGTGCTTTTAATCTTCATGCTATAATTAGATATGTGATGTGCTGCCTAACTCTAATTATGAATATTGTGTTTGAGGATCTTTTCCTTTTTTACTCTTGGCAAAGAACTGATATGTAGCCAGACTTTTTCATTAAAATAAACACTTCATGAAATATATTTTAAAACATTTTAACTGCAATGCATCGTATTTTAACAAGGTATTAAACTAATTATGATGTCACAAGGTCTCTTCCAAGAGGCACTCCAAAATAGTTCTTCAACAAATCTCTGAAAATAAGGGGAAAGAGACAAATGAGGGAAACGTATATGCCCATATATAGCAGGACTGGGCTATTTTATAAAAAATGACATTTTCTTAGGCTAAACTCAGAACAATGTGATTTAGGGCTGGAGTTTCTAAAGAGCTCAGCTTCTGTTTTGGCACCAAAATAAGTGGCCGGGTGAAAGGTCTCATCAACATGTTTGATCCTAAGTTCCTTTGAGAATCTAGCAGTAAGTGTCACAATAGGAGCTTCTGGGTGCTTTGTATTCTTGAAAACCTGGCCTTTATTTAGGTGCCTTAATGGTAGTTGAGCCCTTTTTGAATACCTGGCCCCTACTGTAGATACTGAGCACTTGGAGAAACTGATTTCTTGTGAAGAGCTGGCCACACGTCTTCCCATTGCAACCTTGGAACAGAATTTTTGAAGGTGGCCACTGATTTTGGCAGTGTATACTTTTGGGTACTCAACTTGAGATCACTCGGGTTACTAGTTTCTGCTGGAGTCATGGGTGTTCAAGACCTCTCATGATAAGGACCAAGTGGTGTCAAGCTGAGCACTCAGAATCAGCACCTTCATTTGAAAATGTTGGCCTTGGCCATTATTATTTGACATGTTCTCAATACACTTCTTTTGCTAGCTCCATCTACTTAGAATGGCAAGTTAGAGGCTAAAAGACACAAGTGCAGGAGATATTAACACAGCTGCTTTCCCTCTCTAGAATTATGTCACTTTTTAAATCAAGTTGTATGGCTGTGTTTGTTTTAAAGGCAGAAAAATAGGAAAGTGAACAATGGCAGGACTTTAACATCTTAAAAGCTTTTGTCTATTAGGTTGGTTAAGATTTACCATGACTTAATTTCCACACAAGCATTCTTTTAAGTCCAAAGGTCACTTGATATTTTGGATGTAACCAACAATATAACCACATACATGGTCTTTCTCCCATTTAGCTAAATACCATTTAGAATTAATTATGGTCTGGGTACATTCCTGAATCAGACATATGTGAGCATAGTCCACTCTGGGTACACTTGCTAGCTCAGGTCCAAAGAGAGTTTTTTAAAGTACAGACATTTTCTGTCTTAATCTTACTGTAATTCATGTATATAAGTGAGCTAAAGAGCATGTTTTTACAAGAGATGCTGAGATCGCAAAATGTGTAGTTTTCAGGTGAGGGAAGCTGTATGGTAGGGTAGAAATTCTCATCATATGAGATCCAAATGGCACAAAGGGTGACTAGCATAAATTCATGCAGAACAAAGTCCTACCATATTTACTTAATCAGAATTCCAAATCCTACAATGGTGATTGTCCCTGAATCAAGATGTTAAGATTTGGCTGGCTGAAACAGAAAATTATGCTTCCTATGATGTCTTGAGTAGAGCTAATAAGGAATTTTTTGACTAAATGGTTTTTCATTGAAACTGAAACTTTTGTGGGGAAGAGTTGGTTTCAGTGAAACTTTTAGGAGGGCTTCTCAGCTCTAGAATGGATTCGTTGCTCAAACAGAGAATGAGCCATCTAGCCTATGGCCTGTTGGTCAGGTTGCTCATTTGGGATGTGGCAGATCTGGATTCAAGTCCAAATCAGGCAGAGTGAGGACATGAATTCAGTCTCTTATGTTCCAGGTGAGTGCCATAACCACTAAGTTATTGGCTATTCTGGTCCCAGGTTTTGGGTTACCTCTAAAAAGTCTTAGTGGAATGGGAAACATCAGCTTTTTCAGAATGGGAAAACAGTTTCCTGCCCAACTCCAGTATTGTGTGCTATGTGAGGCCTTGTTCGGGAATGGTTTGTAAAGGAAGAAAGTTTAGTGAAAAAGAATCGAAGCAGGGATATTGCATGTCAGGAATTTCATTTTTATATGAATCCCTTATTTTATCAAAATTAAGTTAGTTTAAAAAATGGCATGATTTCATTGGTGTTAGCATTGGGAACAGGGAGCCTAAGGTTTCTCTCACATCTAGAAAACACTGTATTTATCTTTTGAAAAAACTCTGCCCGAAGAGTGTAATGAACCCTCTACAATTCACTGGTGTGTGTGTGTGAGTGAAGTGGAATTAGATGCCCAGGAGAGAGGGGAATCCTTGCCATCTTCTACAATCACTCTGGAATAATGGAGTTCAAAACAAATTCATGTTCAAAACAAATTCATGTCACCCTATAGACCTCTTACAATGCTTCCTCAAGGTTCTAATCACTAAGAGCTGGATTGGGGTGTGGGGGATGGCACAGTGGTCTAAACTAGAGGACAAATATTTTCATATGAATTAATAACCAAACTGAATCCTAACTCAAAGTTAAACCACTTTCCAGGCTTAGAAAAAAAAACCTAGCTTAGTTTAGAGCCAGATTCTGCAAACTTTACTTGCACTGAGTAATACCTGACGCTGAGTAATTCCCTTGAAAACATAATGGATATGTGCATGACAAAAATGTAGAGGTCAAAGCATTGGAAGGTGCTTGAAAAAATAGAAACTATATGTTGTAATCTCACACAAGTATCTACTGTAAATAAGCTAAAACTTTTTGTTGTTAACAGTTGAAGAGTAAAAAAAAAAGTGAATTAAGTTTTTTTCTCCCCTATATACAGTTCTTTATAGCTATTGACTTCATAACCTTTATTGTACAAATTGGAATACCTTCAAGATGCACACACAATCAACGAAGGTGGCTTGACCCTTTGCAAAGCTCTTTCCTTTGTACGAGAGGATTACATTGTTTTCCAGGAAAGCAATGAGTCATTGAAATTAAAGATGGAAGAGTTCTGTATATCAGATTATCTTGCTCATGAATAAGATAAGTTCCATGAAGTGCATTGTCCATTTTAAAAGATAGAATAAAGACTTGCTGATCATGAATCTGATTCTTTTCTCCCTGTCTTGTACCTTCTATACCTGTGTAAAGTGGGTGTAAAACATTGCCTAATTGGTCTAGTAATGTTTTGCACAGATATAAATTGCTATATTGGTGCAAGGCAGTGGAGAAAGTTATATTTAAATCATGATAATGGGCCAGATTCTAACATGGTATAAATTGTCATAACTCCAGAAATCAATGAAGTTACCCTTACCAGATCATGCCAGGTGACTGAGAATCAGTTTCCTTGTTGTGTGTTTTTTGTGTGTTTTTTTGTTTTGTTTTGTTATTTTTAAACCTTTACTGTGGAAGGTCTTCTGTATGCTAACTTATCAAGTTCAAGGTTCACCTTGTGCAGTGTTGCAGCCAAGCAAGGCTCCGAGACGAACAAGGATAAATTAGTCTTTTGAGCTGGTGGAAAGGGTCTGAGTTCTGCAAGTTTGGTTAAATGACAACCCTTATTTGATTAAGCCTTTAATATGGATTGGCTTTTTCTATTTGTGATTAATACTTCTCCAGAATGGGCAGAAGTTCATATCTACCATGTCCAAGTAGGATTCATTATTTGGGAAACATCTTGTTTGGGAGCTGAGGAAATAGTGCAGTCGTACTGCATGACTTTTTGGTTGGCTTCTGTGAATCCGTTTCTAAGGGCAAAAGAAGAAGACACAGCATGGCTTCATCCATTCTTGTACCACCTCTGGATGTGATTCTTAGCATTAACATCTGTACTGTCACGGCTGCATTCATGGACACATTATGCACCCACATTTACAGGTGCAGAGGGCTCTCTAGCAGTAGCACTGATGGGGTTCTACCAGGCAATACAGTTAAGTTATGGGGGGACTGTATTCCCACCCATACAGAGCAGAACCCAGCTCTGCAGCAATCTTCTTGGCATTGTCACACAGGGAATTCCTTGAAGAGCAGG
This sequence comes from Eretmochelys imbricata, assembly GCF_965152235.1. Lineage (NCBI taxonomy): Eukaryota > Metazoa > Chordata > Testudines > Cheloniidae > Eretmochelys > Eretmochelys imbricata. The sequence continues at coordinate 79,145,874 of NC_135578.1, forward strand.
CAAGGGGACAGGTGGGTGTGGGTGGGTAGGTACTCCAGTATGCCCATTTGCAGCGCGAGCGTGCTAGTGTGACAAGAGCTATCTAGGCTGAAAAAGATTGTCTGTGCTTGGTTAGGGGGCAGGGGACGATTGTTTCTATCCCTTTCTCTGTGGAGCTCCTCAATTCCCAGCCCTGCTACTTGGGCTCAAGGTTGGGGTATTATTTTGGGCTTTGTATGTATTGTAGGCTAGAGCTGTTTACCAAAGTCACTGCTGTGTAGGTCTCTTCTACACAGATGCCCCCTAATTCAGCAAAGCACTTAACCAGGTGTGTGTGTGTGTGTGTGTGTATTATAAATACTAGAGTACGTTAAAAGCTGTGTATGAAGAATATTATGACTGTGAGACTAATCTGAAAAGGAAGGGAATGCTGATAGGCCATTTTTAACTTGTTGCTGTGATTCATTAACAGTATAATAGTAATGACTACCCCTACTAGAAACTATCCAGGTTCGTATGCAATACCAGGCAGTTGATTTTAATCTCCACATAGAGGTTTTTCAATTTTTTTTTTCCAAAATACTTACATACTTTCTCCTCTTCTCTTCTTAGTCTCCCTTGCTGGTGTTTGCAACCTAAGCATGACTCTAAACACTCACCTTTTCTCAACTTGAATATATAGATCCCATTTTTATCTGGGTGAGCTGTACTTTTACTTACAATTGTGTGCTGTTGATTTTGACAAGATAGCTCTTTCACACATCTTTTGAAAAGCTGGAGAAACAAAATGACCTTACAGTTGCACTGATAGAAAAACATTAATGGGATTTTCTAATAAAAACACAAAATCAACAAAAAAGATGAGAAACCATAAAGCTAAAATCCTCCCAAGTCAGAGGCTAAATAGACTGCTTCTGTCTGCATAACTACTACCCTGGACATGAGGGGAAGCCCATATTATTTATTAAATGCAACAGAAATATGGGAATTTGTAGAAAAAATATGTAAGTTCACTTCCTCTGTAGCATCTGGTAGAGGTGACTTCAGAAGAAGGATACTACAGAAGATAGTCCATTGGACTGTTGTGATGTGGCATGTCTTGATGTATATTCAAAATAACTTGACTTTAGGGATTAATGTTTTTAAAATGACTTCCTTTTTTCCAAATCAGGTTGGGGGCAGCTGCCCCAAAGACTGATGGCCACCCAGAAGGTTCCCTTTTCTGAAATCAATTTTTAGGCTGTAACCAATGCTTGTTGCATTTTCCTATTGTCAATTCACACACACTCGCCTTCAAAACCATTATCAAATGCAGGATAAAAATAAGACAAGCTCATGGATAAAGAGGAAAAGTCTTTCCTTTTGTAATCTTTCTTTGACAATAGGGTCACCCAGGCTTGCACACCTGATCATGCTTTAGTGGATTGCTACTTTTGCCCACTTGACCTTGATAGTCAAGGACTTGCATTGCATCTACAAACACCAGCAAAGTGTCTCAGTCTGTCAGTGACTAGCAGAACATGAAACTGAGCAAGATGAAACTCTCTCTTAATGCTAGTCGTAGGGGTATGTGTGCTGTCCTTGAGGCATTTGAAGAACAGCAGTGAAATATTCTATATATTCAGAGTATAATTCATGTCTTCCTTGTGGCAGTGCATGGCTTTACGATGAGGGTAGCTTTTCTACTAGGTTGGTGCTTAAATTTTATTCTTAAACTACTCTGTGTAACATAGTTCAAGTAGTTATAAATATATGGCTCAAAGCTTTCATTTTAAAGAAATCAGTACTAAGACCCACATGAAATGTCATTAAGAAAACATGACAGAACTATGGGGAGGCAGCAATCCAGTGGAATGGCTTTTGGGTTTGTCTCCCTGTTACCTTACAATGTTAATGGGGGGAGAGGGGGGGGAAATTGTACATTACTTTTACTTCTCTAATTTGACACATTAAGTACTCTTCTTGCAGGATGTGATTCAGAAATATTTGCAATTTCTGAAAAGCTTTTCTGCAGTTGAATCTCAATTGAACCTTATGTAACAATCAGCAAAACTCCATCTGGTTTGACTTCTGTGAGTACTCAGCAGTCACTTATAAGATTGCTGTAGACAAGACACTTCCATTATTACTGGTGGTAGACACACTCCGTTCCAAGACTGAAAAAAAAAAAATCTAATGGGGAAAAGAACTTATCTTTTTTTTGGTCTGGTGGCTTTAAAAGGGAGTTAGCATTCTTAGCTGATTTTGTGAAGTATTATCTTAAAACATACTTGTCTTCAGAAAGCTATTCCTCATGATTTATTGTGTTGTGAAATGAGACACTTCGGCGGGTTAGCTCACCTACCAGGCTTTTCACATGTAGCTTTCAGATTTATCAAACTGTTTGATTTCACAAACCATTCTGAGTTGACAGCACAAAGATCATATTTTGGCATAAGCAAATCAAGCTACACAACACTGGAAACAAAAATGAAGTATGAAACAAAGGAAAATCCAATAAAGTAAATCAGCTACATTATTGCCTTGTTTATTCTGATGGCAGTGGTAGGTCTGATAGATGTGGCAACTTCCTGCAATATGTTTGGAAGATCTTAAGTTTATGCATCATTGTGTGCCAGGTATTGTAACCACAGCACCTATATCAGGGCTTCTCAAACTGGGGATCGTGACCTCTCAGGGGTTGTGAGGTTATTATATAGGGGTCATGAGCTGTCAGCCTCCACCCCAAACCCCACTTCACCTCCACCATTTGTAATAATGTTCAATTAAAATGTTTTTAATTTATAAAGGGGATCACACTCTGAGGCTTGCTGTGTAAAAGGGGTAACCAGTATGAAAGTTTGAGAACCATTGCCCTACATGAACTAAAACCAGTGGGTGGTGGTGAAGGCAAATCGGTCAGGTTGTAACCCCTCCAGAGATACTATCAACTGGAAAGGGTTACATAGATGGGTTCAAACTGGATTCTCCAGCAGTAACAAAGGACTTTTTGAATAAATAATGAGTTTGAACTGACTCTGCCATCTTTTCCCAATTCAGCAAATGGACAAAACCTTCTGTCCAAGCGTGGGTATGAGGGCGGGTGGAGGGAGGGGGCACAGCCATCCTTAGGGAAGGGTTGGACGGACTGATACCTGCGAGAGCCAGGGGTTGGTGTTGGGGTGATCTCTGGCAAGCTTTTTTAGCATGTGTGCAGGTTCTTTTTTTTTTTTTGTCTTCTCTCTAATGCTTTCAATTTAAGAATAAATATGTTTGCTTAAAAAGAGCTGTGTGGTAACTTTCAACCTCAAATCTCATGCTGGCCTGTTTTGCCAGTCTGGTGTGCTGGGGATATTGCATTGTAAGGAGGGAACTGAGGCCTGGAAAAACCCCAGTCAGGAGAGAGAGTGTTGTGAGTTTTTGCCCAAGAGAGGTGACAACTGAGGAGCTGGAAGCCTATAGTAGGTGCTTTATTTGGACCACAGAGTGGAAACAGAGGTGCAGTTGCCCTGACCTGTGTCTGAACCTGGGATTTTAGTTAGATAAATTAGCAGCAAAGATGAGGAGTCTTGCATTTCCCTCACCTACTTGATTCATGTGAATCTGAAATATCAGTTATAACAGTGGTAGATTAAGAACACTTCTCTTCTAGATGTAGAAACCGGAGTTAGAGGGCAACTTTCTGTTGTTTTTAAATTCTCAGCAACAGCTGTTTGTCAGCTTTTTTACAAAACATTGAATACCTGCTGTACAGATAGACAAATATTTCTGAAGTCTCAAACTAATTTTTTAGTACAATTTGCCAACACGACTAAAAATAAAAAGGGAGAAATCAGAACACATCCATCAATCAGCCTTCACTTTCCAGTTGATGTTTTTTTAAAGTAGAATTATTACTTTCTAAAATAGAAATCTGAAAACATTTGAAGCAGAAATGAGAGCATAGGGTATTCATTGTAATTATTTTCTACGATATGTGTTGCCAAATACAAATATACAGATGCATTATGACAAAGATTACATTTTAATAAAAATTGCAGAAGTAGATGGTTCTGTATATTAAAGTAGTCTCAGGCAGACAGTCTGCACAGCTGAGATAACAAAATGCTTTGAAATCTTAGTTGAGTTTACATACAGTAAGAACTTTCACTGTCATAGGTGGGGTGCATGTCTTGAAGTCACTCATTTTTTTAATTCTTAGTTTTCAATAAACAAACAATAAAGTCAAGGATTAATTTGAACAAGGAAAGGTGGGTGAGGGAATAAAAGTCTAGGTGCCATTATGAGCTTGATTACCATTTTCTCATTACCATAGACACATACAAACATTAGTTTTGGAATTTTGCCTCATCTCTTTGTATATCTTCTATCACCCCTCCCTTTCTCAGGGCGTCCTTCTCCAGGTTCATCCTTACTAACTGTCTTTAGTCCAACCTCCTGGTCATTGGTTGCTGGGTTTCCTCAGTCTAACATTAGGGTGACCATATTTCCCTATGCTGAATGTGGGACACCTGGTAAAATGACTCATATTCAAGTGAGTTCAACAGCAATCAGAACTACACAGTACAAACATTCAAATTAACATCAAGTTGACTGAGCCCCTGTTAAAAAGAAATACTGTGTTGTTGGATTCTTTTTATTTACCTTATCTTTAAGGCTTTAGGGCTCACATGGGAAGGGGTGGCACACACTCCTACCTACACACACCTCTCTCTCACACGGGGTGATCCACCCGACCCTCCCTGTCGAGTGCTCTCGACCCTCCATGCCTGGCTGGGCCCTGTGGGACAGACCCACCTCTCCTGATGTCTTGGGACGATGCGGTGCCAGGTAACACATGGGGGAGGGTACAGGGTCAAATGCCCCCCCATATTTCTGCCAGGGCTCACACCAGAATGAGGCTAGCATCAGCCTTTTGGTACTGTCTGGGAAGGAAAGGATGGGAGCTGCTTCTAGCAATGCGGAGGGTGGCGGGCAGAAGAGGGATGACCTGGCCTATGTCTTCGCAGTGCTCATCTCTTCTCCCCGCACCCCAGTGGCTCGAAGCAGCTTGTCCCTTCCTGCCCGCACAGTGTCGAAAGGCAGCTAACACCTCCAGACTGCTGCCGGTCACTGTCATAACCCAGCAGCCTCCGGCTACAGCATGGGCAGGAAGGGGTTAAGCCCTAAGGATGCATTGTGCACCTGACTGCAGGGGCTTCAGCAAACCCTGCCAGAGAGGTGGCTCAGCAGGTGAGGGTGCATAGGGGAAGGAGCAGCCCCGTGCTCCCTGGGGGCAGGACCGAGGGCTGGGGGAGGGGGAAGTGTCAGGTGAAGAGGGTGCTAAGCCCCTGCTGTGGGGGCTGCTGTGGAGCCTGCAGGATCGGGGCGCGAACAGGCTGGAAATTGCTTCCCTGCACACCACTCTAGAGCTTAGCTGAGGAGCGGAGAGGCTTCCCCATGCCAGTGCTGTGTGGGGCTTTGGCAAATGCAGGGCTCAGCTCCTCCTGGCCAGCGCCCTGGTATGGAGGGTGTTGGGCTTTCTCAGGGCACCGTCTCAGCCAAAGGCAGTAGGGGAAGGAAGGAGCCTGCCAGCCAGGCTGTTGATGAGCTGAGTGCTCCATCTGGGAGCTGGTTCTCTGCACAGTTCCGGGAGCAGGACGTGCCGTGCCAGGGAGGATGTGGAGGAGCAGCAGGGAAGGGGCGAAGCAGGGAGAAGACAGTGAGAAGGGGAGGACGTAAAGCGCCAATGGGAGGACAGAAGAGGTAAAACGTAACCAGCCACCATCTGGCGCCTGCCCTCACTCACCAATCACTTCAATTTGCAGCATGCAGCTAGTGCAGGCCGGAAACGGGACAGGGAGCAGGGCCCTGCTGTCCGAGAGCCAGCAAACAGCAAGGGCTGTGCTGACAGACCAGCAGGGGGACCGGCTGGCCCTGCACGCTGCATCTTCACCCCACGACCAGTCTTGCACTCTGATCCATTGTCAGCCACTGGACCCCTCCCCCATTCCTTGCTGGTGGGCGGGCAGCTGGCAAGCAGGGATCTGGCCAGCAGCAGGACCCACCAGTATTGATGGGAGGGAGACAGAAAATACAGGACAATTTGCCTATTTTTAAGAAAAAGCTGGGACACCTGCAGGAAGGCTTAAATGCTGGACTGTCCCTTTAAAAATGGGATGTCTGATCACCCTATCTAACATGCCTATTGTGCCATCCATTGCTCAGAGGGATAAGTACTCAGAGTATTGAGTTTCTTCATCTACTTCATCTGCCATCCTCCTCCTTATCCTTCCAGCAATGAGAGTTCCTTCAGGATTTCCTGATGCTCTCAAAAGTGATCCACAGACTTCTGAGGTGAGCAATGATTTTGTTCTTCAGGGCTAACTTCTCCCACCAGGCCGAAAGCCCAAGCCAACTTTAGGCTGTACTTGGTGGAATTATCATGGTTGTCACTCTCATGGCAGACTCCATATTTGTATGTCAAGCTCCTTTGTTATTTTCAGATTAGAATATGCTCAAAGTAATACCTGGATGCAAGCATTGCTTCCCCCTGTTAGATAAATATTAACTGAAAATGTGAGATAGGCATGAGCTGCAACACTTGGATTGCAATGCCTCAACCGTGTGTGATAGTAGATTAATCTATCTATGGTAACGGAGGTTTGACGCTTACCCCTGATATGGTCCATAACAGAGAGAAGGTTTAGTTATGATCTGTCAGTCTGAATCCTGGTTTAGATTCCCAACATATCTAATCTGAAGTCCCTCAGACTTAGAGATGGCCTGAACCAAATTGTCAAACAGGAATTTTAGTTTTAAAAATTTGGTAAACATTTCATTAAATGTTGATGGAAATACATTATATCAATAGATCATTTGTATTACGTGCATGTCAGGTCTCCTGTTTCTTGTTTATCTACTGTATTCTGTATTTCATCCTACACCTAAAATGGAACAAACCAGAGATCCATACTGTGTAATTAAACAGTAAAAAAAAGTTTGAAAATGCTTATAAAAATCAAATACTATTGAACAAATATATACTAGCAACTGCCCAGTATATCTGAGAATGGCAAATAGAAATAACCATTGCTCCTGAACTTATAAAAATTGAATGATCTGGCCTAGAAGTTTATGGGTGCAGAAGACTTTTACTGCCTCATGCTTCCTTTATGTAATGGCAATATCTCTTTTTTGACATCAAGATACAAATGGGATTGTTACAAAAAGTAAAAAAAAATTGTTCTGGAAATCTGAATAGTTACTATAACTTGATGCATGTGGATATAATTTTAAAAATCTTAAATTATGACTGGTCTTAAATGATGTAGCAGGTCTTGATTTCAAAGCTAGGAGTTACACAGACCCTGTTTTATGTTGAGTATGTGCACTAATGTAACTAAATCAGTAGTTCTGTTGGTGCGAACCCCTAATGTAAAGGCTCTGCTCTGATAAAAGCAGGGCTTATCCTGTGCAAATTACCAAATTCAGTTATCGGGGAGTCTGTCTAAACATAATTACTGCTTCCCACACTCTATATAGATACATTCTTTTTGGATCCCTGAATAAATCAATTGCACTTATTTCTATCATGGAATGCCTTGTAACTGCCCACTTTTTTGTCATTTTTTTTTGGTCAATAACCTAAGCCCAGGAGATCGCCTATCATTGACAAGCAAAGTGAGGAAACGCTGCATAGTGAGGAAACGCTGCATAGTGAAATGTTAGACATCTTTCAAGGGGGAAGTGCGGGAGGGTTTTACAGCTTCAGAAAGGAGGCAGGAGCATGGGCGTGTCAGCACGCAGATTCTGCAAGATATGGGAACAGTCCCATCCCAGGTGCTGAGAGGTAGTCCATTTGCTGCTCCTTGGCCTCACTTTCCCTAGCCTACTGCTGATTGAACAACTGTGCTGCCATTGGTGGCCTGATCTGGATGACATGCTGTTCTCCCTCAAGGACATGTATAAGCCAAGGGGCAGGAGTTACTGCTGGTCTAAGCAATGCCCTCATTTTTCAAGCCGGCCATACTCTGAGATCACAGTGAACCCTCTTCTGTTCTGTTGGAGAAGTTTGTTCCATCTATTGGTGAGGGAGAAATGATAGCTTAGAGACTCTGTCCATGTTCCATATTAACTAGCCAGGTTTATATGGTGTCTATATTCCTTTCATACTGTTCTTCCCACAGAGCAGAAGGTGTACTTAAAAAGCCATCTACAACTATAGAAATAAACTTACACATGGTAGGTTGCCCAACAGATCTGGGGTCTGTGGGAGTGGGGGTTTGGAAACTGGGAGTCCCTCACGAGAAGAGAGGGTAGCTAGTAATATGGCTTATGGGGAGGGCATTGCTTTCCCCTGTCCAGCCCAATCGGGATTCCACCGAAGGTATCAAAAGTTGGGGCTATTACCTTGCCATGGAGACCCTTCTCTGGGGTGTGGGGGCAAATGTGACTGAGGGCTGGGGAATGGAGGACAGCCACAGGCATTGTGGAGTCACAGGGGATCTAGTAGGTTTGTGGGTGGGCTCTGTAAGTCTTTTCTGCTGAATGGGTGGGCATCCTCTTGGCAGCACAATCATGTGGGGGAAGGCTGGGTCTCTGAAGTGGATCCTCATGGTGATGTCCCCCTGTAGCAGGGCAACGACTCACTGGTGCAGCGCCTTCTGCTGGTCATCCTGGGAATTAGCTCTTGTCCAGCCCAGAGCAGCCTCTGCTGGCCAGAGTCTCACTTGCCTTAGGCCCAGTATCCCTCCGAGACCCTGGTGCCCCTTTTGTTCTGCCCCTAGCAGTTCCCCCCGCCCCACTTACTCTGGGTTTCCCCTCCCAGGGGAACCCTCAACCCTCTAAACACACATTGCCTCAGTGGCTACTGCCAGTCATCTAGCCCACGCTCACTGGGGCAAACTGCAGTCTGTAATGGCCACTCATCATTGGCAAGGAGGTTGGACCAGCTGCCTCTACCTAACCCCAGGCTGCACCTCCAAACCCCAGTACCTGCTTTGGTCTTTAGCAAGGCCCACAGCCTGGGTATTTGCCAGGCTGGAGCTCCCCAGCTCCTCTTGCCTTTCCCCAGCACTGCTCTACTCCCCATACCCTGAGCTCCCAGGCAGCCAGGTCCTTCTCTCTCAACAGCTAGAGAGAGACTGACCTAGCTCCTCCCTGAGCCCTTATAACAGGGCCAGGTGTGGCCTGTTTGGGGCATAGTCCCAGCTGTGGCCGCTTCCCCAATCATCCTACCTTTACTCTCAGGAGTGGGGTAACTGCCCTGCTACACCCCCTTAGAACTCTGTCCCCCTCTTGCAGTGAGAATCTGGCTCTTAATGTTTATATGCCTGTTGCTCACAGACAGCTCCTGCAATACTGGGAGTGAATGGCTGTCTAGTAAGGTCCAGAAATATTCATCCCTTCTCTTTTGGTTGAAGCTTAATTCATGCTGAGCCCATTAATCTGAGTATCAAATGTAAACTGCAGTTTACCTGTCTTGATCCAAAATTCAAGCAAAATCAGACAAAGTACATTAAAATGGAGAGGAGGAGGGAGTTCACACTTCATTGTATGCCTGAAATCTCCTGTAGGAGCCTGGATGAATGCAGTGTTCAAAATTACGTCAACATGCTGCTACAAAATGCAAGCTGTTCCAAGTGTGCAAACCAAGGGAGCCTCTGAAACCTAAAGCTATATGCACAGCAGGCTCACTGAGTTGTAATCCCTTACTCCCAGAATGTGCGCGAGGGAATGAAAGCAAATCTGTGGTGACTTCATCAGTGGGTCAGAGAAGCAGCAGAGCTGTGAGAGTATTTGAGGGCTTCAGAGTAAAACTTCCTTTCCCTGAGCATTTATCCTTAAATACCTGCTCTCACGAACGTTCCTGGAAAGCAAACACACAAGATGCGTGAACATGGCAAAAGTGAACTTGTTTTAACATTTGAACACTTTCACCCACTATTCACTCCACTCAGTGTATTTGCCAAGTGTAAATGGTTTCTACAGAACCCTTTACTTGGGGCTGTGACTCCTCTCCTGGTTTTCCTCTCAGCTATCAAGGATCACTTTTACAATACCGAATATATTAGTATTTGTAGAAGCACCCTTCCCTGTCCATAGTACAGATAGGATCTTGCAGGTATCCAGTTTGGAACTGTAGTACATCTTTATCTCCAAATAATGGCTGTGCAAAACTGCTAGTTTTCATTTTCCTCCTACTAACGTGTGAAGTTTTATTTTAGCAGGTGTTTGCAAATGTGATTGAGGGCTCAAGCCTGAAGTTGGAACTCAATTTAAGGTACCCAATCTTGCAATATGACACTGAAATACTGGCTTCAAATTAAGTGCTGAGATATGGAATTGGTTGCCTTAGCTTGAAACTTTCAAGATGTGAATCTTGAAAGAAACCTTATTTAAGCTTTAGAGAAAAGAAAGCTATAGGTGGTTGTTTGTTGTTGTTAACTGACCACATAGGACAAAGTTGTGACAAGCCCTAAACAGGTGAGTATTGGGAGCAAGAGAGGACAAGCAGCACTGTTCACCCATAGCCCTGAACAGGGCTGTTCAGTCTCCTTGTTGATCTGAGTGGAAGGAATGAATAAGGTTAATACTGACAGCCTCCCCAAAATAGGTGGAGAGGGGCCTGGCCTCCACCTCCCAGCACTAGCTAGTGGAATTGGGCCAGGGCCAAGGAAGTGCACTGAGCTCCCAGTTCAGGGGTTTAGCAGACGTCATTCTCTCCCATGCAGAGTTCTGGTAGGCACTGTGCCAATTGTACTGGGAAATGCATCTCTGCACCGCCCACTGTGAGGGGTGCCTTATGTGCCATAAACATGCTTTCAGGCTGTGAAGTTAACTGTAGCTAACTACATGGAAATCCCAATAGCTATATGCTAATGAATCTAGTTACTATACTAAAAAGACAATGCAGGTTTCACTGCAGTAAATATTGGGAAAACAATGAAAAAAATGGGAAGTGCATCAAACTGTCATTTTGACAGCACTGGTTTATGACTGTGGTTGGTATAATGGAAAACAAGATATAAACATTTTAAAACTCTGCTCTCTCGAAGCAGGTTAGGAGAAGGATTTTTTTTGTCAGAAACCCATTAGCATCGCAAGAAATGAAATACAATAATGACTGTAAGAACAGTGTAGAATGTGGAGCACCCAATAGCATATTTAAGAGCCAAGGTAATTAATTACTACAGTCCAGAGAGGGGACTCAGAGGCTCAGAAAATGGGTTTTAGGATACATAGCCTGTCATTTCTAGGTGGTGTTGCCTAACAGAGAATAACTGGACTGAGACTTGAAACCTGGGTTTTGGTCTCAGCTCTGCTGCTGGTCACCTCATTGTGCCTCAGTTTCCCTGTCTGTAAAATGGGAATAGTGATACTTACCTCCTCTGATATGGACAGATGAAAAATGCTACATATGAACTATGTGGTATTCATGTTTTATCACTGAGTCTAATCTAGCCTGGGTTGTCAGTGACCAATATTACCTGCTGAAAGTCTGGGGCCTGTATAAAATCAGTTGCTGGCCTCAATCCACTTCCAAGTGATAAAATGTTCACAGCATGAACAGATTCACATCTAGCACTAATGTGTCATCCTTTTGTTGGTAGGCTTACTAGGGAGACCACTGACTGAAGAGAGCTATAGAAAGAACCAACTCAGCCACAATCAGATTGGGACACTTTTAGGCAGGACTGTGTATACGTGCCGTCACTTCCTTTCCTGAACACAAACAAAGACTTTCACAAGTAACTAGTGATTTTGGTACCTCAGTTTTCAGATGCCCAGTTTGTGGTGCTTTAGATGGGCCTGATTTTTCTGAGGGTCGGTAATCAGCACTTTTTGAAAATCCGGTTCTCCTACTGTAAGTGATTTCAAATTAGGTATCCCAGAAATGAGATCCCAGAAGCACTACTCATTCTTTGAAAGGGAATTCAGGGCCAGATTCCCAAAGTATAAAAAGAAAAGCCAGGGTAGATGATCCTAACTGAAAAGTGTGTTTTTTGGAAACAGCTCTTACTTAATTCAATATACGGTAGCCCTGATTCTGAGCAGTACTGGCCAAAATCTGTGGCAAGGGAGGGGATGTGCCTTTAAACCATCTGTGCACTTGCTAAAGTGTGGGCCTGTCTGGCCCCAACAGTAAGTTGGTTAAATTATAAAGTTGGCTGTGAACAGCCCCCTAAGGACTGCTAAGCTGTGCCAGAATAGTCAGTGTGGAATGCTTAGGCCACACCACCTTTCTTGCTCAGGTACGCTCCTGGCATGTCCCTATGCTGGAGGCTGCCTGGGGGAAGGGGGAGGGGCAGTGTAGAGGCATTAGGCAAGCCCTCTACAATTCTACAGCATACAAGGAAGCAAAAGTTTTTGTTTTTGTTGTTTTTGTGTGTGAAGAGGCCACGGCATAACCCAGAATGGGGCCCAAATGTGTAATGTGTTCCTCCTGAACCCTGGTAACTGGCCTTGCTTTGTTTTTCTACATACATAAGTTGGGGAGGGGGGAAATCAGGGAGGTCTGTGATGGGAAGAAATATTGCAGGACTATGTGAGTTATGGGCAGGAGGTGACTTCCCCCTTTGCTCCTGTTTTCTTTGAAGGTGGAGAGCAAGCTGCCTGTGGTCACCTCACCAGACGTTCTCTGTTGAAGGCAAGTGCCACCAGGCTTTGCATCTCTTCTATCTAGTTACGTACTGCCGCAGTCTCCTATATATTTATATACTTCAATAGAGATGTCTAAAAATTGTTGATTATATAACACACACGCACCTGGGAAATCTAAATTAAATCCTTATTTGAGATGTGGAGTAGCAGGCATGGTAAGTGAAGCACATTATTTATAGAGATGTCTGAAGTGTAGCTGTGGCTTTTTTCATTGTTTGCAATATTCTTTCACCACCAGAAGTTGGTCCCATAAAAGATATTACCTCACCCACCTGGTGTCCCTTGTTTTATTGGGCATTGAAAGGATGATTTCGGTTGCAGAAAGATTGGCTGAAATAGGGATGAGCTAGCCTCTAGGATTTGGGCTCAGACTAGAGAGGGTTAAAAATTTGGCTGCTTATTTGAACTATTGAATCCTCTTGAGTCTGCAAACCTACATTCCTATATATATATATATATATATATATAATATATATATTATACTGGCACCACTCAGGAGGAGGGGAGCAGTGCTAGCCATGCATTGGGCACTAGGCCAATTCAGCAGCTGCTGGGCAAGATGGCTGAGCTGGATGATAACCTGCTAACAGCAACTTTGTTATTGCTCTGGAAAAAACAAATTATTGATCAGAATTTCTGCACTAGAGAAATTCTAGTTTTAATATTAGGATCGTTTGCAAATGCCAGTATTGCTGGCCCTATTCTTGTATAATTAAACCAGAATTTGCTGTATCTTTTCAAATCTGAGACTTCAAAGTTCTAATAAATTCACCTTGAATTTAATCCCAGCATGTGTTTAGGTAAACCTTGAAAGAAATTCTGTCCAAGTAAAATTTTATCACTTGGGTTTAGTTGGTTGTAACACAGAATATATACCTTTGCTGTTGTCTCTTGTCGGGAGGATACCATGAGCAATAAAGTGTTTCAGGGTCCTTCTTCATATGAAATTAATGACAGATGCAACCATTGAGAATTTTAACTCTGAAAGAGTGCAAGAAAATAAAGTAGAATTATCGGTGCTACCTTTAATCTCCCCACTAGTCATATCAATAAGATTGTATCAGAAATTACAGCAGTGCTGTTCATTCCATTACATTTATGGTTGTCAGCATTCCTGCTACAAACTCATATTTTCAGGGCTTGCTATAAAAATTCACATTGAGCTGGGACTTGTTCCTCACATACTGTATCTAATCATAGTAGAGATTTTTTTATTAAATCTGAAATTCCACCCAACCCTTATAAAGTTGTATAATAGAGGAAAAGGAATCTAGGTTCTATGGCTTCAGTTGCTTTTTGGCACACCTACTACAACTCAAAATCAGCTGTCAGGAATAGATCTACTTATTGTAGTCCCTATCTATGTATTTATGTTGAACTAATCACCATAGTATGTAAACATCAGCATGTTTGCTGCTCTGTGTAAAAGGTATTTTTGGAAAAGAGCCAATAAAGAAATTGATTGATTTTTATTTTTTCTGTGCAAATGGAGTAAACTTTTTAGCACCTTAGTATACGAAGTAAAAATAAGATCCAGTCTGGTACTTGTGTATGCCTAGATAGAAGGGCGCTGAGAGCTTGACCCAGCTCCCATTAAGGTCATTTGCAATCTTTGCATTATTTTTAATGAGATGGACTGGGTCCATTAGAAGTACACTAATTGTAGAAAATATATTTGTTTGTATTTTAAGTTTAGAAATAATGTCATGATGGGCACACTATAAATTGACTAAATCAAACTCCATAGCAGACCACAAGAGCTATGGACAAAAGCCATTTTCTGGTATGCAAAATGTGTATAATATTGGAGGAATTTTGAAAATTTTCATTCAAATTTCATAATGTTATTCACTATTTGGTGTTTTACAAAGATTCAGAGAGCTGGTCTGTGTGAACAGGTTATACCTGCAAATTTGGAAAAAGTTGGCGTATGAAGAGGTATCTCAGTCGAAGCCGGATGCTCTAAGACAGAGCACAGATTTACTGCTCTGAAACTGTTTTACCATCTATAAAATGGAGTTAACATTTACCTGCCTCTGAACTTTAACCAATGTTTGGAAAGTATAGAGCTGATCAAAACTTGGGATTCTGCAGAAAATTGATATTTCAATGCTTGTTTTTATTTGAAGTGAAATGTCAGAACGTTTTGTTTCATGAAAAAAATTTCAGCTTTGATCCAATTCAAGCAATTCAAGCAAGACCAAGAATTGAAATATCAATTTTCTGCAGAATCCCAAGTTTTGATCAGCTCTATACTTTCCAAACATTGGCTAAAGTTCAGAGGCAGAGCCAGAAAAAACATGTAAAAATGTAAACATGTAAAAATTTCCAACCAGTTGCAGTAGAGTACTGTGTAAGTGCAAAGTCTTACCCCCTCAGTTACTGATTGACTGTAAGTGTACACATATGAGCTCCAGGAGATGTAGATCGGCCGGGGAGCCCTGAACACAGAGAAGGGAACATGAGATGTAACAATGCAGTTTAATGCTGAACTGAAACAAAATATTTGTGTCCTAGAGGAAAATTTAAAAAAAGGTGAAATTTTAAATTTTCTTGCCGGGAAATTTTACTTTTCACAAACGATTTTTCAGTGGAAAATGCAGTTGAGTGGAAAATTCTCAGCCAGCTTTAGAGTAATGATGGTGTTACTGGGGTGCAATCTTATTTATACTTGTTACTGACGTTTTTGTAATACTACAGTAACCTAATAACACTAATAAAATATTATAAATTCACTGCAGGTGAATGGACTTCTAATCACATTCTATAGGCATGCTATACAATTCACATACAATCAAATTGTGTATTATATATTCCAGAAATATTGACAAAACTGTTAGATGAATGAAGTGGCTTTTTAAAGAAAAATCTATTTGCAAACATATGCCTGTGTCCTTAAGAGACCTAACCAACTCCATGATTAAACAAATACATTGGCTTGGGAAGTACACAAAGCATTTAAAAATACTGGAATTCCTCTCTAGATGTAGTTGTGGAGGCATTGTTAGTTAGAAAAGTATGCACCAAAATTAAATGCCCAGTGGTCTCTGAATGCGGCTTTTCTCACAAGATGGTGTACTATTTCTCCAAAGGTTGAACTTGCAGGACACGTTAATCACTAAAAAGGAGATCATATACCTTGGAAAATCAATTTAATTTTATTAAGGCAAAAATTGAAAGGGAGATTCTAGATTTCACTCCTATACCTGTGAAGTCAGTAATGACATCTCCAGTATCTTGTTAAGGTTCCACTCGCTTCACTGTATTTAATTAATGGCACATTACGGTCTCCAAGGAACAAGTTCCTCCTTCCTCCCCTGTTTGTTTATGGCATACAAGCAAAGAGGAGTTAGATTACAACCTTTCAGCAAGAGTATTTTTATGTTTTTAATGTAACACCACTTTATTTCTTAAAATTGACAAAGATAACACACATGAACCCCAACACAGAGACTAAGCTAGCTGCCTTCTAAAACAGAGACACAACTCACCCCATCTTGGACTCAGTTGTCTGTCTGCTGATTTGACTCTGATCGCACACTTTCCTATGCAGCCCCCTCACCTGCAAGCAGGTCCAGAAATCTCTCGCCCCCCCCCCATCCTAAAGTGATCGCTTCCAATTCCAGCACAGTTCTCCATGCACCACAATCTGTACTCCTGCTCTTCCCCCATCTGCCACTGGATTAAGATTTCTCTTTCATCTCCTGATCCTCTCCCCACAATCTGGACACTTCCACTTATTTGCTGGATAGTAGTCACAAAAAGAAGTGTATTTGTAGTCTGGTACTAGATGCTGCTCATTGCTGGTGACTTCCAGATCAGATACTTGTTTTTGGTAGGGCTGTACAATTGTCACTGTTTGTTGGATTTCTAGTACCCATTTCCAAGCAGACAGACAACTGCTTGCTGGTCACCAAGAGTAGAACCCAAGAGGGCATTACAGTAACTGCTATTTCTGAGATGTGTTGTCCACACGGTTTCCATGACATTCCCTTCTTTCCTGCTATGATGGAGTCATCCTCCTCTGCAGTTCTGTACTGGTGAAGGAAGTGGGTGTGGTTAGATATGCTTTGCCCTTGATGCTCTTGGATGGAGGAGGAAGGGTTGTGAAGACATCTAGGGTGAAGGTGTGACCTCAGTGGACACTACTAGTCAAGATTCCTATCTTGGGTGCATGTGCATTAAGAGTGGAACCCATATCAATAATGCTGATGGTTCTCTTGGTGGGTCTTCAGCGACTCAGCCCTCTAGCCGAGCCACATACACTGTCCCTCCCCCTTCTGGAGTATACAGTCCAAGTTTTTATCTCGGCCTTGGCACTGCCTTCTTCATCCACCCAGCTGGAGCCCATCTTGGTACCCTCAGCTGGTGTCCTTGTCAGCAGCCCTCCCTGAGCTCAGTCTGTAACCAGACCAGCAGGGCCCATCTCAGTACCCTCACCTGGTCTGGCCGGTCCTGGGCTAAGTCCCCTGGGCTCAGCCTACCCGTACTGACCTTTTCGTTTTCCTGCTGCTACTCTATCTAGCCAGACAGTCACCTGCTCTTTGGTAGCTTTCCCTGGACTCAGTTCTGCCTGGTGAGAAGTTGCCTTGACAAGTTTTCAAAGCCAAAGGGGTGCCAATAACTGTCTGTACCTGTTAGAGAGGGCACATTTTGTAATTTTCAACATAGCATACATCTTAAATTCTGACAGGGTTACCCAGACCCTGAATATACAAATACCATCTTGTGCCTATGGACTTGGGTTTTGCAAGCTCCATCTATCTTAGTTTCTGCTAGGCTTGCACTCTCTGGTATGTATACGAGGAAGGGTTCTTTCAAAGCTTTGAGTCCAATTACAATAGTTTTTTTAGACTTGAATGTGTACATTATATTTAGATTTTATTATGTTCATGTTATATAATTTATTAGCTACTTTCTTATTCTGGTTACATAACATCTTTTCAATCACGCTTGTAGTTATAACAACAAACAATTCAGTACATTTATTTGTAAGAACTGATTTCACAATGCATCTGCTTTCCTGCTATGCCTTCTTACCTAGCTGTGAAATTATAACACTCCACATTTCCCTTCTGGTTTTACAACTTGGTATAAGGCACTTTAGAAAAGCTCACTATGAATGCATGTGCAATTCTGACATCTAGCATAATTAGCATAGCATAGGATATAACTTGCTTACCCTTCCTTACTAATACACCTTATCCAGATAAACTGGTAGTTAGCAATAAAGCTATTCACATATCTGGTTAATAGCTCTGTGTGTGCGCTCAGTTTTTTCAGATTCCAATACAGTTAGGAAGGTCTCAGGAGACAGAAGTGGGGAGTTCCCCTCCGCTCTGGGAAGGGCCTGTGGAAAAAAGACTGAAGAAGACTGGAGGGATAGATAAGATCTTCAGTGTAACTGTTAGGTGTAATACATTATTTCATTAGGGCAGAGAGAACAATTCATGGAGTAAGGCTATGTCTACATTACAAAACTTACAGGGGCACAGCTGGCCACTGCATTAAACTAAACGCTGTTGAATATAAAAGCCTTTTAATCTATTGTACCGTTTCACCAGTAGGAACCACAGGAGCATTTTAGATCTGTTTCAGAGTAGCAGCCATGTTAGTCTGTATTCGCAAAAAGAAAAGAAGTACTTGTGACACCTTAGAGACTAACAGATTTATTTGAGCATAAGCTTTCGTGAGCTACAGCATCCGATGAAGTGAGCTGTAGCTCACGAAAGCTTATGCTCAAATAAATTTGTTAGTCTCTAAGGTGACACAAGTACTCCTTTTCTTTTTTAGAACTGTGACATTCATATTTAGTCTGTTGAATTACTCTTCAATGACTACATTCATTTTTTGGGGGTTGGAAACCCTCCAAGAGTTATTTCAGTGACTCTGGGGGAAAAGATGTCATAGTGGAAGGGCCCTCTTGAAAGCTTTTATCCCCATCCCCATTACATAAAATTGCATTTGAAAAATCTACATATTATACATCTGCAATATCGGTGTATCCATGATTGCACATCTGACCCTTTGGAACCAAAAAATGTGCCAGCAAAGCTGAATCAGTGTCAACGTTCTACATGATACGAAAACAGATACAGTTTTCAGGATGGCCTATGTATTGTCTAGGCTGACTGTAGTCCTTTAATTATATTGAATCTACTTCTTGGACCCCTTTTATGCACCTGGACAATATTATCTGACTAATATCTCATCACAGCTAACTGATGATATGTTACTAAGAAAATCTAGGAAAGATCAGGTCCAGGAGCAGATTAACTTTAATTATAAGATTAAAGGTGTACCAATGCCAAGGTACTGTTGGCATCAAAATTGAAAATTACCTTCTAAAAAAAAATTGCTTCCTCTAATATCAAGCCTCAAATGTGGTTCAACGGTCAGTTTTGCCCTGCTATTTTATATTTACCTCCAAATCTAATCCTCTCCTAGCTTTAACCTTCATCTCCTTCTCTTCTTTTTGTCCATACTCTTATTATTTCTTGCTTATTTATTACACCACTAACCCCATGAACAACCATCCCACAGCTGTAAAATTCTCTTCCACAATATTGTGGCATGAAAATGTAGTTTTGTGGGTATTCTTGTATTTCACTCATTCATTATACTCCTTTCATTTGTGCTATTTATTCAGTGCATGATTCTTAATTTCAAATGTATTTGATGTGATGAGAAGTATTCAAATCTCTTTTTAAAGATGAAACCTATTAACAAGCCATTACCTTCAGTGAAGAGCTTGAATAAATAGCAGGTAAAAATATTCCTCAGTTTATATATCAATTCTATATCAGCATAACAAATTAGACCTACTACTACCGTACATGTGTATTTTGGTAGATTATAATTGTTCACTACTGTGATTATACTACTTCATTTTAGAGATGGGCTTAGATCTAAATTTGAACATGCACAAATTTGAATCTGGATCTCAAATTTGCAGTTTTGGCCCATCCCTATAGCATAGGTTGAGGGTATATTGCAGCAAATGTACTTCACATAACTGAATAATCCTTCAAAGTTAGAGAAATAGTTTGGGGAAGAGAGCACTTTTTTTCCAAATGTGTCTGTGCACTAGCTGCAAAATGTTTGAGACAGGTGGATTTATTGTAGAAATTGATACTGTGGACAACTCGCTGCAAACATAAGGGCTCAATTTATTTTCATTACGTTCTGAGGTGCTAATACTGTAGTAATTTAACATCCCATACTGCAGCTATTTTCCATCTGTCATATTAATTAAGGGGTTGTAGGTCAAAAAGTGGTAGTGGTTTGCTGCCTTAGTGCAAATATTAATAGACTTTTATATCATTGTGGAGTATGAAATGAAATCTTCACAGAAAAATCTAGAAATCATGAACTAGAGCAGTGAATTAGCTGCTCACTATATAGCCATTACCGTAAGGTGTAGAGAAATTTAAAATATGCCTTAACTGCTTTTTTCTCTTCCCTTTTCACTACCTGGTAACAATATTTCAGTCCTCAGATTCCTCTTGGAAAGACAATGAGTCAATAGACCCATCCCAGCAGTCTTGGTTGGGGAACATTTAATTAAGCTAATACTAAAATACACAATTCCCAGGAAAGGAAAGCTCTGACGCTTGATAAGGAACTGTCCAACAGCTCATAGACGTTAAGGCCAGAAGGGACCATCATAATCATCTAGTCTTGCCTCCTGCACATTGCAGACCACAGAACCTCACACACTCACTCCTGTAATAGACCCATAACCTCTGACTGAGTTACTGAAGTCCTCAAATCATGATCTGGAGACTTCAAGTTACAGAGAATCCACCATTTACACTAATTTAAACCTGCAAGTGCCCCATGCTGCAGAGGAAGGAAAAAAAACCCTCTCTGCCCATCTGGCCTGGGAGAAAATTCCTTCCTGACCACAAATACGGTGATCAGTTAGACTCTGAGCATGTGGGCAAGATCCAGCTGCCAGATACCTGGGAAGGACTTCTCTGCAGTAACTCAGAGCCCACGCCATCTAGTGTCTCATCACCGTCCATTGGAAATATGCTGTGAGCCGTCACAGGCTGACTACATGCCATTGTAGGCAGTCTCATCATACCATCCCCTCTACAAACTTATCAAGCTCAGTCTTGGAGCCAGTTGGGGTTTTTTTGCCCCCACTGCTCCCCTTGGAAGGCTGTTCCAGAACTTCACTCCTCTGATGGTTAGAAACCTTTGTCTAATTTCAAGCCTAAACTTAGTGTTGGCTAGTCTATATCCATTTGTTCTTGTGTCAACATTTGTGCTTAACGTAAGTAACTTCTCCTTCTCCCTGGTATTTATCTCTCAGATGTATTTGTAGAGAACAATCATATTTGCCCCCAGACTTCTTTTGGTTAAACTAAACATGCCAAGTTCTTTGGGTTTCCTCTCATAAGGTAAGTTTTCCATTCCTCTGATCATCCAGTTTGAATTAATCTATCTTGAACATGGAAGATCAGAACTGCACACAGTATTCCAGATGAGGTCTCACCAGTGCCTTCTATAATGGTACTAACACTTCCCTGACTCTACTAGAAATACCTTGTCTGATGCATCCTATGACTGAATTAGCCTTTTCCATGGCTGCATCACATTGGTGGCTCATGGTCATCCTGTGATCGACCAATACAACCAGGTCGGTCTTGTCCTCTATCGCTTCCAACTGATACGTCCCCAGTTTATGGCAAAAATTCTTGTTAGTCCCTAAATCCATGACCTTGCACTTTGCACTATTAAATTTCACCCTGTGATGTTATCTGATTAAAATATGACTGTGCAAACCATTGTTGTTACCACTTTTATATAATTACAGCGGATCTTATACAAAGTATGACACATGGCCAGAAAGGGTTAAGCAGCTTGCAGGCTAAATAACCCAAAGTCAACCTTTAGAGACATATTAGAAGAGTATGTAAATGGTAATTAGGGCCATTCCATGGTAGATAGGCTAGAACTTTGAAATACAATTAGTATCACCTCTAATTTCTAACAATACAGGTTTGCATGTGTGTACTTTTATCTTGTTAAGATGTTAGCCATGTAAACGGACTGTTTCTGTCTGTCACTATAGCTATTAATTCAGAGATCAAAAGAAAATATTAACATTTAGATAAATATTGGGTGCAATAATGTCATTGCCAATATGTCTCTTTAAAGTTTGTGATAAACTGCTTTATGGATAAATTGCCTTATGTTAATTTGGTAGCTAATTACCAGTGATTCGTAGGAAACAGACCTATTTCAAAGTTGCCCTGATTGTCTATAGTTCGCCGAAGGACTCTGAGCTATCAAAGAAGACCTGGAACTGTATATAAACCCCTTTGGTAATGATCCTTTTTATCTCAGACCCGCTTCATGCAGGGGAAGCTTGAGTCAAAAGGTTGAGATCTCCAGAATCCCAATCTGGAATCACCCTGAACACAAACATTGGACTATAACCTATGAACTAATTCTGAAAGAACTCTTTGCAATTACAAAGCTCACCATCTCTGCTATGAATCTGAATCTCAAGAATTGTACTCATGTCTGTATGTAAACTGATCTTTTAACCAATACCCTCTTTTTACTTTTTTAAAAATAAATTTTAGTTTAGTTAATAAGAATTGGCTGTAAGCGTATATTTGAGTAAGATCTGAAATATTCATTACCCTGGTGATAATGTGTCCGATCCTTTGGGATTGATAGAACTTTCTTATATGGCGAATAAGATTTTCAGTAATCCTCATCGTATTTGACTTGGGTGTCTGGGTGGAGGCCTGAGGCTGGGTTACTTTAAGGCAGCGTTGGGCAACCTGCTGCCCGCGGGCCACATGGAGCCCATCAGGGTGATCTGCTGGTGGGCCGCGAGACAGTTTGTTTACGTTGACCATCCACAGGTGCGGCTACCCACAGCATTTTCTTTGTCTAACATCAGTTACCTCCTCAAAAGAGGAGATCAGGTTGGTCTGGCATGATCTACCTTTTGTAAAACCACGTTGTATTTTATCCCAATTACCTCTGTCCTTAACTACATTCTTTTTCAAAATTTGTTCCAAGACCTTGCATACAACTGTGGTCAGACTAACAGGGCTGTAGTTTCCTGGATCACTTTTTTCCTTTCCTAAAAATGGGTGCTCTATTAGCAATTCTCCAGTCATAGGGTACGATCCTGAAGTTTACATATTCACTAAAAGTCCTTGCAATTGGGCTTGCTGGTAGTTTCTCAAAACAAAGACTCCCATGATTTACTCATGGATGAGACTTCCATTTCTTAGGCCATGTCCACACTAGCACTTGTGTCAGCAAAACTTTTGTTGTTCAGGGATGTGAAAAAAATACCTCCCTGACTGACATAAATTTTGCCAGCATAAGTGCTTGCGTACACAGCACTATGTCAGTGGGAATCGCTCTCCCATTGACACAGCTACTGCTGCTCTTTGAGCTTGTTTTATAATGTTGACGGGAGAGCTCTGTCCTGTTGGCATAACGTGGCTATGTGAGCAATCTTACAGAGGCATGGCTGTATCGGTACAGCTGTGCCGCTGTAAGCTTGTAAGTGTAGACATGGTCCCAGTCTAGCTAAGGAGAATGCCTACCAGGTGACAGACAAGAGTAAGTGATCCTTATAGAAATAACTTGCTTGTGACCCAAGAAATTTTGAGGTCAAACCCCCTGATACCTCAAGAAGCTTATATATCTCTATATAGTAGCAAAATCTTTCACCTTAACTTATAACTTGTTTGCTTTGTGAATCAGACACCTTTCTCTGTGTGAATAATCTGTCTTGTTCCTCTAATGTAATGCCTCATATCCTGTGATAAACCTGGAAAAATGTGAAGTACAGAGTTTTAGGTACAATCAAAGTTCATGGGTTGTCCACTAGATTTAGAAGACTATGAAGGATTTTGTTTGTTTTCGCTGTACGTTATTGTTGGACCCTAGAAGTGATAATTCTATAGTACAAAAAGGAAGTTTAAAAGGTATAATCACCTAACCAGGGCATAACTTTGGCATATTAAGATATATTGTTTAAGGGGAATTCTATTTAATAGAACTAATAATGAAGTACAGGTCATGAAATGAATCAAATCCTCAGACTAAAGGAAGCATTGAAAAAAATTGCTATATACTGGCACCAGCTACTGGATCTCAACAGAAGTAGCAGAGAAACTGAGATAGCTGAAAGCCATTTGGCCAGTGGCCAACAGGAATTCTCTCCACCTCTTGCAGGCTGTTGGTACCCTCTAGAGTAATGTTTCTTGACCCTGGCATGCATGCAAATGCAGATGTAGATTATTGATATGGTAAAAAATATGATTTGAAATGGTATGAGTGGGATATTCCCATTGGAAATCAGGAGCATTATATGGAAAAATTCCACCCAGATTGAGAGAGATTTGCAATCCTGGTGGAAAATGGTAAATATTAACTATGATAAAGGATTTGAAGAAATCACTGTATTTGTTTTACTAATGTTACAAGCAGAAATAAGGTGGGTTTCACCAGTGTAGCCTTGGGCCTTGATATTAGTTACACGGTGATGGAGAGAGTCGGATTACAGCATATGGGTAATAAAAAAGGCTCAGGAGTGGAAGACAATAGAATTGGGAGCATACTTAGAAGAATTTGGGATTGGATATGAATGTACCACAAATATCTTGCAGACACAGGATATGTGTTTAGAAATAATAGAGGGAAAATGTTATGTTGTTAATTCATTTGTAAATTGTGTATGTGGGTGATGATTGTGTATGTTTTAGAAGTTGGTGCCCGGTGCTTGTAATTAATTATGAGTGTTATGTACCTCATAACGCCCGTGAAGATAGATGTTTTTGCCATTTTGTAGTTATTAAAGGATGTGATTTTAAATTTTAAGTGCCTGAGTTGAAATATACCCATTTAGAAGTGAAATATACATTGTATTTAAATGTAATACCTGTACTCATTGTAATAAAATTAATTGTTTTGCAAATACTATTTTAGCATTCTCTTTTGAGGAATTATTTATATGTTGCAAAACGTGAGGCATGCACGATTATGGTTGCTGTCCATCATTCTACCAATGAGATTAAATAAGTAATTAACAAAGTTAGCAAAGTTCTGGAATACAAATTGCCATGGGGGACCATCCCAACAATATTTCCCACAATGGGGATCTTTAATCTGGTTTTACATTCAATTGTGGTGATTTTGGTGTTTCAGATAGTGGTGGCTCTCTCATTTCTGGTGCTGACATGCTGGATTTGAAGGAAGATTGATTGGTTACAAAGCCTGCATTTTTGCAAACCATGGATACTCCCCGAGGGAATCTACATGAGGTCTGGTCTATAATGAGGCAGAATCGGGGTGAAAACTGAGAGTGCCTGCGAGAAGATTATTGCTCGGTCTCGGTCAAGAGCCTTTAGCCTGTGCTGGGCTTCATTAGTAACCCACTGAAATTGGGGGGTGTGCGTGTGCGTGCAGATCTTAATATTAAAGCTATATAATCTGCAAGAAGAGGAATTTTGCCTTGGAATTTGATAGTCCTGCGTGTAACCCAGAACATGACAGTACTGCAGTCTGTCATTTTGTATGTGCAGCCACTGCTAGCTGAAAACCAAACATCAGACATCTTAGGCCTTTGTGAGACAGTCAGGTAGCTGCATATTCGCAGTTTGTTAATCAGAATGGGAGGGTGGGATAAAAAGTTATGGAGGAAAGTGAGTGAATAGTGACCTTGGTTTTAGGTGCTCCTGACATATTGTTTGTTATGGCTAGAAATACTAGAAATGTTTTGAGATAATGAGTAGTTTGTTGAAATTAGGCGAATTTAGTGACCCAGTAGAGGTTATTATGATGACCCACTAGGAGTCACTATAGATTATGGGTCTTGTTAGATTTAGCTCTAAAAGTAAATACCTTGAGCAGTCTGCGGGAGCTTTTCTTCAGGACAGGAGCTGACATCTAACTTCTCCTCAGCTGGACGGAAAGAGGGCCTCTGGAAGTCTAGATGGTGATTACTCAAACCATCTCAGACTGTGGGTAACTTATATCTGGGAAGTCCTAAAACTATTTCTTATGTCTGTGTGTGCTTAGTATCTAATAAACCATAAAAAGAAAAGGAGTACTTGTGGCACCTTAGAGACTAACCAATTTATTTGAGCATAAGCTTTCGTGAGCTACAGCTCGCTTCATTGGATGCATACTGTGGAAAATACAGAAATGCTTTTATATACACAAACCTGGATTTGTGCTGGAAATGGCCCACCTTGATTATCACACACATCGTAAGGAGAGTGATCACTTTAGATAAGCTATTACCAACAGGAGAGTGGGTTTGTTGGGGGGGAGAAGGCCCACCTTGATTATCATACACATTGTAAGGAGAGTGATCACTTTACATAAGCTATTACCAGCAGGAGGGTGGGGTGGGGGGGAGAGAAAACCTTTTGTAGTGATAAACACCCATTTTTTTCATGATTTGTGTGTATAAAAACAAACATCTTCTGTATTTTCCACAGTATGCATCTGATGAAGTGAGCTGTAGCTCACGAAAGCTCATGCTCAGATAAATTGGTTAGTCTCTAAGGTGCCACAAGTACTCCTTTTCTTTTTATGAAAAAATGGGTGTTTATCACTACAAAAGGTTTTCTCTCCCCCCACCCTACTCTCCTGCTGGTAATAGCTTATCTAAAGTGATCACTCTCCTTACAAAGCTCACGAAAGCTTATGCTCAAATAAATTGGTTAGTCTCTAAGGTGCCACAAGTACTCCTTTTCTTTTTGCGAATACAGACTAACACGGCTGTTACTCTGAAACCTAATAAATCATAGTTTTAGATAAGAACATGCTTACTTGTATTAATCATTTATCAGACAGAATTGCTGTGTTCCCATTGATTTATTCCTGACACCACCTGGCGTGAAACAGTTAAGTTACCACTCTTTTTTGGGTTCTGAAAACCCCAGGTAGCACATGTAAGTGTCAGACCTCTTTCCCTTATCTGTACTTCTACACCCCATGAATGTTAGGGTTCCCTGTTTTTTATAGGGTGTTCATAGTTCCTCTTATTCTCATTAGCATCTATGCACAACATGTACCCTGCATTCAGGTCAGCCACTTAAAGATGTTACAATAAGGTATCTCATAGTCTTGGTCAATACATTGCAGTCAATTGCAATCCACTTTTCTGTAAATCACCTATTGGCACTTCTTTACAGTAATCTTATGATCTTACTGGTATAGGGTTATTTCTCCATCACCTACTCATGTCAAGCATTAAGCCTAAAGCCTAATATGGCTAAGCTAAAATTTTACAAGGTTCAGCCTGTAGGTCTTGCATTTCAGCCATGCTTTATGTATACTTAAACCATAAATCACTCCTAAATACTTATCAATCTTATACTTCTATAATCCTACAGTTTAAATCTATTAGCATACATTGATTATATATGAAATAGCATGTGAATTGACCATAAAATTACATAGCACAATGATAAATGGATGATAAAATGAACTAATTGGCTATAGGACATAAGGCCTGAAGCATGAAGTTTAAAGCTAATCTCATCAGTAATCAGGATGACACCTAAAGTGGAAGGCAGGTAATCCCACATCAGTCTGCTTTTCCTTTCAAGCATCTGGTACTGGCTACTGCCAGAGACAGGATACTGGACTAAGTGGATGTTGGGTTGATCCAGTCTGCGGAATTCCTACATATCTATTATATGTGGGGTTCTTATGAAGAACCAGTTCCAGGCTAAAGCTGCCCTCTCTCAGCAGTGAATGCACTCTGGTATACTGGCTGGCACTGGCCAAGGGGGTGCAATTTGGATGGCTGTTCTGACTTATGCTAAATGAGTTGGTCCTCTCTGCTGAGTTCCAAGTGTTCACAAAAGCAGCATTGCAGTTGACCCCTTTGTTGTCAGATTCAGCATTTAAATGAATGAGTACTGTCTTCTGCATCAAAGACAGACCTACTGGATTAGGGTTTCCGTTTTGCTGTATGTGCTGCACCTGTTCTGTCTATAGAATTTTACTCTAGTAACGCACTGTTTCAAACTACTGTAGAATGACTTATACCATAGGTACAAGCCTCATGGTACAAACATCATTTTAATACAACAGGAAGCATATTCAGATCCAGTCCTTAGTGCATTAAATTTGCCAAATCGTTTGACAATCTGTTCCCCTGCCCCCCGGTTAGATTCACAAGGGGGTTTAGGAGGTGACAATCCTGGGAATTGAAGTTGGGTCTCCCATATTCCAGGTGAGTGCCCTAATCATCAGACTACAGAGTCATTCTGGCTCTCTTTGGTCCAATGACTATTCAAGTACTTTATATAAAGTGGAACAGCTGCAACAAGAAAGGTGGAGAGAGATCTACCCCAGAGTATCCTATATCCCCATAGTATAGACACTTACGTGGGAAGGGGGCAGCCTGGACTGAAGCTCCTGCTGTAAAGGAGGAATTTGAACCTGGATCTCCCACATTCTGGATGAGGAGCCTAACCACTTGACCGTTTAGTATGGGGGAATAGGTAAGGGAAGGCAACACTACAACCACTTCCTCTTCCTCTGGTTTTGTGAATCTAGTCCTTCATTTCCTTTGCTTTTATTTAAAAAAGATTAAAATTGCCCCAAAACAAATTACTTCAGGTTGTATGAAACATTTCATTTGACCTGAATTCATTTTCTGAAATTAGAACTACCAGGGAACTTAAAAATATTATTCACTTAGCTCTAGTGGTGGAAGTATGAGTCACTGGAGGGTTGAGTTTGAGCTCCCAGGGGAACCCTCTTCACAGGGATTTTCACCCTACCTCAGCAGGCTTCTCTGGTGTTTGTTAGGATAACTTTGTGAGGGGGCTGGAGAAAAGATTCAGACACTGCTAGTTATGCGAGCATACTCCACTCACGGTTATGGCAAGTGTAGAATTTTAAATCCAAATGGAGTTGAAATGATTTGGAACTTCACACTTTTCACAGTTCTAGTACAGGGGTAGAGATAATTTTTTATCTTGCTGCTGAAGTAGAGAGAGACTCTTTATCAGTATATTGCACAGAAGCACACAATGACTTGCTACAAGTATTCAGAATTTAAAAGGAATATTTCAGCAATCCTCATTAAGGACTGCAGTCCCACCAAGTCTCAAGGGGCTGAGTGCTTGACTTGGTTTAAGTTCCTGTCACACAGGGGATTTGTTCACTGGTTAGACACTAATAATGTGCTGGAGTATGAAAATTACTTTTAAAGCAGTAATAAGAAAACCCTTCTAGCCTTCCAGATGCTTTTGCATTTGAAAGAGCCTCATTCTGAAAAAAGCAATATAAAAATGTGTTTTAGGCTTTTTATAACCTTTTCAAATGGTATACAATGAATATATAAAAATGAAAATAAGGATTTAAAATTCCATGTCTGCCTTGCAATTCTCATTCATTTCTCTCTATTGTTCTCATTTCAAGGCTGTTGTATGTGAATAGTGTGTCCCCCAATGTTTTGGGACTTCAAGTAAATTTATTGTGGACCTGAGGTTTCTGCTCTGGTTACTGGAATACGTATATGTGTGCAAGCATGTGAATTGTGGTTGTCTTAGTGGCAGTGGCTGGAGAAGACTGAAACAGGATGGAGAATTCTCACTGCATCAGTGTGGTGTTTAGATGTTCCTTGTAATTATTAGAATCGGGAGCCCTGGCTGTTGGGAGTCTGAAAGGACAGGACACAGGAAGGAGCGGGGAGGAGTTGAGAGGCTGGGAGAGAGCTGGGAGAGGGTGCAGCAGCAGCTTGGTAAAGAGGTTTCCACTTTGAAAATAAAGTCCTGTTGAAGCTTGTTAGTACCTTGTCTGGTTGATACAACAATCAGCCAAGCAGGAGGTGGAACTGTTGAAGCACTTCTCAATCAAGCAAGAAAGGGGAGGAGAATTTTGGCAAGAGTGGGGAGCCTTGCTTTACTTTTCTGACCCCACACTCTGCTTTATTTTAACCCCTGCTTAACTGGAGATATCCATGCTGCTTAGTGGTTATAGTTGTGGGTTTTGCACCTAAACGTCCTTAAATCTACTCAAATGAAATTATATTTGTGGGAATATATATTTACATGCACATGACAGTCCATACATTGCAAGACTGCCTGATCAAAGCTATTGAAGATAACACTCATGTTCTTCATAACCCTGCTTACATCCTTTTTGGTTTAGTTGAGTATGTTTTGCCAGCCAACCAATCATCTTTTAATTGTTTTCTTAAATGGGTAGCTATATATTCTCATTACTATTTTATTGGGAATTGACATAAGGGTCATTTTCTAAATGAATAAGTTTGGATGATACCTGCAACTAACTTGACTGACTTGGGCCTAGTTGTCACAGGTGTAGTGTTGTCCTATTGACCTTGTTAAGCAAACTTGCTTGCAGATGCATAGGACAAAGGAAACGTTTTGACCACAGATGGGCTTAAATTGTCGGACATAGAATGTGCTACCAAGAGACAATTTGAGAAAAACAAGAAAAAACCCTATAAAGAGTTAGGGGTAAGAGTTACCAGGTCAAATATGCCTGATCAGTTTGTCATCAGTGGTAACAAAACATTCAAGTGCTATCCCTGTGGGTGCTTCACTTCAGATGTCGGTGCATCCCAGTGCTGCTGATTGGAGATTTTTCGATAGCAGTGCCTGGTCAGGATGCGCGGGCGCAGTGGCTGTCTCACGGTACTGTTGGCGCTTCATCTAGTGCTCGCAGGGCCTGACCCCCTCAGTTCCTTCTCAACCGTCCTCGGCTGCAGATGGAGCCCCAACAGCAGTGTCAGAAAATAACCTAGAATAGATTTAAAATAGTTGTTAAGTTGTAGTTCTAATAGAAGAAAAAAAAAACCTTGGAAATTCCCCTCCATTTCTCTATTTAGCTGAACAAAAGTGAATAACAATAATGTCAAGCTTGCCTGGATTTAAAAGATGCACTTTGTGCAAGGACATTATGCCTGTCTCTGACACTCGGAGTGCTTCCGTTGCTTAAGGGAGGTGCACGCTCCTCAAAAATGCACCCATTGCAGCAACCTCATAGCCAGAGCGAGGAGGAAATGGGATCTCAGACTTAGTGATCCTTATGGAAAAATCCCTAACGGGGATTTTCCAGAGTCTGGAAAAACCCCAATGGAGGACTCTCCATGCGCCTCCTTCCTGGACAGAGCGGGTACCCTTTCCTCCAGAAAATCGAGAAAGAGGGAAACCTCTCTCGCACACGGAGAACCATTCAAGAGAAAACTTGGAGATCGCTACTTGGAGAAAACTTGGAGATCTGTGGAGATCGCTACCCTTGGTGCCGACAGCCAGCAGACTGAGCATATTAAATGCTCCGGGCACCTCCAGCACCGTCTGCACTAGGACCGCAGCCGCTAGGTACATTCGATTTTGGAGTACATGTTGCATTTGAAACACGCAGGGTTATCTATTAGTTCACTTTGGGTACACCGCGCAGCCATAGCTGCTTTCATCCACAAGATAGATGGTTTCTCAGCCTTCATGCACCTGATTACGAAAAGCTTCCTTGGAGGCATTCAGAACCCTGTATCCTGAAGTCTGCAAGCCTACACCAGCATGGGGCCTACACCTAGTCCTCAGAGGCCTTACCAGAGCCCCTTTTGAACCACTTGCTACCTGCTCTCTACTACGTTTATCAACAAAGGTAGTGTTCCTAGTCACGATCACCTCAGCACATAGAGTGGGTGAAATTGGGGCACTCATGGCCCATCATCCTTGTACCATATTTTAAAACAAAGTGACTATGCAACCACACCCTAAGTTCATACTGAAGATACTTTCACCATTCCATCTCAATCAACCTATCCATCTA
This sequence comes from Eretmochelys imbricata, assembly GCF_965152235.1. Taxonomy (NCBI): domain Eukaryota; kingdom Metazoa; phylum Chordata; order Testudines; family Cheloniidae; genus Eretmochelys; species Eretmochelys imbricata. The sequence goes on from NC_135578.1 coordinate 79,177,293, forward strand.
CCTGCATTTTACACTAAGCCACATGCATCTACACAGGAATCTGTTCTCCACACTCTAGAGTATCAGTTAGAACTTTTTTTCTCGCTACTCTCCATATGAATACACAGCTGGCAAAAATAGCTGGCTCCATTGCCCACTTTGTAAATCCTTCATTTGCTAATTGTCATGACATGGAAATCATGATACACCCACCCTCTTAAAGCAATTTCTAAAGTTACAGTGAGGTTAGGTGCTTATATCTTTCAATGCTCAGTGACCCAGGAGGTCCCTTTCAGTCTTCTATCCTATGCAGTGTTCTTTCTGTCTTGTGCCATATAATTAACGGCAAATCTATAGTGCACCAATCATTTAGAAATCAAACAACCCCCAATTAATTCTCTTAAATATAGTGGATATAGTCCGTACATTCTTTGATGATTATTTTTTATATACAAGTAATTCACATCTTTTAGGACTTACAACAAAAGAGATGATATTTTGAAGGCACAAGACTGATTATTCATATAAAGAAAGACAGAATCTTTGATTCATAAAGCAAACTCATGTGCTGCTTTGTATCTTGGGGGAAAGCTACTGGGTTTGAATTTCATAGAGTACCATGAAGTTTGACCTCTAGGACTTCTACTTTTTAGTAAAGAACAAAGAAATAGAAGTTATTCTTTAAACAGTTTATTTCACTGTCAGCCCCAGTGAGTTCCACATACACAGACAGAGAAGGAGGAAAATCTATCCACATGCAAATCATGAGAGGTTTTTGTCATGTGGACTTCAACCTGAGTTTATCAGGTGTCTCTCACTTTGAGATGTCTGCCTCCCATTGTTTAAGTTCCTTGAGAAGTAACTCATGTTTGGAACACCTGATTACAGGAATCCTGATCACTATGGAGAGGGGAATAAGGTGATTGCCTCCTGATTATGTAAGCAGAGAGAGCACTATAACTGTTAACCATCTATTTCCAGGGCGTACTTGACAACTATATTTATTGCAACAAGCTTAAACTTAACTATGTGCTTAAGTGATTTGCTGAACCAGGGTCTTAATTACCACCACAATTCCCTTTCTTCCCTTTCTAAAATATTGGGTTAGGAAAATTGAAAGCCCAATTTATTGTATCCAAAAGGGTCTGCAAACTTCAGTGATATTAAATACACACTTTATAGGCCTATGGCAAGTTGAATTTTCTAAAACCTACCCACATTTGCTTTGCAGCTTCATAAAGGTTTTTAGAACTGTGCAGGGTGAAAACAGTTACTTATGTGGATCTCCATCTCTGTTTGGCTTTCCAGCAGAATTGCAGGAAATGTATTAAAAGCCTCCATGCCTTGGCTAACTTTTAAAATGAATAGCTTTTTCAGAGTGGTGAATTCAGATCTATGATCTTCTGTGGTCTCCACATTGTGAAAGCTCTTGAATCCTTCCTAATGAAAGAACCCAATAATCACAACAGGTAATTGCTTATTGGCTCTGAAGGGAGAGGAAATGGGAATAATAATGTAGCATAAAATATTTAGACTACTACTAATATATTGATGTTCTGCTTAGGTATAGTGGTTCCTGGAAGAAAATACACAAATCTTAAAATAGAAACCTGAGTATGATTTGTTTTGCTAACTTTTTGTTACTTAGAAAGTTATAAATTGCATGGTTAACTAATTGAATTATGGAATGTTTGTTGTACCAGTTATTCTTTGCAGCAGCTGTAAATTACCTGCCTTCAATTATGCCGCTGGCAAAATATGTTTTTACCCTATTCTCCATTTGCTTAATTTGTTGGCCTTTATTCTTCTGATATTTCTGTGGATTCCTTTAATTTGCTTATGTAAAGAGAAAGTGCTGAGAAAATGAACATGAAATTTTAATGCAAGTGACAGCGTTCTCTAAGGTTAATATGAGTTAGCATATCTGATTAAGAGAATAGATGTAAAAACCAATTCTGTGTCCAAGAACAAATGCTTGCAAATTATTATTTCTCAGATGATATCTAGCACTTTTATATAGTCCTTTTCCTCAATATATTGCAAAATTCTTTGAGGAGGACAGTGTCATTATCCCCATTTTACAGATAGAAAAGCCGAGGTATAGAGGTTCAGTGACTTGCCAATGGTTAGTGGCAGTGCGGCGAATAGAGCTCAGATCTAGTCTCCAGGCCACACTGCTTCATTATGACTTTTTTTGTACTGAAAAGATACAAAATTCAGTTAATAAGGAATGAAGATACTCAGTGATCCTCTAATGAAGTTGATGTATTAAACCTAGTGCTGTGAGTTCATGACATTTTTTGGCTGAAGCAAAAAATTCCACTCCCTCAAACTTAGTTTCAGGTAGACTCAAAATGGATTTTTTTTCTTTTTCAATAATTTCCCTCCTCTTCCCCCCCCACCCCATTTCACTTCAGTTTGAATTTACTGTTTGACTTGAAATGGCACATTTCGTTATTTTCATTTCATTTGGGGGAGTTTTACCTTTTTAAATAACTAACCCTAACTAGTATTGTAAGCAATGTTTCAACTTTTCAAAAATGTATGTTTTTCAGCGGTGACTACTTGCTGAATTGTACCTGAATTTGTGAATTGTTTCAATTGACACAAAACTGCATTTTTGGATGAATAAACTATTTGTGTGAAAAATGTTGCACAGCTCTAATTGAGCCAGCCTAACACAGAGTTGTAAACATTTTTTCCCCACATTGTGTAATATCATTCCTAAAACATCTGTTCAGAACACAGAAATGTGTCAGCACCTCCAAGGATTCAGTATCATTCAAAAATATTGCCATTGTCCAAATGTGGTTCCTGAAAGGGTGCTATTTCATTGGGTGCTTAAAAAAAGCTAGCTGCTTCTAGCTATGTAGTTGGATGGTCAGTAATAATGATGGAAATACCCAAATTTTCACATTGATATAAAATACCTGCAGTGTGTCTGTGTTCCTATACTGGAGCAGGCATTGCAGTTTGTGATACATTGTTAGCCAGAAAACTTTAAAAATAATGATTGAAACTTCAGCTGTATTTAAAATCAGGTGCTCTGTGTCACTGCCATATCCTACATTTGACATGAGCTGATGGAATTGATAGAGAGTGCTGCAAAATGAAGTGACATGCAACAGTGCATTGCAGGAGAAGAATGTAGAGATGCTACCTAAAATATGATTAACATAACTTTTATTTTTTTGTAAAAAATGGTCTACAGGTTTTTCTGTTAACATCAAGGTACAGCACATGGCCTATCGTGAAAGAAATAATGTATACAGGAATAAATGGCTAGATCATCGGGCTCAACGGGTAGTGATAAATGTCTATTTGGCAGCTGGTATCAAGCGGAGTGCCCCAAGGATCGGTCCTGGTTTTGTTCAATATCTTCATTAATGATCTGGAGAATGGCATGGACTGCACCCTCAGCAAGTTTGCAGACCACACTAAACTGGGAGGAGTGGTAGATACGCTGGAAGGTAGGGATAGGATACGGAGGGACCTAGACAAATTAGAGCATTGGGCCAAAAGTAATCTGATGAGGTTCAACAAGGACAAGTGCAGAGCCCTGAACTTAGAATGAAAGAATTCTATGCACTGCTACAGACTAGGGACCGAGTGGCTAGACCTCAGTTCTGCAGAAAAGGACGTAGGGGTTTCAGTGGATGAGAAGCTGGATATAGTCAACAGTGTGCCCTTGTTGCCAAGAAGGCTAACAGCATTTTGGGCTGTATAAGTAGGAGCATTGCCAGCAGATCGAGGGATGTGATCATTCCCCTCTAGTAGGCATTGGTGAGGCCTCATCTGAGTACTGTGTCCAGTTTTGGGCCCCACACTACAAGAAAGATGTGGAAAAATTGGAAAGAGTCCAGTGGAGGGCAACAAAAATGATTGGGGGCTGGAGCACATGGTTTATGAGGAGAGGCTGAGGGAACTGGGATTATTTAGTCTGCAGAAGAGAAGAATGAGGGCGGGGGATTTGATAGCTGCTTTCAACTACCTGAAAGGGGGTTCCAAAGAGGATGGATCTAGACTGTTCTCAGTGGTAATAGATGACAGAACAAGGAGTAATGGTCTCAAGTTGCAGTAGGGGAGGTTTAGGTTGGATATTAGGACAAACGTTTTCACTAGGAGAGTGGTGAAGCACTGGAATGGGTTACCTAGGGAGGTGGTGGAATCTCCTTCCTTAGAGGTTTTTAAGGTCAGGCTTGACAAAGCCCTGGCTGGGATGATTTAGTTGGGGATTGGTCCTGCTTTGAGCAGGGGGTTGGAGTAGATGATCTCCTGAGGTCCCTTCCAACTATGATATTCTGTGATTCTATGTTCTTGAAAAGGATTTGATTAGCTACAGAGTTTCTCAGGACCTGCTTCAAGACCAACTGTAATGGAGAAGGACTCAAAGAGCCGACTCCATATAGACAGGACTAGGCTAGAAGAAGATCTTAAACTCCTGCAAAAGTGGGAAACAGATACATCATTTGACATTCTAAAATTTTACTATTTCCCATCTAGCATAATCCTTTTGCATGAGTTTACCTGCATTTCAAATCAATATTCATTATTTTAAAGGTTGACAGAAGCTAGTAGCTGTAAACAACAAATTGAATGTGTTTAATCTAGTGGAAGAGGGACATGATATTAATTTTGTTATTTTAGCAGTGTTGCACAAAAATCACAGAGCTGGTCTCCTCTGCTGTCTAGAACAACGAGAACTTTGACTCTGTTTTAATAAAAGTAATAGAAAACCAAAACTTCTAGGTTTGCCATTTCAAACAGAAATTTTGTTTTTAAACTGATCGTGTGGTATAACAATATGGCAGTTAATGTCTATTAGGGCTTCAGGGATGGAAGGAAGAAGCAGCATTCCCATAAAAAAAAATGTGGGGAGGAGAGTTATAGTCTGGTCTTCTGATGCTTTTGACAAGCTACCTGGAATGATGGCTGATTAGAATCTGATTAGGCCTAAGAATCTGAGCTTTGGCATTCAAGCACTTGCAAGGGGTTTGACGGTCTCTCACTGTATAAGACGACTAATGCCATCAGTGAGATGTACCTTCATGCATTTTTCTTACCTAATGGCAAGTTGATGTGTTTTCTTTTCCTGGGTGTGTTTGGGCTAGGTGCTTCTCTTTTGTTATACTTTCATGCAGTAAAAGGAGAGGTGCTTAAAAAGAGGGGCATTTCTGGGAGTGAATAAAGAGCACATTAGAAGGGTTTGAAAGCCATGGGGTCTCATCTTCCCCCTTTGGCTCTCCCATATGCTCTGAAAAGGAGGAGAGAGAGGACTAGGATCTGCTGGACTCCATGTTATGAGAGCTTTTGAGTTGGAGGAGCAGTTGTCATCTGGCATGATTCTCCAGGATCTGACTAAGACAAATGAGTGGAGACAGCTTTTAATATAGAAACAATTTGGCATTCTAAGAGTTTTATACTTTTTCTACCAAAGTAAGTATTACATATAATTTTAAAAAGGACAACCCCCCCTGCTTACTAGAACAACAGATTGGTGGAGAGCTGAGCAGATAATAGACCTTTCAGTTCACCAGCAATTCTGAAAAATTGGGGAAAAAGTAGTTTTGAAATTTTTTGGTGAACCAAAAAGTAAAATAAATAAATACAAGTTTTAGATGGAAGGAAGGATTTCATTTTAATTTTGAGTCTTTTAAAACCTTTTAAAAAGAAAATTAAAGAATTTCAAAACAGTCATTTCACAAATAGAAAAATTAAAATTTTCTTTTGAAAATGTTGACACACAACCTTTTGATTGTTTTGGAAATTTTTAAAGGTGTTTTTACCTAAATGATTCAGTGAAATTGACATGCATTTGCAAAATGCTTCAGTGACCTCATCACAGTTTTAATCAAAAATTTCATCCATCTCTATACTGGTGGTTTAAAAATGCTTGTCACCTTATTCTGTAAAGTGCTGTACAGCGTTAGTGTGGATACTGAATAGCCCAGTTGTACATCCTTCTCATTAATGGAATATATAGTGCACATGTGGCATACTGGGTGTTGTGCTCTTCTCCCAAAAAGCATATAATGACTTTTCCATTACTGATGTAGTTGTAATTCTGAAATATAATGGAATTTTGAATGGTCCTGTAGTGTAGTTAAAAAGCTCTTTTAGCAACCACTGCACAAAATAACATTCTCACAGATCTATTAAAATGCCTGTTGCCTAATGGTAAAATGAGTGAGTATTGGATTTTCAAAGTAACGATTAAAGTGGTAGCAGTTGGCAGCAATAACAATGTAAAGATTTTAAAAATATTTTTGTTCTCAACATTTTGATGATTATTATAAATGTACATGAATCTCAAATGAATGTCTGGCTGTGGATAATCTGCAGGTTCCTTAACCAGCAGAACAGACTTAAGTTTATAAATTGGCTTTGGGAGGAATATGCAAGTATCGAGTAAACTCGGAATACTTCCTTAGAATTTGTTGAATCATCAATTTTTTGTAACTGAGTTTCCACCACAGATGTTTCATGATCTTCCATTGATCTGCAGTAATTAAACCTAATCCTAGTTTAGATGGTAAAAGCCTCGCTCCTTTGAATAAGGATTTTCTAACTCCTGTGGTCTTTTTATATATGAGATCACTTTTCTCTTTAGTGCCATAGCTCATAAGGATTATTGTTGTTAAATATGTACATATAGTTCTGTAGGGATGCATGGCACCTCAGGGAGGAAAACTAAGATGTGTACAAAAACAGAAGTTTTTTTAAAGAACTGGGCATATAGTAAGAAAACCATGAGATCCTCAAACTAGAGGAGTTGTCAAATGCTGACAAAGTACTTTAGTAGATGGGATCCCTCACACAGTCAGTAGTTGTCAGTTCTTGACTAACTAGAATATGGTTATGGTATCATGGTATTCTCAAATAGCTGAATCAAACTTCTGTGTACAAACTTGTGCATTTGGAGGCAGATAAGCAGTCTAGATTACTTACTGGTGAATGCAAATAAGCTGAATTCTAAACCAGAGGTTCTCAAATTGTGGTCCGTGGACCACCAGTGTTCCATGAGCTCCATTCAGGTGGTCCGTGGATAGTTTCCTCTAAGGTGAGTGCCTGGGTGGTCGCACACAAGAGAATGAAGGGCCGTCCACCTAATTAGTGAAGCTACACAGGTGTGGCTGCAGCTGCCGGGGAGAGACGGCCCTCCTTCCCAGCCTCAGCTCTGTGGCTGCTGTGGCAGGGGAGAGACCTTTCTCCTTCCCAGCCCCAGCTCGGGGCTACTGCGGTGGGAGAGAAAGGGAGAGACCCCTCACCTTCTTAGCAGCCCCAGCTCGGAGGCTGCTGCGGTGGAAGAGAGAGGGCACATCCATCAAATCAGAAAGGTAAGACTACTGTTGTTAAAATATGAGTTGTGTGCTTTTATTTGTAGAACAAAAAACCGTTTATTATTAAGGGTTTTTTTTAATATTGTGCTTTTATCCAAAGCACTTTACAATAGTTAGCTAACAGTACAAACAACATTTGGAAAGATCATTAAGTGGTCCGCCGAGACCCTCAGCAATTTTCAAGTGGTCCACAAAAAAAAAAGTTCGAGAACCACTGTACTAAACCATTTGTGTACTGTAATATAGGACAAAGGAGGGGTAAAAGCAATCGGACATAGCTGTAAATTGGACATGTGATAAGGGCCAGTAGACAAACCTTAAACTCATTTAAAAAGGCAGGTTTTTTCCCTGTGCAAATGAATCTATCTGCTGTTTAGGGGGTGCACATATAGGTATGGGTATGTATATGGTATATTGTATTATGTATATGTTCATATTCACATACACATCAGATGTCCCATTTATCAGCACCAGCATACTATATAAAACAAAAACTCTAATGTATGGACAATAAAATATGGCTAAAATGCTTCTCCTGTCTGTTCAAGATGGAGAGAACCAGCTATATTAGCTATGTGATTTAGCCGTGGTGGCAGTGTAACCCACACACCTCCTGGGTGTGGTGTTCTGTCCCATCTAGTGGCACCGAGACCACTTAACAAGAGAGATAAAATGAGTCTGCTCTACAGCCTTAGTTAACATCCAGTTGGCTTTTAGCACATGTGGTAGAGGCTCATGCACTAAGCTCCAGAGGTCCCCGGTGGTGACCAGAGTCTGTCAGCGTTGCAGTAGCACCTGCCCAGTCGGGATTTCCCCTGTTATGAACCTAGTGGCAGACTCTTGGGCACTTCATGCATTCCCGCCATCATGTTTAAAGGTGTGTGACTGGGATTGGGAGCAGAACCAGAGAACAGTCACTCTTGGCAGTGTGCTCCCCCAAGGCAAATTGAATATTCCTGTTTGTGTCCTATTGTAAATTAATGCTACTCTTTGCACCATTAATTTCTCATCCATGGGTTCTTGCCCATGTCTTTGAGGATTACTTCAGGGTCAACATGATCTGAAAACTAATGGCAGCATATCAGTGCTGAGGAGTATCTGGAAGGAATGTGGTGAGCATGTTACCATGTTACCTTAAGATCTGCACAGTTTGGATCTAACGTAGCCCCCACATCACTAGAGTAGATGGTTCTGATCAAAAGACTACTGAAGTCAATTGAAAGACTCCCTTTGACTTCGATTGGGTTTGCATCAGGCCCGATGTGGTTAAAAAGCCTGATTCATGTAGAATAATCTACTGGGTCAGCATACGGACTTTTGTTGATCCAAACATTATGAGTTTCATGCAAGAATTATGGGTGAAATTCTGTGTCATGTATTATGCAGACTCTATGATCCTAGTGGTCCCTTCTGACTTTAAAATCTGTTAATCTAGTCCATTCTTCTTTTGCCACAGATTTGTCCAGAGGTGGTGAGCACTGGGTCAAATCTAACTCTGCAACAAGCTTGGCGAATTCAAGCTTGGTGTGAGATTATTAAAGGTAGTTTATGGTGGCTGAAGTTCAAAACGTGTTTGTGAATAAATAATTTCTAAAAGGGCCTAAAAGCTGATGTAAATTGTTTCAGGTTAGTGTTTAATTCTGAGGACACATGTAAAATACAAAAAACTTCAAGTAGGATCTTACTCCAGAAGGTAAAATATGAAGATTTTTCTAATTATGTGATACACAAGGATTTTAGTACTAATGTTTATCACTTTATTTTTCAGAACTAAAGTGAAGTTACTGGAAGAATTCTAATAAGCTCTGTAGCTAGTAATCAGTTAGTCCATCCTTAATATGGGCAATATACATTTGTCTTCAAATTGAAATGTGAAGAACGATATTTAGGACAATGCCTAAGTTAATTAGAGTTGCTTGGAACGATACTAGATTATAGTTGTATCTCATTATTTCTCATCTATATCTTTTCAAACATCTGATGGAACATGAAACTAGAGTTTAGAACTGTGCAATATGAGGTTCAGCAAAATTCTCAAATCTGTTTTCCTTTTTCGTGCTTGTAAATTGCATCTCCAGATAAGCCTGATGGAAAGATGAATCTGTCAGTTAAATCTGTGGTGTAGGATACTTCATGAACACAAATTCTAATCTTACATTCTGAGCATGAGTGTAACAAAGACTGTAGCACAGAAAATTAGAGGTGAACTTGTTTTTTCTTTATTCTTGATTATAGAGTTCAGCACTTGCACTGTTCTACTCACTAAAAACCCTATAATCACCCTGTGTGCTTCCTTTTTATGCTCACCCACTACTCAATTAGCAACACATTAAACTGTACACCTGCAGTGCCTTTATTCCGCACTGTAGCTTTTAACCCCCCTACATCTACATAATTATAAAAGGGCCTGTGGATCACTTGACTTTGGGCAATTAAAAATGATGGTACAATTTATTTATATAAATAAAACTTTTATAATTTGTCATCTTTTAAAATCAATTTGCAAAAGAAAGATGAGATGTTTGTTGGCTGTTGAAGATAAAGATTGAAAGTTACAATGATTTCCTGATTAGAGTTTAAGGTTGAAATTGGGATGTCTGTTTTTATGTTTAAGCCTTTAGGCAAAGTAACTTCCTGTTGCTGTTTTGTTCAGTTATAGATAACTCAAGCTCATTTCTAAAAACATTTATCTGAACTAGAAAACAGATATGTGAAAGGGCGAGACACTTTTTTGAGATGTACGAAAAGTATTCCTTTGTCTAGAAATCATTTCCTTTTTATATTTCATTGAGAACCATCATTATTTTGTTCCACATTATGAAGTGGACATTTACATGTATTGTATGTATAAAATGGAGAATAGAGGGAAAGGTAAGCATAAAAAAACCCTAAATATGTATGGGCTTGGGGTCTTTAACTTGCATGGTGACAGAAGGCATTTGTTTTAGTTTGTACTCTCTCCTGCTTCCTTTTAGCAGAGGCCTGGAATCTGAGACAAAATTGTTGAAATAAAGAGACACAGGAATAATTATTTGAAACATGGGCAGGGCTAGCTTAAAGTGTCCCCAGTTTGTTCAGTCCTTTCATCTGAGAGAAAAGAAGCCCCTTCATTCAGAAGAAACTGAAATGTTTTAGAACTTGAAATGTAGACTCTTCGGGGCAGGTAAATATCTTCATATGTGTTTGCATGACACCTTGCACAAGTTCATCAGAATTCGAGAGCTAACATAATATAAATCTAAGATGATGATTGATGATGTTATAGTCAATGTCACCAAACTGCACTGTGTGACAGTTTTACAAGTTCCCTTTGTTGGTGTGCAACCATTAAGTCTTTGAGGAAACACGGTGTTTTGTGATTTTTGTGTTTTGTTTCTCTTTAGGAAGTTGTTTAAGCAGCAGGACAGTTTGCTATCCATTTTAATCCCTTGAAGTACAGTGAATTCTTGAGGCAGAATTGCTCACTGGGAACTGGGCATTAGTGTTTTGTCTGAGATTCCCTGAAAAGGGCATTGCCTGCATGCTGTTTGTGACCACTTCTGTTAAAGGACTGGTGTAGATAGTATCAATTAACAAGTTACACTAAGACAATGCCCAGACCCCATGTCACCAATTTCTTCTCAAAGGAGAAATTAACCTACGAAGTCCTGTGATCTGCTATGTATTGACAGGGGAGAAACAAGAATAATGTACCCAAACTACAGTTTCAGAGTTGAGCAACTCTAAACTTTGGAAGACGCTTGGCCTCAAGCCACAAAGCTTGAATCCATTTCTGATTATAATTATATTGCATTTGGCACATCATTCTGAGTCTAGTAATGATGACAGCCATATTAGTAATTTAAAAAAAAAAATCCTGTGTTTTGACACTGTTCACTTACTGTTGCTATAAGATCCCTGAGGCACAAGACTGTAAGAAAGGTCCAGCCAGTTTTAATACTGGTTTAACAATATAAAGATAATTTTAACACTTTGCACTTTGTTCAGTCTTCACCAAAGCACTGTGCTCTTCAGCAGCACCAGAGAGAGGTTCCGTTAAGTGCTATATCCTCAAAATGTGGGCTTGGAATTTGGAGGGTGAGTCCAAATATGGACTGCATACCAAGTGTGAATCATGTCCGCCTCTTACTTTGTGGCAGTGGGAGGTGCTGTACTCACTTTTCATAGTTGACATGGCAGAATTGAATTTTAGGGGGACATAGATTGGCACAGAGACAGGACTGGGAGACATAAACAAAATGTGTCAAATCTAGCAATGACGGAGTGAGGGGATGGGGGAGAGCATGGTAATAGACAAGTATGATGATTCTTGGGATACCCAGGACTGAGTCACCTTGTTGCTCCCCACGACTCCAGGAAAAACAAGTCTTGGTTGAGCTTAACTTGGTGTCAACTCTCTGACTCCCACCAGTGTCCTCAGGGCTATGTCAGCCCTTACTTTTTGCCTAGCAGGTTAGCAATAGGTGCACCTCAGACCTCAAGTGCCATTTAAAGCATTCCCCTATAGTGTCCAGACCCTTATCCACTGAACACTCACAGTAATACCTGGTCTGCTATGTCCAAGGGCACAGTGCCCATATCAGCTTTTATGATGCAACTGAGGATCAGCTTCTTGTATAATATCACAGCACTGAGATATATCTATAGTGAAAACAACATTTATTATCCAAGTTACAGGATTTAAGTGAGCGTGAGAAAGGATAATGGAAACAGAAGGGTTACATATAAAACCAAAACATCCCATAGATACTGTAACCTTCAGTGGGTGCAAAGGATAAAAGATTCCCATGACAACAGACACATTCACAAAAGCATCAAACTATCAGGTGCTCCAAATACTGGCAATTTCAGCCATCTTGATTGAAAGAACTAAACCACTTACTGGTAACTTGAAACTACATTTAAGAGGACAGCAGGAAAAACAATCAGTCCAATGTGCTGTCTCAATGAGCTTTTATCAAGGACACACAAATGCATAATGGTCAATTCAGTTGCAATCCACAGCAAGAAAAATTAAGTACCAAGCTAGATGCAGTCAGGGATAACACCTTTTAGCTCTCGGGATTCCATCCTTACTCATCTGAACCTTCATTCCCAGGGAGGAAAATTTAAAAACAAATAAAAACTGTTTCCCCAAACCATTACTGAAGGTTACAAACTCCCAACGGTGTTCTAGGTCTGTATTAGAATCAGAGATGCCACATCCATTTAAAAAGAACAAATAGATAACCCAAATGAAGTATACTTCTAAAATACATGTAATGAAATGATCAGTTCTCCATGATAAAAAACTGACCTTGGCATTTGTTGTTTAACTTTCTCCTCTCCTCTCTTTCTGTTAGCCTGATTTCTTGTCTTGAAAACTGGGACTCAGTTTTTTCTTTTTTTTCCTTGCAATGCTTCTCTGGGGCAAGACTTCCCCCCACTTTCTTTGCTGCTGCAGAGACTCCCTTCCTAGTGGAACTGGTGTGGTATCTGATACTAGGAAGCCACACTATGGGTGTGCATTCCATGCATAACAGGGCTATGATTTTGGAGGTGGCACACAAGAGTCTGGCGTGCACTGAGGGGACCAATACAGGCTATTGGAGGGGCAGGGCTAGTGCCAGCTGTCTGCAGCTATTTTCCGGCTGCGGTGGGGGAGAGGGGAGGGCTGTGATGGATTTCTGCTCTGCTACAGAATAGAATTATGCCATCTTGGTACTTAAGTTGTGTGCACTGCTGTAGATTTGGAGCTTACATTGGATATCAACATGTGTCACTTTCCCATTTAAAAATGGGAATGACATAAACTACAATTAAAATGAAAAGTTGGCATTTGTTTTTCATATGTCATACTATGCAAATGTATATGTATATAGAACGGATGGTGTCGTACAAAGGTTGAATTTGTGGTGAGTGTATTAATCACATGTGATGAAGCCCATACATGAGTTATGCAGATTGTCCTAATTGAGCACTTAGAAAACATATCCTGTATGTATCTTGGATTGTGATGACCTAAAATGGCGCTTCTCTACCCCCTAAAAAGTCAAAACTTGAAAGTGTTTTATGGCAGGGGCTTTTAGTACTAAGAAATGTGTGCTATTTCAGAGCAGCAGGGAAGTTCCCTTCTTAGTCCCAAAAGCCTTAGGGCGCGCCAGGACAATAGCAATGTTAGACTATTTTCTAGAGAGGTAGATTAATGGGCAGAGGCAATGTGAGGTGATTGAAGGTGCATGATCAAATTTTTCATGTTGGCTCTTCAACTTATCAGATAGACAAGTACACACACAGCTTTGTAACACTCACTCTTTGCACTGATGCATCAAAATAAGGGCTTATACAATCATACAACATAAGTCTTGACTGAAAATATTTTTCTCTCCTTATGGGAAAATATTAATGTTTAAAAGAACCCATTTTAAGTCAATATTGAAAGTTTTTGGCAGGGGCCCTTCCTTGTCCTCACAGGCAACTGAAGTGCTATAAAACAGTTAGTTTTACTATGTGTTTTTAATTAACCTAATTCCTCCTTCCTAAAACCACACACCATTTACAGTGAATTGTACTTGAGTTCCTCAGGCAGTTGAGATGGATATGGAAGGGAAAGTACAGCTTCAGCTGAGATTTTTAAATCAGTAAAACAAAACAAAACAATTCCCAGTGGGGATTGGTGTGTCTCTATTTTGCAAAATTGCCTCTTGTGAGTTGGTGCCGAGATAAAACATCAGCAAACCCCAGCCAGGTAATCAGAACATGACTATGGACAACCAGCATCCCCAGCCATGCTCCCATGAGAGCTGGGGCTTCCTATGAACACTGTTTTACTCTAGGGCTGTGTTACCTGTAAAGCCCCAGAGAGAAGATGATAAAATCCTGCCAGCAATAGTAGGGGAAAACAACCCTGATCTCAATGAAGTTCAGACATGATTTTTGCTCAGTCATGTTGAAGAATGGGCAAATCTTATTTTAACTGAGCACATTCACCCGAGCGCACACATGAGGAGTTGCTTAAGGATGGTGTTACTAAACCAGTTTGAACCCATGTTTAATGACCGTCTCATTTTCTGTCTACACACTGAACTTTTGGCCCAGTGAAGAATTAAGAGATGACAGAGGTAAAACATCACTTGTTGTGCATTTGTTCTCCTCCTCCCTCTTCTGCTCTCTGCCTTTGTGAATCTATATTGAATAAAAAGCTTTTGAAAAGTGAAACTTCTAAAGTGATTTCAACATGGTTCCATTAATCTATTGCACTGAAGATCAGTGTGAATGTTAATTAAAAATAAGCATTTTGCTTTTAAAAAGCAACAAACAGATCAACAATCCTTTCTTCCTCCCTCTTCTTCCCGCTTCTCTCCCCTCTATAAGGCACTTTCCTTGGCAGAAGCCAGGACCTCATTTTACTCTGTTACAGAAATCTGTGTGCTTTGTATTTAATGTTTTGGATTATTTCTCCTATTCTGAATTTCAATAATCAAAGTCGATCACAGGTTTTTTAAAGACTAAGGTCTCAGTCTTGCTCCCATTGTTGCTAATAGCTAAGATCCCACTAACTTCAGTGGGTATAAGATTAAGTCCAAATTTATCTGGAATTTGTATATTAGATTGTGCTATTCACTGATTAGAGGCCACTGTCCAAATCATGTCCCCTTTGTTTACAGTGGGATTACTTGCATGAGTAATCTTCAAGATACGTTGCTTGTGATACTGTATAGCTTTGCAGCCTTCTTGCTGTAGCTAATTTTTATGTTAAATTTTTGCAATAGTACTTTTGGTGCCTTAATCTAAATGACATTTTAAGCAGTTGCTGTTTGATCTAAAGCAGAAGTTATAATAACATTGACAAGGGACATTAAGGACAATGACCCTAAATGAGACACCACTTGTGAAATATCATTTTTCCCAGTTGTGTCCTTCAATGTTCTTAAGAGTATGCCTTTCTCCAGTCACTGCATTGGCAACCAACAAGCTTCCCTTACTTATTTGCCAGCCTCTATGAGAGGAAAAAAAACATAGTTGTATAGAGCTGTGGGAAAATAGTGTACCATGATCAGTGGAACTGGAATCAGAGGGCCCATGTTCCCCGGAGGGGCTGTTATTGAGATAACACCCAAGGGAATAGCTGGAATTAGGCTGAAAGCAACTCAGGCATGTGCACAGAGCAGTCCACAGAATTTAATAAAGTTCTGCTTGTTCAACTTAACCGGCATTTAACTTCACTCTTTGCTGATGAAACAAAGAGCAGGACTGGGCCCCATGGTGACAGGGGAAGAACACAAATAGTGGGAGCTGTTGGAGTGCTAATCCATGCCATTCCACAGGGCCTGAGTTCTTCCAGCCCTGCAGGCAGGTAAAGAAACATCCTTAGCTGGTTTTTCACACAGTCCATGGGAGAGAGGTGCACCTATCCAAGGAGTCAGCCAAATGGTGGTGGTGGTGGTGGCAGCATGCATGAGGGTTGACAGCAGTGGAGGAAATTGTGTGGAACATCTTAGAAATGTCGTAGGACAAACTACCAAAACAATTTCAAATATTTAATGTCAGGAAATTCAGGCTACTTAAGAGGTATGGGAAAATGTCTCATATTATACCATTATAGAAGTCTCATATGAATGAATACATTTGCATTAATGCCTAGCTAGCTGAGTTGGAATATTGAACTTATGCCAGAAAATTCTAAGCCAGGCAACTAAAACAGTGAAGCCTTTTCTGCATACAAGCTTTTTTCTTTTGCAGCTCCTTAAACAACTCTAAACAAAAATAATGGTTAAAGTATATTCCCTTAGCATTGTCAAAGTTATCATCTGAGCAACATCTCTGAAGTAAGTAGGTGAATCAAAATGGCCAATGTTCATGCTACAGTGCAACAGTCCTATATATGTACCACTCTGACATTAGGCATCCATTATTGTGATTCTTGTTTTCTCGTTAGTGATTGTTGGTATTTATGCTCATAGTTCAATTAGATATGAAGTTTTGATCTTCTTATATGGGAATGCTACTACCTATGAAGGAATTCAGAACAGTGTAGGGCTAGTCCTAAACATAAGTATAAAGTAGCATGTGTTGCATTTAAGTCCGGAAATGCCAAAGTTAAGATTGCCTGTTGATTCTTAAAACTGCCCTTTGTGCAGATACAAGGCATAGAGAATCCCATGCCATCATTTTCACAGGACCTGAGTCTAAGTTGGATGATGTGTGGAGACTGACGTAATTGTTCAGTATTTCCATACTTACTTAGTTAATGGACCTTTGCCTAATTCACTGCACACCATTCAGTTTGTGTACTGAATAAGTGGGACATGATCCTTGTGATGGGGCAGAGTGGCCCCACACTGGTACTGCAGGGGTTAACCCTTCCTTTCTGGCAGAGGAAGCCCCACCCCGGAAGCCCTGCTGGGCATGCTCCAACTGGAGACTAGGTATAAAAGCCTGCAAATGTGCTAAGTCTGGGCTGACCATCAGAGGAGAAGGAGGCACGCCCGCCAGCTCCTGAGGAGGGACAGCCAATGCTCCAGGATCCTGGGGCCAGCCAAGCTGGGACGCACCCAGCCTCCCAGACGGAGGTCTCGACAGGAGGAGATGGACCGGAGGACACCCCCCCCTCACCCCGGAATGGAGAATACGACATTGAGGGTAGGAAGTGACCCAGGGGAACTTTAGAGACCAGCAGCATTAAAGCTTCACTGACACTCGGCGTATTGCGGGTGGATCCCCGCTGAGCCAAGTGTGGGGGGAACCCCGCTAATAGGCGAGCCCTGGGTTGGGACCTGGTGGAGAGGGCGGGCCCGGGTCCCCCTACCACTCTGATAATTGGGATACACTTCCCTGCCTGAGAGGGGGAAGGCTATGGACTCTGGCCGTTGGGCCACACTGCCCTGATATGCAGGGCGAGTTGCATGGAGTCTGGCCATTGGGCCAAACTTCCCTGGTATCCGGGGCGAGTTAGAGGGACTTTGGCCATTGGGCCACGCTGCCCTGATACTTGGGGCGCGACACGTGGACTCGGACTGTTAGGTCCCGCTACCCCGACCAAGGGGTGAGCATGGGAAAACTGGCCTTTGGGCCACATTGGGACACCCCTAAAGGGACGGGAGTGGGAACTTAAGAGTGGCGAGGCCCCGACACCTCATCCACCCCGCCACATAGGGGCGCTGTGGTGCCGGACCTGTCACAACTGGTGGAGAATGCGGGCATCGATCAGGGCCTGAAGTAAGGACCCAGACACTCAGGATGGAAGCAGAAAAGCTACTGAAGTGGCTGCTGGACAACCAGCAGCAGCAGGCTGTGCAGCAGCAGCGATCAGGGCCTGAAGTAAGGACCCAGACACTCAGGATGGAAGCAGAAAAGCTACTGAAGTGGCTGCTGGACAACCAGCAGCAGCAGGCTGTGCAGCAGCAGCGATCAGGGCCTGAAGTAAGGACCCAGACACTCAGGATGGAAGCAGAAAAGCTACTGAAGTGGCTGCTGGACAACCAGCAGCAGCAGGCTGTGCAGCAGCAGCAGTGACACACAGTTGCTCCAACAACTAGCTGTCTAACAGCAACCGCAAGTGGTGCAGCAGCAGGAGCAGCAGCAGCAGCAGCTGATTAATGAGCTGGCCACGCAACAGGAAGCCAGCCAGGAGCAGTTGTTCTAGCAGATGACGACGCAGTTAGGACATGCACCAAGTCCTTCCTTGGGAGCAGCCGGGGGCGGGGCTGGGGATGGCCTCGGAGGGCTACCGGTGTGCTTTAGCAAGATGGGGCCTGGAGACGACCCTGAAGCCTTTCTCGTGACATTCGAGAGGGTTGCCACCGCCATCCAATGGCCGCACGCACATTGGGCCATTATACTAGCCCCCTACCTGACAGGCGCCGTGCAAGCCACTTATCGTAACCTTGACCCCCCGGAGGCGCTGGATTATTCCAAAGTCAAGGCAGCCATCTTAGACCAAACTGGCATCAGTCCTGAGACTTACCACCAGCGACTCTGCCGAGAACAATACATGCTGGGGGCTAGACCACGAGTCATGGCCCAACGAATCCACGACCTCTGTTGGAGGTGGCTTGAGCCAGAACACTGAACGAGTGTTCAAGTAGCTGAGACGGTGGCTCTGAAGCAATTCCTGCAGACCCTCCCTATGGGGGAGAGGGAGTGGGTTCAGCGGCACCGCCTGAAGACCCTTATGGAGGCAACCTTGCTAATGGAGGATTACCTGTTCACGGAGAGAGAGTAGAAGGCCAGCTCGAAAGGGAGGATCTCAGGCGGATGGAACCCAGCCCCGGGAAGGGGGGCCCATTAGGCAGAGTGGGGGAGCCCCCGTTCATATGCCCAACCCTCAGGGACCCCACCGACCCGCGCTGCGAGGGATTCCCCAGGGTGAACCCCATGCAGAGCCAAGAAGACTCGTTGAGAAGACAGAGTATCCCTCAGGACACCCCACCCGGAGAAGGAAAACGGGAGCGGTGTTATGATTGCGGACAGACAGGGCATTTCCAGAGGGAATGCCCATACATGGATTGTAATTATGGACAGGTTTGGGCCGCCAGTCAACTAGCCCAGAGGTGGGAACCAGGTAAGATCCTCGTACCAGTGAGAGTGGAAGGGACGCAGACCATGGCCTTGGTAGACTCCGGGTGTAGCCAGTCAGTCACCCGAGTGGAGCTGGTAGAACCCATTGGCCCCAGGGGAGCCCCCATACACCTGAAGTGTATCCATGGGGATGTGAAGCCCTATCCCACTGTCTAGGTGTGGCTCGAGATTGTGCAGCAAGGAGGGCGGTGCCTGGTTGGGGTGGCTCCAAAGCTAGCTTACCCGGTGATTCTGGGCTGCGACTGGCCAGGCTTCACTGAACTCCTGAAAGAGTAGGGTTCCCGACTGGCGCGGCCAAGAGGGGAGTGGGCCAAAAGACTGGGGTTACTAAGCCAAGCCACACCAGACGCCCCCCCGGAGGGGCCCTCAGAGAATCCCAAGCTAGACAAAGGAAGCCAGGCCCTGACGGAGAACCGGGTGAGGGAAAGCCAGGGATGGCTGGATATCGATGCTGATTTCCTAGAAGCACAAAGGGGGGACACCACCTTCAGCTGGGCCTGGGAACAAGTGACAGGTGTCCCGGGGGAGGAAGACCCCCCCTGACACCAGCAGCAAGGCCCCCGCTTTGAGATCCATAATTCCTACTCTAACAGGTGGTCCGGGAACCCCAGACGAAGGAAGAACTGTGCCAGTTGGTCCCGAGGCGGTTCTGGCGGAACTTGCTCCACTTGGCTCACTCCGTACCTTGGGTTGGGCATCTGGGGAGGGAGAAAACGCTACAACATGTAGCCCAGAGGTTCTTCTGGTCAGGCATTCATCAGGAGGTGCAGGAGTACTGCACCTCTTGTCCTGAGTGCCAGAAGGCCAGCCCGAAGGGGGTACCGAAAGCCCTCCTTGTGCCCATGATGGTGATGGGGAACATCTTATGAGCGGATTGGCCTGGACTTGGTGGGACCCTTGTAAAGGAGCAGTTCAGGCCACAAGCACATCCTGGTCATGGTTCACTATGCAACCCGGTTACCAGAGGCAGTACCATTACAGTCCACCACGGCCCCAATCATCGCCAACGAGCAGATCTTCACTCGGGTCGGCCTGCCACGGGAGATACTGACAGACCAAGGGACTAATGTGACCTCTAGATTGATGGCGGAATTATGCCATCTGCTGAATATCCATGCACTGAAGACCTCCCTCTACCACCCTCAGACGGATGGGTTGGTAGAGAGATTTAATGGCACCCTGAAAGCCATGCTGAGAAAGTTGGTGGATGACGATCCCTGGCACTGGGATAAGCTACTCGCAGCACTCCTCTTTGCCGTGAGAGAGGTACCACAGGCATCCACAGGGTTCTCTCCTTTTGAACTCCTCTACGGGAGGAGACCCCAGGGAATACTAGATCTCCTGAAAGAAACATGGGAAGAGCAGGAGACCTGAGTCAAAGGATCCGTTCAATATATCCTCCAACTACGGGAATGGCTACACACGTTGGGAGCCTGGGCACGGGAGAACCTGATGAAAGCCTGGACCACACTGCCCTGATACTCGGGGCGAGTTATATGGACTCTGGCCGTTGGGCCACACTGCCCTGATACTTGGGGCGCGACACGTGGACTCGGACTGTTAGGTCCTCCAACTAAGGGGTGAGCACGGGGAAACTGGCCATTGGGCCACATTGGGACGCCCCTAAAGGGACGGGTATGGGAACTTAAGAGTGGCGAGGCCCCGACACCTCATCCACCCCTGCCACAAAGGGGCGCTGCGGTGCCGGACCTGTCACAACCCTCTTAAAATATTAGTCTTTGCCTCTAGAATGAATTGCAAATTAGTGTTAAGTGAACCTCAACAGATGTTCTAGGTATCAACAGGCAGGATTTATACTCAATCATAATTTAATCTATTCAAAATTTCTTCATGGTTTTCTACCCTGTCTGTCTTTCCAAACGCAACTGTCCTTGAACCTCTCCCTTTTCCAAAAATCATATTGGCAAGATTCCTGTCTCTTGCTACCAAAAGCAGCAGCTGGACCTAAGGAGGGATTACACTCCTGGGAGTTCTGCATTACAAAAGTAGAATTCTGAATTACTAATATTGTTGCATCTTTTCTTGAATGCTACTCTGGAGATTTTACTTTTTGAGGTGACAAACATGGTAGGTTGGCAGATAGAGGGATAAGGTACATGGATATATGCAATACATTTCTGATGTGTCCCTTGCTCACAGTCAAGAATTGTATCTAAATTATACCTCTCTTAGATAATTTATCGTTTGGGATTCATTTGAAAAGCCTAAAGAATGTAACACTAACATGCCATTTTAGACTCCATAGGTAAAATTAATGATATGCAGTAGTTATTATTGAGATTGTGGTAGTGATCACTAGCTTTCTAAATACAGACAACAAAAATATATGTTTTCCTCTGGGCGCACGTGTTTGCGTAGAGAAATATAAATGCTATGATCATCGAGGTTTTGAAATGGGAGATTCTGGATTATGGTTTTTAAATTATCCATAGTCTTGTTAGGATTGGTTTTCAAGTTTTCACAGATTGTAGAGCAGAGTGGAGACAATTACGTCAGAGACATAGTGTTAGATCAGAATTCTGCTGGGGAGATGCAATCTAGAGAAGCCTGTCTGTGGAAGGTAGGGCAATTTTGTACAAAAGGAGAAAGAAAAACAACTTTAGTTATGAATGCAAAACAGTCATTAAAATCGTATCAGCTACTTACTTTACCGTGGAAACTAATATGCAGAATTACAGAGCTCTCATAGACCTTAACAAGCTTTTCTTTACTCCTGAGGGGTACTGGCAGAGCAATAACACTGCCTTTAAAAAGAGACAAGTGTGCATGCAATGTCTAGCAGAATCAGGCCCAGCCTGTGAGCTTTTCGGCTCTACCACGTTATAAACGTTAATAGCAATAACTAAGCAATATCTTGGCGCAGCTTCAAAATTACAAATAACAGAAAATAAATGCCACATTCACTGTAATACAAAGAATGTTCTGAAAGCACCAAATGAGGTTGGCAAATATTGAAACATGCCTTGCATTGTATGCTGAAATTATTTCTGAGTTGTGTTTGCAAATGGTAATGTGCAAAAAATTAAGCAACAGTTGGCTGTGGGTGATTAGGTTCTGACAGAATTGGTGGTTCATACACTGTTCTCAGAAAACTGGGAACTTATTAAAAGTTAATTATTATTAATGAAGCCTTTTAAGAGTCATTTCAGAACTCTGATGTTGCAACAAGGTACAGCTTTGTTTAGTTTCTGCAAGAGTTTGTGCATGTGACTTGGGCGAAAGCATAGGGGTGGGAACTAGTGGTGTGTGTGGGGGTGCTTCAGCACCCCCAGGTTTTATGTGGGGTTCTGCTCCAGGCCCTGCACCCAGGCTACCGGCTGCCAACCCGGGGCTTTGGCTGATGCCCCCATTCCCGGGGCTCTGGCTAAAAGCCTCCAGCTGTGGCCCCCACCTCGGCCCCCTTATCCCTGGCCCCCCTCCCAGAGCCAGGGCCCTGCTCACAGCCCCAGGTCTAGAGGGTGCAGACAGCAGTAATGGGGGGGTGTAGCACCCCTACTATTAAAAAGTGTTCCAGCACCACTGGGTGAAAGGCGGGGACGGGACAGTTTTTTTTTTTTTAAAAGCTGGCCAATGTACAGAGCCAATTTTGAAGATAAAATTATCAATAGTAGAAAAGTATGAGCATCCCTTTGAGAGAGAGAGATGAAAAACACACTGCTACGTGGTTCTTGTGCAAACCAGTTGAAAAGTATTTTGATGGGGAATGTGTCAGACATTTTGAGCTACCCTGACATGATTACATGTGCTCTGTTAGCACAAATGGCGCAGATGAGTGAACTGTCTCATTTCTTTCCACCTCTGGATTTCTAATTGCATCTGATCTTCTGTATCCTCTTCAGACAATCTGTGCATCAGAGACCATAAATCTTAATTTTCTGGGTTCTGCACAGCATCAAGAGCACTAGCTAATAATAATCAGCAGTAATTCTGTTAAGTGTAAGATTAGACATTTAGCAGGTCTGAATACTGCCACTTACAAAAAAGCCAACTTACTTGGTGAAATCCTTGCCTTATTGAAGTTAATGGCAAAACCCCCCTCTCATTTGTTTCAGTAGAGCCAGGATTTGACCCACCATGTATAAATTAATGAGCAAGTGATTAAACCTATTGTTCTTTGAGCATTTGTCTACATGGGTGCCATCTACATGGGTGCCATGTATGCAAGCCCAGAATCTGAGCCAGCAGTGTCTGTTGGAGCTGCGTGTGTGACCTGTATATCCTCTTGCTCTTCCCTTGACTCTGTAAAGGATGGATCAGCTCAGCTGCCACTAAGTTGCTTCTTACCATGAATAGTAGTGAGAGACAGCTAGTGTGTCCATCGGGTTCACCACAGAGTGTTAGATAGATTTAGGAAAGTTGGTTACTTAAGACTTGTCTACATGTGAGGTGGGGAGGGGCTAAAACCAGATTGATTTGATGCAAGTTACTTAACTCACAGTATGTAAGTCACGGTAATAGTGTGCACATGGGATGCTGTGCCTTTTTTCAGTTAGCATCATTGTGCATCATGCCACAAGCCTACTTGTGGCATACTAAGTATGGGTCGTACTTGGAGAGCATGCCATGGTCCTTTGCTTTGCTGCTCTGCAGTGTGCATTCTGGGATTTTTCTCACTGTGCACCATGGGATGCACAGCAGAAGCTAGGTGGGTCCAAATTTTAAAAAACTCTCATTCCCAGTATCTCAGGCCCATGCTTCCTTTCTAGGAGGGCTAGTGCCATTTCTACCTGCTGCCAGCCGGTGTGGACTTAACCGTGCTCCACACTGCTATGATGGCAATTGCAAATCTCCAGAGGCTGCTTGGGCTGTATTTCAGCCCTCAAAGCCAGTTGAATTCAATTGTGGACCTTTCTTGCCACGCCACCATGCAGCTTATGTGGTGGTGGTAGTGGCGGTAGGAGCTCCTTCCAGTGCAACTGTGCTTCATAGTTTAGTTTATAAACTTCATTTAGTGTTCATTGGTCCGAAAAGAGAGAAGGTTGTTTTATCTGTGTGAGGTCTGTACTGAGGTGGAGTTTTCTCATGGCTGAGACTGTCTCCAAGTTTTAAGATCTGCCCTGCCTGTGAGACAGCTATGCCTGTGAACGATGGGGATACTTACTGCCTCTTTTGTCATGGGAAGTCACGTGTCCCAGATAAATGTTGAATCTGCAAATCTTTTTCAGAAAGCTTGTAATGTTCAATAGAAAATGGTTTTGATGAAAGATCAATTAGGAAGGTCTCCAACTCTGAAGTCCCTCCTCAAATGCAGTCGTCTTCTCCAAAACTGATTTCTGCCAGTGTTCTGGATACCAGACTTGCTACTCCAGGAGCTCACAGGTCTTCTGGCTCAAAAAGACATTGTGTTTCTCAAACATACTGATCTGTCTCTTCAATTCTCCCCTGATCAGTCAGTGACTCCTGTGGCCTGAAGTAAAAAAGGAGGAGAGATCTTCAGATGGTGCTCAGCTCCAATCCCCATCGAGGTCTAAGACTCACCACCCATCTGATGTCTCCAAGTCTGCTCCTTCCAAATTGAGTGACACTGAGAGTCTTCACTGATCATGGAATCCTATGTTTCTACTTCAGTACTGTGTTGCCAGTCAGTAGTGACCAAAGCCTCTTCCTCAGTGCTGATGGCATCACTACTGCTGCTACAGATTCCTCGGTATTGAATTCTAATAAGATCGCATCTATGAAACGTCTGTATTGGTATCGCACCCAATGGCACAGAACTCCACAGCACTGATTCCTGTCTCCACACCACTACTACCTCTACAACATCTGTGAGCATTTCTCCAAGAACTGTGGGATCCAAGTCCGTTCCACTAATCGCAACAAAGCTACCGATAACTAAGATTTCTCTCCCACCGTCATGTGTGATATTATTATCTATTTCTCAGACTGGGGGTCTAGAGATCTGCACTGCCTTTGGATGGCTTCTATTTGTCTGCATCTTTGTCTCATGACAGTAAAAGCTCTTCCAGAGTTTTCTTGATGCACCTGTCAAACTGTTCATCCTTTCCACTTCCAGACATTCCTTTCACAGAATCATGGTTTAGTGTAACAGCTGGACCTGTCATCCCTGCATTCTACAGCACGGAGACTAGCTGGTTAAATTCTATTGCTAGAACCTGTTTGGAAGCAGTTCAAGAGGCTTTGAATCAGAGGAGAAAGGGCTCTAGTAGGTTAACATAGTAAGCTAAATGGAAGGGGTTTTTCCATTTGGGCCATCCAGACACATTCAACCCATGGAGTCTTTGATTTCTTGTATTTTGGACTACTTGTTACATCTGTAACACTCAGGATTTTCAATGAGTTCTATCAAGATGCATTTGGTCATAATCATGTTTCATCCACAAATTGGGGGGATCATTCTATTTTTTCACACTAATGTATGAAGAGTCCTGAAAGGACTGATGCACATGTCCACCAGTAAAGGAATCTTTTTCTACATGGGATTTGCATGTGGTGCTTCTGGCATTAATGGATCATCCTTTTGAACCTATGTCATCATGTTTGTTACTCTATGGAAAGATGAACTTCATTTTTTTAGTAGTGATCACTTTGGCTTGTAGAATGAATGAAATATAGGCTCTGATGGCAGCCCCTTTTCCTCATATGCAGTACTCCATAAGGACAGAGTTACTCCAAAACTTTCACTCAAAACTGTTTCAGATTTTCATATAAATTAATTTATGCACTTGTAAGTATTTCTCCGCCAAGTCTCATGACTCTCCTGCAGAGACCAGATATTCGCAGGGCTAGAAAATGTTGTATTAATTTAGATGGAATATAGGACCCAAAGAATTAAAGTTGTAACATAACCCTGTCCCTGTCCAATGTTTAAACAGTTTTAAACAAGGTTCAGGGTTCGGTATACAAGGATTGGTATTGGAGTTCTGCTTCATACCATGGCAAGAACACCATTAAATATCCTTTGAACCTCTTATTAAAGATACAGAAACAGTTAAAGTATCTGAAGTGTAAAGTATTAAGAGGCTTTAATCTGAAGAACATTTCTGATTCCCTTTCCCTGGAGAGAGTCTTCAGAAGGAAAAAACACTCTTGTCTGGCAATCTTTTGGATGGCATTAAAGATGGTTAACTGTCCTTTTGGGGGGCGGGGGTGGAGGGGAGAGAAGAGGTTAGTTGAGATGGGCTGGAGTGGTTGTTGTCATTCTTGTTAGTCTAATAATGTTTCCTAGAAGACAAAACAAGCAGAACACACAGTAGAAGGAAGAGAACAGAACAGCAAAGATGGAAAATCAACGTCAGTATCTGGTGTTGACTTTCATTTGCAGCCTTACAGCTGGAAGAACATAAGACTGCGTGCTGTGCCTATCAGCCACTCCAAGACCTGGCAAACTTTTACCAGCATGGGGCTGTTTAGGGCACTACTTTTAACTGTCTCTTTCTGGTCACAGACTTACAGCAGTGTTGTAAAATGTGCAGTCTTGGCTTCCTAAGCCAAACTCTTAGTAGACAGGAGCAAAACAGAAGAGGAACAGGAAAGAGAAGAAACAAGATGGGGAAGGAAAAGAACATACTTTTGAGTATCCCTCCAACAGTGCTTGCTTATGAAAAGCGTTTCCAGCTTACTGTGGTCAGAGGTCGTTAGATACAATAATTGATTTGAATATTTGCTTTTGCTCCGATATATACACATGCAAATGAAGAACACAGTGGTGATTTTTTAATTTAATGATTTTTTTACTCTCTAAATGCAAAATGTTTCATTTTTATACTTTGCTTTGGCCTTTTGCTGCATGCGTTCCATTCTTTTGTCAGACAGTTTAAGATTTGTCACTTAAGGAACTGAATTTTCATCTTGAGCTGTGTGCACAACCTTTAGCTTTTTCAAAACTAGATTCTGCTTCACAGAATAAATCTACAAAACAAAACAAAATAAAAACTAGAAAATGAGCTTAAGTTCCAAGGGAGAAAAAGTCACAGCAATAAAGTGCATGAAATTTCTGTCGTTTTTCCATTTTTCGAGTAGCGTCCCTCTGGGTGCTCCACTTTTAGGTGTGGATGTGCCCCAGTGCCTTTGATGGGAGATTTTTGGTAGCAGTGCCCGTTCTGCCCACACATGCAACCTACATATCATCGTGCCCCTTATTGAGGCTATGTAGGGCTGTGTACGCAAACCGCCCTCAGTTCCTTCTCATCTGCCTTTGGCCAGAGATGGAGTTTAGGATGTGACTGTGTGCTGTGTACCTGTTTCTCCCTTTTAAGTGTTTTGGCTTTATGGATAGTTCTTAGGAGTAACAGATTTAGTACCTTGTAGTTGGAATGTTTGTTCCCCGTTTCTTTTCTTTTAAAAATAGTTTTTTTTTCTTTTCCCACTGTTGAGGGGCTTGAACAAATTTTTCTTCTGTTGGGGATTCTGGGCGCACCAGAATTTAAAAGGTGCCTCTCTTGTTGAGAAGCAACCCCTGTTAGTGACGGATGCTCCCACTGCATTTATTTCTTGGGAGACTCTCATGTTCCAAACAAATGTAAAATCTGCTCTTCTTTTAAGGTTAAAACAAGGAAATTAAGTCTTGATTTATTAACGATGGAGGAAACCTTAAACTGGCTTTGGATCTGGGTACAGACCTCCTGTACAGAGACCCTTCAGGTCTGTCAGTGCCCCATTCTCTTTGAGATCATGGTCACTGAGTTCCAAAGGGAAGTCGGAACTAAAATTCCAGTCTCCAGCAACACACTTCTTGACCGAGGTACCAGTAACTACACGGCTGGTACAGAGAGCTTCCCCCACCAAGCTTACAGAAGGGAATAAGAGGAGCAAAACAGAATTCCTTATCAAAGACCTGGTCATCTGAGACCTCAGATGAAGGCCCTGAGAGGAGTGCTAGTGAGGCTCCAAGTACTTTGGATACTATGAAGCATCTTAAGATGTCAGTTAAGTCCATACCTCAGTGTTAAAGGGCTCAGTATCAATGACTTCTGCTACCAAGAGACCAGCTTCAATGGAATCCTTGACCCCTTTGGTACTAACATCAGTGCCTAGCACCATGGCTTCTGCAACACCATTGATTCTGTTACCAGGTGCTGTTGTGCTTCTGGTACCCAAAAGACTTTATGGTAGTGAATGAGCCTGAATCTATTCTCCTTGCAACCTCTGGACTCCTCTCAGCTGAGGTCAGCTGGATCATCAACTGCTCATGTTTCTGGGAGACTTACTTTTTCTCTGTCTTTGACTATCCATGAGGTGGGGTTGTCACCTCTGATACAGAATGTGGAGGAGCATTCTGACTCAAATTTGGAAATTTCTGTTTAAGGATCTCCAGTTTATTCCAGGAGATATTGGTCCCCATGGCTGATGCAAGAGAGGTAGGACACAAGAACCCTGCTTCCCAATACTAGGCATGGCCAGCGTTTGATCATTTCCCCCCAAGCCTTATGGTCTTCCTCAACTCAGTCCCACAGGGAACACAGAAGACCTTGCTGTCCTGTACTGTCTATCCATCCTCCCCACTCTGAGCCTGAGGAGACCTTCTGAGGAGTGGGATACAAAAGCAGGCACGGTTACCCCTTTCTCAAACATCTCATCATCATCCCAGGATGAGACAGTCATGCCACAGCTGCCATCATTAGCTCATGACTTTCGACAATTCCAGGACCTGATCAAAGCAGGTCATTGACAATTTGGAAATTCTCCTGGAAGAAGTCCCGGATTCCCATCACAAGCTCATGGACATATTGCACACACCTTCCTCATCCAAAGATCTAAGGTATCCTCTGAATTCCATATCAATGAAACTGTTCACCTTCCGGTTTTTCTCCTGTGCTGCATCAGTCTACATGAGTCTGCTTTTCAAACATTAGATGTTAAGAGAGCATTAGCCTTTTACTTGGACAGGACTAGGCCATTCAGGAAGACCCCCTAGACTTTGTTTCTATTGCAGATAGGAATTCCAGAAATATATCTCCACTCAGATTTTCTAAATGGATCTCTAGATGTATTATTGCCTGCTATGGTTTCTCTGGAGTTACACCTCCCCTAAGAATGACCTCTCAGTCTCCTAGATCACAAACTACAACTGTAGCTCTACTCAAAGTCATTCTTGTTGCTGAAATCTGCAGGGCTGCAACATGATCCGTGGTGCGCACATTTTCTGACTACTATGCCCTAATTCACACTGCAAGATCAGATGCGGCAGCAGGCAACACAGTTCTTCCTTCAGTAATGGACTCTGTTCCAAAATTTTCACCTCCTTAAAGGGTTAATGCAATGGAGCTGCCTAAAGTGAAGCATCCGTAGGAATGCTACTCAAAAGAGAGGTTACTCACCCTGTGCAATAACTGGAGTTCTTCAGACATGATCCAGTAGGTGCTCCACTACCAGCCCTCCTCCTCCTCCTCCCCTCTGCTTCAGTGCAGCCTCTGTGGGCTTTGCAATAGAGAAGGAACTGAGGGCAATTTGCCTGTGCAGCTCTATATAGTCTCTGTATGGGGCATGAGGATGTGTAGGGCTCATGTGGGCAGAACAAGCACTGTGACCAAAAACATCTCCAGTCAAAGTTGCAGGGACATGTGTGCACCTAAAGTGGAACACCCACGGGAGGGGGAGAGGGGGAACACCTCTTGAAGAACTCGGTTTCTGCCTGTCAAGTTTCCCTCCCCACTCTGAACTCTAGGGTACAGATGTGGGGACCTGCATGAAAACCTCCTAAGCTTATTTTTACCAGCTTAGGTTAAAACTTCCCCAAGGTACAAACTATTTTCCTTTTTCTCTCGGACTTTATTGCTGCCACCACCAAGCGTCTAACAGATATATAACCGGGAAAGAGCCCTCTTGGAAACGTCTTTCCCTCCAAAATCCTCCCCAAACCCTACACCCCCTTTCCTGGGGAAGGCTTGATAAAAATCCTCACCAATTTGCATAGGTGACCACAGACCCAAACCCTTGGATCTTAAGAACAATGAAAAAGCAATCAGGTTCTTAAAAGAAGAATTTTAATTGAAGAAAAAGTAAAAGAATCACCTCTGTAAAATCAGGATGGTAAATACCTTACAGGGTAATTAGATTCAAAACATAGACAATCTCTCTAGGCAAAACCTTCAGTTACTAAAAGACACAAAAACAGGAATCTACATTCCATTCACCACAGCTTATTTTCTCAGCCATTTAAACAAAACAGAATCTAACGCATATCTAGCTAGATTACTTACTAAGTTCTAAGACTCCATTCCTGTTCTATCCCCGGCAAATGCATCACACAGACAGACAGAGAGAGACTTTGTTTCTCCCTTCCTCCAGCTTTTGAAAGTATCTTGTCTCCCCATGGGTCCTTTTGGTCAGGTGCCAGCGTGGTTATCCTAGCTTCTTAACCCTTTACAGGTGAAAGAGTTTTTCCTCTGGCCAGGAGGGATTTTAAAGGTGTTTACCTTTCCCTTTGTATTTAGGACACTGCCCAAGGCAAGTAACTTCTCCTTTCTGTTTTGGATAACAATTGTAACAAGTGGACACAACTAATTAAACAAAATATAAATACATTATTAGAGGATTGGGCATTAATGTTTCCTTAGATTGATCTATTTTTCAAAAGAAAAAAACTTCTAGATTAATAGCCATGTAAGGCTTTATCCTTAAAGATGTGGTTGGTTTTATTTCTGGAAGAGGATTCTTGGAACTAGTAGGATTTAAAAAAAAAAGAATTAATTTTGTGATATCCTTGCCCATTGACAAGGCAACTACAACTGTGAGGAAGCAGTAGTGTTAAATTTTTTTTTAAATCTGCTGGTTAGTTCAAGAGTCATAATAAAGCAGGGATTTGTTCTATCTCCTTAGAACTACCGTAAAGTGTGATTGGGCAAGCCCTACATTTGCAGAACTCCCATTGATGTCAATGGAAACCGCTTGGGCTAAAGCCTTGTATGGTTGGACCTTCATGATTGTCCCATAATTTCTCCATTTATCTGTGATTTCTTTTAAAATCTGGCCGTTGACACCCTAAAGTAACCAAAATTGTTATGGGCCAATCCTGAAGTCCTTACTCAGGAAGGACTGCCAATTACTTTAATTGGTGTTTTTGCCAAAATAAAGCTTGGGTACAAGATGAGGAGGGACTCATGGATTTTGACCCAATTACGTAACGTTTTAAAAAACTCTACTAGAGATTGCTTACAGCTACCAAACGAATGGATCAAATCTGCTTGAACACTGGGGACATTTGCATGTGTATTGTGATCTGATCTAGGTGGCTGGAGCCTGATTTCAGTTACTATTTCATACATTATTCTTTTTACACTTCAAAATTTTTCTCTCTTATATCAGAACAGTATTCACTCAAGAATGTATTTAGAATAATTCACAGTATAATTCCTGTTTTGAAAGAATCAAATATTTTTAATTTAAGTGACTGACCAATTTTTAAGTAATAGGAGAATTTTGTCATGGAAACCATCACAAATTAGGCTTAAGTTCAGAGTCCAGTGATGATCTTCCCACTTTGTTAGAGATTCCATGGATAGAGATTTTCCAATGACTGACAGTTGCTTTGGGAAATGTGATCCACATGCTTAAATGTCATCCTGGAGAATTCAATAACACTTACCCTCTCACTACCTACAAAATAAAGGTCCCAACCCTGTACTTCTTGCACACCGAAAATGTCCACTGAATTCAACTGATTTGGGTAAGCATGCAGGATTGGGGGTTGAGACAAAAGTGGGTCTCATTCTAAAATATACAGTGCAATTTAAAAGGGGGTGGGGAAGTAGTATTGTTGAGGCAATGTCCATAGAACATATGGTTCTCATATATTCACTTAATGCATCAGCTATTAAAAACAAATGTAAACCACAGAGAAGAACTAAACTTAAACCTATTGAGAACAGAAAATTACAAGACAATGAAATGATCTGCTAAGGCTGGAACCTTCACTGCTCTAACTTGTGTTAAAATTGATCAAAGGGGCTTAAGATGTCCAGATAAAGAAGTCAGCAGTCTCTGTGAACTATTTCCACATAAGAGCAATTTAAACCATTTTAATGTATATATGTGGTGTGGTGAGGGTAGGAGGTGCAGATTGGTTCTTCTGTGAACTTAAAGTTTGAAACTCCTCTATTGAAAACATTAAGAGTTCAAAGACGGAGGGTAAATTCTGTAAAAGGTCTCTTTTCTCTTTAAACTTAAAACTAATGAAGACAACAGAACAGACACTTAAAATGGATTCAGAGCACCACCATCATGGGGATGTATCAAGGACTGTTTCAATGTATGCATGTTCTCCCTATATGACCTGAATTCTCTTTCCTGTCTTCCATTCAACTAGTGATGTTGAAATGACTAAGTATAAAGTCATATCATATTACTGAAACTGTTTATTTGCTCTGTCATTAATGTATTAGTTAATTTGCATAATAAATTCAGATGCCTCTAGAAATAATATTTAACCTTTTTATTTGATTTTAAATATAATTGTTTGTCACTCTGTCTTGCATTATTAACTGAAAAACGTAACATGGATAATGTGTATGGACTCTTTGAAATGATTGATCTCGAAATGAAAAGTCAAAACAAATTACATGTCTCATACCAATATGATCTGGCACTACTGAAAGACCATAATGGTTTCAAAACTCATTTGTTTCACCTAAAGTTTATTGCTATAACTAATGTTAAAATAAAGTTAGAATATCAAGTAGCAATATTCTCTGGTTAAGATTTTCAGCAAAGGCCTGAACCCCAGGGCCTGAGTTCTTTTGAAAATCTGGCCCTATTCGTGGGTGCTGAGTACTTGTGAAAATTTGGCCCAATAAATATTTATATACACACTTACTGGACATGAGTTTGATTGCTCTCTGAGTTGACAGTGACTTCTAGGTCACTTTGTAAATTCAAGAGGCAATGGCTTTCCCTATAAGTTTAACTTAAAACTCTAATCTGGCTCTGATTTTTTCAAAATAGGTTCAGTCCGGGTGCCTGCACAAATACATGTGCTTATGTTGCACCCACAAAATATTCATTTGTTTGTGCAAATCTGGTAATTAAGCAAGCAAGTTGTTGGCTAGAGACAAAGCTACCTGATTTAAACCTGTAGACATGGGACTTTGAAGGTGCATGTGCATTTTTGCAGGTGTACAGTGTGACCTGCTTTAAAATGTGAATTTGTGTTTTGTATACTTTTTAGAAAAGTCTTTTATTGTTCTAAATGGGCTGCCGTGTCAGTCTATGATGAGTCTTCACTGTTTAGATCACAAGGCCAGGTGACCCACTAAGCCAGTGACCTAGTCAGGAGGTTAGGAGACCAAAAATCAGCAGCCAACTTGGAGGGCATTAGGACCCATCACCCTCTCTGTTTTTAAAAAGATATTCAGTGATGCTTTGTGTTATGTACACTTGAATCATGTAGCATCTTTTTAAAAAGAAAAGCACTTATATAATTATGATGGAAAACATGTTTTTATTTGAAGTGTCCCTCTTTCAGTTTATTTTGTAAAAATCAATTCCTAGTACTCTCTCTTCAAAAGGGAGCTCTCTTGTGGGCATCATCATTTTTTCACAGTAGGATTTTCTTGCTTTCACTCTTGGAAGCAAGAAAACCAAATAAATGTAGTGATGTGTAAGAGGGCTTGCATATTATAATATATACCATATTCATTATATTACTTGTTCATTAATATTTATCTTTTGAAGCTCTTATCTATTCTGATTTAGCTCAACTAGAAAAATACTCCCCCAAAACATTAAACAAAACCAAAACCCTGTTCTTGCAGGAAATGATCTATTTTTGGTCAGTTGTGATTTGCTTCAGCTGCTAAACAGTATGAATGATTAATAATTTCTTTTGCATGTTACATATTTCAATATTCCATTGTCTCTTCTAAAGAAATAGCCTTAAATTAAATTTGCGTATGTATTGTGCATATGTTCTTGTGGTTTGAATTAGCATTTTTGAGTCTGTTCCATGAATATCACAATGAGAAATGCAAACTATAGTAATACAGTGGACCTATATCACTGAAAATTGATAAAAGAGATTACTACTTTCTTAGGTGTTGCAAATCAGAGTCAAGAAAATACAAAAACTAACACTTAGAATGCTGGCATTTTCCTTACGGACAGACACATGAATGCCTAAAAGCAACAACACTGTGGAAGAATAACCATTTGAATGCTGAATGTGTACCCACACTGATACTTTTTAAGCACAATATTTTCGGTGCAGTGCTGTGAGGATGCCATGTATGCAACTCCCAGTGACTTCAGTGGAAGTTTCACAAGCAGAAGGCCTGCAAGACTGGGGCCTTCTACTACAAGAGTTTTATGCATTACCTTGGCTCCCCAAGATTTTCTACATAGATTTAGAAAGAGCATGAAAACTTGTCAAGAACGTATCAAAATCAGCAAAGGATTCAACTGGAGTTCTGCCATCTTATACTAAAGCTGAATTTGGTTCACTTTTGCCTCTGTGTTTATACAATCCCTTTCAACAACACTTTTTTTTCTGCAAAGCTTTCAGAGTTCTTGATCAATTTTTTTAAATAAAATGGCTACTGACCCATAAATAGGCTCTACATGTACTTGAAGATTGGTTTTTGTTTTTGTTTTTAAAGTAACGTTGGACTTAATCATCCCTCTCCAACGCAATTAGTCTCTTTGAAGCCATGCATAATGTGTTTCTATATTCAACTCCACCATTTACTTCAGCTGGACACCATGCAAGAATAAGGTTGGCAGCATTTGGCCCATTCTGAATACAGGTCCAAATGCTGTGGGCTTTATCAGCTGTGGTCTGAGGATCCACAGATGTATGCAGGTATTGTAATTATTTATAACGCAAGGAAAAGCAAGTTGTAGCAAAATAGATACTACTTTGAATCCAACACATATTCTGTAGTCCAGTGAGTGTGCAAAGTAAGATAAACAATCCAGACCTATTCTGCATGGTACTGGAGCATTTCCTGCAAGGTGCTGAAATGTTTAGTCTCCCATTGAGACCCATAGAAACTGAATCAAGTGCAACTGGCCTCACTGGGAGTTAGAACTTTGATCTTTCAGAAGTTGCTCAGCATTTTGCAGGATTGGATACTTCAACAGCAGGGATATGAAAGATTTACAACAATTAGTCAAGCAAACAAAACTCCTTTACAAAAATCATTTTAAAAAATGGTTGCATCAAGAAAACGCAGAAAACTAGCTCCGAGAAGCTCTTGCTTTGGGCCAATATTGTACTCTTAAGATGAGTAAAACACAAAAACTGTATCCACAAATATTCCTTTGAACAAAATGCACAAATTTGCTCCAATTCTATTCACAGCACCTTTTATTTGCTTGGAGGGAAAACTTGTGATAGAGAATTTTGGCTCACAAGCATGAAGAGACAGGATAAGCATACAGATGAGAATATAGATAAGCATGCGTTCATGCCAGTAAATTATTTGAGCCAGAGAGGTTCATGCAGCCACTTTGAAAGCTCTTTTAGGTTTTAGCGGTAATAAGGTCATCTCTTCATTTCTCCCCTTCATGGACTACCTGTATTGAGGATCATGGCATGAGGGGAAGAGAAGATTCTTTTAGGGTCACTCCTCACCCTCCCATGCAAGTGGGGTGGGCAGTGTTAGCCTGGGCAGAACCTTGATTCTGCATCATAACTCACTGGTCAGCAGGGAGCGAGAAGTATGCTGCATATGAAGTGCTGTTGCAGAGTACTTCTCTCTGAAGTAATTGGAGAGCTGGGGAGTAAATTGTGACTCTAGAGGGTCAAGGGTTCCTTATTCAAGGCAGATTGTGTTTTTTGCAATCCAGCCCTAAATTTTCCAGGTAAATTCAGAAATAGTTTGCCCATCTCTAGTCTAGTCAGAGATGAGCAGAATGAGGTAATATAAACAAAGAAAGAGATTCCCTTATTATTTATCCATAGGAAAAAGAGAAGTTGGCAGATATTTCTATCTGAAAGTGCTTCCCTTCTTGATGGACAAATCTTTAGTTCCTCTAAGGATTATTAGGTGTTCAGATAGAGAACTGGAATTTCAGTTTTCGGGGCAGTTATTCTTTAAGCTCAGGGTAAATGATGTTAACATTGGTATTGCTTTTGTGAATATGGAGAAAATAATTACAGCATCAAACTAGAAGAAGAAACTTCACTTTAATTCACTCGGTACCTTGGGCAAGTCACTTCCCCTCTCTGTGCCTCAGTTTTCCCATCTGTAACCTGAGGATAATACTAACCTCCTTTATAAAGCTCTTTGAGATCTATTGATGATGGGCCACAAATATGGGCAGAACTAAAACCTCATTCAGATACCCTTGCAAATTTTTAAATGTTGCATCTAGAACCAAATTTCGCAACAAGGGACCATTTCTAGTTTAAACCAGTAATAATTTTGAGTAACAAATGCTGCATTGACATAATTTAGAGGAATCCTGTCCAAGGAATGTCAAAATCTGTTGATGAAAATGCTGAGTTAGCATGGTTTTATACAAAGGCCTGCTACATGTTTGTGTGAGTTTCTTGCTGATGTGGCATTGGATAAGCATTCATCAGGTGGTCAAAGGACATCTACATAGAACACATCACCAGACGTCGGCAATACCAGGAGGGATGAACTGGAGTGCTGATGAGAAGCGCAGTTGGGAAAGTAACTGAAATACTTCCCTGATTATTGTATTTTCTAAATGGACAACCTACCCTAAATGCTCAATTACTGAAGGACAACCTACATTCATTCTTATATTTGCATTCTACAACCAACTCACTACTCAACTTTTCATGAGTGATGTACCCAAATAGTTGGATGCTAATATCTAAACTTATTCACCTAAATGGGGGTTATTGCTGATTATGCATGATATGCATCTTATGACTTTTAAAACAAGCTTTGTATTTGTGGATAATCTAAATACTATACTCAGAAACCCAAACACTCTTTTCTTAACCTGTGTATTCTATCATGTTTTAACATTAACTTTAATACATTTTTTTAATCCATTGGCATGTGTTGCTTCCCCTATGTCCCAATTCCATACCATTAAAGTAAATTATAATAATCACATTTATAGTTAAGCACATGCCATACAGAGACTAAAGATTGGTCCAGGGGGTGAGACTGGATCAGCTGCCAAACCCAAGTTCAGTGTGATTAATTGTTGAAAAGGAAATGCTGTGACTAAGTGGCAGCTAGAGAGATGTCAAATATCAGACCAGTTGGTATTCTGGAAATCAGGAGACTTGTGCTAGGATAGCTTGTTCTGTGTCAAGTGCCCATTTGTGTAGAACAGGAGTTCTGAAACTTCATTGCACTGCAACTCCCTTCTGATAACAAAATTTACTACACAACCCCAGGAAGGGGGACCAAAGCTGAGGGACTTCAGCCCCAGGCAGGAGGCCTGTAACATAAGCCCTCCTGCCCCATGCTATACTCCTCAGCCTTGGGCTCAGCCCTGGGCCCTAGCAAGTCTAGACCAGCCCTGGTGACCCCAGTAAAATGGGGTCATGACCCACTTTGGCATCCTGACCCACAGTTTGAGAACCTCTGGTGTAGAATATTCAGGGAGAAAACAACTCTCTATCGTTGCTCTTGACATATGTAATAAAAACAGTTGTGGAAACTTACTTTTCATCAGCTGCAGAGAGCTTAGGATGACTGACAATATTAGCTGCACTGTGTATAGACTCACTGGTATTGTGGTGCATTTGTGGTAACTGTTCAAAGGTAGAACATGCATCTGTATATATGCCTGTCAGAAATTGAATGGGAGAGGGAGATCTCCTGGGCAGGGTCTGTCCTTTTTCATTGTTTGTACAGCGCCAAGCACAATGGGGCTTTAATCCTGCATTGGGGGTCCCAGACACCACAACAATACATATAGGGTTAAATTCATTTCTGTAACTACTGAAGACAGTCAATGGGTTTGCACCACAAATGATTTTGATCTTTACAGTGATAGGAGTAGATTTTCAAAGGTACAAATGGTAATTAGGCACCTAATTTCTATTGCAAATCAATGTCAATTAGGAGCTTAACTGCCATTTAGGACTTTGAAAATCTATTAGGTCAAAAAATGAGGTCAACAGTTGATCTGCATAATTCATAGCATAAATGGGATGCAGAGCTTTTCCTCTCTCTGTCCCTGATTGGAATTTAGGTCAGGTGCAGTAGTTAGTGATGGGAAAATCTTACCAAATGGGCATTTGATGGCTTACATATGAAGCAAGTTCATATATAACAATGTCTATTGTCGGAAAGCTAGACTGAGCCTATACACTTAGCCTTGTGTAAAGTTTGCATGTAACTTTCTGCCTCAGAGGGAGCCCCAGGAAGGAGCTGTCACTTAGAATCACAATTTTTGTCCTACTTGTCGTCTTGCCTGGAGTGGGAGACAACATCCTGGCAGTTTTTAAAAGGAGATAGGTTTTAGTTCCATCCTCTGTCTGGTCGGTGACCATAGGAGACCGTGTCAAGTCTGTATGTACTTCCTACCAACTTGCTCACAGTAGGTAGTAGCTGGACAGCAAGGGGTTATACTCTGTCTCAGATCCGTGCCCCTAGAGTAAGGGGATGAGGGTGGAGCCCTTACTCCCCTGCTTATCTGAGTAAGACAAATGCACAATCTAGCCCATAGTTTGCCGACAGTTCAAAGAATATACAGGGTGGGACACTGAACAAATGCCTTGGTTCTAGAAGTGGTCTCTCCACAACAGGGATTTATTTGGGGGCATTTGGAAACCAGAATCGCTACTGCCTGGGGCAGATCTCTTCAACAATGGTTCTGAATAATATTAATTGAAATGCACTAACATCTTTTCACAGAAAAGGGGGGGGGGAGAAGTTCCACCTTGCATGGAGGGAGTGAAATAATTATGTATTTCACAATATGAACACTGCAAAATAGCATTTTTTACCATTACATCTAAAATACAGTAACAGTGTTATGGCAATCTTCATATTGATTCTGCTTAGCTCAATAACAGATCCAACGTGCATTTAATGAGTCAGAAAACAATTTATCCTATATCTGAAAATCAGCTGTTGTTCCAAACATTCATCCAGCTGATAATGCAATGGATTTTCCTGTTTCCCGTGAACATTTCTATTCTCTAGAGTCTAGGAGGGTAGTTTATACTATTAGGCAAAGCATCTTTTTATGTTCAGAACTGATAGAATGGTTGATGGAATTGATCCTTCTTTGACTGTTGTATCCTACTGTTTCCTATGTTTAAACAGGTAACCATTTTTAGGGCTTGAAAATCAAAGTGTACGTTGAAGGAACAGCTGCTGTAGTAAATGCAACTTCTGATGTAAGCAACATTAAACAGGAGGCAATGTGGAAATAGAAAAGTTACTCAGCTTTAAGGTGTCACAGACCCGGTAGAATAAAACCGCAGTATGGCCCATTGACAATCCGTTCAGTGAAACACCCTGAAAAGAGAAGCTTTCTTGAAGTTTCCAGGGGGAGGCTGTGAAAGGTGCAAATGTGAGTTAGGCAGGCATCGAACATTCCACTGACTTTCAGTAGGAGACGATCACCTAATTGCTCTTTGTGCCTTTGAAAATCTCCCCTTTGGTGTGTGTTTTCTGGGATTTAGCAGTGCTGCTCCTATTATGAATGATAGAACTTGCACAGCTATATCCCTAGAGACTTTGCTGAAAACATACACCTCCAGTACCCCGATATGGTAACTTTCATGCTCATTTGTATATTCAGTTGTGCTGATCTAGAAAAGTTAGTTGTATAAGATCATCACTCCCACTACTAGTAAGCACAGAATGGTTCCTTTTTTCTCAGAAACGTTCACTGAAGTCAGAGAGGTTTGGGTATAAGTAGAATGCGGTATCTGCCCCTAAGTGGTCAAGCTTAGTACTCATATCCATTCATTGAGATGAGAATATATCACCTTTGGTTGCTATGGCTTTTGCATAAATGTTTATATATGTAACACTGGGAAAATGGGTACAGATATATGGAAATATTTCTTTTTGAACTCGGTGAACAAAACCTAGATGTAATTGCTGAGGCCCATAGCATATCCTTCATGTTTGTTTAAAGGAAAAAACACAACAAAAGCAATCCTTTTCCTCCTCCTTTCCCCCCACCCTCCACATCAACTCCAAAATAACCCCCAAACCTCTCTTTGGCATCAGTGGGACCGTCACGTATGGAGTATGGGGAAGAATCTGATACTTAGCAAGTAAGGGCTCTGGTGCCAGTAGCACCGCTTACACAGTATTTGGGGTAGTCTTTTCAAGCTGCATTTTCATAGATGAGAGATTCCATTATGTTTCTTATGTAACTTTCACAAACATGGGAATAAATCAACAATTTTATATTTCTCTGGTGTTGATCCCGAGGCACTTTCCAAAATATATACAACACACACAAAAGCAGTAACAAGGAGAAAGTAGAACAAGTGGGTAGCAAGATCAGTAAAAAGGGACAAAGATTGCTCCTTTATTTAAATATTTTATTGAAATGACCTCTCACACAGGCTTAATGGCTGCCGACAGCACTTAGATGGACTAGAATCAAAGTTATCAAGCATGATGCTAATGTTGGTATCCTTCCTCCATACAAACTGGTCATGGATTAAAACTCAAGACTCCTGTTGACTCTACTCATGGATTGAAAATGAACAAACGGAATGGAATCCTCCATTTAATACACAAGCGGATGTCCATGCTTTAAGGGCCTAATGCGCTGCATGCATCCAGACAACATTCCATCTCTACCTTAAATGGCAGATACATAAAGGCACTTTCTGTGTTCTCAAACCAATCAAGACAATGTATTGAAAGTGTCCCCTTCTATATTGTTGCTTTAAAAGAGCGTTTGCAGCATTCAGTGACATTGGTAATGTACATTGTGAAGGGGAAGAAGGTGTGTGTCTGAGGCGAGTCTTTTGTATAAACATAAGAAGGAATGCTCCTGAGAGAGTGAGTGTCATTTGGATTATGTGGTACTTCAGATGTATTATGACCTTCAGGTAATGTATGAAACAAAGATATATTAAAAAACTTAATTCCAAGAGAGAAATAGGGAAAAATGTCGGATATTAGTTCCTTAAATACTAATAAAATAAAATAAAATATATAAAATATAAAAAGGTGATTAGGATCTAATACTTTAAAACTAATTAGATATTGGTGGGGCAAGGGCAAGGCATATTATATGTAAGGAGGGTAAGAGAAAACAAATAATGTAGTTTTATCTTTAGAAGAAAGAGAAAAGAAGAAAAAAATAATGAAACCTGATGGGTCAGGGAGGAGTTGGTGTGGAAAGGAGAAAAGGGACCAGTGAAAAATCACTTGGAAGAGATGGGATAAGAAATGCACAGTATATTTTGAAAGTAGCCAAAAGAATCTATGGTGAGGAGATTTTTTAAAAAAGGTGTTTTTTAAAAAAGAAAAGGCCAGGAACACATGAAATATAAATATGTTAAATGTATAATTTCTTAAAATTGACAGGAATTTGACAGGAAGCGGAACCGATGAAGGGAATGATTCAGAAATTGGGAAGCAGTAGGAGAATGAAATGGAGTTCTGTCTGAGAACTAGATTGCAGAAAATATCCCATTTTCTATCCCATTTTTTGTCATTAAGTAGCTATTAAATCACATGGTCAAGAAGACCAGCAAATGTGCAAGGAGTATTTTGAGGAATTTTTTTTCCTGAGTTGATAAATCTGCTCTCTGTGTTTGATGGATAGAGGAATTTGTCTCTAATATCATAAAATGGTAAGGACTTTTTTCATATTTGTGATGTTGCATAGCAATGATGTGTAATAGTAACACTGGAAAGGATCATCTTATGTCTCAATCTCCTTTTATTAGGATATACCAGTGTTAGCTTCTTGCAGCTTTCTTGCTTTGCCTTGATTAAAACACTTTTTATAATAAGGGGAGAAGAAAGGATCCATTTTGTATATGTCTCTGTTCAAGTGGTACCATCTAGAACCTGAAAATGCTTACATTAATGACCAATTGGTGGAACTTATGAGCAGGTTCACAAATACACACAGATTGCTTTGTGACACTCTGGGGAAAATTAGTAGCCATAAATCTATCTTAATGAGTCCAGAGCACACTGGTGAATCTGGCTGTAAAGCTTAATGCTGGATGTAGGTCATGCAAATTTCAGGGGGTTGACTCCAGCAATTTCCAATATTTGTTAGATTAGTTATGGATCAAGTAGGTAGGCCATCCACAGAATACAGCCCTAATTCACTTCTATGTGGCATTGTGAGGGAGAGGACCAGGTTCTTGCAGATTCTTTTAACAACAACAACAACAAATCAGTTTAAAGATTGATGTTGACCTGTCTGTACATATCTCATCCCATGAGGTGGTCAATAAATTCTTATGTGCTCTTGATTACAGGAAAAGAATGGATAGGGTAGATGTAAGTGACAAAGAATGCTAAATTCATGGCAATAAGAGCAACATCTCTGTACTGCTCTAAGGTGTCTTACTTATAAATGCATTCCAAATATAATCTGAATGTGTAATGATGCCAAACAACTGTGTGGCTTCTTAACTCAAAAACAGAAGTGGAAAATGCAAGAGCTACTCTCTATATCCATTAAGAATTATGTTCAGAAAGAAGTAATAGAGGAAGCTCAAAGCTTTGAGGTGGAGTCTTTCTAGTCAGCTGTTAAATTTCAGCTAACAATCCTTTTGGGAGCAGTCTCTTTTGCACAGGGCTTTGTTGCATCAGGGACTTCATTTTGGTAATAAGATGAGACTTATTACAAGACTGAAATTAATTTCTCTTTGTTAGATTTATCTATATAAAGCAGATATAAAATTGCTTACAGCAATCAAGATCCTGGGAGTTTGCCAGCTTTTCAACCAATAAACTGTTCTGAAATAATTATTTTTCCAATAATGTCATTGAAGCTGAGAACATTTTTGTTCCTCTTACTCTTTCAGCTTTCCTTTTAATTAAATATATGCCTTTTTTTAAACATACATAATGAACAAGCAGTGAATGTAAAGTGTGAATATAATCTTCCCTGTCCTTTCAAATGTTCCATGAGACATTTACTACATCTATGACAACTTGCCTAAGGTTCTGTTTTATTAGATAAATTCTGTGGATGTTTATGCTATAAACCAGATCTTATATGCCACTACATAAAGATTGTATGAAGGTGCACACCTCTCTGTGCTTAACTGCAAAAGATGGGCTGTGCTGCTTTTAATTTGTGATCAGCTATAAATTGGTATAACCACTTTGATAATACACATACTGCTTTACACCAAAGAATTGATATAACATGTTAAAATACCCTTACTGCCTCCAGGAAGGATGGTGGTATCCTGTGTGTGTGTCATTTAAACACATCTTCAGTTAATCTAATTAATTCATCTTTGCTTTTGTTTAGCATGTAATCACAGCTAATGGAATTGAAAAGTAGTTTAAATCAAGAAGTCATTTATTACTATAAAATACAATTACAAGAAATATGCAAAAGTAATGGATGCAACTTAGTAGGAAACAAAACAAAGAATAGATTTATTCATGTTACCAATCAAGTAATTACAGTGGGTGTATGTTTTCTTCAGGTTTACAGTGGTATGATAGGAATTTTCCTGAATATTTATCTGTGCAGCTACTTGCTCCTTTACAGAAGCTTTCAGATGTTCTGGCAAGGCATACTTGTATTTAGCCAGGTATCCGTAGAAAAAATAACAAACTTTGATGCAAACTTAGTGAAACATTTCTTTTATTTTTCCTCTCGATGGACTAACCTGAGTCACTAACCAATGAGGAGTGGCTTCTTTATCTAATAGCACTGGAGTTATTAGGAGTTCTCTACAGCAGAGAAATTATGTGTATCCATGGAGAAAACATGCATATGGGATCTTTGAATTTCCACCCCCAAAACTGGGAATTTATATTTAAAAGAAAATTTCCTGAGGGAACGGATGGGTCAAAAATATGTAATGGGATACAGGAGTAGTCATCTGTTTAAATCCAACTCAGATGGGCAGAGACAATTGTGGAGAACTCGGAAGTACGGTATTTGTATTTTTTATAAAAAGAACAGGAGTACTTGTGGCACCTTAGAGACTAACAAATTTATTAGAGCATAAGCTTTCATGGGCTACAGCCCACTTCATCGGATGCATAGAATGGAACATATAGTAAGAAGATATATATTGTGACAGGGTCAGGCCAGATGGCTACAGGAGAGTGATTTTTTGTTTTTGTTTTCCCATTTTACTTTTATTGCTTTTGTAGCTCATAGTTGAGTCTTTAATTTCTTAAAACCAATTACATATATTTTGGAGACAAAAAAACTTCAAAGTTGTCAAAATGAAGTTTTTTTGAATGTTTTTACTATGGTTTTGGAATCTGCTCTGAAGCAAACAAAAAAACGCAACATTCAGCTATCAGAAAGACTGAGGAGACTTCCTTTTTCCTGGGTAAGGTAACAGGAA
Organism: Eretmochelys imbricata; assembly: GCF_965152235.1. Classification (NCBI taxonomy): domain Eukaryota; kingdom Metazoa; phylum Chordata; order Testudines; family Cheloniidae; genus Eretmochelys; species Eretmochelys imbricata. The sequence continues at coordinate 79,221,567 of NC_135578.1, forward strand.
AGGTTTCTTTGAAACAGAAAAGAATTTTATTGTGTAACACTTGCAAAGAGTTACCAAAGAAAACAAAACAAACTATGCAACAAAACAACGCAAACAGAAGATAAAACACAGCAGCTTTCAGGAGGGAAAAGTGTTCAGGCTAGCCTGGGCCCAGAGCAGGGGGGCTTCCTCAACACTCGTGGTCTTCCACCCTCCCGAGTTACCTGGTGGCCTAGAGCGGGGGGGCTTCCTCGACACTCGTGGTCTTCCACCCTTCGAGTTACCTAGTGCCGCGCCCAGTGTCACCGATTATCCCTCTCCTGAGAGTGCCCGGCAAGATGGGCATGGCTGCGGGGTGGGCGGTTTAGGGGTGGGGGGGGTAGACACCCATGTATTATAGGACCCCTCCTAGATGACAGTAATGATGGTATCCACAGCAGCAACGGCTGGGGCTGGCGTCTATCGCTCTTCCCCTCAATCAAAGGGTCAGACGGAGGGAACCGGATGGGGTCACCAAGCAGAGAACCCCGGACAGCACCCACCACTCCTCGAAGGCGTCAAAGGAGTCAGTGGACGCTGCCCAGAGGAACTCTGCCCGGATACGTGAATGTACTGAGGATCGGAAAAAGGGCCCTACAATCGCAGGGCGCTTCATGGGCCAACCTCCCCTCTCTGGTTTTATAAATGGCTGTTTTAGCCAAGGCTAGGAGGAGGTTAACCAGGAGATCTCGCGATTTTGTGGGGCCACGGATGGGGAGTGTATAGATAAAAAGGTGAGGGGAGAAATGAAGCTAAAAGCGCAATAGAATATTTGTGAGGAGCCGGAAAAGGGGCTGCAATCTGGCACACTCTAGATATACATGCGCCAGGGTTTCCCTCACATTACAAAAAGGGCAAGTATCCGGGATGGGGGTAAACCGTGTCAGAAACATGCCCGTGCTCACAGCTCCATGAAGGAGCCGCCAGCTGATGTCCCCGACGGGCCTCGGGACCAAGGTGGAATACAGGCTGGCCCACCGAGGTTGCTCACCCTCCAAAGATGGCAGGAGGTCCCGCCACTTTGTATCGGGGCTGGACACCAGGGTGTGGGTGTGTATAAATATTTCCGTGGTGCGATTTGAAAACTGACCGGCTGCAGTTCATGCAGCCGGCTTGCAGTGAAAGGGTGAGGGGTTTGTTGGGATCGGCAGGGTAGGGGCCCAATGGAAAGGTCCGGTGGGCCTGGGGTAAAGGATGGGCAGGGTGCGCCCTCGCGCAAGGCTCAGTTGACATAAGCCCAAGCAGCAGGGGTCAAGGCGGCCTTCACCTCCTGAAGTACGCGCCGGGGGGTACGAGGGCTGGAGAGCCCCATGTGCTGAGCGAGCGTCGGGGATCCAGCCAGTCTCTCCGGTCGTAGTCCAGGAGGTCTCCGACCCTCGTGACTTCCGCCAGGACCAACCTCTGGTGCACCGAGCGGGACTCCGCCACCTGCACACGGAGCTGGGGGTTGTGTAGCAGGGGCTCCGTGAGGAGATCTGCTCCCACGGTGGCCGCCACAGACCTGGTCGTTAGAAACAGTTTCCAGGTCTGGAGGAGGTCCTGGTAGAAGACCGGCAGCCCGGAGAGGTCTCGCGGAAAACCCCTCGGACAAAGATAAAAGAGCTGCCGGTCGTATCGGAGCCCTTGGAAGCGGCGCAGGAAGGCGTGCGCCAATATGCTCCATGCCGAACTACGTGCACTATAAAAGAGCCTCTGCAGGGCCTGGAGGCGGAAAACGCGGACCTGAGTGTACAGACACTTCAGGCCCTGCCCTCCTTCCTTCAGGGGTAGATGAAGAACTCCAACAGGGGCCCAGTGCGTTCCTGACCAGAAGAACTCTAGAATCAATCTCCGGAGGTGGGTCAGGAAACCCGGGGCCGGGGCCAGGGTGTTGAGCCGGTACCAGAGCGTGGACAGGACTAGTTGGTTAAGCACCAGTGCTCTCCCTCGGAGGGAGAGACATCGGAGTAGCCTCGTCCATCTCCGGATCCGCTCTATCACTCCGCCCTCTAAATTTTGCCAGTTCTCCGGCAGGGAAGGGTGCGTGGCAGAAAGGTAAACGCCAAGATAGAGCAGTGGACCCGTACTCCACCGGATGGTCTGAAGCGCGGGTGGGAGGGAGCTTACCTGCCGCCAGTCCCCAACCGCCAAGCCAGAGCTCTTGACCCAGTTGACTCGGGCAGAGAAGGCTGCCGAATAGATGGCCTGGCATGCCTCCACTCGCGCAAAGTCGCCCGGGTCCTGGACCACGAGGAGTACGTCATCGGCGTACGCCGACAGGACCAGCCGCAGCTCCGGCTCCCGCAGCACCAACCCTGTCATCCTCCTGCGGAGGAGACAGAGGAAAGGCTTGATCGCCAGAGCGTACAACTGGCCCGACAGGGGGCACCCCTGCCGCACTCCTCGCCCGAAGCTGACCGGTTCAGTCAGGGTCCAGTTGAGCCTAACCAAACACTCCGCGGAGGCATACAGCACCCGGAGAAAACTCACAAACTGAGGTCCAAATCCAAATGCCTGCAGAGTGCTCAGGAGGTACCCATGGTCTACTCTATCGAATGCCTTCTCCTGATCAAGAGACAGGAGGGCGAACGACAGACCATCTCTCCGCCCGAGTTCCAAAAGGTCTCGGACTAGAAAGAAGTTGTCAAAAATGCTGCAACCCGGGACAGTATAGGTCTGGTCTGGGTGGATCACGTCCGCCATCACGGACCTTAGCCGCAGCGAGATTGCTTTCGCTACGATTTTGTAATCCGTGCTAAGGAGTGAGACGGGACGCCAGTTTCGTAGATCGCGGAGGTCCCCCTTCTTCGGCAGCAAAGCGAGCACCGGTCGCCTGCACGACAGAGGGAGGACCCCGCTCTGCAAGGACTCAGCCCAGACGGTGACTAGGTCTGGGCCGAGAATGTCCCAGAACGCATGGTAAAACTCCACGGTCAGCCCGTCCATGCCCGGAGATTTATTGGTGGGCATGTGACGAAGGGCTTCCGAGAACTCGTCCAGGGTGAGAGGCAGCTCTGGTCGGTCTCGGTCGCTCACGCTGACCGTGGGGAGTTCCTCCCAGAGCACCCCGCAAGTGCCAGGATCGATCGGATCTGGGGAGAAAAGGCTTGTGTAGAAGTCACGGGCCCTCCCACACATCTCCTCCGGATCCGTGAGAAGGCAGGTGACGTGTTTCTTGGCCCCCCTCATTTTCTCCAGGGCATAGAAGAAGCGGGAGCCGCGGTCCATCTCCCAAAGGAGGCGGATGCGGGACCGAACGAAGGCACCTCGGGCCCGGTGGTCCTCAAGGGCCCGGAGCTCCTCCCGCTTCTCCCGGCACGCTCCGCAGAGGGACGGGTCCTCGGGATCGGCGGCCAGGCGCCTCTCCATATCTAAGACCTCCCGTTCCAACCGCTCTATCGCCGCATTTCGCCGTCGGCTGGTGCCCCGAGTGTAGTCACGGCAGAAGAGCTTGGCGCGCACCTTCCCGAGATCCCACCATTGCCGCACCGAGGGAAAGGCATGCCACTGCTCTTGCCAGGCCAGCCAAAACTCCCGGAAGGACATCACAAAGCTCTCGTCCTCCAACAGGCTGTTATTAAAGTGCCAATAGGCCGGCCCCGGTCTCTCTGCACGGAGGGAGACCGTTACGGTGACTAAATGATGATCGGAGAATGGGGCCGGCCGAATGGCGGAGGAGTGGGCCTGTGAAAGATGGAAACGGGATAAGTAAATACGGTCCAACCGAGAGTGGTGTGACCGATGGGCCTCCACCCGGACAAAGGTGAACGTGGAGGTGTCATCTGGGTGATGGTCACGCCAGACGTCCACTAGGGAGTGATGGTCAACTATCCCTTGGAGAATATTTGCAGCGGCTGGACTCGGTTTGGCCCCTGAGCGGTCCCGTTCCTCGAGGGTGGTGTTAAAGTCCCCTCCCAGGACCAGGCACTTGTGCGAATCCTGGGTGCCGAGAAAGTCGGACACCCGCTGATAAAATTGTGGCCGCCTGGAGCTCATTTGCGGGGCATAGATGTTAACAAGATTGACCACGAGCCCCTCCATACGGACTCGAAGGTGCAGCAGGTGGCCCGGCACGGCCTCATTGACCCCTAGCACCTCAGGCCGTAGGTTGGGGGAGAACAGGGTCGCCACTCCAGCTTGCCAGGTCGCGAAGTGGCTAAAGTATACCCCGTCCCCCCACTCCAGCCACCACCTGTCCTCGGCGGCCGGGTCTGTATGGGTCTCCTGCAGGAAAACTACAGAGTACCTCCCTTCCCGAAGGTAAGAGAGCACCTGGGACCTGCGGAGAGCCATCCTACAGCCCCTGGTATTCAGGGTCGTAATAATAAGAGGCGTCATGCGGAGGGCTGGGGGGGTGGGGGCCTCGTGTTGGCGGGGGTGTTCAGGGCCCCCGGCGGGTTGCGCAGCAACCCGTGACCCATCCCGTGGGTGAGTAGATCGCATCAGAAGCTGCGGGCTCGCTCGTAGGCCGCAGCACCGCGCCTTCCTTGCCCCCTGCCCTCCTTTATAAGGGCCCTTGTGGACTGGAGGATTTGGTCAAAGTCCCCCCATAGCTGAAGAGCCAGCTGTGCCCTATCGCGGGCGCCACGGGTGTGCTCTAGGAACTTCCGTAGCGCATGCCGCAGCTCATGGGGGGGTGGGGTTACAATTCCCGAGGTGTTCCCTGATGGGCCTCTTAATACAGCCTCGTGGTCCGCTAAGGCAGGTAGACAGGGTGCGGACCACCGACGGGGCGTCTGACAGGCTGGGGTTATTAAATTCATTTAATGCCTTCGTGTGGAGGGGGATGGGAGGGAAAAAATTGCAACTCCTAATGGGTCACGACTAGAAAGTGCAAAGACTGCTCCCTGGGGGAATCTGCGAAAGGCGGGAAGGAAATAACCCCAGGGGCGGCATTAGCATTGCAGGAGGAGGGGACTTGGGCAGGGACGGGGTGGGGGCAGGGGCAGGGGTAAGGCTCTGGGGTGCAGGAGGCAAGCAGCTAAAGGAAAGTGCCTCCTGAGCAGAGTCAAGGGTTAAGGGGTAAGGGAGGGGGCTCCCAATAATGCTAGGTGCTGGCTCCATGGTGGTCTTAGCGGCCATGGCATCAGGTGGGGGACCACCTTCTGCAGGGTGCTCACCCGGGAAGGCAATTAGGGGGAGGGAGCATGGGGAAAGGGAGGCTGGGGTAAGGTTGCCCAGCTCGAGGCCAGCCGGCAGCAGATCATCCCCTCCCTGGGTGACCGGGGTCAAATCTAGGGCCTCAATCTCCGTGTACACGGGGGAGAGGCCAACTCCTGCCACCCCGGGGGCCTCTCCTCTAGGGCCCGCCTCAACGGTCGCCTCGGGGTCCGCGGGGGGTTCGGGTAGTGTCCAGGCAGAAGGGGCGTCCTCAGAAGTCTCGGAGGGGAGGGTCTCTCGTGGAGGGGGGATTCTGCCCTCCAATGCCAGTCCGTCTTCCCCTCCTGACACCAGTGAATGGATCTCGCTCGTGGCCGTGGCGGGAGGCTCAATAGCAGTGCCTCCTTTCCTGGTCTTCTGGGGGTCTTCCGCGTCGGATGGATGCAGCGGAGCTCGAGCCTTCCGCTTGCCTCGCTTCCCCTGGACTAGGGCCCAGCCCTCCATAGCATCATCTGGGGGCTGGTTAGCAGGGGTCGTGTCGGGGGGCGGAGGTGATGGTTTAGGGGTTCGGGGAGGTAGCGGTGAGGCAACATGAGGGGCGGGGGTTTCTCCTTGGGGAGGGCCCTCTCCTATACCCGGTAATATCCTTGCCACACCCTCCTCCATGGGCTCTGTTGGATTGGTACTAGCAAGGGTGGAACTCCCTTGCTCGCCCGGGCGTTGTAGGGAAGGTATTTCTTGGGCCCGGACGGGAGCAGCGATGGGTCGAGTAGGAGGAGGGTTGGTTTCAGGTGCTGGGCAGCCAGGGGCGTCGGCAGCGACGTGGCCGATGTCCTGCCGGGTCTCGGGGGTTTCGGGTGCCCCTCCCCCCCGGGCCAAAGGGCAGTCTCTGCGGACATGCCCCACTGAGTGGCAGAGGTAGCACCGGGCCTCTCCGGTGGAGTAAAAGACCCGATAGCGGGCTCCCTGGTAGGGAACTAGAAAAGACCCCCTCAAGCGCCTCTTCGTCACGCGCCCCTGCCGGCGGTAGAAGCTGCACTTGCCGGCGGAACGAAAAAATGTGACGGAGGGTGGGGTCCTTGCAGCCCAACGGGAGAGGGCTGATGACAGAAACAAGTTTCCCCAGGGTGGAAAGAGCGGGTAACAGGGCAGCATTGGGTAAGAAGGGAGGAACGGAGGTAAGGACGAGGCGAACGCCCAGGTCTTCTAACGGTTCTAGGGGGACAAACACCCCCCCCACCGTCAGGCCCCTCTCCACCGCCTCCTGGGCGGCATCCTCCGAGGCTAAGAAAAAAACAACCTTCCCATACATCTTGGAGGCCGCCACAATAGCCGTGGGTCCTACCACCTTCGCCAACGCCTGCACGTATGTCTCCACGTGGGGCGAGGCGGGCACCAGGAGGCAACAGACGCCGTGCTTCCTGGTCAAGGCGGGGAAAGGGCCCCGGCCGCTGGTGATGGTGGCAGAGGCGGGGGGGGGGCGAGATGACGCGGCGGTAGGCAGGGGGGAGCCCGCTGCCGCCCGGGCATACGTCCTGGGGGCCGGGGGAGGGACAATCGCAGAGCTGGTGGAGGGAAACACAGGGAGGGGCGCCACGGTTGATGACGAGGCCACAGCGGTGGGGGCAGCCCCTGCCATGGAGGGCTTAGTGGTTTTAGCGGGGCCCTTTCCTTTCCACCCGCCCTGGCCCTTCCGGCTAACCGGGGGGGGTTTCCTAGAATCTGGGTGGGCGGTGGGTGCAGCAGCAGCAGCGATCACCCTGGTGCCTCCTGCTACCGGTGCCCTAGCAGGGGGGGTGGCAGGTATCTTGACAATAGTGGTAGGGGGGGACCTTGGGGGTCGGGCAGGGGTGGTGGTGGGGGAGGGACAACTAATTTTGTTGAAGCAGTCTCGCTCCTCTCGTTCCCCACCATTGTGAGCAGGGAGAGACAGGGAGACACCGGAAGGAGGGGGGGGGAAAGGCAGAGTAGCCCCTCCTTCCGCTAGGCTGCGGGCAGGGAGGGGGGGGAATGCCGAGGGGGTTAGACTGGGGGAGGGGGAAAAAACAAAATCGGGGTCCAGTAATAGGGGCAAGCTGTGGGATAAGCAATCCGGGGGTGGGGGGGGTGCAGACCCACACACGTTTGTCCAAAGAGTCTCGGTTGGTCGGCTGTTATGTCCGGTCCGGAAGGCAAAGTTCAAAGCGAACAGCTGGATCCGAAGGGAGATGGCAGGTTGCCAGCAGGGACAGACGGCGGGGGGGCCGTGACAGTTGTAATAACGATGGGGGGGTAGGGGCACCGATGGATCGGGGGTGGGGGTCTCCACGCCACACCCCCTGTGCCGCCACAAACGCAAGTAACCACAGTCAAACTCCCCCCCACGAGAGTATAATTCAGAAAATTACTCAGTCTTACGGCCCCCTTCACGATGATTTATAGCTCTCCTGGATTATTTCTCCTGTCTGCTGAAATCTTCTTCTCCGGCTGTGTTGGCTGTGTTCCAAGGCTTCCGGCATGCTAAGAATGTTGTAAAGTCCGAGCTGCTGGCAAAATGGCTGGGTCTGGGGGTTTCCACTCCCCGCTCCGGACAGCAAAATTGGCAATCTTCCCCCCCCCCTCCGGGGGCTCAGCTGAGGCAAATAGCTGCGCCTGAAAGTAGGCGTGGGGGGGGGCGGATGCTGGTAAACTAAGGGCCGAAGCACGTAGATGGAAAAAAAACACAAAAGATGAAAAGAAACCAAAAAAAGCGTCTGGCCCGGTCGTGGGGGGGGACTAAGGCAGGTGCAAAAAGTAAGAAAAATCCGGGCCAGGGGACTTTAGGAAAGAATAGAAAGCAGATAGCTGAGGAGCAAGCAAAAGACGTTCCGTTTCCCAACAGGGAAGATTCCAGAACAATGAGGAACTTTCTGGAAACAATTAAGGCAGACAGGCTGTCATAAATATAAAGGGAAGGGTAATCACCTTTAAAATCCCTCCTGGCCAAAGGAAAAATCCTTTCACCTGTAAAGGGTTAAGAAGCTAAAGGTAACCTCGCTGGCACCTGACCAAAATGACCAATGAGGAGACAAGACACTTTCAAAAGCTGAGAGGAGGGAGAAAAACAAAGTGTCTGTGTCTGTCTGTGTGATGCTTTTGCCAGTGACAGAACAGCAATGGAGTCTTAGAACTTTTAAAAAAAGAAAAGGAGTACTTGTGGCACCTTAGAGACTAACCAATTTATTTGAGCATGAGCTTTCGTGAGCTACAGCTCACTTCATCGGATGCATACCGTGGAAACTGCAGCAGACTTTATATATACACAGAGAATATGAAACAATACCTCCTCCCACCCCACTGTCCTGCTGGTAATAGCTTATCTAAAGTGATCATCAGGTTAGGCCATTTCCAGCACAAATCCAGGTTTTCTCACCCTCCACCCCCCCACACAAATTCACTCTCCTGCTGGTGATAGCCCATCCAAAGTGACAACTCTTTACACAATGTGCATGATAATCAAATTGGGCCATTTCCTGCACAAATCCAGGTTCTCTCACTCCCTCACCCCCCTCCAAAAACCCACCCCCATACACACACAAACTCACTCTTCTGCTGGTAATAGCTCATCCAAACTGACCACTCTCCAAGTTTAAATCCAAGTTAAACCAGAACATCTGGGGAAGGGGGGGTAGGAAAAAACAAGAGGAAATAGGCTACCTTGCGTAATGACTTAGCCACTCCCAGTCTCTATTTAAGCCTAAATTAATAGTATCCAATTTGCAAATGAATTCCAATTCAGCAGTTTCTCGCTGGAGTCTGGATTTGAAGTTTTTTTGTTTTAAGATAGCGACCTTCATGTCTGTGATTGCGTGACCAGAGAGATTGAAGTGTTCTCCGACTGGTTTATGAATGTTATAATTCTTGACATCTGATTTGTGTCCATTTATTCTTTTACGTAGAGACTGTCCAGTTTGACCAATGTACATGGCAGAGGGGCATTGCTGGCACATGATGGCATATATCACATTGGTGGATGTGCAGGTGAACGAGCCTCTGATAGTGTGGCTGATGTTATTAGGCCCTGTGATGGTGTCCCCTGAATAGATATGTGGGCACAATTGGCAACGGGCTTTGTTGCAAGGATAAGTTCCTGGGTTAGTGGTTCTGTTGTGTGGTATGTGGTTGTTGGTGAGTATGTGCTTCAGGTTGCGGGGCTGTCTGTAGGCAAGGACTGGCCTGTCTCCCAAGATTTGTGAGAGTGTTGGGTCATCCTTTAGGATAGGTTGTAGATCCTTAATAATGCGTTGGAGGGGTTTTAGTTGGGGGCTGAAGGTGACGGCTAGTGGCGTTCTGTTATTTTCTTTGTTAGGCCTGTCCTGTAGTAGGTAACTTCTGGGAACTCTTCTGGCTCTATCAATCTGTTTCTTTACTTCTGCAGGTGGGTATTGTAGTTGTAAGAAAGCTTGACAGAGATCTTGTAGGTGTTTGTCTCTGTCTGAGGGGTTGGAGCAAATGCGGTTGTATCACAGAGCTTGGCTGTAGACGATGGATCGTGTGGTGTGGTCAGGGTGAAAGCTGGAGGCATGCAGGTAGGAATAGCGGTCAGTAGGTTTCCGGTATAGGGTGGTGTTTATGTGACCATTGTTTATTAGCACTGTAGTGTCCAGGAAGTGGGTCTCTTGTGTGGACTGGACCAGGCTGAGGTTGGTGGTGGGATGGAAATTGTTGAAATCATGGTGGAATTCCTCAAGGGCTTCTTTTCCATGGGTCCAGATGATGAAGATGTCATCAATATAGCACAAGTAGAGTAGGGGCTTTAGGGGACGAGAGCTGAGGAAGCGTTGTTCTAAATCAGCCATAAAAATGTTGGCATACTGTGGGGCCATGCGGGTACCCATAGCAGTGCCGCTGATCTGAAGGTATACATTGTCCCCAAATGTGAAATAGTTATGGGTAAGGACAAAGTCACAAAGTTCAGCCACCAGGTTAGCCGTGACATTATCGGGGATAGTGTTCCTGACGGCTTGTAGTCCATCTTTGTGTGGAATGTTGGTGTAGAGGGCTTCTACATCCATAGTGGCCAGGATGGTGTTATCAGGAAGATCACCGATGGATTGAAGTTTCCTCAGGAAGTCAGTGGTGTCTCGAAGGTAGCTGGGAGTGCTGGTAGCGTAGGGCCTGAGGAGGGAGTCTACATAGCCAGACAATCCTGCTAGGTATGTGTTAGATCATGATTTCTTTAAATGGCTGAGAAAAGAGTTGTGCTGAATAGAATGACTATTCCTGTCTGTGTGTCTTTTTTGTAACTTAAGGTTATGCCTAGAGGGATTCTCTATGTTTTGAATCTAATTACCCTGTAAGGTATTTACCATCCTGATTTTACAGAGGTGATTCTTTTTTACTTCTATTAAAAGTCTTCTTGTAAGAAAACTGAATGCTTTTTCATTGTTCTAAGATCCAAGGGTTTGGGTCTGTAGTCACCTATGCAAATTGGTGAGGATTTTTATCAAACCTTCCCCAGGAAGTGGGGTGCAAGGGTTGGGAGGATTCTGGGGGGGAAAGATGTTTCCAAACAATGTTTTCTCAGGAACCCAGATAAAGTTTGGTGGTGGCATTGGAAGTCCAAGGGCAAAGGGTAAAATAAAACCTCTCCAGTGCATCACGAAAGATTTACAACCTATCCTGAAAAATGATCCCTCACTCTCACAGATCTTGGGAGACAGACCAGTCCTCGCTTACAGTGTGTGTGTGTGTGTGTGTGTGTGTATAGATATATATATATAGATAAAGATAGATCTTCTTTCTATATGTTCCATTCTATGCATCCGATGAAGTGGGCTGTAGCCCACAAAAGCTTATGCTCTAAAAAAAATTTGTTAGTCTCTAAGGTGCCACAAGTACTCCTGTTCTTTTTGAGGATACAGACTAACACAGCTGCTACTCTGAAACCTGTATTTTTTATGAATATCATATATTCCTCAGTGTATCTGTGTGTGATATTACCCTGCCAGAATGCACAATTAGATCAAAAGGGATTTTGAAAAGAAACCTGGCACGAAAGGTAAAACAATGGCCTAGAGAAAGAGCATTCCTATTACAAACAGCCAGGTTTGTAGCCATGGAGAGGGACTCCTGGGCCCGCGAAACCAAGTGACAGGGCTGTTACTAAGGCTGAGAACATGCAAATCAGAAGACCCTAACTAGTGAAAGGACCTGGCCTATAGAGAGGGTTGGCATCAGTGTGCCGTAGGGCTGACATATGGACAGACTGATTGTCATGTCTACCTATTAGCTTGGGAGAAAGCTTGGGTAAGACAATAAGTATGGACATTGTATTTATTTTTAAATCCATTTATCTCAGCATTGTGTATGGTTTGGCAAAATAAATGTAACCCTTCTGCTAGATGGTGTTGGCAACAACAAAGGATAAGGTTCAATACCTAGGGGTTCCTCTTAAAATTGCAAAACAAACCCAGCATGAGCTCTTATCCAGAAATTTTGGAAAAGTAAACACCACCCCAGGCACGTCTACGAGGCAATACTTCCCCACTTGGGAATCTGGGTATCAGAAAATAAAACTTTTATTAAGGGGAGAGGGAGCACAGCAATAGTTGGGAAAAAACACAGTGCCAATGACTCAGAAGTATGCAAATTGTAAGTAAAATACCCACCCCCAAAGTATCTGGGGCAGTAGATCTTTGCCTTCGTTTCCAATCTTATGTTGTGAAAGTCCAGTGGATGAATGTTCCTTCAACATATCACTTCTCTTTTCATCTGCTGCAACCTGACTCATGGTTTGTTGTCTGAGGTCAGCAAAGCCCCAGAATCCAGGGGTGCATTCAGGTGGTTCATTCCAGTCCTTTGGTCGAGTCTGGCCCTACAGCACCGAGAACACCTAACCCAGCTATTAGGAGTGACAGTTCTAGGAATTGCTGCGGAGGAGGGTGCTTCTGCTGCTGCGTCTCTCACCATGCTGCCTTTAGCTGCAATGCCTTGTTGTGAGCTTCCACTACCTAGCCCAGTTCTCAGTGATTTCGCTGAGTAATTGGGACTTCACTGCTGCTGCCTCCTTTATGCTGTGTGTAATGGGAACACTGTCCCCATGCCAGTCTAAAGGCTCAGTCCTTATACCAGCTTATCAGTGATTTCAGCTCCGCTGAGTCAAATTAGCTCTGTCTTTAAATACTGGAGGGAGCAGGCCAAATGGCATATAGGATACTTAAAGTCCTCACCACCAGATAGCAACATCTTTCCCCACCTCCCTCTGATTTTAAATTGATTTACTTCGCTACCCTATGCTTAGCAAGTGAGGTTAAATTTAGGCCGACCCCTCAATTGGAGCATATGAAATACAGTTCATCTGCCCTTTAGTCATACAAAAAGAATAACATTTTGTTATCCCTGCATCCAAGACTTCAGTGAAGTTTAACCCGAAGCAGCCAAAACTGATACTTTTGGCAAAGTAGATATGCCTTGTTAGCTAATATTAAATATTTCTAGAAGGTTTTGTATTTATGCTAAAATGTATAGCTATGCACTAGACTCCCAGAATGCCTTGTACTCATGCTAAGCTTTATAATGGAAAATTATGAGGAGGTAAAACCTTTTGTTCTTTGTAGATGTAGAATCTGTCAAACACAAGATGTATGTTTTGTTGAGACTTGACAAATATCAACAGTGTTCTAGGTATGGTTGGTACAGTATGCTGGGGATGGTATGTACAGATGATGATACAAAGGTACCTTGAAAAATAGGAATGAAATAGATAAGGGGAGTGAAGTCTGTAATACAGAGACTATTGTGAATTTTCTGATTATCATAAACAAGGGGGATGTAAATATGAGCAGAAGTGAGCTCATACTTTGGAACAGAGTGAAGATGTAACTTCTGCAAGCCTGTTCTCCAGACCAGTAAAGCATCAATCTGTTTTTGTTGACTTGTCTGTGTTTAATAAACAGAATGAGCAGAGTTTTCTGATGTCTCTTTTATTGATCATTTAAACTGAGCCACTAATGGTAAATTGATCACCTTGGTAAAGGAGGTGTGTCTGTGCAAATATGGTCTGCTCCAGAGGTCTTTTCTCCCAGTTCATGAATAGGTGGCAGGAGAGAGCTCACTCAGACCATTGGCCTATATAAATACTGCTTCTGTGTCACTGCATACTATTACTGACCCAAATGGAAACACTTGCAGTGCCAAGTTTATTGGGCTTGCTCAGTGGCACAGTTGGCAGCAAGGTGGTGTACCCCAGAGACCCAATCGAAAAGTGACTGGCTCATGGGATCCCACCCCAAAGAGGAATGGAGGCAAAGGCCTGCCACTTGAAAGGGGTATACTCAAGGGACTGGAAAATGATCTCAGGAGGGGCAGCCTACCCCAGGGACAGTGACACATCTTATCTTCTGGTGCCTCTTTGGTGACCTACATGAAATAGGTTGGTGGTCTCGTGGTACAATTTTCAGGGTGGATCAAACAAATGAGTGCCCATAGGTACTAAAAATATGTTTTCTCCAGTCTCTGTGCTCCGTTAGCTAAGGAATCAAAGGCTTACACTATGTCCAGTATGCCATAACTCTTTCTTACTACAAAACCAGTTTTTGGCAGACATGTCGGCGACTTCTCTTTTGGGCTTGCCTCTTTTGTTGTTTCTCCTCTGGGGTGCCTCTCCATATTGTCTCTGATTCTCTTCTCACATATACACCAGTTTTCAACTGGTATATATAACTCCATTGACTCCACTGGAGCTACTTTTGTAGCTCTACTGGTTAAGATAGTTCTACCAGTTCCTAATGGACACGTATCCACATCATAACTACTTCCTCCTATTTGGCAGTGATTAGTCCCCTTGCTGATGAGCACAGAGACTAATAATGAAATGGCTGTGGAGAATGAATTACATTCCAGTAGCTCTTAGTATGTATTTATGCATGGGTTTTTTAAATTTTGAAACTGAAGGTATAGTTATGGCCTCCCTACTGTGTAGTAAGATAAAACAGAGGAGGAAGGAATTGCAAATAGAAGTTGAGGAGAGAAAAAAAGGAAGAAATTGTTTTAAGGTCAACCTCCCTGGGTTCCTACATAGTTGCTAATGTGTTAGAGAGTCAGTGTCAGTCACAGTAACATAGAGGTTATTTGTTTTGCTACCTAGCAGAGACATTAGGAACTTTTTTCTTGCAAAAGGGTCAAAGTAAGGAAGACAGCACAAACACGGAATGTGTGATGAGAAGACAGATGGTCACAGAATTGAGAACGGACTTGGGAAGCTGAGAGGTGTTTTTTGTTTTGTTTTTAAAGATTTTAAAGCAGTGGATTTTTTCCCTAGAAGTCACAGATAATGGAACGTTTAAAAGGGCTAGAAGCTTCTGGATGGGAAACGAGATATAAAAGTGACTCAGAAAAAGGAGAAATTGTGTTTAAACTGGGGTGATAAATGTAGTAGTGATGTTTGACAAGTAGTAATAAAGATAGTAATTAAAAATTTACTTGTGGGGTTCTGAGAAGTAGTATGTTTCATTTTTGTATAAAAATTCTTTATCATCAAATGTCATGGAATGTAACTACAATTAATTCACATTTTTTAGCAACATTTATGTAAAGTCACTCAGTTACCAAGGTGAAGTGCCAACCTTTTAGGGCTCAGAAAGACCTCCAGTTCCCCTATGTCCACAAATCATACTGGTTGGAAGAATAACTGATGGTACTAACACCCTAAGTTCTCCTTCTGTTGTTGGCAGGCTGCAACTCCTCCAATAATTTGCAATTGCCGCTTTCTGCCGTAAGGATAGCCCTCTAAGTGGAAAAAGTATGGGCAGACAGGAGCAACCCTCATGGACAGCTGAGCTTTTTCAGAGGTAAGTGCTGAAGATACTCAACAAGGGGGTTATTTTTCTCTTTGGCTCAATAAACCGATGCAATCATTTTAATCAGCCCCAATGTTTTTTTTTTTTTAAATTAAGAAATGCAATAAACACTGAAATTATTTATTAGGTTACATATTTGCAATAATCACACAATGACCAGTTCTCCCTTTCTCCCATTATTAATCTTTTAAAAGTTCTTTAATTATTAATGGCACTGTTCTGGTGAATTTAGTAAATACTTTATTTTTTCTGTCTGAAGAAAGTTCAGTAAACATTCTATTTTCCGAGATAACTTATAGTTACGAATTGAATGATTGTTTAAAATCGATGTTAATATATATTTTATTATTCTTATTCTGCTTTCCCATAATTACAAAGCTGTTTTAAGAAAACAGAGAACATACTAATGAAAGTATATCTTCAGGCAATAATAAGCTTTCTCTGTGTATGTTCCAATTTATATGAAATCGATTGCATGCTACCACTGGAAACTGAAGTCTTGTATTAATCAGCTGAACATACAGTACTGAATACACTCTTAAATATACCTTTAATTTGCTCATTGCTTCACCAGGCCCTGATTCTGCAAACAGATCCATCATTGTGGATCTGGATAAAGTTCCTTTGACTTAAATGGGACTTAACACATGCATATGGCTACTCACCTATGCATTTGTCTGCAGGATTGGGGGCCCAGGTTCTTGCAGGTTGGCATTTGCTTCTGTGCCATGTATATCCTGCCCACTATTCCCTTCTTGTATTGAACTGAAGCTGTGTGTACTTTATTCAAATATGGTACATCACACAATTGAAGCAAAATGGGAAAGAGCCCAAAAAACTGGAATCAGATGGTGTCATAAATATAAAGGGAAGGGTAAACCCCTTTAAAATCCCTCCTGGCCAGAGGAGAAATCCTCTCACCTGTAAAGGATTAAGAAGCTAGGATAACCTCGCTGGCACCTGACCAAAATGACCAATGAGGAGACAAGACACTTTCAACAGCTGCGGGGAGGGAAAAACAAAGGGTCTGTCTGTGTGATGCTTTTGTTGGGGACAGAACAGTAATGGAGTCTTAGAATTTAGTATGTAATCTAGCTAGATATGCGTTAGATTATGATTTCTTTAAATGGCTGAGAAATTAAGCTGTGCTGAATAGAATGGATATTCCTGTCTGTGTGTCTTTTTGTAACTTAAGGTTTTGCCTAGAGGGATTCTCTATGTTTTGAATCTAATTACCCTGTAAGGTATTTACCATCCTGATTTTACAGAGGTGATTCTTTTTATTGTTACTTCTTTTTTACTGTTTCTTCTATTAAAATTCTTCTTGTAAGACCTGATTTTTTTTTTCATTGTTCTTAAGATCCAAGGGTTTGGGTCTGTGGTGACCTATGCAAATTGGTGAGGATTTTTACCAAACCTTCCCCAGAAAGTGGGGTGCAAGGGTTGGGAGGATTTTGGGGGGAAAGACATTTCCAAACAATGCTTCCCTAATAAAATAAACCCAGATAAACGTTTGGTGGTGGCAGTGGAAGTCCAAAGGCAAAGGGTAAAATAGTTTGTACCTTGGGGAAGTTTTAACCTAAGCTGGTAAAAGTAAGCGTAGGAGGTTTTCATGCAGGTCCCCACATTTGTACCCTAGAGTTCAGAGTTGGGAAGGAACCTTGACAGATGGTGATACGCTGAATGTGAACAAAGCATTTTATAAGAGGTAGAGGGTGGGAGACTAGAAAATGGTTTACATCCCACTTGTATGCAGCATAGTCTACCCAGATATCTATCACCCATCAGAGCTACTAGGGACCTGAACATCAGCTGGAGCAAATCAGCCTAGATATATTAAAGTTATTTGAGCTGCACCAATTTACACCAGATGAGAATCTGGCCATAATTTTTCTGCTCAGATACTGTTCGCTTCCTTTTATTACTCTAGGGAAAAAAAGTAGGATGCAGTCAGGCAGAAGTAGTTTGTTCAATCTCTTAAAATGAAGTAATTGTACAAAGAATGTTGAACACTCCAGAAAGTTCAACAGATACATTTGTCTGAGTAAACAAACTATCCCGAACACATCCCCATGAGTTACAGTTCTGCAGTCAGTCCACTAGTGTAAAACAAGACTCCAAAGGAGTCACTCCTAAACTAACTTAAGTAACACAGTTCAAAAATTGAAACAAACTGAGTGTTACAAGCTGTAGTTATTAAATGTGGTAGGGTAGAGTTGGGTAGTTGTGGAAGATTTTGTTAGTGTAGGGAACTAAGAGCTCAAGGAGCAGAAATTGGCTAGATTTTTTCATTCAGAAAGGAGGTTGAGGACTAGAGAGAATAGAGGAATCTCTTGAGCTGGGAGTTAAGAGAACTGGGGAGTTAGACACTGGGAAACTTTTAAATCATAGGAGCAACCTGAATGAAAGATCCATGGTTGACTTAGGTCGGAGGATAGGTGAAGAGAAGGAGGCATCATTAACATAAACTAGATGTTTTAGTAATAGAATAAAGTGTTTTTTGAAGACTGGAGGGAGAGCAGGGGGAATTAAGGATTGAGGACGACAGGAACTGGCAAATGAAAGAGGGAAATTTTATATTGGGTTGTATTCTGAAGTGCACAGGAAACTATAAAGTTTACTAAAGTTGGGTGTGACATTTTCCCATTTTAGAATGCAGATAAGAGAGAAGATGCTATTTTTGATACAATAAATTTTGAAGAGTTGGGAATAAAGGAAATTAAGGTTAGAAATGAAATCATTAGTAAAGTTCAGATAGCTGGTAAACATTTGAAGGGAATGTTTTGGGTAGTATAATAGGCAGATTTATAGACATGGTAAGTGTAGGAGGCAAAAGAGTATTTGGGGTGAAGGCCAACACCTATATGGTAGATGTTTCTGTACAATTTGAGTCAAAGAGGGATAATGAGGTGTTGGAGTTTTGTTTGAGGGCATGTGATAAACATAATTTCTGTAGTGCTAAAACATTCTAGAAGTGATATCGCACATCACTATGTGAACTCCCTAGGCTGTCTTTATGAGAAGGATTTACAGGCTGTATTCACTCTGAAAATGGGCACCAAGAGCATCAAAGTTGAGGCATTCTGTGAATCCTGAATGTGTGAGACACTGTAAAACATAAAGAAATGCCCAGTGGCAGAGTTTGTAAACTAAAAGGAGAAACACACAGACAAGCAAAGAGTAGGGGGAAAGGGAATTACATGCAAGTAAAGTGGTCACAGGTATAATTGGCAGTGTCTTGATACATTTTTAAAATTAGGTATATTAATTAGATAATTGAGTGGTAAAAGGGACATCCAATCTTGCCATTATTAGTTAGCTAATTTTTCGCATTTATCACAAGAAGTGAGTCTTCAGAAGGCATTTGTATATGGAGTGCATAGTGTCCTTAGGGATCATGGAAGATCTTATCTTTGAAGAAGTTGGCAATATCGAACAGAAATTTGGACAAAGAATGCTGAAGGTGGTTGCAAATAGGTGATGGGGGTTGTGGGTATGGGAGTGAATGAGTGAACAGGTAATAATGCTTGATAAGGAAGGTGACAAAAGTGAAGGAGGGAAAAAATTGTAGTGGAGTCCAAGTGGGAATCTCGGCAGATGCATTTACTGGCACAGAAGCTGTAGTGGAGGATTCATAGGTTGGATGAGCCTATTTAAGGATTAGTAGGATGGGCTTTGAGGTGGAAAAGAATAGCAAAAGAGCTGAGGGTGGAGTGAAGAGATTCTGTAACTGAGTCAAAGGAGGAAATGAGAGTAGTAGGGAGGTAGTGGTCAAGAAAATGAGGTGATCGGCAGGGAGGAGAAAGTTGGGTAATGAAAAAATCAGAGATAAAGTAGCATTTGGCAAAGTCAGGGTTGAGCAAGTGATCTTTTTATGAGCCAGAGAGCTGGTCTGGGATGAAAGTCAAACTAGTGGGCTAGGATGAGGGGTTGGGTTCATGTTTTCCACATGCACAGGTATGTTGTGGGTAGGCTAAGGGCTCAGCTGGGAAGTTAGAGATTGAGATTACCAATGATGAGAGTAGGACTAAGAGGAAGAGAGAGGCAGCTGGAGGGAAATTGGGTGAGACAGTAGGTCACCGCTACATGGAGAGGGATCGGAGCTGTGATCTGATGGAGTGCAATGGAAAGGAAGTTGTGATAGAACCAGGAACTGGAGGTTGAACAGAGCAGAAATCAAGAAGGAGCTGAAACAACGAATGGTGCATACTTTTGTGTATTCTCCACAGATATGTCATATAAAAAGTTAAATTCAGCAAGAAGATTTTGAAGGGATGGCAGGGGAATGAAGAATGGGATAGTAAGGGCTGGGGGAAAGATGACGTGTTCAGGAGTACACAGTTTGGGCGGATATATCCCTTGTGGATGAATTTATTAAAGGGTGAACTCTATATCCTAGTGTAGAGTATAGGAAAGAAATTGGTAAAGTACAGGTGGGAGTTAGTAAGGAACTCATGAAATTACAGAACTACTACCAGTTGTATGTATCCTATCACTGAAATCAGCCTCTATACCAGATGACTGGAACATAGCTAATGTAATGCCAATTTTTAAAGACTGCTCCAGAGGAGAACCTGGCAATTACAGGCCAGTAAAGCCTTGCTTCAGTACTGGGCACAGTGGTAAAAACAAGCATGTGGATAAGGGTGATCCAGTTGATAATGATATACTTGCATTTTCAGAAAGCCTTTGTCAAGATCCCTCACCAAAGGCTCTTAAGGGAAAAAAAAAGTAATTATGGAATAAGAAGGAAGGTCCTCTCATGGATCAGTAACTGGTTGAAAGATAGGAAACCAAGGCTACAAATTAATAGCCAGTTTTCACATTGGGGAAAGCTGAACAGTGGGGTCCCCCAAGAATCTATACTGGGAACTATGCTGTTCAACATACTCATTAATCTGGGGTGAACAGTGAAGTGGCAAAGTTTGCAGGTGATACAAAATTATTCAAGATAGTTAAGTCTAAAACAGACTGAGACATTACAAAGGGATCTCATAAAACTGGGTGACTAGGCAACAACATGGCACATGAATTCAATGTTGATAAATGCAAAGTAAAGCATATAGGAAAAATAATACTAGCTATACATATACAATGTTGGGTTCTAAATTATCTGTTACCACTCAAGAAAGAGATCTTGGAGTCGCCATGTATACTTCTCTGAAAACTTCCACTCAGTGTGTGGCAGTGGCCAAAAAGGCCTACAGTAAGTTAAGAACTTTTATGAAAGGTATAGAGAATAAGGCAGAAATATCATAATGCCTCTATTTAAATCCCTGGTACTCCCACACCTTGAATACTGCATCCAGTTTTGGTCATCCCATCTCAGAAGATAGTGGAACTGGAAAAGCTTCAGAGAAGTGCAACAAGGATGATCAAGGGTATGGAATGGCTTCCATATTAGGAGAGACTAAAAAGACTAAGGCTGTTCAGCTTAGAAAAGAGATGATTAAAGACTATGAAAGAGGTCTATAAAATCATGAATGATGTGGAAAAACTGAGAAGAGATGTATTTACCCTTTCACACAATACAAAAACCAGAGGTTACCATTATAGGCAACCGGTTTAATACAAACAAGTAGTACTCTTTCCATACTGCCCAACTAACCTGTGGAACTCATTGCCAGGGGATGTTGTGTTGGCCAAAAGTATAAATGGGCTCCAAAAAGTACTAAATAAGTTCACGAAGGATATGCTGATCAAAGGCTATTAGCTGAGATCGTCCGGAATGCAACCCCATACTCAGCATGACCCTAAATCTGACTAGCAGATGTCAGGAATGGAAGACAGGGTTGGATTGCTCTATAATTGCCCTGTTCTCTACACTCCCCCTTAATTTCTGGTATGGGCCAATGTCAGAGACAGGATACTGGGGAAGTTGGGTCATGGTCTGACTCAGTATGGCAGCTTTTATATTCTGATGCACTTTCTACATCAACCTGCATATTGTTGACTTTAACTGTGTCATCGTGTATTCATATTCAAATATACTGAAGAAGCTTACAGCAGCAGAAACCAAATGCTCTACTTATAGTTTCTGTGATCCTTTATTTCCTGAGCCATTTGCCAAGTAAGGAAAAGGTCCTTTTCCCACCCTTACCCAATGATGTCAGCCTTCACCACAACATATTTTTTGCACCCATTTATGGAAATTTCATCTAATCACATTTCCCTAGTTTGCTTATGAGAATATCATGTGGAACTGTGTAAAATGCCTTGCTAAAATCTTGGAATATCACGTCTACAGCTTTCCCCTATTCACTTGGCTAGTAGCCCTGTCAAAGAAGAAAATTAGGTTGGTTTGGTATGACTTGTTCTTGACAAATCCATGCTGGCTATTATGTAGCACTCTATTATCCTCTAGGGGCTTTCACAAGAGCCACAAGAAAGGTTGAAGAATTAGAAAACTTAACTTATAGTGATAGACACAGGGAGCTCAATCTATTTAGCTGAACAAAGAAAAGGTTAAGGGGTGACTTGATTACAATCTACAAGTACCTATGTGGGGAACAAATATCTAATAATGGGCTTTTCAATCCATCAGAGAAAGTTATTACACAATCCAATAGATGGAAGTTGAAGTTAGAAAAATTAAGACTGGAAATAAGGTGTAGATTTAATTAACCATTGGAACAGTTTACCAAGGTTCATGGTGGATTCTCCAGCACAGACCATTTTTAAATCAAGACTGGTTGTTTTTCTAAAAGATCTGCTCTAGGAATTATTTTGGGGAAGTTCTATTGCCCGTGTTAGACAAGAAGTAAGATTAGATTATTACAATGGTCCCTTCTGGCCTTGGACTCTATGAATCTATTAAATTAGTTGTTTAATAAGTTTTTCCAGTATCTTTCCAGGTATTGAAGTTAGATTGGCTTGGTGTATGGTTCCCTGGGGCCTCTGTTTCTCTTTTTAAAGAGAAGTACTGTGTTTGTTTTTTTCCAGTCCTCTGTGACCTCACCTGTCATCCAAGAATTCCCAAAAAGAATTGCTAATGGTTCTGAGATTGCTCCAGCTAGTTCCTTAAGTACTCTTGGGTTAATTTCATCAGACCCTGCTAAGCTGAATATATCTCACTTACCTAAATATTCTTTAACATGTTCTTTGCCTGTTTTGGCTTGCATTCCTTCTCCCTTGTTTAGAATATTAATTGTGTTAAGTATCTAGTCACAATTCACTCTTCATGCCTATTTTGCTTCAGTCTTCACTAAACAACTGAGCCTTCTTGATATTGTCCATTATTAGCACTTCTGCACTAAGTAGAGGACCTATGCTTTCCCTCATCTTCTCTTGAGCCTAATGGATTAAATGGCCATTGAGTCAAAACACTCCACTGTTTTGTGAGGCATTATTTATTATGTGAATTGATTTCGTTCCTTCATGCCTTTCTCCATTTTGGTATGCTGTTCTTACTTCCTTTCATTTTTTCATATAGTGCATTTACAGTTAGGCCCTCTACATAGGAAGCCCCATTATCTAAAAATATCTTTAAATTGTTGTAGCACTTATGTGCCAGATACTTTCCATGCACAGAGGAAGACCCAGCCCCTGCTCCAAATGAACAGTTTAAGAATTCAAATTATTTTCTTGTGATTTTTTTTTCTCCAAGTTACAGCTCTCATAGACACTTTTCTTTGGTACTAATTACTGTCTGACACTGACTCATTGTTACTCATGGCTACCATTTCAAGAAGATAATTTCTCACCATCTCCATTGCAGAAGTCCATAGGAGGGTTGTAGTAGGAGTGCCATCTAAATTCAAGAATTGATGCTTCTAAGATGGAGAGATGCAAAAAGTGAAAGTGAGACCAAAATCACACTTTGCTTTGGCAGAAATCTCCCATTTGTATCATTACACTTTCCTTAGCATTTAGCCTTTTCTTTTACAAATGACAGCTGGGTTGCCAGAGCTTGAAGCCTGCATACTCTCTCAACTTGTTTTCTCTGGAGCAACTCACACTTTTTATTTCATTCAACTCTTTAATGTAATTTAGGATCTCTACATTTCCTTCAGAAAAATCACATTAGCATAGCCATCAGACCACAGTAGATCATGTAGAAATGTTAGGCCAGATTTTTCAAAGGTGCAAATGGCAGTTGGACACTCAACTCCTGTGGGGTTTCACTGGGAGCGGGACACCTCGTTGACCTCTGGGCCATTGAAAAATCTCCCCCACTGCCCTACAGAGTCTTAAGGTATCTCTTTGCCTATTGACACCTAATTGTGTTGACCGGATAACTTGTTCAATATTATTAAGATACTTTCACTTCTAGGAAGCAACTCCACCCAAGCAGACGAGGAGATTTATAGGAGAGCATGGCCACACAGCCCTTGCTGGTGTGTGAAGTCACAGAAAACATAGTCATGAAATTTAGCTTCTAGAGAATCAGAAGATGGAGAAAATACATACATGTTATACCACAACAGTGGTTTATCAGGGAAGGGTATTACTGAGAGTGAGAAAAAGCTGTTTTAGGGATTTTTTTATGTTGTTTTGTCTGAGCAAAGTCCAGCAGACATAGAGCCAAGGGAGTAACACCTCTCTTCTTTAAGGATACTTCAGAGTAAGACCATTCTGTGAGGGAAAATGAGGCTTGAGGCCTTAGCCTTTATCTAGTCATGCAAACCTTGTTAATGTGATGTTTGCCTCTAGTTATACAGACAAACAAGACTTTTACATAGCCTAGCGATAAAGCCATCAGTACATTCCTATAAGTCTCTACTTAATCACACAACAAGCTGTACTTCTAGAATTTCCCTGTGCATTAATATAGTTTCTTGCAATATAAGATGGGCAGGATGAATAAGAACAAACAGTCCTCCCAAAACCTGCTCTCTCCCTCATTATTGTAAGCATTAGAAAGAACAAAGTAGCCAGCAGAAATGCAGCTACTCTATTGGCCAGCTGTCCATGGTGCTCGGCTACCTTAGGCTTTCCCTAATTATAAATGAACTGTCATATAGGTCACAACACTGTTTAAACCTAGGTTTCAGAGTAACAGCCGTGTTAGTCTGTATTCGCAAAAAGAAAAGGAGTTCTTGTGGTTAGTCTCTAAGGTGCCACAAGAACTCCTTTTCTTTTTGTTTAAACCTAGGCGATCATGTCCCCATCTGAGCTTCTCCCGCTAAGCTTTTCAGTTGTTAAATGACATTGCGTTCTCATTTGCAATGTTGCTACCAACCACATGGTAGCAAACACATGATCAAGCATCTACTTTGAGTCAATAGATTGAGAAAACCGATTGTACGCACGGGAGATCTGTGCGAGCTGGGTGGTGTGGGGGTGAGAAATCCTCCCCCCCCGCCTCATTCTATACATGCTTCACAGTTATTCTTGAGCTCTACTTCTCTGTGAGAATTTTGCAGGGGGATCTGTGTATTCATGGATTCCCTGCCTCCTTCCCCATCCCACCCTGCCCCAAACCCCCTCCTGCATGCTAAGACAGAGGGAGTGCCTACAGATCATAGTTGTATGGCATATACAGGGGGTGTGGACTCCTGTGTGGGCTCACTGAATCCAGTTACTTGGCATACTGGCTCTGCTGCACTCAGGGTTTTCTATGGTTGTGGTGTGTGGATGAGGGTCTGTATTTGTATAGCCAGGATGGCACTGTGTTTCTGAGTTACTGTGTGAAGTATGTTCCATTTCCAAAATGAACTGTGCCATACCCATAATATACTATTTAGTAAAACTACTAGGACCTTACTAGATTTGCTTTATGCTAGTTTCATTGAGCCTATATTGAAATTACTGAATGATGTTTTCAAGTGGCATCTTCTAAGAGTGCAATAAAGGGTGACCAATAACGTGGAGAATTTTAATTTGTTTCTTTGTGATGTATAAGATTTTTAAAAAATTGTGGCTGTATCAGGAATATCAAGATTTATCTTCCCTATTTTGCTGAAGAACTCCTTGAAAGGTTAGAGAAATAGTGTGGGAGCTGTCTCAGCCCTCAGCTTAAGAGGAGAGGACATTGACTCCTCCACTTAAAAAGCTTTTCTTCTAGAGCTTCAATCCTGTATCTTTGATGACAGACCCCTCTAACCACTTGAAATCCCAATGACTTGAATGCGACACTATGAAAGTTCAGGCATCTGCTTGTATGCATGAAAGTGCTGAAGTAGAGCCTAATTCCCCCCTCCTCCACTCCTGTAGTTTGAGTTAAATAGGTGTTAACAGAAAGAAATGAAAAACAAAGATTTCTAAACAGGTAAAATAAAATCCTTTCCCCTCTCAGTTGCTCTGGTTCCAGTATTTTGTCACTTGTGAGGTTGTCATCCCTCTCCTTCTCTATCCCAAGGAAATTAAAACCTGAAACAACTCCATCCCCTCCCCCGCACCTCCTTGGTATTTGTTACATATCACAAAAAGAAAAGGCCACAAACACATTTTTTTTCTCTTTTGCAAGTAACCTTTACAATAAAATTGATCAAATTATTAAAAATAAAATCCGGGGAACTGTTTTACAATTTAGGAGAGTGAGATATAATTTCTTTTTTTCCCCAGTAATCTGGGGGTTTGTACTGCAGAAAAGGTTTTGCCATGCACCTGCTGCAAATACCACCAAATAGTTGAAGTAAATACTGAGGCAGAAGTTGCACTCCTCATTGCTGACAACAGCACAGCCTGCAATTTAGGAAAATCCCACCTAATTTGGGCTGGTTGATATTCTGATGCTAGTGTGTGGTTTTCTTTTAAGTAACAATGTTGAGTTCTTGTAGACACAGAGAATAGAGGAAATTAGGGATAGGCAAACACATTCAGGTAGAATAAAAAGGACACCTGAACCTTCATCCAAAGCTCATACTAAACCTGAACTGAACAAAGTCGCATGCCCAAGAAGTTCATTTAACTTTTGGTTCTTGTTTTTCCGTGTACAGATCTCTTTGCACTTCCTGGTTTCAGCCATAACCAGAAGGTGAAGTACTCAATTGAGAGAGAGAGAGTCTGCCATACAAGTAAGAGTGAGTGTCTGATATACAGGTAATCTATATAATGTACTTAGATTTTCAGACAGCCTTTGACAAGGTCCCCCACCAAAGGCTCTTAAGCAAAGTAAACTGTCATGGAATAAGAGGGAACATCCTTTCATGGATTGGTAACTGGTTAAAAGATAGGAAACAAAGGGTAGGAATAAATGGTCAGGTTTCAAAATGGAGAGCAGTAAATAGTGGTGTCCCCCAATGGGTGTGTACTGGGACCAGTCCCATTTAACATATTCAGAAGTGATCCGGAAAAAGGGGTAAACAGTGAAGTGGCAAAAAATTTTCAGATGATACAAAACTACTCAAGATAGTTAAGTCCCAAGCAGACTGTGAAATGCTACAAAAGGATCTTACAAAACTGGGTGACTGGGAAACAAAATGGCAGATGAAATTCCATGTTGATAAATGCAAAGTAATGCACATTGGAAAACATAATCCCAACTATCCATATAAAATGATGGGGTCTAAATTAGCTGTTACCACTCAAGAAAGAGATCTTGGAGTCATTGTCGATAGTTCTCTGCAAACATCCACTCAATGTGCAGCGGCAGTCAAAAAAGCTAACAGAATGTTGGGAATCATTATGAAAGGGATAGAGAATAAGATAGAAAATATCATATTGCCTCTATATAAATCCATGATACACCTACATCTTGGATATTGCATGCAGATGCAGTCGCCCCAGCTCAAAAAAGATATATTGGAATTGGAAAAGGTTCAGAAAAAGGCAACAAAAATTATTAGGGGTATGGAACGGCTTCCATATGTGGAGTGATTAATAAGACTGAGACTTTTCAGCTTAGAAAAGAGACGACAAAGGGGGGATATGATTGAGGTCTATAAAATTATGACTGGTGTGGAGAAAGTAAATAAGGAAGTATTATTTACTCCTTCTCATAACACAAGAACTAGGGGTCACCAAATGAAATGAATAGGCAGCAGGTTTAAAACAAACAAAAGGACGTATATTTTCACACAACGCACTGTCAACCTGTGGAACTCCTTACTAGAGGATGTTGTGAAGGTCAAGACTATAAGAGGGTTCAAAAAAGAACTAGATAAATTCATGGAGGATAGGTCCATCGATGGTTATTAGCCGGGATGGGCAGGGATGGTGTCCCTAGCCTCTGTTTGCCAGAAGCTGGGAATGAGCAACAAGGTGGATCACTTGATGATTACCTGTTCTGTTCATTCCCTCTGGGGCACTTGGCATTGGCCACTGTCGGAAGACAGGATACTGGGCTAGATGGACCTTTGGTCTTACCCAGTATGGTTGTTCTTATATTCTTATCAAAAGCTTATTCTGGCAAAGCAAAGGGCATACACTTCTGGCTGCTTATCTGAATTGAATCTTCAAACCTTTAGGCATTCACACATCTTGACCCCTATTAATCCCCCCACACACATAACTTTTTACATATTCACCTCAGCACTATACATGATCCATTTGTGTTCATTGTTTACAAACTTTGATGCAATTAGGTATTAGTAAATGAATATTTACTTGCAAAAAGCAAGTTTTAAATTTGCCTTCAGCAAGCATTCACACTAGGAAGTTAACACATCTTCAGTTGCAAGCTGTAAAATAAACAAAGTCTTGATTAAAGGTTGAATAATAAATGCATTTGGGGTAGGCATTCCATGATCAGAAAAAGATGATGAAATTCATCCAGTAAATAATTAATTATGAAATATCTGCTTTGCTTTTATTTAACAGGTTTCTTGGTATATTTTGGAGTAGAATTTGGGCTGCTAAACTCTAGCTTGGCACTAATGGTACCACAGAATGTATGAACTCCCAGGAACTAAACTATTAACATAAAGTAATTTGTCTGAAAATCATAGAGTAACTACCTTAGGGAAGTATTAAAACAAAAAAAGGAAAAGGAAAATTATCTGTAGTTTGAACCTTGATGCCTCTCTGACACACCTTTTGGTTTCACAAAAACTAGAATAATTTCCAAATGGAGAAAATTGCATTTAAGACAGGAGAAATGAGTCCTGAATGAGAACTGTAAAAACAGGAAATTTTGTCAATTTTGCTTATGTTTCCTACTGTTTAGTAGTTTTCAGCCTGGATGCAAACATGGAACCAGTCTAGTCCACAGTTACATCACTGTTGCAGCCCTCAGTGCCCACTGTATAAACTGAATTTGAATGTTGGTTATAGTTTAGATCTCAGCCAAACACCCTTTCAAAGTAATCTTATATTTTTTATACTTTATAGAAATGTGGCTATTGACACTGTATCATTTTTGGAATCTAGAACCATTGCATTGTTTCCTGACTTTGCTGGAGAAATTTTCTCTCAAAATCTTTTTGATATACAAGTAAAAATACCAATGAAAGGCTTTCTAGTTTTGACTGAAAATAGAAAACTTAGATCCTTAACTGGTATAAATCAGCATAGCCTGATTAAAGTCAATTGTCATTGCTCTCAGAGGCATTCAGTTAATACATGGAGCTATATAAAATCTATAGAGAGAAACTCTTGATTGACTAACCTTCAACTGCTGAGTCTAGTTGTACAAAACTACTGTAGTGGAACCTGAAAACAAACAGAAATCAGCTATGTGAACTTTCCAACCTGGATTGTATTTCAAGTAAGCTGCCTTCCTGCCTCTAATGGCATTGAAAGATTTAGTATTTGTTTGTAAGCCTGAGAAAGTTGGAAGGTTTTGCTGGGATTGTTCTTAACCCAAGAAAAACATTGCATTTGTTTTGAGTTTATAGGGTGAGTTTGTGGTCCTTTTAAAACAATTGTGAGACAGAGGCCCATTGGTACAAGCTAGCAAAGGGTTCACTGTTCTGTAATGGTGCCTCCTAACAGGCCTGACAAACTCATTACACCTAGCATACCGCTTTCATGGTATTTATCCATAATTGATGTCATATGAGATCTCAAAAGCCTCTCATAATGATACTCATAATATTTGTGAGATGTATGTGCAGATGGTATTTAAGGAATTGTGTATACATACATGTTTTGATGTCTGTGTCCAAGGCAGAAGGGACAAACAGGTCTTTTTCAGATGGGAGGCAAGATGTGTATCTCTCTGACAAATGTAAATTAAGCATTGTAAACCAACACAATGGGAGCCCAATTTACATATGAGATTAACAGGGGGATGGGAAGACACCAGAGACGAAACCAAAGAGGGTTGTCCAGTCTCTGGAGGCCAAAAATGAACTTAGATGAATATAAAAAGAGTGCAAGGAGACATTTTGCTATCCATTCACTGAGGGAAACCCTTGCTCGAAGGGGTGTGTCATGAATGCTTCGGCTCAGCTTTGTCTGAAACCTGCTAGCTCTGCAAAACTTTAGGGGAAAATATTGTATATCGGAAAGGTAACCATTGATAGGTGTAGACCCAGGTTTGCATTTTTATGGTTTGTTTTTTATGTAACCATTTTTGTTTCCCTCAGTATCTCTTAACTCTTAGCTTTTGATAATAAACATATGGCTGTCTTCACTGTAATTATCTCCCGTAGCCACTCTGTGAGCCAGCAACTAAAGGGTGACATCATTCATAGCTGCAAAGCCAGCCCTTTACAGTTCCCCAGTGTTTGAACTGTAACACAATTTTGAGAACCCAGTTTTGTGCATCCACTATTAATGTCCTTATTAGAGAACAGATGTTCAGTGCAGCATTGTGTGACTTGATCTGTGTTCCTGAAGGGTACTTGCACACCAAAAGACAGCTAATGCTATATACTGGTAGAAGACAAGGAGAAGTAAAGTTAAAAGTCCACTGGAAATGATCCACAATCCACTTACGTTTTTTTCTGAGCACTTAGCTTAGGTTTTTCACTCCATAAACTCCCATTTTGCTTTATCTAAGTAGCCTTTGTTAGTGACCTTAGTATCAATCAAATTCTAGAATGTCTGAAGTAACCCTTACTTTTTTATTTTCTCAAAGTGATAAAATCCGATTAGTCTCTTTGGAAATGAGAACATTTAACAAATGTGACAGAGAGGTCTGAATAATACGTGGTATTAGAAATCTGATTTCTTTTGGAAAAATGTATAGTATAAATTGTGGCTCACGTGACTATATATTAAGATTGCTATGAAAAATGACAGGAAGCTTCATATCATTTTGTCTTCTGCAGTCTGACATTTTAAAAAACTGTTACTTATAATGGCGTGAATGTATAAAATGACATTGGTAGCATCCTTTAAAAGGATTAGAAATGATCTTTTAAAAATTACATGTAATTTTAGGAACAATTGTATTAGCTCATGGTGAGAATGTATGAGATATGTGAGTACTCTTCTGTGTCTGCGGTATTAATAACTTATGTTGAGTATATACGTTTATATGAATTATATGTTATGTCTATATTTTTGAAGAATTGAAAAGAGATCAGAGATAAATATAAAGGGTAAGGAAGCATTTTATCAGCTACTGTTCAAGAAATGACAGGAACACTGCAAAGTTTGGTAAAATTAATCAATCTATCCACTCTCCTATCTGGTGTGGAGTTGTGTGGGTATTGTATGTTTCTGTAGGAGATTCAGATTCTTGCTATTCCTTAATTTAAACATTCAGAAAGGTAAATACTAGAAATAAACATTTATTATGTTATAGAGAAACCCTGGCTTGGCTGGATGGAGCAACAAGAGTTTAGTAGAGCTAGCATGTGAGGAAACCATAATAATAACTTAATCTGTTTGAGGGCTAGAGTTTCTACTGATCTTAATTGTTTCCTATGTCTATTCATCCTCATAATACTCAGATTACAATCAGCATTAAACAGTTCTGGGAAAGGTCCTCTACTTCTGGGAATAGCATTAGAGTGAAATTCTGCTCTCATTTACATCCATTCAATTCACTTGTATTGCTTACTGTGGGATTGCATATGTGTAACTAAGGGCAGAATTTGGTGCGAAGATGTTTTGTAATTCTATGGATGTAAAGTCATTTCTATTAATATTCTCTGCTATAGGTAAAAACAAAAACCCTTTCATGGTATGCTAATGTCAGTGCTCTTGAAAGCAGGCAAGGGGTATGGATTTCCATGTTCTAACGTGAATATTCTTTATGGGAACAGCAATAGTAACTATAATTATGATTAGTTCCAGGAGGTTTTAACCTCAGTGTAAACTGAAATTCTGCCAACACATATGGGCATGTTGGAAACCTGAGGTATGAGAAGTTAAATTCAAATACATTTTGAAGCAGAATTTTTTTCATTTGCTCTTATATTTTCTATTATCATATACTTCTCATCCATTCCATCAAGGCAATGCTTCATTAATAGAGCAGTGAGACTCGTGTTCAAATGCTCATGAGACCCTGAGCAAGATCTCTGACATGGAAGCGCTTACAGAGATCTGATAACATCATTCTCAGCTGTGACTGTACAATACAATGCACTGATTGTGATGGTGAATATGTTGAATTTGGGGAGCCAGCAAAGAATTCCCTAAATGTCTGTAGGGTGTATATTTATGAAATGTTGCTGCATAGTACTTACTAAAAGCATAATACCGCATAAGGAGAAAGTCTGTGATCCTTACACCTCAGGCCAGAACCTTGGGCACTGACAAAGTTGAGATGGCAGATGGTACAGGTACATTGTGACATTCAGATTGTGCATGCTTCACAGTTAGGACCATAAAAAAATGCTGGCCAGATTACTGGCCACAGGGCAATTTAAAAAAATCAGATGATCTGGGCACAAACTTCAGGGCTAGACCCTCTGCCACACATGCCAAGTACAATTACTGCGCATGAATGTGACCAGGGAAACTTAATTTGTAATCTCATCCTAGCCAATAACACTACAATACCCCTAATATTTTTCAACATTTCAAACAAACCCTCAACCATGCCTTGGTCCACTGCCTCCCAAAACAACCAAAAAGAAGTATGAGCTGAAAGCATGCGTTGAAGTGGACAAATCTATGATGGAGTGGACCAAGTAGAGGAGCACAATCCAGAGGCCAAGAACCCCTCATCCAAAAAATCCTCCTCAGACACATTCCTTTAAACCTCTGAAGGAACCTTCCATTCTGAGGCAGACTACAGTTACTATCTAATGCAACACTAAGGCTAATGTATTGTCATAGTGCTCCCCTTATGAAACATCTTATACAGTATGTTAATTAAGCATGCAGGAAATATCCTATCTTTCAGTTTATTCCCAAAATTTGGAGAACAGTGCTTCTGAGTAATACAAATGATCTGGAAGAGCATCCTGGGTATTGATATTCAAATGAATATGCGAAGCATCCTACTCTCTTCCAGAACGACTATATCAATACTGCCTCAACAAGTAGCTCTTGAAGTGGACTTGCTACAGTATTAATTAAGATGATCTCAAAATGCTTGGTCTGAGACAAATTGTACTTCAAGGCCAGATGGTGCATTTTGTTAGATTAAGTCAAACACGATACTTGCTGTGTAGGATCAGGTCATGAAAATAATTCATTTTTCACTTAGTCTGTGACCTATCTATAAAAAGCTTTAAAAATAACTCCTAAAGCCAGTGGCTCAGATTCTGGTACCCTGCCTCGAGTTGAGTTGAACCTTATTCCACAGCATACCCAGTAATACCTTACTCTCAAGTCCACATGGACTTGAGTGGGATTACTTGTGGAATAAGGTGATCCTCCATGTGTGAAGGGCTCAGAAATTGACCCTCTGAGAGCATGCATGTAATTATAGATGGAATGTTGGTGTTCACCAGCATCACTGCATTACAACAATCTTTGTATCGGGGAGAAATCTAAATTAAAAATGTTCCGCAGTGTCTTTTCCCTCATCAGCTCCTCTGGAACCAGAGGATCTCAGCTGGCCAGAAGATCAAGTCCCTAAATTGCTGCTCTAAAGAGTGTAAAAACGTGTTTCCTTTTTCTTGTCTGTAAAGTGCAATGCACTACAGAAACAATAACAAATGCCTCTGCATGGTGTGACTGTATGGAAGTTTTTTATGTGTGATCATACAGATGTGTGATCAAATTTTGTGTTTCTAAGAAGCTAGTTAGAAAGGGAAAATGATACAATAGAATTTACTTTGTTTCTCATCCTAAAATGCCATAAGTACTATAATATATTACCAGTGTTTCAAAGGAGAAATTGCGCTTCCTTTATCAGTAAAAAGGCTTCAGGGGTGTCTTCTAGTACTATTAAAATAAATAGCATGAAGAAACTAAAAGCTAATTTTCATATTAACCATTTTAGTGCTGAACAACATATTTGCTGCATACCAAAAACATCCTGCGGTGCAGCTAGGTGTCTATGCCATGTGTAGTCAAGAAACAGAGAATTGGGTTAGTATCTCTAATCAAGCTTTTTGTCATCCTTACTATGGCATTAAACCAAGTACCATGCTGGTTTTTGGATTATAGTCTCAATGTACTATTCTGCTTCCAGGCCTTGTATTTATATCGCATTCAAATCACATTCTTCTTTCCCTCTGTGGGTTAATCAAGATGAAAGTGTTTGTTCTGCTATAGTGCAACTCTCAGGGAAAGGAGCACTAAAATGGTCACTACAATGATAAATAACTTCTGAGTGGGAACTGCATATACTCCAGAGGGGTCTGGTTTCTCCACTAACTGTAGGGTACTCGTGAATTTCATGCCTTCCTCATCAAGAAATGTTACCCTTTCTTGTTGTTTTCTCAATTCCCCCCACAACATTTTCCCTCTGACCTTGCCAAGAAAGATTTCCCTTTCCTAATTTCAGCTCAAACAAAGTAGGGGTCAGATCCTGAAGTACCTTTTTATGCCCCTCCCCAGTGGCGCAAAGGGGCATTTAAGCTTCCATAAGGTAGCAGCTGCTTAATCCCCTAGCACAGAGGAATCCCGAGCTGCACTACTCCTATGCCAGCCTCTCCTCTTCTCCACAGTGTAGGAGACAAAGGTGGGAGAGTCATGGCCAGCCAGAAGGCAATTCACTTTGGTGATCTTGGCTTGTATATGGCCCTGTGATGGCTATTATCTTTTGACCCTTCAGGCTTCAGCTTCAGGCTTCTCTAACATGCAGAGGAGTAGATCTAGATGAGGGGAAAGTGGCATAAAACTACTTATGCCCCCACTTTCCTGGTGTGCCATAGTGTTGCTTTGATGTCCCTCTAGGTTTTGTCCTATATATTTGTATCACAGCACCCCATAAAAATGATATTTATAAATAGCAGTTCAGATAAGTCACACCTTACTGAAGAGGCTACAACCTTTGAAAATAGCTTAATAAAGTCCCTAAACCAGAATCCAGAACAAGGTCATATGTTTCAGCAGCCCCCTTTATACTTGTGAATAATTTAAACAGGCTTTTTTATTACTTCATCTGTTCATTAAGTATCAAACTGATGTGTGACCTGAATAAATATTTAGGCATTTTAGCATTTGTGGAAAAAGTCCCATTGTTATAAAATGCTTTTGAGAATTTGCCAGCCATTTCAGAAGAGTAAAAGCAGTGAACTGCAATTGTCCCCAGATTACATTAGTTGCATTACTAAAGAATATTTTTGTAGCTTGCCCAGGATGTTTTGGAATTCAAGAGCTAAACAAATTCTTGATAACTAATGACAAAGTCACACACATTTTATATTGATGCTGACTTTGTTAAATGTCAAACAGGTCCTATAAACCAATCCTGAAAGCTGTAATTTTTAAAATAACCTCATACAATTATGTATTGTTGGTCCAGAAATGCAGGAATTAAGGCACTGCCAGGAACAGGTTTTACATGGCAGGCCACAAGTTTATTAAACTAATGCCAAAAGAGGGGTGGGGAAGGGGCCCCTTTAAATATCGGAAGTTCTGTGGGTCCAGTGGAGTATGAGTATTGCTATCCAATATAACCGAAAAGGAAAGTAGATGACACTCGGTTTTATCCTAAATAGCCCTCAGCCAAAGATTCAGCCCACGCTGGAATCCCTTATGCCCTTCCATTGTGCGGTGTCAATGACACTGACTCATTCTGCACAAAATGTTACTCTCTTCATCCTGCAAACTTTCAGGATTGGTGCCAATACTGTCTTGTCCTGTGCTTAGTTTTACCACAGGATCTGATCACTCGTATTCCAACTATAGCACTGGACAGTAGCTGAAAGTTGTCAAAAGGTGGTTTTAAAGGGTTTTCCTCCGCACACTTCTTTTAACTCCCATAAGTAACTGATCAGACCTCCAGGCTGATGTGAAAATAGCACAGAAAAACTCCCAAAACAACTCAATGTGGGTCCACTCTTGTTAGAGGGGGAAATCCCTTCCAACCCACTGAAAAGGTGGTTTGGCTAGGTCCATAGCATACCACGAGATCTAGTTAGGCAACTACATGTGGTAAGGGTGGGATGAGTGGGTGCAATTCTGTGGGCCTTTATTCCCAGAGAGGGTTGATGCAGGACCTTCCAGGCTCTTCCCCCCCCCGCACACACATTTTATCCTTGTGCCAAGAGGAGGGCAGGAGAAGGGGTAGGCAGGGGCATTTGCTAGATACTGTTAGGTGGTTATATCTGATTATATTGCTTCTTTACCTAGTTATCTACGAAATGTTTAAAAACACTCCATATTTCCAATTTTCTGTTTTAAAGAATTTTTTTTAAATAATAAAGATATTTTTGCTTGACACAATTTTTCTTTGTTTTTACTGGCTCTGTTACATGATGGCTTATGGAGTTTTGGTTTGGAGATGTATACCCCATAGCACAGCTGCTAATTGGAATATCTATGATCTGGTAATTTGGCTGCAAATGGTGAGAGATCTAGCTCTTTCAAGAGTTTTAATGAAAGTTTCAGTTGGACTGGTTCAAGGGTGTGCTTACTTTATTTAAAATGGTTTGTTCATTGCTAATAATTTCAAAACTACTTCCTTGTCACAATTTCAAATGGAGATTCAAGGGAGCTGACATTTTTGTTTAATCAGTCTTTTTTTTTAATAAGGAACATTTGATTTTGAAGCAAGATAACTTTCTATTATTGGCATCCTTGGTAGAAACATTCAAACATCACACTTGAAAAGAGGAGCCGCAAAAGTAAATTGTGTAAAATGTGAGGGTTAGTTTCATTATACTATTTTAAACTTTAGTTACTTGTCTTGTATCTCAGCTCATTATAACAAATGATAGTTGTTCGCTTAGTGGAAGCCATTAGAGATGGATCCAGTGAACTATCTGCTCCATTTGTTATCCACCAACTAGCAAGACTCTCTGGGGAAAAAATCTATATTTGCTCTCTGAATCACAGACAGAATATTTAGAAAACCGATGGATAGTGTGCCAAATCCTGCTTGCCATTTGTAATGCTTGTCTGAGTATAGTGAAGAGAAAGTGGCCTGTTACTTGGGAACTAGATGTGGACCATATTGTTTCATGACAACATTAAGTTTCACAGTTCCACTTTTGTGAAGTGGGACTCCTGGATAGGGTTGCCAACTTTCTAATCGAACAAAACCGAATACCCTTGTCCTGCCCCATGCCCAGCACCTTCCTCGAGGCCCTGCCCCAGATCACTCCATCCCCTCCCCCACCATCACTTACTTTCACCAGGCTGGGGTAGGGGGTTGGGGTGTAGCAGGGGATGAGGGCTCCGGCTGGGGGGTGCAGGCTCTGGGATGGGGCCAGGGATGAGAGGTTTGGGGTGCAGAAGGGAGCTCCAGGCTACGGCAGGGCGTTGGAGAGTGGGAGAGGGTGGGGTGTGGGCCCTGGGATGGAGTTTGGGTATGGGAGGGGGTTCGAAGTCGGGGGTTGTGGTCCGGCAGGGGGTTCAGGGTGCGGGCTCTGGCTGGGCGGCGCTTACCTCAGGCCACTGCCGGAAGTGACTGGCATGTCCAGCTCTTAGGTGAAGGGGCCAGTGGGCTTGGTGCCACGCGCGCAGCTCCCATTGGCCAGCCAATGGGAGCTGCGGAACCGGCACTCAGGGCGGGAGCAGCGCACTGAGCCTCCCTGGCTCTTGCGCCTCTAAGTCAGACATGCTGGTTGCTTCCGGGAGCTGCGCGGAGCCAGCTAGGGAGCCTGCCCTTAGCCCCACTGTACTGCTGACTGGACTTTTAATTGCATGCCTGGCAATCCTCTTCCCACAGTGGGAAAGTTCAGGGGCATTGGCCAACTTAGGGTATGTCTATACTGCAGTTAGACACTTGTGGCTGGCCCGTGCCAACTGACTCCGGCTCATGGGGCTCAGGCGAAGGGGCTGTTTAATTGTGGTGAAGAGATTTTGGCTCTGGCTGTAGCCTGAGCTCTGGAACCCTCCCACTTTTCATGGTCCTCAAGCCTGAGCTCCAGTCTGACTCTGTCTGACGGAGCTGCATTGCTATAAAGGCAGGGGAGAATCAGGAGACTTCTGAAAGCAATATGCAGATGACTGTATCTAGTGCCTTAAGAGCCGTAGGGATCTGCTGACTTATGGAACTGAGTACACACTCAGAGTTTCTGGTCCTCTGTGCAAATACCTCATAAAAGGGACAATATCGTGCAGTGACATTCTACTTGAGTTACGTAATGCATGTATGTTCTGTATATAATGTAGCAGCATACAGAGTAGAGCTGAGTATTAAATGTAGTTAAGCATTCAGCAGCTAAAGGAAAGAATGTTACCTTAGATCTGTTGCTCAAAATTCTTTGTGAGGAACAAATGTATTTTGCCTTTAAGGCTTTGAAACTTTTATTGATTTATTCCAAGACTTGCAGTGCCATAAAGTCATTTCATTTTCTCTTATACACACACATACAAATGAAGTTAAAGTATTTTTACAATTTTTTGTGCACTTTCTTATGGAAGCAAAAACCAAATACACTCGGACATGGGAGAAATAAATTATTTGCCTCATTTTGCTGGAACGTAGGATAAATGCAAAGAAATAAAAGTGCTATCTCATGCATCCCTGATAGTTAGTAACCTACTGTCTACAAATATTTAAAGAAATAGATGACTGATGCTCAGTCTAGATGAATCAATTTGTGTTTCTGAAAACGGCTGCTAAGTATCTTGGGTGAAATCCTGGCCCCAGGGAAGTCAATGGCAAAAGTCCCATTGACTCTAAAAGGGCCAGGATTTCACCCCCTTGTGTTCATAAATTCAGGAAAATAATTATATTAAATATAAAGGCTGAGCTTTTGTTATGTTATATTGTATCTGAGAAATACTATGTGGTCACATAGTATATGAGTCCATCGGTTTTGTCATCCTTTAAGAAACTTGTGCTCTAAAGGGTGGCACCAATCAGAGAAGACCAATTATTGCCTATTATCATTATCATGATTAATGACTATCTATGGGTGCTTCTGCATTGTGTCAGGGTTGGTTTTTGTTTTTTTGTCTTCAAAAATCAATTTTTGGGCCCCAAACAACTAATAGTGAAGTCAAAAAAGTAAAGGAGACATGTATGCAAATGTATTTGGGGTTGATGGAACTGAGTGATACTGGAAAACAGCTGAGTTATATAGCAACAGAAATAAACTTCTGGTCTGTTGTGCACAATTATTCCTTTAATCTCTCCCACAGGATAACAAATTATGACACACGCAGCCAATGAAACACTGGGTTAGAATCATGACAGCATCAGGCCAGACTCTCACTGGCTGACTCTACCATGTGAGCATTACACTAGCAGCTTCTGAAAATGGTCTTTTCCAAATGAACCCATTTATGGGTGTCTAAGATTACTATGATTGCTTCTTCATATACAACACCAAGTTCTCCTATTGACTGCAGGAAGCGTACCTGCTTGAGAAACTCAAGTACCTTAGCATTTGTCAGGGTTCCCTCCCCACTCTGGACTCTAGGGTACAGCTGTGGGGACCCGCATGAAAGACCCCCTATGCTTATTTCTATCAGCTTAGGTTAAAGCTTCCCCAAGGCACAAATTCTTTGCCCTTGGAGCGTACACTGCCACCTCCAAGTGATTTAACAAAGAATCATCAAAAAGACCACTTGGAGTTCCTATTCCCCCAAAATATCCCCCCAAGCCCTTACATCCCCTTTCCTGGGGAGGCTTGAGAATAATATCCTAACCAATTGCTTACAAAGTGATCACAGACCCAAACCCCTGGGTCTTAGGACAATAGAGAAATCAGTCAGGTTCTTAAAAGAAGGATTTTTTTTTAAAGGTAAAAATCACCTCTGTAAAATCAGGATGGAAAATAACTTCACAGGATAACAAAAGATTCAAAAACACAGCAGAACTTCCTCTAGGCTTAGTTTCAAAGTTACCAAAAACAGGAATAAACCTCCCTCTAGCAAAGGAAAAATTCACAAGCAGAACAAAAGATAATCTAACATGCCTTGCCTGGCTTTTACTTACAATTTTTGTAATATGAGAGACTTTTAGGATGGTTTATAGGAGAAGGAGTTTTCTGACCTGATGCTTCTCTGTTTTCCAAGTAAACACACAAAACACCCCCCCCCCCCCCGAATTAAGAGTATCTTCTTTCCCCATTGGTCCTTTTGGTCAGGTGCTAACCAGGTCATTTGAGCTTCTTAACCCCTTATAGGTAAGGAGGAATTCTAGGCTACCCTTAGCTGTATGGTTATGACAGCATTTTTTTCATTTTTTATGCAGATAAGGCAGGAATTTCATTTGATTACATCACAGCAAAGTACTTCTACACAAAATAAAGCTGCCTATAATAAGCTAACTATACAAACTTGACATTTCAACTTCCCACACATCCTTTCTGTGTGCATGTTTGCTAGCTGGTTGAATCTCAACTCTCTTGATCAGTGTTGCGGGCTAATAGTTACAACCAAACTCAGTCAAAATGCGTCAAACATTATAAAACAGAGGAAGTCATAAGAGAAGCTTTCACAGCTGTGTAGGGTTTTATGTTGCATGACCAAAATTGAGTAGGAACTGCAATTTTTCCTCTCTGCTGTAGTTTTTTGTTGCTCTGGCTAGTGTTACTGCGTTACTGAACATCAAAGGAAAACCTCTTGATGAACAGCATAATGTCAGCGCTTGCTACCAAACTAAGGAAACAGTTGGTTGCAAACACCAGTGATGACACAGGTAGTCATAGTCTCCCTTCAAACTTCATCCATCTCTGAACAAACTGATGGAAGCTGCTGTATATTGTGTGGCAGCAGTGCCGCCAGCTGACTGGTGCTCCTTGTTAGTCCCCCAAATGATCCCAGACCTTGCATTTAAGGAAGCACTAAAAGAGGTAAATGGGGGTGTCAAGGTTCCTCCCCCACTCTGAACTCTAGGGTACAGATGTGGGGACCTGCATGAAAAACCTCCTAAGCTTATCTTTACCAGCTTAGGTCAAAACTTCCCCAAGGTACAAAAGATTCCACCCGTTGTCCCTGGACTGGCCGCTACCACCAAACTAATACTGGTTACTGGGGAAGAGCTGTTTGGACGCGTCCTTCCCCCCAAAATACTTCCCCAAACCTTGCACCCCACTTCCTGGACAAGGTTTGGTAAAAAGCCTCACCAATTTGCCTAGGTGACTACAGACCCAGACCCTTGGATCTTAAGAACAATGAATAATCCTCCCAACACTTGCACCCCCCCTTTCCTGGGAAATGTTGGATAAAAAGCCTCACCAATTTGCATAGGTGACCACAGACCCAAACCCTTGGATCTGAGAACAATGAAAAAGCATTCAGTTTCTTACAAGAAGACTTTTAATAAAATAGAAGTAAATAGAAATGAAGAAATCCCCCCTGTAAAATCAGGATGGTAGATATCTTACAGGGTAATTAGATTCAAAAACATAGAGAACCCCTCTAGGCAAAACCTTAAGTTACAAAAAAGATACACAGACAGAAATAGTTATTCTATTCAGCACAATTCTTTTCTCAGCCATTTAAAGAAATCATAATCTAACACATACCTAGCTAGATTACTTACTAAAAGTTCTAAGACTCCATTCCTGGTCTATCCCCAGCAGAAACCAGCATATAGACAGACACAGACCCTTTGTTTCTCTCCCTCCTCCCAGCTTTTGAAAGTATCTTGTCTCCTCATTGGTCATTTTGGTCAGGTGCCAGCGAGGTTACTTTTAGCTTCTTAACCCTTTACAGGTGAGAGGAGCTTTCCCCTGGCCAGGAGGGATTTCAAAGGGGTTTACCCTTCCCTTTATATTTATGACAGGGGGCCAGCTGGGTTGTGTAAAAATGGAGATTTAAAACTAGAAGGAAAAGCTAAGTAGTGGTTTTTCCCCCATATAGTCTGGTGTGCAACTTTTCCTTATCTTTTCACAGCACAGAAACAGGGTGATGAAAGGATGCAGTGCCATTCCTATGAGTTCCAGATCCTTTTCCTGGTCAGTGTCTTGAATTTTGAGACTTCTTGGGTATAATTCTTGTCATTGTTTGTTTGGTTCACCTCATTATCTTTCAAAAGGATGGAATTCCTTACCACAGTCCCGAAGTTGCATGGTGGACAGAACTTATGTCATCCCCTCTTGAGTCCCCGTTCCTAGTTTCTAATCTAAGAGCTAAATTCTTTCCCCGCCTCTCCAGTCCAAACCACTCCTCTTCACAAAAAAACCCAACAGCTACCGGATCAGGGGGGAAAGAGTTAATTACTAACTAAATACACATATGCACGCAGTTTCCATGGCATTCTCCACTGGGAAAAGGAATGGTTTATGGCTATTCACAGGTTATGGCTTTGCAACAGCACAGAATCTGAGGATTCATGCAGACGTTAAATCCCAGTCCTCAGGGCATATGCTAAGAGAGGTTTCCTCTCCCTGGTCTAACACTACCCTTGGCAGCAGAGCTCCCCAAGGCCACAGTCCAGCAACCAGTTAAGCATGGGTGTAATTTTATTCCCTGAGCAGTCTCATTGAAGCCAATGGGAGTACTCCCCTGAATAAGGGTAGGCGTATGCTCAAGTGTTTGCAGAATCAGGGTTTCTATGGATATGTATACACTGCATATTAAAGTATATGCCTATCCATGCTAGCTTTCTAGTGCAGGTAACCATAGCAGTGAAGACCTGGCAGCACGAGCTTCAGTGCAGGCTAGCTGCCCTGGTACAAGCTCGCCAGGGACTCTCGGTGGGCATTTAAGTTCCAGGCATGTTTTGTGGTCTATGCCAGCATGTTTTCACTGCTATTTACCTGCTTTAACTTTAATCTAGCTAGCACAGGTGTGTCTACCCATGCTACAACTAGGGGAAGGCAGTATAAGAACAAACTGGGGTTTAGTGATTGCTCAGATTGTAGCAATCTTCTTTAAATGTAAAATGCTGCATTCATAGCAGAGTGACAGATCAGTTTTCATCTCTGGAACAGCCTACTCTTTGTATAGTTTTGATCTCTAATACAGAGGAAGTAGAAATATTTTCTGTATACATTCACACTAGATTTTAAATAATGTAATTACCTCCATTCCTTCTCTCCCCCTGCCCCCCAGCCAGTGGGGAAAAAGTTTCCTTGGCTTCCCTGTTAAACAAGAAGACTAAATACTCAACAGTGCTGCCAAGCCTTCAGGTTTCTCTTGAATTTTGGACTCATGACTATTTTCCTTTTCTTTCAGTTCCCCCAGTAATCTAAGAACAGCATTAGCACGGAGGAGTGGAAAGATGGAATAAGCTAGTCATAGAGCACTGTGGTATAATCATGGACAGGGTTGCTGACCCAGCAGCCAATGCAAGTTTTGAAAGATTTACACTGCTAAAAGAGGGCTATCAGTTGGTCAACTATTTTTAGACTTATCTTTTCAGTCTCACAATAGTGAATATTTCAGAACATCTTAGGTCTTAGCCTGGGTCATTTGCAACGCTGGTCACTTGAAATCTATACACATGCTCAGAGTGCTCCCAGATGTCAAGAAATGTTATGACAGAGAACTGAATGGAATGTTGAGAAATCAAATATTTCTGCTGAATTAATGAAGGGGGCATATGGTTTCACAGTATTTTTTGGTGGGTAGAAGCCTTGTCTCAGTATTGCATTTCTGAACAGTGCTGTTACCATTTAATCACTTCGAAGGTAAAATGATTTTGTGATCGGCACTCTGTTTTGTTTGGAAGTATAAGCTATGCTAGCAGAAAATATTCAAAGCAGAGAGAGGAGGAGTAGCATTTCAGTGACAGTTCATATGCATGAGATTGTCGTTCCACCTACATTGAAACTGCATCTAGATAATGCACTGTTAGTTGACAAACTAGAGAGCTGTGAATAAAAGTATTTAGCACTCTGAGATGTAGAACAGCAAGATACAAACCGGATCTTCAGAGAATGTAAGAGCAACTTCTTTCTGTGTTGACAGCACTAATGTTTGTTCCACTGGTGTAAGACCAAAAATAATTTCTTTTCTTAAATAACACAGACACACTGCCTAGTACTTTGTATTTGTGTCACAGAAATGATGTGACTTACAATTTGTCTTAAATAGGCTAATGCTATTTTCACTTATCACTTGCCTGAGCCTGTAGCTGTTCCATGTATTTGCAAACTGTGCTGGATTGCAAAGCATATTTTGTATTTGCTCATCATGCTAGTACAGTAGTTTTAAAGGAAAAACTTTGACACAGGCCTCCACCTTGCTCCATATTTATGTATCCAATTTTGTGGGTCCACTGACTTACAGTAGGGTACAAAGATGACATCTATGCACCCAAATCAGGAAGCTTGATGGCTAACCTCCCTGCCTGTCAGTTTGCACAGGACAATTTTTTGTGCATACACCTTAAGTTTTAAGGTATCCCAAAATCAAATGCCCAGAAACATGGCTGCACAAATTTGGGCATGTACATTTGAGTAACAGATTTTGTAAAAAACCTGCCACCGCTTTTTATAAGCAAAAAATGGGGAAACTCTACAAAATATATGAAGTACTTGTATTGCTCCCTTGGTGAAAGTTTACTGCTTCCAAAAGCCATGGAAAGCAGGAAGCTAGTATTTCATCAACTGCTAATATAATCTGGCAGAAGTGGTATTTCCACCACCTCATTGGATGTCCAAGAACATTGTTCACATAGGATTAGTGTGCTAAGTAATGGGATCCAAAGAAAAAATAACAAGTTGACTATTGCAGATATGGTCACTGGCTCATTTCAATTTAGGGCTTAGGTATTTCCAAACAATTCTGCTTTTACTTTATACAATAAACTTCCTTCATTAGTTAAAAGTTGAACCATTATCTTATGGCAAACTACTTTCCAGTAGTATCTGGTCTACAGGGCTGAGACTCTTTAATGATTGGGCACGGCATAAAACCTTTCCAAGGTTTATTAAACCCAGCCTCCCAGAAGGACTTCACCTGAAGATGATAGTAAAGTGATGGGAACACTAATAGATTTGGAGAAAGAAAAGGTAGAGGACTCCAAACTCAGCAAGAGTGAGGCTTAAACTATCATGGGGAGAGAGAGAGAGAGCTTCAGGATCAAGTATCATCTATCATTAGTTTTATAATACAACTATAGGCCAATATTAATCTGTACATAATGGTTCTAGGCTGATTCTGCCAGGAGCTTCTGTGGGGTCACCACATCACATCCCCGTTAGCAAAAACTCCAGAGGTACAGAAATGCAGGGG
Source organism: Eretmochelys imbricata (assembly GCF_965152235.1). Lineage (NCBI taxonomy): Eukaryota > Metazoa > Chordata > Testudines > Cheloniidae > Eretmochelys > Eretmochelys imbricata. The sequence continues at coordinate 79,265,909 of NC_135578.1, forward strand.
GAGATTCAGAAAAGGAATCTGAAAGTAGTATACTTTTTTTGGCCTTTTTAGACCGCTATAAAGAAATTATTGGTATGAATTTTCTCATTTATGAAAAAAATGGACCAACTCCTTCACAATTCAAATGATTAGAATGAAAAATTAAGTGGCCTTGATAGAAGATAAAACTTCTATCAAGACTACAGGAAATGGTCAAATCAAATATTAATTAAATTAATATTTGGGCTACTTGGAGAATTAAAAAAGGTAGAAAATGTGGAGGATAGTATGATAAGTTGTAACACTTAAGAATATGCCTTTTGCTAAAGGGGATGCAAAGGGATGGTTGTAACGGTAATATAATGCCATTGCTATGTAGAGTTCTGGAAAGGGAATTTGAATCCTTGCTTCTCTATTTAGAAGGCTGGGGAGCTCAGGAACCCAAATCTGCTTTATGTTTAGAATCTGACCTTTTGACTATATGTTTCATTTGTTTCTGACTGAGATAAAGTCCTGGATGTTGCCACATCTAAGGAAATGCTTCAGGAGAAGTAAATAATTTTATATTTTTCCAGCTTTAATTTGAGCTCTGTAGGTTAGACAATGAAATGTGATTTTTGAAACTTGAATGTATTAAAATTAAAGATCTAAAAATATTTGATGGATAAAAAGAAAAAAGTGACAGATGAACCGAGTAAATTTGTCAATGTTCCAGAAACTATCCCACTTCTACGGGATACACTTTTTGGGTAGGAGATATGGGTAATCTCTTTTTGTGAAAAGAGCTGAGCTGAAAAGTCAAGGAATGCCATACTGCATGCTACCTTTTTTTTTTTTTTTAACATTTCCCTTATTTGTTAGTGGTTTTTAAAGCACTAACAATTAGAAAATGTCACCTCAAATGGTATGCATGCACCTTTGTACATACAAACACTTCTTCATGAATTTTGAGCACATGCATTTTTGAGCACAATCTCTTGCTCATGCAGCTAATGGAATTCAATTACCTGTATCCATAAGGAAAGCCCTAAAAAATGTATGCACATTTGTTTGGGTGCTCAAATGCACACAAATGGAGATCAGACTGAGATCCCTTTGAAAATGTGGCCTTTTAATGAGATTAGTATGGTCCAAATGCAAGCTTACATCAAATCCAAGTATCCAACTCAATCCTGTTACATCTGTTAATCTATAAGGTGCCACAAGGATCTTTGCCGCTTTTACAGGTTATAATTGTCTCTCCTGCAGTCCGACAAGCTCTTACATTCTCTTCCTAAAGACTAGAAGCAATGAAAAAGGTTTGATATTCTCTCCTACTTTTCAAAATCACTGGAAAAAAAATCTAAGAAAAGGTTTCCAATTTGATAGTTACTAGTAAATGTCCACTGGTCAATAAAAGGGTGGGGCAAACAGAACAGTCAAAGGAAGTGGCTTTGGGAAGGTGGGCTTTTTTTAATTGATAATGGCAACTGTGATGACTTCAAGCAGAGATTACTAAAAGCAGTGATCAGTGAAACCAAATTCTTCTGTACTACCATTCAACCATCAAAACTCTTTACAAAGCTTTTCATAGAGCAAAAACAGCTTTTAAAGCATAAACTTACATAAATTTTTTGGTCTGTGAAAAACTAAATATTGTTTATAGACTAATCTCCTATTGAAGTCAATAAAAGATTTGCCTACTGTAGGAGTGCAGAACATGGACCAGAATGTAATATTTGCATGCAAATTTACAATTTAAACCAAATTTTGACAGACTTTCAATGTAATGTACTGCTCCAACTCAGATCAGAATCTGACTTGGGTTTCTAGTCTATCTTAGCCACTAAGGAATGCATTTATAATACACCAAGAGGTTACAGTAATGGGACCCAAAGTAAGTAGTTAAGGTAAAATTCTCTTCTCAGATGTGTATGGCAGATCTTAGCTAAAATATTCCGCTCTCTGTATATGCACAGAAACATCAATGAGATCTCAGCATATGTAGGAACAATTTTTATTCTAATTTGATAAAGTTGTTATGCACTAGGAAATACTGGGATTTAGTCCTTAATTGGTTCTTGTAAATTGGTTCTTGTGTATTTATCTGAAGTTCTAGCTGTGTTTTGGGGTATTCTTAAACCATGTCTACACTATAGGGACTACAGCAACATAGCTATGGAACAGTAGCTATGGCAGTTTAGCCCTGAGGTGTAGGTGCATCCTACAGAGATGGAAGGGGGGGGTTTCTGATACTGTAGGAACACCACCTCCCTGAGCAATGGCAGGTAGACTGACAGAAACATTATTCTGCTAACCCTAGCTGCATCTCCTCTGGGGGTTAGGTCAGCATAGCTACAGCATGCAGGGTGTATAGCTCTTTCAACGCCTGAGTGCTGTCAACTAGGTTGACCTACACTTTTTAAGTGTAGACCAGGCATTAGAATAGAGCTCCCCAAGGAGAGGTAACAATTTTTTCTTCCATTGGCTGGTGCTGTTTTCAGACAGGAAAGAAATGATTCCATGTGTCTGCTCATTTTGATATTGAGAGACTCAAAAATAAACTAAAATTAGTGGGATTTTTTGGTGAAAATATAATTCATTCCTGTCAAACACATCAGAATCTGACAGCCTTCTTCAGTAACACTTACTGTACTTCAGAATTCAAAAGAATAATTTGGTTGGACATCCATCTAGCAATATTTTGGGGGGAATTATGTTGGATCAGTGATTCCTCTATCTTCTTTCCCTCTGTGTCTGTTAATTGCTCCTTGAGGATATTTAGTTCATGATATTATTCCATGTCATTATACTCTTCTTAAAGGCATTATATATATGAGGAATAACTTGTATGGTCTGGCTAAACTAAAGCCTTTTGCATATTCACAACATCGAAATAAATCTGGACAGTAAGATGAGTTCATATTTTCCTATAAACTGGCATTATAACAAACATTTTTATTCTAGATAATAACAATGAATTACACTCAGTTTTCTTTTGGCATGATAACTGTCTTTAACCTTTCAGAGCAGCTGCAAGAGACAAAGTGGTTTTGTTTTCATATCCAGGTACAGCAGAGAAATTCAGTTTGGGGAACACTTAATTGAATTACTTAATTATCTTCCATGATCATGTCATTAAATATTCCTATTAACATTATCCTTGAATTATCCTATGAAATGCAAAAAACAATCAAACAAACACAGTTTTTTTCCACAGTTCTGTCTCTAGTAAAATTTAATAACTAAGGGCTTGACTTTACAAGGTGCTCAGCACTGTGACCCTGATGAAGTGAAGTACTTTCAAGAATCTGAGTAATGTTTTGGTGGATTGAGGCTAGAATGCTCAGAACCTTGCAGAATCAAACCCTTAAATCGCAAAGAGTTTTGAAGTTTAGTGACAAGCTAGCTGAAACAGATTCCATGGCAGTTTATAATCAATGCATTCTACAGTATGTACTATAATAGACGACGTGCCATATCTAGTGGTTTGACAGTCACTGGAGGCACATAAATAATCTGAGAATGTAAAAAATAAATAAATTTACACAGCTTCTTTCAATTTGCATATCTGCAACTGCATTAAAGGAACAAAGCTCTTACTATCATTTGCTCTTTAACATCTTTTTCTTTAAGATGAAATGCTCTAACATTTCTCGGATGTACTAATGGAAGTTCTTCTTGCTAGGCTGAAATTCTGTGTTCGTTACATTAATAATCAGGCAGAAGCACTTGCTGAAACAATTTTTAAAAACTGCTTCTACATTTTTTAAATTATGGTTTAAACAACATTGTTCCTGATTTTGTTGTTGAAATGCAGAAATATAAAAATAGAAGATCTGTTAGTTTAGTTGTTTTCATTAATGAAACAGTCTGCTGCAACCTATTCAGTTGATCAAGAACTGAATTACATCTATTGCATCACATGATTAGAAATATATATAATTAGCTCATAGGGATTTTGAGTAGGTTTTAACAAACCTGTTCCTCTGTTCATAAACTACAATCTCTATTTTCAGTGTTCTTAGTAATGTACAAAGATAGGGCCTTATTTACTTCTCCTTACTCCAGCAAAACCCCATTGACATTATCACCGTCACTCTTTTGATAGTTTTGCCCGAGTATGGAGTTCAGGGCCTTCAAATCACCCCGCTGCAGAGGCGGCTGGGAGCCCCGGGGCTCAGGGGTGAATTAAAGGGTCCGGGGCTCCAGCCACCGCAGAGCTCCGGGCATTTTAAATCCCTGCCGGAGCCCGGCTGCCGGAGCCCCGGGGCTCCGGCAGCCGGGCTCCGGCAGGGATTTAAAGGGCCCGGTGCTCCAGCCACTGCAGGGAGCTCCCACCCGAGGCCCGCTGCCGGAGCTCCGGTGGTGCTTTAAAGGGCCTTGGCCTCCCTCCAGCGGCCAGAGCCCCGGGCCCTTTAAATCCCAGCCGGAGCCCTGCCGCCACTACCCATAGCGCCAGCAGGACTCTGGCGGCGCTGTAAAGGGCCCGGGGCTCCCCGCAATGGCAGGAGCACTGGGCCCTTTAAATCCCCACCTGATCCTGGCTCCAGCAGCTGGGCTCCGGCGCTGCTTTAAAGGGCCTGGGGGCCGTGCCACTGTGGGGAGCCCCGAGCCCTTTAAAGCGCCGCCCAAGCCCTGCCGCCAGAGCTCCGGAGGGGATTTAAAGGACCCGAGGCTCCCTGCAGTGGCAGGAGCCCCTGGCCCTTTAAATCATCGCCGGGGAAGCCGGTCCAGTCCAGCACGGCGTACTGGCTCTTGCTGGTACACCAGACCGGACCGGCTTACTTTCACCTCTGAGTTCATGATTGTGTCCTTAGATTGAAATGTCCAGAGCATTCATCGTTATAGGCAATATGTCTAAGCACAAGGCTAATGAGCTCAAAAACTTTAGGTATGTCAGATGCTGAGAGTCTCTGGACTCCTTGGGTGGGTAGATACTGTCAACCTAATGGAGATATTAGAAATGTTTTATGCTGACAGTAAAGAATTGTAAATTATGGCTTTCATTGAATGTGATTGTGTGAAGGTAATTACACTTCATCAGTTGCACTGTAGTTTTGCAAGGTGCAGTGGTCAATAGTTTGTCAAAATATATTAAGGAAAGAGATTGTTTGACTTTGCATAATTCGTAAATTGATGGCAAATTACAGAGTACAGCAGAACTTTTGGCTGAAATGTTCAGTTTTTCCGCGAGTTCGTAAATGAAAACCCAGGAGTTGTGTAATTTACTGGAGAATTTGAACAGTGTCAATAACACCAATGGCACTGTAGTCGGTCCTCTAAAGAGTCTAGAGGCAAACTAGAGAAAGGAAAACATTGCTCTCAATATTTCAGGGTTTTTTTTTTTTCTATTTTAAACTTTCTCCAGTTTTTGCTAACTAATGGGAGGTATATTTGAAACAAAGCAAAAGAAATAACGATAATGGCAATGATAGAAATAACAGACAATGCTTCATCTTCAGTAATGGGCCACTGGCGTAGCAATGCGGTTGAGTCAGTGCAGTGTCTAGAGGCAAACTACGAAAAGGAAAACATTGTACTTAATCTTTCTCGAATCTTTTTCTTATTGTTGCAGAAGACGGAATATCTGAAAAAAGAACTGAGCGGTGCTTAAGAAGCTGTAACACATTGGGCAGTGAAATCAATTCAATTACTATATAATCATTTGTTTTTGTTGCTAGTTTGGCCCTTACTAATGGTCTTTCTTCTAAATAAAAGCTAATCAACGAGGATGCAGGCATTGTTTGCTATTTTCGTTGTGATTGAAGTGCTCTTTCTATCTAAAACCTACATGACTCATCTAATGCTATGTTCCTTATGCAACATAAATTTCCATTAAAGTTGATTGGAGTTTTGTATGTGGAAGGAATCCAGAACTGGGCCTAATTCTGCTTCCTTTAAATACATTGTGCCAGATTCTCAGCTGGTATAAATTGTCATAGCTCATTGACCAAAAAGTGGTTCCTCTGTACTCATGGGAATTAAGTGCTAGGGGGAGTAGGAGCTATTCAGGATAGTAGGTGCAGAGATCAGGACAGAACAAGGATGTGATATGACCAGCAGGAACCCTCTTTATTACAACATCATCAAGAACCAATATATTTTTTTTAAAATTACCATCTGAAGCACCTTACTAATGTCGTCATCTAGCAATATACTTCGTTTATTATTTCAGAGTTTTCAGTTTAGCTCCTTTTGTGTTTGTTTCCAGTTTTTGCAAATGGTAAGGTGAGCAAAACACACATCTCTTCTTCCAGTCTTTGATGAAATAAACAAATATATTATTAAATCTCAATTCTATACATCTGTGCTATTTTATATTTTATTTTATATTGTTTCCAGTGAACTTGGAGGACTGAGAACTTTTGCCCCCATTTTCATCCTCACTGCACTCAAAAGTGATTTTTACATTCATTGACTTACAGTAAGCACACATCCACACACCTTGTCTTTCATTTATTCTTTGATATACTATACTGCTTTCACCGACATGAATGTCTCTTTGGTGTTTAAAGTCTTCATGAGATTGTGCTATAGATTTGTGTCAGTACTTCCATTTAAAACCTTTATTTTCAGAGTTGCTATCCAAACTGACCTTTAAATTCACACATTTCCATATCTTAACAAATCTGGATTTCTTTTCAGCATAAGCTTGACTCTGCATGTTAAATGCTTGGCTCTGTGGTAATTGCAACATTCCTGTAATATATTTACTTTAAGTTACTGATATGTACTCTCAACCTTAATTCCATTTTAATTTTTTTTGTCTGGCAATTTTCTTGGTCTGTTTTTTTTGTTCTTTCATAAAAAAATTATATATAAACACTAGACAAAGTAAATGTTGCTATATAATATTTCTATCTGAAGATGTAAAATATCAAATGTAAAAAGAAAAGGAGTATTTGTGGCACCTTAGAGTTAGTCTCTAAGGTGCCACAAGTACTCCTTTTCTTTTTGCAAATACAGACTAACACGGCTGTTACTCTGAAATATCAAATGTATATCCCTCTTTTTCTTTTATGGCCAAATTTACCCAGTACACTCTGATTGCTTAATGCAATTCTGGAGAAGTGCAATGCATTCAGAATCCACTGACCATTTAAACTGGGTTTACAGCAGCACAGTGATGTCTGAATATAGATCTGTTTCTCCTCTCTCCTGTCCTCCACCTCTCCCTGCACACTCACTGCCCAGTTTCCGCCTCCCTATTCTCTAGTTTTCACTCCCTACCCTTTGAACCCTGGTGCACAGGTTTCATTAGAAAAGAAATATTGAAGGGGTTTCTTTGACATTATGCTTTGGAACTGAACATTGATCCCTCTGCAGAGTTTAGTGTATAAGAATAATCTCTTTCAGAGAAACTTGCCAAGAATTTCCTTCTTTCCAAAACATCTATTGTTGAAGGCACTGAGGCCCTCAGTTAAGGTATCCTCTTTCAAAATGGCCACTACCTCCCATACTTTCCAGTGAGAGGAAAGCCAGCAGACACCTTTAAGAGCAGCCTGTTGCCTCAGTCAGACTGGGAGGTAGAAACCCATCTCAACGGTAACTTAATTGGCAAACTAATTCCCATTGAGAAAAATGGGAAATGCCAGCCATTATGAAAGAGGACAATTCTATGCAGAGATGTTGTTTTTAAAAGTATCATGATTTTAAGTCAATCTTATGATTTCCACTCCCCGCCCCCCTCCCCTGGTAAATTCATGATTTTTGAAGATAAGAATGGCCATAGTGGGTCAGTCCAATGGTCCATCATGCCCAGTTTGCTGTTTTCTGACAGTGGCCAATGTCAGGTGCTAGAGAGGGAATGAACAGAACAGGTAATCATCAACAGTTGACTTTAACAAGCTTCAGACTTCCCATGTAGTTAAAACTCCAGCATGGGCAAGACCAAGCATTCGAAATTAATGAGATTTCCTTCAAAATAACCACATGCTACCCCTCCTCGCCCCTACATACTCGTTCACATAAAAAAGCTATATATTCCCAGGGGTTTCTCAGGGTTCTTTTTCTCACATGCTGCCTATTAAATCTATTCTTCCTTGTTTATAATTTCTCTTTTCTCTCTCTCCCTGACTTTCTCCTCCTCCATATGTCACCATGGCCATGAGACTGTGCACTAGCCACTCTGCTCTTACTCCAGTGAAGAGCTGAATCCCTTGTGGAAGGGCAGGCCAGGCTTTATCTGCCAAGGTATTGCGCTGACCTCAAAGCTGACAGTCCTGGACTTTGTGCTGATATGGTGACAGCACCGCATAGAGCTCAGTTGCTGTCTCCCTCCTTTCTCCCAGAGTTGGGTGGTATTTTATTCTCTTCCTATTCAACAGAAAGTCTTTTACTAACAGATAATGTGAGAAAGTCGCTTCAACTATTCCTGCTGTCTTGAACAGGGAAGCAGAAAATGTCTCTGGTTTTTAATTTCTCCAGTGTCACTTTAGTTGCACAGTCCTTTCTCTGTGTTTCCACTGTGTTTTGTGTCTCCCATTTTCTTGTTCCAGATTGTGATCACCGAGTCTCTATATTGTATTTTTGGCTCAACTTCATTTTCCGTATCTCACTGTGGAGAGAATCTATTTGTGGGTAGTTCTGGTTAGGAACTTGTGGTAATGCTGATTCCTTCACTTTTTGATCTCTTCCCCAATAGTTAGTTTATTGTCCTGTTAGACTCGAGATGAGCATTTGGAACAATATTTATTTTTGAGGCCAGTGATGTTATGACCTAGGAGTGTTGCAGAATCCATCCTATCCCAGCAGCCATCCCTTTGTCTGCCACGCCCTTTCCCAGCATCAGTCCCACCATGAGCAATGGGACTAGTCCTCACAGCCTCATCAATGTAGAGATTTCTTCCATCTCTGAGACTTCTACATCAGTTTCACAGCACAGGAAAGGGCATTTCCTGTATCTCTTCTTGGGGACTCATCTTGGTTCCTCTTCTTTTCTTTCCGTGTTGCCTTGTGAATCTATTTTTAATTTTTTTTCTCTTCTTCACTTTCCCATATGCGCCTGCAGCCATGAGACTGCATTAGCTGCTCTTTTGCTAATGGGAACACTTAATAGCCCCTTTGGGAAAGATGGTTGGCATTGGCTCCTACTCAAGCCCAGTGCTCTTCTCTGCTCCAGCTAGTGTGTGTTGATAGGGTGACATGGCAGTGCAGAGCTGAGATACTCCCTCTGCTGTTTCATTCTTTTCTCTCAGATGAAGCCAAAAGTTTTGTGTATAGGTGTCAGGGTTTCCTCCCACTCAGAACTCTGGGGTACAGATGCGGGGACCCACATGAAAGACACCCTAAGCTTATAAGTACCGGCTTACGTGAAAAACTTCCCCAAGGCACAAATCCTTTCCTTGTCCTTTGATGGTATTGCTGCCACCGCCAAGTGATTTAGACAAAGATTCAGGAAAAAGACCACTTGGAGTCCCTATTTCCCCAAAATATTCCCCCAAGCCCCTTCGCCCCCTTTCCTCGGGAGGCTTGAGAATAATATACTAACCAATAAGTTAACAAAGTGAGCACAGACCAAACCCTTGGGTTTTTAGGACACTAAAAATCAATCAGGTTCTTAAAAGAAGAACGTTATTATAAAGAAAAAGGTAAAGATTCACACCTGCAAAATCAGGATGGAAGGTAACTTTACAGGGTAATAAAAGATTTAAAACTCAGAGGACTCCCCTCTGGACTCAACTTCACAGTTACAAAAAACAGGAATAAAACTACCTCTTAGCATAGGGAAAATTCACAAGTTAAAACAAAAGATAATCTAACGCATTCCCTTGCCTTTACTTACAATTGCTGTAATTTTAGATGTATCATTTCAGGTATCTTTTTAGGAGCAAGTTTACCTGCTTGGTGTTTCTCTGTCACGAGGGGGAACAAACAAAGAGAGCACAAACAAAACCTTCCCTCCCTCCCCCCCAGATTTGAAAGTATCTTCTTTCCCCATTGGTCCTTCTGGTCAGGTGCCAACTAGGTTAATTGAACTGATTAACCCCTTATAGGTAAGTGATTCTGTACCGCTGGTCAGGAGGGATTTTATGTTACTGCATACATAAAGGTTGTTACCCTTCCTTTTATATTTATGACAATAGGAAACAACTAAGTGTTCTCAGGGTCTCCTTTTCCTGTCTGCTTTGTGCCGTTATTTCTTATACGTGGAATTGGAATACTGCTAATAGTGTTTTTATATGGGAATTTCCTTGTTTAAAAATGGCATACATGATCATTAAAGAAGGAACCCCAAATTAATTCTACCTTTCAGTATTTCAAGTGACTTGAAGATACATGCTGTTAACTGTAAATCATTTTTAAAAATTTAACTTTCCAGTGCAGATTCACCAGTACAGCCAGAACTCATTGGCCAGTTAAGCCAGAGCAGTGCTGATCAGCCAGAGTGTATACCGGTAAATCTGGCCTTCAGTTTGCAGTTAGCTTACTGGTTTAGAGGGCTGTGTTAGTGAGACCAGTGATATGTGAGTGCGGCTAGGGATACCTGAATAATCTTGATAGCTATGGGTTTAAGAGTTCCCCCGTTCTCTTGCCTCAGTTAATCTGACACTACTACCTTGTTGGGCAGAGGAGCCAGAGCAGAAGTGACACAGGGAACCTTTCAAACTCTGATGCTTAAGCTGGTATGTAGTCCTGGACTCTTTAAAGAGCAGTGAGAGTTGGGCCAAGTAATCTACCACTGAGAGCTCTCGACATATGGCCAGTCTCCCTCATACCACAGAGTTACTACAATGGAATAAGTTGCCCACGAATTAGGTGTCGAGGAAGGTTGATTGATTGAGTTACGCGAGACGTTTCAATAGCTACACTTAAGTTACTTGAGCTGTTAACATGACCCTCTATGTAGCCAATATAATCATAATATACAGTGGTCACTAATTCTTTTGCTTAATTACAAGCTAATTTCTTCAAATATAGTCTCTGAACAATTTTTCAATTAATTTTAATTATCTCAAACTTTGAAGAGTCTGAGATATTTTGTTAAGGTAATTCAGATGAAGCAAACTAACACAGATCCTAAATTTCCTAAAGAACCCTGTTTTTTAATTAATTTTACTTCCTCTATATCTAGAAGAGAAACATTATTTTGGTATACCACTGACTGGTAACCATAGGTAAATGAAGAGTTTTTAAGGGTGACCACAAATATGAATCTCTTGGCTATCTCACACATATTCTATAGATTACAAAGCTTATATTTGCTAGATATGAAAAAGGAAAAGAACCAGTCCGATCTCTTGATCAGATACATAATTTCAAAAAAGTGTAAATACATATTTAAATGATCAGCACAGCTCAGAATTTACAGGTTTTAAGCCTTACCTGAGAAATGAAAATGGCTTGTTTACTCATGCCACTGCACCTCTTTAACAGTTAAGTACAATGTGTCAGCCGTAACGTTGTATATGCTGTCCTTTGTCTATTTTCAGATTAATTTTCTATTTTGACTGGGTAGTAATTCCAACCCTTGGTTAGTGTTATATACAGATATAAATAAAGGACTAGGGTATATTTCCTTGGCAGGACAATTTTGGTGAAATATTTTCAACGCTTGTACAAATGTACCAGACTGTAACATTTGGAGGGTGAGTGTCATGATATAAGTGCATACATGGCAGGCCCTGAAAGTTTATAGTTCCTCTAAAAGAACATGGCTTTTTTTTTTTAAACTTAATTTTCAATGACCTGTTCTCTGGCTTTGCCCTGTCTTATATCATTAGTTGAATGTGGTTATTGCTATTATATTAATAAAAATAGTGTCTGTCTGTCTATCTATCTATATGTGTGTGTGTGTCTTTCATTACAACATCTCCCATAGAACTTCACAATCGTACACCAATATGTAATAAAAACTACAGTCTATTCAGGAATCACTGCATTCATCTCTGAAATGAAGCCACATCCTAGGGAAAATATACCAACTGTTGAATGTATTCATTAGATAGAATATTTGAAGGCACACAGCAAATAAGAATCCAGCTGAAACTGCAGGGAATAATTAGGTAAAGAGATGCTAATTATTCAGAGTAATAATCACTCAAATTGAAGGGAGACTAAGATATTGGGGATAACACCCCACTCTTGCAGAAAGTTCAATGCGATCTTTAAAGATCACAAGTTCGGAAAACCTCACTTTCACACTGAAAGGCACCTATAACAGCGCAATACCCCACAGCAACATGCCAAATTATCTTTGAGTATTGACTCAGAGGGAAGGGCACCTCCTACAGAATCTTCAGTGCTACTTTCTGCACCATTAGAGTTTCCCTTAGAGGTTTCTCACTGAAGAACTGATAAGCCCAACCCAGTATGTGTTTTGGGCAGACATGTTCCCAAACTTGTATGTCAGATTCAAACAAATTGGAAATTGGGGAAGGAGGGTCAGATTCAAGATTCAAACATGTCTCCATAGTTTTAATTTTGAGCCACATCCAAAATTGGATGTTACCTATTTTCTCATTTTGGTTCAGATGCTTTCAGAAACGTGCATGAATAGTTCTCTCAACTTTTAGATGGCTGAAATCACACAAGCAGTTGATTTCACGAGATCTTTATCTTCAATCTCTTGAGAACAGCAAATTGGATTTTGTTGCTGTCCAATCTAACCCTGACCCATAGCCCTGATTCTGCCTTGCACCTGAGCTCTAGTTTAAACCTAATCCAGATCCAAACGCTCTTTTTAGCCCATCTTTACTTGTGAGTAGTGCAAGATTACATCCAGAGGGGCAAGGCCGGAAGGCCAGATAAGATGTTGTAGACACACTGTATTCTCACTTGAGTTTGGACCCCTTTCTTTAAATTAGCAGATTTCTTTGCCTAAGGGTTTCTACCTACTTACTTCCAAACCACTGAATTATCCTGGGTTCATGAGGTTCATGGGGGGCAGGGGAGTAAGGATAGGGGTGGATTTTCTTCCAAATCACAATACTAAGCCAGTCCCCTTGGAATAAAAACATTTTTTTACTACATAAATGGGTTAAAATGTATCAGTAGATATGCTCTAATTTTCATTTCACAAAATGTTCCGGAAAACTAAAATGCTATTATACAATGAGATTTAAAAGCACCACTGCTGAGAATCCTCGTGAATTATTACTACTTAAGAAATTAATACTGACATATGATTTTCTAGCATGTAGGAATCTGGCCAATCCACTATTGAAATGTCTTACCTGAAGTCATTAATAGCAAGAATTGTCAACTGAAGTACTTCAGAGCCACAGAAGAAAATGAGATTGTTTTAAAACTTAGTGCATATGGTTTGCTGTTCTCCTAACTGCTGTGAGGATTTGGCTATTACTCAATCTACTCTACTCTCTTCTACTTCAGTATTTCTAATTAATAGTGGGCACATTTCATCTTTCCATCATAAGGAAGGTTGGCTCAAGGACTGCGGGGAGGGACCAAGACGGCTTTTATACCACCTCCATGCTTCTTCCTCCCTGTCCTGGGCCATGCAGGGCCAGAAACTGGCCCCAGTGAAGGTTAGAGCAGCCTGAGGACTCATTTAATTTTGACGCAGCTGCAAGTCAAGAGTAGCTGGAGTGCAGCAATTCTTCAGCCATGTCCCACCACACCTAGAAACAACTCTGGTATATCTCTCCACCAGGGGCTCATATGAAGAGTACAATAAAGCCAGTTATGCTGGCTCTGCATCAGTTGGAGAGCTCCCATCCATCCGAATATTCCCCCAGCCTTCTGCCAGCGTTACAGCCCTTTTATACCAATGGATCTGACATAAAGGCACTGTTGTGTAGGGATGGATTGGGTCCAGGATCACCATGGCTCTATACTAAGTTTTATTTGTTTGTCTTTTGACATCATTAAGGGCTCAGTTTTACTTCCACTGAAGCAAGTGGAAAAACTTCCATTGACTTCACTGCGGGGCAGAATTGGTCTCAGTGCAGGATGTTTCTAGAATTTTGGATCATGTAAAGGAACAGGAACACCTGTTCTTAATAACTTACAGTATGTACTCTTCCTCCCCCAGCCCCGGCACAGATTCACCTTAGTTTCTATCATCCAGCAACTATTTATAATGTACAGTAATTTCTGAGCTGGTAGTTGATTAAGTCTAAACAAGGAATTTATAGAACTGCATATATTAGGTCATAAAATTTAACATAAATGACAGGTGAGTTGTTCAGAAACACTGTTTTAAACTAAGAAACTCAATTATGTTCTAAATTCTGAGAAAACCCAACACCTCCTTTTATATTAATTACCTTAGTGTAATTAATAAGGACTTGGTGTTTAAGTTCTCTTTATTACATGCTTTTTAAAAATGACAAAAATTAATGTTTTATCTTATCTTTACTAAAATATTCTGCACAACTTCATGTTTTTATGGCCCCCTTGGATTTTCCAAAACCGTCCCCTTTTGAATCTTATGCAGAGCCTGGTTTGGATCAGCCTAACGTGACCAGACAGCAAGTGTGAAAAATCAGGACAGGGGGTGGGGGAGGCAATAGAAGCCTATATAAGAAAAAGACCCAAAAATTGGGACTGTCCCTATAAAATCGGCACATCGGGTCACCCTAGATCAGCCAGCCAGCTCTCTAACACAGGTAGGCAGAATACACCTTCCTCTGGAGCTCAGCAGTGCCAGTCCTAGGTGAGTTGCAGTGGATTGGTCAAACAACCTGACCTACTTCCTCTCCCTTGGTGGCTGAGTGCAGAGCTCCAAGCACTTACTGTGCAAGTGGGAGGAACATAGATGCTGGAACTAGGGCTGCCCCACCCCCTGGCTTGAAGTGGTTTCCATCATATAAAGGGTTTACAGTTTGGTTCAATGGCTCTCAGCACCCCCACTGTACAAGTTGTTCCAGCACCCCCGGGGAAGAAGGATGGTCTTGTGGTTAAAGCTGAAGACTGGGCCATTGGAAACCTGGATTTAATGCCTGTTCTGCTGCAGACATCTTGTGTGTCCTTGGGCAAGACAATTCTTAGTTCCCTGTCTGCAAAATGGGGAGAGTGGCAATTCCCTCTTTCACAGGGGTGTTGTGAGGATAAAATCCTTCAGTGATGGTGAGATACTCAGATACTATGGTGATGAGCTATGTAAGTACTTAAGATTGATGGGTAAATAGATAGAATGGAGCAAGGATCAAGTCTGTGACTTAACCCCAGGGCCACATTATTTCACCAATCTTAAGAGCACAGAGAAGACCCATTGTTGGGATTTACCCCATCTCCCACAGGTTGTGGGTTGCATTAATTTTTCTGCAGTCTCACTCTTCACTAAGGTAACCCTGTTTTAAAGAGCAGGGTATGGGGCAGCAGCTGGGCTAGTCCTAATTTCTCCAGTTCTAATCTCTTTCAAGACTACATCATTGCTCCAAATAGAAGGACTAGACAGGATTGTCACCTCTGAGATATAAAAAAGTTGGATGGATAGTCTGGATTGGTGGCAGGATGTGGAGTTTGATCTCTCTCTCTCTCTCTCTCCCTCTCTCTGCATCCTGCAAGTTCCATCATTTAAAATGGTAATGTGCTGATGTGACAATCTGCATACCTGGGCCTTTTTCCCCTGCTAAGCCATCGATTAACCTTGAAATCTTCCTTGCCCAGGCCTGAGAAGAATGCCTAGGTCTCCTCAGCCCTGGCCTCCACCAATTCAAGACACGCCATGCTGCTTCCTACCCCCCGGACACAGACTTAGCAGTGTACCAAACCAAGGGCGGCCCCTTGTACGGAGGGGAAACCAGAGGCAAAGGCAGGCCCAAGAGGTAGGGAATGGGAGGTGCCCACAACTGGGACTTTTAATATCTCAGAAAGAACAAACAGATTTCCTGGGGCAGCTACTCAAAAAGGGAATGATCCTGGGAAAACCTGGACAGGTGGCAACCCTAGGACCAAATCTGGCCCCTCTTTTGAAGTAATGTTGAGTGAGTCTCTCTTTCCAGAACTTCCAGTCATAGTGGCATCAGAGAAACCAATGAAGTTGGGCCTGGTATTGGGATCTGGGGCCATTTTTGAGGGCTTCTTACCATTACGTGGGACACTTGATGCATATCAGGAATTTGTCTGCAGTTACACCACTGATCCCTAGAGACCACTGTTGTGCTGGCAGCATCCTGTAGTTCCTGTGTGTCCCACTCTGTAGAGAGCAAGGGGCCTTGCCCAGGAGGAGAGAGCAACAGGGAGCTGGCTCAGCTCAGCCCAGCCCACTCAGCACTCCTGTCCCGTGATGCTGCACTAAGGATCTGGACCCCCAACCTCTGGTAGGAGCATAGGAGAGGAGTGGGAGCTGAGGAAAAGTGGAATTGCAGGATTTCATCCTTTTTCAGAGACACCATTAGCAGAGCAGAGACAGCAAACAAACAAAAAACAGGTTTCAGAGTAACAGCCGTGTTAGTCTGTATTCGCAAAAAGAAAAGGAGTACTTGTGGCACCTTAGAGACTAACCAATTTATTTGAGCATAAGCTTTCATGAGCTACAGCTCACTTCATCAGATGCATACTGTGGAAAGTGTAGAAGATCTTTTTATATACACACAAAGCATGAAAAAATACCTCCTCCCACCCCACTGGTAATAGCTTATCTAAAGTGATCACTCTCCTTACAATGTGTATGATAATCAAGTTGGGCCATTTCCAGCACAAATCCAGGTTTTCTCACCCCCCCCCCCCACACAAACCCCCTCTCCTGCTGGTAATAGCGTATCTAAAGTGATCACTCTCCTTAGAATGTGTATGATAATCAAGGTGGGCCATTTCCAGCACAAATCCAGGGTTTAACAAGAACGTCTGGGGGGGGGGGGGTCTGCATGAGGGGGCTTAGACACAACAGAAAATCTGGCACTGTGTGTTTACAAATGGAAGTTAGATTCAAATTGCATGTTGTTGGGTTTTTTTTGTTCTTTTGTTATTTTTACAACTCTCAGTATTGAAGACGTTCTCAATACTTTGTTGGGAAGATGCATATCTCACAATTTTTGAACTCCTGGGATTGGTGAGGCTGTCTGAGGATGTTTTATGACAGTGTCGATTGCTTCTGAAAGGATACTTTATATGAAGGTTTTTATATCTAGTGATTCTGGTTGCTTGTAAAATTACTGTCATGGAGATATGCAAGAAAGTTAAAAATCACCACCTTAACAAAACTGGTGAGAAGGCATGTTTCTATCAGATTTGCTATAGCAAAAAATAGCTTTTGGAGAAAAAAAAAGGATCTGGTGCTTTCTTCATTTCCTGACTGACAAGCTAACCGAAATGGAAATGATTGTGGTGTTACAAAGAGAGGATTATGACTTTGGGGTGGTAAATGACCCATCCAACGCCGGGCTTTAAATTCTGCAACACAAAATAATTGTTGCTGCGTTAGAAGAACCTGTGCTAATGTTATATTCAGAATACAAGAGAAGACATGACCACATAGCAATGAATCTCATAACTGTTTGTTCCTTGGATAATTTCATGGGGTTTTTTTTCTTCAAGTGATTTTTTTTCTGAAGTTCAGGATTACAAGAGTTGTAACAAATGTTGTTATAAATTAACCTGTGGATGACTTTGTAATTAGATGACTTGGGAAATGCCATCCCAGCCAAGATTAAAACAAAACAAAAATCAAAACTCCTTTCTAGAGCTGTGTGCGGTTTTTTCCTCTCCATCCCCTTCACAAAATGCTTGTGGTTCATTTTTCTTTTAATGCTCACCCAACAATAAATGATAGAACCCACCAGACTATAGAAGAATGATTGCCTAACACTTCCAGTGGTGTTCAGAATTTAACAAGGAAATGCACGAAAATATAAGGAAACTGAATACAGTGCAGCAGGAAACCTGAATACTTGCGGAAGAAGCAGCAACAGAGCTGGTCAAATTCCGGGGTCAAGTGGGGACTCTGCAACAAACTTTTCAACCACTTTGGATTGATTTTTTCACTCTCTTTTTTATCGACTTTCCACAGATATTGTTGTGAAGGTGTATATTAGCAGGAATACCCACAGAAACAGCATTTTTAATTGAATATTGCAGAATACAAATTTGGAATTTGTAACCAAGAATATTCACAATGAAAATCTGTAACAGCTATTCAGTCAATCAGGGAATAGAAATGTACCATGTGTGCCCAATCAAAACAACTCAGACTTTAGATATTCTATATGCCCAAATAAGATACAAGAAAAAATATGTAGAAATGATCAAGTGAATAGTTTTCAAAAATGAATACATTTGAGAAGATGGTTACAATTTGCAAACAGAAAAATGGGTGAAATTCATCAAATAAATCATAGAGTCATGACTTGTTGTAAATAATTATCCCAGCTTTAAGAAGCAGTCCTGTGCCAATTTCAACCAAATGAAAATCACCAGGTTTGCTATGGTCATTTTCATTCTAGTCAAGATGATATAGTGTTTGCAATCTGTCTAATGTGGCATATATCAGCAAGTAGCACCTAGCAACAAAGGTAGGGTTTGACTTTTCTACATTTTCAAATTAACTGAAAAGCTTAGTGAGGTCAGTTAGCAGAAGTGGATGAAATTTCTTGAACAGTGCAAAAGGAAAGTTGTAGATGAAAATGTCATGATTTTTGATTGGCCAAGAATTGTTGGATTGTATTTCTGTGGTGGGAGATAAATGAGAAGATGGATGTGGGGTGAAATATAGGCCCCATTGAAGTCAATGGCAAAACTCCCATTGACTTTAGTGGGGCCATGATTTCACTCAGAGTTTCTAGCTGCAAAAACAATTCTCTGAGTTCCTTTGGCTGTTGGAGCCATACAATGCTATTTACGTTACATTTTTGTTCTTGGAACTTGTGTTGGTGTGCCTAGAGCTTTGGCTAAGCACTCTTTTTATTTGTATAAACATAAAGAAATAACTAAGTATCATGGCCACTGTTGCCACAAGATGTTACTTGGTGTAGACAAACCAAAACTGCATCTAAATAGAATACTTAGATGATATCATGAGGTATCAGCTACTCTTTCAGGTGAAATGGGTATCTCTTGCTTCCTCCTCTCAAGACTTCAAGAGGTGAATAAGCTTAATTTCCTAGTAGTTGCCGATACTGTACTTGTCTCATATTATTTTTGTAGTGTCTTTGGGAAAAGCCAGGTGATATTCCCGTGCTTTTGTTTTCCCCTTTGCCCTGCAGCCAGGGATCTTCCTTCAAGGAAAGACATGACTTTGTGAACTGTGGGCCAAATTCTCTCACATTGTCTTACACAAATATAAATCTACTCATTTTAGTGGAGTAAACTCTGGATTACACTGGTTTGAGAGCAAAATTGTTGTCTCTCAGTATACAAACATAGGGGATTGCATGCCTTTAGTTGCTCAAGGCAAGGACATAAATTATTTGTTAGCCTATCAACTTGACTAACTTGTAATATTTGTCGCCTACTGTCCTTGGTATCCTGAAGAAAAGTTATGAAATTTTCTGAAGAGATGACACGTGCAAAATTATGGAGGCTGGTGACACTTGACATCTGTCACTTGACATCTCTGGCCTAGCTAAACTGGCTGAAAACTTGAGACCAATTGTAGGTTAACAGTTTGGTATGAATGTAGGCAGCTAATGGATATCATATCATCTGACTTCTAGCTGGGAATGGCAATGTTTTCACTTACCAATTAATGTTTCTGCTAAACAGGCTGAAAGGGTATGGCATCTTGCTCTGTTCTGAGGTTCCCTGCAAGCTTACAAGAACTTAAGTGCGTAAACCTTATTAACATTTCTGTTAAAATATGGAGTACTTTGATCTATTAGTGTTGAAAACACAGCCTCCAAAATACTCACTTTACGCATGTGCAGAAGAGTTTGCAAGATCAGGGCTATGGACTGTCTGTTCTCTAGGATGGGGACTGTCTTTTATTATATGTTTGTACAGTGCTTGACAACAGGATGGTCTGATCCTGAATGGGGCATCTGGGAAATACTGTAGTCTGAACAATAATAAAAATAACAGGAGAATTTGTCTATGGATTTTTGAAGGAGTACAATGAAGAGACAAAAAAGGAGGAAGCAGGGATGGAATGGGAGAAAAAAGGAGGACTAGAACATTGCAAGAATTGCTTTAATTAAGTTCTGCAATGAGCCTTTATTTCTGTGACTTTTTAAATTGCATTGGGCTGAAATGTAATTTAATTGTGAATGCATTTAAGCAGACCAATCCTTCATGTTGACTGATTATCTCTTGCTTATTCAGAATTTTTTTTATAAAGAACAATTTATTCTGTAGTTGGAAAAGGCGAGTAATTGCTTTTCAACATAGTTTTAATTAATAATCAAGCCAATGTCAATTACTTGGTATGAATAGAATGAAACTGTAATAGCTGAGGCAGTGGACATTGTCAAACCTTGCACTGCATCTGTAACGAGTATACATGAGCTGTTGCAACACATCAGTAAAAATGTTCTGTAACGTCTAATTCAGAATGAACTCTGAATTTTCTTGTTCTTGTGAATTTAAGTTAGACCTTTGGGGACAAATTGTGCCCTCTGATATATATCTACAATGCTCCTTGAAATCCAGTGGAGCTATTTATATGTATCTGAGGGCAAAATTTGGCTATTGGTGCCTTACTCCTACTTCATACATGCAGACTCGTATCACTGTGTACATTTTCTCAATAAATTCACAACTATGCATAACTGTTCCCATCTACTGATGAAGGAGAAGAGTGAGTAGATTGTTAAATGCTGGAGCCAAGTTGCAGACATTTTTGAGATGTGGTAAAAGTTTAGAATGAACATTTGAATTTTTGAGTGCTTATCTGCTCCATAACAAATCTCTGAACCTCTCAAGTTTGATCTGTTACCATCCATCAACTACTTGTGCCTTGATTCTGCAATACAGCAGGAGAGTGAATTTGTGTGGGGGGGTGGAGGGTGAGAAAACCTGGATTTGTGCTGGAAATGGCTTTTAGATAAGCTATTACCAGCAGGACAGTGGGGTGGGAGGAGGTATTGTTTCATATTCTCTGTGTATATATAGAGTCTGCTGCAGTTTCCACGGTATGCATCTGATGAAGTGAGCTGTAGCTCACGAAAGCTCATGCTCAAATAAATTCGTTAGTCTCTAAGGTGCCACAAGTACTCCTTTTCTTTTTGCGAATACAGACTAACACGGCTGTTACTCTGAAACATAGATACAGTGGGGAGATATGGGTGTAGCCCAGCAAGTGCTCATGCTCAGCTGGTCCACAATGCAGTTAAACAGGCTGGCACCAGTCCTTGTATCCTTTTTCAAATGAGACTATGTCATCATGCACCAGGGCATTTTTTAGTGTATGCAAGCAGAGTCCACATGGACAGTTAGTGTGTGACAGACTGGTGAGTAATACCATTTACATCCCAGCTGGTGCATACTAACGCACTTGTGCAGGCCTTATTCAAATCCTCCATCCATCCTTTGTTCTCACTAGTTTGTCACAACTTAATTCTAGATTGTAATCTTCTTGGGGCCTTGCCTATATATTCTGTGGGTGGGAACCAATCAATGTAGAGTAATACTAATAAACACAGATTCAGGATAAGAAAAGGATGGGAGATGAAAAAAAGAAATATATCAAAGCAATTTCCTGATGTTCTGTCCCAGTTGTTGTCATAAATATAAAGGGAAGGGTAACCACCTTTCTGTATACAGTGCTATAAAATCCTTCCTGGCCAGAGGCAACATCCTGTTACCTGTAAAGGGTTAAGAAGCTCAGCTAACCTGGCTGGCACCTGACCCAAAGAACCAATAAGGGGACAAGATACTTTCAAATCTTGGGGAGAGGAGCGGGAAGGCTTTTGTTTGTGCTCTTTGTTTACCTGTTTTTTCTCTCTTGGGACTGAGAGAGGCCAGACAGAAATCCATCTTCTCCAACCCATCCTAATCCAAGTCTCCAACATTGCAACCAGTATAGGTAAGCCAGGCAAGGCAGATTAGTTTATCTTTTGTTTTATGTGAATTTCCCCTGTGTTAAGAGGGAGGTTTATTCCTGTTTTCTGTAACTTTAAGGTTTTGCCCAGAGGGGGATCCTCTGTGTTTTGAATCTGAATACCCTGTAAAGTATTTTCCATCCTGATTTTACAGAGATGATTTTTACCTTTCTTTTTTTAATAAAATCCTTCTTTTAAGAACCTGAGTGATTTTTCCATTGTTCCAAGATCCAGGGGTTTGGGTCTTTGATGATTTTGTAACAAATTGGTTAGGATATTATTCTCAAGTCTCCCCAGGAAAGGGGGTGTGTACGGCTTGGGGGGATATTTTGGGGGGGGGTAGACGTCTCCAAGTGGTCTCTTTCCCTGTTCTTTGTTTAAAACGCTTGGTGGTGGCAGCATACTGTTCAAGGACAAGGCAAAGTTTGTACCTTCCGGAAGTTTTTAACCTAAGCTGGTAAGAATAAGCGTAGGGGGTCTTTCATGCAGGTCCCCACATCTGTACCCTTGAGTTCAGAGTGGGGAAGGGACCCTGACAGTTTTAAACTCTTCATTTACAATATTTTGGAAAGCCTGGAGAATTAAATAGATGGAGGTGGGTTGCCTAATTCCCTTTGTTGATTCTTTCTTCTCAGTGTTGTTCTTTGTTACAGATTTAAGCTTCTGAAAATTCTTTGTAGGCAGGATTAACATTGGAAGCTTTGAAAATGTACTAATGGCATCTGCTCTGTGTGTCACAGAAAGAAAATTGGAAATACCAGTCAATGTGCATTACACCATCTGGAGAGTCAAGAGCCAGTCTTCAGACAGATCTAGCCGGGAAAGTTGAATTATTTCAGTTCTGTTTTATGCAGAACTGCTGAGAATCTAGAGATGGTGTTTATGATGTGAGTGTCAGGATTGTAATCAGAAGGTGGGCACAGAAAGCACTGGTTATGCACATAGACAATAGAATCAAAAGGCCAAGTTGGGTACATGCAGTAGTGGAGCCGGGAAGGGGGTGGTGATGGCTCTTTGGTGGTGCCACCTTTGGTTATATCTATTGGCTTGAAAACACACCACACATTCACCTTAAGGCCTTGTGGGGTGGTTGGGGGAAAGAGTCAGTGGGCCCCCTCATATCCCTATAGTTCTATCACTGGGTTCATGTGTATGATAGTCCATGCCATTAAACTATGATATTAGCATGATGATGATGATATTGAGAAATACCTCAAACATCAGGTGGTTGTTTGTTGCATTGCTCCAGAAAACAACACAAAACTTTCTCTCTCATTTCTGCTGCTATTCTAAACTTGCGTTTGTATCGAGTGAGTTTGCTATTTGTATAATTTAATTTTGCATTTCTGAGACCAACATTGTTGTGTAAGAAAGAAATGACAGAGCTATATTCCCTCACTTCCAATATTTATCCATCAACATGAATAACTGCCCTGGGAAACTGTCCATTTCAGGCAAAAAAAAAAAAAATTAAAGTGAGAGAGTTTTCAGGCAGTCAATACCTCGGAGTCTGATCTGTACTCTCATAACAGTTACCTAGTTTCATTATTTTTGTATCAGCTGTCTTCTTTCCCTCCTGGATTGACAGGAACTGTACCTGCTAAGATTTCAAAATTAAATCATGACTTGCTTGCTTTGTAACTCTTTTCAAGAAAAAAATGTTTTTACACGCACACAGACAAACCCATTGGATGGGCTGGGCAGATTGTAATTTTCATTTATATTAAGATTTCAGATTATTTATTTGAAATGTTCATTGTTATATTAAGGCTGCTTCACTTTTGCAATGTAGTTTTAAGTTATGTACTGTCGTTACTATATTCCAGTTGAATTATTTTGCAATTAAAATCACTGCTTCATGCAGTTTCTTATGGAAGATTGCTTTAAAATATTAATTGTATCAGCAAACTAACATCTCAGAAAACTTTGATTCTTGCAGAACATTATCTTGGGACATTGACTATTTTTAAGCTAATTAGCTCCTATGCATTCCCTGTAAGTGTGACTTTTGGCATGGTTAGAATATTTTGTATACTGTGGAAATGAAAATGCGAGTAAACCACTTAATAATTTAAAGAGATTCATTTTAATGGATGTCTTTCAAAATATTAATACAATTTCCTCTTTCCTTTTTAAGGTGTAAAAGCATAACTCATCTAGATGTGCAAGTCATTTCAGAAGCCATTGCACATTGATCATTTTGGCATGCCGAACAGCTTGAACGGATGCAAAATAAATCCCAGTTACATGGAGACATGTTGTTTGCTGAACATGAGCAATTTTTTGTCCCAGTGGGAGTAAAGCTATCTCTAACTTAATTTTTTCCCTGAGTTATATTGTTTTACAGGACTTAGTTGCAAAATCTTTCAGAATCTGTTCTGGAGGAATTTTATATAGGAACCATACTCATCAGATGACTGAACACCTTAGTTTTCATTTAGTTTTCCTTTTGATTGATATCGTGTGTGTTTTGAAAGGAAAACCCTTTTGACTACGTTGAACATCTCAGATAGTCTGACATTTGTTAGATGGGTCTCAAAATGAAATGCTCACATGGAAAAGCAGCTGAAAAGATCCTTTAATCTATTCCTGGCCTTCAAGTTAATTCCTCAGTATGAAAAATAAAATAAAATAAAATAAATAAACAGCAATACACTGCCTTGGGTTTGTGGCTTATCTGACAGCAGCTACACCTGTGGTTTCTCAGAAGAAAAGATAAGGGAACTACCTTTAGGGAAGGAGATGGACAAAGGCAACAGCAATTACTAATGTCTTTTTAAAAAAGGTGATCAGATATAATGTAACAGAGGGTCTATATAAAGGGAAGCAGTTTACATAAATATGGAGTATTATTTTAAATGTCTACAATTAATTAGTATGTTCTTTTTAATCTGCATTATAGTGAAGTGAGTTATGCAAATAATTCCACAGAAATACAATAGCCTGAAAAGGTGCTTTATTTTGGACACATTGTGGCATGAGGGTGCACTGGGGAGAGAGGAATCATGGAGAGACCTTTCACTCTAATCCCTTGTTACTCTAGTGCAGGAAACAGCTATAATGCAGTTGTGTGCATTACTTGAGCCAAAGTGGGATGCCAGCATTGGTATGCTGCCAGCCCTGTATAGCACAAAGAGAATATTTCTTGGCAGGCTGGGACCTAGCTATCCCAACGCATGAGGTAGCATAAGGAATAGTGCATATCTCATCTTTTACGTAGTATAGCAAGTGTCACTCCTGAGAACATTCCCAACAGCAATGTCTTAGGCATGCTGTCCCTCCCCACCACCTGTGGGGAAGCTTTAGTCATAGACTAAAATCCAGGTTCCAGACATATAGTGATGTACTCCTTCTTTGGCACATTCTGTCAGTTTTAACTTCAAAACTGGAAATAATTTTTGCTCAGATAATATGCAACTGTACCCCGCCTCCCGCAAGTCAGTTCTTTAACCACCTCGTAATCATTAATCTGCCATCTTGCTTCTTTCAATTCTTGGCTGAATCATAACTTCCTGATACTTACTGCTTCAAAGATTGATTCTTTTTATCCAGAAGAAAGACTTCTATCATTTCTCTCCTATTTATAACCCTGCCATCATTTACTTTCAATAATTCCTTTGCAGCACTTTGCTACTATTTCCAGAAAGCTTAGATCGCCAAGGACGTCTCAGTTTTTCTTCCTATGTTTCCTTCTACGTTTCCTTTGTCTAGAAATCTGCCTGTCTCCATTTTCAGGACATTGTTTGGATTTGTTCCTAAATCTGTCTCTGCTGAGATCTTCACTCAACCCCTCAATTCCTTGGGTTAAATGTTTGAATTTCTTATTTCATGGTCTACGTAAATGACTGCTTGTTAAACTTCAGAGGTCTATAATGATGCTTTTTAATTAAACATTCCCCCTCCAGGAAGCAGGACCTTATCACTTCAATCCTCTCCCATATTCCTTGGCTTATAAGTCCTCTAGCCATAATTCTCCATGGGTTCACTGCTGTGGGGCCTTATAGTTAGGGGTCACTCTTTTACCTTAATTGTTCTGTGTATCTGGAACTATTACTTCTGTGCATCTTCCCTAGAAGCCACTGAGACACGTCATGTCTTCAAATCTCCCATAAAGGTTTCTTCTCACTTTATTCTGTAATTTTCACTAAATTAGAATTTGCCTTCCATTCTCCCTTTATTTTAATGAGAAATTGGCAAACTGGCTTACATAAAATAAAAACAGACCTGATCCATCACCCGTTTCAATAAAGCCTAAATTAAACCTTTTTTGAGTTTCAGTAAAGTTTAGATGCCTTTTTTATGACCACATTTTTTTAGTTTTGCCCAGCAAGAGGAGTGAAAGTGTAGAAATACCATGAAAGAGTCTGTTCTTGTGGTACATCCCGGTTCAACCAAAATCAAGAAGTACCTGAAATCTCCTGAGATTTTCAGGCCAGTTTCCGGTACAGAAAGATTTTAATAAACATTGGAACTTTTGGATGTTCAAACAAGCCTTTAAATCTTTTGCAGTTTGCTTTCCCTGATTTTAACTAGTCTGCAAGAACGTATGCTTGATTTTTTTTTTCTGCTTTTAAATTCAGTTGTTTTCTTTTATCTGAGCTGTTCTCGCTTTCTTTTTTCCCCCCTTTCTGCTTTTAGGAGTCACAATACCCAATTCTGCAAAGCAATGTCTTGCTCTTTTATTTCTCTGTGAAGTACTATGTGATACTTTATATGCAGGATGTTTTATAAAATGGAATTAACTTATTTTGTATTATGCTGTAGACCAGTGCTTCTCAAGCTATCTGATGTGGGGGACTGGCAATTTTTTTTTCCAATGTGCGTGCAGACTAGCAGCCGATGGCTCGTGGACTGGCACCGGTCTGCGGACCACCACTTTGAGTAGCACTGCTGTAGAGCCTTTAGTCCTTAGCTTTCTCTCACCAAACACTATCATCTTTTTAATCCAAATGTCTCTGGGCTGAGAGGTATTTCTCCAGCACTTACAGACTGAGATCAGCCATCCCTGACTTCAGGATGTTTCCCCTGTGAGAATGGTTATACCTTTTGTAGCTTTCATCAGAGATTCCCTGCAGAGTGGAAAATTATGGTTCTGGCATAACATGGCAAAAACAATAATTATGGCATTAAGGTTATGGCAGCAGCTCAAACCAGAAACAAATAGATGAAAAGAAATTAAGTCACTGCCTCCCAGGTTCCCATCCATTTTTGCTTCCCTAATTCTTCCCAGTTTGTGAGCAGCAGGTCACGAAGAGCTCTGCCCCTAGTTGGTTGCTCCAGCACTTGCACCAGGAAATTGTCCCCTACACTTCCCAAAAACTTCCTGGATTGTCTGTGCTCCGCTGTATTGCTCTCCCAGCAGATATCAGGGTGATTGAAGTCTCCCATGAGAACCAGGGCCTTTGATCTAGTAACTTCCATTAGTTGCCGGAAGAAAGCATTGTCCACCTCATCCCACTGGTCCGGTGGTCTGTAGCAGACTCCCGCCACAACATCACCCTTGTTGCTCACACTTCTAAACTTAATCCAGAGACTCTCAGGTTTTTCTGCAGTTTCAGACCGGAGATCTGAGCAGTCATACTGCTCTCTAACATACAATGCAACTCCCCCACCTTTTCTGCCCTCCCTGTCCTTCCTGAACAGTTTATATCCATCCATAACAGTACTCCAGTCATGTGAGTTATCCCACCAAGTCTCTGTTATTCCAATCACATCATAATTCCTTGACTGTGCCAGAACTTCCAGTTCTCCCTGCTTGTTTCCCAGGCTTCTTGCATTTGTGTATAGGCACTTGAGGTAACTTGCTGATAGTCCCTCTTTCTCAGTATGAGGCAGGAGCCCTCCCCTCTTGTGCTGTCCTGCTCATGCTCCCTCCTGGTATCCCACTTCCCCACTTACCTCAGGGCTTTGGTATCCTTCCCCCGGTGAACCTAGTTTAAAGCCCTTCTCACTAGGTTAGCCAGCCTGCTTGCAAAGATGCTCTTCCCTCTCTTCGTTAGGTGGAGCCCGTCTCTGCCTCACACTCCTCCTTCTTGGAACACCATCCCATGGTCAAAGAATCCAAAGCCTTCTCTCCAACATCACCTGCGTAACCAATCGTTGACTTCCACAATTCGACGGTCTCTACCCAGGCCTTTTCCTTCCACAGGGAGGATGGACAAGAACACCACTGGTGTCTCAAACTCCTTTATTCTTCTTCCCAGAGCCACGTAGTCTGCAGTGATCCGCTCAAGGTCATTCTTGGCAGTATCATTGGTGCCCACGTGGAGAAGCAGGAAGGGGTGGCGATCCAAGGGCTTGAGGAGTCTCAGCAGTCTCTCCGTCACATTGTGAATCCTAGCTCCTGGCAAGCAGCAGACTTCTCGGTTTTCCCAGTCGGGGCGGCAGAGAGATGACTCAGTCCCCCTGAGGAGAGAGTCCCTGACCATCACCACCTGTCTCCTCCTCTTGGGAGCAGTGGTCGTGGAATCCCCATCCCTAAGACAGGGCATCTCATGCCTTCCAATCGGTGGAGTCTCCTTCTGTTCCCTTCCCTCAGATGTATCATCTAGTCCACTCTCCGCATTAGTACCCTTGGAGAGAACATGAAAACGGTTGCTCACCTGTATCTGCATTGCTGGTACATGGACTCTCCCCTTTCTTCTTCTGGAGGTCACATGCTGCCAAATTTCTTCACCGTCCTTCTGTCTCCACTGCGCAGCCTGCTCTGAATCTTCAGAATGTTGTGTCCATAGAAGCATATCCTGATGTCTGTCCAGGAAATCTTCAGTTTCTCTTATTCAACACAGGATTGATACTTGTTCCTCCAGACCTTGAACCTTCTCTTCCAGTATGGTGACCAGCTTGCACTTTGTACAGACAAAGTTGCTTCTGTCCTGTAGAAGAAAGACAAACATGGCACATCCAGTGCAGGTCACAACAACTGAATGCTCACCATCCATATTACCTTCCTTCTACAAGCTTCCTCAGGAGTTGTAGAAACTACTCGGAGAAGCCTGCAAGATGTAAGCCTCAGTGGGCTCTCCCCAGGCGAATTCCCAGGCGAACTCCCAGGCAAACTCCCTCTGTTAGCCTCTCTGCTGTTCGCCACTTACCTGACTGTTTTTTTATAACAGTCAGGCCCACTCGAGGCTCACCTGGAACAAAGCACTCCCAATATAGGTAGCTTTGCAACAAATTTTTAAGAAAATGTTGTAGTAATAATAATGCCTAGCTCTTGTACAGTGCTTTTCATCTGTAGATCATAGAATCATAGAACTGGAAGAGACCTCGAGAGGTTACCTAGTCCAGTCCCCTCCACTCAAGGCAGGACTAGATCTGAAAGTGCTTTACAAATTGTGGTCAGTATCATCATCCGCATTTACAGACGGAGAAAGTAAGGCACAAATTGGTAAAGTGACTTGCTCCTGGTCTCCCAGGAGGCCAACGGCTAAGCTGGCAATAAAACCCAGGTCTCCTGAGTCCCAGTCATGTGCTCTACCCACTTGGCCACAATCAATATGAATCACTAAAGCAACCTTGGTTTTTTGATCATTTATTCAGAAAAAAAATATTTCTCATAAAATTGCTAGTAAGTATCAAAATCTGATGAGACCCTCCCTCCCCCAATCATCTTAAGGTATGTCAAAATTAGAGAGACAAGGTAGGTGAGGTAACATCTTTTATCTTTTATTGGACCAATTTTTGTTGGTGAGAGAGAGAGAAGCATTCGAGCTACTAATATAATGGGACCAACATGGTTACAACACTGCATACAGTCAAAATTGGCAGGCCAAAAACTTGACCTAGCCTTGCTTAAGTACTGCTTTGATTTATTCCAGTTTCCTGCTAAAAGTACTGATGGTGGTTAAAGTATTATGAATGTTGCTTTAATTGTGATTGTTCAATGACAAATAACCACACATTTTCCATATTTTTTCCCTGGGGGTGATGGGGTTCTATGACACAGTTAAAAAGCAGGGTTCTTCTAAATATCCATATGCTCTCTATTCCTGAATCAGACAGACAAAAACACAAGAAAGATATTTTCATTGATCTGATTCCCTTTCCATTGGGCTGTGAAGTATATAATATGAGAAACTAAGTAACATATAAACATCACTATTAAGAGAGGAGAAAAAAATCCATCAGGCATTTTGGAACCTGCCTGCATTGCCAAGATCTACATGCAACTTACCTGAGTAATAGCATGGGCCTAAATTTTCAAAAGTGATCATTGATTTTTGGATGCCACTATTCTTAGGTGCCCAACTTCATATGACTGAATGAGGCCCACTTTTCAGAAGAGCAGGGCATCCACTATCTGAAAATCAGGCCCCTTTCATGTGCATCAAGTTGGATACCAAAGTATTAAGATATCCAAAATCACTAGTCACTTCTGAAAAAATAGGTCATGATCTTTTATAGTCACTTCTGTCCTCCACTCTTGATTTCCCTCTTTTTATTTAGTAAATTCAACCTGTTTAGTTGTTAAGATATTTTAATCTGTTGGCTAATATACAGGGTTGAAGTGGGGCCTCCAAACCTATATGCATGAGTTGCTATAGCTTGAGCTAAAAAGCCAAGGCTCTATGGCTGTTGCAGACTCATATCCTCTGGAGATCAGGTGCAGAGTAGAATCTGTAACACATACCAGTGGGTTGTACATCACCTAGCACATTTAGGCCTTTGAGCACTATTGATATCTAAATAATAAAAAAGAATAAGTAGTAGAAAATTGAATTTCTATTTGTAATAAACAGCTAATCTGTCCCAGTACACTACTAATACAAATAAGATGTTAATCAATCTGTATAATTTCAAATAACATACCTTATATTACTCAGTTTCTAACCTCTAATTTTATATTACATTTAAAAACATAAGAAGACTTAATTATAACAATTTTACTCTCAAGATTAAATATATACTTGCCCAGAGAACAAAAGAGAATAGAATAAAAATACAGTTAAATGAAATCTAAATGAAATTACATTCAAACCATGTTCAAACTGTGTAGGTAGTTCAAATAATGATTACAAAGTAGCTAGGGTATGTGGTTTGCTGATTGTATTTGTTTTCTTCTGCAATCCAATCTGATATATCCCTTCTGAAACAGTTAAACAGTTTAAGTACATACAGTAAAATTTTGGCTAGATCAACATTTTAGTTTTGACCAATAATTATTTTTAAGAGGGATATTATCAGATTAGCTGGTATGCTAAAAGCAAAATCAAATCTCATTCAAAACTCCAGGAAAATAATTGTGCACCTCTATTTCCATTAATGGACTAGAGGAATATGGAGAGCGCTCTGGCCCTGATTCAGCAAAGCACTTAAGCACACGCTTAACTTTAAGCATGTTCTAAAGTTTTTCCCTTTTCAGCAAAGCATTTAATTATGTGCTTAAAGTTAAGCATGTATGTAGGGACTTTGCTGAGCCTCGGCCTTTATTCTGGAAGGTCCAGAATGGCCACAACTCCCATAGCAGTTGACCATGCTCAGGACCTCACAGAGTTGCACCCATAACCAATAAAATGGTGAAGGGCAACAGTTTTGCGGAAAGCAAGGTTTTACAGCAGGAAAATCCCCAGTTGCAAATGTCAGGGAAGCCAGATTGGTGGCCAAGCCTCTGCCCCAAAGTTAGAGGGCTACTTAATTATTATAATTTGGTGATCTAATATGATCACTAGTTTGAAAAAATGTTTAAATCTTTGATGAATCATAAATCTATGTAGATTTTTCTGGAAAAAATAAAATAAAATATGCATGGCACATAAAATATGTGCACACACAGTGGCGTAGAATTCCCCCAGGAGTGTATAGGGGTACTCAGTGGCATGGTGGGGAACTGTTTCAGGGGTGTGACCAGAGTTCAATTCCAGTCTTGGGAACTGGGAGACAGACAGAATAGGGCTGCTGGGGGGATCAGACAGAGGCTCACAAGAGCAAGTGGGGGATGACAGAATAGGGCAGGGGCCGACTGGCAGTGGAGGCAAAAGGTCACGGGGGGGAGGGAGATGCAGGGCCACATGGGCAGAGGGGGAGGGGTAAAGAATACACATCCGCCTAACCTGTTTCAAGAGTAACTGTTTTTCAGTTGCAGTTCCAGAAATGCAGCATAGAGAGTATAAGAGCCAGATTTTCCATCCCTCCAGCAGTGCAAAGGGGACATAAACTTGTCTTAAGGCAACACTCGGCATTCTGTATGCATAGGGGAATCCATAACTAACCCTGCTCCTGCCCCCTTCTCCCCTGGTATAGGCTTACTCCTGGGGGAATTCTGGGCCAAAAAATTAAAAATTTTGTAAAATTCTGCATATTTTATTTGTCAAAATAACACAATATAATCACACCATTTTCAATTATTTTGGTAATTTATTTCATAATATCTGTCAGCAAGTATGTCTGTAACAATACAGACAACAAAAAAGATTCAGGAAATTTTTTTTGACAAGAAGATTCCTCACTACGCATATTAATACAGAACACTGAGTAATAATTAATTTAAATTACAATCCAGAACCATATTTCCTGCACCCCTCAGAAGCAGTGCAAAGGCTTGAGGGAGTCAGGGATAATGGAGGAGCTAAGGGAGAGGGAAGTAATTGCTGGGAAGCAGCCTGGGTATGAACTTGAAGGGTTGTTGGGTGTGTATGGGAAAAGTATGGAACAGGTTTTTCGGGGGGTGGGTGGGAAGGGATTGTTAGGAAGCATGCAGACCCTGGCTGACCCCTAGCTTCTCCCATTCAGTCAGGCGCATCTGCTCCTGTCCCTCCACCCCCATTCAGACACCCATCTCCATGTGGCCCTGCACCCCTCCCCCTCTGCCCATGTGGCCCTGCACTTCCCTCCCCCCTGTGACCTTTTGCCTCCACTCCCAGTCAGCCCCTGCCCTATTCTGTCCTCCCCCACTTGCTCTTGTGAGCCTCAGTCTGATCCCCCCAGCAGCCCTACGCTGTCTGTCTCCCAATAGCCCCTGTCTCCTGACCTGGACTGACAGCAGTGTGAAGAAGGCAGGCTCTTTCTCTTCCCTGTAGTAGCTGGGGCTGTCCAGGAGTGGCTGCTCTGTTCTAGCACCACAGCACCCTCTGGTGGGCAAAAGGCAGAACTACAGCAACTTTTCATCGGAAGCCATTTTCTGAAAAAAAAAATATGCATGGCACATAAAATATGTGCACACACAGTGGCGCAGAATTCCCCCAGGTGTGTATAGGGATACTCAGTGGCATGGTGGGGAACTGTTTCAGAGGTGTGACCAGAGTTCAATTACAGTCTTCAGAACTGCTCCTTGGGAGCTGTTATCCACCAGCACAATGTACAAAGGCCTTGTAGCAGAGACTGGTTTCATGGAAACCCAGGAAAGAATTTTCTGTAGTATTTGGCTAATGAATCTTGCCCATATGCTCAGGGTTTAGCTGATCACCATATTTGGGGTCGGGAAGGAATTTTCCTCCAGGGCAGATTGGAAGAGGCCCTGGAGGTTTTTTGCCTTCCTCTGTAGCATGGGGCACGGGTCACTTGCTGGAGGATTCTCTGCTCCTTGAAGTCTTTAAACTACGATTTGAGGACTTCAATAGCACAGATATAGGTGTGAGGTTCTTTTTTTTTGTAGGAGTGGTGGGTGAAATTCTGTGGCCTGCATTGTGCGGGAGGTCAGACTAGATGATCATAATGGTCCCTTCTGACCTAAATAAATATCTATGTCGGACAGACGGACTTGGAAAGCGACTAGTTCCCTCCCATCCACAGGTAAGGTCTTCTCTTGTGCCCCGAGAGCTCTGGTTCTACAAGTATGAAGGCTGTTTGTCAGGCTTTTAGTCTTATAAAATCTGAGGAACTCTAATTATTTAAGTCAAAGCCTTTGTATTACTTTTATATAATTTTTAAAATGAAATTTTCTTTTTTATTTCATTGGCATTATATTGTCTGCATTTCTTCCTCCCTGGTTTGTGATCATGTCAAACTCTTGTAATCCTGTCAAAATGAGGTCTGACTACTAACTGGATTGGAAGCAGCTAAGGAAAATGAGGTGCTGCAGGGAGTGGTGTTGGTGACTCAGGGATGCTCTTGCTTTTGCCTCAGTACTGACCCAATACTGTGCTGCTTTGCTGGTGCTACTGCCTCCCACATACAATGTATAGCCAAGATCCAGACTGTTTGCAGTCATTAAAGATCGGATGGCATTGTTTGCAATATTTATGGACGTTGTCAGCCTTTGTCATTGTCAGCTCCAAAACATTTCTGGTATTGTAGACCTAGCACTCTGCTGTTTGCAGCGTGTAAGGCGGGGCGAGGGGGCACAGAAGTTCTGATTTCACCCTTGACAGTAAAACAGAAAATGGGCTTCACAATATGTAGCAGTTTCCAAGTGAGTGTACATGTCGTGTTTGAGTCTCAGTATGTACAATTTAAACCAAGTCACCAGTGGAGTCAGGGAGTAAAAAATGTCAGAAGAATTCTTGTCACTGCTGGCTTATTTTTGGCTTGAGGAGAAGAGTAAAAAAGAACATGACCTAATGAAGGATCATATCTGAAATATAAGGTACAGCTAGTCATTGAATGGTCCAGACAAAGGCACAAAACTCCATAGTTTCAGCCTGAGTCCCACTCCATCTATATTTCTTGCAATAGCCTTTAGGTTCCACTTGCTCTTAAATCTGCAAAGTTCTATCGAGTACTGGTTAGGATGACTTTTACTTTGCCTTAACTCAATGCATGATTTTAGGGATGAAACGTTAGAGAGCTGTGGAATTTTCATAACAGAATTGGACCAGGTGAGGCACACTTGCCTTTATTGTAAACCCCAATTTATTATAAACCCCAAATTTGCTGGAATTCACCCATCTTGTTGAAATTCAGGGAACTGTAGGTAATTTTAGGCTGGGTCTGAAACCTCAACAGACACAATGCCCAGCACAGGGGTTCCCTGATAGCCTGGTACTCTCTAGGGAGCTAACATCCCAGAATGAGAAAAAGGGACCTCATAGGCATCAGTGGGAATGGAGGATCCCTTCCCAGTCCCACTACTGCAAATTGGAGATGAACAGAAGCAGAAATTTTCCAGCTACCAGAAGATATTTAATAAGTGCAGTGGGGCTAAGAGAGAAGCTGATCTCTTCTGGAAAGCTAGTGAGCTCATCATGCTTGAAGGCACCAAAGTGTAGGGATGTACCAAATCATTGGACCTCCCTAAAAAGGAGTTGTCCTCAGCTACTGATAGAAGGTGCCCTCTTCTATAGCTTTGTTCTCACAAATGTCCCTAGTTTATGGGTAATCTGTGACAGAGGAAGTGAGAGGAAAGACAGCCAGAGTCTAAGATCATCAGGGCTGGAGTCTGTGAGAACAAGGGAATTGAGTGAATTCTGTCAGTTTCATAATGGAACCTACCAAATTTCCCATGTTTGCCCATTTTCATGCAAACCTTTGTCTGGTGATGAACCTTATGCTCAACCAAACTTCACAAATTGCAAAACTATAGCCAAATCCACCAATAACATTCACCAAAATTTGTACAAACCACAACTGGACATTTTTCATGGCTTTGTTTAACAACACAGTGCTGACTGAGATGTAAATATCAGTCCCCAATCTGAGACCACAAACTCATTTCATATTTATCACTAAGCAGATATCAATGGTAACAAGTTCCTGTCACCTCAAGGTGAAAGGCTTACCTGGACATTTCCAGTCCTGGGGACCATCAAACCCCTTATTTAACAATGGTAGTTAAATAGATGGACTGCTGTAAAATCAATGGGGTTACGAACAGGCCTTTTTCAATATATTTTCTTCATTTAAATGTATAACTTCTTATATCAAAAGGATACAAATAACCACTAATTTTATTTACAACTGCCATATTTAAAATTTCTAAATATTTTATATTTAATAAACAAGTTAAACAAATCAGATTTCATGTCTTCAAAAATCAAGAGACTTAAATAGCTTTTAGAAAACACTCTATTTAGATATTTTTCACTCCTGTCACTAATACCACTATTTGCAATAAAAATGAATGGGAGGGGGACCCCAAGTACTCTGTCCTGCACAGCTCTTTCTTTCTTTCTTTCTTTCTTTCTTTCTTTCTTTCTTTCTTTCTTTCTTTCTTTCTTTCTTTTCTTTTCTTTTCTTTTCTTTTGCTCTTAATTAATGCATTAAAAATCTAGTACCATGTGATTCCATTTAGATTCCTATTTATTAATGGATTAAGAAAGGTTTGTTGAAGTGAGCAGCCTACATCAGTATACTGTATTTTGTTGTCTGTAGGAAAAAAAAATTAGAGATACTGTCAGCTTCATTCTTTGAAACTGGTTGATTAAGATAAATCCAGTTTCCGATCACTCTTTACATAGTATGTCCTAAGATTTAAAAAAAACAAAGAAACTGCTTTAAAAATATGTGATAAGGGTTTATTCCCCCTCACCCCCACCCCCAAGCTGCTGTTTATAAGGGTCTTTCAGCAAGAATGAAACTGACTAAGGGCTAGATCATGCTTGTTGTGCATGCTTTTTGGATTCCCATATGAACACACTGACTGCAACACCTTTTATGGTATGCAGCATAGTTCCTTCCTGCTCTCTGTGATGGTCCCATTCTGTGAGACAGTGCAGGGTGGTGGGGCTGTGGTCTTGGCTCCTTCATGCATACCGGGGAAATAGGGATGGAATGCCCTGTGTTCCCATGAGAACTGGGACTGCAGTTCTGCTTGACCCTGTTGTGAGTCACATTGGGTGGGGAGAAAGGTCCTTGCATGTTCTCCCCGCCGTGCACTGATATAAGGGGCAAATAGAATCTAGCCTTAAGTGACCATCAATGTGAAACAGTGAAATTAACTATGCACTGTGTCAAATGCACATAATAAACAAGCAAACTTTTCCTTTTTTCCAATAACTTTCTTATGGCATTACTTGTAAGTGCACTAGGCGAAACACACTCAGATGGAAATTTGATTTTTAAAGTTAAGGTGGGCCCCTTTTAAGTACAATAAAAATAAATATAGGAAAAATATTCAGCATCTTTATGGCAAATCTGTGTTACATATCTCTTATGGTTTCAGGACTGGCTGCACTTTTGACCTCTCTCTGGTCTATTCAAGTCCACCCATGCAGGTGACAGACCCTGCATTTTCACTTTTCTCAGGATGGAATGCCATGATTCTCTCTCTCTTAGACTGGCTCCTTGAGCTGCAGTATCCTCTATATCAACTTGATTGCTGAACAAATCTGGCTAGATTTGGCTGCCTTCAGATCTTCCTCTCAGGCATGAGGACTTGCAGCTTGTGCCTTCCCAGTTTCTGGGCAGCTTGTGAGCACAGTTGAGCCACAGCAGGTCCACCTGATTGACTACTCTGCCTGATTGGCCACAGAAGTCAGCAAGTCACGGCAATCGGGGGAGGTCCCGGAAGACTGGAAAAAGGCTAATGTAGTGCCCATCTTTAAAAAAGGGAAGAAGGAGGATCCGGGGAACTACAGGCCAGTCAGCCTCACCTCAGTCCCTGGAAGAATCATGGAGCAGGTCCTCAAGGAATCAATTCTGAAGCACTTAGAGGAGAGGAAAGTGATTAGGAACAGTCAGCATGGATTCACCAAGGGCAAGTCATGCCTGACTAACCTAATTGCCTTCTATGATGAGATAACTGGCTCTGTGGATTAGGGGAAAGCAGTGGACGTGTTATTCCTTGACTTTAGCAAAGCTTTTGATATGGTCTCCCACAGTATTCTTGCCAGCAAGTTAAAGATGTATGGGCTGGATGAATGGACGAAAAGGTGGATAGAAAGCTGGCTAGATCATTGGGCTCAATGGGTAGTGTTCAATGGCTCCATGTCTAGTTGGCAGTCGGTATCAAGCGGAGTGCCCCAAGGGTCAGTCCTGGGGCCGGTTTTGTTCAATATCTTCATTAATGATCTGGAGGATGGTGTGGATTGCACCCTGAGCAAGTTTGCAGATGACACTAAACTGGGAGGAGTGGCAGATACGCTGGAGGGTAGGGATAGGATACAGAGGGACCTAGACAAATTGGAGGATTGGGCCAAAAGAAATCTGATGAGGTTCAACAAAGGGAAGTGCAGAGTCCTGCACTTAGGACGGAAGAATCCCATGCACCGCTACAGACTAGGGACCGAATGGCTCGGCAGCAGTTCTGCAGAAAAGGACCTAGGGGTTACAGTGGATGAGAAGCTGGATATGAGTCAACAGTATGCCGTTGTTGCCAAGAAGGCTAACGGCATTTTGGGCTGTATAAGTAGGGGCATTGCCAGCAGATCGAGGGACGTGATCATTCCCGTCTAGTCGACATTGGTGAGGCCTCATCTGGAGTAGTGTGTCCAGTTTTGGGCCCCACACTACAAGAAGGATGTAGAAAAATTGGAAAGTGTCCAGCGGAGGGCAACAAAAATGATTAGAGGGCTGAAGCACATGATTTATGAGGAAAGGCTGAGGGAACTGGGATTGTTTAGTCTGCAGAAGAGAAGAAGGAGGGGGGATTTGATAGCTGCTTTCAACTACCTGAAGGGGGGTTCCAAAGAGGATGGATCTAGACTGTTCTTAGTGGTAGCAGATGACAGAACAAGGAGTAATGCTCTCAAGTTGCAGTGGGGGAGATTTAGGTTGGATATTAGGAAAAACTTTTTCACTAGGAGGGTGGTGAAACACTGGAATGCGTTACCTGGGGAGGTGGTGGAATCTCCTTCCTTAGAGGTTTTTAAGGTCAGGCTTGACAAAGCCCTGGCTGGGATGATTTAGTTGGGGATTGGTCCTGCTTTGAGCAGGGGGATGGACTAGATGACCTCCTGAGGTCCCTTCCAATCCTGATATTCTATGATTCTAAGCTGTCTCATAAGGACAACAGCAAAAACTCATCTCTGGCTGCTCAATGCACATGTGGCCACCTGCAGCTGTGATCTCACTTATGCTTTTCCTGCTTCCCTA
The DNA here is from genome assembly GCF_965152235.1 of Eretmochelys imbricata. Taxonomy (NCBI): domain Eukaryota; kingdom Metazoa; phylum Chordata; order Testudines; family Cheloniidae; genus Eretmochelys; species Eretmochelys imbricata. The sequence continues at coordinate 79,304,656 of NC_135578.1, forward strand.
GCCTTGCTCCAGTTCTGATCCTGCCTTGTTCCCAGTCCTGCTTCTTTCCCAGTCCACTCCAGCCCTGCTCAGTTCCTGACCCTTAGCTATGACTCCAGCTCTTACCTTCAGCACTGTTCCTGGACTCTGCCTCTGCTTTGATCTCTGGGCCTGACAGACCACATCCTGGTTTGTGACACTTCTCTTTGGGAGTGGTGACCATTGGTGAATACAGTGACCCCAAATAGCCTTTTCAAAACACAGTATTTCATCACTACAGCATGAACAAATCATAATGGGAAAAGGGTTTTTAACATAATCAAAGGGCTGCACACACATCTATCTTATTTATAGGCTCAGGTAGGCCTAGCTCATCCCAGACACCCTCGCCTCAGGGGACCGAAGTTCAGTGAGCTCCTCAGCAGTTTCTGTTAATGCCTCTTGCTTGTCCTTCAAGGACTGTCTTTATCCACCCCAAAGTTCTTTGTTTCAGTTTTTCCCACTTGGGATTTCCCCTCCTGTGTTCACAAGCCAGACTGTAGAACTCACCATGGTCAGAAGTAAAACGTCAAAAGCTAATGACACCTGCATTGTCCTTTAAAGTGGGGCTATCTGAAGCTATTGTCCCCTTTCCTGAGTGTGAGCAAGTAACTCCTCTTAAATTATCCTCTTGTAATCACATACAAACACAATAACAATCAGACAAACAGAATGTATAATAGAAACTATTACAGGCAACTCCCATGCCCTTCATTTCAGAAAAATCACTGGATTTATTATTAATATAATTGTATCTGTTTTTTTATAGTAGCAGCTAGAGGCCTCAAACAGGTCAGGGCCCCCTTTCTCATTGTAACTTTAACTTTCCCTTTGATAAATGGAGCTTCCTGTGTCAGGTATTAGGTTGGAGAGTATTGGTACCTAATTCAGGTCTAATCCATCGTGTATAGTGATTACTCAGGGCAGACTCAAACCAAACTGGCAATGTTTACAAGTCTAGATCATTTTCCTACAGAATAGAAAGCACAGCTATTCCAGTGCTAATGGAACAGTCCCAATTTGCAATAGGGGTTCTGATGACAGAACTAATATTACTGAACTGACCTTGGAGCTACAGAACTTGAGGTTATGAAACAATTGGCCTTAATTTTGTTTTCTTGATAGTCTAAAAAGGTCTGAGCTTCAGGATAATGGTGGCATGGGTATAAAACAAAGATTCTGATTATCACCAAATTCATTTCCTTAAAATAAAATAAAAATCCATTCATTTTAAAATCTGAAAACTAAGAGATATAACAAATGAAAATATGACTTGTTTCATTAAAAAAAGAAATTGAATCCATTCCTAAGTTTCAAGGGGTCACAAAATGGACTTTCACCATTAGCTGTAAAAAGTAATGTGTAGCATCATAGCACCAGCAATGTTCCATATTTATTTGCACTGCAGAGTTACACATACCCAGTGATTCAAATTTTTAAAACCCTGATATGCATAGGAAGACCAAGGTTGGCCACCAGTGAGCCTCCATTCTCAATGAGATTTAACAGTCCTTCCAGTTCCTCCCTGGTAATCATGATAACCAAAAGCATGTAAAGGAAATGAGTTATAGGAAAGAAAAGAGCATAAAGGGGAAAAGGGTCAGTAGAGTTTATTTTAGTAACTATTTCAAGCTTTTCCATCAAGAGACTATTGCACTGTCATAGGCACTGAGTTGTTATAGTGATGAGCACCAAAGAAAACCCAATAAATAAACCATAGGAAAAGCCTCACCATGTTTCATCTGATTGGAAACCTTTTCCTAACGGAATACCACGGGGATCATGAGCCAAGGAAAATAAAGCACTGTGCTCGAAGTGGGGGCGGGGAACAGATATGGGGCAGTCTTCCCCAGCAAGTCTCTGTGCAGCACGGTGGGGGTTAATGGTGGCGGTTGTGGTCACTACAAAGGCTATTTCCTACTCCAAGCCCCACCTTTGCAGCCCTTCCAAAAATGGCTGCCCTAAAAGATCCACCACTCATCCCCTCATCAAAATCTAACTCAGCCTTTTTCTGGGGAAGGGAGGTTTACTTAGCTCTCTTATGCCCTTCATCTACCCCGTAATTACATGGCATGCTGATTATGCTTGAAATTTTCATGAATACATGTCTAATAAAGTTATTCACACAGAATTAGAGCAGGTGCAGTAATTACTTCTGCCTAGTACACCCAATAACCCCCTACAATCTTCTTTTTCTTGAAATGCTGGGCTTTGGTTCTGTTTGCTAAGGAGTAACTATTTCCAGTAATTATATCACTGATCATTAATATGTTTTGTTTGTAAAAGGGCCGGCCCAAATTCTACTGAAAACACTATTTTGTAGTACAGGTTCATTAATTTGTCTTAGCCGTAAAAAATAAAGATATACCAACAGCATATTTAGTCTGTCATGTAAAGAAAGGATTGATTGATTGCATTTAATCATTAAAGGAAATGTCAGTGCTGTAAGAGCAAAAAAAAACCCCTCAATTAAGGTTGTGAAGAGTGCAGGTGCGGTAAATTTGACTGATACACATTGTTATTCTCACTGCAAGGCTCCATCAATATGATTAAATTAAAAGTGAAGAATTGGACTGAAATTGTCTCATCACTCCTTTGAAACATGAGGGGAAGAGCGTGTGCAGCACGCGCGCGTGTGTGTGTGTGGGTGTATTTGACAACTAAGCAGGAGTTGTCTGTAACAAAAAACAAGGGAGAATTGAAACAAATGGAATCTGAATGAGCTGGTACTCATCCCTTTTGTCTTAATTTTCTTATTAATTCACCACTGCAGAAAATATTTTGACGTCTGTGGGAAAAGCTACACTTCATAGCAGAACAAGTTTAATTTGTCTCTCATTACCAAAACCAGCACATTTTATGGATCATATGGTTTCTAGTTTCATTAGAACCAGAACCTCAGTCCAAGTTTGCTGAAAGATTTGGTGAGGTATCATTCAGGGAACAGTGCCTCCTGGAGCACCATGTGTGCTAAGCTTTCTAAGGATGCAGTGTTCACCACATCTGTGCATGGCGGCTGCTCTGCTGGCTTCTTATGGTGGTAGTGGGGGAATAGGGTCATTGCCCCATGCTTTCTTCTTCCACTGTGGTGAGGTTAAAACCTCCTTAGATGCTTGCACTCTGTGAGCAAAATGAGTCCACGCCCAGCTCCATGTGCCCTCTTCTGCCTTGCACAACCATGCAGGTCCGGGTACAACTGACCCCTTAACGTATTATATAGCTCTATTATGTGTATATTTTGCCTTTAGCTGACAAAACTAATGTAAGAGCAGTCACTCCAGCACTTAGAAAGTTGCAGTGAAAGAGCTTAATTTCCAATTCAGAAGCTGCACACATAGGGTTTGCTCAGTATTCCCAGTTCACCATTAGACTGTGACTGTTCTGTGCAATCTGTTGTGATCTGCTCCCATCTGCTTCAGTCTGATGCTTTTTTCTGAAAAATGCAGCGGATGGTGTGAGATTGTTGTGAAGGCAATTGGTTACCTAAACTCTGAAAGTCTTCTGCCTGTTAAAGACAGACAGAGATAATTGTTACCAGAGTGATGCATTTCATCTATTCTTTAAAATATTGAGGGTGAATTTACTGTTTATCAACACAAAGGACTAATAGCACTGACCTGAGCTGGCAATAATGCAGGCCACTACTGTACAAGCTTTTCCCCACTGGACAATGGAACAGCCAAAGAGCTGACAAGGGACCCATCCTATTAGTCCGTACTTGAACAGAGTCTGCGTTAGTCACTGCAGATTGTGCAAGGGCAACAGGGCCGGTTTAATCTTTTGTGGGCCCAGCGCCAGACACGTTTGTCGGCCCTCATGGAGGCAATGGAGCATAGCGCGGGGAGATCAGTCCCCGGAGCGAGGGGCCAGCCAGAGGCAATGGGGCATGGTATGGCAGGGGCAGCCCCACTCCGCCCAATTTCCAAACTGGCAGTTGCCAGACACACAGTGGCCTGCCCCTTGGGGGTGGGCCTATGCCAAGCCACACAGCCACCCCCCACTCAACACCCCTGACTCCCTATGGCCAGAGCCCCCCCCAGACCCACTATGCCAAGTGCCCCCCCGATCCACCCACAAATGCACAGCGCCCTGCACAACACCACCCCTGCCCACAACCCCACCACAACTGCCCAGCACCTCCCCGAACCTCCACTCCCTAGTGCCCCAACACACACAGATCCTCCCCACCCCCTCACAGCCCAGCACCCCTATCCCCCCAGACTCCCCATAGACCCACTCCCCCAAGTCCTGCCTCCCGGCCACAGTCATCGGCCTTGCTGGGAGGCAACTGTGTCTGCCAAGCTGAGCCGGCAGTGCAGCCAGGGCTGGTCCAAGGGCAGGGAATCACTCTGTACCCTTGGGAGTGGCATGATCAGCCAGGTCAGGTCCTGCCCCGGCCAGGCTCCCTCAAGACGCACTTGCCTAGAGGGGCCCAGCCAAGCCCCTGACATTGTCTTCCTGCCTCACCCCCGCCACCTGACTGAGACTGGCCAGGCTTCTGCACCAGTCCCAGGTGGCTCAGCTCTGGGGAGACAGGCGGTGCCCCACAGGGAGGAAGCAGAGACTGCCCAGAACCGGAGTTGCACTAGGGTCTCGCCAGGGGGCAGAGAGGAGCAGAGGGTGGGGCCAGGGGGTGGAGAGGAGCCCTCAGCCAGCTGGCGGGCAGGCTGAGAGGAGCAAGTAGTGGGCGGGAGGGAGTGGGCTCTCGGGGCGCAGGGCAAGCAGAGCAGGCCGGGGCCCCTTCTGAGCATGGGCCTGGCTCCATGGAGCCACTGGAGCCATTGTAAACCCATCACGGGAGGGCAATAAGATTTGGACAAATGTGAACAGTGATGTGGGATGAGTCCATGTACTTAATTAGTCATTGTGACCTAATGCAGGATTTGAGCAGAGATTGTAAGAGGCTAATGTCAACCTTAATTACATTGGAGCTGGCTATAATTTTCAGCGAAATGTGGGTAGGTTGTGGGGCCCTCTTCCCCTGTCAGAAGCGGGGAGTGGATATGAAAGCTCAGAGGCATGACAATGGTGTTAGAAGAAGGAGCAACAGTGTTTATCCAGAGCCTGAGAGATGTGGAGAAATCAGACTCAGTCCAGACACGATAAAAGGAAAGTTGACAAGTAGGGAGAAATATCTGGAGAAATGGACGTGTGGAACGACGCTTCCATTGAAGGTCCAACCTTTGCCAGTATGGTGTTCAGTCATACTAAGTGGCTACTCTTGGATTCTCAGATAGCGGGTGTGGCATGCAGACTAGCACGGTTCCTTATCCATAATGAGCAATGTCTTTGTAACCTCCTGGAGGGATTACTGCAATGCACTATGCTTGGGATTACCACTGAAAAGCACCAGGAAACTTCAGCTAGGGTCTCTCTTCTGTGTGATGAAGGGCTATGAGTACATTGGATCAGTGCTCTGCCTGTTTGTTTCTAAGCGTAATACAGTACATTTGTTGTACTATATAAATGGCCTGGGACCCTGTCATCTGAGAGATTTGTCTCATTTCTCAGGTTTTGGAAGTATGTTACATTAAGAATTTAAGAGGCAGAGGATGGGAAGCAGTGCACGTTCTTGCAGACCTCTAGTTGATTTGTTCTAAAAAAAATACTGTATAAAAGGCAAGAACCAGAAAGTTTGACCCCTTTCACTAATGTGTAGTTTAATAAAACTATAACAACAAACTGTTAGCTGGCACTTAAAATGCTGCTCCTCACAGACCATAAAGCAAATAATCCCACTTTGCCCCATCTGGCTCTTATATCTAGGATATTTTCTTTCGGGACAGTCCTGATCCCTTCTGTACACCTGAATTACATGGGTTACGTGCTGTGGAGTGGACAGATAGATGACCAACCAAACTGATGTGATAAAAGTGTAGATTTGCTGTAGAGGTTTTTAGTTACATATTTTTAAAAGTTAATTTTGATTTTTCACTCTGATTCTGTAATCTCTTGGAGGCTGGTACCTGAACTTTTGGCCAGTTAACAAAATGCTACAAGCATCCATCCTGCTACAGATCATGTCATTTTCAAATGGTAATACTTATATAAATGTAATAGTCACCTGCGAAATTTATAAATATGGACACTATTTGGCCGTACTTATAAGATCATTAATGAAAGGCTAAATTGGCAAATCATGCTTAGGCACAGTACCTTTATTTCTTCAAAATCAGAACCTTTTAGCCCAGACCCAAATTGTGATTGTGGAGAATGGAGACTGCATTACAAAACATCCAACTCCAAGGAGGTTCTGTGGATTAATAACATTATAAACCAATAGTTAGTAATCCAATGGTGGGTGTATCTGCTCAGGCTAGAGGCATTTGTATACAGGAATGCCCACATGTCATGCTGAAGGCTGCAGCTTGAGTGATTGTTTATCTGATCAAGGGGAGATGGAAAAGTGAATGAATCAGTGCTCTGAATTTTAAAGTGTCTAAAGTCTGCTTTAAATCTATTTTACATGTTGTTTGATTACAAATGGAATTCTTTGCAGACCTGGCTGCCCAACATACTACATTAACATTTTGTAATACACACTCTCATAATTTCCATTTTACCACTTTTTAAAAATTAGGATGCATTACTGTAGTTATGTTAACGAAGAAAAATGGTCACTTTATGTCTTAGAGCTGTTCGATGACCTTAGTCCTCGACAGAAAAAAGCTGATCGAAGCCACCAAAGATGGGATGGAATGGACATGCAAGAAAGAGTAGAAATGGGGGAGCTGTCTAAGGAGGAGCAAGTGTACTCTCTCCATATAATTTAAAAACATGGCTGAGATTTTTGATATAGGTTTCTGGATATATAGGTTACCGTTTAACCTAGTTTATATTGCCTCAATTAATGCTGGCATATTGTTTCATCAGTGTGATATGAAAACATAATTTTTTATCATGTAATTTAGTTAGTTTGTATCTACTGTCAGTGACGGGCAGGATGTCAAGATATGGGTGGGAAAGGAGGCAGGATCATGGTCCTAACCTATCTTCCTGCATTAACCTGAAGAGCAGGGCCAGTGCATTGTGGGAGCAAGGAGTGTCCCCATCAGAGATTGTGCCTATCTCAGGCATGATCCACTGCTGTGTTTAGGGTGATACAGATGTAGATCACCCTCCATTGAGTGCTTATAAGTCTCATTCTCGCTCTTTGTGAATAAGAGATGATCCGTAACTCTGGCTCCTTGATCTTTGACTATTCGTGGTAAATAGGTCAAATGGCCTGTGATGGGATGTTAGATGGGATGGGTTCTGAGTTACTACAAAGAATTCTTTCCTGGGTATCTGGCTAGTGAATCTTGCCCACATGTTCAGGGTTCAACTGATCACCATATTTGGGGTCGGGAAGGAATTTTCCTCCAGGGCAGATTGGAAGAGGCCCTAGGGGTTTTTCGTCTTCCTCTGCAGCGTGGGGCACGGGTCACTTGCTGGAGGATTCTCTGCACCTTGAAGTCTTTAAACCATGATTTGAGGACTTCAATAGCTCAGACATAGGTGAGAGGTTTATTGCAGGAGTGGGTGGGTGAGATTCTGGGGCCTGTGTGGTGCAGACTAGATGATCATAATGTTCCCTTCTGAACTTAAAGTCTATGGAGACAAACTTCAAGATTCTTTCTGCATAACATCTCTAAAGTACGGACTTTCCTATCCAGCCATGAAGCTAAAACTCATCATCCTGCAGCTCGCTTACTGCTACATCTCATTCATCATACTGCAACATCCTTTTCTCTGGCCGTGACAAATGCATCTTGCCCCACTCAGACCCACTCAGAATCTTGTTGCAAAGATCATTTTCCTAGCTGTCACTCTGACCCTGGATCCCTTTCTTTGTATCTCACCACTGGCTCCCCCTTCTCTGTGGCATAAAACGTAAGTTTGTTTGTCTTTACTTTCAAGACTCTTCGTGGCCTATCCCCACTCATTTTCTGGGTCTGACTGGCCCATTATGCCAGCCTCCATTGCCCACTTGTTACTTTTTCAACCAAGTACCTTCATGCATTCTTGCTACCTCAGACATTTGAGAAGCCCTCCCCATAAGCCTCTGCAAAACTGCGTTATTATCTTCCTTCAAATCCCTCCTCTTTGCCATGACGTACAGTGCTTAGCACAGTGTGATCTTGGCAGGGCCGGCTCCAGGCACCAGCTTTCCAAGCAGGTGCTTGGGGCGGCAATTAGAATGGGGCAGCAGTCCGTGTCCCGCGGCGGTAATTTGGCGGAAGCTCTACCCCTTTTTCCACCGCCAAACCTTTTGGGCCGCAGCTCTGCCGCTCTTGGCGCCGCGGCAATTCCACTTGGGGCGACAAAATTGCTAGAGCCACCCCTGGATTTTGGTCCATGACTAGGGCTCTTATTATTCATTTGTATTTGGTAATACAAATAAATAATAATATAATGATCACCAATAAGAACACAGTTATGATGTTGTTCCAAAGTCAAGAACCCATTGTGGGAACCGTGGCATCAATTTACATTGCCAGCATCTTCCACATGCCTGATAAGAGTGATATAGCTATTGTTATCCCCAAATGTCCATCCCTAAATAACATTATAAAATGTGTAGACACAAATCATACATCTATAAATCAAGAAACTAATCTGGATTTTAGGTAAGGTTACCATATTTCAGGTTCCCAAAAAAAGGATACTGCCAGAGGGAGTGGAGGAGGGAGAAGCAAAAGGGGGGGCACAGTTGGAGGTGCTGGAGGCGGTACCTGCGGTGAGGGTAATCACTGGAGGTGGGGGACAGTGTCACTCCCTGTCTTGGTGACAGGGTGGCTGGCACAAGCCCAGGACACAGCAACAGCTGTCATTCAGCATCTACCCATCGGACTCCCTCCCGAAGGCTGGGAACTGGGGACTGGGTGGCTGGGATCCGGCAGCTGTGGCTTGCAAGGGAAGGGACCAATCAGCTGTGGATGTGGGGGAGGGACCAATCAGGACTCTTTTTGAGCTGCAGATTTTCTGCTCTGCAAAAACCCTGGATATATCCTAATATTTGAAAAATCTGCCCGGACAGAGAAAGGAAACTCAAAAAAAGAGACTGTGTCTGGGAAAATCCGGACATACAGCAACCATGCTTTTAGGGAGTTCCTAAATAGGGTCCTATTTCTGCTATATAATTTTGAATGATTTGACTTTTAATTATTCTAAAGCAATAAAACTGAACAAACATATACAATATTTCTAGTGGTGATTCTTTAAAGTTCTATACAGTGCTTATCCTAAACAGTTAATAACTTGTTTAAATAATTTTCAAGGTCTCTGTACTAGAGTGAAAGTTAGTTTTTAAAAATGAATAATCACCCAAGAACACTACGTTGACATGAATTACTGTCTATATTTTTGCAAGAATTATTTTTTCTTCCCTCTGACAAAACCTCACTTGCTAATTTTATTCCTTTAATCCCTCTCAGCTTCCAATATCTGTGTTTTGTTATCATGTTTTTACATATAGCAGTCATTTTATAATTGCTGTATTGAAGTTTTTTTAAGCTTTCTGCACTGATTTTCACTCCTATTTATCTTTCTCCCTCTCTTGCTCCTTTACTGAATTAGACAAACTATGAATTATTTCAGACATAGGGTGATCAGATGTTCGGATGTTAGAGGGACAGTCCTGATATTTGGAGTTTTTTTTAATATGGGCTTCTGTTACCCCCCACCCTGTCCTGATTTTTCACACTTGCTATCTGGTCACCCTATTCAGACAGCAAAGGAAGATCAAAGACTTATAACACCAGACGGTGGCACTGGTCTTTCACTTCTAGAAAGTCTAGGTCATGCAGTGAAGCATTAAATGTTTATGCAAGTTGCCCTGAACACCGACTATTTTTTCAAGCAGCATAGCTGGAATGAGCAAGGAGACGTATTTGCACTCTTATCTTTAGAGAGTGCCTGTAGATTAGGGTTAGGATGTTTTGCTAAAGGAATATAAGGGATAAGCATTGGAAATATCTAAGCATTGCTGATAGCTTTAGTTTCTGGCACTATTATGCCAGTGCAACTCGGAAATAATTTCTGACATAATTGGAAAACTAAGGAAAGAAAATTTGTGGGGTCAAATCCTCATCTGGTATAAATTGTTGTAGCTCTGTTGAAAGTAATTGAGCTATGTCAATTTACACCAGGATCTAGCCTGCAATTTTTAAAAGCGGAAGTGAGCTATATCTGTTTCTGTCTTGACTGAATCTGCAATTTCCAACCTATATGAGAAGCATCTAAAAAAGAATCCTTATATTTTTACTGTATGTATTGGGTATTATGTCTGCAGTGGTATCCGGTGGTTATTTACTTTTTATTTTTTGAACCAAATAAAAGGTATTATTTGTATTGTACCTCTAATGTAAACCCCTTCAGCGTGGATGGTTATGTCTGTATTTGAACATATAAAATCAGGGGGTTGCACAATTTGTACATTTTGTAGGCTGAGCTCAGTGCACACATCAGGGGCTCCTTGCCTTCCCCTATTCAATCCCACAAACTCTCTGCATGGCACCCTCCTACTCCCTTGCAACTCCCCCAAGTCTCCCCTCCCTGCTAGGGGTTCTATATAGCCACCATTCACCCTTCCCTATTTCCCCCCATGCCTGCAGGTCCATGTCCACCTCCATTCCCCTCTTCCTTGCCATGCTATTGGCTCTGAGTGCTCCAGATCCCCCACCAGGGATTGTGTGCTCCCCACTCTCCCCTACCCCATTCAAGGAACCCCCATTCTCCCCTCATGGCAGAGGCTCTGTTTACACACCCAGTCCTCTGTTTCCTCCATACCTGGGTCCTCCTTCCCCTTATAATGGGGCTCTTTGTGCAAACCCATTCTTCCCTCCCTCTGTACCAGGGTCCCTTATTGCCCCTTCTCCCTCCTCACCTGCCTCAGGTCTCTGAGTACTCCTGTCCTGCCATTCTGTGGTCTCCCAACTCCCCCACACCAGGATTCTGTATGCCTCCCTATTCACCCTTCCCCCATAGCAGGCCCCCTCATTCCTCCCACCCCCTTCAAGTTCCCTATTCCCCTTTCTCCACACCATTATTATTTGTTTGAGAGAAAAATCATTCAGGGTGTGGACTCTGCTGGGAGGAGAAGCCTAGATGAGATAGAGTTATTGTTAGGATGGAAGGTGTTAATGGCTGCCATCAACTTATGTGATCTAGAGACAATTGCAGAGGTGCTTGAAGCTGTGACTCTACTAAACAGGTGGCAGGGGCTCCTGTCCTTCCTTTTCCCCCTTTTGTTTTTTCTGGACTTTCCATACAATCAGTAGTGTTCCGGCCATTGATGCCTGAGACATTCTGTGAAATTTTGGAATTGGTTGGATGCAGAGTTCAAAAGGTAGTCTTACAGATGGACAGAGAAATGTCATCGAGTTGAGTCTATGGCCTCACAAACTCAGCCAATCAAACCTTGCATTCCTTATGAAATACTACATTAATAGAACATTATAGACAGAACGGTTTAGTGGGCTTAATGCACAAGCCTTTTACTTTGCGGTTTAAACAATTCATACTGCAATTCTTGTGGCTATTGGTAAGAAATGTACCAGGGAAAAAGGCATCTGAAGCTCAGATACCATACTGATGATACCGTACTTGCAAGAAATTCAGTAAGAGGATAAGTTAGCTAGAAGCTAATACAGGGGACCGAGGCACAGGTAGTGTTTGATACTTCACAGAAAGTTTTGGCAGTGTACCACTGTATGGTTGTGAGTTGAAAAAACAATCAGTATGATGCATCAGTATTTTCAGCCTCAGACAACTGATGTGACACAAACTGTATGGACACAACAGGCTCTATTAGTGAAGGTAAGATTGCACAAAGCCTACTTACCACCCCAGTGTGGAAAAACCTTCATCACAAACACTGCCATTGTGCTGAGATGCCCCAGAATCTCAGCAAAAATAGATTGTGCAGTCTCAGACTAGAATCCCACCCATTGCACCTACATGACCTGTGGGTTATGAATAGCCAACATACATGAGATCAGTTCTCAGTGCAGGCAACACAGGTTAGTGTTAGTATATAGGCCTGTTTGTTAGCCTGAGATAGAATTCTGGGTTTGACTTTTGATACTTTTATATCCTTACTAATATGTGTGAACAAAGACACTGCGTGTTGGTTTTGCCCAGCCAGATGGGTTTGTTAGTATAATGAGAAGAGAGATAAGGGATGGAGATGAAGTGTTCTAGGGTATGGTGGGAGTTTAATATCTGAGCACACACTGGAAGGCTGCCTGGTTCCTCTCTCAAGCCAAGGTCAAGCAACCAGTTAGGAGGGGCAAGAGAGGATGCGGGGGAGGAGGCATAAGAAACACTAAACGCCAAAGAAAGGCCTGGCCTTGGTCAGAACACATCCTCACTCCTTACCCCTCCCATGGGATACAAAAGAGGAGGCACCAAGACCCCAGACTCACGACCCTCCAAAATGGAATATGACCATAAGTTCTAAGAGATAGAACCAGGGGCGTGCACTGCAGGTATATTTGGGCCTGTTAAGAAGAAGGAGGTGGGAATAGGAAACAAGGACATGGGTAAAGGCTCTGCATCATCAGAGCTGGGAATGGATCACTGGGAAACAGACTCTGCCAGCGTGTAGAACTATGGATATGCTTGCTTGAAACTAACCACAATAAACATTGCATTGCCTGAACTTCGGACTTCTGATCTTCTGCTTTCTGTCTGCATGACAGGAACCAGGGGAGGGGGTGAAGGGAAAGCCCTTTAACAGTTAGAGCAGCCCAGTTATAGAACATAGGGGGTGCAAAGTTGCTGCCCCCTCCACCGCACTCTTCAGTCTTGCTCTAAATACTCATTAGTTGGACTAGAGGATCTGGCCCACAGTACTTCTGTCCTTGTCTGATTAATGTAAAAAAGTATGATGATTATTTTTTTATTTAAAGAATATGTGTGGACCCACATGTGACCCAGTGTGCCTGGGGCTACCCTCACTGGAAATGCCAAGGTCAGGGCAGGCTGCAAAAGGGAGAGCAGATACTCCCAAGATTGGTGGGTAACACAAAGTTAATCTCCCCAACCAATCACAAACTGTGCTTCTGATCCCCCACGCTGGTTATCAAGAAGCAAACAAGGAAATCACACAGCCCCCTGTATTGAATTCCAGTTATCTGGCTCCCAATCAACACCTAGGACCAGTACAGTGAAAAGTTATTTTAAACTCTGCTCACATATACAAAAATGTTCTTCTGACCCCAAAAGGTCAGCCATGTTACGAGGTCAGTATAGGTTTGGATCTAACTCAAAATACCACGCTGCCAGCTAATCCTTTAGGATCTAAAACTAAAGATTTATTATAAAGAAAAAAGAACAAGAAGGGAGATGTTAAATGGTCACATACATACAAAGACTTCAAAGTCCATATAGCAGGTTCCTAGCAGTATTGGTGAGTTTGCTGGCTTGAAAGTCCCTCTGGAACACAGCCACAGCTTGGATGGGTCATTCAGTCCTTTTTTCAGAGCTTCAGTTTGTTGCAAAGTTCTTCCAGAGGTAAGAAGCAGGATTGAAGACCAAATGGAGAAGATGCTGCTGCCTTTTATAGTCTTTTGCCATGGAGCTTGTGCTTTCTTTGGGCTTGTCTACACTGGCAAGTTTCAGCGCAGTAAAGCAGCTTTTTGAGCTCAAACTGCAGAAGTGTACACACCACCAAGCCACTTTTGTGTGCAGAAACTCCTCAGTTGCAGCTCTGCAAAAAAACCACCTCGACGAGAGTCGTAAGGCTATTTGCGCAGAGGCTCCAGCGCTCTATTGCAAGTGTAGACACTTGATTGCTTTCTGCGCTGTAATTGGCATCTGGAGCTGTCCCATAATGCCTCAAGTGACTGCCCTACTCATTGTTTTGAACTTGGCTGCCCTGGAGACTTGCACCCCTCTCCTTTCAAAGCAAGGCTCTCGTTTCTGACAGCCATTGCGTGCTGTGCTGATCTGCTCCAGGACACAAAGCAAACCATGAATGCGGAATGCTCATGCTGTTGAACACAGAGGCAGGTGTGTGTATGTGTGTGTGAGAGAGAAAGAGATTGCTGCGCAGAGAGCCCCGGGAGGGAGGCGGGGGCTGATGTCGGGGTTTCACCATCCCCCTGCCTCAGGACTGGTTCTTCCTGCTGCTGTCTGAACTTACAAGACAGCATGCTGACACACTCTCTGTCTTCCAAAACACAGTCTCTCTCCATCTCCATATACACACACACTTCAGTTGAAAAGGAGCTGGTAATGTAGTAGGATGCCCATGGAACAATGGGATTGGGAAACCTGCATCGTGTGATGCTGTGCCTGCCCCATGAGGCATTGCAAACCCTTCCCAAAGCACTCTACAGCCAGTTGCACAGTGGGATAGCTACCACAATGCACTGCTGTCTTTGCCGTTGCAATTGTGGATGCACTCCAAGGTCACAAGGAGCACAGTGTGGACACACAGCAGTGGTTTAATTCCAGTGTTTTAATAAAAGTGATATAACTTGTGGTGCAGAAACTTGCCAGTGTAGACATACCCTTTGTTTCAAACACAAGCTGCCCAGCGCATAGCGTGGAAGCCTTTTCTGTCCATAGGCATGCACCTGCATGCCTTGCAGAGTCATAAGGTGTATTTCTTGCCTGCTCTCAAAGGGTCAGTTGTATAGCTGATGGTCCTTAATGGGCCATCACACAGGCAAGGCAGTGCTGATGCCAAACTATCTGGGGGTATCACCCAGAAGCATAGCACAAGTTTAAAATACAGACAGACCTACACATACATAACTATAACTCATAATACAAAGGTGATACAAACATATAAATGAGATTATCATATCTGGCAAATTGTAACATTTTTGCAGATATCTTACATGGCATATCTAGCATAACTCATTGCAATTTTACAATATTGGTATTCATAATATCCTAAAGTGTCCCCCAGATTCCATACAGTGCCACACCCCACACTTCATTATCACAGCCAGATTCTTTATTAAAGTTTCCATTTCATTATTAAACATTACCCTCCTATTTTAGCAAATCAGTTTCTTTCATTTTGATTTAAAGTTCTTTGTTCTCTGCCTGAGTTATTGAAATTTTCCATAGTCTAAAGACCACACAGAGAAATATTTATCATTGAAGATGGACTAGTGAGGGTTAAGATGTCTTCAGAGAAGGATTACATTAATAAATGAACTCCCACAAAACAAAAATAGATTCTGACTCTTAATCACTACCTTTGTACTGCTCAAGAGACACAAGGTTTCTTTTCCTAGAAGAAAGTCCCAACACAGCAAGCAAAATGTTATTAATTATTTGCTAAACCTGTGATGTCTGGTCTAACAGCAATACTGTATTTTGTGTTAGACTCCCACAGGAGTTTGTTTTAGTAGCTATCATACACAAAAATTTGTTTTACAAAGTTGAATGCTGTCAACACATCCAGTCCTCAGACACACAAAATCCTGACAAAGTGAAAGCAAGCTGAATTGGAGAAATTCAACCACTATGGGTCTCATCCAAAACCCATTGAAATCAGTGGAAAGGCTTCCACTGACTTCCACAGGTTTTGTTTCAAACCTTTATACCCCCTACTAACATATCAGGCAAGGAATAAAGCAATTGTGAATGCAAAGTTGTGATGCTTACCTACTTTCTTACATAGTCTATGCCCTATAATACATTCTTTGCACGATTAAACTGCCATTGACCAAGTGTTAGGTGAAAGAAAACAATGTACCATAAATAACAGCAATAACAACGTAAGGGAGAAAGAATGGGGTTATTTCCAATGGTGGAAGATGTGAAGAGGAAATATAGTCTGAACTTGTTTCATGTGTCTCAATTAGAGCTGTGCAAATAACTGATTTTTCAGTTTGTTGGCAGTTCCAAAAAGAAATGGGCTTGGTCAACTTGAAACTGAAATTTTTCAGAATTTTCAGTGAATCAAAAAGTTGGGAAAAATTTAGTTTTGGATTGAACAAAATACTTCATTTGACCTGAAAACATTTCATTTTGACTTGGGGCATCTTTAACTGTTTGCTTTTATTAATAAATAAATAGGATATGTGGGGGGAAAGGGCTAGTTTCACAAGGGGACCTAAGAGACGACGAGGAGGTGGTGGTTCTGCTGCTGCCATCCCCCCTTATGCCTAACAGCCTTGTAGTTAAGGCACTCACCTGGGATGTGAGAAAGACAGGTTTATATTCCCACTTTGGAGCAGGGACTTGAACCCAAGTCACCCCTATTCCAGGTGCATGCCCCAATCATTGTGCAGTGGCTGTAAAAGCTCCTCCTCCTTGGTTTTGTGACCGGCATCTAAGTCCCCTTGTAAATCTAGCCCCCCTAAACAGAATATTTTGTTAATGTCAAAATGACACGTAGACATTTCCAAATTGTTTTCAACTGAAACAGTTCACCAAAAGAATTTGCAAAATGCTTTGGTCAACCTGAATTTGCATTTTTTGGCAAAAAAAGTTTGTGATGACAAAATTTTTTTTCCAGTGCATGCAAACATTAAGTGTGAAATCCTGGTCCATTAAGTTAAAATGCTTGGTGACTACAGTGAGGATTAGATTTCACCCTACAGATTTACTTCAGAAAACCCAACAGTAGCATTGAACTACTGTTGATTAGCGTGGCCTGACCCATCCACATATGGAACTCGACAGTGGCTTAGAAGTCTGTGGTAGTAGGTCTCAATGTAGGATAAGGTGGGGGCAGCATTTGCATATTTTCCCCAAAGACAAATGTTTTTAAAATCCTCCTGGGTATTAAAATATATGAAAGTCCAACAAAAACTTTAGACCTGACAAATATTCTTCCCTTAAAATGGAATGTTGGCTACCTCTGCCAAGTGCATGCCAGGAACTGGTTGGATATTTTAGTATCTTTTCAAATATGTCTTCTAGATATAAGTTTCAATCTGAATAACATATAGGCCGGGGCCAAAATAGAGCCAGAAGGATGCTTTGTAAATTATAGGATGTCTATATACCTATTGTGTATTTTTCAACTGTTGGAATTGAAGACAGCTATTACACAGATCTATTGTTTTCCTGCATCAAATGCCATTTTGTAGAGTTATGCTTTTGAGAGTTTAAAAAGTAGTTTTTTTCATGGTTGCCCTGTTCCTGCCCCCCTTCGCTCAATTGTTTTGTCCTTCTGTTGTCTTTTGTAATATACTAGATTGTAAACTCTTTGGGGGGAATGGACTGTCATTTTATCACATACTTAGGCAGCTGTCTCAGTTCCAGAGTTAACTGCACCTCTCGCCCCTGCGGGCCTGCTGAGGGGCACTCAGGTTTCAAGCCTCTAGCTGTTCCCTTTCTTCGAGCTCACAATCTCCTCCCTCCACACTGTGGATTTACGCTGCAGGCTTGTACAATTCACTGTGATCAGCTCAGCAAGTCTGAGTGTAGTTCAGTACCCGAAGTTCTTTCAGGAGCAATAACAGGATTAACGAGAGACCAGACATGTTCATAAAACAAAGTACTGTTTATTCAGAACAAAAACATTACAGAGAAAGCATATAAAAATAATAAACAGCTTACATACATTTAGCCTCTATTTTCAATTGAATTGATAGTCCTGTGTTAAACTGTAGTGTCTCTGGGAAGTGAGAGCCGCTCCTCTGGTGCTGCAGTTTTTCGATTGATAGGATGAAAGTTACCCTTTATGATTCTTTTAGATTGGGAGACTCTTAGGAGTGCACAAAGAATGAATGCAGTGACCACAAATACAGTTACAAGTAAAAAAGCTTTTGTATTATGTTACACTCACAAACACATCTACCCAACCTGAGAGAATCCAAGTCATAGCCAATGCCATATTCATACTCACATATCCAGAGATGATATAGAGTCTGGTAGATCACTCAATAGTGGTCATTGATAGAGGGGTGCTTCCTGCTGGGGTCTTGCCAATGACGTCTCACTCACAGTCTTCCCATGTTAGCCCAACCAAGGAACCTCTTTTATCTTGTTGTTCTGACCAGGCCTAACACCTCATGCATATATATGCATGAGGGTTCCAACCCCCCTTTTCCTTTTCTGTACTTCCACATCCCATAAATATTTCAGAGGTTGTTTTCTTAGTTTCCTTTTTTATTATTAGCATCTTATTAACATTTACTTCAACCTGTTTCCAGGGTAACCTGTGGTTAGAACAGAAATTTCTGTGATGTTACAATCAGATGTCTGGCAATCTGGACAGGTACACTGATGGAGTGCAGCAGAGCTACATCCCCTATTTCACAGCTGCCTCAGCTAGTGAATGCTCTGTCATTCACACCTCTACCCATTGTCCCTTCCATTTTGCCTCCTGCCCCCCCACCATGGTAATCTGCTGCAGATAACCTCCCTCCTACTACATCCGATCAGGATGTACTGGAGGATGTGGCCCTTTAGTCATGCAAAAAGAACAGGGGGCCCAGAATTGCAAACTCTTTAGATTATCTCCTAAATATTTTATGGTTATTTACAGTGAACTTCAGTATCAGAAAAGCTATGGCACAGCAGTGAAAACTCATCAGAAAATGTAGCACAACACACACATAAGGTATTATATTTTAAAATGTTAGGAATAAAAAAACCCTGACACACTATTTGTCAGTGCCCAATTTAATTTAATTAAATGGAATTATAATCAATAAATGAGACCAGTCGTCCAAAAATGGTGTAGTTAACTTTGATCCCTGACTCATGAGGCACAAGTCCTAATGTTTTTCACTATTGGAACTTTGTTAACAATAGTTAACCTCTGGGTGCAAGTATCCAGACCTCTTATTGCTGTTGCATTAGTATTTAGCATCTGGTAATCCTATTTGCCTTTGCAGTCAGAGTGTGCTGGTGGATCTGACCTTAAAAATTAACATTAAACAAAAAGGAGAAAAAGGATTTCAGTTTATACTAGATATCTTCCAATTATTTAAAATATCACATGGTAATTCTCTCTTTGGATTTCTTCTTTACTGTTCATGTATGGAATTCTGAATAATTTTTTGAAAGCAAGGACATTCTAGAAAAAAGCTACATATAGATGGAGTTAAATTTGAGCATATCTATGTAATTTGGGTTAAACAACATCAGAAGGATGCTGTAATTATCCCAAATGCACATGTTATAGAGCCTGAAAATTCAGGTAAGATTAAACTTAAAAGAAACCTAGACATGTTTAATGTATGGAAATGCACACTTAGGGCACCCAAACTACCTTAGCTCTGCCCTGTAATCACACCATGAGAGGAAAAAAATTGAACAAAAAAAAAAGTCTTTAAAAATCAGTTTAATATAATCCGGGATAACATATGATATTAATGCATAATTATTGTACACTCATTACAGGGCAAAGTTAAGGCTGTTTGGGTACTTTAACTATGCATTTGTGGGCCTTAACCTGTTTGGATTTATCAGAGAATAAATATACATCTATTAACCATATTACTACAACACAAATTACATAAGCAACCCTATTTAAGATAAGTCTTTTGTCTGCTTTCATTTGTGTCTGTTAGCCATTCCCCAAAGAGGTAACAGTTACTAAAACACTTAGGACAAAGTCCCTTTTTGGATTATCCTATGGTTATCTTATTCCTATTTGTAACACAAAACCCAAGTAAAATCATTTCTGCAATTTTGAGCTTATTTACTGATTGAGTATGTTGTTTGTGTTGTCTGAATTAAGAGTCTTTATCACCAAAGATTTTTCATGAATTATAGCAAGACCATGACAAAAAATTATTGCTATTTCTTTTCTAGAGATTTAAGAAAAATTAAAAGTATCTGAGAGAAAAAGCATGAGAGAGAAAATAAGTTGTTAGGTCAGAATCAAAGTTGTTGAGCAGTAGAGCATACAAAAAAACCAAACCAAACCAAACCAACCTCCTGGCTACCAAAAACTAAAACAACCCTCGCCCCCACCCCATGTACGCAACCAAAGCACACCCAGCAAATTTTGGGTTCTTTTACAGCTAAGAATTAATATGATGGTGTGTGGCATTTTGCAAAAACAAAATACAGAGCAAACCAATGTGTTTTTTAAGGAGCAAAGCAGTTTTTATTATCACGGAAAAGAATTAATCAGTGGAAAAAACTACTCAAGCCACAACCGTATAGGATTTGTAGAGATTGATCCCAGCATTAACAAAACAAAAAAACCCCACGCCTCCTGTGGGAGGCCTTGAGTCTGCTACACTAGAGTATTGCTGCCCTGAAGTACTTTTCTGTTTTTTAGGTTGATAATCCCCAATTGATTTTATGGAGTCTCATGAACTCGCCTTCCATATGGTGATCTTCAAAGGATGGAGTAGTGTAATGCAAATTGAATTCCCTTTCCCATCAGCTACTAATGCTGCAGTATTGGGGGGGTAGGGGGGAATGAAGTTGTCCCCAGAAAACCTTTTCTGGGACACGAGCACTGGAGGCTGATAGGACTTTTAGTATGTTGACCTGTGCAAAGAAATTCACACTTTTGGCAAAGGGGCTGAAAAATCAGCTATTCTGAGAGGAAAAAAAGATATATCACAAGATATAAAAAATGTGTGCTGTGATATCGAATTTACTATGGTGGAAGTCAGATTAGGGGAAACATTTAAAGGTTTAGCTGTGGAAAAACTGTGGCTGATAAAGGATAGGATTTTTCTTTTAAAGGAACATTTTTAAAAGGTTAGTCAGGCAGAAAAGTGGTGCTTTGTGCCTGCTAGGCTGATGTTCCCCAGCTCCCCAATTGTCCTATTGCATCCCTTTGCGTGTCCCAAATGTCACCTAAGTCATTTGAATGCACACCGTTCTTCTGGCTGGTGTACTGCTTGGCTCAGAAGAGAAACATAAGTGCTCTTTTCATACAGTTAGGAAGCTTAGTACTATTGTCACTGTGGGAGTCATGTGCAACCTCCCTCCTGGTTACAAATCACCTTATTTCAGTTAACCAGTTGTGGTCTGATGCATGCTGATTTATGCCTTGTGAACTCATACTGACCATCCCTGGAACCAGCGAGGTTCTGGGAGGTATAAGTCAGCACCTTTTTTGGTCAGTTTTACTTTCTCCTTGAATGGAAAAGATTTATATGGAGAAGCTGAAGGGGAAGCATAAAAATGATGTTAAATATGAGTGGTTCATCTGCCTAAGATCAGTATGGAGATAACAGGGCCTGCTGGACCCTTTCTGGGTGTTTCCTTAAAGGTAGTGGTTTTGGAGAAGGGATGAGATATGAAAAGACTGTTGGGAGCTGTGAAAATCAGCAGGGGTGGCGGATGGAATTGGAGAAGGGATTGTTAGACTTGTAGACAGAGGGGAAGGAGGTGAGGGCTGTTGATGTAGCTAGTGGAATGATGGAGATGGATGGAAATACAAAGTTTTGAAAGTTGATTATGTGACTGACTGAAATCTGAATAGGATGAATTTTGTGGTATTTGGCTGCTCACATCTGTACAACAAACTTTAGAGTCCCAATGCCCACACCGCCCAAAGATGATGTTATAACCCTAGATTTTCAGATCTAGGGTCCCATACCTCCTGTTCCCAATATTATCTTCCCCTACTGCTTGCTAGTACATACAGAAACAATAGAGGGCAGATCATCTGCTGGTGTAAACTGAGTCCATTGACTTCACTGGAGTTATGACCATTTGCACCAACTAATATATATCCCAAGATCCTGTGGATATTTACCCAGGTTGTTGTACGTACGACAGATGATGTACTTGGCATCCACAATGACACTGCAGAGCTGGCAGGTGATGCCCAAGATGCTTGAATTCTCCCTCCCACTTCTGGGACTTCTCTGAGTTAGACTGAGCCTGCTAAAATATTGAGCAATAGTTGTGATTTAGCTTCTGACCTTTAGCTGACTCCCTCTATTGTGACACACACTTGCACTTTTGATAAATACAAAGCAGTTTCACTGGTGAAAAAGCTTATGGTAAAATTTAAAATTAAAATATTTTCACAGAATTGTCAGAGCCCCAGGATTTTTTTTCCTGTGTGAAAACACTTCATATAACTGCAGTGATGTATCGCATCCAGGGCTCTACAATGCCTTGAAGTCACAGCCCTTCGGTGAATGTAGTGGTGGAGGTGAACTGGGACTAATGTGGTCTGATTCTCCACTGTCTCACACACTATGTAATTTACAGCTCTGCCAGGTGGAGTGAACAGCTGCCATTTTTATATGGTGGTATTTTATGCTCTACAGGGGTATAAATGAAAACAGAAAGTTCCAGGCAGTGTAGGATCAGTCCCAGTGTGCATGAAGCAATACCTCTCAGAGTTCAGGGAGTACATCTTGGTGTACCACTCTGCTGCTGCATGTACTCTACCTGCACCAGCCAACTGTGCTGGTTGATATGGAGGCCACTATGGGTGCTAATGTAACATAGACCAAGAATTATGACTGTGTTCTCTCTCTCTCCACTTGCTCACAGTTACACAAAAATCTAGATTAAAATAATGTAAATATTAAACAATATATTCTAATAAGAGTAGGAAAGGAGAGTCGAGACTGTCCTTCTCAGTTCAGTATAAACAAACAGGATTTTAAAAGATATTATTCACGAATCTGCACTCCTTAAAAAACAAAATCCTTTAAAAGTGGCTTTTGTTAAATAAGGTATAATCACCACAAAAGGATTCCAGAAGAAGGTTTTACTATCACTACTTACAGGTTTGGGGTTTTTTTCTGGTTTTTGGTTTTTTTTTAAACAAGGACAAAGGAATTTGTAGATAAAAGGATTCTTCAAATAAATGTTTTCCAACTTTTCATTCTTGGAAATGGAGTATCAATTACATTTCCAGTAAGACAGACAGACATTCTTTTTACTAAATTGAAAGAAGACTCCCTTTCCTATAGCTAAGATTCCCAATATCATCTAGCACCTTACAATTTAGTCTGAGGGAAGGTGTGTAATATAAACTAAGTTTATCACAGACTTCTTATCCTAGAAACTCCTGTATGTAAAATAATGCATATGTGCAAATGGTTATGGAACCAGTTTGGAATCAGACTGCAAATAAATAACAAGACCATTTTTTTTCAAAATTACCTCTGATTTTTGGTTTCTCCATTGTTTATGTGCCCAACTTTTTACCTTACGGGTGCACTCAAAAATTGAGGTATTCCAAATCAGCTGCCAGTTTTGAAGATATTGGACTTAATGTAAACTGTAATTAATTATATTTACTACTCAGTGTTTACTTATGCTGTCTGAGTATTGTTCTGTTACTTTGAGAGTGGTTTAAAAATGCAAAGCATGGCAATCTGCCATTCTGAACATATGCCTTAGACCAGAGAGAGAAATTACTAAAAGTCTGTTGAGTGCAGATAATAGCTCTGCATCTATTGCTAATAATAATTTTATTACTTGTACTAGTATACTCATGTATTGCTGGAAGTTACCACATTAAATATATTTGGCTAAGAATATTTAATTCAGTTTTAAGATGCTAAGAAACCAATTCTTAAGACGTATTATACAAAAATCAGTAGCTCTTTTTCATCTTGTTTCGGACAGAAGCATAAGAGGGTTCACTAGAACAAAAACAAGATCAATACCTTTGCAAATTTTAATTGGGCCTTTATTTACAATTGGCAGAATGTCTTGAGTGCTTTTAGCTCTGGAACAGTAAAATTCAAACTATTGGGCTGCTAGTGATCCTCAGATTTCCAGATCCAATCCCAGTAGCCATAGTTGCAGGATTACTTTGAATAGTGTATGAAAAAAGGAAATTCAGTTCTAATTGCCATAATATTTTCCATGAAGCTCAATCTTTTCTTCCACTTTTGTTTTTAATTCCGTGAACTTATTCAGCTTTGCCTTTTTAAACTACTTATTCCTCCCATGTTGCCCCTATTTATAATTTAGGCAAGTTTCCTTCTGTCTTTATAGTTCCAATTCCTTGTTTCTCCGTACAAATACACTTTGCATCCCATTCCATTACAACTTCCCCTCTATGCTCAACAGTTGAATAAAATCGCATTCTCCACACCCATTAGAGCCTTAAAAATCCTGAGAATCCTAGTAAGGGATGATGCTCACCTTTTCTCATGTAAGCAGAGTCAGAATGAGCTTTACCCTAACATCTGGTGGTGAGCTGTGGAAAAGGACTTCTGGGGCTGATCTCATTTGCATGGCACTCTCGTTTGCATGGGCACACCCACCCTGCCAAGCACGATGGACTACTTGCCCAAATGGTCACTTTGGCTGCTGTGGGATCCCCAGTCTCTGTTATTGGGGCAGGAGTAATGCTGCAGAGCTGAAATCACTGACACCTAGATCTAAGCATTAGACCTACTTTGGGCTACTGGTGCACCAGTACTGAGGCTCCCCTTACTACCAGCCAAAAATCACTGAGAGCTGAAATCACTAAAGAGCTGAAGTTGCTGAGAGCTGTGTTAAGTAGGGGGAGGCCTGAAGGCAAGTTGGTGAGTGGACAGCAGGATGGTAGTGTGGAGAGCGGAGTGGATAGCTGGGTGACTGGCAGAGAGAAGCGGACAGCAGGACAGCTGGTGGAGGGGAGTGGGGAGCAGAGTAGAGCGGATAGCAGGGCAGCTGACGGAGAGGCGCGGCTGGTGGGGAAGACTGCAGCAGAACCCCATGGACAGGTGTGGCACTTGACGCCGACCTGAGCAGCAGCGCATATAAGATGCTCCCCATACCTCCCTCCACTTCCACCAAGGCTGGGAGGTAAACTCTGCAGATGAACTTCTGAACTCTGGGGGCCTGCACTGACTAAGGACAGAAACTGTGGGGGGAGGAGGTGACTATTGGGTTGCTGGACTTAAGACCCTGAGGGGAAAAGGACACTGCTCAACTTACTTGGGGGTGGGTCTTTTGCTCATGTTGGTGTTATGAATCCTGTTTGTGGTGTTTCCTCAGCATAATGCCGCACTGTTTCCCTCCTTTATTAAAAGGCTTTTGCTACACTCAGATTCTGTGCTTGCAAGAGGGGAAGTATCGCCTCTTAGAGGCACCCAGGGGGGCAGTATGTAATTGTCTGAGGTCACTGGGTGTGGGCTTGAGCCGGTTTTGCATTGTGTTATTGAAACGGAACCCCTAGCTACTGAACCCGGCCCTTGTTGCTGCCAACTCTGACGGGCAGAATGGTTACACTCACAGACATCTTCTTTTCAGTCCTCACTTTTATTTATCCTCCCTTTAAATTTAAAATTATTTAAGCAACTTGTTTTTTTACCCATACACCAAAGTTTTTTCTGAAACTTCCTTTTAAACATGCTGTGTTTGCTCCATCCTGTATAGCTCCTCAGAGCTGTCAGAGGCATGTGGTTTTGTTTTTGTTTTTTTTCTTAAATCTCCATTGCGCAACTTTTGAAAACCTCCCCCAGTAAAGCAATTCCATCTTTATTGTGTGCCCTGCAGCAATTTAGTACACATCACCTCCACAATGTAGAACTTCCTGGGATGGTTACCCAGAGCCAGCAGTTCAACAGATCTAGCCATTCTGTCCAGCTTAAGAGCACACCCGCTGTACTCATGATGTTCATATTTATAGTCTTCATGGACTGGAAGAGTTGGGAGCACTGGCACTCGCCCCGTTCTACATATCTAAGAACTGTTCCAAGCTGAGGTGACCCTGAAAACTCCAAGAGGTGGTTTGTGTGGAGATGATTTTATCTATGTTGTCCCCATCCTGCAGGTTTCCCCATTGGGCAGGAACTTTGGCCTTTTATTATTATGTGTTTTGTGGTAGCACTAGGAAACTTCCATCAGAGACCATGGCTAGGCACTGTATTGATACATAACAAATACAATAACAAAAAAGACAGTGCCTTCCCTGAGGGGTGTGTACCTCATACTGGTACTGAGAGGGTTAATGGGAGCTTCCAACTCAGTCAACCTACCTTTTGGCATGTGGTGGAGGAGTGTTAAGTAGGTCATTTAGCAGACCCTGTGGAAAGGAGTCAGGTTTCCTTAAGAAACTGAGAACGCTAAATTGGAGGAAGACCTCAGGAAAGGAGGCTGGGAGCTCCTGTGTTCTGAGAGTGGTCTGAGAGGGAAGGAGCAGAATATCAGGGATGACCAGGGAAGGGCTGAAGTTCAAGCTGGGAAAGGGCTGAAATGATTTAAATTTGTAGTTTGGTTTGGTGATTTGTTGGAGAACTCCCGGGAAGAATCCTGTGAGTCACAGCTATGAAGGAGGGGTGAAGTCTGAAATCTTGGAGAGCCTGAGAGAAACATAGGTACATAGTGGGCCCAGGAAGAGGCTGTGGGAAAGGCATATTGACAGGCTGAGGTAGGAACCTGTAGTGAGGCAGCAGGACATCAGTCTGACTGTAGACAGACCTTGCCTGCTAATTGTAGTGTCCCTGGGCTGGAAGTCAGAGGACAGGGAGGGCCTGAGTTTTTGTACCAGCCACAGGGGAATGTGGTTGGACCTTCCCCTCCCCCCTTGACAGAAGGGAATAATAAAGACTGACCACTAAGAGAAGGGTATGAGGAATTGGGGGCTGAAAACCTGATGTAAGGACACTGGATTTTGTTACCCAAGTATGGATGGAAGCAAAACGTGACCTAGCTGGAGGGTTGAGTTGTGAAGAGATGACGTCAGATCTGGAGCAATATTCACAAAGGATGCTAGACGAGAGCCTGTTTTGCTACACCCAGCAATGAGGGGGTGCACCGGCAGTGAGTCAGTACTTCCACAGGATCTAGCAATGTAGATATGCTTTATCTCATTGTTTTTTTCTTTTCTTGTATTCATAATGATGTTGGTTTTTGAAGTGAAGACATTAAATATATTGAGTTCAATTCTTCTCACAGTTTTACAGCACTGTAATTTCACTGATGTCACTGGGGCTCGTTTCCAATTTACACTGGTATGAGAGGGAAATCAGGCTGATTATCATTCTGGTATGTAGCCAAAGAGGACAGCTTGCAGCCAGACTGTTTTAATATTGAGATTTTGTTCTGTATCTGTAAGAGATGCAATGCAGAACTCATGTTCCAGGTGTCAGGCGCTGCCTCCAGGTTGGAATGGAGGTTGACATTAAGTGTAGGGTCGGGAGTAGGCCAAGGTGGGCATTGGAATTTAGATCTGGGGTCAGAACTGAGACCAGAGTCTGTAGACAAGCCAGACTCAGTACTATAGCTGGAGTCCAGGTGCAAGCCAGGCGTTGAAGCTGGGTAGTCAGAGTCTCGGGACGAACCAAGTCAGTACTGCAGCCAGAGTTCAGATACAGGCCAGAGGCCAAAGCCAGGTAGTCAAGAGTCTGAGAAGGGTCAGGCAGACTTGAGTGGGGTCAGAATAAAGCAAGGACAATGCTGGGGTAGGGGCAGGAACTGGATGAAGAAGCAGCCTGGGAGTCTTGAGAGGGTTTCTGGCTGGGTGTTGCACAGATTGATCTGCAACTCTGGCGGGGTTGGGGAAATATCTGGGCCTGGGGGTCATCTAACCCAGGCTCAGCTCAGGGATAAGTTGCCATACATGTGAGAGCTGAGTCACTGCAGGCTCTGTTTGGAGGGCAAGTCAGAGCAGCTGTGTTGTGGCAGCAGGACTGAGTGATGACTCCCTGCAGCTCTGTTGGAGGGGCACCTGAGCTAACAGTTCTAGTTTGGCTGTAGAGGTTTGCCTCACACCAAGGTGATAGAGGGCCATGGTAACTTCAAGCCATTTGTGTACCTTCCTGATCTTGGGTTGCTCTGTGAGTTGAACAGGCTCCCAACATAATGTCGACATCCTGGAATGTGACTGCCCCATGGGTAACACTACTGCCTGCATTCTCCACAGCACTAGGGCCTGTGGTCCTGCCCATGGACATGCATCTGGCCCCCAACTCTGCCCTGGAACATTTTACACTTGAAAAGGGGTCCTCAGAAGACAGCCTAATGGCTGCACAGGGCCTGCACTGAGAGAATTCTCCTCCAGTTGGAACCAGAGCTTTTAGGGCACCTTTATGCCACTCCAGGCCTTTTACCTGATCTAAAGGTATGTGGTGGGGCTGTGTGTGTGTGTGAGAGAGAGAGAGAGAGAGAGACATGATCTAATGGAGCTGGAGCAGGTGAGGCTGTCATCCACTATCTTTTGTTTCAACTCTCTGTTGAGGCTTCAGACTCAGTGCATATAGCCAGCATGGATTTAGACAAAAGAGCTCTAGATAAGCATTTACAGTTTTAGAAGTTCTCAACTGAACTGAATAGGCCTTACAACTTTTTGAAGCTCATACATCATTAGAGCAGATTTCTGATCATCAGAGAACATCCAAGTGTGGAGGTGCACAACAAATCACTTCCTCCTTCCTGCTTGGCTTAACAGTGAAATCCTTGCTGATCTTAAACACAAAAAAGAAGCTTACAAGAAGTGGAAGATTGGACAAATGACCAGGGAGGAGTATAAAAATATTGCTCGGGGATGCAGGAGTGAAATCATGAAGGCCAAATCACACTTGGAGTTGCAGCTAGCAAGAGATGTTAAGAGTAACAAGATGGGTTTCTTCAGGTATGTTAGCAACAAGAAGAAAGTCAAGGAAAGTGTGGGCCCCTTACTGAATGAGGGAGGCAACCTAGTGACAGAGGATGTGGAAAAAGCTAATGTACTCAATGCTTTTTTTGACTGTGTCTTCATGAACAAGGTCAGCTCCCAAACTACTGCAGTGGACAGCACAGCCTGGGGAGGAGGTGACCAGCCCTCTGTGGAGAAAGAAGTGGTTCGGGACTATTTAGAAAAGCTGGACGAGCACAAGTCCATGGGGTTGGATGCACTGCATCTGAGGGTGCTAAAGGAGTTGGCCGATGTATTGCAGAGTCGTTCGCCATTATCTTTGAAAACTCATGGCAATCGAGGGAGGTCCCAGACAACTGGAAAAAGGCTAATGTAGTGCCCATCTTTAAAAAAGGGAAGAAGGAGGATCCGGGGAACTACAGACCAGTCAGCCTCACCTCAGTCCCTGGAAGAATCATGGAGAAGGTCCTCAAGGAATCAATTCTGAAGCATTTAGAGGAGAGGAAAGTGATCAGGAACAGTCAGCAAGGATTCACAAAGGGCAAGTCATGCCTGACTAATCTAATTGCCTTCTATGATGAGATAACTGGCTCTGTGGATGAGGGGAAAGCAGTGGACGTGTTGTTCCTTGACTTTAGCAAAGCTTTTGATATGGTCTCCCACAGTATTCTTGCCAGCAAGTTAAAGAAGTATGGGCTGGATGAATGGACAATAAGGTGGATAGAAAGCTGGCTAGATCATTGGGCTCAATGGGTAGTGATCAATGGCTCCATGTCTAGTTGGCAGTTGGTGTCAAGCGGAGTGTCCCAAGGGTCAGTCCTGGGGCCGGTTTTGTTCAGTTTCTTCATTAATGGTCTGGAGGATGGCGTAGACT
The DNA here is from genome assembly GCF_965152235.1 of Eretmochelys imbricata. Lineage (NCBI taxonomy): Eukaryota > Metazoa > Chordata > Testudines > Cheloniidae > Eretmochelys > Eretmochelys imbricata. Next base: position 79,333,962 of record NC_135578.1, read on the forward strand.
GCACCCTGAGCAAGTTTGCAGATGACACTAAACTGGGAGCAGTGGTCGATATGCTGGAGGGTAGGGATAGGATACAGAGGGACCTAGACAAATTGGAGGATTGGGCCAAAAGAAATCTGATGAGGGTCAACAAGGACAAGTGCAGAGTCCTGCACTTAGGATGGAAGAATCCCATGCACCGCTGCAGACTAGGGACCAAATGGCTAGGCAGTAGTTCTCCAGAAAAAGACCTAGGGGTTATAGTGGACGAGAAGCTGGATATGAGTCAGCAGTGTACCCTTGTTGCCAAGAAGACTAACAGCATTTTGGGCTGTATAAGTAGGGGCATTGCCAGCAGATCGAGGGACGTGATCATTCCCCTCTATTCGACATTGGTGAGGTCTCATCTAGAGTACTGTGTCCAGTTTTGGGCCCCACACTGCAAGAAGGATGTGGAAAAATTGGAAAGCGTCCAGCGGAGGGCAACAAAAATGATTAAGGGACTGGAACACATGACTTATGAGAAGAGGCTGAGGGAACTGGGATTGTTTAGTCTGCAGAAGAGAAGAATGAGGGGAGATTTGATAGCTGCTTTCAACTACCTGAAGGGGGGTTCCAAAGAGGATGGATCTAGACTGTTCTCAGTGGTAGCAGATGACAGAACAAGGAGAATGGTCTCAAGTTGCAGTGGGGGGTGGGGGTGAGGGGCTTAGGTTGGATATTAGGAAAAACTTTTTCACTCAGAGGGTGGTGAAGCACTGGAATGCGTTACCTAGGGAGGTGGTGGAATCTCCTTCCTTCGAGGTTTTTAAGGTCAGGCTTGACAAAGCCCTGGCTGGGATGATTTAGTTGGGGATTGGTCCTGCTTTGAGCGGGGGGTTGGACTAGATGACCTCCTGAGATCCCTTCCAACCCTGATATTCTATGATTCTATGATTCTCCTAGGGGAGGACTTAAAGGGAACTCAAAGTTGCACCTAGCATGGTTTCCTGAAGACTGGAGTCTTATCAGGGTAGGAAATAATGTGGAACTTTGCTGTAGTTTGTGAATATCATCATCTTTTAAATGCAAATGCATCTTTCTTCAATGCAGATTCACCAAAAAGTGAAACTGAACCTCTGATCCGGTTGCAATTTGAACATATTGACAGGTCTTAAATGAATAAAACAAGTTGCTCAGTTCATTGTTGAAGTTAACCATTGTGAATATGTTTTGGAAAAGAGAAGTTTTGAGAAAATGGCTAAAGGTGCATGTTGACAATTATGTATGTAACCCACAAGGAGATGACCTAGATTCCTGGGGCTCTGTCTGCTGGCAGCTCAGGGAGAGGCACATTGTCCCTGGTAGGGAGGGGGAGCCAAGGCAAATTCAGAGTCTGCCCGGCAACTAATAGGGAGTGAGATGCCCCTCCCAGGGGAGTTCAGAAAAGGGGAGAAGCCATTTTTGAGTCAGTCTGGAGCCAGCCAGGGCAAGGGCAGGACTGGCTGTGTGGGGAGCTGGTGAGTCCCAGGCCTGTATGCAGGGTTCCCCCTCAGCTGGACTATTCCTTTTCCACTGATGATTCCCAGTTTGTAGAGTTTTGCTTCCCCAGTCAGGCTGAGTTAGCCCTCCAGCTCCTTAGGTGAGACCAATCAGCACATGGTTAGCTCTGCTCAGCCTGCTAGTTCAGGGCTGCTGCCTGCTGTGTGTGTGTCTAGATGCTGGGTTAGGAGACTACAGTTTGGATTTTAGTACAGTTCTGTAATCCGCACCTTGAGCCCTGCACCCCTTTATGGTGAGGGGAAATCCTGGGGCCGAAGCAGCCTGATTCCTGCCTGAAGAGGACCCTGCCAGCAGAGATCAGCCCCTCTGCAGTGACCGAGGAGTCCAGAGTAATCTCTGAATCTGAGGATCATTCACGGAGTTTGTGAGTGCACCATCTTTTAGCTAGTCAGCCAGGGAATTTGTTTTGGGGACCCCCTATTCCCTGAACTGTGTCCTCAAGCCAGGAAGTAAGGGTTTGGGGATTTTATAACCTGCTGCATATTAAACCTGTGGAGGGATTTATCACCTTCTCCCACTTGTGAGTCCTTTGGACTGTACTGAACCCAGTTAGCCACACTGCTAAATCACTGCAGAGGAGAATCTTGTGGTCATAGGTCATCAAGGGCCCCAACAAAATATGCATACCAATGGAACACTAATCTTACATTTGCTACATTGAGTCACATGACTGGGGAAAGTCACAGGTATTAGCAGGGTGGGCACCAGTGAACCTAAAAATAGTGTTTTACCCTGTTATATTTGTCTCCTGTTTAATTATTGTGTTGAATATATTGTATATGTCAGTATTATTTCTTGGAAATCTCCAAGTCTCCAACTATCTGGCAAGTAAGTGGGGATTACCCTGTGGTTAGAATTTTCCTCTCAAGCTGCCCTGGTGACCCAGCCAAGAAGGAGCAAGGGGGGTGGAGGCACTGCCAAATAAATTTATAGGAAAAAATAAAGATACATGCTGCTGAGTGGGTGGTGGGATCCAGAAGAACCCAGACCTGTCCATCAAAACCTGTAAGCAGATTGGCATTAAAGAAGGTAACCGGGTGGAGAGGGGGTGCTACATGTAAGTGGCATAGCTCTAATCCTTTCCACCTTTTTAATGCCCTTATTCAGTGTTGTTTTGGAAAGGATTCCTCCCAGTTAGCAAGAAATAAAAACTCCACATATCCCTTAACTCTCTTAAAATTTCCCTAGTCAATCCCATTTCCCCATCCCACCACCTCTACTCTTGTTTTTCAGTATAAATAACTCTTTTAAAAGTTCTTTGAAAACAAAATTAAATGTAAGAAAGTCTAACTCAGGTGGTTTGCACTGTGCTGAACGAGTGTTAGTCTCACAAAATGTACTCCTCCTTTTACAGCTTACCTGCACAGCAAGCTATACCAGTATGATTATATGGCTATAGGTAAATCACTATAGTTAGACTAATATAACTCCTCCTGTGGACATTGTTCTGGAATAAGAGTAGCTTTATCTGGTTTAGCTTAAACTGCTTCCTACCAGAATAATGGTGCTCACATTGGGAGTTATACCAGTGTACATATAGAGGTTTAAATTCACACCTTACCTTAGGCCACATCCACCCTACGAGTGCTTTGCCAGTATGGCTATACCGGGGGTATGCTATATTGGCACTGGCAAACCGCTCCTAGTGTGAATGCAGCAATAGCAGGAAACTGCGCTGTTGCTTGTTCAGTTATTCTGGCCCCCCGTGGAAAACAAGCTATAATGGCAATAGCACTGAGTTGTTCTGGTGTACTGTGTCTACAGTACGGATTTTGCCAGCACAGCTATGTTGGTCACAGATTGCTCCTCTTCATATTCCTGACCAACATAGCTATGCCAGAATAAGTCTGTAGTATCGACATGGCCTTTAAATTCTTCCCTGCTTTTAGGTGGATGGTGCTGACTATAGGAGTATTACTGACCACCACAACATGTGTTGCCGCCTGCCTAATACTTTTCACATTAAGCTTTTATTTTACCTTGACACACACAGTTCATTTTCTGGAAACAGTGAGTGGCCACTGGTAATTCTTGGAAACACAGTGGTGGAAAAGTGTTTAGTTTGTATGTCTGTTTTGCCAGCGTTTCCTTTTGCAAGTTCATATCTAATCTGCCACCCACTATCACTCCAAAGCCTCCTTTTGCATTAATGTTTCTCAATTCAAGGCATCTCACTGAATAGCTGCATTTCAGGTTATTTTTCCCTAGATTCATTTGACAAGTTTCAGGCTATCAGCTCTCATAGAGTTATAAACCTCTTAAAATAGGGAAAGTGCTGACACAGCCTTAAATACACTGTGGCAAATGTTATTCTATAATTACCTTTATCTACCATCCAGCTTCCTTTCAGAGATCTGGCTGAGTGCCTTGGGCCTACTGATGGAATGTTCAATCAAGCAGATTTTTTTCATGGAAAAACCTGAACATGATAAAGTACTTTTATAACAGTCCTCTCAGGGCAGTGACAGACTATTAAAGAGTAGGGAGCAGAAAAGATACCAGACCAGCTATTGGTGAGTCTGAGTAGGAGGAATGATGGTGGGAATTATTGGTGAGTCTGTAGGAGGAGGAGAGAGAGGATGGATCTGACTAGTTTTGAACCGTTTTGTGCCTGATGCAGTCAAGAAGTAATCTGCAGTGGGGAATTTGTAGGTCCTTAGAGTCAAATTCCAGATTTTATGCACGATACTGAGCACACTGTTTCTAGGCTATGTGAGCCTGGCTTTGCCAATACCCCATATTTCAGCAAAAGTAAAGGAGACAAGATGTTATACTGGGAAAGATTTGAGAAGGACAAGATGACCAGTGAGAAGGAATGCATGGATAGATGTTTCCATGAGGTGGTAGCAGAACAGGAAGAGGCTCTTCCACTAATGACAGAGATGTGGATGTGGACAACCTAAACTGTCCTGGAGCTGAACAAAGAGGAAGAGCATAGTGGAGCAATGTGTTTGTCATGCAAAACAGACAGTATCATTTTGGGCTAGCTGGAATATAGGCCTTGCCTTCACTGCATGCTAACCTCATGCTCAACCATGGTTTCCTCCCTTAATACAGTACATGTTCACACACTGCTATCAGAGCTATATGACAAGGTAGCCATCATGCTGTGAACTATAGGGCAGAACACAAGGTTGCTACATGACAATGCGTTTAATGCAGTGAATACTTGCCACCATGGGCACCCATAACTGAGAGAACATGTTCCTTCAATTCCTTCCCATAAGCTCATTGGTTACCCATACCCTTGTACTTACTGCTTTACCATCTGCCCATGCTAACTGTGTGATGACCCCTGACTGGAATAGTCTACCTAGTTATCCCTTTTGTAGTGTTCACAGTCCCATCCTAGTTACAGTTTCTCCAGTCTTCTCCATCTCCAGTATTGGAAACAGCAGAGCAATGGCCCCTGATAAGCTTGTCTACCTATGCACCCACCTGGCCATATAAACATACCAGAATCTTGCAAAAAGAAAAGGAGTACTTGTGGCACCTTAGAGACTAACCAATTTATTTGAGCATGAGCTTTCGTGAGCTACAGCTCACTTCATCGGATGCATACCGTGGAAACTGCAGCAGACTTTATATACACACAGAGAATATGAAACAATACCTCCTCCCACCCCACTGTCCTGCTGGTAATAGCTTATCTAAAGTGATCATCAAGTTGGGCCATTTCCAGCACAAATCCAGGTTTTCTCACCCTCCACCCCCCCACACAAATTCACTCTCCTGCTGGTGATAGCCCATCCAAAGTGACAACTCTCTACACAATGTGCATGATAATCAAGTTGGGCCATTTCCTGCACAAATCCAGGTTCTCTCACCCCCTCACCCCCCTCCCAAAAACCACACACACAAACTCACTATCCTGCTGGTAATAGCTCATCCAAAGTGACCACTCTCCCTACAATGTGCATGATAATCAAGGTGGGCCATTTCCAGCACAAATCCAGGTTTTCTCACCCCCCCACCCCCATACACACACAAACTCACTCTCCTGCTGGTAATAGCTCATCCAAACTGACCACTCTCCAAGTTTAAATCCAAGTTAAACCAGAACATCTGGGGGGAGAGGGGGGTAGGAAAAAAAAGGGGAAATAGGCTACCTTGCATAATGACTTAGCCACTCCCAGTCTCTATTTAAGCCTAAATTAATAGTATCCAATTTGCAAATGAATTCCAATTCAGCAGTTTCTCGCTGGAGTCTGGATTTGAAGTTTTTTTGTTTTAAGATAGCGACCTTCATGTCTGTGATTGCGTGACCAGAGAGATTGAAGTGTTCTCCGACTGGTTTATGAATGTTATAATTCTTGATTATCCACCATGATTTCAACAATTTCCATCCCACCATCAACCTCAGCCTGGTCCAGTCCACACAAGAGATCCACTTCCTGGACACTACAGTGTTAATAAACAATGGTCACATAAACACCACCCTATACCGGAAACCTACTGACCGCTATTCCTACCTGCATGCCTCCAGCTTTCACCCTGACCACACCACACGATCCATCGTCTACAGCCAAGCTCTGCGATACAACCGCATTTGCTCCAACCCCTCAGACAGAGACAAACAACTACAAGATCTCTGTCAAGCTTTCTTACAACTACAATACCCACCTGCGGAAGTAAAGAAACAGATTCATAGAGCCAGAAGAGTTCCCAGAAGTTACCTACTACAGGACAGGCCTAACAAAGAAAATAACAGAACGCCACTAGCCATCACCTTCAGCCCCCAACGAAAACCCCTCCAACGCATTATTAAGGATCTACAACCTATCCTAAAGGATGACCCAACACTCTCACAAATCTTGGGAGACAGGCCAGTCCTTGCCTACAGACAGTCCCGCAACCTGAAGCAAATGGTTGCTTGACATCAACCACATACCAACACAACAGAACCACATACCACACAACAGAACCACTAACCCAGGAACTTACCCTTGCAACAAAGCCCGTTGCCAACTGTGCCCACATATCTATTCAGGGGACACCATCACAGGGCCTAATAACATCAGCCACACTATCAGAGGCTCGTTCACCTGCACATCCACCAATGTGATATATGTCATCATGTGCCAGCAATGCCCCTCTGCCATTTACATTGGTCAAACTGGACAGTCTCTACGTAAAAGAATAAATGGACACAAATCAGATGTCAAGAATTATAACATTCATAAACCAGTCGGAGAACACTTCAATCTCTCTGGTCACGCAATCACAGACATGAAGGTCGCTATCTTAAAACAAAAAAACTTCAAATCCAGACTCCAGCGAGAAACTGCTGAATTGGAATTCATTTGCAAATTGGATACTATTAATTTAGGCTTAAATAGAAACTGGGAGTGGCTAAGTCATTATGCAAGGTAGCCTATTTCCCCTTGTTTTTTCCTACCCCCCTCTCCCCCCAGATGTTCTGGTTTAACTTGGATTTAAACTTGGAGAGTGGTCAGTTTGGATGAGCTATTACCAGCAGGAGAGTGAGTTTGTGTGTGTATGGGGGTGGGGGGGTGAGAAAACCTGGATTTGTGCTGGAAATGGCCCACCTTGATTATCATGCACATTGTAGGGAGAGTGGTCACTTTGGATGAGCTATTACCAGCAGGATAGTGAGTTTGTGTGTGTGGTTTTTGGGAGGGGGTGAGGGGGTGAGAGAACCTGGATTTGTGCAGGAAATGGCCCAACTTGATTATCATGCACATTGTGTAGAGTGTTGTCACTTTGGATGGGCTATCACCAGCAGGAGAGTGAATTTGTGTGGGGGGGTGGAGGGTGAGAAAACCTGGATTTGTGCTGGAAATGGCCCAACTTGATGATCACTTTAGATAAGCTATTACCAGCAGGACAGTGGGGTGGGAGGAGGTATTGTTTCATATTCTCTGTGTGTATATAAAGTCTGCTGCAGTTTCCACGGTATGCATCCGATGAAGTGAGCTGTAGCTCACGAAAGCTCATGCTCAAATAAATTGGTTAGTCTCTAAGGTGCCACAAGTACTCCTTTTCTTTTTGCGAATACAGACTAACACGGCTGTTACTCTGAAACCAGAATCTTGGTGCTGGTTTGGGCTCAAGTGAACAAGACCCATGTTTTTAACGGTACGAAGAAGATATATTGAAGAAGCTAAGGGAAGAACACGGGATTGAACAGACTGGACAGCAATGGAGGGGGAAGACAGAGGGGCTGAACATGGGCTACTGGAAGGCCAGGTCTAAGAATAAATGACTCAGTGGTGCCCCAACAACCTGTTGCTTTTATGATTAATTGGACTCTGTTCTGAGCGCCCACCTGACCACAAAGCCCCATTTCAGCATGGACTCATCTGTGGAGCTGGAACAGGTGTGGGTTTGGAACCTGGATGACTGTGAAGATGCAGCACACACTGCACTGGGCACACAGTAGAGACAGGTGAAAGAGATGGGGGGTAGCCCTAGCCTCAGATAGGAGCTTATCCCTGAGTCACAGGAGCTGTTCCTCTCTCTTTCTGATCAAGGAAGAGCACAGCATGGTGGACATTTCCAAAACAAGGAAGCAGGGGAGGAATCAGGATCTTAGGCTGGTAAAATGGAGACTGCAGTCTTTGCTGTTGTAATGAAGTATTTGGGAAGGTTCTTAATCTGTAATCCTATCTCCAGTTGAGGGTGGATGCATCACCATTGTATTTGTCCAGCTTCTTCTGCCCCACCCCACTCCTGATCTCAAACACTGAGTTCAAAATTGTGGACAAGCAGAGAAAAGTTTTTAAAGCAGCAGTTTCTGACAGTATCACTTTTGCTTTATTTAGCCTATAAACTTAGCTTGTGCTTCAGTTGAGGGCAGATATAGTACCATTATGCTTGCCTCCTGCCCCCATTCCTCTTCCCCAATCCCAAATAATCAATTTAAATAGTGGAGGAAAAAATGCAAAGCTTTACTTTACAGAAGCTGATTGCAGTATCTTTTTTTAAATTAAAAAGCGTTAATATAAATGCAGCCAGGTCCCAGCCAAAATTTAAATGGGCATAAAACTATGCCTAAAACACTTGCTACCGTCTTAAATTACCTACATATTAAATCACCCTGCCACTAGTACAGTACCCAGTTTATTAGTGATCTGATTTTGATCCATTACTGGAGAGTAATGAAGCAGATTTTTTCACTCAGTAAAAATTCTAGGTGGTCTCTCAGATTTCTTGTTAGGGCAAGCCGCTGTCTGCCACAACCGTTACTTGCAGTCCTTGTCCAGTCACTTATCAGTTCATCTGTCAACAAGATCCAGAAAGATTTCCTTTGAGTAAATGGATGGTCTCATCCCCGATACTTGGAATAACTGGTCTTTCTTCCATGCTAGTATCTGAAGCCACATGACATCTTGGACGGTTGCTCAACCTGTAAAAAGATGCAGCATAATCCACCGTTGCTGCTGTCCCTTCAAGTAACTGGTCCCTTCCCTCTCTCCAAAAGACCATTTCTTCTCTTGGGATAACTCCTTGAGAAAAGTTTTCAACAGGCAGGATTTTAGTGGCAGAATGAAAAAGCCCAGAGAACAGGATTCTTTTGAGGTTAAAAAAAATTACTTTTCAGTTGCTGCTGTGTAGAAAGAGAATAAAATTATACGAACTCAAAAACTTTTTAAAAATCTATCAGGAACAAGTGCAGCAGTATTTGACTCATCAAGGGGTGGCCTGACAACTAGAAGACCACTCTGCGTCAGGGAGACGATTCTGAATTTGGGGATAAAGTGGTGGATGACCAGGGATAACTTGATAATGGAGGTGAATAAGGCATGCTCCAGGAAGTTGGGAGAGCACATGGAGTTGGAGAAGTGAAGAAAGGAGGAGGAGGAGGAGAAGTGTAGGATGGAGGACAAGGAGGCCGAGGAGGAGCAATGGAAGGAGGAGAAGGAGCTGCATTAAGGTATCTCCACTGAAATCGTGAGGTGATAGAATGAGACATGGAGTTTCAAAACAGGACCACGTTTGAGAGACTATTCAGGGTCATGAGCCATGGGGGCCAATCCAGAACCCATGGAATCTCCTCCACGTTATCATGTACTACAAAATACAGTAAAGAGTTCCTGAGAGCCAGCCAATACCCACAAACCACCCTGCCATCAGAAGACAGAGTTTTGCTGTAGAAATGCTTCAGGGCACCAAAAAAGAGAACAGATGTAAGGGTTGTAAAAATCATTAGTATAAGGGACTATGTTTTGTGTGGTGTTTCACATACTTTCACCAGCTTACGGCAACTCCTATGGCCATGTTTTTAGCATCAGTGAATTTCAATAAAGTTGAATTGAAAGGAATCTTTATTTCCATATTGTTTGCATAAACACTACATCTAAAAACAAGGCAATAGCCTCAATGCACTATACAGCAGTCCAACTATGCCATGTAAGCCTATTATGTAGCCCCAATGTACTCACCATTGTAGCTCAACTAAGCGAGCCCATGCAGTCATTGTTGGAGAAGACTCTGCAGCACTAACAGGTTCATATGGTCTTTAATAGTGTCTTTTAGTGTCTTTAATAATGTCCAAATCATAATTGTTGACAACCCCAGTCCAGCCCAATGTACTTTCCCTTAAGCACACATTATGTCCCAATTATGTGTATGGCATTAAAAACATTACAGTCCAAATGATTCTGTAGGCAGTGCCATTAGTGTGACAATGTTAGCAGCAGGCTAACATTGACAATGTGGTCAGGCAGTAGCATTGACTAAGACATGATTACTTACACCATGGTTAACATGCAGTGAAGATAAGGCCACAGTGAGAAAACAGTTGGATAGATCAGCAAGTAGGATATAACGTTAATCAAGATGAGGGATGATTTGAGCAAGTAAAGCATTGAAATAAAAGAAGGATTTATGGGCAATACTGCACAGCTATTTAGGGTTTTTAACACAAGAGTCTTACTGAATTACAATATAGCTGTTTGTAGTCTGTCTGCCATGAACTCCCCCTGTAGATTCATGTGGATAAGGAACTCTTCACTTTCTATTATCTGCTATTAGATGAAACATTACAGCCCAGGCCTGCATTCAAATACTGGATAGAGTTAATACTGTCTTAAGTGCTTGGGAACTTTCCATATTAAAAGTGCTATGTAAATAAGGCTAATGTATTTTAAGTATGATGGGGAATGAATAGTTTGGGTAAAGGAAGACATTAAAATTTGTGGTCCATGTGGCTAGTGAGAAAAATTAGAATCACAATGATGGATAAAGAAAATGGTTTTATTTGCCTCGTTAATTACATTTACATTAGCTTGTGGGATTCTCTGTTTCTCACTTGTTGAATGGTTCATGTGCTGTTGCCCTAACCCCTCCTCTTCTGCTGACTATTTTAATACCCTTCCTTGTTCCTTTTAGCATATACTGTAGATATGCTTTTAAAAAATACAATGTGACTCAAACACATTGGTCCTGAATCTTGAGCAGTTACTTACACTCGTGCAAAGTGGGTGTAAAATGTTGTTGTGATTTGGCAGTGTTTTATATCCCCTTTGACTCATTTTTTAGTAGTGTAAACAACTATTTCAGTGCAAGAGGGAATCGGGCCCACTGTCTTCCACCATCATGTTGTGGCAAAATGGTGTATATATTAAACAAATACCTTTATTTCAATAATTCTGGGATGTAATTGTACAGTAATGGTTATCTTCCTTTAGTTCCCCCCTTCTTGAAGTATTTACTCTAGACTAATAGGTGCTATCAAACTGCATGCATTAAGAGCAGGAACTTAACTCCTTGTGTTTAAGAGGGATAGCCAACTCCAATTCAGTGACTTTCTTTTGTGTTTCAAAGCAGCTATGGACAGAAGAGTCAAGGTACATATCCCGTTCCAGAACCATATGGCCAAAATATGCTCAGCATTTAGAACATAAGAAAGCTAGAAGAGGATTGAAAGCTTTTGCAATGGTGAGCCAGCTGGAACAGTTTTTGACAGAAGAAAAAGGAGCACAAACTGATTGGAGTCTGAGATGGAGGTGCTGGTTGGAGTTCTGAATCAGGTGTGTTACCTTTGGGAGTTCTAATTAAATGTTTGTGTTTTCAGTCTGTGATCACTGACTGCATGTGTAGATGAGGGGACAATAAATATCCTGTCATCTCATTCCTCTTTTGGGGCCACATCCTTGCCCCTTTCTGTCCCTTTGTTTTACCTTAACAAGGCAGCTGGGGATTCATTTTCAAATGCACTGTACAGCAAAGGGCAATCTCTGAGGGCAATGGACAAAAATTCCAAAGTATCAGGAAAAAGACCATTCTGTGACAGTATTTCCTACCTGACAGGGAGGAGGTGTACTGGAAATCTTGCTAGCTCCACTACTTTTACTTACACTCAAACTCTCACTCACACACTCTCTCTTCTCGATCTCCAGAATTGGAGAGGAGAAGTCTGGATAGTTAAAATTAGTAATGATGATGCATCCGAATTTTGTGTGTTAATCTGAACCAAAAAACTCCACTGCATCTTTTGAAGTTTGCCCATCCTTAGTGCACACTGCATTAAGAATGTGGGAAACTGGAACTCTTTTCTGGTGACACCAGTTGCATGCTGACACCAATTACTGCAGCTGAAGTCTAAAATGGTGGACTCATTTTGAACTGCCACCATCCATATTGAACTTAGGTTGTCTGGCCCTTCTCCAGGAAGAAGGGATGGGAAATGAAGGAGAAGTGCCTGTGATTCACACATACTTAGGTGTACTTGGTTTTAAAAATAAAAGTCTTATCAGCTTTCTGTAGCAATCAGGTAGAAGTTATATGCTAAACTATTAATTATAATTTGATGTTAGCCAGGAATGCAAAACCATGCTCTGAAGTATCCCTAGTCTCTGATTGCCAGAAGCTGGGAATGGGCGACCAGGCGTGGATCACTTGACAATTACCTGTTCTGTTCATTCCCTATGAAGCTCCTGGCATTAGCCACTGTTGGAAGACAGGATACTAGGCTAGATGGACCATTCGTCTGACCCAGAATGGCTGTTCTTATGATATGTTTAACCTTCAACATCTGTAATAATCCTAGAAGAACTGTCCTACCATTTCTCAAACAAGTTAAAAGCCAAGTATTAAAGTCTTTTTGTCACAGAACAGGCAATCTTGTGAATTGTGAATATATCTCTTGTGAATTCTGACCTAATTTAAAATATATATAAGTAGGACTAGGGTGGTGATATACCTGAGTTATAAAGTCATATTTAAAAAATGTGACTGTCTCAATGATCAGACCTGTTACTTCAAAGGAGACCGTGTTTTCAGAGGGAAGAATAAAGTGGTAAGGGTGTTCTCAAATGGTCACTTGTAATTTTAAAAGCCACTTTTTATTTTGTGCAGAAAAGGGATATGGGAGTTTTTTTTCAACTGTTGTCAGTTTGTTACTCCCACTGTCAGTGTAACTGAAGAAGCAAAAGCTTTTTTTTCCAGACACAGTTTCCAAATACTTTCATCCTCTTATATTCTTGGTTGTATCACTGATTGACATTTGAACCCCCTGCCATTGAAGGACACATTGTGCTATTCAGAAATCTTTGATTTTATTCTGGACTCAGCTGGGTTTGTTGTTCCTATGAAGTACCCAGTTTTTCAGTAGCAGATCTAAGGTTTTGCAATGGGGGAATTGGAACTGGTGCATGAATAAGCAACTTTATGGGAAGGGTAGTTATGCAAATTTCAGGCATCTCTATGAAAGGTAATGACTTGCAAGATATCTAAAACTACACAAACAATCTTTGAGATCCTTCCCCATTGACTGTAGTCACAGCAGTATCTTTAGTAGTATGTGGCCCTTGCAAAAGATTGAGTTCATTGAACAAGACTCTGTAAAAAATATTGTGACAGATTCTTAGCTGGTAAAAATGGTCTTAGCTTCATTTGGAGCTATGATAAATGACAACACCTGAGGATTTGCCCCACTAGTGATAGAATTTTCTTTTCTAGTATCTCCTCCTCTGCAGGTACTCCATAGAGACAGTGACTTGATTTTCAGAGTCAAGTTTCTGTTGACTTCAGTATGATCATGCCCTTCATGAAAACTGATATCAGTGGGCGCTGCAGGCTGAACCTGGAAAATCAGGCCACTTTTAATAAGTGCACAACCTTGAATTTAGGTGTTTAATCTTTTACAACCAAGTTTTTTAAATGTTGGTTTTGATATTTATCGTCAGGTAAGTATGGTGAGTAGTAGCTAACTGATTGTTCCGGTTCACTGTCCTTGTACTTGCAGAAATAAATAGGCAGCAAAGCAGTAAAATTGGAACCAATTTTACAGTCAGCTCAAAATCTGTCACAGCTGCCTGAGTAGATGGAAGAAATAAAGGACCACTATAACATTACTTTACAGTATTTGATGATACATTCTGGCTGGGGTGTTGTCACTTAATGATATGAAGCACTAAAAACTCAACCATCTTCACTTCCAGTTTGTTCGGTTTTGCAGTTAGTTTCTGGAATTCATTCTCATTTTGATGCTACCAAAACATAAATATTTACTGCTACTACTGCGTGTAAGCCAGTACTGGAAACTCCATTTATAATTTCGACATAGTTGTTGGTCATAAGAAGGAACAATTACTCGGTGGACATCCTCTGGCAGGGAGCTTCGGCAAGTCCCCGTAAGTGAGAAGGTCCTCCACTTGTTTGATCTGGGCAGAAGCTTGGGACTGAGAGAAGACACATACAGATCAACCATAATTGTTAAGAAAGGACATAGTATATATTTCAGATCACTGATTGCTCACAGACTGGAGCCTACAATGTGAAAGGATTTATTTTGTTGTGGTGGGAGACACTAGCTGGTGGTGCTATACGTAGGTTTACAACTTCTTTTTCCAAACAAGCAAGCAGTGTACAGTCTTTGAAAAAGTGCTGTATTATTGCTAGTTTTTTGCTGTGGAGATGCTTTGGGGGAGCTGTGGCAAATGTTGAACATTTGCCCTCTGCCTTCATACCTCTGACTAAAGTAAATTCTTGATGCAACATTGCTTCTTGTGAACTGGGCATTGGTATTGGACTTAGAAATGACTGCATGTTGTTTGTGATCACCTCTGTTCAAGGAGTGGTGATGGTAGTGTAAATAAACAAATCAACTAAGAGTGATGCAGTCTCCTGTTGGCAGAAGTGTGACAACATATGTTAGTGGATACAAATCAATGACTCATAATATCTTTAATTTTCTATATTGTAACCGTATTACTGATATAGGAGACAGTATGATCCAATATATTGGACACTTGGCTCAGATTCATGAATCTTGGTTCAGTTACTGTCTCTGCCATGGGAGTTTGCAGTTGTGGGTCTTTGTGCAAATCTCATTTCACTTTGTACCTCCCTTTTCCTATCTGTAAAATGAACAATCCTCCTTTTTAAAGTGTTGCCAGAGCCCCAGGGGAAAAGCACTATATTAAGGCTAAGTATATTAATAATAAATTTCGGACATGTAGGCATATTTTTGTTTAGTAAGACTTAAGCTTGAAAACTAGCAAGAAATATGTGCTTCTCTGCTTAAACATGTTTTGTCATTGTTTAAATGTAGTATAATTGTGTATATGTAAGTGAATTTGTTAATAATACCAACCATGCTCTATTCACATTCACTAAGAGAGTGTTACCCAATTTGTATTTATCTAACAGAGAACATAGAGAAAACTAGTGAATTGGTCTGTGCATCCCTCATCTTGAAGAATAAAAAACCTCCTGGAGGTTATATTTGCAAATACAATCTCTGAGGGTCTTGAGAAGTCTGAATGGGCTAGAGCAACATGTGGAGGTGAAAGCATTGACAGACAGTGGGCTAATCTCAGTAGTGTTTGCATATGGAGGTGTAAATTACACCATCCTGCATCAGGTAGGCCTTCTATGCTCCAGGGTGTGATTCAATTTGAATGAGAGCAGGCGTTTCTACACGAGGTGAGGGGGAGATTTTAAGATTACAGCCAAGTTTGAACAGTTAAATCATTGGCTGAAATATCCAGACTGTCAATGGCTCCCCACTTTGAGAACAACAACAAGGATGTTTGGATCCAATGTTAGTGAGACCTCAGACTTTTTCTCCCACGTTTTCAAATGCCATATATTTCACACTGGTTCTTTTCGAGGAAAAACTGATATGGTACAATGAGCATTTTGATTTTTCTTTTATCTTGCAGAAAATGAAACTAGTATGTTGTTATGTGCATCCATCAGCCTTATACATTGTCATACTCTTTCTCTGCATGCAGAAATATTTTGTACTGCAGAGCTATGGGAGTTTGGATGGAGAATGAAGCTCGCTAGGAATTCAGCAAATTTTATGTTGGTTGAGAGAATAGGTTGTTTTTGCTCTGCTCTTGATGCCCAAATCCATCCATAATAAAGCAGGGTATATATTTAGCTTTGTTTACACGGATTTAGCTATTCTACTCCCAGAAGCATTTACAGAAATACAAAAGGCAAAAATCACTCTCAGCCTATTAAAAACAACCCCTGTGTTTTGTAGCAGAGCAAGCAGAAAACAGATGACGTTTTCATTTGGGGTAAGTTGTGGGAATCCAAAAAAAACCTGTACATTTTTAGTTAAATAGCATAATGTTTGGGGGAAAGGACAGAGAAGCTTAAGGAGAGCTGATGTGAACTAAAACAAAACTGTTTAAATAGATAATCATTGCTAACGTGCTACTGCTGTTACTGTATGTTAATGGCAATATTTGGTGCTTTTCAAAATATACCCCACAAGCAATTCTGGATGTCTGTTTCTAAATTCCTTATATTTGCTGCTTTTGAGAGTAAATTTACTGACATTAAAAAGTAGCTGAAAATTAGTCAGCAGTTTTTAAATGAATAAGCCAAGGACTTCTCAGTAGGTGACCAGCCAATAATAGTTTGTATGTTTTTTTTTTCCTTTTCAAACATTGTTTAACATCCCATTGAAGTCAAATGGAAACTGTGTTCAAAGTAACATCTCCTGAAGAGTTAAAAAAAAATCAAATGACAGAAATAAATATGGGACCTGATCCTGCTCTTTCCTGCTAGGGCTTGTCTACTTGAACACTCAGTCCATGGCAAGCTGGGGTGCTAAACTATCCCACACTAGTCTGCCGTACAATAACGGTTCCCCAGTGTACTTTAAAGCACGATAAAACCAAGTGCACTTGGGAACTATTTGTACATGGAAGCAGGGTCCACCTGGGCTTAAGGTATGTCTACCCTGCAA
This sequence comes from Eretmochelys imbricata, assembly GCF_965152235.1. Classification (NCBI taxonomy): domain Eukaryota; kingdom Metazoa; phylum Chordata; order Testudines; family Cheloniidae; genus Eretmochelys; species Eretmochelys imbricata. Next base: position 79,350,658 of record NC_135578.1, read on the forward strand.
TGTAAGCCCAGGGTTAGTAATGCTCAAGTTAACAGACCTTGGGTTTGTTAACCTAGGGCTTGAGCATCTACACTCATTTGTAACGCCAAGTTCGGAACTGTTGAACCCTGGATCCCAACCTGGGGCTCCATCGTCTACACTGCATTATGTGGGTCTGAGTCCAACTATCCCAGACTTCCTAGGGCTGTCTCCAAATTTGGCTGCTGTAGCCCTTTGTTCATGGTGCAGTGTGGGAAAACTTGACTGTCCACCAAACTTGACAAAGAAAGTCGGCCCGTGGGATTGTGGAATACTTCTGACAGACTCCTAGAGCATGAGTCCAGTGGGCCCAGAGCATGAAAAGCAATAGGGCTTGAACTCCGAATCTAGTCTTGACTTAAGCTCAGCTCATACACCCTTGTGGGGTCCTGGGACACTCGGTCCAATCCTTGGGTCAGCACAATTTGTGTGTAGACAGGGTAGGGGGAAGGCATGAGCCTGAGATTGAACCAAATAAATTTGCACCCCAGTTTGCCAGCAACTAAGTGTTCATTTAGACAAACCCTGAGTTGCTAAATTCCCATTGACTTTGAGTATGTCTACACAGGGATAAAACCCCCGCAGTTGGCCAGGGTCAGCTGATTTGAGCTTGTGGGGCTTGGGCTCTGGGCCAAATTTGCTGTGTGGACCCTCAGGCTGGAACCCAAACTCTGGAACCCTGCAAGATTGGAGGGTCCCAGAGCTTGGGCTCCAGTCCAAGTCCAAATGTCCACACAGTGATTTTTAGCTGCATTTTTAAAAATACAGCTTGGGGGTGACTATTGTACACATTTTAGCAATGCTGTATCAAATGCATCAAAAGAGCTACATAACTATTTTGTAGGTCCATTACTCATTAAAATAGAGAGCGGTCATCTAGGGCGACTTTGGCTTTGATGAAATGATTTTAATCAGTAGATCTCAAAGTGCTTTACAAAGGAGGTCAGTAGCATTCATAATCCCCATTTTACGGATGGAGAAACGAAGGCACAGACAGGGGAAGTGACTTGCCCAAGGTCACCTAGCAGGTCAGAGGGAGAACTGGGAGTAGAACCCAGGTTTCCTGAGTACCACTTCAGTGCCCTGCTTATACTTACCAAACAAGGCTCCAATTCTGTGTTTACATGTGTGCATTTGCCCCCATAGAGGTTATGCAGTCTGTCTGTCTGTGCATTTATTTATTTGCAGCACTGGAGCTGAATTCAGAAAAAAATTGTATACAGACCTCTGTGTGTGTGTGTGTGTGTGTATACACACACACACACATCACTAAATCAGATTGACAAATTCTCTTGTGTTAAAATTCATTCTCATTATAAGATTGTCTTCTCCTCCCCACAAATTAAATAAAATTACATTAATGCATTTTATATTACTATTCCTTAGAGCAATAGCTGCTTTACATCTATCAGGTGCTGTGTCTGTGTATTTTTTGCAACATGTATGTAGAAACATTGTTCCACATTTCATGCAATTTGCAGCACAGACCATCCTATGCTTTTAGTCAAATTCTATCCTGTCTTGAGTAAAGTAAATCACATATTCATTCAATGTGGTTAAGATCAGAACTCGGCGAGAAAGGAGGGGGTATGCCATCCTAATTAGCTCTCCAGACAGCTCTTTTTTATTTAATTAACCTCTCAAATCATGTTTTGGTGAATTATCCTCTTGATAAATGAAGTCAAGTGGTTTTCTGGAAGGGATTTTATTATGCACAAATATTCCATGGGATTCACTGTGCCTACTGATCTTTGATTCCTTCACTGTTCTTAATTTTTTAAACATCATGGCCAGAAATGCAATCCCAAATCCAACATGAATTTCCTTTATGCTTCCTCATTGGTACTGTACATCTACTTTTTGCTACAGGCAAAATATTCCAGGAAAAGTCCCTTGTGCCTGTTCTTGTTTAGTTTATTTTCCTTATCTCTGAGACAAAAGGGGTCTGGCTTTGTTTTTTACAACATCCAACCACCTTTTACTCTATAGGGAAAAAAAACCCTAGTCTCAGATCCTTCAGTGCACCCTGAGTTGAATCTGATTGCAGTTTGTCTCATTCTTTCCTATGCCTCCCATTTCACTATCATCTGCAAATTTTGAGAGTTGAGGAAAGGGAAGTACTGTTTCCAGGGATCCTGCCCCTTCCTCCAAAGGGGTGGGTCAGCTGTCTCTGAGGCACGATTGCTCCCCCCAGTACCCTCATTCCCATCTTCTGGGAAAGCCATCAAAGGGCCCAGGTGCAGCTCACTGGGCTGTCGTACAAGGGCTGGGAGGATGTATGTTTCCTCCCATCCATACCATACCACATGAGGAGTTCATCAGAAAGAATGTAAGCTGAGACTACTTTAACATTACAGCAATTCCCCTCCAACCTGTGGAACCTCTCAAATGGACTTTCGGGGCAGCTGCAGGCAGGGAGTCTGTCATATTTTGGGGTGAATCCCGAGCAGTGAGGAGTTCTCACTAACTGCCCTGCAACCTTGGTTGCCTCAAAATGTTTTGCTGTTGTAGCTCCCAACCTAAGGCTCTTGCAAACAGCCAAATAGCATGCGGGTCACACCCTAGATGTCTGTATATAGCTGCAGCCGTGATCCAGCCACTCTGACCCCATCAGCCTGTCAGTAACACATTAGCCACACTCTGAACACACATTAGAACACACATTCTAGCAGCCTTGGTTACTGCTTACAGGGTGACCCCAACAGACTCCCAGTCCTGCATTTTCCCCAGAATGTGTGTTCTGCACTGTCCAGCCCTCTCTTTGGCAGTTCAGATATTGGAGGTCCATTGCCCCTCAATATGAAACAGTTTGCTACTTTAACTGGAGTAACCCAAACAGATCAGTTTAAACAGAACACTGGATTGGATTAGAAATAACACCACTTTATTTAACTACAAAGAGACAGATTTTAAGTGTGTACAACTATGTATTAAAGTCAGAAATGGTTACATGAGAAATAAAGATAAAACACTTTCTAGTAGCTAAAAATTAACCAGCTAGAGTAGGTTCAAGGTAAACTCCTTATCACATGTTCCCAGCGACAGTGCTGACCAAATTCTCAGGTTGGGACCCATCCCAAAGTCAAAGGGCTGGTTCCTTTGTTTTCTTAGGTAAGAGAGAGATAGGGAGAGAAAGATAACTTGAGGAGGTTTTGCCCCTCACTTCTGTAGTCCAATCACCCTTTGAAAAGCAGTTTCCTGAGGGTTACCCATAGATAAAGTTCTTTCCAGCAGTGAGAATGGAGACATGGAGTATTGTGCTGAAAGAGGTTCCATGTTGTTGCTTGCTAAAATGCAGATAGATCTGTTCCTGCCTTCCTTCGTTTCCAAAGAATGGCCATTTGACCAGTGATTGCTTTGATGATACCTGGCTAGAGGCATCAGCTTGTCCTTTGTCTTTGAGGAACAAGTTTTATCCCAATGACCTTGTTTACTCCTTATATGTAACTTGAGGTAAACATACATTTCTTTAGTTTGGATAGACCTGTTTAACAATTTCTGCCTAGGGCTATGTGGGTTCGAACATGCCCTAACAACATCGTACGTGGCAATTCGGAACTTTCCATATAATGTTACTAAATACATTTCACCATGATATTATTGACCATTGGATTATTAGTTTTCAAATGTTACCTCAAAGGCATATTTTGTACAGAGATTATTACAATAGAGTGTAGGGCGTGAATATTTGCACAACTGGAGGAAAACTGCCTGGGAGCTCGATTTATATGGCACGAGAGCCAAAGGACCTCTGTGCATATAAGTCAGTGCCTCTAGTGGATCCCCTGAGATTGCAGGTCCTGGAGGTGGAACAAAACAATTTGGGTAAGACTTTGCAATCAGAATCTTCCAGAGTTTTCCTGTCTTCCTCAGGGATATACTGTACTAGGGCTTTGGAGATTGGATCCTCCCACTTTGTTTTTAATACTTTGCCCCTATAATATGGACAGAAAAGATACTAAAAACTGAGCCCTGGAATACTATTTATTCTCCTACCGTATCTAACAGGAGAAGTTTCCACTTCATAGAATATGCTAAGTCATTTCTCTACAAAGCATCATATTTTATCTCCTTTTCTGTAACCCTCTCCTTTAGCTATTAATCTCTGATGTGAAACCTTGTCAAATGCAGTTTTGAATATCTAAGTTCACTGTATCCATTGAATTTCCCCTCCTCTATTATTGCAGTAATATTTTCAAAGAACTCCAGCAGGCTAGTTAAGCATGTCTTCCCCTGCCAGAATCAATGCTGCCTATCCTTAATCAAGCTGTGCTTTCCGATGTCAGCTCTCCCATTTATGCCTATGAAGATGGTTTCCAATATTTATCGCACAAAAATATGAAATAAACTGATTCAGTATCTGAATTGAATATTTGGGAGGGTGACAAGGATAAAGTCTTTCTGGAAGGTCTCAGAAAGCTATTTAATGCAGTCTAGTTCATTCCAAAGGCCAAGAAAAAAAATTGGTCACCAAAAGCATTTTTATGGCCAAAGGTAAATCATCCCTGACAAGAATTTTTTAGATATATCCAGCGTGGAGGAGACTCTTCACTGGAGGTGCCTTCATTTGTGGTGTACATGTAGAATATATCTCCAATTCATGCTATCAGTAGCTTTCAGGTAAATCACAGCCACACATTTGGCTGTGATGGACTGTATTGGACAGATTTTTAGACTTTTCCAAATAAATTTTCTGTGTTCGCATACAGGTAAGTTTAACTGTAATAGTTTGTTTAATGTCCTTGTATTTCCCATTAGTCTGTATCCATCTGCTGTCTCTTGCACTGTAAAGTCTTTGGGGACATGAACTGTCTTTTTGCTCTGTGTATGTGCAGCACCTAACACAGTGGGGTCAGGTCCATGACTAGGGCTTCTAGGCATTACTGTAATAGAAATAATACATATTAATAATTACTGGATAAGCAAAACAAAAGATGGGCTTATGCTTATCCTTTCAACATAAAACAGTTCATACAGGCACTATGCAGGACATTAATGCAGTAGCTAAAAAGTTGATGATCTTTGAGTCTCTTGCAGTTGGATTTATTAGATCACCACACCTTTAACTTCCTATTGGCCTTAAGGGCCACGGAACAGTAAAAGATACTATATGGTTGGACCTAACCTGGGGACAATTTAGCATGAGAGCTGTTTTGAGCGCTACTTTCTGTGCAGGTTAGGTGGCTGTTCAGGGATCTTTTTGTGTGTGTGTTTTATAACAAGAAGTATAAGTAAAAATTTAAGTATTTTGCAGGGTGAATTGATTTAAATAAGGGCAATTTAAAGAATGATTTAAATCGCCAAGTGGAAGTCCTCAGTTTACAGCATCAATTTTAATGAACTTTTCCATTTGTACTTTGGTTATTTTGTAAAGAAAGGTGCATTCTCATTGGTTGATATAACCATTAAAACACATTGATTTACCGCTAAACAGATCATTTATACTATGTTCAGTACATCTTTTCCCTACCAAAGAGGATGTACTATAACTATATACACTTATTTAAGTAATTATATAGCTTCATATTTTCAGATTCTTATTAATTCTTATTAATTATAATTCACCATTTTCTAACACTAAAATAACAGACTTAAAGGTGGCAATTCTTCAACAAAAAAACTTCAAAAACAGACGTCAACGAGAAAGTGGAGAACTGGAATTAATTTGCAAACTTGACACCATCAAATTAGGCCTGAATAAAGATTGGGAGTGGATGGGTCACTACAAAAATAATTTTCCCTCTGTTGATACTCTCACCTTCTTGTCAACTGCTGAGAATGGACCACATCTATCATGATTGAATTGGCCTCATTAGCACTACCTCCCCCCCACTAAGGAAGGCAACTCCCATCTTTTCATGTTCTGTGTATTTATACCTGCCTACTTTATTTTCCACTCCATGCATCTGATGAAGTGGGTTTTAGCTCACGAAAGCTTATGCCCAAATAAATTTGTTAGTGTCTGAGGAGTCCTTGTGGCACCTTATTGTTTTTGCTGATACAGAATAACACAGCTACTCCTCTGAAACCTAACACTAAAATGTGTATTTTGCTTATTTACTAGATAATTAAATGTTTGGTCATGATTTGTGTCAAGTTGCATTAGGATGGTAACTGGAATGTAATTAAAAATACAAAATATCATATAAAATGTATTTTTATTAAAAACAAGTGCTTACTATGGTACATTACCTATTTTGACATATTTATAAAGCTTGACCTCAAAAGTTAGATGTTTCCCCCAAATTCTTTTTTTAAATATAAAAAAACTGCCTTTAACTCAAAATTTTTGATAAAGGCTGATGGATTCATCCTATTTATTTTCTATTTAAATGTTTTAAGAGATTATAATAAATTTGGGCCTTAACATATTTTGTATTAAGTTCAGATTTCATTTTAAACAGCTTTATTTTAAGAAGTACTAGAATTTAAATAAAATCCAATTCAAATAAAAATAATTTAAATTAAAAAATGATTTAATTAAAAAAAAAACAATTTTTATCCACCCTTGTTCTCCAAGTGGGTGCTTTCAGTACAAACAGGCATGATTATATTGTTGCTGTGTGGAAATCAAGGGGGTGGGGGGAGGTGATATTTCCTGTCACTTCCAGCTTCTTATCCACTGATTGTTAGTTCTTTTTTCTCTTGGGAATTTTTCACTTACTGTAATTGTAGGTTTGGTACCATTGATGTTGGTGTTCCAGGTGTCTGTTTTTATTTCTAGATCTTCAGTCAGTTTTACGTTTGTATCCTGGTAGTGTTTTAGTGAGAATTTCTATGGGATGCATTGTGATAGGAAGTGAGGCAATGTGATGTGTTTCATTGAAGTATTGCAAAAGAACAGGGAAGCTAGAGAGATGGTAGGATAAATGGTGTAAATTATACATAAATCAACACTGAAAAAGGGGGTAGCAGATATTTAATATTTCAGTTGACTGTTAACAATTAAACATAAATCCAAAACAAGCAGACGTGATTACACCCAACCACCAGGAATCTCATCCACAGCAAATACATGTGCTCATGGTCTTACCCCCTCTATTGAATCCAATAACTTATGTCTGACTATAGCATATTTTCCAGAAAGGCATCTGGTCTTGATTTTAAGACTTCAAGAGATGAAGAATCCATCACTCCTCTTTGTAGTTTGTTTTAATGGTTAATCACCCTCCTTGTTTTCTCTTTGTAGTTTGTTTTAATGGTTAATCACCCTCCTTATTTAAAAACGTGTGTTCCTTATTTCTAATCTGGCTTTACCTTCTACCTTAGTAAAGATGATCATACTGTTCCAAACATCTTTTTACTAAACTTATCTATTCATTTCTTGCACATTCACCAAAAGGCTACTTATTATACAGTTCTTTGAATTTTGTTGTCAGTATTTTTAAATTGTTGAAAATGTGTTATCTGCAAATTGATCATACAGCTAGTCTCCTTAACCATATGTTCCTATTGCTGTAAGTTAAATTTTGGGAGAGGGATCACCAGTCAATGTTCCCTTCTTGGTTGTGGAAAGAACCTTTCAGTAAATTTCTTGAACCCGGTGAATTTTTAGCACACATTCATGACAATCATTGGGCTTCTCTGAGTTACATTGTCTGGAGCAAAATATGATCATTTTCATAGCTGCATAAAAGTGATCATTGACAGAAGTGTTGACACTTTGCCCTTTCAAAGTTGTCATGAAAATGCAGTTAAACTAGTGGGGTGTGGGAATAATTTTTAAATGATGAAAGAGGAGCGCAGGTTAAACAAAACTGGAAACCACAAAAATTTGAGTACCCATCCCATTGTCTCTTTTTTGGTAGATGGGGGGAGAAAGTTGGAAAGAATAAAAAGCTAAAACTGAAAACGTTTTGGTTTTCAATATCCATAAACATTTTCATTTTGTAAAAATGAAAATTTCCATGAAAATGGTGTTTTTTGTTTTGTTTTGTGTGGTTTTTTTCCAGGAAACACATGGTATTTTTTATCAGCTCTACTATAAAACAATTGTTTTAGGAGGAGGATGTGATAGAGATAACATGTTTCCATGCTGAAAGCTGTATTGGTTTAGCAGTGGGTCACCCTAAAGAGCCATATTAGGCCTGATGTTGCATAATATATTAATGATCTGGAAAAGGGGTAAACATAATTTTCAACTAATACAAAATTATTTACAGTTGTCAAGACTAGAAGATTGTGAGGAACTTTGGAAATATTTAACAACGGTGGGTTATCAGTCAGTCAGGATGATATCAACGTGAACAAATGAAAGATAATGCAAGCTGGAGAGAACAATCTGAAATATTTATACGCATTGATAGGTTTAAAGAGCATTACTGAAAATATGTAAATGATATTTAATTATGTTCTATGCTTGAACTGTTTGGTGCAGGGACCGTCTCTTGTTCTGTGTTTGTACAGAAGTTAGTACAACGGGGGTCCTGGGCGCTACCAGAGTACAAATAATCAGTAATCATACTAAATTCAATTTTGTTCAACTCTTCTCCGAAGGATACTATGGAAATAGAAAATGTCTAGGGAAAGGGCATTGAAAATGATTAGAGGCATAAAAAGACATGAATGTGAGGAGAAAGCAAAAGTATAAGACAATTAAATTTAGGGAGGAAACTAACAGATGACTTGATAGGTATAAAAAAAATGAACGGAATAGTGGCGGCCAGTTGTGTGCTCCTGTTTACCGTTTCTTGTAATACAAAAACAAAAGGGTATCCATGGAAACTGAACGGCAGGCAACTTTTTTTTATAACAAGAATTAACCGGTGGAACTAACTTTCACAAGGTACTGTTGAGGCAAAGAATGAGGCAAAGTTACAAAAAATTGAACATTATCAATGTCAAGATTAATCATCACTTAGCTAGTGTAACTGCAGATGATAAACGTGTCTATCGGATGTCTGACCTAATACTTCAAGACAAAGTCAACTACTAACTGACTAGAGTTAGAAATAAATTTCCCGAGAGGCATGTTACTGTAAAGTATAGTCCATACTTCTGAAAGGGAGGTGTCTGCTCTGAAGCAATTTATACATTTTTTGCGGCTTTTGGTGAAATTTTTTTGTATGGACATCTCCAGGATTAGTATGGGTGATTGACACTCTGACACTGTGACTTCTGAAAGCTATCCTTATCTCTTCTCAACATACAATAGATGAAGTATATTTTGGGCTTCTAGTTTGTTCAGTAGGAATTAGTTTAGCAGGCTAAGTAGAACAAGAAAGTAAGAGCAAACTGCTTTTTCTTTTAGCTCTGTGTATATGAAACCTATTATTCTTTTATCACGAAGCTAAGAGAGTGGTGACCCAAAAATATCCTTCAAAACAATTTTTGGAAGCTGCCATAAACAAATAAGGAATGGCAAAAGCAAAGTAACGGGTAATTTTAATAGAATACAAGTAGAATTTAGTATTGTTATGACTTTTACATAACTAAAAGATAAAATCCGTTTTCTGAAATGTGGTTCATTATCATTTTTATTGTTTGCCATCTTTTTAAATAACATTGCTATGTACCACTGAGTAAAATTAACAGCTTATTAAAAAATGTTCCAAACTTAAATCATGGGCAGTTTGCTGTAACGGGAATTATCAAATCGCTAAATTTCTAATGACTTTTTTTTCATACTATGGGGAAAAATGCTTCTCTTTTAAAATGATGGAACTGGGCAAAAGGAAATTTATGATCTGAACTTGCTGCAAATCATTTGTATTGATCTATTTTGTTTCCATTCTGCTGAAGCTAATGGAAATCATTTGTTACCTGACTTGTCCCAGTTGATTTGAAAAACCACTGTATCATTTATCAGACCAGTTGAAGGTCTGGTACAAGTGTGCTTATGTCTGCAATCACAAAGATATATTTGATTCTGAGCAAAGTAAAGGCCATCAAGTCACAGCATTCTTTTTTTTTCCCAACAGATTTAATACACTCTGTGCTTATTCATGTCAGTATCTTAATGAAACTGAATAAGTATAAGCATGATATTGTGATCCTGATTGGACTCATCTTACCTGTTCATTTCTATTAAACATTTAGTGCCAGGTCATCAGCTGCTCTAAATCATCATAGCTCCATTGATGTCAATAAGGCTCTAGCCCTTGAGAGCCAGAATTGACATTAAGGACTACGTTTAATGCTTAGGTACAAGTCTGTGGAAAGAGTAGTTTCTAACTTATTGCATTGCTTGCTTGAGGAGGGACGCAAAGGGTGGGGGGAAAGAATAATTTGCTGCAGACCCTTAACAGATAGTGTATTCTCCTTCTCATGCTGGCTCAGCTTTTCCGGTTGTGGAACACAAGTGTGGCAGAGTGAATGCTCTACCCATTGATTGCCACTCTTCCTTGTGTGGGAGTGCAGTGGTCATGTGGAGCCTGCTTTCACCCCCGACACTGGGAACAGTTTGTGGGGTGGCTTTACCTATTCCATACTTACTTATCCTTATAATCAGAACATTTTTTCCTTATAATTAACCTAAATCTCCTACACATTAAGCCCATTACTTCTTGTCCTATTTTCAGTAATGTAGTAGGAAGAGAGCCTAAGACATAAGCCCTTGTATTGGGCAAGAACAGGGTTAATGGACATGGAGAACAATTGATCACCATCCTCTTTCCAAGTCCCATAACATATCTGAAGTCTGATCAGGTCCCTCCTGAGTCTTACTTTTTGAAGATTCAACATGTCCAGATTTAAAGCTAACGCCTCACCAGTGTTTATCAGAGCAGAGCAGTTACCTCCCATTTCTTACATACAATGTGCAGAGATTGAATGTGGGACTCCCACATCTCAGATTCAATCTCTGATTTGGAGTAAGCGCTTGAACCTGCCTTCCACATGCCAGTGTTCTAATCACCAGACTATCAGCTATTCTGTTTAATTAGTGTGGTGATAGCATGGATGAAAGTGAGTGGCTAATAGCAGTGGCTGTGGGCAAATATTATGTAAACTTCCCAAAGCAGCGTTTAGTAGTGCCAATTCCAAGCATAAAAAATTACAAGTCAATAAAAATATAAGAGATTTTAAATAAGGCACTTGGGGTTTTGTTTGTTTGCCTTCTTGTATTGGAGCCTTTACAAGTCATGTTTCCAAGCTTTTTCTCTGCAACCACAAGGGCGAGAAAGACTACTTCTTTAATAATAATTATAAAAAAAAGAAAGCAGAGCTCCTCAGGTTGTAAGCTAATTCTAGGAGCTCGGGCTTTAAATATTATGGGAATCGTAATAAAATGTTGAGACTTGTCAACCGTGAACTCTACAAATGTAATTGGATTGTAATTTGCTACTCCAGTCCTGGGCTTCTGTTAAAATGAGATTACCCGAACTGCTCAGTTGTTCAGGGTTTGGGTCATGTAGCCCACACAAATTGAAGCCTGCTTGGTTTGCAGTCCCTGCAGATTTGCTCAGTTCAGGTTTTTCAGAAATGAAATCTCTATGGAAGGCTGCCTCCTTCCACTAAATTGCTCTTCCAGTCAGAGCATTTGCTATCTACTCCCAAAACTCTTTAAACTCAGATTGTGGTTCCAGTCTGAAATGGGTATGGAAAAATAGTGTCTTACTCATCCAGAGTCACAGATACTCAGGTCTCTGTACTGCAGTTGGATTCATGTGGGCGGACCCTTGCAGTCGTGTAGACACTGGTTTACTTCAATAGTGTTCCATGTGGACTCTAGGTTCAATTCCTGTGGATTAGATTTCAGGTGCTGTGTCTAAAAGTACTACTTTTTGCGCCCAGAAATATTGCAGAGTCAACATATCAGGCATGTAAGCTGGGTTCTGTTCTGGTTTTCATATAAACAATAGAATTGTTAAAATATTTTCAGTTATGCAACAGCTAGAAGGAATCTGGTTTGTTTTACGTATTTCAAGTTTATTTTGCAGGGTTGGTGATTGGAACAATTTGAACAGATTAGGACTGAGACACACATTTGGAACCCTATAAATTCATTGGTATGACTCGTGTGTCAAAGTGGAATTGTTGTTTAAGTTGCCTTAGGGCCAAGCCTGAGCAGCTTGGCTTCTGCTTTTGCAGGTGCAGTTTTCCACCCACAATTCGTTACAGACACAAACATTAGTAGATGTCTGACTATCTGATTCGGGGTGGGCAAACTACGGCCTGTGGGCTGTTTTAAGCCAGCCCCTGAGCTGCACCAAGCGGCTCGACCCCGCTCCGGCTGGGGCGCTGGGTCCAGGGCTGCACCACACGGCTCGGCCCTGCTCCAGCTGGGATGCTGGGTTGGGGCCGCACCACACGGCTCAGCCCCGCTCCAGCCGGGGAGCAGGGTCAGTGGCTGCACCCCTGAGCCTCTCCCCACACCCCAACCGCCTGCCCCAGCCCTGATCCCCCTCCCATCCTCTAAACCCCTCGATCCCAGCCCGCAGCACCCTCCTGCACCCCAAACCTCTCATCCCCAGCCCCACCCCAGAGCCCACACCCCCTCCCGCACCCCTACCCAAATTTTGTGAGCATTCATGGCCCTCCATACAATTTCTATTCCCCAGTGTGGCCCTTGGGCCAGAAAGTTTGCACACCCCTGATCTGATTTGTGAGCACAAACTTGTATCTGTTAATATTTGTGCCTGTAGTTTACTATTCATGTAAAAATATCCCTATTTTTTAAAAAAGCCACTTTTGAACATCTGGATCTTAAACCCTAAATTCTTAAACCTCTTTTAAGTTTTAAAATGTCATGAGCTCTTAAATCTCTTTCAATCCCTAAAGCGGTTTAAGGTGTTAAGATGATGTAGTAGAGCAATGCAAACTGTCTCATCTTAGGTCTGTTGAATGTTTATAGATGTAGTATATTTTCAGGGTCATAATGGGCAAGAAAAATGAAGTTCTAATTGTTCTTCCTTTTTTATACAATACATGCTCCATTTTCTTATAATAATAAGACACTCCAGACAATATATTTGAGACTATTTACTTAAGTAAAGTCACTCTGCCTCCCTTGACCCTACTTCTCAGTTCACCATAGATTATTTTTTATTGTTTAACTAAGGATACTTTAGTTTATGGGATCATAGTTTGTATTTTTCTGTTATAAAAAAGAAACAGTTTTTCCATTAAATAATGAAAATTGAAGAGTAGAAAAAGTATTAAAATTCAACAAAACAAACAAAAACCACCACTCTTAAAACCAACAGCATGTATCAAGCTCCATGAAATTTTATAGTTGATACCAATTCAGTGTGATAAAGCTAAATCTTGTGCTGCTTTTAAATGTATGAGAATATGTGCCTAACAGCATAAGAATTTTGTTTGTCAGACATTTCAAAGTACAGTAAAAGCTGTGTTGTCCGGCACTTTACCAACCTGAAAGCTCTAGAAATTGGCATTTCAGGAGGGGGTGTGGGGTACGTGCTCTGGGAGGGAGTTTGGGTGCAGGAAGGGGCTCAGGGCAGGGGATTGGGGCATGGAAGAGGTTTGGGGGTGCCAGATCCAGGCGGCACTCACCTCGGGTGGCTCCCTGCAAGTGGTGACATGTTACTGCTGCTCCTAGGCAGAGGAATGGCCACAGGGGCTCTGTGTGCTGGGGAGCTGCAGGATCGGCGCCTGTGAGTGGAGGCAGGGGACAGAGGCGTCTGGCTGCACCTCCGCCTAGGAGCCAAAGGACATGTCACTGCTTGCGGGGAGCTGCCCGAGGTGAGCGCTGCCCAGATCCGGCACCCCAAAACCCCTCCCATGTTCCTGCCCCAAGCTCCTCCCACACTCAAACTCCCTCCCTCTTAGTTAACTGGAATTTTTGACTTACCGCCAGACAGAGGGGGGACCAGGTGAGGAAAAAGGCCTGAGCAATGAGGGGGGGGGAGAAGTGGGGCCAGGGATGGAGCATGGGCAGGACTTCAGGGGGAGGAGACTGAGCAAGGGTGGGCCTCGGGACGGGGCCATGGTCCAGGTGTGCACAGCCTCCCCAAATGGAGGAGTAACGCACCACTCATGGCCTTAATGTTGTGCTGCTATGGATCAGATCCCTGATGCCAGTAGCCTGCTCAGAAGGCAGAAGGTCTCACCTGCCTTCCACCAGCCTAGTTACTCCTTGCATAGTGATGCCATCAGCCTTTCCAGTTCCAAGTCTTCCCAAATCCATCCTCCCTGAGTTTTTAACTAGCAGACACTCAGGCTATGTCTTCACTAGCAACGTTAGTCGCGGCACCAGCGCTGGGAGAGAGCTCTCCCAGTGCTGTTAAAAAAAACCTTCCACGAGGGGAGTAGCTCCCAGCACTGGGAACGTGGCTCCCAGCACTGGTGCACTGTCTACACTGCCACTTTACAGCGCTGAAACTTGAAGCGCTTAGGGGTGTGCTTTTTACACCCCTGAGCGAGAAAGTTGCAGTGCTGTAAGGTGACAGTGTAGACAAGGCCTTAGACTTTTCCCCTCTCATTTCATCACCCCGAAGGTATGAAACCAGTCCCCCACTTATCAGCTTGCACACACCACACAGTTTGCACAACAGGGACCTGCTTGAGGTAAAAATAAAACAAAAGGTATATTTAATAGAAAAAATGACAGATTCAGAGATGAAATAGTAAGGTAGAACAAACACAAACAGGTTACACAGTAAATAATCATAAAGGCTCAACCTCAGGATTTACACTTCTATGTTAGAGAAAATCCCTTTTCGAATAGAAGTTACCTATTGCTCTTGAACAGTTTCCCATTGTACCCCCTAAGTGTAAGGGTGATCCAGTATTTCACAGACACCTTCCCACTGTCCCTCAGTTTCTGGATGAAAGTCTCAGATTTAAGTCTCCTTTTTAAAAGGCTTTCCCCCTTGTTTTGTCCACTTCTGGCATGGTGACTCATGGTTATTCAGAGTGGGGGAAATTCCTGTTGTCTCAGTGTCTTTCCATTAACTTTAATGATCCATCATTCCCTTTTCCTGGACTGAACAATGGATAGGTCTTTGAAACTGGTTTCATTTGTACAACTGGCCTGGGAGGTTCCTCTATTTGTCTGATCAGTCACTATCCTGCTGGGAGGTGATGCTAAGGTGGTGACGCAGTTACAATTTTCAAAATGATTATGAATGTATGTTTGTGTATGCCATCTGTATACATATTTCATAATGACTACCAAATTCAGAACGTTACAAGCTGTCATAAAATACCTTAACATATTCTTATAGTACAGTGACCTAGTACACAATCAGTAGGTTCAACTGCTTATTCTTTGGGGTTCAAACCCTCTGTTCTTCCCTTGGGGTGTTCTTACCCTGATTGTCACAGGTATCCAAATTATTTGAGCCTTTTGGGTCTGCAAAACTGGCCTGAAAATATAACAAGGATCTTCTCTTATTAGATGTCCAGTATTTATTTTCTTATCACTACAACTATATCTCAACTGTTTTGGATTTAGTATTTTTGCAATTCTAGGGCATTTGCCACAGACAAACACAACATACAGGTTGTCAGATTTGTAAGAAAATTGCGAAAAGGGAGAAAGAGAAAAGATTTGATTCAGTTTTATAACTAAAATGTATACCATGGCAATTTAGGCCCAATTTTTTAATTTATTCTATAGGGAAGGCTTTTGGATTTTAAATATATAGGGTTTCATCCTCTCCTTCCCCAAATCTAACTCTCCAACATCAAGTAAATACCCCATAGGTCAGACTAGGTGATCACAATGGTCCCTTCTGACCTTAAAATCTGTGAACGAATTTCCTTCAAGAATAATTCAAAAATACCTGCTGTTCTGTGACAGAGTGTACAGAATAGCAATCCTTTATGTTCCCCATACAAAATTTCAATGGAAAACTAACACAACAGACTCTGAGACCTGTACTGATCTCTTCAACAATGCCTTTGTACAAATGAAGTTGGTTTTGTGTGGTGAGGAGCTATATAAATTGGAGTAGCCTTTGTTTAATCATAGCCATGTCAAATTCTAGCTCCATTTAAAAATGAATCAATGTTTACAAAACGGAAAAGGACAAAGCAGCAGTTGAAAGTTAAATGTCAAGCTTCTACGAAGCTATTACAAACAATGGTCTGTACAGCAGAAAGACACACAATTAAACTATTAAAATGAATTTAAAATGAACTTTTAATTTGATTTGAAAGTTTGCGGACACTCATGGAACTCTCCACATTCTCTATTGTTGCTGTGTATTGAGACTAGCAAACAAATGTGAAGCAGATTTATGTTTTTTTCTTCACTGTCATGAAATATTTTAGGATCCCTAAAATTGTAGTATTTAGCTTGCTTTCTGATCTCCTTTAGCAGAGGATATGCAGTGCAACATATTGGCTACCATTATGAAGGTCACACAGTTCACATGCCTTTGCTCTGCCAAGCTATTTAGCAAAAAAACTTGGCAAAAATTGCACTTGGCAGAAGCAGAGCTATTTGATTATAAAAGCAAATGGTATCACTGAAAATAGGATTATTGGGGGGTATTCCAAAGCTCTCTGGATCTATTTTTCTTCCAATGAATATATTTGTGTGGCAGCAGCTTAGAGATCTGGAAACAGTAAGAGCTGTAAGGGAAAGGCAAAAAACCACAAAACAGCTAAAGAAGTAAAAGATTCTTGTCTCATGAATTAGGAATGAGCTTTATAGGAGCTGAGGCGTCCTATGGTTGCTGACACTGCTAGATATGACAAGCCTTTCCTTTCTGTAAGAATTGCTGGGTTACTCTGGCCTATTTTCCTTAACATACACAAAAGTACAATTTAGGAGTGTGTGTGTGTGAATAGCTTGCCTTTCCCTCCACTAAAATGCATTTTTTGAGTCAGTGATATGAGTATCAATTAAAGTACAGTTGCAACAAACATTAAAATACAGGGAATTAAAGTCAAATTGGTCTCTGTCAAATGACAGAGCACACTTTGGAATTGTACTGAGTACAATTCCCCTTCTCTCACACGCTATATTCTATTCATAATTATGCACTGCTTTGTTGACACTCCATTAAGCTGCACATCTACAGGAACTGTAACCCTTATTTTTATTTAACCCTTTGTTTTACCCATAGAACATTAGTATTGCAACAGCCAGTTATTCCTGCATTGCTGTAGACTGGTAAGTGTGCATTTTTTTAACTGTGTTTTTACAACATGTAAATGCTTTCAGTTATTATGAGAAGTGACAGATTTACAACCCAGGAAAGAAAATCTATCAGTAAATCCATAGAGCAGGTAGGACGCTGTCAGTGGCAGCACAAATTTCTCTCTATTCCCCTGTCTACAGGCCTCAGCTGTGAAGGCCCCTCTCTAGGAATGAGATGGTAGTTTAATCTGTGCATCTACTGAACCCTTTGTGTCCCATCATCAGCCAACAAGGAAGTCAAATAAGACCAATTGTGATGGTGGATATTGTGAGGTGATTAGCTCTGTTAATTGAAGTTTGGCCAAGGCTTATCACTAGGACATCTCCATTTCGTATGTAAAATATTAATATACAAAAAATTGTTGTGAAAGACTTAAGCTTGTTACACACACAACATAGTGTAGCCAGCACTACAATACAAAGGCAAGGAAATAGAGAGATATGCCACCCAGAGGGGGACATGCTTACTGCTAATACAGCTTCACAACAGCACAGGCCATATTCTATAACAGGGGTGGCCAAACTGAAGCTCGTGACTCGCAGAGCCCCTCCACATTCTTTGCCTACCGGACTGGGGAGAGGGAGCTCAGGGCTTCTGCCCTGCAGTGGGGTGGTGGGGCTAGGAGCTTCTGCCCAGTGGGGAGCGGGGTCTAGGGGCTTCAGCACCGTGGGAGGTGCCTGCTAGAGCTCAGGGCTTCAGCAAGAGCGGGGCTGAAGCCCCTAGCCCCACCGCCATCCTGCAGGGCAGAAGCCCTGAGCTCTGGCAGGTGCGTCCAGCTCTTGAACTTCTGAAGATTATTGTATGTGGCTTGGAGGGTCAGTAAGTTTGGCCATCCCTGTTCTATAACATTAACTCTGCCCACAGAGGTGCCAATTTTCCAGGACCCCCTTTACCAGCCTACCTCTCCTCCACCAATGCTTGAATTTGTGGATGTCCACTGTGGTGTGCTGCAGGGGACAGTTTGGTGATTTTTTTAAAATACAAACTCCCAATGATACCAAATTGGATTAAGAATCACTTGTTTTTCCCAGCTTCATGTTTCTATACTGGAAAATATTGGAAAACACGTTCCCACATAGCTGAAATTTTCCAGAGGAAAACCAGAATTTCCCAATGGAACATTCTGAAAGGTGTTTTTTCACACAAATGCTGATGTACCTAGCAATCGGTACATTACACTGAGAAAGGAGAACTAGAGTTGAAGAGCACCAGTTTTTGAGTTCTCGTGTATGTGTAGGTTAATCATCTTTATCTAAATTTCCAGAGACCATTCTTATTAATTGTGCCTGTAAAGAGAAAACATAGCTACATTTACAATAAATACAAATGACAACGATAATACTTACTGAAATAGATAAGTACCTAAATCTGGTAGAAACAGTTGCCTCCTTCTCCAGTTATTTAAATGCTGAATTATTTTCTTTCCATCCTACTCAATGTCATTTCATATTGGTTTGCAGCAAGAAACCAAGCTTCATGTTTGTTTATTTAATGTCAAATTCAAATACTAATTCTATTGTTTTTTAAAGAAAAGATTATAATCTGATGAGACTTCAAGAAAATACAACACTTTCCCATTAATAAAATAGACCTGCAGTTGTGCCTTCAATTACTGCCATAAATGAAATAAGATACTGAACTGCTGATGTGGATTTTCTTGTTACTTTTTTAACAGGTAGCCCTAACAGATGATTGAGCAGGTTGACATTGTGTGAATATTTCAGTTTTACTAGCCATTTAAATATCCCAATCTTTCTCTATAACACTCAGCCTAGGTGGCATATCACAGCCAGAAAGGTACATGACATGCTTATCATTTCACTGATATGTGTGCTACAAATGCTGTAACTCCCTTCCACAATTAGAATAAATAAATTCTTGGGCTCAATACAGGAGTAACTGTGTGGAATTTAATGGTGTGTGATGTACAGGAGGTCAGATTAGATTATCAAATTGTTCCTTATTGGCCTTAAAAGTATGAACCTATGTTCTGATGTGCTCTGTTATACATGGGGCCCAATCTTTTTACCACTGAAGTAAATGGCTGAAGTCCAATGTACAGGCTTGAGCTTGTTGCTGTTTTAAAAGACCTGGCCACAATTTCCCTTTAGATTGCAAAAAACATATGGGGATGAGAGTGCATTTCATTCTGTGTCAGGACTATAGAATTTGTGGCATGTTGGGCTTAAACACTACTTCCTCCCTTTCTCTCCAAACTGTGCCCCTTTGTAGGAGTCCATTTGCCACAATGCAGGGGTTATATACAGAAGTCTTGAGTAAAGCTGGTTAGAAATTTTTGGATAGAATATTTTTCCATTTGAAAATGCCTATTCATTGAAATAGACACATTCCCACAGAATGTGTCTATTTCGATGAAATTCAGATGGCAACCAGGTGGTTGCTGACAGAATCCTGCCAGCCAGCTTGGCTGCTTGGCAGCCCGGGCTTCCAGGGTTTCCGGGCTTCCAGGGTTTCCAGACTTCCAACTCCTTGACAAGCTTGTAAGGGGGAGCGGGAAGCTCAGACTTCTCCCTTCTTGGATCCGGTTTCCTAAGACTTCCAAGTTCTGGGGCAGCTCAGGGAGCAGGCTATCGCTCAGATGGCATTGCTCAGGCATCCAGGGTCCTGGTTCCTTGGAAGCATAACTGCCCTGGGGGGCCCTGACTCCCCAACCTACCTGGCTCCTCACCTGACCATGATCCAGCAAATACTTACGAATGTGCTAAACTCGTAAAAAAAAAAAAGTGAGAACTCACTGAGTTCAAGAGGTATAGTCATAATTCTTCTGCTTGTGTTGCTTTTTGCAAGGTGGCTGATTAAACAGAATAGCTATGCATTATGGTCTTGCAGTAATGAGACCATAGTTAAGGTTTCATCAGAATTTTCTGCTTCACAGAGTTTGTATCTCTGTTTCACCTGTTTTTCAGAATCTTATGTTGTAAACATGCCATGGAGAATTTGAATCAAATTTCAACCACTATTTAAAGTGTGTGGAATGATTTCCAGTATGTGTTTTGTGTCTGTAGGATGATTCTTTTGGTGAAATATGGAGCTTCACAAAGATAAAAGCAGCAACAAAATATACATTGAAGACAAATGTGAAAGTGCTGTATTATTTAAAAAGCACATATATGAAAGATTTTCTTTTTATTACAAATAAGAAATATACACACCCCACTAATGTTCGTTAAGGTTGTTTTCCTCAATAAACCAAACCGTAAAAATAGGAAATACAAAGATGAGGACTACAACGTTGCAGTGTCAAACACTCAAGTTAGAAAATGCCAGAATGAACATCACCTATGCAACCTTATGATACAATCTTTAATTACATGATCAAAGTCCCCTCCCCACCCCAGCCCCCCAGGTCCCCTGCCTCTTTCAGTGTACAGGATGGATTTGTTATGGGGATAAATTGGGGTTGTGTGGTGAAGGAGTCTATTATCTGTAGGATCCCTGCCTCCTTTGTTGCAGAAGTTGGAAGGTTTGTAGCCAATGAGGTAGGGGATTGTAGGAAGAGAAGGGATGGCCTCTTGGTTAGAACTGAATGCTGCCCTGGACACTTGGATTCTATCCCTGTCTCTGCCTCTGACTTCCTGTGTGAAGCTGGGCATGTCATGCCCACCAAACTTTTCATAGCTATTCACTTTTGCTTGTAATTAAAGGCTGTATATGTATATGCACAAGGAGGCAAAATTAAGATTGTATGGACAATGTTCATTTCAGCATTTCCTAACCCGAGAATGTGTGACTTTGCAACGTTTTTGTCCTTGACTTTGTATTCCTATTTTTTATGGTTTAGTTTATTGATGAGAGCAACCTTAACTAACATTAAACAAAGGTTTTGTTTGCACATATAAAAAACAACGGATAAAGGAACTGCACTAGTTCTAGATAATCATAATTTTAATCTTTTGGGAGGACTGTGCTCTGTGTGTTTTGAATGAGTTATTTACAATATTCCTCCTGTAAATTGCACCATCAGATTCTTGCACCATCAGGCCTTACAAGGAAGAGATGGTATTATGACACAGAGTGGGAGAAGGTTCTCTGGGCTGTTAATAGAGGCCTACTAAATGTGCTCAGAATGGATTTTTCAATTACCTAATAAAACTGGTTGAAAAATTAAATTTTCCATGGGGGGAGAAGAGATTTTTCAGCAAAAATTCAAACACTGAAACAGTTTGGCCAAAACCCAGAAAACTCTGATTTGGAGGTGTTGCAGTTCTGGTGCATCTCTCGTTGGATGAAAAATTGAAATTTTAGATAGAGAGGAGACAGTTTTCATGAACTTTTTTCCACTTAGTTAAAAATCCAATTTTCCTTCAACAAACAGTTTTGACAGGAATTTTTTGACCAACCCTATTACTTAAAACTTTTGGGGATTCATTTCCCCTCCCAAAGGTCGTGGATTAATTTACTCAATAGAATTAATTACATGTAGAGTTTGGAGAATTTTTGAGTTATCAGTGAGCAAAGAAAATAAATTAAAAAAACAAACAGCTGAGGTGATTTCTCCCCCTGAAAATTTACTTACTGGCTGAAACAAAATGTTGAATGTTTCAGCATCAAAATGACCACAAGATGAGAATGTGGAAAATGGGGCTAAGAAAAGTCATGACATATCATTAACATAATGATCATTCCCAGGTGATCCCTATACCAGTTCTGAAATGTGCTTCCTGTCATGCCATCCCTATGTTCTGATTGGCTATTGCTTTTCAGATCTGCTATCCATAAATTCAAAATAAACGTGACAGACTGAGCTTTTGATTCATTCCCCACTACTCACCTCACTAATCTTAGTCTTCTCAAAATCTCTCCTATGCCCCTCTTTCCTGGCTCAGAAAGGCTTACTCTCCCTTTCCGAACCCAATGAGTAGTTCATTTAAAATAACATTGTATTTAATATCTAGGATTAAGTAGCTAATGGAAGTTTCTTTTGCTATACATTTCTTTTGGTAGGTCTGAAGGCAGAAGCTAATCAGAGTACAAGCGTTTTCATAGTTTCCTTAGTTTTGCAGAAATAAAAGAATACAGCCAGATACACTCAATTGAAGTCAGTGGAGCTGTGGAGATTTAAACCATCTCAGGATCTGCCCTATAGTAATTAAGCAGATCCTATGTTCTGAATAATAACGGCCCTCAGAGCTCAGGGATTTGCATACTGTAGTGTTGCAAAATAACCGTAAAATCATTATGCAAATGAGAATTTCTAGGGATAATCGAGCCATTGGTCAGTAACTGAACAGCAATCCTGCATTCTGATTGGCTACAACATCTCCACTGCAAAATAATACGCCTTTCCGTGTTAAAGCAAATCCACCTGCTTAAGTTTTAGCCTGAAAGTGGAAGTGTCAATGGTTACATCAGTCTGAAAGCTGGATTTGAGCTAGATACAGATTATGATGCAAAGTACAGTGTACTATGAATATAGGATCGTTATTCATTGTTTTCTAATTTTGAATTCAAATGGGAATGTTGAACATCTCAAATATAAACATGGAAGGGTTCCAGAACATCTGCTACTAATTTCTGCCAGATGAACGTGATAATGATGATGAATATTTTTGTTGATTATGCTGGTACATTGGCCTAACTCAATTCTCTTGCAGGCTGTGATATTTGATTGAAAATACATGATTTGTAACACCAGCTTGTTGACTCAGTTCTCACTTACATTTTAAATTGTTTTAATTTGCCAAAGAGTTTTTAGTTTACAAGTTTAAAGAAAAAGTGAAATAGCAAAATGAAATTAGGCATCTTTAATGGGCTAAATAAAGGGTACAGTTATATCAACCTATTTAGTGTGTACTTGCTTTTTAAAAGCATGATATGGTGTCTGAGTGTCTTTAGGTAGTAGATCAACCATTAATAGAGTGGTGTTAAGTGGTTTAGTACATAAAGATTACACGTCAGACAGAAAGGTGGATAAGCACAAGGTGTGAAATCCTGTCTCCATTTAAGTCAATGGCAAACCTCTCACTTTAGTGGGGCCATGATTTCACCCACTGTTAGCACAGAATTACCAGTCTAGTAGACTAAATGCGCTTCTCCCTTCTCTCCAGCCCTTCATGTATTGACATAGAACAATGATTCCTGTCTAGAACAATGAGGATGTCCTGAAAGACATAATTTTGAGGTACCCAGAGACAAGATGTCAGTTGTTGGATTCAGACCATGCTGGGGCTGATGGTAAAGAAGTGAAAGCATCCTCATACTGCTATGGCTTTGTTAAAGTTGGAAACGTAGCTAGAAAATATCTTCTTCCTGGGGATGCTACTGATTATTACTCTAGCAATCTTCATGAGAGCCTGGATGGTGAAGCTTATATTGACATAGACAAGACTGGCTGTTTTTCGCAATTTGGATCTTTCAGACCAGAAGCTGAGACACTGGGATGCCTTTGAGTTTGCCAGGGCACAGTACTGGTAGCTGATGTTGGGAGCTACCTGTTCTTTATGTACTATGGAAGAAGACTCACACAGTAATTGACTTTCACCCAAAGAACAGAGGATTGGTGTCTTTGTGAGGATGTGGAAATGCCCAGACATCGGATGTGGGCATCCTTTGCAGTTAGTGATATGGCAGAGAAAGAGTATGGCAAGGGTAATTCAGCCAAACATATTTGCATTAATCAAGCCTTCTTTTGCAGACATTGTGAAGCTTGAGGATCTCCAGTAAAACAAAAGGTAGCTTGTTAGTTTAATGTTAGTCTCATGAAAATTGAGAAGGTAAAATCTACCCTTTGTTCTCTTGTATGTTGTCCAGTTGTGAATGGGTCCCATTCTTTCAAATGGGCTGTTAAATTATCATTAGGTTTCATCATTGTCTCAACATTAACTATTTCAGTGCTAAGAATTTCAGCAGAAGTAGTATGATGATATGCTCAACCATCTTTTTTGATGGCAGATATTGTGGTGGCCTTAGGGAAGATAAGTGTTGTCTATGTAACAAAATGTTACAATGTTCAAACTCTATTATGAAGATGCAAGTTATCTGAAGAAGAATGGTAATGTGTTCAGGGCACTGGACTGGAACTCAGAAGATCTGGGTTCATTTCCTGGGGGAAGGGAATAGGCGAGAGCAGAGATCTATCATAATACCTGTCTTCAGGAAAAAGCAGTTGCAAATAAGTAATTTCCTCTTTTTCTTAATTAATCTATTTTTTCCCAATAAAAGCTGAATTTAAGATACCTAGTAGATCAAATGTGAGTGTAATAGATATATATTAAGTTTTTATATTTTTTTATAAATTGATTGCGATAATTCCTATGCTGCCCCATTTCTTTTCTCCCCTTCCTTCCTCTTTCCCTCAAAATAGGAATTTAGGTTCTGATCCAAAGCTCACTAAAGTTTGACTTCAGTGGTCTTCGTATCAGGCCCTTACAGAGGGAACATTCTTAATGTGGCATTATAATTGATTACAGTGATTGATCCCCATTTAAAAATAAGATGCCACAATCCACTGTACCATAGCAGGGAGACCTACTCTTTTAAATAATTATTATTCATGCTAGCACATCTTTCACATTAAAATATTCTCTATCTATGTGCCCAGTGATGTATAACTAGCAAACACAGATGTATTCTGTTTCACTTGTCTGATTTGTTATTAGTGTAATTATCAGGGAAGTGACTCTGTAAGTACTGAATATGTTAGCGGTTTTCTTAAAAATCTAATGTTACTGGTCATTACTGCAGTAAAATACCCTATGATAATTCTCCTATTTTTCTGCCCCCATTCATCAGTTTTATCCTTTAAATACTCATTTTGTTAATGTTGACAACTACATTTAACCATTAAAATTATACATACAGGGACTATCAAATAATATAATATAGTTTATCAGATTAAATAAGTAGGTGATGAGATAGCCTTGTAATATGACAGATGCTAGATAGTGATGTACATTTGTGTCACACTATTTTAAAAATAAAGTTTGTGAATCAGGTAAGGATTGGTCAAAATAAAAGGATTTCCCACTCCCATCTACGCATAACATTTTCACATACTCATAGAAATATCAATCATTATTATGGGATTATTAAGGTTATTCTACAAATAACTAAGGTGTTAACTTCAGAAATTATATCAAAACAGCAGCCAGTCAAAATCCCCATATTATAATGCCTTCCAGAAAGTAAAGCTTTGGTTGGCATAACCCCACCACCACTATCTCAACCTCTCTTTGTAAAGGCGAGTCAAAATAACCTGTTCTATCTTCTATTTTATGAGCACTTTAAGATTTTGGTGGTCATGGTATGTGTTAGGGAGTCCCAATATTATTCTGTTTGTTCACAACCTTACTATAAAGTAAAAAGGAATGGCTGCCATGTTACATCAATGTCAGTGTTACATGCAGAGAAATTCCAATTAAACTGAGCTTCGGTGTATGCTCACAACAAATCAGAATTATACTAGCGTTTTGTTTTACTTCTTAAAATAGTCTTCTTGAAGTTGATGTCTTACCTCCTGAGTTTCAAAGAAAAAACATATTCCTCTTCTTCCTGCTTGCCATTCATGTCTACCCCAAAGACCATTTTTAAAAAAAAAAATTTTTAAGGGACAAAGTACTGCTCCCTATGTAGATTTGGTAGAAGCTCTCTGTTTTAGGAGGGGAGTCACTGATGCAACATGCTAAAGGCTGATGGGTGAGAAACTGATAAGGTGGAGTTCTAACAGACCAGAACCTTGGTAACGGGTTTTGCAATAGCTCGTGCATTACATGTTAAGGTATGCAGTAACTCTAAAATAAAACTTAGAGATTTTTCTATAACACTCTCCTAAAAGAGCCTTCAGTGGAGAGAGAGCTGATTCTGAAGTTTGTTTCAAGTCTAAAATGAAGCTTTGCACTTGTTCCTATTCCCCAAATAACTTAGTTTGAGATGTTTTTGATGGAGTTTTGAATATACACTCAATATATTTTTACTTGTGTTTGAAATTCTCACTTCCTTTACTTTCATATTTTTCCTCCCGTCGTTGAAATTCTATCCCCTAAGCTTCAGACGGGCCTGCCGTGGCCCCATGAAGGGGTTCCCAGCCATTGGATCTGTGTAAGTCCTCCTCTAGACCAGTGTTTCTCAATGACCTGTCCGTGATGCCAGTCCCTGAGATCTCCCTGACACAGTTTAGGAAGGCAGCAAGTCAGTCCCTGGTATCAAAAAGGTTGAGAAACGCTGTTCTAGACCAATGTTTCCCCGAGTAGGCTGTGGAAAGGGTCTAAGACACTAGGTAGCTCATGTGCCATGGAGGTACTCCTCTCTCTGCACTCTCACTTCCTCCAGGCAGCAGAAGCAGCAGTGTGGAGGAAGTGCCTTTGGGGCACGGGCAGGGCAGAGACAGGCTGCCGACTCTCTGGTTGCTGGATCCATCTGCTTCCTCCATGCTGCTGCTCAGATCCCACTCTCGTTTCCCCTGGGCAGCAGGTAGTAGCACAGAGGAAGTGACGAGAGTCAGCAGCATGACAGTGATTGCAAACCGGTGTCGGGGGAGAGGGGCTGGCGAGGGTTGCAGGAGGGGGCAGAACTGGGAGACTGAGACCAAAGGGGCAGGGGGGAGTGCCAAGAAGGGGAAGGGAGGGGGGGAGCATGGGACTGGAGGGTTGGGAAGGGGTGAGCAGGGGTCTCAGAAGGAGGGAGGAGAGCAGGATTAATGCTGATCCCCAAAAAAGACACAAGGCAGTTGGTGAGTTGCCTTAGTAAAAAGTTTGGGAACCACTGCGAGTCTGGCTGCCCCCTGCTTTATACCTTTACAGACGTTTGCTGGCATGGAGTACCTTGTGGGGATCCTCTGAAAAGGATTCCTTTCCACCCAGCCCTCGTCTGCTGAAACTTGGCCTCAGGCTTGTGAAGTTAAATAGACTAACGTGGGACAATAAGCTTTATGTAAAATGGTAAGAAAATGGGACAAAACTGAATAGCTCTTCTAATTATTCTGACAACAACAAAGATTGCAGCATCATAGATATTAAGATGAGGAAGAAAGAGACTAATAGGTTATTGAGTGCATCCCTTTGGTAGCTCAGAGAACTGTATGGGTCCCCCCAATAAAGGTTGCCTTCTGATATATGCAGGGAAAAGTAAAATGAATCAAGGACAGCCCCCGTCTCTCTGCATTTGGAGCCCACTGCTGCTCAGACACTGTAATTTTTTGTATTACAGTAAGATGGTGCCTAGGACTCATTTGAAAACTTTTAATATATATAATATGAATATATGTAAGTGATCCAGCAATCAGATCCTTTCTTGAGATATTGCAGATATTTGGGAATTCTGAGAGTAGGATTAGTCTTCAACCTTTGCTGCATGTGGGATAGATTGTGATTGGACTACATGCTCACGCTAAGGAGGGAGAGGAAATTAGAACTCTCCTCATCAGCTGCATGGGCTATTGGATCTCGTTAACAGAAAGATTAGATATAGAAAACCAACCTATAGCAGGTAGTATAGGCTCATTTGGGCATGGAAGACCTGAAGCATTAAATGTAAACTGCAGAGTAGCCATCTTCATTGTCAAAATATTTAAATACTATTATCAGAATAGATCAACAGCACAACAGAGCTGATAGCTTCTTCATTTCATGAAATTCCAGCCACCACCACTGATTTCAGTCTAAACAGTTGCACGTAATGATGCTCTAGCACCATCTAATTAACCACCCAAACTAGTGCAGAACAGAAACATCTTAAAATAGTGCATCTCAGCAGCACTTCCATATATGATACTGGGGCCTGCAGTTTATCTCCTCTGTAGTTGTTAGTCCACTATCTGGAGCATACAGGCTGGTGCAGGAGACATATTTTTTGCATATAGGGGGCTCTATGCTGGGCCAATCCTATGAACCAGTAAAGGCACAGAAGCCCCTTACTGCTGTGGACATTTGCTGGCTATGTCTTGGGCTGACCAGTCTTGAAGATGGTGAGATTCAGGGCAAATACAAGAAGTCTGTGGCCACTTAGTAGTAGGTTGATGCAGGTCCATTGTCACCACCTCCCAGAACAGTCCTTTGTGAATGATATCACTTCTTGTTTTTCAGTGTGGTGCCATGGGGGTTAATAAACCCTCCAGGTGCTCCCACATTGTGGGAGAAAGGGACCAAAATCAGACCAGGTTGCAAAACCCTCAATATTCACATTTTTACCTTTTTTGGAGTCACTTGAAGAGCTAATTTCCCCTCCCTGTCTAATTACTGTGGAAGGAGGTCTTCATCAGGATGGGGCCATTTTTGTGGCCTGCATGCAGCTTGAAAATAAATTAGAAAAGCACTAACAGTGGAGGAATTATAACAACCAGAGTAGAGAGTTTTGTATACTCACTGTTCTGTTTTTGAGAAATAGGAACTCTGAAACAATGGGAATCCCTGTATTCTGATTGGCTGACTGTTAGCCAGTAAAAGTGTAGGAATTTTTATGTTAACAAAAATCACTGAAAAATTACCTGACAGTGATCATTCAAATCAGATATCAGGGACTCAGGGAAAAACTGTACAGTTGAGAATTAATAATTAAAGTAGGTTTCAGAGTAACAGCCGTGTTAGTCTGTATTCGCAAAAAGAAAAGGAGTACTTGTGGCACCTTAGAGACGAACCAATTTATTTGAGCATAAGCTTTCGTGAGCTACAGCTCACTTCATCAGATGCATAAAGTGTAAAATAGCGAGGATGTTTTTATACACACAGACCATGAAAAAATGGGTGTTTATCACTACAAAAGGTTTTCTCTCCCCCCACCCCACTCTCCTGCTGGTACTAGCTTATCTAAAGTGATCACTCTCCTTACAATGTGTATGATAATCAAGGTGGGCCATTTCCAGCACAAATCCAGGGTTTAACAAGAATGTCTGAGGAACAGTGGGGGGGGGGGGGGGGGGGAGGAAGAATAAACAAGGGGAAATAGGTTACTTTTTATAATGACTCAACCACTCCCAGTCTCTATTCAAGCCTAAGTTAATTGTATCCAATTTGCAAATTAATTCCAATTCAGCAGTCTCTCATTGGAGTCTGTTTCTGAAGTTTTTCTGTTGTAATATCGCAACTTTCATGTCTGTAATCGTGTGACCAGAGAGATTGAAGTGTTCTCCGACTGGAGTAAAGTAGAGTATTCCTGAACTGTGACAAACATTCAGTTTCAGTATTGTTGTTAGTGTACTCTGATAACATCTTATTGTAGCTTTCTAGAAACATGCATTTGCTTTCAAAAGTTTGAACTCTATGTATTGGAGTCTGATTTGAATTAACTTTTTTTCTTTCCTTTATTTTTTTAATTATTTCTCTGTGTCAGTTTCGTAATCTCATATCCAAGGTCTAGAAAAATTGGATTTTGAATAATCATTGAATCCATAAAAACAAATGTAGCATTACGCCTTGATATCAGATTAGTAGAGCTGATATAATGTACTTTGAGGTACCAGTGAAGTGGTTACATTGCTTATTCTGGGGGGAAAAAAGAGTTTGAGAGTGCAGTCAATTTATGTGCAACTGCTACAGGAAATAGCAGTTTTCTTTCTGGGAGTAATTAATTTGAATAATTAGGCTTTTTGCAGGTAAAGAAGGGGGTGGAGGGCTGTTGGGGAAGTGAAATCCACCCCCAACTCGAGGCCAAATCTGGAGTCTACAGTGTAGCTCCCCTGTAGGTGATACTCTAGCCTACAGTGAGAGAAAGGGACAGAAGACCTTTGTGTGGTGCTAGGACCACTACTTTACAGGCTGAACATTTGGACTCTTTGCCCGATCACCTTCCACATCAGTGTTTGTGACCAGTTTGGAGACCTTTGCCCTTTTACACAAAGGTGAGGGAGGTCCTTCCGTGTAGCCCTTACATGGGGCTTAAAGTGAGGATATACTCTAAAAAGTGACAGTTAAAAGTGGCATTGTAGGAGTTCCATGTTTGTTGCCTCACAATGATTCCCTTATCAGATGTGCTCTGTTTAGAAGTAGAACGATGTGTTTTTTCTAACTGCCTGTGCTACATATTTACCCTGGCATCTCAAAGTTGAACTGTGCTCTTCTTCAGTCATTTCAATGCCAGGAATAACAATTCTGCAGGTCAAATTCTATCCTCAATAACCACTGTGCAGTCACATGGCCCTGCAGTTAGAAATTAGTTAACAGTTGCATTAATGATAGATTAGAATAAAATCCTGGTAATTCTAACTTATTCTCCCATAGCTATGTTGACTTTGCAGAGCTAATAGAAGTCAAAAGCATTAACAATTTATTTTTATTGTTATAACAAGTACATCAGACACTTTATACATACATACATGCTGTGTAAGAACATGCCAAGTTTATATAGTCACTTTTCAGAGGAGAATCATACTTTAAATAGTATGGAGGTCCTTATTCTCTTCCTTTCTTCCTGCATGATGGACTTTACCTAAAATGCACTAACCTCAGGAAATTCAAACGTTAAAGTTCCTATAGCAAAGTCATTTTGACCAGTGTGAATGTATTATTTCTGTTAAGGTATGCACTTGCCAGTGCGTACAACCACATGAAATGCACATAGCTCCAAAGATAACTCTGCCATGGGAATCTTAATTTTTGGATTTCCTGGTTTCATATGTATTTAACATCTCATGTATAACATTAAATTAAAGTAAGTTTATTGCACTTAAAAAAATGTGTGGTGAACCATATTTTCAGTTGCTTTCACCTACTTGGAGAAATAGAATACTTTCAGCAGTGTTCACAATCAGAATTCGATGTCTCATAGTCAGCTGCTACACTGATGTTTAATGAGTGAGTGGACACATTATTAGACAACTTGTTGAAATTCATTTTGATGGAGAAAACCAGTAGAAAGTTCTCTACACTATGTGAGCTCCCTATTAGGGCTGTAGAAAGGAACTTGGTTGTGGTAGCTACACAAGCAACAACCCATTTGTGCCATATGTAGCATGCATGGGAAGGGGTATGGGATTAGGGGATCCACATTTATGTGCACCCATACAGCATGTCCACTCACTGACCCTGGGTTGAGGTGGTGTGGATTTCACCTTACAGCCTCTCTACGCATCTCCCTCATAGAGCCTGCTGACTTGGTTTGTGTGTGGGTGGAGTGAGTGGATGTCCTCTCTTCTGAATAAGCCTTTTCCATGTGATATATTGAAACTGTTCAGGTGTCATTTTTTGTTTGTTTTTTTTTTTTCTTTACACCAGATTTCTTGCTCCCCTCATGATCCAGATCAGAGGCTCTCAAACTATGGTCCACGGACCACCAGTGGTTCGTGAGCTCCATTCAGGTGGTCTGCGATAGTTCCCTCTAAGGTGCACGCCTGGGAGGCCACACACGAGAGAATGAAGGGTCACCCACTTAATTAGTGGAGCTGTGCCTGCGTGGCTGCACTAATTAGGTGCGTGGACCCTGGAGAAGACACTCATGTAAGGTGAGGCGGTGGCCTTGAGGGGAATAGGGGTACATGGGAGGGAGCAGTGTGGTGAGAAGAGGGGTGGGGGGAATTTCGGACGTGCAGGACTGTAGTGGCCAGAAAAAGAATAGACTTTCCCCCGCTCCAGGGCTGTGACTGCCAGGGAGAGACTGTCCTTCTTCCCAGCTTCAGCTCTGGTGGGGGAGAGACCCCCGCTCCTTCCCAGCCCCAGCTCGGGGGCTGCTGTGGCAGGGGCGAGAGGACACATCCATTGCATTAGACAGGTAAGACTACTGATATTAAAATATGAGTTGTGTGCTTTTATTTGTAGAACAAAAAAAGTTGTTCGTTAAGTTTTTTTATATGGCGCTTTTATCCAAGGCTCTTTACAATAGTTAGCTAACAGTACAAACATTTGTGTTAGGGGGCTTATTCCTTCACCCACTTACTTCCCTGGTCCTTCTCGCATGAACAGAGAGCAACAATACCCGAAGTCCAAAGGTGCAAACAATTCGATGTTTATTGCGGTGAACTTCCAGAAAGCATGATTCCAGTTTCCTTCCTTAGTGTCCCTCTTCCCAGCTCTGACACTACAGAGCCTTACACCTATGTCCCTGTTCCCATTCCCCCACCCAGCAAAACATGATTCCAATTTCCCCACCCCCATTCCCTGTTCCCATTTCCCCCACACACCCACCCACTTCCTGATTGACTGCAGACTATATAGTAAAACTTGAGTTCTGCTTAGCTATACCTTAACCAATCATTTTACTGAAATTTAACTAACCAATCCTAACATATTGTAACATGATTATGTAACCAATTATATCCCACCACCTTAATTAGTTTACACCCAGCAAAATTAATTATACTGCAGACAGAAACAATCACAGAACCAGACAGAGATTATACAGACAAACAATAGGGAAATGGGGACTACAGTGATAGAACAAACACAGAAATGAGGATTTCACATCCCAGCTATTGATAAGTGAGTTCTTGCCAGACAGGATGCTATCAAACTAAGTTTCCTTTTACATCTTCTAGATGGCACTTCCCTTTCTTTGGAGGTGATAGGCATTATCAGGACAGGATTGTATTCCTAACAGCCCAATAGCACCTGATTTCAGTGTGACTAGTTTGGAATGTGAGGATGTGACTGTTCGCTTCCCAGCTTATGGCTGCCTCTGCTGCTTAGCCGAAGGCCTTAGCCTAAGCACAGGGCCTCAGACTGTCACAGTAAGAGAAGGCCCTTACACCGGCAGACAGTGATTTTGATTCTTTCTTTTATACCTCTAAAACTAGCTAAGTGATAAGAATACGCCTAAATTCTTAGAGTATAGGCCTTTATAGACAGGCCTGAATATCTATATCCTAACAATTTGGAAAAATTATTAAGTGGTCCATCGATATCCACCAAAGTGGTCTGCGAAAAAAAAAAAGTTTGAGAACCACTAATCCAGATAATACTTCATACAGAGAGGAAATAGTTGAATTCGCTCCAATGAGAATTACTGAAGCCAACAAACAACTTCCCATTTACTCTAATGAGCTTTGGATCATATCCAAGCACAGCTTGAGGTTTCTATAGTGGTAAAGAAAAGAGCTATCCCCCTCCCCCAATGTAACTCATAGACTCTTAGACCTTTAAGGTCAGAAGAAACCATCATGATCATCTAGTCTTACCTCCTGTACATTCAGGACACAGAACCTCACCCACCCACTCCTGTAATAGACCCATAACCTCTGGCTGAGTTACTGAAGTCCTCAAGTCATGATTTAAAGACTTCAAGTTACAGAGAATCCAATATTTACATTAGTTTAAACCTGCAAGTGACCCTTGCCCTATGCTACAGAGGAAGGCAAAAAACCCCCACAATCTCTGCCAATCTGACCCGGGAGACAATTCCTTCCCAACCCCAAATATGGATATCAGTTAGACCCTGAGCATGTGGGCAAAATCCAACAGCCGGACACCTGAGAGAGAATTCTCTGCAGAAACTCAGAGCCCTCCGCATCTAGTGTCCCATCACTGCCCATTAGGGATATTTGCTGCGAGCAGTCGCAGACTGGCTACATGCTATTGTAGGCAATCTCATCATACCATCCCCCTCTATAAATTTACCAAGCTGAGTCTTGAAGCCAGTTGGATTTTTTCCCCCCACTGCTCCCCTGGGAAGGCTGCTCCAGAACTTCACTCCTCTGATGGTTTGCAACCTTTGTCTAAGTTCAAGCCTAAACTTGTTGATGGCCAGTTTATATCCATATGTTCTCATGTCCACATTGGCACTTAAATAACTCTTCTCCCCCTGGTATTTCTCTCTCTGATGTATGTATTGCTTTGCACAGAATAATTATAAATATTGCATTATTTATAGAATATAGCTGAGCTGGACAATACATACAACTTTTAAATATTGAATTCTAGTCTCAAGTTATTTGTGCAAGTGTCTGCACTTGATAATGCTAATGAGTTTGGAAGTTAATAGCTGATCTTCCTAGCGGGTTGACATAAAATTGGGGGGGAAAGCTATTTTGATTTGATAAGATGTATTGTAATGGCAAACAAATTGTACCATATTTGTTGTTCTTTGTTTTGACATTTAACAGCTGTCCTCATGGAAAGAATAATTGATGAGATAAGCCTCTCTGTCTCACGCACCCAGCAAAAAAGACATGGTTAATTTGTTAAAAGTCTGAAAACAACCAATTGCATTTTTCAAACATGTCATAATATTATGTCTATAGAGGGACAATGGGGTGAGGTAACATCTATTTGGTTTTTTTGCAGGGTAGGGGCTAGAGCATTGAGGCAAATAGTCAAATTTTATATAAATTATGCCCTGTAAAATCTTTCTCTTTCCTATGATGCAGATGGGAATATGCTAGGCTTGTATTTATTTGCAGAAACAAACTAGAATTGTAAACCCATCTGTCGGGTGTGCAAAACATGTAGCTGAGAATATATTTAACAATCTTTTGGTAGAAAGCTGCACTATATTGTTTTGAAGGGGGACAACCAAGTGTCAGCATTGCAAAATTATTGCTCTCTTTTCCTGTCTGTCAGAATTATACGGAGAAATTCAGTCTCTTCTTAAGTGAGGCCAAAGATGCAGCCAGAGTATTCTTTTATATTAATATACCTCATCAGCACAGCACTGTGGTGAAAAATGGGGAAAAATGCATCTTATCAAACTGAATGTGTGAATAAAGGACACCGCTGACAAGTCTTTCGATTTTACATGGCCTGTAGATTTTCAAAAACATAGGAAATTTAACTGCCACCTTTCATCACTAACTAAATGAAAACAAATTTACATACAGAGAGAATACACAATTATGTGGTATCACAAGAAGTTGCATTAGCATGAGTTCAGGATGGTTGCATTACCTAGAAGAATCATCCAATGTCTGGAGCCGTCAGTCTTACAGCTGCTTGGTGTCTGTAGAGGGCAGAAAGTAGATGTAGTGTGGTGGTGAATCAGGCCCTAAATCTGGAATATTGAACAACACCCATCTCTAGAAACTAAGTTTAAAAGGCTACAAACTGTGGCTAAAAGGGCAGCTTAGCACTTTGTGGGCAGGGGCTACTTTTAAAACAGTCACTTCCTCCATCTGCCTTTCACCTTTTTTCTCCACTATGCTTCTCTTCATCCCTGCCTCATGTCTTTCTCACACCATTGTTCCCCTATTTAACATAATGGATTCAGGGATGTGTTGGGTGTAATTAGTGAAAAGATTCCAACTGCACTATTGAGAAATGGTGCACATCTGAGACATCAGAATGATCCAGTCAACAACACTGAGGCTTTGAAGACTCATTTTCTGTACCCTAATGGATTTTTTGGATCATTTGAACAAAGCAGATCCGAAATGTACATGTTCTTTAAAAAAGATGTTTTTTGGTACACAGATGTTATGGGGATGCCTCAGACAAATTTAGAAATAAAAAGATATCCTAGAAAGTTTACTTTGGCTTCACTTTGCTGTGTCATCTATAATAATTGGTTTTCACACTGTTAATCATATTCCAGATTTTCTGATAATTTTGCTCATTAAGTTGTTGTCTCATATTACAGAGGAGTAAACAGGGTTTAATAACGATTATTCATGTCTCGTTGAATCTGTAGCCTTAACATAGGCACCATTGACAGACACATAAACAGCTTATTTTCCTTTTATCCAGGATCTACAAATGTTTGTGTTCATAATCCATACTGAGCGCCGTTAAATTTCAGAGTAATTTCTAAATTGATTAAGCTCTTCATATAACAGTAATTTAAAGTTTAAAATTAGAACGTGCTATGACGATCAGGCTTAAAAAGTCTACAAATATACATTGTGGAACATGCAAATATATACTGTAAAAACTAGTAATGGTTGCTAAAGCCATTGCAGACTGTTTTTGTGGAATACAACATCATCTGCCAAACTAATCTGTAAAGGTAATTCAAGTGGTAAAAGAATATAGTTTCAACAAGATTAGCTATTTGGTTGGAAGGCACTGTGCAGCACAAAACTGAGATCTTATAACATTTTCAGTCGATTAATTACAAAATGCATTACTGGTTCTGTCATTAAGATAAGATTAATGCCCTCTAGTTAATTGCTTTCACTTATTATTTTAAAGGCCATGTAGTGTATTAATCAGACTGTTTGAAACTTAAACATATTCGGAACCTCCTGTTTAAGATATAGGGAATTCTCTCCCCGCCAACCCCCGGTTAAATTAGATGAGAGAGTTCAACCAAAGGGTTTAAGTGTGTGATGGATATTCCGTGAAAAAATCCATACAGTTTGTATCAATTTCACCTTGAAGTGTAAGGATTGGAATCAAGTAACCATGAAGGTTGAATTGTTTTCAGATAGCATGGTTATGGTGAATGGCAAAGTACTGAAGATATGCTCACATTGTGACTGTCAGCATTATTCCAGAGTTGCTGTTTAGTAAGAAAACAGTTTAAAAATAGTTTTGAAACATGTGCAGTATTTAACCCTAAATTACAAAGGAAGGACAAGGATACCCTAATTTTGCAATTGTGCATTTAATCAGTCAGTCAGATGGACAACAGTGATATTTATTTGACAAATTCAGAAGCTGTTCTATAACTACGAAAACAAAAACCTGGTTGAGAAGAATAATGTAGTCGGATATCTCTTTACAGTAATGTGTTGCATGCCACAGATCTATACTTAACCCATTAAAACATATATTCCAATGTGAAATATGATTGATGGGGGGAGATTTTCAAAGACCATCAATGGGAGTTAGGTGCATAACTGCCACTTGTACCTTTGAAAATCTCTCTCTAAATACAAAATACAGAAAAGTGAAAAGAATCCGTGAATACACAACAATACCAAGTTTCAGAGTAGCAGCCGTGTTAGTCTGTATCTGCAAAAAGAAAAGGAGTACTTGTGGCACCTGAGAGACTATCCAATTTATTTGAGCATAAGCTTTCATGAGCTACAGCTTATGCTCAAATAAATTTGTTAGTCTCTCAGGTGTCACAAGTACTCCTTTTCTTTTAACAATATCATTATTGAAAATTATTCTTTTCACCACAACGTAAAGGCACATGTTCCAGTTTCCTTCCTTGAAGTAGCTGTCAGGATTTATTTTTATTCTATTTTTTTTTAACTTTCTCCTCTTTGTTTGTGGTGGTGGTGTAGCCATGGAAAAGCTATGCTGAAATAGTGAGTTTCCCACTTTGCTCTGAGAGTGGGGAAATTGGTAGTTGTTCAGACCTCCATCAGAACTGAGTTACAAAGTCTTGGTTAAGCAACTGAGAAAGTTCTGCCTCTAAGTTTCACTGGTTTCACCATACTGTTGACCATTTCATAGTTTAGGAGGACTGTAGTTGTTTTATGGTTTTTATTGTAGCGAGAGAAGGCCGTTCCTTAGTTAGCATGGATCAGTACTTTGGAGATACTTAAAAGTTAGTACCAAGTCTTGAAGTCTGACCCAGTATTTTGTGCAAAGACAATATAGAAAGTGAAGTGTTAGTGTAGCGCAGGGGTGGCCAACCTGTGGCTCCATAGCCGCATGCGGCTCTTCAGAAGTTAATATGCGGCTCCTTGCATAGGTGCTGACTCTGGGACTGGAGCTACACGTGCCAACTTTCCACTGCTCAAACCCAGGCCCTGCCCCCACTCCTCCCCTTCCTATCTCCTCCCCCCCTCCACCCCAGAGCCTCCTGTACACTGTAAAACAGCTGATTGTGGCCGGCAAGAGGCAAGGGGAGGGAGGAGGAGGCACTGATCAGCAGTGCAGGAGGTGCTGAGGGTGGTGGTGGTGGGGCTAATGGGGGCTGCTGACATATTACTGTGGCTCTTTGGCAATGTACATTGGCAAATTCTGGCTCCTTCTTGGGCTCAGGTTGGCTACCCCTGGTGTAGCGTGTTCTCTCTTGGTGACTACTATTATTGAGAAGATGCACTACTACATTTTGACCCACAGAAAACTTTTTATAAAGTTTGAGTGCTCATTCCTAGTTATAATGAATTCCTGTGATCCAGCCCTGAGACGCATAAAGAGATATGAGAAATAAAAAGCACACAAAGAGAATTAAGTGCTTCTAGTCTGTGAGACTTTGATTTTTCTCTAGTGAATTCATCTCCCAAACTGCCCTAGGATCCTAAGTCAAGCTGTAATATGTTCTAGTGATGACTTACCAGTGGTACATACATAATATAGCTGTCCATATCGGCACAAATGAAGTTGAGATCTTACAATATATGCTATAGGCTATGGTACCTGGAGCGAGATCTGCAGAGTCAGCAAAGGTCAAGACTAGCTCTGCAAAAGCACGATGCTTATGTTCACTGCCACCAATTATAATGACCTTCCTTGATACTGGGCTCAGTACATGAGACAGAAAACTCACCCCTCTCTTTCCTTCAACCCGGAAGCTTTAACAGCCCTGTGTTTTGTTTTGTTTTAAAACCTCCACTCTCTTTTTTATTCGTTCAAAATGCAAATAACTGTTCCAAAAAACTTGTACTCATTATTACTTATGGGTAAAAATGCTATAATATATATTTTAACCTAATTTGAGGGCACAAACACATACTTAGACATCTGAATTAGAGTATTTTCAAAAGCAGGCCCTACGTCACTATGAGATTTGTGAACCGGGTCTATACCTGTCTGAGGTGGGTCATGTTTGCAGTGGAACTAGCACAAAAAGCATTTCTGTCACACTTCCCTGTGCGATGGGAAGTAGGGGACAGTACATAATACTCCTGCATAACAGACATTTGTGGTACAACACAGTATTCATATAATTTTATTGTAAAATGTGGTTCCAGACTAAGTGAAAATGAGAGATCAAAATAAAAACAGAGAGGTTAATTAAAATATAAAGTGTGTGTGTGTGTGTATGTGTGTATATATATATATATGGTGGCAATCATATCTATATGAACACACCTTATATATATATTTATGATGAAGAAAAATTGTCAATAAAACTTGAAACTTTTGCTTTTTCTTTGATCTCATTGAGCCTTGAAAATCAAGCCAAGTCTGAAAATTACAGGCCTGATTCTCTAATGCAGCATAGCGCTTTATGCTGGTGTCATATATAACGTTGATTTAGGATTGCCAGGTGTCCAGATTGCGACCGGAACATTTGGTCAAAAAGGAAGCCTGGTGGCTAGGACTAAAAAAAATTCCAGTTGGCAGCACAGCGTAGCAGGCAGGCTCCCTACCCAGCTCTGTGTGGCTCCCAGGAAATGGCTGGCATATCCCTCCAGCTCCTTGAAGGAGTGGTGGCTACGGGGGCTCCGTTCACTGTCCCTTCCCCGAGCACTGGCTCCGCAGCTCCCTTTGGCTGGGAACCACAACCAATTGGAGATGTGGGGGCAGTGCGTCCCCCCGGCCACCCCTCCGCCTAGGAGCTGGAGGAACATGTCGACCACTTCCCGGGAGCTGCCTGAAGTAAGCGCTGCCTGGAGCCTGCACCCTGAACCCCCTCCAGTGCCCCAACCCTCTGCCCCAGCTGTGAGCCACCTCCCGCATCCAAACTCCCTCCCGGAGCTTGCACCCCAAACCCCTCCCGTGACCCAACCCCCTGCCCAGCCTGGAGCCCCCTCCCATACTCTCAGAGCCACCTCCTATACGCCAAACCCCTCATCCCTGCACCCCCAGCCAGAGCATTCACCCCCTCTGACGCCCCAAATCCCTCATCTCTGCACACCCAGCCAGAGTGCTCACCCCCTCCTGGACCCCAACAACCTGCCCCATCCCGGAGCCCCTTCCCACACTCCAAACCCCTTGGCCCAAGCTCAGAGCCCCCTCTTGTACCCTAAACACCTCATCCCCAGTCCCACCCCAGAGCCCTCACCCCCTCCTGCATCCAAACCCCCTGCCCCAGCCTGGAACCCCCTCCCACACTCTGAACCCCTCGGTCCCACTCCCCAGCCTTGAATCCTCTGTGGCATCTCAAACCCCTCATCCCTGGCTCCACCCCAGAGCTTGCACCCAGCTGGAGCCCTCACCCCTTCCTGCACCCCAACCCCAGCCCTCACCCTGCTCCTGCTCTCCAAACCCCTCATCCCCACATCCCCAGCCAGAGCCCTCACCCCCTCCCACACCCTAACCCCTTGCCCCATCCTGGAGCCCTCTCCCACACTCTGAACCCCTCAGCCCCATCCCAGAGTCCCCTCTTGCACCCCAAACACCTCATCGCCAGTGCCACCCCAGAGATCTCACGTCCTCCCACACTCCAACCCCTGCCCCAGCCCGGAGCCCCGTCCCACACTCTGAACCCTCTACCCCAGCCGGAGCACCCTCCTACACCACAAACCCCTCATCCCCAGCTGAGCGCTCACCCGCTCCCGTACCCCAACCCCTGGCCTCAGCCTGGTGAAAGTGAGTGCGGGTGGGGGAGAATGAGCAACAGAGGGAGGAGGGGTAGAGTTAGCAGAGGCGGGACCTCGGAGAAGGGGTAAGGCAGGGTGGGGCCTTGGGGCAGGGGCGGGGCAGGGAGCAGGACAAGGGTGTCTGGTTTTCTGAGATTAAAAAATTAGCAACCCCACCTTGTTTACAATGGCATGGCATCAACATGAGCAGTATGCTGCAATGAAGAATCAGGGCCATAATTTTCTGACTTGGGTTGATTCTTAAGTATCAGTAAGCTCTATTAAAAAAAATTGAGGAGTGGGTATACAGTTTCTCGTCTTCTATAATTATCTGAAAGGACCAGAATGTGCTACAAGGGAGAGCTTAAATGTAGGCACTTCCAGGTCAGGAAGTTCTGTAGTTGCCACTTAGAGAATATGTCTATATCCTCACACTACAGTTATTAATCTTTAAATTCAGCAAAATAAAGCTTTATTCAGCTGAATATGTTTTGCTGAGAATTTTGACAGTCATCTCTTGTCTGAGATTCAACATGGAGGATATAGCCCAAAAGTATTATTTTGCCAAAGTTATGTACAACAAAAAAAGATGTTGGAGCATGAGCAGGTTGACCCAGAGACAGATTGAGTAGACAGGCTTCTTTATTGCAGTACTTGTACCCCATGACCCAATTGTCGAGGAAGCACTGAATTAGTTACTGCACACTCTTTTTATCTAAATTTGTATGTAAATATCCACATTTACTACAACACCCCCAAAACCCTTATTGAGTAATATAAATGTCCATACAATTAATGTTAATAGCTATATACCGAATATAATTATCCCCACCCCTGATTACTGTTTACAGCATTTGCATATTCTGCAAATAACTTTTACTTTGAAGATACATTTCTTTACAATAATTGTGGTCACAGATTCCCTTGATCAGCAGTTTGCAGGGAAGGGAGGAAGGGGCCATGACCCTGAGCTCGTTTATGTAGCTGGGAAAGGAAGGGAGGGGGAGAGGACACTGCTTTACCCAAAAGGTATTCTTTATATCCCCACATTCCTTATGCTGCAACGCTTATCAATCCTTAATGAGGAGAATGGAAGGGAGAGGAGTAGCACTTTATCAAGCGCAGAAGTGGTGCCTGCTCGTGCCTCTGCTCCCTAATACCATGTCCGCACACCAGCGGTTTCCCAGGTCTCTGCTTAACCCCTGCATATCCCAACAAAAGCGCTTTCCAGTGGCTTCATTACAATTATAATCTTTAGCTTGGTGAGATGCTGTCTCCAGCTCTGTTTCTGCTGAGAGTCCAATGTACCTGAATATTTCACAGTGTGTGGTTGAACCTTTCTGGCTCAGGGTCTCTTTGTGTGTTAATTCTGTAGCTAGTCTCATTCCTTTCAGACGTCACAGCTTTTTTGACTGAATTACTTTCATAGTTGCATCTTTGCGCTATATGCGCTGACAGGATAACCCATAATTCATGAACAACTTCTCACACAAAACCTTTGCAACTATAGGTCCATGTTGATCCTTTATGGGGTAATCTTGCACAGTCCTTGTGAAATGGTCTCTGATGACCAGGATGTTCCTAATGCTCTTAACTGTCTGTCTCTGAGAGATGAAGTCTGTACAGATTAGATGTATTGATCCTTCATGGGTGATATTGATGAGGGAGCCACCTCTTAGGAAGCGTTTTCCTTTGCACTAACTCCCACAGATCTTCACATAATGTTCTGCTTCTGCTGCCAGAAGAATGTGGCTTTGATGAGATCAGCATATTTATCTAAACCACAGTGTCTCATGTCAGCGTGCAAAGATACAAAGCACATTACGGCAACGACCAACTGAAGGTTGGCTGCAGATGGGGTTCCTACAGGCAGTTCATGTCTCAGGCATTGGAGTAGGTAAGTACTGAGATGTTTGAGGGTTTTTCTCCTCTCTGGAGCCTCCAAAATATCAGGGCACAAACACACACTTTTGCAGGGTCTAGTTTTGTATCCTAGCATACTTCTCTTTTTTTCTATAAATGGTCTGTCCGTATTCCAGACTTAAGGAAATCAAGACACAGGTCCACTGCAGTGATGCATCCAGAAACAGGTATGTTTAAAACAAAAGAAAAGAGGAGCAGGGAAGGAAAGAATAGAGATAGGAGAGGATAAGATGGCAAATGCTAGCATAGTATGCACCCTCTGATTTCTCTCAGTTTAGATAGGACCAAAGCCTTTTTTTCTTGGAGCTCTCTGGAAGGGGGCATTTCAGGTCCCTCTTCACGAATCCCATATTGCATGCTGCAGGTTTGTAGTTCTTGATATTATTACAAGAGCTATTGGTTTTTCTCCTTTAGTAGTTTGCTCAGTGTAAAATGAAGTGGAAGAATCTTACATGCAGAGACACCATTGGAGGTGTTCAGAACTACAGCATTTTCTCAGGTTTGGCAGCCTGCACTGACAATATGCTGTTCTGTGGGTGTTCTTTTGATGGATGATATCCCAGTGACTACACAGAACAACATTAGCAAAAGGGGCAGCCTCCTGTAGTTTTCCCCGTTGGGTAGATGTACCAGAAGAATATGCAGAGCCTTTGAAATTGGGGTGCACAGGGGCTAATACATATTTTCAGCCATCCATTTTTATATATATACAAATACAGTTTATTATATAAAACCCACCCAGAGAAAATATATAGGAGCATTTGAACACATTAATACGTTAGGATTTTGAGATTTTTTTTTTTTTTTTTTAGATTTCTGCCTGAGATTTGTGATTCATAGCTTTGTTACAGAGCATTGGCCTGTGTTCTGTTTTATATGGCATTTTTCTTAATTACATGAACACATTGGCTTGTTGCACGAACAACCTAGAGAGGTCCAGTGGTCTGAGCACAGAGCTGGTAGCCAAACACAACTGAGTTCTCATTTTGGCTCTGGCACTGTCTCCCTCAGTGGGGCTGGGAAAATCACTTAACTTCTCTGTTTTCCCCATCCATGTTTAAAAAAAGGAGGGAGGGGGAATGATACCATTTCCCCCTCCTCTTTCTCTGCTCATCTATGTAAATATTAGATTCTGCTCCCTACCATAAGGGAGACAGTGTGTTACAGGGGAGAGGGTGCAGAACTAGGACTTGGGAGACCTGGATACTTTTCCTAGCTCTGCCACACACCTGCTGGGTGACCTTGGGCTAGTCACTTCACATCTCTGTGCCTCTATTGGGCAGTTGGAACTTGGGGGTGGAATACATTGATTTCAAACCAAGAGCATCAGGCCTAGCCAGCTGGTTTGTAAAAAGTTGTGCCAATCACACACGTGCTAGGAATCTGCACTGCTGACCTCAGCTAATGGGCAAGGGTAAAGACGAAGTGATTGTGCTCAGCATCATGTAACTGCTTGAAGGAGTGCTATGTGTATTATTTAATTAATAATAATTGAAAAATGCTAAGTGAGTGAAAAGTATTACTAGCATACCCATGAAACCCACAGCCTTTTATAAGGTATGTAGTAGTAGGGTTGGTTGCCATTTTTTTTTTCTGAAGCTGTTTTTCAATGGGAAAATGTATATTTTCTTGCCATGAAGTTGAATTTTCTGTGGAATATATTGTTAAAAATTATTTCTTCTCCACATCCTCATCTAAATTTTCAGT
Source organism: Eretmochelys imbricata (assembly GCF_965152235.1). NCBI lineage: Eukaryota > Metazoa > Chordata > Testudines > Cheloniidae > Eretmochelys > Eretmochelys imbricata. The sequence goes on from NC_135578.1 coordinate 79,394,596, forward strand.
GGGACAGCAGACAGAAAGCTCATACCTGATCAGCTCTAGTGGATAACGTGTTTTGCATAGCTGCACAAGGTGATTCCAAAGTGGACAAGTTCTTTACTTCCAAATTAGCTGCTATTAAAGACCAGCAAAACCACTTCCTTTTCCAGTTGAAACTTGGGCATACAATATCAAAGCTTAGGAATTCACTTTTATTTTGCCAATACTTTGAGAAGTTCTCAATTATTTTTTAAGTAAATGGCCCTTTTTGTATTAAAGAGCAAAGTAAAATGGTCTACTTGCTAATGTGTGAAAATGTGTAGTATTTTTTCAATATGTTTTATAACACACGTCAGTAAAAGAACCTAGAGTCTTTATTAATTTTTGTGAAGTGGCATGGGGAACCAAATCTGGGTGGATTTGGTCCCCAATGGCTTCATAATATGGACCAGATTTTAAAATCCAATTGGACTCCTTTGAGGCAATCAGATTCTGACTAGAACAGGCCGGTTGAGAACTTACATTGTTGGAAGAAACGTCCAGCTAGTTTAAAACTGGTGGAGTTGGGTCCAGCACCAACCTTTCAATGGATTTCTAGCATAGGGGGCATGCTAGGGGAAGGGAAAGGGAAGGTATGCTAGGGGAACTCTCCTATGTTGACCCTCGACTGGTGTAGTTGAAAACAGTCCCTATGCTAATCTAACTCATGCCAGGGTTGGCATGGACTGTCTCCCAGAATCAGGGAGACAGAACCACCTCCTTGATAGAGCCTCTCCCCCACCCATCAACACACACATGCTGCATGGATCCCAGAACCAAGAGAGAATCAAGCCCCATGGGTTTATGATTGGCCTGTAAGCGTACACAAAATGGCATTGTTGGGCCCTGTTGTGGTCTCACTTAGAATGGTGCAGACCAATCACTGATCCAAGGGATGAGAACTTTATCCAGGGACTTAACAGTATAAACATGTTCTAAAAACTTGTCGTAACATGATAAGCTGCAGTGACATGAATTAAGTTATTGCATGTTCTTATGTTCATCTGGAAGAGAGCTGCTTTTCTCAGTACTGCTGCAAGAAACAAAAGAATTGTGAAAACATTACAAGCTAGATTCCCAAAAGGAGTTTTTGAATTGTAGTTGGTGTCTAGATGAGGCAGCAGAGATAGTGTTTTGATATTGTGTAATCAATAAGACCTCTACAGCATCTCGACACAGTGGAGTGAACTAAAGTTGGTATGCCAATGCACTGAACTAGTCCTCAGTAAATTCCTTTGTTTCAGTGGTTTTAAATCAATGTGCTCATACAATTTAATGCTATTGTTGCTAATCTGGCCTGAGCAATTAGCCAAAATGTGGGGCCTTGCAGTGTGTTTCATGTGGATGAGAAATTAGTGAGATGGATAAGGTATATTCTTGGTTTAATCTTGTTTATTCACAAAAAAATTTACACAAGGTACTGTTTCCCTGAACACAGAGGAAACAAACAGTACCCAGTATACTTGCTTAGAAATCTCCCAGTCTGCCACTCCATTGAATTGTGTGTCAAGAAGCTCTGTCTCTGCTTCCTCCTACTTTTGGTTTGCTCTCTCCAGCACATATAGACTCCAACAAATAAGCTAGCTCATGCATTTACAGCCAGATAAACTGGGTTATCTCTGTCCTGGTGGTGTGCATTGTATGCAGCTCTTTTTACTACATAAAGGGGCTTGGTTGCTCCTTCTGCTGAGCCTAAAGGAGGGTACAGTTATTGGCTTAAGAAGGTCTGTGATTGTCTTTGGATCCAAGACCCCCTGACCCTGGTTGAGGCGAGTAGGATCTTTCAGCAAATCATCCTCTTTAGTCTCCTAATAATAATGGTGATCTCTTATTGAGAATAACAAGATCATGTATTCCAGTAACACAACCTGCCATGAGATGCCATGAGAAATCTTACAAAAACTTAGAGGTCAAACAATTTTTGCTGTCATCACTGTAGTTTTCTGGTAGGTTATAGAAAGAATGGTGTATATGTTCTAATCTCAGAACTTTCTCTAACATTCATAGTACATGCATTGCCTATTATGTCAAACAATCCAATGGCACATACTGAAAGGTAAAGGAGAATGTTCAAGAGTGATTATTGCCATTCAAACTTGAATGTAGCATATAAATAGTGTCCTTGAAAGAATAATGAATTGTAGCTAATACCAGTCTTTCATCCATAGTCAGTTTTCTTATGTGTTCTTCCTGGGATGTAATTAATCTGTGGCATCCACAGGATACCATAATGATCACTAGTGGTAAATGTGGAAGTGAAAGTGGATGCATCCATGTGTATTTAGAATAAGAACATATGAATGGTAGGATCTACTTAGCTAAGAATTACTTACCTACATCATTGACTATAATGTAGCAAATTCATAGGAAAAATCAAAAGCCACATCCCCAGAGGAAATTCAGTAAATTGACAGAGTGGCAGGAGAAAAACAGTGGTAGGTAGGTTATTATCTGTATCTTTGCTTCTCTTTGAGACAATCTAGTTCATTAAAAATCTTACAGGTGTGTTTCTGGCCATTAATTGGGCATGAAAAAGGGAAAGTATTTCCTAATAATATTTAGTCATGGGGATTTGAAATGCCACCAGAAAATATTATTGCCTTAAATTGGCTCCCTTGTTTGAGTTACTTAAATTGGATTTCAAATATTGGGCCCACATGATTGTACCCCGGGAGTAAAGTGAATGTATTTTGTTGTCCTTTAACTGGAAATTTTATGTAACGATTTACTGGGGAGAGGATAAAAAGTCAAATATTTCAATAGAAGGCTCTCCTAACACTGTACTTTACATTTCCATAATACAGTACCAATGGACACTAGTACTATCAGCATTTGTTTAGTTGTAAGATATAGTCTTGGATGATGATTTCTCCTGTGTATTTGTAAACTCCTGTTTATCTCAATTCCAGTTGTTTGGATTTTCTTTTTGCATCTTATGACAACTCTAAATTGATTCTAAATAGAGCACACTGGAGAGATATTTAATGTGTTAAATTGTATTTGTGCAATCATGGGCAGAACATTGATGTGCTGAAGAGCTCATGAAAGAAGCCCCATGTCAAAAGTGTGCCACAAAACTGAAAGGAGGTTTGGGGTGATTTCTCTACCTCTGATACAATTCACCCCTTTTTTGGATGCTGCATTATCAGACCTGCCAGAAGTGACTAGCCCTGAAAAAAATAAAAATGATTCTGAAGAGCGAATTTCCAGTGAGCTGCACTTAATCTAAGTTTTTGTCAAGTGGTATTGACTCTCTCCTTGAGTATAGTTAGAACAAAACATTTATCTTTAAATGGAAAATCAAATTGGTTCCCCGGTCACTCTTTGTTTCTGTGATCACAGGCACCCCATGAGTTGATACATGGGTTTATCATGGACAAAAAGGAGATCATTTTTGTGGGAGCCCCTTGTTAAGATATTGATAGTATATAACTAGGACAGAAAGATTTCTGTGTAGCATGATCTTTATTTCTGTAGTGAAAATTGTTCATTTTCTAGCCTCTCAGTTAAGTTTTACCTCCTTGGTTCCCATCTGTGTCAACTGATCCAAAGTCCACACATACTTGATCAAATTACCAGGAATAAATTGATTTATATTCTAGGACTGTTCTCTCCTCCAGCGGGATATGAGTTATTTCCACTCGCTTTTACTTGTGTCCTGCAGGGGTAGAATTGGGCAACAAATGACTCTTCCTCTTAAGAAATACTTATTCACTCTTGAGATGACAAACATATCATAATCATACACTATATATATTCTGTGTAGGGTGACAATCATGAAAGGGGATGAAGTGATCTTGGAAAAATATATTAATCATTATTAATAAGTTTATCCTGAATTGAAGGTCCCAAGAATTGATTGCTACCATCTGCGTGGGTTGGAGTACCCTTCTCCAGTCAGAGACTACAGTGATTGCGATCCTCCATTGCATTAGGAAACCTGTGAGCTAGGCTATTACTGGCAGCAATGGGCTATACCAGGGCATTTTCTTCACTTCTTTCTCTGCAGGGTGTTGTCCAAGAATCGAAACTCTTTGGATGGTACAGGGAATGGAGGAAATTTGGCCAACAAGTTAGTGGAGCTAACCCATTTCAGGGAGATTGTTACCTTGATTCTGAATGATGGCCATTGTGAAAAGAGGAAAAGGGTTGTTCTTAGCCTGTCTCTATCCAAGGCTACATCTACTCTCGAGAGCATCCATAGGTAGTTGTCCATGTATTGCTAGCACTCATATCCCATAGCTGTGCCCAGTGTCCACATATGCTGTGCTGGGCCTGGGTAAATGCTGTGTACACGTGTATACTGATGTCTACATTAGCCCGTGTTGGTACATGACATTAGCACTACCATTTCAGGGGCAGTATCCCAGAGTTCTGCGCATCACAGGAGACACTCTAGGAACCACCTTGCTGCGTGTTCATGGAATTGTCTGCCATCTCTACATATTTGCCAATGTCAGCTCCCGCTCACCTCTCCCTTCTGTCAGAAGACATGGAACAAACCCTGGGTGATGTGGTTCTGTTCCTGCTACTTGTAACAGGGAAAATGTTCCTGAGGTGCAGTACTCAATTTGCTGTATACTCGACGGAATAGGGCCAGAATATTTTGACATGCTGAAGATGACTGACTGACAGAGGGTGAGTGACAAGTACCATGGAATAGATTTTGTTATTTTGGTATTGGTACAGTATGCCCATGGGTGGACTACTGCTTCTGGTCCAGGAAAACCAGCACTTTATGGTGGGATCACATAATTTTGGAAATCTGGGAGGACAACCAGTGGCTTCATAATTTCTGAATGAGGAAAGAGACCTTCATGGATTGGTGTGATGTGCTTGCATCAACCCTCCAACTCCAGACCAGTCATTTTTGGAAAGCCATACCAATGCAGAAGTAGATGGCTATTGCTCTTTGGAAGCTGGTGACACTTGACAGCTACTGGTCAGTTGCAAACTACTTCAAGGTTGAGAAGTCCACTGTTAGTGTGGTAGTTGTACAGGTTTGCCAGGCAAACAGTACTGTCGTCTATTCACAGGGGCTTGCCATAACCCAAGTACCAGAAATTATAGCTGGATTTCAGAAGGTGGGGTTTCTGAACTGTGCAGGGGCCATCGATGGCACCCACATTCCCACACTTTGCCCACCTCAAGACATGAGTGAATATGTGAACTGAAAAGATTACTATTCGCTTGTCCTGCAAGGCTTAGTGTACCACATGGGGCAGTTCATGAATACCAACTTTGGAAAAGACAGGGCAGGTTCCTGAGGTGAGGGTCCTCAGGAGATCAGGTTTTGCCTGATGGGGGAAGTAGGAACTTTATTCCCCAGAAATGATGTGGTTCTGTATGATGTATCAATATCAACAGTCATACTTTGGCATCAATGATCCAGACAAAAGGGAATGGAACAACAGACTGAGTGGCTGCAGAATGGTTGTTGAGTGTGTGTTTAGCCATTTGAAAGCTTGTTGGTGATGCCAGTGCAACCATCTGGATGCCAATATGGCCAACGCGGTTTACATAATTATGGCATGCTGTATCCTTCAAAAAATATGTGAAGGGAAAGGGGAATGCTTCCTTATGAAGTTGACGCAGGGCAGCTCAAGTTTGCAAAGCTTGTACGGTCTGCCATATCCCACTCATGTGCACACTGGTCCTGGTGTCCAGTGGACAATGCTTGGCTGCAGACATACAGCACAAGAGGAAGAAGGGATATTTGCAGGGAGGGTAGGAGGTCCACTGTAAAACTTATCAGCCTGGGATTCTGCTTCCTGCTATGGTTTGGGGTCCTCCTTGGTCTTCTCAGGGGAGGGGGTTGCTCACCTACCTCCACTGGGTAAAGATGCAGAATCACATTCTCCACTTTCTCCAAGTCTCCAGGGGCTTCCTCTGAGGTTCATGCTGCCTCTTCGCTCTGCCCCTCGTCAGCATCCTGTCGTATGATGAGGCCAGCGGGATTGAGGACGGGGTCAGGAGCCACTTCAGACTTTGTAGTGGGAGCCCTGGAAGCATCCAGTCCAGCTTGTCATTGCATGGGCATGTATGAGGGTCCCTGTCAGGGCTTTCTCTTCCTGTACTGGAACCTCAGGTGCTTCATGGGAGTCTGGTGACTGCCTGCTGCTTCCAGCCTCTGTGAAATCTCCCAACAGAGGTGAATGTTCCAGCTGCTCTGGGCAAAGTTCTGGAGGACAGCATACTCTGACCAAACATTAATCAGCCTCCAGGTGTGCTCAGTGGACCTGGCAGCAGCTCTGGGAACAGAATCCATGATAAACTTGTATTGATCAGAGCGTAATGGAAAACTGTTCTGACATGGTCAGCACAGCTCTCTACTATTGCTGACAACAGGTGACCAGAGACCTTTATATACGGGGTAAGGGTCAGGCTGGAAAGAGTTTGATTCATTGTGGGAATGGGCCTGAGGCCTATTGAAATGCGGAACCTGTTGCATGCTCCTTACCCCCATCCATACTGCTCTGTAGCAAGGATATGGGGCCATGCACAGAAGAGGCATGTACATGCCCACACCTCTCATGCATGCTAGCTTTCTTGCTGTGTGCTCTCCATGATGCATGTGCTTCATGGATTCAGATGTGGATGATAGGATGGTTATAACACAACAATGCACATGTAGGCATGTACAGTCATTAGTGAAGACAACCACCTGAGAAAGGTGGGAAAGAGCATGGGGTCCTTTAAACAGTATTTTCCCAGAACGGATGGCTTAGACTTGATTGTGGGAACTAGGCGAGGTTTTAAGTGTAATCTCCAATGGTAAGAGATAGGGCCCAAGACCTGGATATACTTCAGAACTCCAGACAAACAGCATGTCAGTAATGGAAATGAAGTATATAGTACCTTAATGCATTTTGTATGTTGTTCTAAATATTTGTGATATGGACTAAACTATAGATTTTTGGCAGTAATTCTCAACAGTCTTGAAACTCATTTACATCCATATAAAGTTGGTGTAAAATGCTATCAGTTCGTAATGCATGTGTTTTATATCCATTTTTCAAAGATATAAATGGGTAGGCAAGGTAAAAGAATAATAGAGACTCAGGCCCTTTTATTCCTGGAATTTTGGTACAAATGGACATTGAAGTCTTCCTTTTAACGTGTACCCACCCTTTTACTCCTATGTGCTTTGGCAGTTGTCATAAACAGGATTATGTATGTGTGGTATGTATGGTTGCTAAATGACAATGGGGCAGATTCTGACAGTACTTTATTGACTTTAGTGGAGATACTCTGGCTGTAACTGCATTCAGAATCAGGCCCCATTACTCCACTTCTGGAAGTTTTTCTTTACATCAGGTGTATTCTTCAGGCAGCTTGGCATTTCAATTGTCAGTACAGGCAAGAGTTGCCTTTACAAGCAGAGGCAATTTAGATGGTTTCAAGGATATTTGCTCCTCATTTCTGGCAATGATGATTAGTTTATCTCTTCTTCAGTATATGTTCACATTATATGACTCTGCTTGCATCTTTCCTTATTTATTATGTGTTAATGTAGTTATTTATATGCAGGAATTCCCCATCCCTTGAAATATTTATTACTTTTACACCTTCAGACCAAGTTTCGTCTCTAGAGTTTATTTTTTTATTTGTGACATTTATTTCTGAATTTTATTATGAAATTTTCAGCACTAGTTATTCCTGGCTTTATCTTGGGTTTTTTAATTATTATCTTAAAGGCATACATTAGCCATCACACTGTAAAACTTTCACCGTATTTGATCATTTTTAATAAGATTTTTCTCCTCAAATGGCAATGTTGCCAGTGATTCATAATCCTATATCAGGTAGTTCATTAGAAGATAGAATCATACTAAACTGAAGGAAAAAAATTCTTCTTAGCTTTGTCTTCTATATTGAATATTTTTAGATTAAAATTGTATTTATTTCAACATATCAAAAACATCTTTCACTCCAAATGTTGTTGTTGTTGTATAGACTGGCCGTATAAATCTTCAAACAGCTGCTCCGTCCCTCTTTCTACCTCTTCCCCTTCTCATCTATCAATGTTTGCTAAAATCCTATCTGGCCAGTTCTTATTTGCATCCACTAGGCAACCTGGAACATTGCTGCTCTTGCTCTGCATTTTCTGAAATGGCACATGGCAGCATTATCTGTTAACAAACACTGGCAGGAAGGTTTGCCTTCCAGGCAGCTAATTTCTAAGTGCAGGCTCAGCAAATCTTCAGTGGCAAGGTGAGAGACTTTAATCATTGTGACAATCAGGAGCCAGTCACCTCAAGGGAAGAACATAAGATTTAACCCCCCCCAAAATGAGCAGTTGAACCAATTGATTGCATAGTGTATTGTTGTACTATAAAAGTATATTGAATAAAGTCTTTTATAAAAGCGCGAAATGTTCTGAATATGATGGTTATTATGAAACATGTATACAGACCAGCAAAAGACAGTGATAGACTATTAGAGTTAATGGAAAGATCCTAGTTAGACATTCTAGTTAGAATTCCTCCACTCTGAATAACGAAGAGTGACCATGCCAGAAGAGAGAGAGAGAGAGAGAAAAAAATTAAAGGAAAAAAGACCTTTAAAAAGGAGGCTTGACAATGAAGTTTTCATCCAGAAAGTGAGGCACAGCCTCTAAGCAGGAAGCTGTCTGTAAGATCCTGGGCAGTGGTTTTCAACCTGTCGTCGGCAGACCTCTAGGGGTCCACAGACTATGTCTAAGATTTCCAAAGGGGAGGGCACACCGACATTCAAATTTTTTTACGGGTCTGCCCATGAAAAAAGATTGAACTGTTTCAGGATGTACACTGGGAAACTGCTCAAGGGCAATAGGTAACTTGTGTTAGAAAAGAGATTTTATCTAATATACAAATATATAAAGCCTGAGGTTGCATCTTGATGTTTATTTTCTGTGTAAGTTATATATGTTCTCCCTTATTATTTCATCGTTGAATCTGTGTTTTTTCTATTAAATACACTTTTTCTTTATTCTAAACCCAAGCAGTTCTCTATTGTGCAAACTCTGTGGATTATGTGCGCCAAAGTGAGCTGACAGCTGGTTTCAGACCTTGTGGGTGGGGGTGGGTGTGAGGGGTGTGTGGGTGATAAACCAGAGGAGAAAAGACTGAGTGTCTGGTAGTTAAGAACTCTGAGAGAATGGATTTGGAGAGACACAGGACTGAAAGGACTGATCGTGTCACCCTGCTGGAAGCCAGGGTGAGACCTTGCATTGTGTGGGCAGGCTGCTGGTGTCAGGAATTTGAGTCTGAGCAGCACAACATTAAGGCACTGTAAGGTTACAGAGTGGGTGGTGACAGAACCCCTTACTGGTCTGGGTGACACAACTTTTTATCATTTCTTGATGTCCCCTCAATGGAATGAAGGTCTCCTATGTTCTCACCTCTGGTCCCTCCAAGCTATATAAATATGGTTTCATCTATGGGTGAAACAGTAGAGGGTTATCGGAGATTAATGGTTTGATGACTGAAGAGAATCCCAGAGGTCTGCACACAAGTTAGTTACTCTCAGGGCTTTTTGTTTTAGTGTTTTACTCATTTGTACTTAAAAATTTGTGGGTTTCACAAAAGTTATTACTTATTTACCAATTTTCACATGCATTGTGGATCACTTAAGAACTTGAAAATATTGATTATGTTAAGAAAACTCAAGAGACAAGGTGGATGAGGTAATATCTTTTATTGGACCAACTTCTGTTACTGAGAGAGACAACCAACAGAAGTTGGTCCAATAAAAGATATTACCCCATCCACCTTGTCTCTCTAATATCCTGGGACTGACGAGAACACTGCATACAAGAAAATGTAATACATTACATTATATAAAAGTGTTTATATTAATAATATATTACTGTTAGTGTATATGCGAGGCTGTGTTAAAGTAAGAAGATGGAATAGAAGATACAACCAGACATATACACACATGCACTTCTGTATGTGTACTTCAGTGATCAAGTCCTGAAAAAAGATGTGCCAGAACTCCCAAGACCCGGGTCTCCACTCCAGAAGGAAAGAAGATGACTCAGTAACCTGAGTAGATACCAGGGGAACCCATGTGCTCCCCCCTCTCCCATACTGGTTCCCTGCTCCAGAAGGAGAGAAGGCAATTTAGTAACCTGGGCCACGGAGCTGTCATCTCCCCTTCCAGAACAGGAAGCCAGGTGAGAAGTACTCTTACTTTTCTCTATTTCTTGTTTTTTCTGTCCTTCCATCCCCCAATATTTACCCAGAAAACTGCAAAGTTAATTTTTTGCACCAGTTTTCATTTGTTTTTAATTTTTGTAATAAATATTGATAAAATCATGGTAAATTTTAAACAAAATAAAAAGTGAAAACAAAGGATCTTGATTACTCTTTAGTACCAGCAGCCACTTTAAAACTCAGTGATTTGAGTTTTAAACCAATAGTGAGATAAATATATGAAAAGGGAGAATTCTTGCATTGATTTCTGCAAAACTACTAATTTTGCCGAACAAAATATTCAGGGTTTTCATTTTAAAAGGTCCTTCATGCATTGTAACTGAAAACGACATCTTTCTTGAATTGGATTCCATATTGTGGAAGATAAGAATGCAGTATTAAATCTGCCTGGCTTAATAAATGCTAAAAGAAGATAGATGAGATCTGTGTGTGAATGTGCTTTTGAACTTTCAGATGGATTCAGCAAAAAATCCAAAAGAAGATGAATGGGGAAAAAAAGTGGTTAAAAACAAAACTTAAACAATCAGGAAAATTAAGAAGTGAATTAATTGGGCTATTATTTTATCAAGAAAAGAAATGCTGAACAAAGAGAAGGGAAAACTAATTTTGTTTTGGTACAAATGCAGCAAGCATACAAAGTAAGACTGTAGAGCTGCAAATATACATTTTGTGCTCAAAGAAAAATATGATGTAATTGGGGTAAATGAGGCTTGGCTGAATAAAAAAACTGACTAGGATATTAAAACACTGCAGCAACGTTTATAGAAAACAAAGATTTCATAGACTAGGTTGCAAAATAATACATGACAGAGGGAGGACGCCACTGATGAACCAAGAAATGATAGTGTAGATATCTTGTAGTTGTCATGATGACTCTTCAAAACCATAGGTGCAGAATGTCAAACTGCAATTAAAAATTCATGATATTATATGACTGACAGGACATCAATAGTGTTTCTATTACGACTATTTGATATTAAATCAATGGTATAACAAAAATATTATAATGTCCCTGGAACTCTGAGAGCACATCATCTTAGTGGTAGGTTGCTTCTTAATTGTACATAGGAAATAATTAAACACAGGGATTGACAGCATTTCATATACAAACAGTCCATTTGTGTGTATATTTAGGAAGCACTGGGACCACATGCTATCATTGTTTGATTTCTATCATCTGTTCTAACCTAAATCTTGTATCCTAAGTGGTGAAAGGCCATATTTTTAAATGTGTTTAGACACCTAAAGAGAGCAGATAGGTACCTAATGAGATTTTTCAAAAGTGCCTAGGCACCTAGCTCCCATTAGTTATTTTTGAAAATGAGACTTAAGCTCCTACTTCACTTTTGAAAATTTTATCTATGGTACTTAAGGTGGAGTTGAACAACTGGCGAAAGAGAATAAACTTATTCCAAAGCCTATCAAGCCTGGGTGTGCAGACGTAAACTCTTCAGTGCAATATCCTCTAGAGCAGCTCTTCTCAACATTTTGCAGAATATGATTGTGATACAAGAAAACAAAGTTTTCTGCCCTCTCATTCCTATATAACCACAATAAGAGGGAAGGTGGTCACAACCACCTTTGACTTATTTTTGACCTCCGTATTGAGAGCTGATACTCTAGAGGCAACACTGAGGAAGAAGGAATTGGAGACAGCTTTGCCAGTCTCAGCTTGACAGCCTTTCAGAATGAGAGGACAAGGATGCTTCCAGGTGGAGGGCACCATTCCTTCCAGCAGATAATTAAAGTTGTGTGGAAAAGTTCCAATGAAACAGTTTCTTATCAGAATTTTCTGATTCACTGAAATCAAAATGTTTTGTGGAGACCGTTTGATTTTGATGACGTTCCCCTGGAAACCAGGTACATTTCAGAATCCTTCCTACTTTCTGCCAGCTTGCCCAACTGGCTCCTTGGCAATCCACCTGGTCTGCTGCTCGAGAGCCCAAGCTTCCAGGGTTCACAGCTCTGGGACAGCCTACCAGGCAGGCTGTCCAGGGACAGGACCTTTTGACTTTCAGGGTATGCAGCTACAGGACATTCCACTAGGTGGACTGACACAGATCTGAGGCTCCACCCCATCACAGAAAATTTTGAAAGTTTTGGGTTTTGTTCTAATCAGAATGAAATTAAATTTCAAAATAGTGAAAGGCTTCATGAAACAGAATACCTTCCCTCCCCCCCACCCCCAGTTCTACTTACAATCCTTGTTGAACATCCCCATTATACTTGGGACAACTCTGGAGAATTTTCAGTCCATCCAAGGCCTATTATTTGAATCCCAGAGGTGCAAGGGTGGGAGGAACGTGTCCTGCATATAAAGAGATGTTTGAGAAATGTAAAAAAAATATTCTGTGGGATTCTGTGAGAGAAAAGCTATACATTGCACACAGCTGTAGCCTGCGATCCTTATGGCTTGTGTTTAATTGCTTTCTTTTTTCAGCTTTTGATGGAATTTTTCTTTTAATGAACGTTTTGAAGAAAACGGAAATCTTTCTTCAGACAGCTTCTTTTGGAAACCTCCAAATCGATTCTCAAAGTATCTGTTGGTTTTGTTTGGTGCTATATTCCTAGGATAGAAGAAAAAAAATCTTTTCAGCTCAAACTATCCAGCTGATCACTTTACCTTCTGGAGTCAGCTGGGGGCTCTGGGTTTCTATTCTGAAATAGCAGCAAAGAGTCCTGTGGCACCTTATAGACTAACAGATGTACTGGAGAATAAGCTTTCATGGGTGAATACCCACTTCATCGGATGCATGTCCACATGGATGTCACATGAATCCGACGAAGTGGGTTTTTCACCCACGAAAGCTTATGCTCCAATACGTCTGTTAGTCTATAAGGTGCCACAGGACTCTTTGCTGCTTTTACAGATCCAGACTAATACGGCTACCCTTCTGATATTCTGAAATACTCATCCTTTAAAAATATTAAATTATTTAGGGATAAACTTTCAGAGCAATGTACAGAAATAAGTTGCCATGAGATTCCCATGAATGTTAACATTGATGACAGTCATTTAAAAAACAAAAAGAGAAGACATAGGTTCTTATGTATGTCTTTGTCTTGTGGAGGATTTCAGGCTGAGGTATGTTCTGTAGGTCTGCACTGCATTATTGCTATTGCTCTTTTGACTGCTATGGTCACTGCTGTTTTATCAAATTTTCATCACCAGAGCAGCTGTACAGCTGCACATACCTTGTGGTCCAAGCATCATTCAGATGGTTGACTACAATGCCCTTAAAAATATACCCAGTCCCTGACGAGAGCTGTCACTCAGTACTAGTGTGACAGCTGGCAGAGCGGTAAAGTGATATCAGTGGCTCTGCCAGACATTTTTTCCCCTCAACATTAAATACAGTTTCTCAGTAACTGTTGCACAGGGAAGAGGCACCATAGGTTCCCTTCTTATTAATTACAACAGTGAAAACTAAAATAAGATGAACCAATAATATAACTTTTATAGATCAGAAAAGTGGTTCCAAGAGAGGGGAGAATGAGTAAATGGGAAAAAAAATCTGACTGTACCTCTTCCCAGCTGCCAGAATGAAGTTTACTGAAGTGTGGTGATCTGTTTATTTAGATTTAGTAAATGTTGAATTGAATGGGATATTAGAACTGATCTGGTAGATCAGGTCAAATTGTAGTAGTGCATTTCATGGATGTACCTACAGCATCATTCATTATTAAAAAAGTTATCCTGCTATAAATCAGAGCTAAGGTTACTGGGAAAGCAAACCATCTCCGTCTGCATTTTTGGCACGTAATCCACTACCTTATGAAGTATTTTATTTACTCTAACACCTTAGTGTTTCAAGTCCTTTTCAGTAAGGATCAGAACCTGATGGGTTTCTCTAATAATTTAAATGACCTGCAAAGAGGAAAATTGGGTTTGTGCACTCTTAATACTTTATGATATATGCACAAGTCTTAAAAGTATTTTTCCTCCTTGTTGCTTACATTAGGAATTCTGGTCTTGTCTACTTTGTTTTTCACTTAGTTTCTTTATGGGTAACTGGAAAACAAATAGCTTTATGAATTCGAAGATGTCAAGGAAGTGAAACTTGATCAACTGAGAGAGAAAGTGATTTTTATATAGACTATTTAAATCTTTGCTTTTGTCAGACCTATTTATCTCAATTCCCTAGCAAATGGGGGGGAAAGTGTGTTTGTTTAAAGGTTCAGTACCTCTGCCCCTTAATGTTAGATTTAAGAAAACTCCTAATTCCTTTGTCAGGTTTCTCCCAAGTGCAAAACCAGGGGAGACAGGAATTGATATTTCTAAGGTAGAAAATAAGCAAAAAAGACAATTAAGTTTTAAGTTTCCAAAGCAGTGCTTGTACTGGAAAGTGTAGTGCTAAATCTCCTGCACTACTTTGGAAGTCTCAACCAAAGGGCATTTTTTGTTAAGTTTCTTAAAACAGTCAGCATTTGAGTATATCAGTTACACTCTGCATAGTGTACGAAAGTAATCAGTGGGTGTTGTGCATGTGAAGGGACTGTAGTAGTATGCTCTAAGAGTAAAATTATTCATTATTTGTGAAACCATCCCATTGCAACAAAGCCCTATAACTTACAGGTAAGCTGGTGGATATGACCAGTGAAAGTTCATTTGGAACTTTACAGCTCTATTCCTATCTGGTTTCTATCTTAAGATAATACTTCACTAGTTATCTTTAAGAACAATCTAAGTACTGTATTAAAGTCATTGCATCACACTTGTGGCCAGATTTTCAAAAATGGACAGATTATTGAATAAGGATATGCTCTAGGAAATACTCGGGAAGTTCTATGGCCTTTATTATACAGGAGATCAGATCAGATGATTACAATGGTCCATTCTGGCCTTGGAATCTATATGCTTGCAATAATTTGCATAATTTTTGTGCATAATTACTGTGTCTGAATGTGCAAGTCAGGTATCTGCATGTTCAAATGACCAGTTATCACAGGCAATTTGTACAGGCATTCATTGTAAATTCACAGTTGTCCGCATGCTTTAAAATCAGGGCTTTATCTTTATGTTGTTCAATCCATTTTTAAAACATTTTTCTTACCTCGTGTTGTATTTTAGCAATTAATTTTGGGGATATAATTACAGCCACTTACTTCAGCACATAGCATCCTCCTCTTTTGCCTGGGAGCTTAGGTCAAGGTACATAGGGAAACAGAGGGGAAGAAAGCATGTGGGATCAGAGCAATGGCTTGAACCCCAAACTGGAGAAGTGTTGTGTTTGTCTTCTGGCTTATCTTCTCTTATTTTTGTAAATGCAGCCCTCTAACTCTGAAGAATCAATTTTGAGGAAGAGACATCACTGACTAAGGTCAGTATTTTAAGGTATGTATCTGTTGCCAGTTGTGAGCAGAACAATGCCTAAATACCTTTAAAAATCTGGTCTAAACCTGGGTTGTTTTACTACTGAACTATTCCACGAGAGCACCACAGTATAGTGGCATCTCTTTTGTATTAACATGAGGTAATTTATTCAACTGAAGATATAGCAAATAAAATCTCTATGACAACATAATAACTCGATAAATAAATGAGGGCATACTCTGCCATCAAAAGATTTTTAACCATAGGAAAACTACCCTTTCCTAAAATGTGCAATTCTTGTTATATAGAATTAAAGGCATGCAACAGGTAAAGATATTCACAGATGAAAAAGACAGAAGGGACCATTGTGGTAATCTAGTCTGACCTCCATCTTAACACGGGCCATATGTTTTCCCTTAATTAATTCCTGTTTGAACTAGAGCATATCTTTTGAAAAATACCCAATCTCTTTTTAAAAGTTGCCAGTGATGGAGAATCCACCACTAACCTTTGTAGGCTGTTCCAATGGCTAACTATCCTCATGGTCTAAAAATGTGCACGTTATTTCGAGTCTGAATTTGTCTAGCTTCAACTTCTGGCCATTGGATCTTGTTATATTTTTGTCTGTGAGATTAAAGAGACTGGTTAGCAAATTTCTGTTCTTCATATATTGTGTTCAAGTCACCCTTTAACATTTCTCTGTTAAGCTAAATAGATTGAGTTTATCACTATAAGGCTTGACGGTGGGAGGGAGGGGGCAAAACTGAGTGAGTGGCATTGTAATCTGGTGCACAGGGGTCATGGGGCCAAACCCAAGCAGTGCAGTGACCCCTTAAATGTGGCCCTGCTGCCCCATGGGGCCAAACTGAGTGGTCAGTGGGGTGGCCAGTGCTGCTCTTCCTCACCGCTGCCAATGGTATGTCCGTTGCATAATGCGTGTATGACTGCAGATGCCACTGTCCACAGTGGGACACACATTGGGCGAGAGAGAGAGAGTGAGAATGACTCTATAATCTAGAGGTTAGGGCACCCACCTGGGAGATGGGAGACCTCAGGTCCAGTCCCCCTGCTCCAACTACCCTTTCATTATTTATCCAGAGTGCAAGAGCTTAAACAGGAGAAACTGAGGGAGGCTCACATCAGAATATCCTATAGCTCAGTGGTCACAGCACTCTCCTTAGAGGTGGGAGATCCCTACTCAGATCTTTCTTCCCTTCTGGCAGAGTGGGGGGAATTGAACCTTGATTTCCCACATCTGTGGCAAGTCTTCTAATCACTGGGCTAAATGTTATCAGGTAGGCGACACCACCACCACCATCTCTCCCATCCATTTTGTATGAAGTGAGGCAGGTGCCCAACTTTTTCCCTTGAGTATCACTTAAGCTGCCTGTACTCAGGTGCTGGGTTCCCATTTGTTGATCTCTAGTAGAGACAAGCTGAAGCCTGGACCTAGACACCTGTCTCGATGAGAGGACTTAGCATACACTCCTCTCATCAGCACCTCTCACTGGCTAGCTGAGGCAGCTCTCAGCCCATCTTGCTTGCTTTTCTGGATTGCATCCCAGGGTGCCTCCTTCATTCTATGGGAAGCCTAGGCGCCTTCCTCGGCTTTGTGAATCACAGCGGCGTTCCTGTGATTTTCTAGGCCCATAAAAGTTGTGTGACACACCATGTTACAACAGCTAAGTCCCTTCATGGATCCCACCCTAGGTTCCTAAAGAGGCAGACTGGTGTCTAGGAGAATTTTCAAAAGTGCCTAGGTGTCTAACTCCCATTTTTAAAAATGCCTAAGTGCTTAACTCCCATTTAAATGGGAGTTACACAGCTAGGCATTGAGAGAGATTTTCAAAAGTGCCCATCTGCATCTTTAGGTATCTAAATACCTTTGAAATCTGGCGCCGGCACTCTAAGGGTATGTCTACACAGCTCATGGTAGCACGTTTCACAGCCTGGGTTGAGAGACTCGGGCTTGTGGCTAGTGCATTAAACATAGCTATGTAGACAGCGCTTTGCAGTTGTACCCACCTCCCTTCCTAGGCATCAGAGCGTGAGCTCCAGCCAAAGCCCAACTTCAAAGTGCTGTCTACGCTTCAAAGTACTGCAAGACCTGCTAGACTGAGTCTATTAACCTAGGCTGGGATGCTTGCTGCTGCAGGCCATACAGACTTGGCCTTAATTTCTTAGGCAAACTCCCATGAACTCAATTGGCGTTTGACTGAGTAAAAACTGAAGACCAAAACCTGCTCATTTTATGGACATAAGCAGTGCTTTGCCAGCAAGGGGACTACTAGTGAGTAGCTGGTGGATCTGTCCCTCAACAATGTCTTCAGGATTTGCACTACTATAGGATTCTTTCCTGCTTTGGATGGGGTGTGGACTAGGTGACCTCAGATAGAAATTCTGTAATTCTAGGTTTGGTTGGTTAGACTTGAAACCACAGCTACTAACAAGAGGCAGGGATGTTACTCATGAAAGTCATTCAGTGCTCACCATGAATAAAAGCAGTGAACATGATAAGAAACAGAAAAATAGATTTTATCTCCTTTCAGATGCTACTCAGACTCCTCCTCATATGCTTTCAGATCAGGCAATTTAATCCCAGCCCATTTCTAGTACAAAGTTGAAAAGCCAGTAAAGAACAAGATGCTGTACAGTACATGACATTTAATTTCTAGGTAACTAGAGGGTTTTGCATAAGCTTTATCCTTCCAGAATTAAATCTCATGTGCAGCATGTATACTTCATCACTTAATTCTTGATGTGTTTCTTGTTTCATAGTTTTAACATCAGGCATACAAAATCCTATAATCCAAAATAGGTATTAACACTTTTATTAGATTGCATTAGACAGTTCTAATACACATATCATTATTGTAATACGACTATATGTTCTGATTTTATTGCCAGTTCATCTTTCAATTTGTCCTTTTAATGATTGCAGACTAATTTACAGTGTGCCTGCAATGCTATTGCGTTTCAAAATAAAATGAAAGAAGGTAAACACTCCCTACAGTGAATTATTTATGCAGTGGATGAAATGAGACTTGCAGAAAATGTGGAGTCTTTTATATTAAGGATAGCCAGCGAAGAAAGGTGCCTTTGTATTTTTTTTCCTGTTAAATCCAAAGTGTACAATTCATTTTTGACTAAGAAAGAATTTATCACTAAAAAAAATCCAAACGTGTCTTCTCTCAAATTAGTTAATACAAAGTCTTGAAGTTCAAGTGCAGAGGTGTGCTGGGACTGAGGCAGCGATACTGATGGTAATTGTGAGTTTGCTTTCGCAACAGACAAAAGTATGATTTTTCTATAGATTTTTAAAATCTGCTCATATTACTATTTTAATTGAAAAAAGAAGAAATGTTCAAAGCCCTGGCAGATACCTGTACTTGGATAAGAACACAGAAAGCTTTGAAATGGAAAACTACACTATGGCGCATGTATCGAGTCATTTTTTTAATTGGACAGTTGTACAGAAATGGATTAATTGCATATGTGACAAAGCTCTGTCCTTGCCTCCGTGAGTCCCGCGTTTCCTGGCGGATTTCGCTAGCCTCAGGGGCTCACCGTGACCCTCCACATAACCCTTCTCTCTCTAGAGACAAGAGTCACAGTCTTCTGAGCCATTTTCATCATAAGCCAGCGAGGGAGGTGAGGAGAAGTTATCCTTCCTTGCACAGTGTCTGTCATCTCCCAGTCTCAGTGATTAATCAGGGCACAAAGGTGGAAGGGGGAAGACCGGGCCCACGTTCTACTCCGGGCTCCAGCCCAGGTACCCTAATAGTATGAGCTATGGTAGCTGACCTTTTAGAAACATGACATGTACAATTCCCTGGGCTACTTCCCCCACAGCAGCCCTCACTTCCTCAAGCTCCACTTCACCCTTACCTCAGGGCCTCCTTCCTTCTGCCTGATATGGTGTGTACTACTCAGTCTCTCCAAAAGCACAGCTTCCTCCCACAGCTCCTGACATGCACACCCACCTGACTAACTGGGAGGCTTTTAACTAGTTTCAGCCAGCCCCTGATTGGTTTCAGGTGTCCCAATCAACCTAGCATTCTCCCTGCCTTCTGGAAAGTTCTTAATTAGCCCCAGGTGTCTTAATTGACCTGGAGCAGCTGCCATTTAACTTATCCTGGTACCAGGGATTTGTTTAGCCTGGAGCTAAAATATCTATATCCCACTACTTTTCTATAGCCATCTGGCCTTGCCCCATCACATATCTCCCCCCTCCACCCCCCGCTCAACACCATAGAGTCGGGCAACTTGGGATGCCAGGCAGTATGCTCGTGACAGACCATCAGCTTTGCCATGGTGGCATCCAGCCCTGTGCCGTATGCAGAACTGGAATGGTTGAAGGGATAAGAACCACCTGGTGACCCTTGCATTCTTTTCCTTATTCCGCTGCATCCACTGGAGGGGTTCATGGGCTGTCACAAGAGTAAATCGCCGGCCTAAGAGGTAATAATGCAGTGTCTCCATAGCCCATTTGACAGCAAGGCATTCTCTCTCGACTACTGCGTATTTCTGTTCTCTTGTGAGAAGCTTTCTGCTTAGGTAGAGGATCGGGTGTTCCTCTTCTCCCACCATTTGCGACAGAACTGCTCCCAACCCCACCTCGGAAGCATCTGTTTGTAAAATAAATTCCCTGTTAAAGTCCAGGGCTATGAGTATGCGGTCATTACAGAGGGCCATCCGAAGGTCTGTAAATGCCCCCTCTGCTGCGTCGGTCCACTTCACCATGTCTGGACCTCGGGCCTTCACCAGGTCCATTAGGGGACTTGCTGTAGTGGCGAAGTGGGGAATAAAACGTCGGTAGTAGCCTACCACGCCTAGGAATGCACGGACCTGCTTCTTTCGGGTCGGCCGGGGCCAGTTTTGAATTGCCTCTAGCTTATTCGTTTGGGGCTTCACTATGCCCCTTCCCACCATATATCCCAGGTACCTAGCCTCTGCTAGCCCTATGGAGCATTTAGCAGGATTAGGAGTGAGGTCAGCCCGCCTTAAGGTGCGCAGTACTGCCTCCACTTTCTCCAAGTGGGTTCCCCAGTCTGTCGTATGGATGATGACATCATCTAGGTATGCAGCTGCATAACTAGTATGGGGACACAGCAGCTTATCCATGAGGCGCTGGAATGTGGCTGGGGCCCCATGTAGCCCAAAAGGGAGGACGGTGTACTGGAATAGCCCATCCTGGATGGAGAATGCTGTCTTTTCTTTAGCTTCTTTGGTCAGAGGAATCTGCCAGTACCCTTTCGTCAGATCCAGTGTAATCAAGAATGGGGCACTACCCAGTTGGTCAACCAGTTCGTCGATGTGTGGTATGGGGTATGCATCAAACTGGGATATTTCATTCAGTCGGCGAAAGTCATTACAGAATCTCATGGTACCGTCAGGTTTAGGCACTAGAACAATTGGACTGGACCACTGACTGTAAGATTCTTCAATAACCCCTAATTCTAAAATTTTCTTTACTTCGGCCTTGATTTCTTCTCTTTTGGCTGCTGGGATTCGGTAGGGTCCCAATGTTACCTTTGCTCCGGGGATCATGAGGATATGGTGATAGGTCTCAGTCGTTCACCCTGGTTTTGTAGATAACACATCTTGGTTGCGATTAATGATGTCAGCTGCGTTGATCTTTTGGATCGGCGTCAAGTCAGATGATATCCTTTCTGGATGTGAGTATAGAGAGACAGAGAGAGGGTCAAGTCATCTTATCCAGGCTGAAAACTACCTTGAGGCCAAACATATACAGTTCAAACTAAGGTACCAGGTGAAACTTAGGCCATGTCTACACAACAAAGTTAAGTTGACTTTGTGTAAGTCAACATCAAGCCTCCAATTTAAGCAAGTTGATCTTACGTGTCCACACTATGCTCACTGTGTTGATGGAGTGCATCCTCACTAGCAGGGCTTGCATCAACACACGGAGCACTGCACTGTGGGTAGCTATCCCATAGTGCACATTGCCGAGTGAAATTTTGGGTTGGGTTTGCAATGTCTTATTGGCGTGGGTGGTTATGGGAACATGGTGTTGGCCTCCCATGATGCACTTACCTCCCTCCCTTCCTCCCTCCCTGAAATCAATGGCAAACAAACTAAGGCTTTTTCGCAAGCTTGGGTTACCTGCACGGACACCATAGAACAATAAGCATGGACCCCGATCAGCTGTACACTGTTGTTGTGAGCATTACAAAAACCTTGTGCCTTATCTTGCAGTATTTACACAGCTGATAAAGGAGCCACTGCGCAGAACAATATGATGCCATGCAAGAAGACATAGAAGAGAGCAATTCGCAGTTGCTGGCAACAGTCACACATCACCCTGACACAGTTGAGTGCCTTTTCTGGGCCCGGGTAACAAGCACTGATTGGTGGGACCGCATTGTTATGCAGCTATGGGATGATGAGCAGTGGCTACAGAACTTTCGAATGAATTTTCAGGAACTGTGTGAAAAGCGTTCTCCAGCCCTGAAGCACAGCAATACTAAAATGAGAGCTGCTCCAACCGTGGAGAAGCGAGTGGTGATAGTTCTGTGGAAGCGTGCAACACCAGACTGCTACCGGTCAGTGGGGCATCAATTTGGAGTGGGTAAATCTATAATGGGGTCTGTTCTGATCCAAGTTTGCAGGGCCATTAACAGACTTCTGCTAAGAAGGGTAGTGACTCTGGACAACGTGCAGAACGTAGTGGACGGTTTTGCCACGATGAGGTTCCTTAACTGCGGTGGGGTGGTAGATGGCATATCCCTATCTTGGCACCAGACCACATTGCCAAAGAGTACATAAAACAAAAGAGGTACTTTTCAATGGTTTTGCAAGCACTGGTGGATCATAGGGACCATTCTACCGACACCATTGTGGGATGGTTGGGAAAGGTGCATGATGTGCACATCTTTAGGAACACGTCTTTTCAGAAAGCTGCAAGCAGAGGCTTTATTTTCAGACTGCAAAATAACCACTGGTGATGTTGAAATGCCAATTGTGATCCTGGGAGACCCAGCCTACCCCTTGCTCTGATGGCTCATGAAGCCGTACACCGGCAGCCTGGATAGCAGTAAGTACCAGTTCAACCACAAGCTGAGCAAGTGCAGAATGATGGTGGACGTGCCTTTGGATGTTGAAAAGGTCGCTGATGCTGTTTTCATACTAGGTTAGACCTCAGTGGAAGCAATATCCCCATTGTTATTGCTGCCTGCTGCATGGTCCATAATATCTGTGAAACAAAGGGAGAAAAGTTTTTGCCGGGGTGGGAGGTTGAGGCAGATCTCCTGGCAGCCAATTTTGAACAGCCAGACACCAAGGCAATAAGAAGAGCACATCGAGGGGCTCTACATCTCCGTGAGGCTTCGAAAACCAGTTTCAGCAAGGAGCCAGGGTAACAGGACACTTATCTGTGTGTTTTCTTTCCAAACTGTCCCCTCCATTGCATTTTCTCCCCTGTAAACTCCACCGCCACCAACCACCATGTGTTGAATTAATAAACAGACTTTTCTCCTCAATCCATTAAGTTTTATTGTGCACACAAACACACAGAGACAGCAAAGAAAAGTAAGATAACCTGGGGTAAAAGGGCTGATAACATTGTGGGGGGAGAAACAAGGAAAGCTTGCTTACAGATGCATTGCCATAACAATCAAAGGTGTGGGAATGGGCACCTTCCATCCTTGTACCCTCCTGTAGTGTTGAGTGCAAGGGATACCAAACTTTCTCCCCACCCCCCCATAAGATGTTTTGCAGGAGGAGGATGTAGAACTGAGCGATGATGGCAGCAGATTCAGCATAGGCTGTAGAGGGACTCTATCATCTAGTTGCCTTTCTTGAACCACAACCAGATGCCTCAACATGTCTGATTGCTCATTCATAATCTGCAGAATCTCTTTCTGCGTGGCATGCTTTTGTTCCCTACATGCTCTCCTGTCCTCCCGGTCCATGTCCAGGTTCTCAGACAATGTAATTCTCCATGCTCTGAGCTCCATCTTGTCACTCTCAGAGGCGCGCATTAACTCACTGAACATGTCCCCCTGAGTCTTCATTTTCTGCCTTCTAATCTGGGAAAGTCTCTGACTCGGTGTGGAGGATGTACTGACAGACAAAGTTTCAGCTGCAAGGAATGCAAAGCACAAGGGTAGCATTGACAGTGCTTACATGGTTTCTGGTGCAAGGTTATAAAAAACACCTCTCAATACACTTCACTGCAAGCCATAATGTAATCACAACTGCTGGCTATTGCAAGAGTTGGTTTGCTACTCCAGCTATGGTGAGTAAGGCCACGAGGCATGGGTGAGAGGTCTTGTGCTGCTGCTTTTGTGAAGACATCCTTGTGATCACAGGTTGGCACTTGAGACAAGGCCTCTTTCCCCTAGCAACCTGGATGGTGGTTGAGGACAGGGACCAGTGTAAAGCCCCCCAAATAGTTTTTTACAAAAGTGGCATCAGGTTAGGGGGAAAGGGAAACAAACAGGAAGCTGCCGTGCCCACCATTTTTTTTTCAATGCTGGTTGCAATACATGGTGATCCCTTCCAACCTCAACCACGGCACATTTGGAAAAGCATGCGGGGGGGGGCGGGGAATTGTTTGCAGTTTAAGGACTAGCATTGAAAACTTCCCCCATTTTCCCTAGGTGACCCTATGCAATATCACTTCCCCGAGGGTAACAAAGGTGGCAAGGGAGCCGATGCTGCAAATGTCTGGGTACAGACCTGGTGCTTATGCTGCATGCTGTGTGCTGCAATGATGCTAGCAGAGTTAATACTGGAATGGCGCAGGAAAGTGTCCTCCCATGGTGGACGAAATAAGGCAGCCCTCCCCAGAAACCTTCTGCAAAGGATTGCAGAGTACCTCCATGAAAGCTTCCTACAGATCTCCATGGAGGATTCCCGGGCCATCCCTGTGCACATAAACCGTCTTTTTCGGAAAGCATCCTCTGCGTAGCTGATGTGGCCACCGATACCCACTGCACCTACCTTTTTGTTCAGATTAAACACAAAAAATAATAGCATGTAATCCCTATAGTTTGACTGAAAATTTTTACTCACCAGAGGTGTCTTCCCTGGCATCACACTCCACTACCAACTGGTCCTGTGAAGGGATGGGCTCCAAGGTTAAAACCAGTTCTTAGCTGTTTTGGGAGAATGGAGTCTCCGCTTGCCTGCCTCACTTTCTCCTCCCGCTCTTCCTTGTCAACAATGTCCTCCTTGTTGCTGCTTGAGATTGCCTGGGGCTCCTGGATGGTATCCATGGAGCGTTTTGGGGTAATGGCGGGGTCGCCACCGAGAATCGTATCCAACTCCTCACAAAAAAGGTATGTCTGTGGGGCAGAACCAAAGTGATTGTTCACCTCATCTTCTTGTATGCTTGCCAAAGCTCCTTTATTTTCATGCGGCAGTGCTGCGTGTCTCTGGTGTAGCCCTTCTCCCTCATGCCCCATGCGATCTTGGCATAGATGTCAGCATTTCTTCTGCTGGATCGGAGCTCTGCCTGCACGGACTCTTCTTCCCACACAACAATAAGATCCACCACCTCCTGTGTACTCCATACTGGAGTGCATTTGCAGTGTTGAGTCTTTATGATGAGCTGTGCTGCTGAGCTCTCCAGGCTGATCAAACAGGAAATGAAAATTCAAAAGTTCCTGGGGCTTTAGCCAGGGGAGCACCTGTCTTCTGTGTATCTGGCTGACATGCAGTTAAGTTGAAAGTGCTCTCCAGAGTGGTTACAGCAGAGCACTGTGAGACACCTCCTGGAGGCCAGTGCATTAAAATTACACAACACAGTGTCTACCCTATCCTCATGTCGACCTGTGGATGTCAGAGCAAGCTCTACACTTCTCATGGAGGTGGAGTACAGAAGTCGACTCTGCAGGATACTTAGGTCAGCGGAAGGAACTTGGTAGTGTAGACACATACATTATTAGATCAACTTAATATGGCTTATGTCAACCTACGTTTGTAGTGTAGACCAGGCCTTAAGGTTTCCCATTGCAATCCTGTGCAGCTTCTTGCCTCATCCTTCAAAGAGGCCAATTTCTTCTAAAGTGAGGTTAGCTGTGCTTAATCAGAATGACTGGATGGACGTTTTTCTGTGTGATGAAAATTATGATTTAGTTCCTACAATTTTGCTTTGTGCCACTTCCTGTCTGAGAATGGGCTTTAGCTACACTCTCGTCTTACCTTATTTTGCTCCTTTCAAGCTGCACCAGAAGATAATTTTTTCTGTTCCCTGCCTATATTGTTACTACATTATCTTCAGTGTACACAGAGGCATAGCAGGGCAACTGTCAGGAAGAGGGCAAGTGGATAGAGAGACATTTTGTCGCATACCTACTGTAAAATGTTAATTGAGTTATCATCAAATATGTAAAGTGTGTTTATTTTACATATTAATCTTAATGAATTTGACAGCATGGTTTTCGTTTTCCACTCTACTTATCCAGAACAACTTGTCCAGTTTTGGGAGAACACTTCATCCAGTTCTCTGGGATTCAAAAAACCCCTCGGACTCCAGCTTGTCACTCAGGCATGTAACAGCTCTTTGTCCACACGAGACGTGCCCAGACTCAGGGGGTTTAGCTACAGGGTGGATTCCACAATTCTGATTTATGTCACACACTACACAGTTTACACACATCTTTCCTAGTTACTAACGTCTATACTTCTTGCATGTAAAGACAAATTGCTTTGCAGATTGCATATGGTAACCTTATCAGTTCAGATTGTTTCTGCTGACTTTGTGTGCTATAAACATACCCACTATAGTTAGGTTTCAGAGTAACAACCGTGTTAGTCTCTATTCGCAAAAAGAAAAGGAGTACTTGTGGCACCTTAGAGACTAACCAATTTATTTGAGCATAAGCTTTCGTGAGCTACAGCTCACTTCATCAGATGCATGATGAAATGCTCAAATAATGCTCAATAAATTGGTTAGTCTCTAAGGTGCCACAAGTACTCCTTTTCTTTTTGCCACTATAGTTAGTTGTTTCAGCAGTTACTTTTCAGGCTGTTTTTTTTTTAACTTGGGCCTACTTATGTCAGCTAAATCAGTCTACGTTCCACTCCTTTTTGTTGTCTCTTATATTAGCATTTGTTTCAGTTGCATCATATTTCTCTTTGTGCTTGCTTTTTCAGTTCAGCAACATATTTCTATGACCACAATAGTTGTTTTTGTTTGAACTCTTAAGACTAAACAAAGTACACAGCATGGGGTGCAAGCTCCCTCACACTGGTATGTTTCCATAGCCTGTGCAGCATTGTTCCCAATTTGTTGTTGCTCAGCAGTCAGTTAGTTAATGGGCACCAATTGCTCTGTTTCTCATTACTACTCTGTGTTAATGGACAACAGAGGTATGGGTACAAAGATATTAGTCACTAATGATTCCCATTCAGTGTTGTCCAACACTGTGCACTTCCAGCTTTTCTAATCTGTTCAACTCAAAACATTTTTGTTTCCAAATTGCCAGTGAAATGAAAAATCTTTTATTCATCCAGCTCTACTTGGAGGCACCACCTGTTTTCGCAGTGCTCTTAACAATAGTTTTATATATAGATCCATATCTGCCAGTGAAACAAATCCATTGTAAATAGTATTGAATATTTGTTAGTTGTGAATTTTCATGTTATGTTGTATTCTTTTATTTCACTGTTCTCCTCAATCCCTACATTTAGCCATAGGACCTGGGTCCCAGTCTGAGTCAGAGAGGTGAGGTTTAGGCAAAACCCAGACGGGTTCCCCTGACTTGGTGTTGTCCTAACAGAAAAGTGGGCTATCCCACTGCACACACAGTGGCACCAAGCTCTATCACCTTTTTCATTTTCTCTTTGGTGACTAGTTGGGCCCAACCTCCCTCTGAGGTAGATGGCTTCTCTTGTATTGAGGATTCACGGAATCACCTATTCCAGGTTCTTTGACAACATGTGATGTTTATCCCTTGTTGTGAACTTAACACTCTGATAGTGTTGTATATGTGTTCCATTCTCAATAGTACCCATACCGTTAATATACACTAATTCTCTAGGACTCCCTGTCCATCTGGGAATAACAGTCATGATTGGCATAGTCCCATTATTAATTTCATGTGGTGCCCAGGACCTTCTAGGCTTGCAAATTGCAATTTTTCTTCCCCAATATTATAAATTCCCTTTACCAAATCTGTTCTGTTTAACAATCTCAACCCTTTCCCCTGCTTTATTTCGTCTATCCCCTAAATTAAATGTATTACAAATTTAGTACCAAATATGCTGCAAGTAACCATTTCTTGCTTCTTTCTTTACCAACCTTTGTATGCTGTAAACTGACTCTCATTGACTCAGTTTTGTCCTCTATTTCCCAACTTCAGCAAGTACACCAAGGGGCCAAGTTGATCCAGCAGAAAGTATGGGCTGTGCCACTTGGCCTTCAGGAATGGGTGGTCTGTGGCCTGATCCTGCATTACAACTTTGGAGCCTACCTTATGTTTGGGCAGGTCCCCCTTGGTATCAAACCGCGCCTGGGTCTTCTGCACTCTTTTTGCAATGGAA
The DNA here is from genome assembly GCF_965152235.1 of Eretmochelys imbricata. Lineage (NCBI taxonomy): Eukaryota > Metazoa > Chordata > Testudines > Cheloniidae > Eretmochelys > Eretmochelys imbricata. Next base: position 79,422,637 of record NC_135578.1, read on the forward strand.
AAATCTGTTTCTGCAAGTCCTGTACCCAGAACTCGGATAAAACTGCTGTAGCCAGATGGCCTTGTGCAGGGTTAATCATATACTCCCACAGTATCACTGGTCTCCCCATTAAGCCTCGTAAGGGGAAAACCACATGGATCTTCATTCTCTAGCTCTGATGCATACTAATCCCAATTACTACCTGTGATGTTTACTCCCTTCATGAGTTCAGTTTTAATGGTTCAGTTCCTTCTTTCCACTTGCCCCGCTGCTTTGGGATGGTAAGCAATGTGGAATTTCTGATCAATGCCTACCCATGTGCTGGTGTCCCTAGCGTCTGTTTGCCGGAAGCTGGGAATGGGTAACAGGATGGATGGATTAGTTATGTTCATGGTGGTTTTTCCTCAATTTTTAAAACTATTATATTACACAAGGTAGAAAAAAAGAGTTAAACCCACTTGGAAATCGGACATGACACAGCTTTGATACACTGTGAGCTATAGTTCAGTTTCTTTCACTTTTGGAATATAAACTGAGTAGGTTACAAGTTAACTTTTTTGGGGTCAACTCCTCCAGTACTTACTCAGCCATCATTCGTATTGGTCTGTGAGGTTTTGGCTGAGCAAAGATTGCAAGATCAGGCCCATAATGATTGTGTGTGTAATCAGCACTTCCTTCTTTTGACTTCTATACTTTGAGCTGTTTACAAAATACAGTGTATCTTTTAGGTCCCTTCCTAAGTGCATGTACAGAATTTCTTAAAGCCCAAAGCATCATAGCAGAAAAAGAGTACCCTTCAGGATAAGTAAAAACTATATATTTGTGACATGCTTTTTCATTAGTGAATGGGGCTACAAAGTCTTTTCAAAATGGACTGCAATTGCTATTGACTCCGCAAAGAGGCTGGTGCTAAGAAGGAAGAAAAGTTCTTTGCCCTACATACACCTGATTGGTATGTTGGCATGGCAGATATTACTTCATAGTATAATCTCATTTATAAGATATATTACAAAATGTAAGAGTTTTATATATTATTATTCCTTCAGATTTATCAAATCTGGCTATAGGTGTCAATCCTAAATTTGGGGCATTTATCCTGAGGTTAAAACACACTAAATAATACATAGGACTACCAAAGAACATAACCACACCAAACCTCAATCCATTTGCTCTTTAGTAGCTTCAGAAAATAATTTAACTCTTATGAAAGAGAAAACAAACATGCCATGGATGGGTTCTCTCTGCCTGATTCTGGGGAGGGATTTAAATCCACATCTCCTACCTCCCAGGTGAGTGCCTTATTCACTGAGCTAAAGAGTCTTTCTCACACACTCTCTTGGTATAAATACATAAATATTAACTGGGCCAAAGTAAAACAGCTTCAACAGAAAAAACTGGGAGCAGAATAGTCTCTTGCCTGGTGGTTGGGGTACTCACCTGGTGGGGGGGGACGGGGAGACCTGAGGTCAAGTCCCTGCTCCAGTGAAGAGTTATTTATACATAGTGGAACAGCTTCAACAGGAGAGATTGAGTGTAACACACCTCAAAATACTCTGTATTCTGATGGGATTAGGGTACTCATTTGGGAGTGGGGAAGATTTGAGTTCAAATCCTTCTTCCACAGTATGAATTCAAACCTGTGTCTCCCACATCCCAGGTGTAGTAGGAAGAGGGCCTGAAACACAAGGCCTTCTATTAGAGGCCTGGTATGAGGCCTGAGGCCTGGGCTAAAGTAATGGTCAAAACTTGCTGATATAAAACAAAGTTAAGCTGTGAGCCAGAGGCAGGCCCTGCTCATGGAATCTGGCAAGAACAGGGCTGATATTGCAAAAACACTTTCCTAAGGAGTGCTAGGCATAAAAATATATACACAAACACATTCCAGAAAGGTGGTACCAAAACACCTTGATACCAGCACATTCCCCAAACGTAACAGGAACACACTAACCCATCCTAAAGATAAGAACAGGATGACAGCATAATGAATATAAATGTTTTAATCAAACCTACAGGTACAAGGCAATGGGTGGTACTCTAATACGTCAGGGGGTGGCACCCTAATATGTCAGGAGCAATACATAACTTGTTTGTATTGGTGTATAAAAATGTATCTTAAAGGGCATGTCTTTGGCCAGTCTAAAAAACAGTGGAAAGTCCTGCCACTGACTGAGCTGCATCCATTGTCATGGGCATACATGTCTTAGTATCCTTGTAGAGTCTGCCAGGTGCTATTACCATGCTTCATCAACAATAAACTTGGCCGGGCGCCTTCGCACTTTAACAAATGTTGTGATCATTGGGCGGTTCGCTCAAGGTCTGCTGTGCCAGCTGTCTGTGAAGAGCTGGAACAGCACACAGGAAAAACACGCATGCAGCCAAACATCTGGTGACATTGGTGACCATGACGTGAGTCCTAAAGTGTCCTAAATTAATGGTTATAAGGCATTCACTCCTTATTTTTCTGAAGTTGGTCCTGACAAGCATTTCCCCAACCAAAACTATTTGGATCAAACTCACAAATAGTTTCAGGTTGACAGAAACTTTATTTTTCAGTGAACAAACTATTCATCCCAAAAATTTCACCCAGCTCTAATTCGGAGGTGTTGTGGAGAGGAAGTCATGTAGCAAAGCAGGACTTTGTGACAGATTTTCTAAGCTCTTTAAATGTAGATTGATACTTAGTGGGATTTTCAAAAATGCCCATGGAGGTTAGGCACCTAACTCCCAATGTGTCAGTCAGGAACTTCCATTTGCTAGTACATGCCAAACATGCATTTAGGTTCTTAATGCTAGGCAAACTGATTTACATTCAGATTCATCAAAGCTCATGCTGGGAAGAACAGTACATTTTCTATGGACAATTTAAGATATACCCCTTTGATATTACAGCAGCACATCTGGATGTGAGGATCCTCAGTGAATGGATAAGGCATAAGCCCAAGTGTAAGACAGCAGAAGGCTCTACTTTTGAATTTATTTTGGTCTAATTTGTTTTGTTTTAAGGGAAATGACAAATGCCCAGTTCAAGGATTTGTAAAATATTACAATAAAACAAGTGTTTGTAGACAGCCTTAGTTAATAACATACTGTACCACAGTGTTTGGATGAAATTCTGGCCCTGTTGAAGTCAATTGGAGTTTTGGTACTGACCTTAGTGGGACTTTAATATCAGCCTATCATCCTTGCCTATGACTTTCTATATTGGAAGTAGAGCAAAAATGTTTGGCAAAAAAATTCAGGTTTGGCAACACAGAAATGTTTCTCAACTTTATGTTGACTTTCCTGAATTGTTTGTCAGAAAGAAAATCCCCTCTCCTTCCAAATCAATATTGTTGTTTCAATATTTTTTTTAATTAAACTGATTTTTCAGTTCAAGTGACTTCTTGTTTCAAAATTTCCTTCAATTTATATTAAATATCTAAAAATGCTTGAAATTGCAACAAAACATCTTGTTTCGTTTTTAAATGAAATGTTTCATTTGACCCAAAACATTTTTTTTTAACCTTTCAACTTGTCTACATTTTGGGGGGAAAATTTATAGAATCATAGAATATTAGGTTTGGAAGAGACCTCAGGACGTCATCTAGTCCAAACCCCTGCTCAAAGCAGGACCAGCACCAACTATATCATCCCAGCCAAGGCCTTGTCAAGCCGGGCCTTAAAAAATTCTAAGGATGGTGATTCCACCACCACCTTAGATAACCCATTCCAGTGCCTAGTGAAATAGTGTTTCCTAATATCCAGCCTAGACCTCCCGCACTGCAACTTGAGACCATTGCTTCTTGTTCTGTCATCTGCCACCACTGAGAACAGCCTAGCTCCTTCCTCTTTGAAACCCCCCTTCAGGTGGTTGAAGGCTGCTATCAAATCCCCCCTCACTCCTCTCTTCTGCAGACTAAATAATCCCAGTTCCCTCAGCCTCTCCTCATAAGTCATGTGCCCCAGCCCCCAGATCATTTCCGTTGCCCTCTGTTGGACTCTCCCCAGTTTGTCCACGTCCCTTCTGTAGTGGGGGGAACCAAAACTGGACGCAGTATTCCAGGTGTGGCCTCACCAGTGCCGAATAGAGGGGAATAATCACTTCCCTCGATCTGCTGGCAATGCTCCTACTAATACAGCCCAATATGCCGTTGGCCTTCTTGACAATGATGGCACACTGTTGACTCATATCCAGCTTCTCGTCCACTGTAATCCCCAGGTCATTTTCTGCAGAACTACTGCTTGGCCAGTCGGTCCCCAGTCTGTAGCGGTGCATGGGATTCTTCCGACCTAAGTGCAGGACTCTGCACTTGTCCTTGTTGAACCTCATCAGATTTCTTTTGGCCCAATCCTCCAATTTGTCTAGGTCACTCTGGACCCTGTCCCTACCCTCCAGCATATCTACCTCTCCCCCCAGCCTAGTGTCATCTGCGAACTTGCTGAGGGTGCAATTAATTCCATCATTCAGATAATTGGTAATCATGTTGAACAAAACTGGCCCCAGGACCAACCCCTCAGGCACTCTGCTTGATACCAGCTGCCAACTAGCCATTAAGCCGTTGATCACTATCCATTGAGCCCAACAATCTAGCCAGCTTTCTATCCACCTTATAGTCCATTCATCCAATCCATACTTTTTAAGAATGCTGTGGGAGACTGTATCAAAAGCTTTGCTAGTCAAGCTATACCACATCCACTGCTTTCCCCATGTCCACAGAACCAGTTATCTCATCATAGAAGGCAATCAGGTTGGTCAAGCATGACTTGCCCTTGATTAATCCATGTTGACTGTTAATGATCACCTTCCTCTCCTCCAAGTGCTTAAAAATGCATTCCTTGAGGACCTGCTCTTTGATTTTTCTGGGGACTGAAGTGAGACTGACCGGTTTGTAGTTCCCCGGGTTCTCTTTCTTCCCTTTTTTAAATATTGGCACTATATTTGCCTTTTTCCAATCTTCCGAGATCTCCCCCGATCACCATGAATTTTCAGAGATAATGGCCAATGGCTCTGCAATCACATCAGCCAACTCCCTCAGCACCCTTAGATGTATTAAATCTGTACCAATGGACTTGTGCACATCCAGCTTTTCTAATCTGTTCAACTCAAAGCATTTTTGTTTCCAAATTGCCAGTGAAATGAAAAATCTTTTATTCATCCAGCTCTACTTGGAGGCACAACCTGTTTTCACAGTGCTCTTAACAATAGTTTTATATATAGATCCATATCTTCCAGTAACACAAATCCATTGTGAATAGTACTGAATCTTTGTTAGTTGTGAATTTTCATGTCATGTTGTATTCTTTCATTTAGCCCATTTTTGCATGGCACTGTTTTCATGATAGCAAGATTATTTGGTGTAATCTTTGTAGGAGTGTTTTAGTAGTCTACTATAGATCTGGAAGTAATGACAGAAGTGTTATTCTCAAGTACACATTTATGTTATAACTGGGCAGAGTTTAATTCATTGTTATTTTTAACTTCTAATTATGAACACACTTCACACTTCATTTCACAAAATCATTATTCGACAGTCATATTAGTAAACTAGGATTTCCATAATGGAGTATTTAAGTTCATTACAATTTTCATTTTCTACTGTTCAAGAACCTGTTGCCATATCATTAGTATGTTCTGTAATACTAAAGTTAAGCATTTAATTCAGTGATCACATAATATATATTATTATTGCTTGTACATTGTAGAATCAGTGTTTGCGCTAATTTTATATGGGGATGGAAAGATGCTCTATTATTTCATAAAGGTGTATAATGAAGTTGTGATGCCCAATCATGCAAGATAAAGGGAGAACAATAAGACCAAGTCTGGGCACATCAATGTCAACAACTTAATTCCTCGGATATCATTGCTCTATAATAGTTAATTAAATGATAAATTCAGCGTAAGTTAAACATTTCTCCACCTGAAGTTTTGGTATACATTGCGTTAAAGAAAGACATTTGATGAAATATTCTTTTTTTTTAATTCCTGCTTTTCTCAGTAGCATTATTGGAAAGGGACAGCACTGTTGGTTTCACAGCTAGGAAGGTTCACTAGCCATTCTCCACTGAAGATTGCTTAAAACAGAAGCAATGTAGCCTCTTTTCCACATTGTCCTTATAAAAAATCCTGAGTGCACTAAAATGGGATGTAGCCCTTAAATGGGAAAACAATTTGCCTCATTTCATTAATTTCATATTTTAACACCAATAACCTTTTATTTTCCATCAAGATTCTGGTTTTGCTGTTTAATGTACCATGTGCTGGGTAATAACAAAGTAATAATAAAGAAGATTCCTTGCTTGTAAAACTAAACTGGATTTAAGAGAACTATTCATGGAGCTGCTGTAACTGCAGCTAGTAGCATTCCAGCCATGTGCATACAGACTAACTTCCTGGTTCCTCCGGGCAAAGTCTACCTTCCTATAATCTGTGATTCTCCCTTCAAATTCCATGCAGGTTGTTACATTTGAAAGTGTAGTCACCATTCATACATCATGCATATATACCATAAATATAAGCTTTAAAGGCCTTCCATAACATTTCTTCTTCTTGAACTGTTCCCTTGTTAGCATTAAGGACATGATTCTTCAATACCTCCATGGCTAAGCTATGGAATGCTACAAAATAGACTGCACTTTTCCTTTCTGTTGTACAGACCTCTCCAATGGACCGTATTCAGATAGTGTGAGAACAACGTTGAGACTGATATGGCACCAATGATTTTTTAAGACAGTAATATTTAGCAATTAAGACAAGATCAAGACAAAATAGAAAATTGTGCACTGAGAAATTAAAAATATCTCTGATTTTCTGATTGTGTAACTGCCAGACATCTGCTCATTTATCATTCATAATCACATTAACTTCTAACTGATTTTGGTATGTTTTTTTTTCTGAGACAGAAATCCATGGATATCACAAATACTAGTTAAAATCAATAAGTCAAATGATTTATGTACCTTTTGTTATAGATGGAACTAATTCCTTGTTTCTGAAGAGTTGATTATTCTTTCAAAGAAAATATTTAGTTGAAATAACAGTTAATGTTTTGTACACAAACCTTAAACACAAGGAAATGTCCAGATAAATATCCAGCCTGCTTTAACATGCCTTAGCCCCAACACATTACGTTCATCACTGTCACAGATAGAATCCACCCCGTGTAAGTAAGTCCTGCAACATATACAGTAACATATATTCTTCACAATCATGCTACAATGTAAAACGTTAACTCCAACTTCAAAGACATCAACATACATGTCTCCTGGATTCTGTGCTCTGGTGGACTGAATGATGTGTTATTTTCCTATAGGGAAGTATGAGATTAGAGTCTGCCACTGGGACAAGTTAGAAGGCTGCTTTCACTTTCATAGAAAAGGCCAGAAGGGACCATTGTGATCATCTAGCCCAAATGCCTGCATAACGCACTCAACTTCCTTGAATTAATTCCTGTTTGAATCATTAAATCATAGAATATCAGGGTTGGAAGGGACCTCAGGAGGTCATCTAGTCCAACCCCCTGCTGGAAGCAAGACCAATCCCCAATTTTTGCCCCAGATCTCTAAATGGCCCCCTCAGGGATTGAACTCACAACCCTGGGTTTAGCAGGCCAATGCTCAAACCACTGAGCTACATTGCAATTATTGGAGCATAGCTTAAAAAAACTCCAGTGGAGATAGGAAACCATGCTACATATATCTGCCTTTGACTCAAACACAACTTTCTGTTCCATTATAGAGCTCTTCTATCAATGACACTATCTTCCTGCTTAGTACAAATGATGTATATCCCTGAGGGTAAATGTATTCCAACCTTGTGAATTCATTTTGTTCTCTTCAAATATTTATTTTAATTAAATATGTCAACAAAATCAAAGCATTAGTGATTATCACTGAATTAAAATGAAAAAAGTCAAGCAGTGTGTTTGTTTGTAAAAATAGACAAGAGCAAACGTAATCCATAAAAAGATAAATATATTTACATTACTTTTGTAGCATCATAATATACAACACTGTGTGGGCCAAATACCGAAGTCTTATGTTTGTGTGGGTGAGGGTGAGAGAAATGTATTCTTAGCAATGTATTTCCTTTTGTGCAGATTCGTTGCAGGGCTTGAGGGGGAAGGTCATAGGGTGGGATGACCTTTTAAGAGGGTTTGCGCTTAGCCCCCCCCCCCAAACCTGTGACTAACTAGCAGCCTCTCAACTGGTGAGATAGAGGCCAACAAGCAGCTCACTTGGTGAGGGGGTGGAAGCGAGGGAGTGTCCCAGGGTTGTGAGTTCAATCCTTGAGGGGCCATTTAGGGATATGGGGCAAAAATTGGGGATTGGTCCTGCTTTGAGCAGTGGGTTGGACTAGATGACCGCCTGAGGTCCCTTCCAACCCTGATATTCTATGATTCTATGATTCTGAGATCCTGGGTCAGGGAAAGGCTTTTGAGACGTGTCAAAAGTGAAAGACCTGGCTGTAGTTACCTGCTATGTTGGCATTAGCTGAAGCCCACTGAGGCAAAGGTCTTAGGAAGAGCCAGTTGACACTGCTTGGTTTAGCTGTGTTGAATTGTGTTTGAATATTAAATGCATCCTTTGGGAAAGGAACTGATATACCAATGCTAGGGAAGCCTCATTAATGCACTGGCCAGTGAGTTGGCCCACCAACTTGTGAGAGAGGCGAAATGGAGGCAGCGAAATCTGGAGAGACCTTGCTGTGTGGAACAACACTCTGCCCTTGTGCCTCTAGCCCAACTTTTCTATATGTGTGGATTCTGGAGAACCCTCAGCAGGGTGCTGAGAAGCAGGAGACAGTGATGTAGAGCAGATTAACACCTCCACTCACATGTTGGATGGGAGACGCACATGCAGCAGGCCCTCTCCATGGCATGGATTTGGGAGAATGATCACACTCTCAAAACTTAGTCGTTATTCACATGAACTTCCATTAAAGTGGTAGGAATTTGGCATTTGACTAAAGAAACACTGATTTAAAAATCTGAAATATGCTCTATTGAATCCCACCTATATATGTATGTATGTGAATTTTGTTTTGTTCTTTAAGATACTAATGAAAGATGGAGTATACAGATAACAAAGTGCCATGTTGACCACCTAGTTAGCAGGTGTTGAAAACCTAGTTCAAAGTGGCAGAAGTCTGCTGCATGACTGACACATTTGTTATTTTAACTCCATTCTGGATATAAGGAAGACGAAAGTGGCTCCCAAGAAAGATGGAGATGAGAGAAAACGGGATCTAGGATTGAGAAGATCTTGGAAGAAACCCATGGCACAGTCTGTCTTAGGGAGGAAGTTTAGGTTGAGGTTTGTGTTAGCAGTAATGCCGCACTTCAGGAAGGAGGTGAGTTTGGATGCTAAATTAGGATCTACGTGCTCTGCTGAGCCTGGGAGAGACACTCAACCTGGTCACTGACCACTTTTACAATTGAGTATTCTGCTCTATTCACCCAAAGTATATGGAGAAAGGTGAAGAGATATGAACTCTGTAACTGATATTACAATCTTAGTGTCCTCTGAGTAAGCAATATACGCTCATGCAGCATAGTTGTAGCGGTGTCGGTCCTTACCCATCTTGTCGCTACAATATATGCTCATGTTATTTTTGCCTGTTTCATTTTCTTTCTGGATGACTGGTATCCTGGAAAGGTGTGATTTCCACTTCCATTTAGACTAAGAGTCAAACTTCTCTTTGGATTTCTATTTCACTTTTCCACTGTTGCTTTTGTACTTCAGGGAACAGAAAACAGAGGAATTGCTTTTCATTATAGTTCTCTAGCATGCTCTAATTTTGTCAAGACATAACTTTTCCAGAAACTAATTCTGCTTTATGTACTGTGGGTGTTAAATTAGCACTACATATGAATTGATTCACGGTTAATTTAAAACAGTGCTTTTAGCAGATACTAATAACTGCTGGTTACAGCATCAGATAGCAAGAGGAGTGTTGTGAAATTAGAACAAAGTGTCTAGTCAGTAAAAGTCACATTTTCATCATATAGTTTGTCTGACAAATTATCATATAAATGTACACATCTTTCATTGCTTAATGGTCCCTGATTCCTACTGTAATAGATATTTGTACTTTAATATGGCAGTCCTGGAGCTGGACTCTCTCACAGGCATATTGAACAAACATGTCATTAGTCATGGTGTTTCAAGAGAAGCCCCTTTTTACAATTAAATGGTTGCTGCTAAGTTGCATGGTCACTTTCTTACTACACAGCTTCCCCAACTCCCGAAAGTTTTCTCAAGGTTTTGCTGACATCAGGATCCATGATGCAACAAAGATAAGGACCATTGTGATTTTCATTATTTACTAGGCATGGACATATGATACACTCCAATGCACTGAGCATCTGGATATGTCCACGTGGTAGTGACCCATTTAACATAGTCCTGGAGCACATATCACTTGGTGGGGAAGACAGTGTTGCCTAGTGGATAGAACACATGACTGGGACTAAGGAGAGCTTAGTTCTATTCATAGCTTTGCCACTGGCCTATTGGGTGAGCTTGGGCAAGTCGCTTCACCTCTCTGTCCCACCGTTTCCTCATCTGTGTAATGGGGACCATGATACTGAGCACCTTGTATTGTGTGTCGAGCAGGAAAAGTGCTGTGTGAGGTAGGTGTTGTTATTAATTATCATGACAAAGGTTGCCTTTAACATCTTTTCTCTCCCAGAGTACTGTATAATGAGAAACAAATGGTGTAATAATGTCTTCATTTGAATTGACATGATGCATTGCTAGAGGACATTTCTTATCAAAAATCAATAGAGAAGTGCTTAGGAGATACATTGAAGATGAAAAATGAATGCAGATAATTTTTGCTTTGGCTTGATAGACTACAGAGACTGATATTGATTATTTTAAATGGTGTATTTTTATTTGACTCTTTATTGAATGACTAAAACTTCTTTTCTCTGTGGAAGAGTTGCGCTAAAGTAAAATTAAGGTTTTTCTTTTAAATTCCCAGAGCAACAAAGCAGATGTTGAAATTCCATCCTTCACCAACTCTTGAAGTTGGAGAAGTCTCTGTGAAGTAGATAATCCTGCGTGTGTGGCTTTACTTAGACATAACTAATGTGAGAGAGATTTCTAACCTAAACCTCAGAATACCTTTGCTTTTGTTGGATTTACATGGATGCAGTATTGTGTTAATGTATTATCATTTGGAGCTTTTCCCACCACATGGCTACAATATATCTACATCAATATCTGTAAAGTGGGTTTGGTAATATTTACACTGCAGCAGCATCTGTGTTCAGGAGAGGAGCAGTCACACCAATCCAAGGCGCTCTCACTCTCTTATTTTCATAAAGGCCATCAGCTAGCCAGCATACTCCATAAGTGGGTAGTCCAGGTCAGGGAGATGTCATGGGGAATGTGCTGATTAAGTATATCTTGTCTGCTCCCTATTTATCCCCCAACTGCAAACTAATTTGCCCTCCTCCTCTTGTTTGGCACATAGCCTTTCCTGCTAGCATGGGGGTGTTGGGTGTTCAGTTTTACACATCCCTGGCTGGACATCTCATTGAAGCAAGGTTAAAACAATAGTAAAGAAGTGCTGTGGCGTGCTGTGAGTAGCAGCTGGTGACTGGTGATGAATGCTGCCAGTTCACAACCCCATGGCCGGCAACAAAGTCTGGAAAAAAAAATTAAACTTTAACCGTGGAAATGTTAAAAAACTGGGACAAAATCAGTGTCAGCAAGGGGGCATAAATGATTTTATTTTAGGGCTGTCGATTAATCACAGTTAACTCACGCGATTAACTCAAAAAAATTAATCGCGATTAACAGCAGTTTTAATCGCACTGTTAAACCAATTGAAATTTATTAAATATTTCGGATGTTTTTCTACATTTTCATATCTATTGTATTCTGTGTTGTAACTGAAACCAAAGTGTATATTATTTTTATTACAAATATTTGCACTGTTAAAATTATAAACAAAAGAAATAGTATTTTTCAATTCACCTCAGACAAGTACTGTAGTGCAACCTCTTTATCATGGAAGTTCAACTTACAAATGTAGAGTTATGTACAAAAATGCATTAAAAATAAAGCAATGTAAAATTTTAGAGTCTTCTAGTCCACTCAGTCCTACTTTTTGTTCAGCCAATTGCTCAGACAAACAAGTTTGTTTACATTTGCAGGAAATAATGCTGCCTGCTTCTTGTTTACAAGGTCACCTGAAAGTGAGAACAGGTGTTCTCATGGCACTGTTGTAGCTGGCATCGCAAGACATTTACATGCCAGATGTGCTAAAGATTCATATGTGTCATGCTTCAGCCACCACGCTAGGGGACATGCGTCCAAGATGATGATGGGTTCTGCTCGATAACAATCCAAAGCTGTGTGAACTGATGCATGTTCATTTTCGTTATCTGAGTCAGATGCCACCAGCAGAAGGCTGATTTTCTTTTTTGGTGGTTTGGGTTCTCTGGTTTGTGCGGTGTTTCTGTTCCCTGTTAACAGCTGTTGTGGAGCCGTTGTGTTCCTTCTGGTGGTCCGCGCTGCTGCTGTTTTCCATCTAGCCCCAGATACAGCCTACCTCCCAGGAAGCGGTGAATAAAACGTACAGCTTCCCCAAAGACAGCTATGCCTCTTTCTTTTGGGCATTTCTTCTGACTGTCTCCAGCTGGCACACAAATCAGCCCTCTGGAAGTGGTGTCACTGTGGAGCCAGCAGAGGTTTTCTGTCTCCAGGTCTCATCTACCTGATGTGTGTACCCAAAGCCTTGAAGTTATTTCTGAGTATATTGAGAGGAGAATGTGAATCTTACATTTATCTTCTCTCTATATATGCATGTAACTGTAACATTAATGGAAGAGGAGAATTAATGTTTACTTAATATTTCATACTGCAGCTTAGTATTTATTTGACAGAAGAGCTTTCTAATCTTGTATATATCCAAAATTGCATATGATATGGGTGGGAATGAGTTTGCTTTTTTTTTTTTTTTTTTTTTTGGTAAACCTTTCAGATTCATCAGCCCTGCTTTGCATGTGACTATTTTTGCAGCTCTAACAGTTCTATAGGTATTTCAAAAGGTGACCATATTTTGGCAAAAACAATGTGGATATATGCATGTCAAGCTAGGGGGGCAGAAACAGCACTGGTTATGCTGCCAGATGTAATAACCCCTAGCTGGGAAGTGAAACAGCAGCAACAAATTGTAAGTTAAGTCTTTGTCTGGTCTAAAACAGACTATTAGATGTATACTGAAGCCTTAAGCAAGGATGATGTAGCAAAATGTTGAAGACAGATTTTTTCAAACTGTTTTGTAATGATGTGCATAAAAGCAGTAAGGCTTTTCTTTAGTACCTACTGGTAGCTGAACTTTTCTTTTTTTATATTAATAACACTATGCATTAAAAAGAACAGGAGTACTTGTGGCACCTTAGAGACTAACACATTTATTTGAGCATAAGCTTTCGTGAGTTACAGCTCACTTCATCGGATGCATTCATTAAGCATTGCGTTGACTTCAGTGGAAACTGAGGGCACTTCACAATATCAAGCCCCAAAACTTGGAATGTACTGATGGATTAGAATACCATTCCTTATTTGCAATGATGCACACTTTCATATTTCATTACTTGTTGAAATTAGTTCGAGTTAGCTGCAAAGACTATGATTTTTTTTTACGTGCCAGATGCGCTAAAGATTCATATGTTCCTTCATGCTTCAACCACTGTGCCAGGGGACATGTGTCTATGCTGATGATGGGTTCTGCTCGATAATGATCCAAAGCAGTGTAGACCAACGCACATTCATTTTCATCATCAGAGTCAGATGCCACCAGCAGAAGATTGATTTTCTTTTTTGGTGGTTCGGGTTCTGTAGTTTCTGCATCAGAATGTTGCTCTTTTAAGATTTCTGAAACCATGCTCCACACCCCGTCTCTCTCAGATGTTGGAATGCACTTCTGATGCTTAAATCTTGGGTCAAGTGCTTGAGAAATTTCACATTGGAACTTTCTTTGCGTTTTGTGAAATCTGCAGTGAACTTGTTCTTAAAACGAACAACTTGCTCGGTCATCATCCGAAACTGCTATAACATGAAATATATGGCAGAATGCAGGTAAAATACAGAGCAGGAGACATACAATTCTCCCCCAAGGAGTTCAGTCATAAATTTAATTACCACATTCTTTTTTTAATGAGCATCATCAGCATGGAGGCATATCTTCTGGAACGGTGGCCAAAACATGAAGGGGCATACGAATGTTTAGCATATCTGGCACGTAAATGCCTTGCAACACTGGCTACAACAGTGCCATGAGAACGCCTGTTCTCACATTTAGGTGACATTGCAAACAAGAAGCGGGAGCATTACCTGCCCGTAACAAAGTTCCTCCTCCGCCTTGGTGGGTCCTGCACTTTTTGGCAGATTTGCTCGCCTCAGAGGTTCATGGCAGCCCCCAGTTTGGCCGCTTCTGCTAGAGGCTCAAACCTGCCATTCACTCAGCTAACCTCATCACTGGCCATAATGGGGGGAATGGAGAACAATCCCTGCAGTCTCTGTGTCCCACCTACTGGGTTGGGGACAGGCCAGATCCCTTTCCAAAATTAGACCTTCCCTTCTGGTGTTCCTCACAGACCGGGTCAACTCCTCCTGTGTCCAATCAGGAGTTGGAGGGATGGGGGGAACCCAGGCCCACCCTCTACACCAGGTTCCAGTCCAGTGCCCTGTGGATAGCAGCTGTCCACAATGTCCCCTGTATCAGCTGTGTGACAGCTACAACTCCCTGGGCTACTTCCCCATGGCCTTCCCCCAGCGCCTTCTTTATCCTCACTGCAGGATCTTCCTCCTGAAGCCTGATCACGCTTGTACTCTTCCGTCCTCCAGCATCATGCCTTCTCGCTCCCTGCTCCTTGTGCGCCCCCCACTAACTGATGGGAGGTCCTTTTTAAACCAGGTGTTCTGATTATCCTGCCTGCCTTAATTGATTTTAGTAAGTTCTTAATTGGCACCAGGTGTCTTAATTAGCTTGCCTGTCTTAATTGGTTCTAGCAGGTTCCTGATTGCTCTGGAACAGCCCCTGCTCTGGTCACTCAGGGATCAGAAAACTATTCATCCAATGGCCAGTATATTTGCCTTCTACCAGACTCCTGTACCCTACTGGTCTGGGTCTGTCACACTCCCATGAATGTAAACAAACTTGTTTCTCTTAGTGATTGGCTGCACAAGAAGTAGGACTGAGTTGACTTGTAGGCTCTAAAGTTTTACATTGTTTTTGAGTGCACTCATGTTACCAAAAATAAATCTACATTTGTAAGTTGCACTTTCATGATAAAGAAATTTCACTGTACAGTACTTGTATGAGGTGAATTGAAAAATATTATTACTTTTATCATTTTTACAGTGCAAATATTTATAATAAGAATAATACAAAGTGAGCCCTGTATACTTCGTATTCTGTGTTGTAATTGAAATCAATATATTTGAAAATGTAGAAAAACATCAAAAATATTTAATACATTTCAATCGGTATTCTATTGTTTAACAGTGCGATTAAAACTGCAATGAATTGCAATTAATTTTTGTAATCGCAATTAATTTTTTTGAGTTAATTGTGAAAGATTAATTGACAGCCGTAATTATATCTGGTACTAGAAGTACCAGATGTGTGAATGATGCTATTTTATTTGTATTAATAATAATTACAGTTTCATGTACATATGGTGTAAAATCCTGGTTCTACTAAAGTCAATGGCACAACTCCTTTTGACGTCACTGGGATCAGGATTTGACCCATTATGTCTGATAGGTAGGAACTAATTGAGCATGAGTGGGACAATGAAACGGAAGTTTAGAACTAGTGGCCATAATTTAGTTGAATTCAAAAGTAAGAAATTCAGCAAAGTAAGAAATGTGTTCAGAGCCCAGCAGTAAAAGGGCTTAAGAAATTTAAGATGGAATTCACCCCAAAGCATAAATCCTAAGCACCACCCAAGCCCTACATTCTTGGCTAACATGGGATTTTGAGGGCACATCGGGGCCTTGTTGATTAAATAAGTACTGAGAGGGAAAAAATAGCTACATCTGTAAGGCCAGGTTATGATACTCCTCAAGCGGGTAGAATTTTTTACTCTTTTGCAGTCCCACTGAGGTTAATGATGAAGTAAGAGGCTATTAAGCATATGTAAAAGATGGGATTAAGCAATATGTCCCTTGAGCATAAGAAGCATGAAGCTAAATTGGTTTCTGAAGAATAGATCTTGCCAGATAAACCGGACTACTTCTTTGATAGTTACAGAAATTAGGCCTGAACCAAAGCCCCATCTGAAGTCACTTGAAAGTTAACTTCAGTAGTCTTTGAATCAGGCCCATAGTAAATAAAATAAAGTTGTGAATATAATATGTTGGGGTTTTAAGAAAACATTTTCTGTGAGAAATCTCACTGTGAGTTTAATTTAAATCAGTTTGGAGAAGAACATTGTCACATGGAATGAAAACTGTCTACAGCAAAGGGTTGTGATATGGGTTTATGGAGAAAGCCTTGAATGTTTTAAATGATTTGGCAGGAAAGCCATCTGCTGCAGGTGCTTTACCTGAATATAAATCTTGAATGGCCCTTGCTGTCTCTTGACCTGAAATGAGATTTTTTTCTGACCAATCTGATCAGGACAAAAGGAGTTGGAAGCTACACACTCAAGATTCAGATGAATTCTCCTTTGGTGAATGTTATTAACACTATTATATAGCAATTCATAAAATTATCTGACTTGGTAACATTTGGGGCTTGATTTCAAAGTGACAAATGCTTTGAATTATAAAGTAGAGGTTATTCTTTGTCTTGTCTGTTTTTGACTCATGTTGACAAAAGCTTTCTGGCCTTTTCACTACTTGCAGTATCTGTCCCTGTCTGATCAGTATAATAGCTTTATTTTTTTCTGGAAGATGTTCTATTTTATCTATGCTTTGCATTTATATGAATTCTTAGTAGATGTTTATTTCAAATAATCAAAAATCCAGTACTGCCACCTCCATCCCTACCTCATGAAGATCCCAGAGGGAATTAGCAAACTGCTAGGAAAAAACAACAATAACTAGAGTTGAGGAAGGAATTTTAACTTCAGAAAATGTGAGCTTAGCAAATGTGTAAAGGCCTATGCTAAAGAAGTATATGCTTTTTCTTAAAGAGGTAACTTGTGTTGTCACTCTTACACCTGGTAAGCTTAGCCAAAAGAGCACTTAAAGTGCATGTTAATAAAGATCTGACTGATCAAATGTCATTATTTTGGTGTTCTTTGCATTTTTACTTTATGAAATTATTTTTTTTTTGCATGTACAGCAGTTAGAAAAGGTGCTTTATGGCTGTAACAACAGTACAACTTAATATTTAGGAAATTGGCAGATCATATTATATGGTCTTCCTTTTAATCTTTCAGTGTAGGTCCAGTGCATGTCCGCAAGTTCACTAGATCTCTCTCAAACTACTGCTGTGTATACCTCAATAGTCTGCTACTCCCATATCATTTACGTATGATGATTTCACAGCAAACTGACGTAGCTTTTCTCACATTCACAGAAGACCTGATAGAACTAGTCATACGTAGTCAAACTTTCATTCATGTTGCTTGGCAAGTACATCTTAATTTATATTTATTTAAGCTGTTACAGAATGTCAGGGTCCTGTATGGAAAATCAGTCAGTGTAAGACACATTTACCATAACAACATTATGTAACAAGATCTGAAATTCCTAAGCTCTCTCTAGCATTAGGTGGCACTATTTTGTAAGCTTACTTTTCATAAGAAGGCTGAGAAACTGAAATCTAAACTGAAATGTTATCTCCCAATGGAGGTTTCAGTATATTTACCGTAAGATAATTTAATTAAAATGTGGCTGAGTACAATAGAAATGTAGTGACTGCTATCAGTTAGAACTATATTTGTTTTCAAAACTAATGCTGTTACAGTTTTAGGTAAATGATGCATCCCCTTAGCATGCCAGTGTTCTTGTTAACTCTCTAATGTGGCTTGTGTAGAATGGGTTTTGTCTTTAAATTTATATTACTACAGTTGTTATGGCTGACAGTAGTGATCTGATTTATTTGTAGAATCAATGCAGTGCATGGTGCACATGAAGTGGTGGTGGTGGGGCAGTGATTTCCTGCATGAATTTCGGACATGTTTCTGTCTTCCCTAATCCAGGGATGACCGAGGCTGATTTGGCCCTGGGTGAAATTTAAAGCAATGTGTTGTATCAGCTTGCGTTAACTGCCTAGGAGCATTACATCAACAGGAATCAACAGCACACTCTAGGCACCTTGTCATCCCACCTGCACCAGGAGAAAGCAAAAGGGGTTGATGCAGAGTGGGCTACAGCTTTATGCCACTTTCATAATGGATTAATCCCCACTTGCTCATTTAGGGCACCTCTAACTACCCTTTGCACTGTTGTAGGCTGTCCTATATGTTTCTTAACCCTCACCTAATACTAAGCAATATAAAGTCTCTTTGTAATAGTTGTGTGAAGGACTGCATCCTTCACTGGTTGCATGCTTGCAGTATCTGTGTAATAGCATAGCAGCTTGGCTCCAATATGCACATTTCAACATTGCTAGATGGAACTGCAGAGTAACTCTGCTATGGGTAACTGAACATTGACACAATGCCCCTCTACATTCAGCAACATGGGGATCTGCTTTAAAGCCGCCCGAAGTCAAATATCAGAATCTCAGCTTTCATTTAGAAAAACCTTATTTCTAACATTCATTAATGCTAGGAAAAGCTTGGAAATGTCAGCTGAATTTCACCAATGCTGTGATGTCTGCCCAAATCTGCAGATAGTCTCCAGAAGCAGCCACTAGAGCCAAGGAAGAAGCCACCTGGCTTCATGCTCACCACCTGACCTGATCCCTGCTACCCCGGCTGTAGGGCTAATGGTTTCTGGACTTGATTGCACTGGGTTCTCTGCAACTGGCGTCTCCTTGGTTAGGCTCAGGGGCACTTGTGGGCTTTTCTCCAGGTTTCTGGCTCCATAGATCAGACTGGGACAAGAAAAGTGGTGGTTCTTTCCATCCCATCCACTTGTGGCACCAAACTTGGACGTCAGTTACAGTTCATTGTGTAGTTCTGTGATCCTCTCTTGTTCCATGTTCTTTAATAGCAGTGAAATAATCATCATGTAGGCACTTGAATTATCACCATTGGGCGTCTTTCTGAGTTAGCCCCTTTGAGATGAGCAGGATAGTTCAAACCTGACAGAGCTATTTTTCCAGGCTCTCTGCAGATGCAGGCAGGTATAACTGCCATCCCACATGTCTCTCAGTAACCAAAGCAACAATCTTGGCTTATTTTTGGTAATACTTTGATAGATTAGATGAGAAATATTTCTGTCTGTATAACGTATGTGGTTTCTTCACATAAAGATTCTGTTGCAAATAGTATGGGAGCATTTATGGAGGACTTTATGAAATTTGGCCCATTATTCTGCCCTGCCACTACTTCATTCCTTATTACTCAGAAGAAAAAACTTGGTGAAGCCAACAAAGCCTTTGTGCTCTGCCCCAGCAAAGCACCTTAGACACATGCTTCAATCTAAACATGGGAATAGTCCTATTGACTTCAATGGAACCATTCATGTGATTAAAGTTGAGCATGTGTTTAAGTGCTTATCTGAATTGGGGCCTTGGTGATTGGGAGTGAAGGTTATGATGAGACCTTTCTGCTTTAGTGGTCTGGGGAAAGTGCTTGCTTGTTATGTAGCATGAGATCTTAAATGCCTAACAATGGAAATGAAGGACAGCTATAACCCTGAATTCTTTAGTGTGCATCAGAGAGTCTAAACTATAGCATTAGAAGGGTTATGGTATTTGTTACCCATGGCAATAGTCAAGGCAAGACTCATCAATGAGGATGGCACAGCAGCAATCAATTTAATTTTCTCACAAATCAGAGGAGTTGGCTAGATGGCCTAATAGAGGAACATTTTAATCTGAACAATTGTGATTAATTTATAATGTTTAAAATTGAATTTTTTGTACAGTTAACTTCAAGCTGACTGGTTAATTGTAGTAAACAACATTACTGGAGAGGCAGCAAAATGTCTGACATTTTCTCATGAGATGTGATCATGTAACTTTCGTAATAAGGGGCTTATAGCATTTAGCCTTGAATTCCATGTTCTTTCATGGCTCTGCCCACACCTGATCTAGACATACCCATATGTATTGCAGAAGGAAATATACTGGATGGAAGACAGTTAAAAATAATAAAATGCTGACATAGAGGAAAACAGAAAGTGGGGTAATATGTGTGACTGTTTTTCTATTTAATGATGACTTTGGGATTTTTTATCTTTCTTTTCTAATGAAGCGAAACACAAACAAGACTATAAAGGACAAAGAGAAACGTAACTTAGAACAAATGAGAATATGATCTAAAGATAAAGAGCCAAATGCTGAAGTCCTTTTCTTGGGTAAAACCTTCACTAATTGCAGTAGAACTTTGGCCTGAATAAGGCCCACTCTGCTTGTAGGAACCACTCATGTAATTCAGATCTGGATCCAAACTTTCCCGTGGTTCTTGAGTATTCGGATAGGGTGACTTTGGTTCAAGAATACCTGTAATTTTAAGATTCAGCATGAAATTGTCCTCTAAATATACAACAGAAAGTTTTGTCCTTATAGGTCCTCCTTGATCACAAGTTCCGGAGAACATTAGTTTCATTTTTGATTTATGGGAGAGAAGTGGTATTAAAAAATTAAATTTATAGCTGAGGAAGGGAATGCTGTTGTCTCTTCCCATCTGATGAACTATAAATTTACAGTTCTATGCAGCAGCTTTAAAATGTTTATTATTAAGGGGCCTGTTCTCTGCTCCCATTTACTTAGTCCTGCTGATTTCAATCGGACTACTTTTTTAGAAGAGATATGTGAGTACAGAGAGATTTAATGATAGAGATTGGAAAATATCGGCAGGAGCCCACATTAAATGTTTTAGAAGAAAACATGCATTGGATTTATACTAGTGGTTAATTTAATATGTGTACTAAAGCATCAGAAAGGATATAACCGAAGCATAATGACTATAGTACCATTTATAGGGGCATTCTGGATAAACAGAATTGGGATTTAGACTTAAATTTAGACTTATCTGCATGGTGCATTGGTTTGCAGTAGAGGGGTGTACATTCTACTATGTGCCAAATGTTGCTCAATAACTGGCTCTGCTGGTGCACACTAGAGTGTATTTATGTAGTACTGTTTGAAACAGGAGTACCTTATCACATACTAGGGAACTTTTAGTGAATGCCAACAGGGTTCACAGGAACCAGTTAGGATATGTCTACACAGCACAGTAAGCCAATCCAGCAACATTTGTAATACCCATCACCTTTGGGTACATCACAGTCCTGATTGTCTCACAAACCTCTGTCACAACGAGCCCCACAGTTGATTTGCCAGTTCCAAACTGGTTGGCTGCAGACCTGTAGCAGTCTGGGGTAACCAGCTTCTAGGTGGCTATAGTGAACCATTTCTGGACCAGCAGGGCCTCCCTTATGTGGTTGTCCTGGCACTAGAGGATAGGTGGAAACTGATCAGGAATGTGTCCTACCTCATGCAGAAGTTCTGGACCCACTGTAGGTCATTCCCAGTCTGCATGACAATGTGATCCCAGTCTGTGCTTGTGGCCCTGCTCCAGAAGCACTGGTCTACATTGGGGGAATCTGTGGCTAAGGCAACAGGCATGAGAAGCATCAGCTGCTCTGCAACTGGCATGTCAGTATCCTCCTCCACCCCGAGAAATGACTTCTGCAGTTCAAATACTGCTGCCAGAATGTCCAGCAGTGTCTCGCATATGCTCCACCTGTTTCACAAAATATGACTGATAGCATGAGGTGGAGAAGTTCTTCCACCGGGTCACGATTCATGTTGGCTCTGGCTGCTCGGAGCATGAAAACACAAATTGGCTCAGCTTGATACATTTGCAGGCTAACACTACCCAAAACACTGCTGGCCAGCTCCTGTGGGACCTACAGACAAATTCTCTCACAACCCACTATAAACCATTCCCTGTAGTGCTTCAGCTGGTGAGGGTGCTAGGAACCTTGGGATACGATAACATAAGCTGACGTTCTGACTCAGGTCTGCATAATGCAGTGTGGAAATGCCAGTAGGGTTACAAGGCTCAGATTTCCAGGGCAGGGTGGCTGCTCAAGGCTTGGAAATGCTGAGTGTGACATTGTACTCCATATGATTTATGAAAATATGCTAATGAGTGTGAATATAATGTAACTGGAATATGCTTCATGCAAAAGGTCTCTTGTAAGGTATCATTACAAAGCTTATAAACTACTGAGTATGGTCATCCTATTTGTAAAAATGTATCTTTCTTGTATCTGAAACTATAAATATGAAATCTAACTCTAAGGTCCTATTGTAATTATGCAAAGTGTGGGCCATTCATGGTGGTTTGGAATCTTGATGACTCTGATCAACTAGGACAATTGGTTGTAAATGGCTCTGTTTACTTGCAAGCCTTCCTGTGAGTCAGGCCAGGAAGAATAAAGGCTTGGGGGGTCTCACAGGACATGTGACCATGTCACCTGGTACTGGAAACCATCTTAAACCTGGGGCTTCTCCATTTAGAAGGAGGGGTGGGGACCCAGCGAGACGAAAGATTCCCACCTTGTTCCAAAGCTATATAAAGGAGTAGAACAGTACAAAGGAGGTTCCAGTCATGAGAAATCCCCTAGTTACCACCTGAACTGGAGCTAACAAGAACTGTACCAGGGGAAAGGATTGGGCCCAGACTAGGAAGGAGTCCAGTCTGTGAAAGAAGCTTATTGGAACGTGTCTGTGGGTCAGATTTTATCTGTAATCACAAAAAGAAAAGGAGTACTTGTGGCACCTTAGAGACTAACACATTTATTTGAGCATAAGCTTTCGTGAGCTACAAAGTGAATTGTAGCTCATGAAAGCTTATGCTCAAATAAATGTGTTAGTCTCTAAGGTGCCACAAGTACTCCTTTTCTTTTTGCGGATACAGACTAACACGGCTGCTACTCTGATATCTGTAATCAGTTTCTCAATGTATTAGGTTTAGACTTGCATGTTTTGTTTTATTTTGCTTGGTAACTTACTTTGTTCTGTCTGTTATTACTTGGAACCACTGAAATCCTACTTTTTATATTTAATAAAATCACTTTTTCTTATTAATTAACCAAGAGTAAGTAAGTAATACCTGGGGGAGCAAACAGCTGTGCATATCTCTCTATCAGTGTTATAGAGGGTGGACAATTTGTGAGTTTACCCTGTACAAGCTTTATAGAGAGTAAAATGGATTTGTTTGGGGTTTGGATCCCATTGGGAGCTGGGTGTCTGGGTGCTAGAGACAGGAGCACTTGCTAAGCTGTTTTAAGTCTGCAGCTTTGGGGGCATGGGTCAGACCCTGGGTCTGTGTTGCAGCAGATTAGCATATTTGGCTCAACAAGACAGGGTTCTGGAGGACCAAATGGCACAGAAAACGGGCTCAGAGGTAGTCTCAGCACATCAGGTGACAGACCCAAGGGCATCTCTGTGACCGAACCCATCACACCAAGTTTTCAGGTGCCGGTCACACAGACCTGGGCTCAGTGTGCTGTGTGGACCTACCCTTAGTGCACAGCATGCTGATGCATACTAGAATTTATGATCCTCTAGTGCAGACTAGCGCACCATGTAGACAAGTCCTTAGAATATTCGGCTGGAGATTTTACTGCTTTATAGATCAAAATCTGCCCTCAGATATGTGAGTGCACTAATTCCATTGAAATCACTAGCTGAGGGCAGAATTTGGCCCTTAATAAATAAAAATTATATGGAATAAAACTGAGAAACCCAAATATATCGAACTCAGTATATTTCTGTCTTGAGATTCTGGTAGATAAAAAGTCTTGTGGTTTGATTACTGAATATGTGCAGCTTGCGCTGGGAGACTTGTATAAATTGAAAGTATATCCAAGGTCACGCTATATAACTGCAGGTGTCTGAATCTAGGTCATAAGTACATAACACACACTTGTCACACTGTATGGACAACATTATCTAACTGAACCCATGGGGCTGCATCTGCAGATAATTGAAGTCATAATTACAATGTTGTGGTGCTTTTACAGAGTGTAGCTGTCACCTAGGAAACCACTGGTGTTCAAAATTTAAAAAAAAACCACCCCTGTAAAATACAAAATTGGTGGGATCGGGTATCTGATAACACATTTGTGCTCTAGGTATAAATGTAAGGGTTCAAAGATTTCTGGTATGCAGTCTCTTTAAGGCATTTTTTGAAACAGAAAACTTCATCATTAAATTAGTCTCATTATTTCTGGCAGTTTTTCACCACATACTGTGAACTGAGCTAGTCTTCTGAAGTAATGATCTCATTCTGTCCCCCACTTCCCTCCCTACCTATGTCTTTCAACCCAGCAAGATCAAAAACAAAAGAGAATGCTTGAATTAGGGGAGTGTGTTGCCCACGTTGCAGCTGACTGGCAAAAGATGTGATATATTAATAAATCATGTAGTTACTGGTGTCTTGTTGTTTGTTTACAACAGAAAAGATCTATTAGAGGCCAAATGAATTCAGAGGTGTAACAGTAACCTTTGGAATTGGTGGATTCTGGGTCCCTGTCATACTACAGGCATATTGAACTTAGTAAAGTTCAACCCAGGAGAGGTGACTTGGGCTAGGGAAAAAAATCATTTGTTTTCTATTTGCCCTCCTGTGTTGAACATTTATTACAGAGAATTTCTTGGCTGAAATGTGTCAGCTATCACATTAACAGGGGACACCCTTGAGTAGTGGCAGTTATTTATCAACATTGATGTCCTTTTCACCTCGGAATGAGGGTGGTATAAGAACTGTCACACCATCTCTTTCTCAGGTCTGCAGCTCCTCTCATATCCCAAGAACTGCAGCGTCCTCTTTGTGACTCAGCCCTCTGGCTAGGTCACTCAGTGTTTCCCCGTTTCTGGGGTATAGTCCTTCAGCTCTCTGTCACTATCAAAGTTACCCAGGCAGTCTTCCCATTCACTGCCCTGCTGCTGTATGTCACGCCCTTGGTGGCTGGTAGGGGTATCTGAGCCTGCCCACTACTCTGGATGTCAGTCCAGGGATCCTACACCCAGCAGTTGTGGGCTTTCTTCTCCCAGCCCTTCCCTGGGCTGCTTCCTACAACTCCTGGTTCCCCTCCTTGCTCTAGGTGTACCAGCTCCAAACCCTCTTCCCAAGGAGTGACTGCCCTATCCCAGCAGCAGCCCCTGTCTGTTGCCAGCTTCTGGCTTTGTAGACCCTGCCTATTCTTGCACAGCTGAACCTTCTTGCAACCAATTCGCTGCTCCTTGGCTCTTCCCCCAGGTGCAGCCTGTGGAGTTAATAGGTCTACCAGGCCATCCTGTGTGGGATGAACACTCCATCACAGCAAAAACTTTCTTGTACTTACACAATGTAGCTATCTCTCACCAGATGATTGGAGGAAGGGCGTTGGCGAAGGCTGGAAGCCATGGACATGGAATGGACTTCACGGTGCCAGTTACAAGTCTCATAGATACATTTAGCTGGATATCGACAAGATCTGTGTGTGAGTTTCTTCCACAGACAGGTGTGCAGTACTCAACCATGTAATAAACTAAAGCCGCTGATAGCATTTGGCATCATGACTCCAACTTGAACCTGCTAGCTTTTGGATGAGATTGATGTGACTTAATTTGATGGGCAGGCTTTGACATAAACAGGTACCTCATAGATGATCCCACCATCAAACTGCCTGGTTTCTTGCTCCACTGAAGACAGTGGATGACCATGAATCATATTAGGATGCTACATGGAAGACGTGTACCTGGTGCAAAATGAAGAATCAAGGATTTGCCACAATGTGAATGCAGGGAGCACCAAATCATCAAACACATTGTGAATGAATGTCCCATTTTTTCATTTCCAGGAGGTGTAGAAAAGGTGCACTCTGCATCTCCTGGAGCTGTCAAATGGATTTCAGATCTTTCTATTAACTTGTAAATTTACTGTTTCCAAATAAAAGAAGACTACCAAAGGCTTTCTGGTGCTCTATACAGCTATCTGACATAGACAGACTGGACTCTCAATTAATTTATCAGTCATGTTTCTGAAGAGGAATTGCTAAAATTTCTTTAGCAAGGCGAACCTTAGAATTTGACCTTGGCATGAAATAGCTCGTGATTCTGTCATAATTTAGCAATTAGCTTTGAAGAAGGAGAACTAGATAGAAAGATTACTACATAAATGTACTTATTTTCCTCAGTAGTGGAAATTATTAATATAATATTGAGGGAGTGATATTCATGAGTCCCTATAACCAAAGAACTGGCTGTAGATGTGACATTTAAAAAAAATATTTGTTATGGACCACCGTTGTCATGATAAAATGGTACAAGATATGAACATGAATCAATTAAAGCTTGTGTTGGTGTATTTGCCTAGATGGGGGAGTAAAAAGAATATTGGATACATGTTAAGAAGGCTAAAATGAAAAATTTAACCATATTTCTTTCATACAATACAGGATTCTCGAAAGTACAACCATATGTGAGGTCTAGAGATATGCAAAAAGTTAGAATAATTATATATAACTAAAACAGCAGGGAGATGAAATGTTAAAGAGGCAAAGCAACCATGTTATCTAGATATTAAGGTAAAGAATCAGATGCAAGAAGCAGTGAATTGACACTGATGATCAAATATCAGAGGGGTGGAATAAGAGGGAGGAATAATGGCTGTGTGGTTAAGGCACTGTACTAGGCCTCTAGAGATGTGGGTGCAGTTCCCATTTCTGCCTCAGACTTTGTGGGCCATATTATGGTAGCGCCCAAGAACCTCAGCTGAGATCAGGGCCCCATTTGCATTGGGCATTGTGCATATACATAGCTATTAACACAGACCAACAAAAAACTAGTAGATTGAAGGTGTGTAAATGGAAAGTGGATGAACTGGAGTACAAGGTGATTTTGTGTGGGAACCTCCAGCTTCTGTCCCCTGTGGTTGGAAGAGGTGCCAGTTCTGTCACCCAGACAGTAATTCTGTATCACTATACCCCAATCCCTCCCAAAACTGGTCCCCAATTAATACTGGTCTCCAGCACACATACAGCACCTGCCTTCTACCCAATTTATTCAGTGCAGTTAGGGGTGATGGAAGAGGCAGGCACTGGCCATCACTGCAGTCTCTGTACACAGAGTACAGTGGCGGCTTCCTCTTAGTACCACCTATGGCTGCTAACTCTCTCAGAAAGGGTAAGGAAGAGGAGACGGATGTGCCCCCAACATCTTCTGCGTTAGAAGAAATAACAACCACAAAGATGAGTGGTTGCTGCATGTCCTTGAGGATTATGACAGCAGGTGTGCTCTCTCTGCATGTCTTGAAGTGTGGGGAAGTAGAGTGCTCATATTACTATGGTGGAGATCTGAATCACACTTGCTTGTGAATGAACCTTTACTAATATTTTGTGCAAAACAAGTACATGCATGAATCATATTCCAGTGTAGAATAAGTAGTAAATAGTTTTCTGACTTTAAAATGTTTTGGAAAAAATTTACTAGTGAGAGGTACACTCTAACAATACTTAGCAGTTCTCTGCATGAGAGCAGTGAGACATAAGACTTAGTAATTTAAATACATTGTAAACTATTTCCCTCAGATTACAGAGCAATTAACTCTGGGCAAAGCTTGGTTACAGCAATCACACTGTCCAGGTTCCCCCATAGCAGACAACTTATGTCAAATAGAGAAATCACTACTAAAAATTCAGTATTTACCAGTGGACCCTGTACTACACTGGAACATCTGAGATCCATTATTTCCTGTTCTAAATATCAGAAAATAGTGATATGACATCTCAGCCATAACTGTAGCGTTGATCCCTTGCATAGTGTACACATTGTTTAAAGTGTGCACAAATATGAATCAAAACAATGTGTGGGTTTGTTACAGAAAATGTTAAATACTAGATATAGTACTCTACATTGAGCAAATGTCTCAAGCCATTTTAGTGCCTTCTCTCTTATGCTCAAGACCAGAGGGTAAAACCCGGGCAGATTAGGGGCAGAGAATAGGTGTGTTTCAGGGGACATGAATTCAAATATAATCTTGTGTATGCAGATAATATGCTTAGCTGCCCATTTCCTTCTAACCTTCTAATAGGCAGGAGTAACTTTGTGATTCCCCAACAGCACTCTAATCAATGAAGGATCAGGTCCCCTACAGCTATTAATCATTTTTATTGTGCACATATATACACAACATTCCACCCCGGCACTATGCAGGATCAATTTCTCTATGGTACCTGTTGGGAAATGCTGAGTTCTTAGTGGTAACCAGCTAAATTAATCAACTGAATACACCATTAACTATCTGAATGAGTCAGTCTTAGATTTCAAGAAGGAGTTTGAATTAGTAGAAAGCAATTTTAGCAAGAGTAATTAAGATAGCAGTTGGTGTATCTTCAAGCTTTTATTAATTTTATATAGTTTGTTAATAAACGTTTGAAAAGCTTGCTATGAATCAACTGGAAGGGCAAAATACAAAGCTAGTTTTGATAGAAATAATGTTATTACCATGCTAGCTGTCAGAAATTTGTGAAGCCAGCTTCATTCTGTAAAAAACCACTGTCCTGAAGGCATTGCTGGCAGTCAAATTATCACCTGTAGTCAACACCTTAATGGTATGTATACAGTCTTATCTTTGAGTGCTATTTTCAATTCCACATCAAAGCGATTACATATTTCGTTTCCATCACTGGAGAGTTGGCCTCCATTCGGGGGGGGGGGGGGGGGGGGGGTTTCAGGAAATCCCTAAGCAATTGTCAAAACCTTAGCTGAATAAAAAAGATCAGTGAATAAAAATATATTTTCTACAGTATCTTCACACAAACTTCCACGTAAACTTTATTAAGGGGTGGCATAAGAAAAGAGCATGTTAGTACAATGGTTCTAGCTACTGTACTCTGCTCCCATATAGGTCCATATGTATCATTTCTTCATAAAAGATTGAGAGGGAAATGTAGTAATAAATCCCACCATTTTATGTTTGCTCAGATTTTGGGCTGCAGTCTCCACACCTATCCTTTGGAGCAGCAAGGGTCTGGGAACTAAAAATGGAAGCAAGGGACCCATATGAAAATATGACTGCCACAGAGCTCCAGCCAGGCTTTTGGAAAGACTATCCTCAGGTAGTACGGTAGTTGCTTCTTGGCTAGGCCTGCATTCTGATCACGACCTGATCACTGAGCACATCAATATTGAGTTAATGATATTTCAAACAAAATAAAGGAAGATATTTTATATTTACTCTTGTTGTCCTAGAAAGGAGTTCCTTTTCATAGTTCTCTTCATTCCCCTAGCCATTCCTTTTTATGTGCGTGGCTCATGAGCTGCAAGGATTATCTTCCAGAATGGCTAGAGATGTCTATCCAGCGTGGGGCAGTACATCCAGCAATACTGTCTTTCACCCCTGTTATAGTTGTGCTTGCCTCCATTGTAGTGGTTTTATGGTTGATAGTCTCATGACTTCAGTGCAAGTCTCAAGATATATGGTATCTTTTATTGAAGTCCCAGGTCGTAGAGTCATGAAGTTATGTGAGAATCCTGATTAAAAAATAAAAAAAAATCTAGCTCTCATGGTTGTAGAAAGAAGCTTGAAAACATGAGCACAGTCTAAAGATTCAAAAAACAGAAGGCCAGAAAGAACCACCCCAAATTTATTAAATATTTAAAGCTCATGATCTTTTTCAGGGGTGGGGACCTGACTCATGACTTTTGAATTCTTGATCCACCTGTCTTTTGTTTTTTTCATCTGTGTGTTTGAAAAATACAGGGTGTTAGGTTTGCTGGTATGAATATATGGCTTATTCCAAACATTATTGATATATTGATAATTTCATGCAGTTAATGACACATCTCAAAGTATTTTATGGTCTACCCATTCTTCTCCCACAGTATAGCTAGGGCTGTTTTGCAGTAAGTGAAAGATGTGTGTCCTTCTTTACATTTAAAAATTCAGAATTTTTCAACCAGCTCTAGCTGTAAGGGGCATGTGTTTTACCTAAGCCTTACCCCTTTTGGTGCTTTAACAAAATCCTTTTTCTCTTTCTCTTTCTCATATATCAGTTTCTGGGTGGGATGTAGCTGCTCCAAATTAGGTTTGCTCTTTCCCTTGCTCCGTTCACAATTCTGACTGCAAGCATTCCAACAATATGGTATTCTCAGAGAAGACCGAAAACAATTCCTGTTCTTAATGGTATGCCACTGATATATTAAGAGCTAATAATATAGGTAAAAATGAGGCTCAAACTTATTTGTCAGGTTTTTTTTTCCAAAATCTGTAATGAACAAACAACCACAATCAACACAAATGCCATTCATTCAAAACATCAATAGGAATAACTTCTTTAAGCAATATTGTGTGACTGTAGTTTTTTGCCCCTACCCTTCTGAAATAGCTCAAACTCTTGAACACGCCTTTTATTTTTTGTTTTGTTTTTGTTGGCTTGCTTTTGCATTGTCCTGTTAATCAGGTTTGGTGGCTCTTATTCTTCATAGACTCATAGAATATTAGGATTGTAAGAGACGTCAGGAGGTCATCTAGTCCAATCCCCTTCTCAAAGCAGGACCAACACCAACTAAATCATCCCAGCCAGGGCTTTGTCAAGCAGGGGCTTAAAAACTATTAAGGAAGGAGATTCCACCACCTCGCTAGGTAACACATTCCAGTGTTTCACCACCCTCCTAGTGAAATACTATTTCCTAATATCCAGCCTAGACCTCCCCCACTGCAACTTGAGACCATTGCTTCTTGTTCTGTCATGTGCCACCACCGAGAACAGCCTAGCTCCATTCTCTTTGGAACCCCCCTTCAGGTAGTTGAAGGCTGCTATCAAATCCCCCCTCACTCTTCTCTTCTGCAGACTAAATAACCCCAG
The DNA here is from genome assembly GCF_965152235.1 of Eretmochelys imbricata. NCBI lineage: Eukaryota > Metazoa > Chordata > Testudines > Cheloniidae > Eretmochelys > Eretmochelys imbricata. Next base: position 79,453,549 of record NC_135578.1, read on the forward strand.
TTCCCTCAGCCTCTCCTCATAAGTCATGTGCCCCAGCCCCAGATCATTTCCGTTGCCCTCTGCTGGACTCTCTCCAATTTGTCCACATCCCTTCTGTAGTGCGGGGACCAAAGCTGGACACAATACTCCAGGTGTGGCCTCACCAGTGCTGAATAGAGGGAAATAATCACCTCCCTCAATCTGCTGGCAATGCTCCTATTAATACAGCCCAATGTGCCTTGGCCTTCTTGGCAATGAGGGCACGCTGCTGACTCATATCCAGCTTCTTGTCCACTGTAATCCCCAGGTCGTTTTCTGCAGAACTGCTGCTTGGCCAGTCGGTCCCCAGCCTGTAGCAGTGCATGGGATTCTTCCTTCCTAAGTACAGGACTCTGCACTTGTCCTTGTTGTACCTCATCAGATTTCTTTTAGCCCAATCCTCCAATTTGTCTAGGTCATCTCCAAGCGTTCCATTGAAGTCTGTGTTCCGAGCTGACACCAAACTTCATGTCCTCCTTCAGCATTTCGAACCACCTTTTTCTGTGTCCTCCTCGTGACGTTTGTCCTGTAACTACTAGATCTCCTACTCTCTAACCAATACATCCCACATCTCATTGTCTCATATGATCAAATCATCTCAGCTGATACTTCCTCATCTTTTCTGTCATATGGGCTACCTGCATCATGGCTTGTGCTGTTTAAATTGCGTAACCTATTAGGTCTTGTCTCACCTAGTAACAACCTGAGCATTCTCATGTTCGTAGTGTGAAATAGTTCTTGTTCTCTCTTCCTCATTGGCCAGCATCCTGACCAGTATAGCATGGCTGGTCTAATCATGGTCTCATACACTTTGCTATTTATCCTTATTGCAGGAAATTCCTGTCAACTCCCTCCATTTACATCAAGCGCTCTTCATGTGGTTCTTAACATCTGTGTTCCCATCACAGCTCAATACTCAACTGAGGTACATGAATTGTTGCACAGACTTTAACTGTATATCATCTAGTTTCACTGGTGGCTTGTTGTCCCAATGAAGCATCATGTATATGACGTCTTTTGTTGCTGACACATAAACCGTTTTCTTCTAATACAGCCCTCCTTTGTTCAAGGTCTCTTTACTGTTTCTTCACAAAACAATATAATGTCATTGGTGAAAAGCATGCTCTATGGAGCTTCTCTCCTAATACTCTGCATCAAGGTTCCCATTACAATCACAAGTAGGAATGGGCTTAAGATTGATCTTTGATATAGACCTATCCCACAGTGAATGGCTCACTACAGCTGCTTCTCACTTCTGTTGTTGTTACTCTCATGTGTGTCCAGGATAGTCTGAATGTATGTTCTGGAAAATTACACAATTGTAGGCACCATCACATCTATTCTGTAAGAACTTTGTCATAAGCCTTCTGTAAGTCCACAGACACTTAATGCAATTCCTTGCGTTTCTTCCTGTACTTCCACTGCAATATTTTGGCTTCAAACAATGCATCCATTGTTGATCTTCCTGGCATAAACCCAAATTGGTTGTCACTTGGTGCTCCATTTCCTCACAAAGTCTTTTCTTGATAATTCTTTCCTAACATTTCATCATGTGATTCATTAACTTGATGGGTTGGTAATTACTGCATTCTTGCACATCACAAACAGGGCTCTCTCTGACTACTTATTAATTTAACATCATGCCAAGGCACAGTTGGAGGTCACTTCAAAGCATTGCCTGATTTTTGTTCAACTTTTACATGAATATGCAAAATCCATTCAGTTCTCTCAGTGCTTGGGTGAGACTCCCCAGAGTCAACCCACCGCTTGTCCCTAAAAAGAAAACAGTGCAAAAACATAGTAAGTGTTGTAAAGCAATATGCCATGCATGGTTGCTGTGGTACAGCAATATATTGCAAAGAAAATTATAGCCATTTCTACTGAGAGGCTGTAAAGTCCATTTCTCCACTAACTACCTCAGGGTAGGAGGAGACTATATATGGGGGTAGAGGACTGCTGTGAACGTTCACCACATAACCTGGGAAGATACACTGGGGAATTAATATATTTGTTGGGATACATTAAAGGAATCAACCTCCCTTCGTGCCCTCCCTCCCAAAATGGGTCAGCCATGGCTGTGTTGCTTCTTGCACAGGCAGAAAAGTGACTTGTTTAAAACACTCCTGACTGATAAAAATTTTACAGGCTGTTATTGAGATGCTACTGGCAGTCTGTGTGAGAAAAAATAAGCAAGTATGCCTGCTGCCTGCAGTATGCAACTGGTTGCCTCAGTAATAAAGCTACTGTTCAACTTTAGTGCACATACACAGGTCAGCTCATATCTGTCTGGGGATGCATGTAGCAAGCAAAGGGAGCAGGATCATAACCTAGTATTCCTAGGTGGGGAATAGAGGAGAAAGAAGCAGACATAAGTGGTTGTATCAATTAGTCGGGGTAGGCAGCAAAAGACCAATAAGTGCAGTTTCCATAAATATTGATTTATAAATGAACAAACACAACATTCAAGGGCACCCACTGTACCCCCAGAGAAAGGCATGTTGCATGAAAGGAAAAAAAAACAGTAGCAACTAACATATACAGATACCAGTCATAAACAAGAATGTGAATGAACTTGAAATCCAATGCAGAGGATTAATGATCATAAGAATCCAAATACTGAAAAAAATCACTTTACATATGTATGATGAGAAAAAATGAAGGGTAACTTGGGGTCTTGTGATGTTGAAAAGAAGAAAGTCAGCAATTTGACTATGAAAACCTGGTATACAATAAAAGGATGTTATTGTCCAAAAGTGACATTCCTACTCTTCAGGTACCAGAAGAGATTGTCAACAAGAGATGTTATATTTCAAACAAACAAACAATTGAAGCCTTGCACTGCATGTATTTCTTTCTTCTGAAAGACAAAGCATCTGTCTTCTTTAGGTTTTGCTATAGATAATTTAGGCTTCCTCATAAAGGTAATAACAAATCCACAATCTTGTTGAGAACAAGACAATGGGACTTGAAATTTATTTGACTCTTCTACCAAAATGCAGGCACAAATTGACAGCCACATACTGATACTGAGAATGTACAAAACAACCTCTGTTGCTAATGTCTTAATAAAGACAAATAATGTACATTTGTACAAAAAATGTACAAATAACACACACAGTCTGTTTTCTGTGAGAGAGATGGCTACTGAATGAGCAGTTGCAATTTCCAGTGTTCTTTTTTTCTTTAGCGTCTTGACTTTTATTATTTGTATTGGAATGCAGTTTGCTCAAGTAATACTGTATGGGTCAGATTCTCTTCAGCAAGTAGTGGTGAGGAGAACTGCTTCTGTGGGTATGCCAAGGATCATTGCCTCTTTGAGGTACAGTACCTTTAGAAGTGCAACCATGGCTATATCTTTTTGAAAGGATACAACATGCTTCTCTTCAGCATCTAGTGTGAGGATAGTTTGCTTCATATCCCCTCTCCATTCACCTATGGAGGGCTACTTGTTGGCTCTGTTAGACACCTGTACTTCTGCTTCCTGAGCACAAACACTGTGACTATGTCTTGGCCTCGTGTGCCAGCTCAGGGCTGTACACGTTCGGCTTGCCATCCCCGACGCCCTCACTGAAAATGCACTTGAATCTCAGGAGTCCAACCCAGTGAGAAAAATGTTAAATGGTAGTTAATTATAAACATTTATACACATTTGTAATTTAAATGTTAAATAGCATAGATTAGGACAAAGATAACTCCAGCCCAATATTGGCAGACAGTCACGCAGGTTATTTCAGTTGCTTTTATTTTTTAATTACAAGATTAAATTTGAAGTCATCAATTTTATTCACATTCTTTCCTCCCCTCCCTCAAGCTGGAATACTATATTAATTAGCTGCATCTCTTGAATATTGAATAGCATGTAATGTTGAATGCATTCAGCTGCAGAGCATTTTAACAGTAGCCTACACAAAAATCCCAATCCAATATCTGACCTGTCTCTCTTTTCTGGTAGAAAGAGCCAAATAGTTTTATAACACATATCAATATGTAGGTATAGGACTGACTTCAGTAGGACTCTACATGGATATAAGGTTCCACAATAGCAGATCACAATGCAGAGTTGGAGCCTAAAAAATAGAAATAACATCCAGTTCTACCAGTTCCTCCAGTTCTGCTTGTTAAACAGAATTTGTTTGTGAAGCTAGGCTATATTGTAGCTTCATATTGCTTATATAAAAAAGCAAAGCTTGGCTTGTCCTATTGGAGGAGCCTGGGTCCTGTCATCCTATTAGAGAATGATAGCTTTAACAGTAGGGTCTTGAGTGCTAGGTGGTTGTCTACACTGTACGTGGGATAAAATTTGATATTCAGAAGACATTGCTAATGAATTTAGTATTCCACCTTTTGGAGTGGGGGAAATGTGAGTAAATTTACTGACTTTGAGTTGTGAATGTATGCAACAGTTGCTTGGTAACTAGTACAACCACTTGTGCGTAGCGGGGAGTAGCCATGTTTAATCCATTCCTTCAAAATCAGGTTCCAGAAACGACCTTGTAAAATGTCATATCTTAAGATACAGTGTTATTGCAATAGAGCCTATAAAGCTTAACACAGACATAAGGGTTTACACCAGCAAGTCCTGATGCAAGATCAGAGATTTATTTTGTGTCAATACTAACTAAAAAATCCAAATATGGAGGGAAAATAACCACAATTGAGTCAATGCCTAAGAAAATGTTAAGATGATACAACACAGCAGCTTAGCAAGAGAGCACAACATTGTGCATTATGGGAAGTATGCTCCGGCCATGGAGCTCTGCCCACAGAAGAGAACGGGAATGAGGAACTTGAATTACAGTTCTCATGAAGCACTGCAAATTTCCAAATCAAAACTTTCATTTTTTGGTCAATTTTTTTTTTAATTTTGAAATTTACCATAGTGGAGGGAGAAAATATTTTGCAAACAGCTCTGGGAAAGGACAAAGGATGGAAGTCATTAGCAGCTCAAAGCCTAACTTCATCAGAGTTTCCTGTGTACCTATTTGCAAAAGGAATGGGGAAGGAGATATTTGGAAGGTATAGGGAAAAAGCAGGAAGGTAGATTTAAGGTAAACCATGTGATGAGTTTTTATTAGGTCTTTTATGGAAAGGCTGAATTATCACATTTGCTGTTGGGTATTTATTGGAATGGGATGAACACTCTATTCAAATTGTGACTTTTTTATACAGGGACATTTAAATTCAGTAAAAGCACTCAGGGTTTGAGATGGAGGGCTTGTTGATGTTGATATAAAGTTCAATAAAGCTGCTTAAATGGAGTGAACATGTTGGTACCTCTCTCTTTCTAAAATGCTAATATCCCTACTGACCCTACCAATTATCCCATTTTTTCTGCCCTGGAGGGGAGTGTGAAAACATAACACACTTCCCGGAGCCTTACATTGCTGCTTATTAAAGTGAATCCCTGAAAAGCAGCAATGTATTAGCACAGACATCGTGCTCCTACTAGCAATGTGAAATCAATAATAATAAAAAGTACCACTTCAAATGACGAAATAACTTTCCAGGCAGTTCCAAGTACCATGCCTACTCTATTTGAACAAGCAGGATAATGGCACTAAATAAAATGATCAAATACCCTGTGCAAGTTAAAAATCATTTAGGTAAAGAAATTCACATGGATTTGACTCGGGGGAAAAAAACTTAGCTTCTAATTGGTCTTCCTCAGTTCCTTTAGGTACTATGCACAAAGACGTTGGGATCTGGATGAACAATGAGTTGATCCTTTTTGAAACAGATACTATTACATTATTTGAACAAATATGGTCTAAGCTTGGGCTTATTCCCAAATATCTGCGTTCCTCACAGACAATTTCTTCTACTGAGCTTATGCTAAGCTGAAAAAAAATACTTACGTTTTAGAATATGTTGGAAAACTGACAAAAGTGTGGCTACAAAAAAAGAGTACTTGTAAAATGTTTATTCTACACATATGCATTGTTGCTTGTGACAGGGTCAGACCAGATGGCTACAAGAGAATGGTTGAAGGTAGATACATTAGTTCCAGGTTAAGCAGGTCCCTTTTCTCTGGGTAAGATAACAGGGACTATTCCAGAATACTCAGGAACTTTCTAGAACTAATTAAGGCAGGCAGGCTAATTAGGACACCTGTAGCCAATTGGGAAGCTGCTAGAATTAATTAAGGCTAATCAGGGCACCTGGTTTAAAAAGGCTGTCACTCCAGTTAGTGAGGTGTGTGCGTAAGGAGCTGGGAGTGATAGGATGTGCTGCTGGAGGACTGAGGAGTACAATCATTAACAGACATCAGGAGGAAGGTCCTTTGGTGAGGACAAAGAAGGTGTTGGGAGGAGGCCATGAGGAAGTAGCCCAGGGAATTGTAGCTGTCGCGCAACTGTTCCAGAAGGCACTCTAGACAGCTGCAGTCCACAGGGCCCTGGGCTGGAACCTGGGGTAGAGGGTGGGCCTGGGTTTCCCACAAATGTCCCCACTCCAGACCCAACACAGGAGGTTCCACCAGAGGGGAAGGTCTCTGAGCTGTTCCCCGACCCACATGGTGGATCTGCAGAAACTGCAGGGATGGTTCTTACTCTTTTTTTCCCCATGCTGGCCAGTGATGAGGTTATCTAAGTGAACGGCAGATTTGAGCCACGAAGATGGCCAAACTGAGGGCTACTGTGAATCTGTGAGGTGAGCAAAATCCGCCAATGAATGCAGGACCCACCAAGGTAGAGGAGGAACTTTGTCACATGCTGTATAGAGTATGTCTTCAAATACCAAAATCAGAAAGTCATTGCTATATACTTCAAGACGTATTCATGAAGTCATGCAGCAGATTTAGGAGGCATCAATTTCTTTGCTGTATGTATCTGTGTTGTGTTTGATAAGCTTTGATTAAACCCTTTCTTGGGTTTGATCATTCCTTGTCAGCTATAGCCAAGTGAAGATAGTTTAATGGAGATAATCCAATCCATTTTGGTGCAACACTTTGTATATATGTCGGGGTAGGTGTATATATATACACCTCTACCCCGATATAACGAGACTCGATACAACACAAATTCAGATATAACGCGGTAAAGCGGCGCTCTAGGGGGCGGGGCTGCGCGCTCCAGTGGATCAGTGAGTCAGTGTGTCTGGCTCCGACATGCTGCTCTGAGCGGCATGCTAATGGGGCCGGGCCAGGGCCGAGTGGTTGGATAAGGAGCAGAGGGCCTTGGGGGGTGGTCAGGGGCAGGGCCTCCCGCCCCCAGGGTCTGGGAGGCAGGAGCTGTGGGGGGCACTTTTGGGGGCCCTGAAGGCCCAGAGTGGCCCTGGTGATTAGCGGGGGGCTGGGAGCAGCCCACTTCACTTCCCTCGCCCCAACCCCAGCCGTATCGTTTGGGGGAAGGCACCTCCCCCCCCCCCCCCGCACTCACTGGGAGCAGCGGAAGTGGAGCGGGCTGGGACAAGGAAAGTGGAGCAGGCTGGGGCCGTGTTGCTCCACTTTCTGCCACAGGTGAGTGCAGGACCTTTCCCTAACCCCCCCACCATCCCAGCGACACAGCTGGGGCCGGGTCAAGAAAAGCGGAGCGGGCTGGGGCCGTGTTGCTCTGCTTTCTGCCGCAGGTGAGTGCAGGGGGTGTCCTTTCCCCAACCTCCCTGCACTCACTGCGGCAGAAAGCAGAGCAACAGGCCCCAGCACCGCTCACTGGTGGTGGGAAGCGGGGCGCCGCGGCTGGGAGCTGGTGCTCCACTTCCTGCTGCTGCCGGTGAGTGCCTGTCAGGGGGCGGGGGTGTGGATAGGGGTCGGGGCAGTCAGGGGACAGGGAGCAGGGGGGTTGGATGGGGTCCTGGGGGTGATTAGGGACGGGGGGGGGTCTCTGGAGGGGGCGGTCGGGGACAAGGAGCAGGGGGGCCAAAGCAAGTTTGATATAACATGGTTTCACCTATAACCCAGTAAGATTTTTTGGCTTCCGAGGACCGCGTTATATCTGGGTACAGGTGTGTGTATGTATACACACGCGCGTGTGCACACACACACACAGTTATTGCTTGTGAAAGGTGCAAGATTCACATGCCTTCAGTTTGAAATCCTTAATATCCACATACAGCAGGCATAGTATGGATTATGCTAATTTCCCTTATGCCACCTCAGCAATATGCCTCAACCTTAAACTGGAGGGATCACTCCAGGAGATTCAATTTAATTCCCATTTCAGTTTTTGGCTTCTGTATTGAAGCAGATGACATGGACAGTTGTAGTTTGTAGTGGTATTTTTTCTGATGTGGACCCTTGTCTATGAGGTACTGGAATGAGCTTCATTTTACATAAACCGAGAGATAAGAGGCTTTGGGCCAGGTTCCCTGCTGCATCCAGTTTATGCTGTGCAGAGCAGAGAATTGGAGGCTATCAGTTAGTTGGCTAGGATTCCCCGATTCTCTACCCCAGCCTTGAAACAGTTCAGAGCTGCTCTAAATTGCATCAGTTGGCTCTGGTCCCCTAGGCAGGGCTGGCCTTACTATGAGGCGAACTGAGGCGACCGCCTCAGGTGCCAAACTGTGGGGGGATACCACTAGGACCCAGAGTGTAGAAAATTGTGTCTGCTGCTGGTGCACATATATTCTCTCTGCTCTAGATGCACAGAGATGGTGGAGTGCTGGGCTGGAGGAAGGAGGGCACAAGAGACCTAACAGGCGGGCAGGAGAAAAGGTGAGAGGAAAAAACAGAAAGAAGCAGGAGCTTCAGGGAGAGAGAGGAGGAGGAGGAGCCTTTTATGTACCTCTCTAGCACCCCCAGGAGCCTGGACTGATTAACACCAGCTTCTCAGGGAGCTTCCTGTTTCCTGCTGCTTCCCTGAACCCACTTGAGGAGAACAGACAGTCAACTGAAGTAGTAGGAGCCAGTTAGGCCCTTAAGATGCTGATATCTTCCCTCACTCAGGCCCTGCTACCAGCCTGCTTGTTTGTCCCCTTCAATTGAGTGTTGAGAGCCACTCTAGCTGGCACAGAACAACTGTCATGAGTGAAAGAAGAAAATGCCCCTCTGGGGCAGCATTCAGAAAAAGAAGAAAAGCTTCCTTTGCTTTCTTATCTAAGCAGGAAGGAGCTCTCCTGAGATACAGACACAAATGTTCACGGTGAGCGTTCCGGCCCCAGTGAGGATGTGAGTGGTGAGGAGATGCCTGATCTTCCAGTTTGTCAGAGTGCAGGTGACCTGGCAGCTACTGCAGCATCCATATCTCCATCTCAAATGGATGTCGCCATGCACATTCCTGAAGAAAAGTGTAGATCAGAGAAGAGTGTGGTGGAGGTACAAGAAACGGCTGCTGCTGAATTTAGTCCCTTAAGTCTAGATGATCCAGGACTGTGGACCCACTTAAGCAGTAGCCTGAGGGACTTCCTTGTATTGCATGGGCCACAGCAAGTGAAAAACTTCATGTTCCCCAAAGACAATCAAACTAGAAGTTTCCATCCAACACATTACTGGTGTGAAATCCCCAGTGGTGACAAAGTGGAGAGGCCTTGGCTTATGTACTCAAAAACCCAGAATGCTGCATACTGTATTTGTTGCAAACTTTTCCAGTCTAATGTTCCAGCCACAGTGGGTTCTACAGGAACAAAGGACTGGAAAAATCTGGCTAGAAATCTGGCATGCCATGAGAAGGCAGCAAATCACCAGAGAGCATTCCATAGGTGGAAAGAGCTTGAAATGAAACTAAAGTTAAAGGCCATCATAGATGATCAACCTCAAGAGAAGATTGCATGAGAGTCTCTTTAGTGGCAAAATGTTCTGAAAAGGCTCACTGCCATTGTGCGAATGCTTGCTACCCAAAACCTAGCACTGTGTGGCACTTCAGATCAGCTGTATGTGCCAAACAATGGAAACTTCCTTAAAATTGTGGAGCTGATGGCTGAGTTTGATGCTGTACTCCAGGAGCATCTAAGAAGAATCACCACCCAAGAAATATACACACACCGATACCTTGGAAAAACAATTCAAAATGAGATCATACAATTACTGGCAACAAAAGTCAAACAGAAGATTGTGGCAGATCTGAAGTCAAGATATTACTCTGTTCTTCTGGACTGCACACCTGACATCAGCCATATGGAACAAATAACTTTAATGGTGCGTTTTGTAACAACAACAGAACCTAGTGAAAATGTCCCTGTAGTGGTGACTGTCAGAGAGCATTTTCTAGAATTTATTGACATTGATGATACTAGAGGAACTGGTATGACAAATGTGCTTCTTAAAAAGCTGGAAGATACGGGAATTGCGATAGCTGACATGAGAGGTCAGGGCTACGATAATGGTGCCAACATGAGAGGAACGAACAGAGACACGGATCTGAGAGTTAAACCCTCAGGCTTTTTTTGTCTCATGCAGTTCTCATTCATTGAACTTGGTGGTCAGTGATGCAGCATCAGCTTCTAGTGAGGGTGCTGAATTTTTTAATGTAATTCAAAGCATCTATGTATTTGTCTCTGTATCTACTCATCGATGGCAAATTTTGAAGCAACATCTGGGAACATCCTTTCTGACACTGAAACCACTGAGTGCCACATGATGGAAAAGTCGAGTGGAGGCGATAAAGCATATCGAACACCAAATTGGGAATGCCATAGTTGCCATTATGGAAGATAATGCTATGACAGGAACTGTTTGTGGGAGAACAGTGGCAGAGGGAAATGGAGTCACCAGAAACATACATAGCTTCAAATTTCTGTGTGGCTTAGTGTTGTGGAATGACATACTGTTTGAAATAAATATTGTAAGCAAGAGACTCCAAGGTGTTGATCTTGATATATCTGGAGCAATGGAACAACTGGACAAAGCAAAGTCATACCTACAGTATTACCAGTCAGATGAGGGATTTAAAAACATTCTGAAGAGTGCACAGACGTTGGCAGAGGAACTTCACATGGAAGCTATTTTCCCACCCATTCAAGAATACAAGAGTCACCGAAGAAGACAACATTTTGATTACGAGGCACGGGATAATCCCATAAGAGACCCCAAACAACAATTCAAAGTTGAATTCTTTAATCAGGTGCTAGATTGTGCAGTACAGTCAGTTGAAGAATGTTTTATGGAGCTTAAGGAACACAACAGCATATTTGGGATGTCGTATGATATTCCAGCACTCCTCACTATACCTGAAGAAGACCTACACCAGCAATGTAGGGCACTAGAGACAGTGTTGACACATGATGACATGCGCAATATTGATGTGAGTGATTTAGGTGATGAACTGAAAGCCCTTTCAAGATACATTTCAGCAGGATCAACTCCAAAGGCTGTTCTGGAATATATGTGCACAAATAAGATGACCACCCTCTTTCCAAATGCTTTTGTTTTTCTGCGCATACTTCTAACACTTCCTGTAACAGTTGCCAGTGGAGAACGCAGCTTCTCCAAGCTGAAGTTAATAAAAACACAACTGCGCTCCACAATGACACAGGAGAGGTTGGTCGGCCTTGCAACCATCTCAATAGAGCATGAGCTGGCCCAGACTGTGGACCTTCAGGAAGCAGTTCAAATCTTTGCAACCAAGAAGGCAGGGAAAACACCACTTAGATTATTCAAACAGATAAAAATGCCAGTGTTTACTGTGCAGACAAGAAAAGTTACATTTGCTGTTCAGGCCTTGGCAAGTTAAGTGTTACTTAAAATTTTTGAACAAGGCATTTTAAGTTGTTTGCTCTCCTTTATTGGGGTAGGTAGCAGAGCACTATCATGAAAGGAGTAGAACAGGATAGCAGAATTGAGACCTTTCAAAGTTTTGGCTGAAGTGAGGGGGAATGGGGGCGTCATTTGAGCTCCCTGCCTCAGGTGCCAAAATGTTATGATGCAAACTAACTGGAGTGTGTCAGCTAGTCTTCAAATGAGTCTGTGTTTAAGGGATCAAAGTCAACATTTTAAACCCACCATTTGACCTCCTTTATTAAAAGTCTCTTCCAGACACTTAAGATTTTTAGATGTTTGCCTTCATTTACATTTCCAAGGAGCTATTTCCCATCCCCAACCCCTGTCCCCACAGGTGTAGCCTGGCTGGCTTAGCTCCCACTTTATGAATCTCATAATATCTTATTGCAGTAAAATTTCCTTGGTTTCTCTTCCATGTTGGCCCTTGCCTTTTTTACTAACCTTTGCTCCATTTTGGTATTTCCTGGGGACTTGCTAAGTCCTCCATGTTGTTATCTTGATTACATTTTGTTGTCTTCCATTTAGATGTTTGCTTCAGCTTTATTTATTTATTATTATAAATATTTATAAATATTTATTATGCTTCAAAGTATATAACTTTGCTTTTTAAGGTCTGATTCTGCAGTCTTTAAGCATCCAAAGTTTCCAGAGCTTCTTAATCCAATTTCTTGCTATTGTTATTTGTAGCTAACCTTTTCTTAAATTTGGTATGTACTCAGATAAGAGATTACTTAGGATCAAAAAATGAAGAGTGATTTCTTTATATACGTATGAAAGATACAGCCTGGCAAGGAATCAGTAGAGCCATTAAAGGACTTGAAAGAGAAGTTAGTGACAGATGCTTATGCTTTTATCATAAGTATGAATTAATTCTTTGTCTTAATAGTATAAGGACCCATACTTCGGACTGGAGTCTCTTCTTAAATGACGGGATAGAATATTAAACCATTTTTATGATTATGTGAGAGGAAATAATTAGGCACTTTCAACAGACAAACTCAGTACCAAAGGAATAAAATATGACCTATTTTAAATAGGTTGCTTAAATGACTTGAGATGTACCAGAAGGCAGAAAGGCAATTCTTATATTTCCCATATTTAAAAAAGGTTTTTTAAAAAAAACAAGCCCAAATGAAGTCAGTCTGCACTGGGAACTTCTGAATTTAAAATGGATAACTTATTTAAGCTTAGTTAAGTGAAAAGAGAGAGAATACCAAATGGGCTAGAGTCACTGGATTTTTTTTTTTAAAAAAAAAGCAATTTGAAAGTGGAAATAACTTCCTGTGTTGTATCTGGATTAAAAAAAAAAAAAAAGAAAAAAAAGCTGCACAAACCTGGATTTAAAGAGAGTCAAGCAATGGCCAAAACTGAGATATGATTAAATAGAGTAAATCAGCAGCACAGACAGAGGCGAGAGAATATGTTAGAAGTTCCGTGTGAAGAAAAGCAACTTTTAAGGAGATCAATGTCATGTGATATATCACTGACAATGTCTGGTTTCCTTAGAATCTAGGAAGCCCTTTATCATGTCCTACAAGTTCTGGTGCACTGTGAAGGGGGTCACTCACTGCAGGCACTGCATAGTTGGTCAGGCAGAGGCATATCATGCTCTCTTTTTGGAATCTCTTGTCGACAGCTGCTCCAGCCCTGCAGTGGTCTACCCCTTTAGTGACTCAGCCCTCCGGCCAGGCCATGAGTTATGTCTGCCACTCTCAGGATATACAAAGAGTCCAACAAAAGTTAGCCCCAGAGTCAGGCAAGGGGTTCCAGGCCTCACCAGGCCAAGATCCCAGCATCATAACTTTGCAGGTTATATGGTGTTCTGAGTCCACATTCTTTTATATCCAGGGTAGGATTTTCACCTTCAGCCCCATCCAGAGGTTGGTAGGGGAGGCTTTCTACCACGCTCCAATCCAAAACCCTGTTGTAGGCGGCAAGTTTCTGCACCCTCAAAAAGTGCTCCAGCACGACTCCCCTGGATTGCTTCTTACCAGTCTCCTTACACAAAATGACAAATCAAAGCCACATAAAACAAATCTAAGGATAAATCCCAGATTTTACAAGTGTCCAGAGTCCTTTTTCTTCAGCTGGTCAGGACTAAGTAGATTCTCAACAGTCAGGGGCCCCAGGCAGCTGGATCTCCCATAGCTTAGCTCGTTCCGAGGAGCTAAGACTGTATGTCCATTCACCTCTACTGGTGAACAACTACTGAGCTGCTCTGCTCCTCTTTTAAGCTCCTCCTCCAGCCCATGCATGCTTTGCAAGTGTGGTGAGGTGGGGCTGCCTGGGGCAAAAGTAGCTCTTTAACCACTTTCTTTCTAGAGCAGGGTTTGTACTTCCCATCACGTGCACATATTAGAAAGTCTTGATTTATTGTTTTTGAACTTGATGAAATAAGTTGTAGTATGACCAGACATCCCGCTCCCACGCACAAACTCGGCGAGCTGGATTCTTTGTTTTTCTTCACAAAGTTAAAATCTAGCTCTGGCACATTCAACTAGTGCACATGCTCTCAAATGCATGGAACTTAAGTATGTCTTCTCTAACATAGAAAATATATTGTTAATATATTTTTAATTCTTCTTGCAAAATCATTAAAAAGTAAAAATTATAAAATTGTATGGTGTCTTCATACCCTTTAATAATGTTCTGAGGTTAGAGACCAATCACCACCATAGGATGCAATCCAAAACACAATGCTTGGAAGCAGTAAAGTACTATTCAGCATTAATTAATAAAGCTGCTATAATATTTAAGGTTTCAGATACCTTTAGAACAACATCTGAATCATTCTAATTTGCACAACAAAACTCCACTGACAAACCCATTGTCCAGAACATCCTAATATAAGGTGGATGGGACCACCAGCAGGGCAAGACCCAAAAAGATGTCCACCTGCTGCTGATCACCAAACTTAAATTGCCCAGGGCCATATTTTTAAACTTAGAAATTGGTGTGTGTGTGTGTCTTTAGTTATGAATCCAATATAACTTGTCTCAGTTAAACATCAGGTTATACTTTTGGTTATTGCTCTGAATTACTTTAATCCTGAAATCTATAAATCAAAATCTGATTCTATGTCAACACACCAAAATTGTCCTTCATAAGATAGATTGCTCAGTACTGTGAAAAATACCTACTGACAATATATTATAATAAATTAGATTGAATTGGTTTAGTTCAACTTATGAAGAAACTATGTGCGCATATTATATGAACTAAATTCAAATGTATTTTTATGTTTTGCCATCGCAGCATAAATTATTCAGTATTTACTGCAAAGATATAATGCAAATAGTTCTGAAATTAACAAAATGTAAATTTGGGGGCTTTCTGTTATTTAGAATTCTCTACCTTAAAGGCCAAACGGGACTTGTATGCAAGAATCACTGGGGTCCACAAGCATGAAGAACATTTTTTTTAAAAAAGTACTTACACTGTACTGGAAAAGAGATGGGGTAGATCCCTTCACCAAAGTATTTGGGCACCACAGATTGGTTGGCATTTCTCTAGGATGGCTCTCTGATACTGTATACACAAATATTAACTCCTTGGTTTATATCTAGTCATTTTGCCCCTTCAATCCTAGGGGTTTTCATAGAATCATAGAAATATAACACTGGAAAGTACCTCAAGAGGTAATCTAGTCCATCTTCTCATGCTGCAACAGGATAAAGTATATGTAGACCAGCCCTGGCAAGTTTTTGGCTAACTTGTTCTTAAAAACCTCCAGTGAGCAGGATTCCGCACCTGCCCTAGTTACTTATTTCAGAGCTTAACTATCTCTATAGTTAGAAAGATTTTTTTATAATATCGAGCCTACATCTCCCGTGTTGCAAATTAAGCTGGTTACTTCTTACCTGACCCTCAATGGACATGGAGAACAATTGATCACTGTCCTCTTTATAACAACCTTTTAGATATTTGAAGACTGTTACTCCTTTCCCCACCTTCTCTCCTCGAGACTAAACAGGCCCAATTCTTTCAACGTTGCCTTATAAGTTGTGTTTTATGAACCTTGTGTTCTGTCCTCTGGACCCTCCAGTTTGTCTACATCTTTCTTAAAGTGTTGTGCCCAAAATTGGACAGAGTACTGCAGCTCACCAAAGCCAAGTGGAGCAGAACACTTACCTCCCATCTTTTACATATGACACTCCTGTTAATACACCCCAAAATAATATTTGCCTTTTCCACAACAGTATCACAACAGCATCATGCTGTTGACTCATTCAATTTGGTATATACAGTAAACCTCACATCCTTTTCTACAGTACTGCTGCTTAGCCGATTTTTCCATATTTTGTATTTGTACATTTGACTTTTTCTTCTTAAGTATAGTGCTTTGCACTTGTCTTTATTGAATTTCAGCTTTCTGATTTCAGACCAGTTCTCTAATTTATCAAGGATATTTTGAATTCTAATCCTGTTCCCCAAAATGCTTGCAATCTCTCCTTGTTTGGTGTTATCTGCAAATTTTATAAGTACACTCCACACTTTATTATCCAAGCCATAAATGAACATCTTGGATCAATATAAATATATAATATGTACATATAGTATATATTTATACTTGAGCCAAAGTATATGTGATTATAATCATCAAGGTTATCTAAATTCGGTGAAGCTGCATTTTATTGGTGAGCTCCTGTGTAATATCACCACTCCCAGAAATTACCACACAGTCTCCAATCCTGATTCTGGGAAGTCATTACTTTTTATCTCAAAGAGTTTTTGTCGCTTCTTCAATTAACTTCTGGGTGATGCTGAAGATACATAATGACACTATAACAGGCAGAGTTATTAAGTTTCCCTCTTTACTTAACATCTCATTGCTGTCACACATTGATATTATTGGCATTAAGATCACTGGCACTATGCTTGCTACTGATACAAAAATATCTCTGCTGAAGGCATAGGAGCATCTACCCAATTGCTAAATACACTTGTCCTCAGTTTTTCTAATGAGGAACATGCACATTTTCTTATTCATAAGTCATTAAGAATATTTCCATATGCTTCATCTTTTGATTGCCTCATGTTAAGACTAAACTTCCCATATTTATAAATGTCCATGCATTTACATTACTAATGCTATTTACAGCCTCGTTTTTTCCCCTATCACGTGCTTTAAGTGTAGTAAAAGCTGGTTTGCTTATTACTGGTCATGATCTGCGAGAAGTCAATAAAACCATTCATGAGCCTTCACTAACCACACCAAATTTTCTCCTTCTTTAATATTTCTTAAAAATGTAAATGTATTGAAAAAAGTTTAGAAAATAAGCTGTACTTATTTATGGAGTGGCAGAATCCTCTCCATAGATAATTTGAAACTAACTTTCCATTATAACACTGATTTTAATCACCTCTCCCCTAACTTTCACAACCAGAAACCAATTCCTCTGAAATGTTACATGCCATCTCTTCCTAGAATTCTTTTTTTCTGAAAAGTTTGAGGAGCAGGAGGGAAATCAGAAAATACATTTTATTCCACTCTCCCCATATATGCCACTCAGATGTAAACACACACACACACCCCTTATGGAGTCCCTTAAAATCTGCCAGAGAAGAGTTCCTGTCCTGCAGGCCCTATATGCCAATCTGATTAAAACTTTTGTAGCTCAACCCGGAAATTTCCCACAAAATGCTTATTTAAGAAGATGAAGACTTAAGGTGCGCTTTCAGCTGACACCCAAACTACTAATATTGTTTCTTCACAAAAATTTAACACCTTTAAACAAGGCAAAAGGCTAAAAAGTCTGGAAATTAACAGTTAAGATATGCAGCAAATGCCTCATTTTCATATTATTCCTTCTTCATCCATTATCACTGCATCCAATTTACACCTGCTACCCAACCCAATTTTTACCTATTAAAACTTGACAAAATAGAAGCATGGGTCAAAATAATTTATAAAAACCCATTTCCTATTTGAGCATTCCATTTCCAGTGTACTATACTGCAACACTACTCATGCAAAAGTCCTACATATGCTGGTTGCTACATAATATAGTTAATATCCTTAAAATTCAAGCCTTACCAATACTTGAATAAATCTACACCACTATATAATCAACATTTTATAACACCAAGTAGATCAATCATTCCAATTCTGTTCATGAAAGTATTCTTTTACTTCACCAAAATATAGTGCTATGAGCAAACGTATAGAACTTTGACATAATTTAATGTACCCTGGCACTATATGCATTTTACTATGCATTTAATACAAATAAATAAAATCAATAAGATATATCCAACAGAATATTTCCATTACAGAACAAAACAAAAGGGAAAGGTCGAGGGGGATATTTATGGCAGGTAGTGTGACAAAGGATTTTATGGCAGTGTGGAACTGGCTGGGTTATTTAACTGTTTGTTTCTAGTCATGTAAAGATTTGTGGAGGGCACAGGGTTTTTTTTTTCTTTTTGTTTCTTTGTTTTTAAAGTATAGCTATTTAGATTATAGCACCAATAAATATAATTATTGTACAGGATTCTGTGAAGACTTTTTTGGAACTTGAGATATTAGAGAAAACAAAATTAGTGAATTTTTCAGGTGCTACATAAGACTTTAAAATAGCCACAAAGACTGCAGTGTGAGTGTAGGTCTGCAGAGATCCAGTAGTATTCTCATGTGTTATCTGTGTTGTGAAACCAAGGTGTAAGGCTACTAGTTAAAGAGCAACAGCTGCCTTCCCCCAATTCTAAGTATAGTGTAATAATATATTATGTTTTATTATTGAGAAACCTCAGTAGGATACTGCCAAATTACTTAGTCAATGTAGATAGAAGGTACAAAATAACTTTTGCTTATAAAGAAAAAAAATTGAGTCAAAATGATAAAGTAGCTAATAATCCATTTCTTCCATTGGGATAGACCTACAAACACACAGCACGAGATGGAGATGTTTAAATAGCTGTCAGATAACTGAAGGAAGTATTGAGGGGCAGTCCTTTAAAAGGTAATACTCCCTTTGACTTCACTGGGACCCTTGCCTGAGAAATGACAGAAGGAATGAAAAATTGCTACCTGCTTATGAAGATATTAAGGTGAGGTACATTAAATATATTGAACACACACCCAGATGATATTTCAGTCTGTTATCTCTTCAACTTGATTGAACTTTGGATTAAATTCCTTGAATACTGCTGTACTTGTAGTTTTATATACAAGACAGTACTGCAACTGCTGAAAAAATAATACAATTAGATGTGGGTTTGTAACTGCCACAGCATGAAACAGACTTTGTATGCTGCTAATTTATTTTTATTTCTGTATAATTCTTCTAAATTCTGTTCCAAAATCCTGCCTTTATTGAATAGCTATACTTGCTGGTACCTCATAAGAATTAGTACAATTTTACAATACAGTGGTAGAACTTTTATAGAAAGTAGTTAGTGCACAAAATATTTTATTCAATGAATCATAATCAGATCACAGCAGTGATTCTAAGACGGCTGCTGTAGCTCCTCCAAATGGACTGAATCAAGTTTGTCTGGATTCAGAACTTTGGGTCTAAATGCCCACAAGTATTGGTAAGTTGGATACAAAGTTACAGGGTTTGGCTAATTAATTTGCCACAGTCAGAGACTGAGTTGGCACTCGAGCCGGAAATAGAACCTCTCAGTAGAAGTTGAGACTTCCATTCCTGACACATCTCATTCTCCTTTGAAAAAGTCTGAACATGTTGTTGTGCTTCTGGAACAGAAGACCCTGGGTTCCATTTCCACACTAAGAGTTGGTCTCTTTTTTTGAATACTTCATTAAGACATCTAATTGAGGTCCTTCCTACCAGTCTCCTGCAATTCAGGTGGAAGTTGAATTTCCCAGAGTATTTTGAAAAATAATCAATAATAGTATAACGGCTGGCCATTTTATAGGAACCTTTAACATAGGCAGTGTTATCCTTGATCAGATCCATGGTCCAGTATCCTGTCTCTCACACTGGCCAGTAACAGATGCTTCAGAGGAAGGTGCAATGGACCTTACAGTAAGCAGATGTAGGGTAATCTGCATTCAGGGAAAGACTCATTATCCTCTCTAATTATTAGAGATTGGCTTAAGCACAAAAGCATGAAGTTTTATATCCCTTCTAAAATTTTTGTTAGCGTATCTAGTAGTTTGTTGTTATAACCCTGGCTATTCCTACTGTCCATTTAAATGTCCAGTCCATCTATGAACCTTGCTAAATTCTTGGTCTCAACAACATCCTAAGTCAATGCATTCCATAGTCTAATTATTCCTTATATGGAAAAGTATTTCCTTTTTATCTGTTTTGATTTTGCTACCTTTCAATTTCATTGAATGTCCCCTTGTTGTTGAGTAATGAATCAGGGAGAACAGAAGCTCCTGATCTTTCTTCTCTGTTACATTCATTATTTTATATACTTTTATTATGTCCCTTCTTATCAGGCTACTGGTGAACAATCTTAATTTTTTTCTTTTCAATATGAGGGTTTTTCCATGCCCCTAATCGTTTTCATTACCCTTCCCTGAACACACTAATTGTGTAATATCCTTTTTGTGATGCGTGACTATTGGTGCACACAATATTTATATAGTGGAATTATAATATTTAGTGTTATTCTTAATTCTATTCCTTGTATATAATAACATCTTATTTGCCATCTTAACTGCAGCTGCACCTTGAGCAGAGGTCTTTATTGAGCACTCCCCAATGAGACTCATGTCCCTTTCGTGAGATGATAGTGTTAATTTAGAAGCCTATAAAATGTATGAGTCGTTCAAGTTTTCCCCTACAGTGTGTCTTACTTTGCATTTCTCAGTTGCCAGTGTGTTGTCCATTTACCTAGTTTGGTTAAATTCATCAGTGTTGTCTGGACTTGTCTAACCTAAATATCTTTAACAAAATTTGAAGATGATACCTCACTACTCACCCTCTTTTCCAGATAGTTAATAAATATATTAAAAACACTGTGTCTAGTACAGAATCTTGGGGCATCCCACTGTTAACCTTTTGCCATGCTTAAAAACTGACCAGGTATTCCTGCTCTGTTTTCCGTCTCTTAGCAAGCTTTTGATCCATGGCAAGACTTTTTCTCTTACCCATCACGACTTTGCTTCTTTAGTAGCCTCTTGTGGGGGACTCTTTCAAAGGCTTTTGAAAGTCTAAATAAATTTTCAACTGATTTCCCTCCCCTACCTACCCCACATCCACTGGACTCATCATGTGGTCCTGGAATACAATTACCCCTGGGGTGCAACATGATTCAAGGCTCTCCCAACTCCCAGGGTAGTGGGAATGGGGCAGAGAGAGAGAGCCCAGCCAGGCTCCCTTATAATAACCCAGGGCCCCAAGCTCCGGAATCCCATCTCGCACCCAGGGATGCAATCTGAGGAAGCTCCTACCCTAGGTTGGATCCTAACTCCTAGAGCTGGAGAGAGAGCAAGAGAGAGAGACTCCAGTTATAAACTCATAGTCCCAGCAGCCCATGTCCCAATTTGAGAAGACCCCTTCTTCTGCTCCAAGCTGATGTAGTCCTGAATCTCAAATGGCAGAAGTCCATGCTACAATGCTGAAGAGTCAGGGGTCAAACCCTGCATGATGATGCATGGTGTAGAGGTTGTTACAGCTGCACTTAATATAATCTGTTTGCCCATTTAAAAAACAACAACAAAACAATCTGGGGAATTATATACCAAAAAACATTAAAACATTAAGGTCACAAAGTCAAGCATTCAAAAGTTAGGAAATGTCAGATTTGCAGTTGCCCATGCAACTTTAATTCAGCCTGCTTGTGTGTGAATTATCAACTTTAATTACATGATTTCATATATTTCACACATGAGATATTGTGTGTGCACACACACACACACACACACACAATATTCAGTGCATGTGTGGAATGCACAAGGGGGCCAAACTAGTGTTGCATGGGCAATTGAAAATCTAGGATTTGAGTGCTTCACTTTGCAATCTGAATAATGTTCTCTGAACATAGTTCTAGTATACGTAATTGCATAGATGGATAGCAATTTAGTGTGCTGTTCAGTGTTATTGGTTCAGTGTTTTTTGGTTTTGTTTCTTAAATTAAGATACCATAATAGAAAGAAGCATGAAGGCTGAATAAGAAAAGGGCCTCTATTTGTTTAAGTTAAATATGTGAAATATGCTGGCTATTTGGCATTCTCCATTAAACTATTAATCAGTGACCTTGGTGTTTACATTTGAGCTATGTGATCATAGCTTGCTTGCAACAATAACAGGCATGACATGACATGTGTTTAACAAAAAATTCAAGCTATTTGTCACTGACTCTTGATTATATAATACTCCGTGGTTACAGAGTTTAAAACACTTCACTGTAAGATTAGTTGATGTTTTTAATAGGATTGTATGCCTGAGAGGGGGCGCCTGTCCCACACTGGCCTGAAAGGGGTTAAGGCAACCCTAGGGAGGCTGTGCAACAGGCAGCCAATTGGAGAGGACCCTAGGGAGGCTGTGCAGGAGACAGCCTATTGGAAAGGGGCTGCGAGGAGCAGCCAGTCAAGGCCAGGCAGGACCATATAAGAAGAGCTGCAGGGCAGAGCAGGTCAGTCACTCCCTGAAGCTTGAGGAGGGAGGAGGACTGGCTGCCTTGCAGGTGGAAGGCAGCTAGCACATTGGACAGAGCAGTAGTAGGCAGGATCAGGGGAGTGAGAGCGAGCTCCTGGCTGACTGCTGACATGCTGAGGTCCTGAGACAAGGGCATAGAAGGTTCTGGGGCTGCGGGGAAGTGGCCCAGGGAACTAGACTGCGAGGTTGGAGGGATGCAGCACATGGCTGCCATCTACAGGGTCCCTGGTTCGGGACCTGGAGTAGTGGGTGGGCCTGTGTCCCCCTGCACCCCCACTTGCCACGAAGGAAGTGGTGGGACAATGGACTATGGTTCCCCCAGAATGGGGGAGAACAGAATGTGACACAGCCAGAGGGCTGTGTGCTGAAGGAGCTGCTGTGTTCTTTGGGATGACACGCTTCCAGGAGCAGACGTGACAGTGGCGAGGCAGCACCAGATGAGGACACACTGGTGAACTAAGTTAATTTCCAGGACAGCCAGCAGGAGACGCCACAGTGGTGAGTCGAACCCCATCATAATGCCCAAGATTGTAGAGCACCTCCACATCCCCTCTCTGTCCCCTCTTAAGTGTTGACTACAAGCTCAGTCCAAAGCCCATAGAAAAACTGAATGAATATCATCCCTATTCAGAAAGAGGAATATATCTAGGTATCTCTGGGAACCAGAGAGGTAACTGATTTTTTATGGTAAGGCTTAGAGCAGGAGATGGGGATTCTGTTGGTGATGAAGGTGGAAGGGAGGAATATAGAGATGCTGGAGACAAATACACTTATTGCTTTAGGCGTAAAGATTCCAGTCCTACAATCGTTGTTCACGGTGGTTCAATCGAATTGTGAATGTACGTTACCTGTGAAAATCAGGTCACTTCTTTAGATTCCTGGACATGCATTTAAATACCTAACTTTAGATGTTCTTTAAAAACAAAGCCTAAATTTCTAAACAGAACTTCTGAAATATCTGAAGTTCAACCTAATTACTTATTTTAAAACAATACTTTTCCATATACTTTTCCTGGAGTCTTTAAAATAAAGTATATTTTCCTTTAAACTGTGAGTAGATAGAAATTATGTTAATTTGATTTACAGCCAAACATATGCTTAGCAGTACCACAAATGAGTAGTAGTAATACTTTATTCTTCTATGAGATATGTCATCTGAAGTTTGCAAAGCACTTTACGTGCATTAATTAAGCCTCACAACATCTCTAATGTATATAAGGATCATTTCATTCTCCATTTCATTAAGCCCAGTTCAGCCTATCCCTGCTTAAAATATCTGTCGCAAATTAGATTTTAACCTGCTTAGAGAGTGCGCAACTATTGCAAGCTTTATAATTGTCTGCCCCACTGTTACCTCCTGATGAGCTTCAAGTCTGTGGTTCTGCCCATGAGGAATTTTTTCCTGTCCTTTTGAGGACAAATGCTCATCACGTTATTGTAAAGAACAACTTGACATCTGGCTCAATTTGTCTCAGGAAACTGGCCACCTGAGTTTTATATCTGATTTCTTAAGGAAACTGGAGTGCTGAACTATAGCACGCTCAAACTCAGCCGCTGTCTGTCTATTTTTATTT
The DNA here is from genome assembly GCF_965152235.1 of Eretmochelys imbricata. Taxonomy (NCBI): domain Eukaryota; kingdom Metazoa; phylum Chordata; order Testudines; family Cheloniidae; genus Eretmochelys; species Eretmochelys imbricata. The sequence continues at coordinate 79,477,368 of NC_135578.1, forward strand.
CATTCTTCTTGTAATAGAAACGTCAATTTGAGTGCTTTACATACAACAGGATAAACAGAATGGTTAAAATTAGATATAGGCAGCAGCAAACAATTCCATCATCTTGGCAAACCTAGCCTTGCAATTTTTTTCTTAGTGCAGTAGGTAAAATAAGTCTACACCTGAGAACTTGGGAGATTTGTAGGTAGCAAAAAGTCTCCATAGACTCTTGAAAATTTTAATTTTAAATTGTTTATATCTATCTATCTCTCTATCTATCTATCGAGGGAGAAATGTATGCTAGCTCATTTATTTCCAAAGCTTGTGAAGGTTGACAGCCCTGGAGATTGAAATCCTCTGTGTATATACTACCTCTTGAATGTGTTTCAGCTCTCTTCTGCAAGGATCACCACTGGGGTAAGGATGGTAGTTACAGCTTCATGCTATTCAAAACTTGGCTTTCTGCTTAGTCTGCCAGTTATGGTGATGGTTTTGTGGTGATACACCTAGTCAGTGGTAACTGGTCGAGCTGGTTGAAAATCTTCCTTTGATGTTCTTCTAAATGGGTATTTTTGCAAAAAAGATAAAATGTTGTTTTGGCACATGTGATTTTACCAGATATTCTTCTTAGAGTGTCCTCTGCATATTCCCTCTCATGGGGTGCTCTGATTAGTGCAGCCTGATTGGTAGACTTCATCTGCCTCATGCTCACGCACCTCCCTCATTCCTCCCTCTGGTGAATGTAAAAATGTTCCAGGGTGAGGATATAAAAGGGACATGGCGCTCCAGCTGTCTCAGTTCCTTCCAACCATGACAAGCTGAACCGTTTAGGAGATGCTCCAGGGTCTTCCTGTATCTGTACTTTGCTATCTATTTATCTATTATAATAGTACTCCTTTAAATAGTGTAGATAGTTGAACTTGAGATGGCAAAACAAAAGAATATACCACGGAATAAAAAACCTGGTTTCAAGAGATGTGTATCATGTGCATCTGACACACATGCTAGGCACCTGGCATACTTGGGAGAGGAACACTCACCCTTGAAATGCTCAGTTGGGTTAACTTCTACAACTTGAGCAAAGAGCGAGACAGAGTAGACCTCAGGAGATTTTAGTACAAGAAGCACTGTCAGCAAAACAATCCAGAACTGAGAGAGGACAGGGTTTGAGCAGGTCTCAGAGACCAGCATCTCTCAGTGAGTCTGCTGGGAAGAAGGACAAACCCTCTTCCTGAATATCCAGTACTAAAGGATCCAGTAGTGACAAGGATGAGAAGAGCAAAACTACTGGGGTGTCAGCCTCTGTTTCCAGAGCCAGTCCTGTTAGAAAGGACTCAGCTGTTATGACAAGCATGAACATGCAATCCTCGATGGTGTCAGCCTCTTTACTAAGAGCCAATCTACCCAAAAGACTCATCTAACCAGAACTCGTCAAGGAATCCATTCTGGATACACATTCTCATAGTAGAATTAGGAGACTTTTTTTTTTTTTTTGGAACTGATAGTGTTGGATCAGGATGAGCTGGTTCCAAAAGTAAGAGCTAACAAACCAATATGATGAGGAAATGATAGAGGCAGTAGCCAGTATCAACACTACACTGCAACAGATAGTCAAGGCACAAGTTCATTGATCAGATCTGTTGGTGATCGAGCCAGGTATAGCAATTGAGAAGGAGTTGGACATATTGTTACAACCAATTCAATTACGTGTTTTCCCAGGGAAGAGTGGAGGAGTGAAAGAACTTAGGATCTCTCCTCTACTTCCTTCACCTAAGTCTCTTTCTGGGTCCCCAGAGAAGACTTTTTCTCCCCTGTCCTTTACTCAATGAAGGAGATTGTTGTCTCTGTTTTTTTCTGAACCAAGAATATACTCTGATCAGAAAAGGAGTACAGATCATAAATTGGATCCAGAGAGAGAGTAATTTAACATCCTCATTCACATACCCTCGATCCATATAGACAAAAATATTTCCAGCTGGATCCGAGTATGGTTTCTGGCCTGACTGGCAAGAGCCCCCTTAGGTTGGATGGTCACATTGGCCATGTACTGCACCTTATCAAGAGGTCTCTCTGTATAAGAATAGACCCTTGCCAGTTTGGTATTGAGAGGATGTTCAATTATTAGATCCAAAGGATTTGGATCTGGTAATGCATCTAAGTCCTGACAAGTATCCTACAGTGGTAACAGATTTGTTATCAGAGAAGAAAGCATTAATGGAGTTACAAGAGTTGGATACAGACTCTGGAGGGATACCATCTCCAAATGAAAATGTTGGTGACACCTCAGCGTTGTTGCCATCAGAGGATTTGGTGACCTTCCATGGGCTGGTCGATCACATGATAAAGATATTGATATTTCCTCAATTTTGGTTGAAGAATTGTCTCATCCTGATTTTAATATTTTTTGGGCAATCTACCAGAAAACAGGTCTCACTTCCCTCATTGGAGGGATTGTTTCAGCCAGAGAAAAGGGTTTGGAAAACTCCCTCATCCTTTCAGCCTTTATATAAAAAAAAAAAAAAGAAAAAAACGCTGACAAATTGTATCAGTTTCCTCAGGAAAGCCTGGTTGTGTTTCATATCCTCCCGTCTCCTAATTGTTAGTGATAAAGGTGACACAACAAAGATCAAAAGATGCCCAAGTTCACTCTACTCCTTCAGATAAGAAAGGAAAAGACTGAGGGTAATTGGGAGAAAAATGTTTTCTTCGTGGATCTATCAAATTATGAAGCTGTCATGACTAGATAACAATACCACTTATGGGGGAAAGTGCTCCATTCTTAAAAGCTGTGCCAGAAAAGCATTAAAAAGTTAGTGAAAGCCCTTCTGATGGAGGGGCAGAATGTTGCTAAACTTCAGCTAAGAGCAGCTTCTTCAGCTGCTTTTGCTAGGGTAAGAGCTTCAGATATCACATTAAGAAAACATGCATGGCTGAGGTTGGTGGGTTTCCCTCAGGAGACAATGATGAGGATTGAAGATATTTTCTTTGAAGGAGGTGGTCTGTTTAGTGTGCAGACTGAAGAGGTGCTGGAAAAATTAAGAATGTAAAATCTACAGATAGATCTTTGGGTGTCTTTATTACAGCAAAGAGATCATCATTGGCTCCACTAGTCAGATACCAAAGACAATACCCAACTTCTTCAGCAATTCTTTACTACTATCAAAGAAGGAATAACTAACCACCAGCCTTAGCATCATACTTCCCAGCATCAACACCAAAGAAAAAAGTCAATTTGTAATAATAGGGGAAAACTTCCAATTCTTCATCTTCTGTGATTCCTGCAAGGTCTCAGATTTGACATAAGAACACAACTTCCAAAGAAGTCCAGTTAGACATCTTTATCCCTCTGTTTGGGGGCTATTTGTCCCACTTTTATCATCAGTGGGAATTAATAACAAACGGATTCTGGAGGTTAGTGCATGAAGTTGTTCTATACAGTTCAAGAACCTTCCTCCCAACAATTCACCAGTTTCATTTCTGGTCTGGGATCCAGTTAATCTCTGTTACTGTTCAAGGCAACTGCACCTGTATTTCCCCTAAGTAGTTCAGGAAGGACACCCACTCTTGACTTCCAGGTCCCCAGCTGTTGCATTTTGGGGTGGAGTCCCTTGTCTCTGTATCTTTTCTGACTGGGGGGCTCCCCAGGCTGCACTGTGTATTTCTCAGCAAAGAGACTGCCTAACCAGGCCTGCTTGCTTTCTCATCAGAGAATGATAACAGAGTGAATGCTACAGATAAAGATTACCTCACATTTTTTTCTAAGCAAGCCTCCTTCATCATAAAGGTAAAAAGCATTACAGAGAAAACAATAAATGCACACATGCTAATAAGATTACCAAGCAACACCCCACCTCGGGGTTTTTTTTTCTGGTTACAAGTTCCTCACAGCTTCAGCTCAGAATAAGCTTAAACAGTTTTATGAGGCCTTCCATAAGGATTGGGACCCTCTGTGGACCAGGAGTCCTGCCCTTTTGTTGGATCAGGAAGAAGGCACTGAGTCAGTTTAAAACCCAGGCTTTGATCCAGAAGTCTTTGCTTTATCAGGTCTCTGGAAAATCCAGTTTGAACTAGTATATGCATATCTCTCCAGGAGGCTTCAAAGGCTGATAATGGAGGAAGTTCATTAGCATTCCCCCTCCCTACTAGAGAAGGTACATACAATGTCACCACAAATACATACATATTTGCATTTTTAATACAATGTTCCCCAAATATATTAACATAATTCAGTAAGGTTTAATTTATTCAGTAAAATTTATCTTAATTCCCTGAGGTTTATTCAGGAAGTTGTCATAGAATCATAGAATCATAGAATATCAGGGTTGGAAGGGACCCCTGAAGGTCATCTAGTCCAACCCCCTGCTCGAAGCAGGACCAATTCCCAGTTAAATCATCCCAGCCAGGGCTTTGTCAAGCCTGACCTTAAAAACTTCCAAGGAAGGAGATTGTGTCAGTCTGTCACAATCTCAATTTGCTCAGAAAAGAGGTTCAATCTCTATTGCAGTCAGGAGCAAAGGAGGTAGTGCCATGTGATCAGAAAATGAGGGGTTTTTATTTATGTTATTTTCTAATTCCAAAAAAGGATGGGGCCCTCCATCCTACTTTGGATCTTAGAAAATTAAACACCCTTAGAAAAAAAATTCATTTCTGCATGTTATCTCTAACTTCTATAAGCTCTTCTCTCTCTTCAGGATTAGTTTGCCCCTCTGGATTTAAAAGACGCATTTTTCAATAAGGTTATGTTATAAAAATATCTGCATTTCATGGGTGGAGGGGACCATTTTTCAGTACAAGGCCCTCCCTTTTGTGTTACCACAATTCTGAGTGTGTTTACAAAATGCCTGTTGGTAGTGGTAGCATATCTAAAGAGGCAGGGGAGGTATGTGTTTCCTTTCCTAGGTGACTGGCTAATGAAAGTATCATCAAGGGAGAAAATCCTCTTACATATAAAACAAATGTTTGCTTTTTGTCAGTTGTGGATTACATGTGACCTGAGAAAAAAATGGTCCTAAATTCAACTTGGAGAATCTCTTTCTCCCAGAGGAGAGGTTTATAAAAATAAAAGGGTCAGTGTTATTTCCTTCTCCAGTTCCCGCAACAGCCAAACTTCCCTTCCACCTTCCATTTGGTCAATGGGTCTGTCATAAATATAAAGGGAAGGGTAACCACCTTTCTGTATACAGAACTATAAAATCCCTCCTGCCCAGAGGCAAAACCCCTTCTTCACCTGTAAAGGGTTAAGAAGCTAAGATAACCTCGCTGGCACCTGACCAAAATGACCAATGAGGAGACAAGTTACTTTCAAAGCTGGGGGGTAGAATAAAGGGTCTGTCTGTCTGTGTGATGCTTTTGCTGGGACCAGGTCAGGAATGCTCTTCAGAACTTCTGTTAAGTTAGTAAGTAATCAAGCTAGAAATGCGTTCAATTTCCTTTTGTTAAATGGCTGGTAAAATAGGTTGTGCTGAATGGAATGTATATTCCTGTTTTTGTGTCTTTTTGTAACTTAAGGTTTTGCCTAGAGGGATTCTCAATGTTTTGAATCTGATTACCATGTAAGGTATTTACCATCCTGATTTTACAGAGGTGATTCTTTTACTTTTTCTTTAATTAAAATTCTTCTTTTAAGATCCTAATTGCTTTTTCATTGTTCTTAAGATTCAAGGGTTTGGGTCTGTGTTCACCTATGCAAATTGGTGAGGAAAGGAAAGGAGGTGTATGGCTTGGGGGGATATTTTGGGGGGAAGACGTCTCCAAGTGGGCTCTTTCCCTGTTCTTTGTTTAACACGTTTGGTGGTGGCAGCATAGAGTTCAAGGACAAGGCAAAGTTTGTACCTTGAGGAAGTTTTTTACCTAAGCTGGTAAGAATAAGCTTAGGGGGTCTTTCATGCAGATCCCCACATCTGTACCCTAGAGTTCAGAGTGGGGAAGGAACCTTGACAGGGTCTATTGGCATCGACCATGTCAGTGACACCATATGCTTGTACTCATCTGGGTTAGCAAAAAATTCAGTTCAGTTCAGTACTGGTTAGCAAAAGATTACAAACTAGGTGTAGACCGCATGCATCGCAAACTGGTAATTCCATAGTAGGTGTTAACATGGCTGGTGGACAAGCACTCCAAATGTCATGACAGGTACACATAGAATCATAGAATATCAGGGTTGGAAGGGACCTCAGGAGGTCATCTAGTCCAACCCCCTGCTCAAAAGCAGGACCCATACCCAATTAAATCATCCCAGCCAGGGCTTTGTCAAGCCTGACCTTAAAAAAGTCTAAGGAAAGAGATTCCACCACCTCCCTAGGCAACGCATTCCAGTGTTTCACCACCCTCCTAGTGAAAAAGTTTTTCCTAATATCCAACCTGAACCTCCCCCACTGCAACTTGAGACCATTACTCCTTGTCCTGTCCTCTTCCACCACTGAGAATAGTCTAGAACCATCCTCTCTGGAACTACCTCTCAGGTAGTTGAAAGCAGCTATCAAATCCCCCCTCATTCTTCTCTTCTGCAGACTAAACAATCCCAGTTCCCTCAGCCTCTCCTCATAAGTCATGTGTTCCAGACCCCTAATCATTTTTGTTGACCTTCACTGGACTCTCTCCAATTTATCCACATCCTTCTTGTAGTGTGGGGCCCAAAACTGGACACAGTACTCCAGATGAGGCCTCACCAATGTCGAATAGAGGGGGACGATCACGTCCCTCGTTCTGCTCGCTATGCCCCTACTTATACATTCCAAAATGCCATTGGCCTTCTTGGCAACAAGGGCACACTGCTGGCTCATATCCAGCTTCTCGTCCACTGTCACCCCTAGGTCCTTTTCCACAGAACTGCTGCCTAGCCATTCGGTCCCTAGTCTGTAGCTGTGCATTGGGTTCTTCCGTCCTAAGTGCAGGACCCTGCACTTATCCTTATTGAACCTCATCAGATTTCTTTTGGCCCAATCCTCCAATTTGTCTAGGTCCCTCTGTATCCTATCCCTGCCCTCCAGCGTATCTACCACTCCTCCCAGTTTAGTATCATCCGCAAATTTGCTGAGAGTTCAATCCACACCATCCTCCAGATCATTTATGAAGATATTGAACAAAACCGGCCCCAGGACCGACCCCTGGGGCACTCCACTTGACACCGGCTGCCAACTACACCTTTCAGTCTTCATTTTCCATCAGTAATTCTTACTTCTCATGCACTTACATTGGGATGGGGAGCCAATTTAAAGATAAATCTGTTAGTCAGAGCTCAGTGGTCACCAGAAGAAAAGAATCTACATATGAATATCTTAGAGTTGAGCACAATCAGGTTAGCTCTGAAGGCATTTCTGTCTTAGGTCAAACAAAGGGCAGTTGAGGTGGACACAGACAATAGGATATGATTACATTATCGGAAAGAAAACGTGGGGCTCATTTCCCTACAATTATGCATAGAGACAAAGCATCTTTGGGAGTGGTGTATAGATGTTCACTCAATAGCAACCCGTGTATTGGAGGGGGAAACAACACCCTTGCAGCTTTTCTGAGCAAGTTGACTTATCAGATGCACAGCTGGTCTTTGAAAGACAGGGTAGTAGCACATCTCTTCAGTTTATGGGTGAATCTGATTATATATCTTTTTGTATACAGCAACAACAGGAAGTGTCAAACTTTGTTTGAGAGCAGAGGGACAAAGGGACTCAACATCAGATGTATTTCTAATGCACTGATGTCGGGGCTTAATGTATGTTTTTCCCTATTTCCCCTCATTAAGAGAGTGATAAACAAAATAAAACAAGGCAAAGCCAGGGTAGTTTCGATAGTGTCAGCCTGGGCCAGACAACAGTGCTAACTAGACTTAATTCAGCTGGCAGGGGTTAATTGAGCTTCTGCTATTAGTACTGGACTTGTCACAACAACAAGGGCTGGTTTATCACTCAGATCTTCAGTCTCTTCAGCTAATGGCATGGGGAGTATGCCCCTGGGATTGTTAAAGAATCTTGTTCATTAGATGTGCAAACTGTTTTGATAAGTTCAAGAATGAGTCCACAGAAAACCTATACTTATAAATGGAAAATATTTTTGTTGTGGATTTCTATGTATGATATGGATCCATATACAGCACCAATTATATTAGAATATTTATTGTATCTTAAGAAAGCAGCTTTCACTATCTTCAGCGAAAGTTCACCTTTTAGCCTTATCAGCATACTCTCTACCTGTGGATGGTAAATCACTTTTTACTAATGATACAGTTAAAAGTTCTTAAAGACGGTAACAATTTATATACTCTAGTAAGACACCTTGTGCCATCCTGGGACTTGAATTTAGTGCTATCACAGTTGATGAAGCTTCCCTTCGAACCTTTGGGAGATGGTGCTTTGTTCCATCTGTCTATTAAGACAGTACTTTTGAAAGCTATCACTTCTGCAAGGCATATAAGTAGTTTGTTCCTTCCTCAGGGAATTATAACAAATTCTACTAGATCAGACAGGGTATCTATGACTTTTTCTATACATATTTCTTTAATACAGAGATGTAGAACAGCAAGATGGAATGTTGTTCACACATTTATTAAACGTTACTTCTTAGATTTAGAATCTAGATCTGATGCAAAATTTGGCAAGGCATTTCTGCAATCCTAATTCAATTAGCACTGCATGGTCCCATCATCCTGAATCAGACTACTCCTTTTAATCTGTCCTATAAGTGGGAATATGCAGAGAATGCTCAAAGAAGAAATGAAGGTTACTTACCTGTAACCAGAGTTCTTCAAGATGGACTCTTCAAATTCACTTTCCTCGAAGTCCTGCTTACTAAAGGATTTGGTGGCAGAGGAAGGAACTGAGGTGGCTGGATCGCCATACTCCTTTTATACCCTCATTCTGGAATGTTTGATGTTCACTAAGGGGAGGGCAAGAGAGGTGCGTGAGCGCTACTGTGTTTACTGCTAGCTACAATTCTACTGTTCAGACTGCACCAGTCAGAGTACCCCCTGAGTGGGAATATGCAGAGTCCCTCTTGAAGGACATCTGTCACAAGTAAGTAATCTTCATTTTTCAGTTTTAAATGAAAATATTAGAAAATTTCAGTGGGAGATAATCACTTCTGACCAGCTCTGAAACTCACTTGTTTCCTATACTTTTATCCACCGAACAGTCAACACTTCACAAATTTAAGATATTATCAAGCTCATCTGGATTTGAACTGGCAACCCTAGCTGTGAAAGCCTTTGTAGCTCATTATAATTTACTGAATCAATATGTCCTCTTGCCAGGATCATTTTAACCAGTCATTAATAGTATGTATGATTTGGAACAGCGTGCTTGCTGTGCTTTTTAAATTTCCATGCAGTTAATAGCTTCAATTATTCAGGTACTCTTCCAGTAACTATCAAGAAGACTACATGAGCTGAATATTGTTGATGGATGACCGAATTAGTTTTAAATTAAGCAGAATACATTTTATTACCTGAATCACAGACTGTGACATCGGGTAACCTTAGAAGTACCACAACTTCTCTGATAAAGGCCAACTTGTCTTTTAGCAGACATTGAAGGCTCGTTCACTTGAAAGTGGTACTTGAACTACAGAGGAAACTATTAAATGTATCAGAATCCGGGCCACCGCAGGCTGGAAGTTGGAATGGGAGTTAAGTGAGCCTGTGCCAATGAATAGATAAAGGGGACTGTTGCTGAGCTTGAGTAGCTTTTCTTTTTAAAGTTGCTGCTTGCAGAAGCTGTCTGAAAGACTGACTCCTTGCACTCCAGTATCCACATCTCCTCTCGCCTGCTCCTCTGCCTATGTTTCAAACAGGCAAAGAAGGGCCTGAGAAGGCAGGGGTGGAGAGACAGGTGTGGAGGGCCAGTGCTGAGCTCTGCATGTCCAGTGTTCAGCTCTCTTCTATGGGCAAGGAACTAAGAGGGGAAGATCCAGCCCCAGTAAGAACTTTAAAAAAAAATCACAAAACAGTCACATGTAAATAAATGAAACCCACAACCAGCGCAGTTCAGGAGGATGACCTAGACTGAAACACCATGGTGGCGTTGGAGGATGGGTTAGGTACTGAACTTGAGCCAGATGGTGTCAGTCTTTCTGATCCTAAGCCCCTAATCAGAAAGGAAGAAATCATCTCATAAAGGTAGTCAAGGGAAGTTTCAGAAATGCTCTATTCCCTTGTTCAGTGTCTGCCTCCTGCTACAATGCAGTGACAGAAGGTGGCTCCTGAGGCAGTCTTTCCTTTACAGTCCCCATGGTCCTCCACAGCTGAGCCATTGTTGAGGTGAACAAAGATGGAGTTGGGGAGAAAAGCAAATTATTCCTTCATCTGTCTGGTTTACAATGCTGCTAATGCTAGCAAAGCTGACGAGAGATGCCACTGAGGAGGCTGCTTCTGAGGAAAGACTCTCCTCGGTAGCCATGTGTTGCGGTTCAAATACAAGACAGAACAAGGCTTTGAGCAAGTAAGCAGGCTGCTCTGCCGACAGGCTGGTCTCCTGTCAGCTTTCCACCCTCTCTTTTATTCTTTCTCTCCTGCGCATTACGTACTCCAACAGATAAAAGGAATACACTGGCTTTGTTTAATATTCTTATTTACCAATATTTATCTACCGCATTCCTTGCTCTCGGGCCTTGAGCCCAGTCCTGGGAGGCTTCCCATGGTTCATGTCATCTGGGCGAGTTTCCAAGGTTCATGCCCTTGAGAGGAGCCATGTGTGCACTGCTCCTACACAACACTCCGGGTGTGCCCTGAATGTTGCCAAATGCATGAACCTTGCAAGAATCCTACATCCCCTCCTTTTTTGTTTATTTGTGCTCGGCCATCTCATGGTAGCCATCAATTTGCTTTTGCAAGCCAATTAACTCCCGGACAGACAAGGTCATAACTCGTGGAGCTTGCCAGGGCAGTTCTCGACAAAGCTTTAACAAAAAGGAAATACATTGCACACAGCAACAGCAAGAAATAAGCCCAAGAAGGTAAAGTGTAATTGGCCGGGCCCCAATTAGCCATGCTAGAGTACTGGGAAGAGAGGTTCACATAAGCAGCGAGCATCATCTCATTCCCTATTTCCTCAGGGTGATGACATACTGGAATAAGGCACGTACCTAACAATTCTTCAGCTGCTACAAAATCAAATAAACAAAAGTGGGTAACATTTACTATTAAAGCCAATATTTCCCATAGGTTATATGTCATTCGGGCCTGTAATGGAGGAGGCGCTCCCGAGTCAACCCCTACAGGAAATAGCAGGCACATAAGGCACACAATTAATACAGAATTAGCAGTGATTTGGGCGAGAATGGCCACAAACAGAGTCTCAGGAGTCTCTGGCTGTTGGTTTGCTGCCAGTCTTCGTTGAGCTGCGGCGACCAATGCTTTCACTGCTCCCCATGTCACGGGCTGGCTTGGGACGCTACGTCTCCTCCATCTCCGTCCCGACCATTGTCGACCTGGGAGGTACTGCGTTCTCCTCCAAGGTAAGCTGAAACTCCGGTATGGGGTTCAACAGCCCCTGGTGCCACGCCATGCTGTTTCAGTGCCGGTCGCACACACCGGGCCGGAACCCACAACGGTCCTGCAGGGAGAGAGACAGCAGCATATCCCCGACCCCTATTAATTAAAGGTACTGGGCCCAACCATTGCAGATCAGGCAGCTGACAGTAATAGACACACGGTCTTTCCAGTACCTCGAACTTATGAAAATGCCAATCCGCGGGGGTCTGCTGATCTGTATTCAGTGTTAAATTATTTAAAGTAAACAAAAGGACATGCAATTGTTGCTGAATGTCTCCTAAGGTTCGGAGACGCAGCTCCCCTTGTTTTAATTGTTTATCAAGCAAGGTTTTTAGCGTGCGATTTGCACGTTCAGCAATGGCTTGGCCTGTGGAATTATAAGGGATCCCGTGTTTGAGACGGACGTCCCATTGGGCACAAAAGGTGGAGAGGGCTGTGGAGCAATAGGCTGGGGCATTATCCGTTTTTATCTAGCTCGGGTGACCCATAACAGCAAAACAGGCTAGCAAATGGTGAATAACTTTGGGAGTGGCTTCCCCACGCTGTGGGGTCGCCCAGAGGAATCCCGAATAGGTATCAATGGAAACATGTAAAAACGAATAGGGGCGGAATTGTGGCACGTGAGTGACATCCATTTGCCACAGCTGATTCGCTGCGGTACCTCTGGGGTTAATGGCATAAGAAAACTTAGGGGCAGCAGCGGCACAGTGGGGGCAGGAACGAACAATAAAACGTGCATGATCAGCAGGAATGTGAAACTGTCGGGCCAAATCAGAGGCAGACTGATGAAAAAAGGAATGGCTTTCAATGGGATCAGAAAAAAGGGAATTTACCTGACCACGTAACGCGCCATCAGCATGTGCATTGCCCTCAGTGAGTATCCCAGGCAGAGGGGTATGACTGCGAATATGAGCAACAAAATAAGGGAAATTACAAGTGGTGAGGAGATACTGTAAGGACAAAAACAGGCGGAGGAGGTCCGCATCAATCTGAGGGGTAATGAGGGCAAGGGGTAAATGATCAATTACCTGATAAACATAATGCGTGTCCACAATCAAATTAAAGGGACAATCAGCAAAAAATTGAAAGGCCAAAATAACAGCAGCTAGTTCTGAGCGCTGCGCGGAACGCTGGGGCAGCATAAAACGAGAATGCCAATGAGAGGGGGTCACCTAATTGATAGGTGACAACACCGCGATGTGGAGAGCCATCAGTAAAAAGAGTGATAGCTGAAACAATAGGTCAAGAGCGGCTAAGATGATGTATGATTAGTGACACCTTTTGTGTGATCACCAACCGAGGTTCTTTTGCGGGATTATAAGAAATCTCTCCCACATAATCACAAAGGGCAACCTGCCAGGCCAAGGAGGTGTGGTACAAGGAATCAAATTCACTACGTGATAAGGGGAAACAATGGCAACTAAATCAGTGCCCGTGAGTTGCACTGCATGGTGGCGGGCTTTACGAACAAGGTCGGAGAGGGCATCTAATTAAGGATAAATGTTCCAAGGAGGAGTGGAAGACAAATATATCCACTCTATAATAGAGACAGCTGTGTCTGTACGAGGTACAAACAGAGCTGCAGTAGGCATATGAGGGGTGGCAAGGAGAACTAACCGCAGGGGACGAACCTCAGTGAGTCTATCCACAAACTGCTGACTCAACACTGCATTGATCTGTCGAATGCAGGCAATGTGCTCCTCAGTGATGGCAATAACTGCTCCCGGTGCCCGAGCTCCACGTAGGAGCTCGAACAATGGCTGCAGCATCGATGTGAGGAGACAGAAGTAGGGTCGAATCCAATTTAAATGACCCAAAACTTGCTGTAATTTAACGAGGGTTAGGGGTTGGAGTAGGACCACTTCCGGGCGAATGGGGCAGCATAGGTTTGTAAAACCTTATGCCCGAGATATTGGTAGGGATAAGAGCGTTGAATTTTTTCTGGTGCCACTAACAGGCCATTTTGGCCAAGAATCTGGGACAAATATTCAAGCTGTTGTGCCGTGACCTGGGGACCGCTAAGCAAAATATCATCCATATAATGGTAGACCTTTAGTGTGGGGTATTGGGCACGAAAAGGGGCGAGAACCCGATCCACAAAAAATTGACACAAGGTTGGACTATTTTGCATTCCCTGGGGCAAGACCTTCCACCTTTGAGAGGGTCGCTGATTATTATATTCTGGCACCGTAAACGCGAATTATTCGCGATCTTGTGGGCAAAGGGGGATTGTGAAAAAACAATCTTTTAAATCTAACACACAAAGCTGATTGGTTTGAGGAATTAAATTCGGGTTTGGCAACCCAAACTGCAAGGGGCCCATGGGTTGGATGCGTTTATTTATTTCCCTTAAATCGTGTAACAGCCTCCATGCACCAGATTGTTTCTTAATAAAGAACACCGGGGTGTTCCAAGGACTAGTGGAGCTCTCCAAGCACTGCGCATGAAAATGTTGTTGCACAAGCGAATGAAGCTCTTTCAGTTTTTCTAGGGGGAGGGGCCACTGGTCAATCCATACAGGCTCTAAGGATTGCCAGACCAATGGTAATGCGGAGGGCAAGGTGGGTGGGGGAGGGTTTTGGGCCATTATATATTAATATTGAGGGTGGTGTCCAGCTTTACAAGTAAGTCACGGCCCCAAATATTGAGGTGGACAGGGAGCACAAAAGGGCGGATTGTAGCAAGGGCATGGCCTCCTGGTTTAGAGACCGTGACCCAAGACAAACTTTGGCGCCCGGGTTTGCTACCCCCGATCCCCCACAACTCTTTAGAAGGAACTGTTGGCCAACGGACCGGCCAGTCCTGATCACGAATCACCGTAACGTCCGCTCCAGTGTCCACCAGCCCTGTAAAAGGAAAATTATTTAAAAGAAGTGTTAACTGAGGTTTCGAGGGGCGGAGCGACATTGTTAGAGCAACAAATTGAGAGGACGTGTCGTGAGGCGGTGACTGAGACAGCGTCGATCCAAAGCTGCCTCCGCCCCGGGCTCGATCCTCTGCGGCTGGCACCTGATAGGGGACTAAAATCAATTGTGCAATTGACCGTCCACGCGGAAGCGACTGCGGAAGATGGGTCCACACCTGAACCTTACTAACGCCGGTGTAATCGGCGTCAGTGACCCCTGGGATGACAAAAAAACCCTATTTCCCAGCTTGTGAGCGAGGGAGAACCAGACCCACAAATCTGGCAGGGAGAGGTCCCGTCATCTGTGTAGGTATGGCACAAACCTCTCCAGGCAACTGAAAATCAGCGTCCTCCTGCATAATCAAATCAAGCCCTGCACTTCCGGCAGTCACCGCCCTCATGGAGTCTATGGATTTTAAGGCAGAGGAACAGTTGTCTGAGTGGGGAACACCCCCGTTTGGCCCTGGGTTCGGGGGGACCCGTCATGTGGTTTCCCGACCCGCTACGACACTGATTAGCCCAGTGATAGCCCTTCCGACACTTGGGGCACTTCTTTGAGGGACAATGCTTCCCCTCCTTCCTGCTTTTCCGCAGGGCGGCGGCTAGAACCCCAGCTTTATGTGCTTGTGTGCCGATATTTTGGCACACCCGCAGCATGACCGACAGCTCTAGAACGCCAGCGGCTTGTGCCGCCTGGAGAGCACAGCGGCGATCCTCGTTCGCATTTTCAACCGCCATTTTTAACAGAATCTCCTGAGCTGCCGCAGGGTTATCCACCTGTCAGAGGATAGCCTCTTGCAATCTGTTGGTAAAATCCATAAAGGACTCTGATGCACGCTGATGGATACTGGCAAAGCTTTTGGTAGGCTTGCCTGAATCCGGGACCTTCCGGAAAGCATGCTGGGTGCAGGCAGAAATAATGAGGAAGACAGCCTGCTGGAGTTGAGACTGCATCTGAACGGTAGCAAACGGACCCTCCCCTGCTAACTGCTCATAAGTGACACCTTGCGCTATATATACCTGGGCTTGGCGTTCATCCAGCTGCCGATACTCACTAAGCCAAATAACATACTGACTGGGCGTCAGCATCATGCGCAACAGCGCCTTCCAATCTTCAGAGACCAGGGTGTACCCAGTACCTAGCCCTTCAAGGAGACCACATACATACGTGCTAGTGAGGCCGAACTCGCGAATCGCTTTCTTTACCTCTTTGATCACCGAGTAAAGCAAACTGACCCAGTTTGCAAGCTGGTTGCCCTGGCCATCATCCTGCCAGGTCACCAGACAAACTGAGACCAGATCAGCTAATTCCTCTGCTGTAAGATCTGGGTGAGTCTTTGCTGCGTGAACGATTTGTTGCACCAGCGAAAGCCCCTGAGCAGAAGCGGATGACCCCCCGGGGGGCCCCGGAGCATGGGGCCCCACGTGGGGATGGTGACCACTCACCGGCTCCAGAGGGGAAGACAAAGGAGGCGGCAGTAATTGAGGCACTGGGGGCGAAGCAGGGGGAGGGATGGCTGCAGGAGCGGACAGGGGTGGCGAGATTGGCAGCCCCTCTGTTGGTGCGGGAGAGGGCGTTTCCGAGGCGACACGCTGTGTCGCATCGCCAGGGCGGGGGATGGCTGCAGGAGCGGATGGGAGTGGCGAGATCACCAGCCTCTTTATTGGTGCGAGGGAGGGCCTTTCCGAGGTGACACGCTGTATCACGTCGCGACAGAGGTGCCAGACATGTAAAGCCTGCACGGGTGCCCGAGGCTCTTTGTGCAATGTCTGGCCCAACCGCTCCCAGTCCGCTAGCTTAAGGGTTCCGGCTTCAGGGTACCACGGGCATTGGGCACTCACCTCCTGTAGCAGGAGAGTGAGTTCTTGAGTGGGGCAATCATGCTGAGCCTTACGCAGAAAATATTGTAGCTCATTGTGGTGTTGCACTTGCAAAGCAGAGAGGGAACTTCCCATACTTACCACGACGAAAAATACTCACCAGGATCCGCGAAGCGGATGAGTGACACGTCTGAAACCCTTGCCGGGCGAGGTGAGTGCTGAGGGCCCCACGTTTGGGCGCCAGTTGTTGCAGTTCAAATACAAGACAGAACAAGGTTTTAAGCAAGCAAGCAGGCTGGTCTGCCGACAGGCTGGTCTCCTGTCAGCTTTCCACCCTCTCTTTTATTCTTTCTCTCCTGCGCATTACATATTCCAACAGATAAAAGGAATACACTGGCTTTGTTTAATATTCTTATTTACCAATATCTATCTACCGCATTCCTTGCTCTCGGGCCTTGAGCCCAGTCCTGGGAGGCTTCCCATGGTTCATGTCATCTGGGCGAGTTTCCAAGGTTCATGCCCTTGAGAGGAGCCGTGTGTGCACTGCTCCTACACAACACTCCGGGTGTGCCCTTAATGTTGCCACGTGCATGAACCTTGCAAGAATCCTACAGCCATGGATCTAATTAGGCAAAAATAAACAAGCAAACACATTTCAAAGACCTGCTGCAAACCATGTAGGTGCTGGAGCACTGCACAGAAGTTTGCAAGATTTATTTTTTATAATGAAAAATGTTATGTAAGCTAATCATAGGGGTTGCTGCCTATAATAAATCATCCATTATGTGGGGTTGGGACTTCAAGCAAACTTTTTGTGCAAGAGATTGCATTTCTCATCACCCAGCAGTGGAGCAGGTGACTTCCCACTTGACATACCATTAGTTTGTGCAGCGTATACTTCTGGCAGTAATATTTTTATATATTTTTGAATACCTCTTGGAAATTAAATTACTATGTGTGCTGTTTCCATTTGCTTTCATTGTAGTTACTGCAGTGGTGCATAAGCTAACTTTCTTTCTATATTGTATGCTGGTACAGTAGATCAAAGATAACATGCATCTAAAAATGTGTAGTAAAATAACCATAATAAATATCATCCCACTTCCTCAAATACAGAGAATGTGACAGAGGAATTTATGGTTGACTTTGTGGTGATGAAATAACTTCGCTTTCTGTGAAAGCTGTTTTGTCATTGTCAGCGCCCACCATTTTGTTTTTTACTTTCACATATCAGCTATTTTTATTTTGAGATTATGTATTTTTTACAGTTGTAAGGGAAACAACCCTATGTCACCTTTGCTGACTATTTTTCTTAGTTTACCTTGTCACTGGAGTATTAACTCATTTTCAATTATTTTCTCTTTCCAGTAAATCAGTGTCAGCAGAATTGTTCATAATTTATGATGCTGTGTGTGTGTCTGTGTCTGTGTGTTTGGTTCCCAGAGACATGTCAGCAAGCGTCACATCTCTGGCCGCAGTTTAGAACCCTACGTGACAAATGCTACACTTAATGGAATATTCTATAAATAATTATAAATATTATAATCTTATAAATTATAATATTATTAAATATCTATTCTATAAAATACAGATGGGGGCATTATTTTGGTCATAAGGAAAATTATTTGTGAATGAATATATTTTTCTTAGGAAAGGAGGTGATTTTTCTGATAACATTTATTTTTCATGTGGTTGCTGGTATTAAATATCCTCAGTGTAACTACACTAGAATGATCTTTAGGTGTAACAGAATGTAGTGTCTGCTCTGGTCTCTGCTGACCATTGCAGCTTGATCAAACAACCAGAAGTTCATTCGATAATCATATAAAATCACATGAATGATCCCAAGTGAGAAATTTGTTCTCATTGCAGGAAAGTAACTGATGCCCTCTGAAATGTCAGTATTGTAAAGATTTCACCTGATGGAGACTGAAAGCCTTGACTCCATGCTTAGGGGAACAAGAGAAAAGTTCCGCAGTAACACTGTTGGAAATTTCCATCTAACAATCTGTTGTCAAAAGCGTTGGTGTGAGGCCCCAAATGTTTCCCAGGCTGCTTGCTCCAAAGACAAGAGCAACAAAGTACTCATTTTCAATTACCATGGGACTTTAAAATATAAACCATGTTCCTCTGCTGTCAGCTGCTCAGAAACCTGGAAAAGAAAATCAGCAACATCGCTGTTGTACTGTTAAATTGTTTGATTGCTTTCTTAGTTCATATTTATAGCCCTTATGGTTAACATAAGTAAAACATTTTACACTCACAATATTGCCTTTAATGTAAACAGTATAAAATATTGGGTTCTAATAGTATTGAAATATTTTTCTCATCTTTACAAAAAGAGTGAAGAATCTAATCTATCTCATTAATTCAAGACTCATCTAATACACAAGTAGATATCGAATAACTGAATAGCCATCCAATACAATTTCTAGGCCTACAAATTCCAAGTCTTTATGAGTATGATGGTTGGATTATACTTCAGGTCTCTGGATCAGGAAAAAAGATATTTAGTATGAAATGCTGAAGCTGAAGATGAGGGGAAACAGAATCAAATAAACCAGTAATAATTGGTGACTTAAACAGAATATAAATACTGTGACAGGGTCAGGCCAGATGGCTACAGGAGAGTAATAGAAGGCAGATATATTAGCCCCAGGTTAAGTAGGTCCCTCTTCCCTGGGTAAGGTAACAGGGAAGGTTCCAGAACAATCAGGAACCTTCTGTAGACAATTAAGACAGACAGGCTGATTAGAACACCTGCAACCAATCAAGAAGCTGCTAGAATCAATTAAGGCAGGCTAATCAGGGCACCTGGGTTTAAAAAGGAGCTGGGAGAAAGAGGCACTTGGAGCTGAGAGTGAGAACGCATCCTGTTGGAGGATTGAGGAGTACAAGCATTATCAGACACCAGGAGGAAGGTCCTATGGTGAGGATAAAGAAGGTGTTGGGAGGAGGCCATGGGGAAGTAGCCCAGGGAGTTGTAGCTGTTGCACAGCTGTTCCAGGAGGCACTTTAAACAGCTACATTCCACAGGGCCCTGGGCTGGAATCCGGAGTAGAGGGCGGGCCCGGGTTTCCCGCAAACCTACCAACTCCTGGTCAGAGAAAGGAGGAGTTGACCTGGACCATGGGTTCATGAAAACGGCCAAACTGAGGGCCATTGTGAAGCTCCACGGCAAGCAAATCCGCCAATAAGCGCAAGACCCACCAAGGTAGAGGAGGAACTTTGTCACAATACATTAGGTCAAAGTTTAGAGAAGCAATTTCTCAATGCCTCAAACAATTACTGCTTAGAATATCTAGTTACAAAGCAGATGAGAAGAGAGATTACTCTCAGATTAGTTAGAAATAACACAGAAGGAATTGATTCAGGAAGTAGATGCAGTAAGTAAAAGTGTCCATAATTATGGTGAAGTTCAAACTTTTAATGCAGGAATTATGACAAAAATTGAACAGCGTTGGAGAAGGGCTAGTGGACAAATTGGACCACTCATTTGACCCAACATGATGATTTATATTTTTTTTATTTCAGAATTTCACAGTGTATTATAAACTCTTCAGGGCAGGAACAATCTCTTGATGCTATGTTTTACAAGGCCTAGTGCAACTAGGCATCGAGGTGCTATAGCAGTATAAATAAAAACAAAAATAATGAAGAAACCTACAGGGGTCATCATTAACATATTCTCATTTACCAGGAGTAAACACACAGTGGTATTTCAGATACTGTACTTTTTTCTGATTCTAAGTACATTATGATGGGGTGGAAACCCCACACTAGCACTGAACATGTTAGCAGTGGCCTGAGGGCTCAATTAACCCAGTTGCTGGCACCTGGAGGGGCATTAAGTTGGTCAATTAGCTGATCCACCTGGAAAGGAGTCAGGGTTCCTTAAAAGGACTGAAATCTCAGCTAGGGAGAGACCCTAGAGAGGAAGCTGTGAGTTTCTGTTCTCTGAGAATGGTCTGATAGATGGTCAGAGCAAGGAGAACTGGGAAAGGTCAGGGGAGTTCACTCCTATGATGGGTCTCAAAATAGGCACAAGGCTCCAGAGAGGCAGTTCTAGCATGTCACTGTTCAGCTAAGGAGCAGAGTAGTGGGGAGATTTGTGAAGGATTAAAGTTCAGGCTCAGAAGGAGTGGAAGTGAGTTCGTACTTTTGGGTTGGGATTTGTTGGAGAACTCCAGGGAGGAATCCTGTGAGACACTGCCCTGAAGGAATGGTAAAGCCTCACAGGAATTCAAGTGCACAGTGAGCCCAGGAAGGGGCTGGTTGGACAGGCCGGAAGACAGGCTGAGGTAGGAGGAAGTCCAGGAAGGAAATAGGGGGCCTAAATACAGAGCTCTTGACTATTTATTATGTGGTTCTGGACTGGAACCCAGAGAAAAGGGCGGGCCTGGGTTCCCCTACTGGGTCACTGGAAATGGTGGTGCGAAGACCTTGGAGACCAGGATGGAAGAACTATTGAGTCAGGTCTCAAGCCAAAGACTACAAAGCTTTGGTTACCCTAGAAGAGGTGAGACTTGAAAGTGACCTGGTTGGATGGCTGAGTCCCAAGAAGAAGCCAACCAACAGAAGGCCCAAGGATGGCTGTCAGCATAGGGCACTAGATGAGGAAAGCCTGCTATGCCACATCCAGCCATGACAGGGCACCTCCAGGTGTGAGTCACTTTTCCATTTACATTTAAATTTTTTCTAGCAATTTGAAAGGCAAGACTGGGTCTACTGATGTCCCCTTAAGTGAGATTTCTTATATTTAAATTAAATGTAAGAAACTTCTACAGTGCAACCACTGCATAGGGAAATACTATGTTTCATCTTACTGTGTGGCAAATGTTGACTTGAAAACTATTCTCCTTCCCTGAAGAGAGAGAGACTAATTAGCGTTCTAGGATAATATGAATACACGTTCCAATGCTCACACAGCGCAGACAAATTCTCCTAAAATGCATTATTCAAAAAAGAAAAACAAAGTTGATATTGACAGATCAATTTAATAAAGGAGGACATTAGAAATCCAATTTCTAAACTAACATTTGTGGCTAAATGCTGAATACTCTTAATCTGAGAAACCTTAGTGTATTTTCAAGAGTCACAAATCTCTAAAGTGGTTTTAAAATACTTTATTTGTTTCTCAACACCATGCCATGTCAATGAAATAAGATAGTTTAATGTGGCACCAAGTTATAATTAATGACTTCAAGGCATTTGAATCAGAAATCAAATTTTCTAACTTGGTTGTTAAATGGCTAGCATGCTTGATGCTAGATAAATAATAATGTTGTCAAACCTTCTACTTTGAGAGGTTTATTTTTTAAAGTTCATGGCATATTCTGACCTCCTTTCAAAAATACTTTCATGAAATATTCTTAAAGGTTATGCTTAAAATGTTAAGGCTCAAAACTTGACATTAGATGACTCCTATATATTTGTACTGCAGCCCCAAACAGTCACATTATGATGCACCATATCATTTGCGTCTCTGTGTCAAGACATTGCATCACTGCACAGTGACATTGCATCCTTATTCTGGCAGACTGCTCATCACATATTTCCATAATATCATAAAATTCAAAATCAATGTGGGATGCTCCCACTGTAATGCATTCTTTGCTTACAGGATCTAGGAGAGATCCATGAAAGCCATAACTGCCCTATGAATTTAAGGTTTCAGAGTAACAGCCGTGTTAGTCTGTATTCGCAAAAAGAAAAGGAGTACTTGTGGCACCTTAGAGACTAACCAATTTATTTGAAAGCTCATGCTCAAATAAATTGGTTAGTCTCTAAGGTGCCACAAGTACTCCTTTTCTTTCTATGAATTTAAGAGGTTGCAAAACTAAAAGGACCAGTCAGGATTGTTTACTTTTGATTTCATTGGCAACTAAGCTATCACAGTTATTAACACTAACATTGGAGGCCTGAATGTGACTAGAAGAGAAAACAAACTTGTGATGTGCACTGATGATGCTCTGACTCTGTTCCTTTTCCTCTTGACTCTTCCTCTTGACACAAATCTAATTTCTTGTAGGGGACAGATGAACATGGGTTAGCCTTAGAATTGAAACATGATCATATTAAATCCACAATGACACAACTTATAAACATTCGTGATGTAACCAGAAGCCAGAGTAGAGGTCTCCTTTTCAGTGGGGCTAACAAAGACAACAGAGAGTATTTATGTAACTTTTCCACTTCACAATTTGAAGACCTGAGCTGAGATCACTTTTTTCTGTATTACCCAGCCTCAAAAAGGTAATCCTGGAGTTAGCTGAGATGTGTCTATATATGCCTTATTTTACCCATACATAGTATTGCTGACTTTTTACCAATGTGAAATAAATAGACTATTTGGTCCTTTAATTTAGGCTTTTAAAAGACTTCCCATCAAATATCTTGAATAATTTGAGCACAGATTCCTGAGGAAAATATCACTTCTAGAGATGTATTGATGCTGTGATCTGCTTTAATTCAATAGTTTAGAATTAATTCTAGGCATATGGTTTGGATTGCCTACAGAGCAATAAAATTGTGATTTTTCCTGCTTTTGAGAGGTTTCCTTTGGTTCACACTTAAAAAAGCTATAATTTATGGCCAGTAGAGTAGCCAAAACAGCTACAGAGAACTTTTTAAAAAGAAAAGCCACTTGAAATTGGCCCAGGATTTGAGATCTAGTGCATTCCAAAGCCTCATTCCAGGTTTTTGAAAGTTTGGCAAACTTGGGTTGAGGAAGGTGGCTCATGGAGCTGTAACGCTGTCAAACCTCCCTCGCCCACCAGCCACCTTTTCAGTTTCACCACTTAACCACAACAAGCTTCAGATATCTTCTGATGATTCTAAGGCAAGAAGAGGTGAAATACCAGAGTTTGTGGAGAAGAATGGTGGGAAGGTGGCAATGGGAGGAAGTAAAAGATCGGTTATTTTTAATCTACCAAGTAATACTAATCTCTGGGCATGTCTAGACAAACCGTGAGTGTGCAGCAAACTGCAGTGTAGATCTTAAAAGCTCCAGCATGCCGTGCAGTAACTATCCCTGTGCTGCTGCACACTAGAAATTTCCTATTTGTAATGCACAGCAGCAGGGTTCACAGGGATAGTTAGTGCATGGCACACTGGAGCTTTGTAGACTTACACCGCAGCTTATCGCTAATTATTTGTCTAGACCAGTGTTTCTCAACAGCCAGTCCATGGACCGGCACTGGTCCCTGAGATCTCCCTGACACCGTTTAGAAAGGCAGCAAGCCAGTCCCTTGTATCAAAAAGGTTGAGAAACACTGGTCTAGACAAGCCCTCTGTCGTGTGACAGATAGGATACACATTTGACCTCCTACATGATTTATTCCTATGGGGGTGAGATAGAGTTGCCATGGGGGTGATTACCTCTTCCCCTTTCCCCAAAGAGACTCAGGAGATGGGAATGGTTGGTTACCTATACTTGCAGTTTCCTTCACCATGACCTAACGGAGGTACAAGCAAAGTGCTCTTGTTTATTAAGTGTCACCCGCTACCTCCTCCCTGGCTCCTACAGCTTTAGAAGGAACCTTGTTGTCAGAAGTTCCCCCATCTCATGCTGCCCCTAGAATCCTTCCTTCCTCTGCAGTAACTTGTGCCGCTTAGCACAAGTTACTCACAGGGCTTGGAGGTGAATGTACTATGCAGGCCAGTCAGTCTTGTCTACGCTCAACCATGGAGTAAGCTTCATGAGGAAGGACTTCTGCAGGATTGGGGGAGCATGCAACGAGGCTGCCACTATTTCAGTCCATGCTTCCTCCGACTCAGATCTGTGGGTTTGAGCTCCCCACGACTTACAGAAGCAAAGGGAAACTTTGGGGTCCTTGACACAACTTAAGGTGGACTGAATGGTTCCCTTCAGTTATGGACCTCTGTCATCTGTCTGTGAGGAAGGTCATGCAGCGGTAATGAGAGCTGCTGGAAGCAGTGCAGGCTGAGGGACGTACTGGCTGTCACTTCCAGCAGCCCCCATTGGCCTGGAGCAGCGAACCGCGGCCAGTGGGAGCTGCGATCAGCCGAACCTGCGGATGCGGCAGGTAAACAAAGTGGCCCGGCCCGCCAGGGGCTTTCCCTGCACGAGCAGTGGAACAAGTTTGGGAACCACTGCTTTAGAGGATGATATATCACTGCAGAACTCTGCAACTAAAGTAGATTCTGCTGTAAGTTTAACAGTGGTTGCACAAATCTAGATGTGCTATATGATTCAATTTTTTTTCCAACTTCAGGTTTGTGAAAAATTCTGGACTGAAATAAATGTTAACTAAACTCTTCTAATACATTACAACTTTCTGCATCTCTTTAGGTTTAATAAGCATGTGTCAGGGTTCTCTCCCCACTCTGAATTCTAGGGTACAGACGTGGGGACCTGCATGAGAGACCTTCAAAGTTTATTTCTACCAGTTTGGGTTAAAAACTCCCCAAGGCACAAATTCTCCCTTGTACCTTGGATTAGGTAATGCTGCCACCACCAAGTGATTTAGGCAAACTCAGGGAAAGGACCACTTGGAGTTCCTACTCCCCCCCCCCATATCTCCCCAACCCCCCACACCCTCTTTCCTGGAGAGGCTTGAGAATAAACAAGATGAGCACAGACCAACCTTGGGTTTTTTTTAGGACACTAAAAAAAACCCAATCAGATTCTAAAAGAAACAGAACTTTATTATAAAGAAAAGAGGTAAAAGAAGCACCTCTGTAAATTAGAATGGAAGATAATCTTACATGACAATCAGATTCAAAAACACAGGATTTCCCTCTGGACCAAACTTTAAAGTTACAAAAATAAAACCAGGAATACACCTTCCTCCCAGCACAGAGAAAATCACAAGCCAAAACAAAAGTAAGCTAACGCATTCCCTTGCTAGTACTTACTAATTCTAATAGAGTTGGATTGCTTGCTTCCTTGATCTGTGTGGGGCTAGCACACAGAACAGACAGACCAAAACCTCCCCCCACTCCAAGATTTGAAAGTATCTTCCCCCCTTATTGGTCCTTTTGGTCAGGTGCCAGCCAGGTTACCTGAGTTTCTTAACCCTTTACAGGTAAAATCAGGGGCGGCTCTACCAACTTTGCCGCCCCAAGCAGTCACTGCCGAATTGCTGCTGCCGCAAGAGTGGCGGAGCTCCTGCCGAATTGCCACCACGCCCAGAAGAGCGGCGGAGCTGCCACTACGGGACGCGGACTGTCGCCCCATTCTGAATGCCGCCCCGAGCACCTGCTTGGAAAGCTGGTGTCTGGAGCCGGCCCTGTGTAAAAGGATTTTGTGCCTCTGGCCAGGAGGGATTTTATATTACTGTATACAGGAAAGTTGTTATCGTTCCCTTTATATTTATTACAGCATGTTTCTGAAAACTGGTTATAGGGAAAACTTTAATAGTTTATCAGCAAAATATTGGCATAATTTCATCCATGATATGTCTTAGCATCTATTTGCTATATCTTTTTTGTATAGATTCTTCTCTCACAGTTTAGAATCCTGTAAATTAAGTGTTACTGACATTTCTTCAAAATCCCGAAGAATCATCTTCAGAATTATCTTCTGAGAAGAGTTCTGAGTGAATGAAAGGATTGAGCTCAGGAAAAGAACTGTATTAAGCTGCTTATTATAATCCTTCTGAAATCATTTAAATGTATGTATATTTGCATGTGAAAGCTGCTGAATTATCATTCCAGTGGAATTGTTGATACAAATGATGCCAATCACTGTCTATCTTGTATTTTATTTTTAGCTGGAAAAACTTCAGTTGAGAAACACCAACTCATCTTTAATTGCCTTAATATTTTACAGACGGATAGGAACTCGTTAATGAATCATGCTTTGTTGTGAACTGATAGGATTGCTGAGACTACATGTAGTCTAAAATTGCCATATTAGAAAACAAAAAAAATACAAATAAAATCGACTAATATTTTCATGCATTGTGGCTGTTATATAACCAGGAAAACTTTTACCTTATTGAGCAATAAATGCAGAAATTTGGCTTTTAGAATGACAGACGTGATTTTTGTAAGATTTCTAATGAGTATAGTTCGAAACTTATATATGTCTGCCCTACGTTGTCAAAAGTGACTGGTGATTTTGAGTGTTGGAATTTTTGGGTGCCCAGCCTAAGACCCCTTTAAAGCTAGAGAAACATGCTTGTCTTTTAATTGAATAACTCTGGAAAGAAGAGAGTGGGTTAGAGTAAAATGATAAATAGAAATGTGTTTGGACATAAAATCAGCTTTGCAATCCCCCAAACAACTTCAGAGGTTGAGATTTACAAAACCTTGAACTCTATGGTTTGACGATCCCCAATGGTTATGTTTATGATATACGCTCAGATGAATTATTGGAAAAAAAAACCAAAACATGCTCTTTTTGAAAGGTTGCAATGTTACACTACTTTGTTTCTAGTATCCAGAACCATAACATACAATAACCACAAAATAGGGAGAGACATAGCAGGCTGCTACCTCAAACAGAGAGGCATAACTCAGAGAGGCATAACCCACCTTGCTGTAGGCTGGCTCTTTGCAGACTGCCCAAACAGATCCAGAACTCACAGTTTCCTCCTGTAACTCCTCAGCCTGCAAGCAGGATCTGTATGCCCCTTACAATTTAAAATGATAGCTTGTAATTTTAACAGTTTAACCATACTGAGACTCTCTAAATTTTTCTTCCTGAGGTGAATGTATTTAATGATTCAGACTCCTTGCTGCTTATTTTAATTTTGCTGTAGTCCAACAATATTAACTTCCTTTTCCTGTTCTTTTTATGTGTATTAATATGCACAAGAAAAAAAGGCATTAGCATTTGTATAAGATCTGCCTAGCGGGCAAATGTGATGCTGTAGAATTTTGGGGCCCTGATTTGCATTTTTGGGTGTGGGGATTTCAATCTGCCAAAGCTCAAAATGTATTGCCCAAAATTATATTGGGCTCTGGTTTCAGCACTTTTTTTTAGGGGAAATGTCTGAGACAAGGCAAAGATCTGCAACTATCCATAAAGAATAACTAGGCTGTTAGTAGCATACTGCTGCTTTGTAAAGAACTCAAAATTGAAATCGTACTCAGCTGGCCAAACTGTGGCATTAAAAGCTGACATCTCACCAGTGCAGAAATCCATCATGAGCTTGCATCAAGAAGGGCAGTAGAAGAGAGCAGAATTTACTCTACTGAAGGCTCTGGTAATGACCTAATATATGGAGAAAATAAAGTGGCGGGGGTGGGTGAAGTATCTCAAACACAGCATGAAAATGACTCTGTAAATAGAATCCCAGAGGGTTCTCAAAAAAAAGGCTCTATGGGGGATTTTGTACTAAACTTCCTTAAAGGATTATTGGGTACTCTCTTCCTGTTTCTGCTGCATGTAGAACAGAGACAGAGGGCTTACTGAAAAAGCCTAAAATGAGAGCTGCAAATCTTAATTGCAATAACACTGGGGCATTCAGTCCCAAGTTATACAGTGAGGGAAGTCAAGAAAATTGCAATATGCACTGCTGTCCTGATACTAAACTATAAAGGGGAGACAATATTCTCTGACTCTGAGCAAGTTATGGAGACTCTTGAAAAGTATGGAGTTGGGCCTGGGGTCTCCATGATTGTGAATTCTGGAAGGCCCTGATCACCAAAGACATACCAGCTTTGTTAAGTGACACCTATTCACTGTTTACCAAAATTGTGACTGATCTGGACTCCAATTCTTCAGGTGAACTGTGCAGAAGCATGGCTTCCAGACTCTAAGGGCCTCATTCTCCTCTTACTTATGCCAAGTATTGCAGCATTGCAATTGTAGGGTAGTTACTCCTGACTTAAACTAGTGTTTAAGCCCTTATCTGAGAGGAGAATCAGACTCTTGTTATCTTTAAAAGCAAACAATTGGTTTCTTTGGCCAAGGCTTTTTTTTTTTTTTTTTTAAGGGTTGCTGAAGTTCAGTCTCTGGCAAGCACTTTTGTGCTCTCTCCCATGCTGCCTCAGATGAACTGTAAAGCTCCTAATCAAAATCTTTAAAGCTGTTACCTTGTTCTCTTCTAACTGATTCCTCAAAACACATTTCATCCATAAAGCATTCAGTGAAGTATACCCATTACTGGTAGACAGATGGAGAACTGTGTGATCATTACAACTGACTGTCTGCGAATTCCACCCATCTTTGTATCTCTCACCGCACCCTGCTCCTGGTTTGTCTCAAACAACAATTATGTCTTCTCTTAGACAGTAAGCTATTTGAGGTAAGAAGTGTCATTTAGTGTATGTCTGTACAGCATCTAGCACAATGGGACCGAACCTGATAGTAGCTTTTAGATGGTACTGAAGTATGAATGTTTAATAATCAATATTTAGGCACCTAAACAAGTGGCCTGATTTTGAAAAGTGTTAAGCATCCAACAACTTTTTGGGCTAGACATCAGTGGAGGGGTGTAATGACAAAAGTAACCTGGTGTGTGGCTGACACACTTGGTTTTGCTACTAAATGTATTTTCTCTGCTTATATTTTAAAACCCGGGGGGTGGGGGGTGGGAATGGTTCCATCTCCTGTTTCAAAATTAGACAGAACTGTGACCACCACTACCATTTCTCACTTGTTTATGGAGATCCCTAGAGAAAACTTGCCCTTCATATTAGCTCCAAATGCTATCTGCTAGTTAGGAATTAAAATATTGAAGTCTGCCTGTTTTATTCACAGTAAATTACTTCCTTCTTTTTCAAAGTATGACTGACGATCTGAACCATTAGTAAAGACAATTTGTATCCGGGAATGCCTAGGTAAATATTAATAAAATGAACGTTTGATCAAAAGTTAATTATCCCGTCCAGGTTATGCACATTACTGCATGCTTTCCCCCTCCTCCTCCTTGAGCTTGAGGAAAATCTACTAATGAAGGTATTTAAATTAATGGATGCTCCAAAATTAGCCACATATGTCTCTGGCAAAGAAAAGAGAACAGGCACCTCCTTGCCATACTTAATTTTGTTATTGTTGGTTTTGGTCCAGCATATACTGTAACAAAATGTGCTGGCAAGCCCTGCCAGCAAAGCAGCAACACTAAACAAAAAAAAGCAGCACAGCAGGTGAGAATCTGGCCTTTCTGCTAGTGTCACTCACTGTTGAGGGTGTATTATGCGTCCTCCTCTGTACCTAAATCACCAGAGGATGTGAATGTTACAAATGCCAGCTGTGGAGGGTGGTTCTCTAGCTCAAGCTGTAGAAACTCATGCTTTTCCCCAGGGTGTCACCAGTTCAGTCTCCAATGTTGGCCAAGATGGTGGCTGTCAAACTTGGATGGGCAACCATGAACAACTGCGGTATTTTCTTTGTTGTCTATCTGAGGACACTATAAGCAAATGAAAATGGATGTTCAGAAAGGGAATTCTCACCATCAGTATAATGTAGCAACCACTGTGCTATAATAATTCTGGATTCCTTGGGGGTTTGATAGTCAATATAATTTACTGAAATAGAAAGCTACCCGCAGTAATGCTGCAATGGCAATTTACTATGCCTTCTATTTCCCCAGTATGTTTTCTTCAGAAAGTGAACAAAGTATCTCAGCAGCTTTATTAGTGCTTATTGATGGACTGGTAACTTAATGTTTTGCAGCATTTTGTTTTATAAATGGCTTAATTTTTGACAGTAAACACTGGAATAGATCTGTTACTATTTGTTCAGTCAGCCCCAAAAGCTGCAAAATGTATTTCTCAAAAGTTTCTGATATAATGGTAATTTCTAAAGAGACTTCCACAGGCTAATTTTCTGTTTGTGAATTAGACAATTAAGGGTATCTGTATTTTTCAAAGCCAACATTTTAGGAATTATCCAAATTGGTACTTTTTGTGCTGGTATTTTGTATGGAGACAAAGGTTTGAACACACAGAAATGGCAAACTAACATCTTAAATTAACTCTGGTTAATTGAGGCTATTTTTAAAATTTAAATCAGTAAGTCCTAGACCATGTACACAGAATTAAAAATAATTTTTAAAAGTGTCTTGTCATACAGCCTGCCTGTGAATAGTTAGAATTTTTACCATGCCCTTTGAGTTGCATTTTCTTTCTGGAGGTTCTTTTTCATGTCGGGATGTTATTTTTCCATCTCTTAAGTTCATCTGCCAATCTCCACTTTTTTTAGTGTAGTTGTCTATCAGGCTCACATTTATGTAAATCTCAAAATCTAACACTCGCTATTGGTGGGGAAAACATTTTGGCAACTAACTTCATTTAGACAATGCCAGCCAACTCTTCATATAAAACTTACACAGAAACAAAATCTCCTGAAGTCTGACAGGGGCTGTTTCTCCTAACATTGCGTACACATGTCCATGTTCTCTTACCATCCATCTCTTGCTTTGTTAAATGTTCTAAATTGTAACTTATGCTTTGAGCAATTTTAACACTCCACGTGCTATTTCTCTTGATTCAAAAACCCAATTTATTTTAGGTCATGAGCCATTTCTGGAGGAGTTAATAATATATACAGGGTAGTGTGGTGAATTTGTGCATCTACTGAAAAAATGGAGTATTAGATAGTAGCCAGCTCTGTTTCATGTCTTAGTTTAATTTCACTTTTTTGTAAAAGTAAAGAGAGTTTAAGAAATACTTCATTCTGATTGGCAGAACTGTTTTTGCATGTAGATATTTCCCACTGTGTTTATTCCAGAATTCAGTTCCATATGTCATTGTGAGATGACACATGGCTCACTTGATGATGTCCGATGAGGAGAACAGTTGATGTATTGATATTTCTCATGTGTTAGGGTCCTCTGAGTTAACTCCATGTGGCATTGTAAGATAACATAGAAGATGTGGTAGAGTGGAAGGGGTGAAAGAACTGTTTGTATACCTTCAATGCATCAAAAATACTGAGGTGCAGTGGTAAGGAAAGTCCAAATAACCAACATTTAATTCTTTTTTAAAAAATTTACAAAACAGTTGTTTAAACAAGGTGCTCTGAGGGCAGCACATTAACCCAAACTAGTACAAATACTTTTTGATGTCTCTCAGGTTCAGTTTTACCCACTTCTGAAAAGAAATCCAACAAATGGTTCCTAAAAATAAGATATTTTATATATTCTTTGTTTTCATAATGCACTATTACAGACAGAAGAAATATTTTGGTCTGGCCATTTTTGTTCTTCTAAAGTGTGATTACAATTCACTCATCTGCAAATAAATGCTGTGTGAATTTCAGCTAATAACAACAATAAAAAAGTAACATTTGTCAACATTTAATTTTATGAGAATAAGGGCTTGTCTACATGAGGAAGTAATGCACAGTTAGTTAGGCTAGTTCACTAGTTACTCTGGGCTAACTCCCTCGGTGGACACTCTTATAGTGTACTGAGTGCCCACGTGGGTTTAGTTCAATTCCAAAGTACATTAAGCTACTGCCTACAGGGGTATTCTTAGTGTGCTGTAGGAGTGTATTGACCCCCATGTAGATTAAATATAAACTGCATTTTGCAATGTTAGTGTTACATTTTCTAGTTCATTCTTTTTGTGGAAGCGAACAATATTTACAATGAACTAAGCTGTAAATATTCTCTTTTATTCAAAAGTGAAAGTATAATTATTGTGAACACTATTTTTGATTAAATGTTTGTTTTACCTGTATGTGCATTTATGTCCGATCACTCCTCTGATGTAGGTGGAATTAGTTTAGTAATTCCATTTCTGTTGACTAGCAGAATAACTGTTAGAATAATTAGTAATTATTCCACTATAGACTGAGTGATCACTGTAGTGAAAATCCATACAAATCAGCAGATTAAAGTTTAGGAAGCCTTTCTAGCAAACTAGTTGACACCCAAAGCAATTAGTTCTGAAAGGGGTCCTATTTTAGGGGGTTGAATCTGAATTGTATCCAGGGACCCTATTTCAGTGCCACCCAACCCCTCTGTTTAATTTAGATTTCTTGTTGAGGTCAGGGAGGACTTGTTAAGCATTTATGTGTGCTAAAAGAACAGACATTAAACATACTGCAAACTTCATGCCTTTGGGAGTGTTGTATGCTCTACAGGTTTTCAGAAACTCATTATCATTATAAATGAAATACGTTTTTTAAATGAAGAGGGTCCAACATGCCATCCTATATTTTTATATTAAATGCAAATATTATACTCAAAATAATTCCACAAAAACACATTTTTAACATATAAGTCCTGACATTCAAAAATTAATGTGCCCACTACACCTCTGAGCATTTTTGGAATCCTTTGCATGCTTTTGTCAAAATGCCTGAAAGTCTAAAGAAAATGTTTCATTTTGACATTACTGACGTTTTTGGCTCCGTGAAGAATATTTGACCAGCTTGAAACAAATAGTTTTGGTAGACCTGAAACTGTATGGTTGAGCAAATTAACTGTCCAGAATTTTTTGTGCCGCTCTAATCATCAGTCCCTCTAAGTAGGAGGAGAAAAGCTGGGGTGAACTCACGATCAGGATTCTCTCTTGTATTTGCTTGTATAGCGATGATCACAATGGTGCCTTTGCCTGGTTGGGGCTCTGGATACTGCTATACTAATAACAATAGAGTGACCAGATGACAAGAACAAAATATCAGGACATGTGGGGTGGCAGCCACAGGCTCACCCCCCCACCAGGGACAGCTCTAGGTTTTTAGCTGCCCCAAGCCAATATATATATATATATATATATATATATATATATATATAAGGGCGGAGTGCTGCCGAAGCAAAAAAAACCCCAAAACCTGGAGTGCTGCCGAAGCAAAATATCGGGACAAATGGCGTCCCGACTGATGTATGGTCGGGACACGGAACAAACAACTAAATATCAGGACAGTCCTGATTTTATCGGGACGTCTGGTCACCCTAAATAACAATGACATTAAAAAAGCTGACCCAAGGCGGTTCAGCAGTCCAACTGCACAGCTGTGCAGAGTGTAGCATTTCCACCAAAAAGGCTTTGTTCACCTAGACGCTTTCTTTGAAAAAGCTGTCTCCCTGCCAATGCAGAGAGGAGGGGGGAAATAAAAAAGCTGTCTCCCTGCCATGACTCCGGATTTCATAATTAGAACACAATGTGACTGGATAAGGGCCTTTTTCCTTGAGACAATCCACCTGGGTTTGTGTGATTATGGCTCAACAGTTTTGCATAACTTGGAAGGCACATAGAAAAGTCATTTTAACATTTAACATGGCCATCTTCTAGGTGTGAACAGTTGTTCCAAAATTGCTAATCCGTAAATAAAAAAGATAGATACAGATCTATCTGTTACAATAAAGGATGGACAGAGGTGTTGTCACCTGCCATAGTGGTACTAGATGAAGCTTCTATTACTTGATTTTTTTAGCCTAAGAGTATTGAAAGGAGATTCTACTTGTTGACAATAGTTCTCTGAGCTAGTTATCTTTTAAAGGACAGTGTAGTGAGTGTACAGAATTATCTATTTCACATAAAACTATTTTCAATTATAATTTCTTTTCCATTACATTTTCTTGGTGTTTTAATGAAAATATTTTTAGCATTCTAGCTGGCACTTCACTCAGTGACACATACATTTTGGGTAATGTCACACATGTCATTTTGTGGAATGCAACCTGACTGATGCTATTTACATGAAGAAAAGGAGTACTTGTGGCACCTTAGAGACTAACAAATTTATTTGAGCATAAGCTTTCATGAGCTACAGCTCATCGGATGCATGCAGTGGAAAATACAGTGGGGAGATTTTATATACACAGAGAACGTGAAACAATGGGTATTACCATACACACTGTAATGAGAGTGATCAGGTAAGGTGAGCTATTACCAGCAGGAGAGAAAAAAAACCTTTTGTAGTGATAATCAAGGTGGGCCATTTCCAGCAGTTGACAAGAACTTGTGAGGAACAGTAGTGGGGAAAATAAACATGGGGAAATAGTTTTACTTTGTGTAATGACATATCCACTCCTAGGCTTGAATAAAGACCTGATCACTCTCATTACAGTGTGTATGGTAACACCCATTGTTTCATGTTCGCCGTGTATATAAAATCTCTCCACTGTATTTTCCACTGCATGCATCCGATGAAGTCAGCTGTAGCTCACGAAAGCTTATGCTCAAATAAATCTGTTAGTGTCTGAGGTGCCACAAGTACTCCTGTTCTTTTTGCAGATACAGACTAACATGGCTGCTACTGTGAAACCTGCTATGTATATCAGAAATATAAACACAATATTTTAATATTTGGCACAAAAGGTCTGCTGAAAAGAATAAAATAAATCCTCTATGATCATTTTTAAAGGTCTCCCAGTTGTATCTGAGACCAAGGATTTGCTTTTTGAACCTTGACAAATTAAGGGTTGTAGCTAAAATACTATCTGAAGTATCTGTGGACTGATAGATAGCTTGGTATTCGTATGAAGTCATTTGAAAAGGTTCAGGGCACTAGGCGGTGTTAGGGATGTATGAACAGATTCACAAAACATAATGTTACCTGAATTGTGGCCTTCCAACGTTTCCAAATTGCATTTGGACCTTTGTAAAGCAGACAATCCAGATTTTTGAAGAGAGTATGTATATCCTGCTTGGCTCCACTTTCATATGCAATCTTTTCCCCCACAGAAACAACAATCCTATTTCCTTTCAGCAATAAAATGAATTGGGGATGTGGGAAGACTGCCTGGCTTTTTATAATGGTGAGGCCACAGCTCTTCAGATTGTCTGATCTTGAGAGGTGCTGAGCATCCAAGACTCCCTTGATGATGATGATACCATATTTGAATTATTTTTCATGATCAGTGTTCATTAAATTTTAGTGCTTGAGGAAGAGGTACTCTGTTATTTATACCATATGAATTAAATTAGTCACTAATCTGCTGCATTAAGATCTAAAGCTGCATAAGAGCACAATAGAATAGATGTAGGAAAATCCTCATAGTGACAGTCCTAGCTTACAGTTTGTAATGAATGTTGATTCTCAGAGTTGTCAATTCATAAGCTAAAGTATTTATTACATTTTGTATTATTATTTTCACTTTTAATTAGTAGTAGAGCAGTGAATGCCATAAACATTTAATTTTAACTATACTAAAAGTTCATAAGTTGATTCAAATGGGTGTTATTTATTTGTACTAGCTATTATAAGGCATAGTGTTTCAAGGTGCTCTGCAAGCTTCCTTATACTTTGTCTTGCAAATACACCCTCTGGATTCTTTTCCCATTGTTCTAAATCTTTTATATACCAATTACACCAAAGTATAACAAATTGTGTGGTAGGTTTATGTAATGTAATCAAATCAAAAGCAAAAGATTAACATTAATTTATTATGATGGTTGGACCCCAGATATCACAGTGACAGAACTATATGGAAACCTAAGGTTATTGAAAACCTTAATTCTCTGAACACCTTTGGCCAGACCATCTTCTGGTATAAACTGGTGTATTTACACCAGGTGTAGGAAATTGGCACCATGTCTGTAGGGGAGCAGAACTTGGCTTTCTCATTTACACACATATAAGTCAGGAATAAGTGGTGTTACACTGGTGCAAAATGAGTGTTTGAACAGAATAATGCCTCCAGTACCTGTTGCTGTTTATACCCGGAATTTGGCTGATCTCACTGAGGCTGGATCCAGTACTTGGCACATTTCACAGGTGTTCTATTCTACAGTTTCTCAGGGTAATTTATAGCATGTCCACTAAGTTTTTATTATAACTTTTGCTAAATCATTCTTTAAAGATAAATCCAATAACTACCAGGACACAGTTCTGTAAGATTAAGAACCTCTGTTTAGTTGATGTACCATGATTTATAGCAATAACCTGATGATCAGACCTTTTTATAGATTCCCATAATAGTTTGTGATGAACACTGATGCATAACAATAAATGACATGGATGTTTCAATACTGTGATTTTTTTTCTTTTTTGGATGGAAACAAGATTACCTGTCTAAATCTGATTTTTGCAAGACCTGTAAACATCAACATAGTGAAAAGACACCCAAGACATCCATTTTCTATATAAATATTTATTTTAATACACTATTTTCTTGAAATATAGTGGACTTTATTTTTCCATACAGAGAACTGTAAACTGGCATAACAACGAAAATTATTGTGGCTTATTTATGGGCTGATATGAAGTAGTTCCTATTGGAGGAAATCAAGACAATCACTCCTCCATATTTTCTACTACAATCTTTCTAATAACTTACAATGTTCACGCAGTGATAATTTAACAGTTTCCCACAGGAATTTTTTGCTTGAGTTTTCTCTTGGCCTGTATGTGTGGGTGAGTGTAGGTTCGTATACATGCACACAATCACACTGGTTGTTTTAAAGGATGTGATTCACTATACTTCAGATATGGATATGGAGAAGAAAGGAAGGGAAAGATTCCTCTGTAGAATATTTTCCAGCCCCAGAGGGCTATTACTGTAAGCTGGTACAGATATATGCAGCAAAGCCCACACCAGGACTCGATGCCCTAGAAGAGTGATTTAAATGTCATTGGTTTCCAGCTTCATCAGATTATTCTCTACAGGTTTGAAGGGGGATCAGGAATAAAACCTATCAATGAATACAGTCACCGTGTGCAGCAGAAGACATCCCTTCTAACTTTCGCTGGCAAAAAACCCCAAACTAAAGTAGATTTTAAATTTGCATGAAATTCATGATGTTTTATGCAAATTCATAGAACTCATTAAACTGCTTGCTGATAGTACATAGGATTCTAGCTCCTCTCCATTGATGTGGGCAGTGGTTTCAATGGTATGGGGAGTACATGACAGCTCCTCTCCCATTGGACTTAGTACAAGGGTATGACAGGTCTCAAGGCACAGGGATCCCTGAATGAAAGTGGGTTTGCAGGACACCCTGAGTCCCTTCCCTCTGATTGATAGTGGCAGATGTGTGCTGTCTCTGCATCCCCCTTTATTCCATTTCAGACTTACTCTCCTTTTAAATGATAAAATATAGAGTTTGGGTGGGGTAGCAGGAAGGAGAGTTGATTTGGGGAGAAATGGTGACTGGATTTTTGAGGTGGGAGGGAGGAAGTAGGTTCTTTTGCTTTTTTCCCTTCTCCCCCTCTCCTTGAAGTTGTCTCTGTTGCAATGCAGTCTGGCTGTTGGTGGCAATGGTGTTTTAATTTACATTAAACATATACTGTGAAACCCAGTGAGAGAGAGAGATACTGAGAACCAGAGACTAAAAAATGAGGCACACAGGCACAATATACCAATACAACACAAGCAGGAGACAGCCATGGGAGTGCTGATGTCTCATTTTGATTTACCTGAGACGATGAGACCACAGCCCCAACACTGAGACAACCATGGTTGCTATGCAACAGCCAAATTTGGTTCTTAGCTCCTTGTGGATAAGGGGAATGATAAATCAAAGCCTATTTTTATTTCTTGTTTTAGTGACTTGGAGCAGTGGGGCTATGGTGCTACTTGCCTAGATAACTGAAGACAACCTATTTACTCGTATTTATTTCTTTTACTCATAACTCCTTAACAGAAGAATAACAACTGTGGGGTAAGTTTCAGAGTAGCAGCCTTGTTAGTCTGCATCTGCAAAAAGAACAGGAGTACCTGTGGCACCTCAGAGACTCATAAATTTGGTAGTCTCTAAGGTGCCACAAGTACTCCTGTTCTAATTGTGGGGTAAGTAAATGGAAGCAAGTTAATAGATCTAGTACAGAAAGACCTAGAGGCTACAATATGATGGGCAGCTCATTGAAGGTACATATGGAATGTTGCAGACTTAATTAATTTTTGTACAAGATATCTATCAGTTAAAAGTAAATGAGTCTAAAAGTGTGTGTCACCAACTGATGACAAAACAGCAAAAGCCTTGAATGCGTTAAATGCCAATTACTGTCTCACAAGAGTTGAGTGGTTTTAGCTTTGATGGTTTTATTGCATCCATTTTTGTTACACGACTTGCATGTAGTTTTCCATTTGCTACTTAGTCCTTGATCCTGCTCCCACGGAAATCAAATTTTGCCATCAAATTTAATGGGGGTGGAAATGGACCCTAAGCACTTATTGAGAAAAGCTCTTAATGTTCTCATTGAATTAAATGGGATTTAAGCATGTATTTAAAGTAAAGCATATTAAGTGCTTTCCTGAGTACCGATGCTTTCCTGAACTGGGTTCTAAGTTGGAGTGATAGATACATCCCTGAACTAGCAGAGATGTCACTAAGCAGACAACGTTCTGAGGAGCAGAGAAATACCTCTGCTTTAAAAGTCTATGAAAGTCCTCTTCACATTATCTAATTAAGTATGGGCCTGAATCAAGATGCTGGATCCAAACTCTCCCCTAATTTTGTCACCTTTGAATTTAAATTTAGAGCTAAATTTTGTAGTTCAGATGCTTCTCTAACAATAAAAGATTTGTTAACAAATAATATAGAAAATAACATGACCGGCTTGGCTTGGCTCCATTTGATACTATGCTGCATCTACTTAATCAGAATCCTATTTGATAAGGTAGCATATCCATCTGAACCTACCAAAGGTTTGGCTTTGATTGGAATCAAACTCAATTTACTTAATGTTCTAAAAGTCTTGTAAGTTCAGCATTAAATCGGAGCTGGTTTTACAGTGTGTTTGCAGAAGACTGATTTATTTTGAACAGGTTTGCAGAAGCATAAAAACTAGTAGGAGTGTGAAGTATCTTGTGGGCTCTAGCAGTCAGCAAAAAATACTGCCCAAGCTTGAGAGGCTGTTGTTGTTGTGTTTTTGTTCGTTTGTTTTTGGTTTTTTTGGTAGCACCTCTCTCCATAGTACCTAAATTCTGCACAGATAGTTTGGTCATTTTGCAGGAATTTATACATTTTATATTTCAGATCCTTAGTCTTGCTTTTATCTAATGATTCATAGTGGCTCAACCTGGCAGTGTTCAATTTTTTTAGTCTAAAGTCATCCCTAATCTAAATAACTTCTCTTCTGTAAGAGTAGTGGGAAATTAGGAAAACTCTCTTTATGATGAGCAATATATATATATATTGAAATGGAAGTGAATGGTCCCCCTGGTAAGGATCGTTCAGAATGCCAGTTCAGTCTTCAGATTAATAAGCCATAAGGCAACAGGATCTCTGAAATTAATAATATGCTTGGTATCCCACTTTTGCCTTATTGTTAGAAAATCAGTATTCATCTGTTTTACATTCCATGTTTCATTGGGAAGATGGCCAGAGTTCTCACTAGAATTCCAATGGAACATTTTTACCAACCCAAGAGAGCTATAAAAAGGATCAAAATCTATTTTACATATGGAACTAATACTTAGAATTTTTTACATTTACATTTTACACATAATCAGTTTTAATAAAAGAGAAATGTATGGTTATAGGTCTCTCAAACGTCTATTTTCACTTAGACTGCTGCTTAATATTATTCAGGTTTCAGAGTAACAGCTGTGTTAGTCTGTATTCGCAAAAAGAAAAGGAGTACTTGTGGCACCTTAGAGACTAACCAATTTATTTGAGCATGAGCTTTCGTGAGCTACAGCTCACTTCATCGGATGCATACCGTGGAAACTGCAGCAGACTTTATATACACACAGAGATCATAAAACAATACCTCATCCCACCCCACTGTCCTGCTGGTAATAGCTTATCTAAAGTGATCATCAAGTTGGGCCATTTCCAGCACAAATCCAGGTTTTCTCACCCTCCACCCCCCCATACACAAACTCACTCTCCTGCTGGTAATAGCCCATCCAAAGTGACAACTCTCTACACAATGTGCATTATAATCAAGGTGGGCCATTTCCTGCACAAATCCAGGTTCTCTCACTCCCTCACCCCCCTCCAAAAACCACACACACAAACTCACTCTCCTGCTGGTAATAGCTCATCCAAAGTGACCACTCTCCCTACAATGTGCATGATAATCAAGGTGGGCCATTTCCAGCACAAATCCAGGTTTTCTCACCCCTCCACCCCCATACACACACAAACTCACTCTCCTGCTGGTAATAGCTCATCCAAAGTGACCACTCTCCCTACAATGTGCATGGTAATCAAGGTGGGCCATGTCCAGCACAAATCCAGGCTTTCTCACCCCACCCCACCCCCTTTTTTTTTTTTTTTCCGGGGGGACACACACACACAAACTCACTCTCCTTCTGGCAATAGCTCATCCAAACTGACCACTCTCCAAGTTTAAAGCCAAGTTTAACCAGAACGTCGGGGGGGGGGGTAGGAAAAAACAAGGGGAAATAGGCTACCTTGCATAATGACTTAGCCACTCCCAGTCTCTATTTAAGCCTAAATTAATAGTATCCAATTTGCAAATGAATTCCAATTCAGCAGTTTCTTGCTGGAGTCTGGATTTGAAGTTTTTTTGTTTTAAGATAGCGACCTTCATGTCTGTGATTGCGTGACCAGAGAGATTGAAGTGTTCTCCGACTGGTTTATGAATGTTATAATTCTTGACATCTGATTTGTGTCTATTTATTCTTTTACGTAGAGACTGTCCAGTTTGACCAATGTAAATGGCAGAGGGGCATTGCTGGCACATGATGGCATATATCACATTGGTGGATGTGCAGGCGAACGAGCCTCTGATAGTGTGGCTGATGTTATTAGGCCCTGTAATGGTGTCCCCTGAATAGATATGTGGGCACAGTTGGCAACGGGCTTTGTTGCAAGGATAAGTTCCTGGGTTAGTGGTTCTGCTGTGTGGTATGTGGTTGTTGGTGAGTATTTGCTTCAGGTTGCGGGGCTGTCTGTAGGCAAGGACTGGCCTGTCTCCCAAGATTTGTGAGAGTGTTGGGTCATCCTTTAGGATAGGTTGTAGATCTTTAATAATGCGTTGGAGGGGTTTTAGTTGGGGGCTGAAGGTGATGGCTAGTGGCGTTCTGTTATTTTCTTTGTTAGGCCTGTCCTGTAGTAGGTAACTTCTGGGAACTCTTCTGGCTCTATCAATCTGTTTCTTCACTTCCGCAGGTGGGTATTGTAGTTGTAAGAAAGCTTGACAGAGATCTTGTAGGTGTTTGTCTCTGTCTGAGGGGTTGGAGCAAATGCGGTTGTATTGCAGAGCTTGGCTGTAGACGATGAATCGTGTGGTGTGGTCAGGGTGAAAGCTGGAGGCATGTAGGTAGGAATAGCGGTCAGTAGGTTTCCGGTATAGGGTGGTGTTTATGTGACCATTGTTTATTAGCACTGTAGTGTCCAGGAAGTGGATCTCTTGTGTGGACTGGACCAGGCTGAGGTTGATGGTGAGATGGAAGTTGTTGAAATCATGGTGGAATTCCTCAACGGCTTTGGGTGAGCTATTAACAGCAGGAGAGTGAGTTTGTGTGTGTATGGGGGTGGAGGGGTGAGAAAACCTGGATTTGTGCTGGAAATGTCCCACCTTGATTATCATGCACATTGTAGGGAGAGTGGTCACTTTGGATGAGCTATTACCAGCAGGATAGTGAGTCTGTGTGTGTGGTTTTTGGAGGGGGTGAGAGAACCTGGATTTGTGCAGGAAATGGCCCACCTTGATTATCATGCACATTGTGTAGAGAGTTGTCACTTTGGATGGGCTATTACCAGCAGGAGAGTGAGTTTGTGTGTGGTGGGGGGGGGTGGAGGGTGAGAAAACCTGGATTTGTGCTGGAAATGGCCCAACTTGATGATCAATTTAGATAAGCTATTACCAGCAGGACAGTGGGGTGGAATGAGGTATTGTTTTATGATCTCTGTGTGTATATAAAGTCTGCTGCAGTTTCCACGGTATGCATCCGATGAAGTGAGCTGTAGCTCACGAAAGCTCATGCTCAAATAAATTGGTTAGTCTCTAAGGTGCCACAAGTACTCCTTTTCTTAATATTATTGCTGCTAAACATGGCTGTTGCACAGGTACTTTCAGAATAAAAGTATTTTTTCATATTGAAACCTTGTTAATTGAAAGAACACAAAGAGCTATCAGCACGTTAGCACCATTGTCATAGGATATTCATATATGCACAGATTTTAAGGCCATTATAATCATCTTGTCTGACCTCTTGCATAATGCCACACACACTGATCTATTATTCTTTATATTTTATTTGTACTGGTATGGAATGAGAAAACCATGCTGTGGGAAAGAAGAGAACAGACCACGGATGAATGATTTATTTTAATGTATGCAGCTCTTTTTAAAAACAAAAACACCAATCATTCCTACAGCTTTAACACATGATATTTAACATTACAGAAGAGGGAGTGCATTGAATCACTGTGTGCATGACACTTGGCCAGCACGTATATGGTAATCCTTTTACGGTGTTCACTAGTACAGTGAAGAAAGTTGCATAAGAGCTTAGTAGAACTGACAAAATGCTTGATAAACTTGTGCAGCCCTTTCCCAGGTTGCACCATAGCAAAAGCTTACACTTACTTGCATGGATTCAGCAGGATTGACAGACAATCTAAGAGGTGTTTTACTATGGTCATGGGTCTTGTACTATATAGGAAGTATACAGAAATCTATTTGCTGTAAATGAGCAACATGAGTAACTATACATCAATAGAGCTTAAAAAATTACAAAATCACTGTTCTTCCATATCGTCTAGCAAGCAGTTTCTGTCCAGTGCAACTCACTTTCACATTCTCAAAATCTCTCTAGACTGTCATTAAATGTATTCCTGCAAATTAGACAGCTACTGTACTCTCCCACCACAGATGTGCATGCACAGGTGTTGTATTCAAATACATCGTGCTATTCCTCCCAAGGTACTACCCATTGACCTCATGTAATTGTACTTTCTTGCATTCACCTGTTGGAACCAATCTCCATACACACATGGGTGCATCCATTTCAGTTACATACTAATAAATATGGAAATACAGACAGCTTAATGCTACTCAGGTTGGCAGTAAATAATGCTGCTTATTATAGAAAATCCAATGTCCTCATAATATCATACAATATGTTGTAATTTCATTGCATTGTGCCCACTTTCTACCGTTTTGTGTGGGAGGAGAGTCTGTAAAACAGCCACAAGGTTAGTATGCATCTGTAGATCCACCACACTGGAAAGATGATACAAGACTGCTGTGCTATTGGGGTATAACATGAGTGTGCAAGAGAGGGTTAATAATGGATCTTTAGGATCTGGACCCAGTGGTTGGAGATGACTCAGTCCTAGCCAAATGCAGCAGCTAGTAGCAAGTCAGAGCACAGTAGCATGGGGTTTGCCTCACCTGTGCTACTGACTGGCAATCTACTGCTAAGAGGTCAGATTTAGTACCCAGACGATGGTGGATGGAGCAAAGCTATTTCTCTCCATTCTCAAACCTTAAGGCTGACTCTAGGAGGGGGAGCTTTGTTTATTTTAATCAAACAGTTCAATTTATTTCACAAAGTCTATATGTGTGAGTTAATATGAACAGGATTTGGCCGTGATGCTGTCAAGTATGGGTAGGATTTTGAAAAACACTTACAGGATTTGGGAACAAAACTCCCATTGGCTTGCTATATGACTGGTGCTCCTAAATCACATACCTGCTTTAGAAAATTTTCCTCACATTAATAAGATGACAAGACCGTGTTTTCCCAATTCTCTTGAAAGATGTTGGCTCACTTTTTTTCATATTTGCCAATGCCACAAAAAAGCCTAAAACAAAGAAACTTCTTATCCGCATCTTCCTGTCCTGAGCTGGAATCTTTATAGTAAAATATGGCTACCCAAAATCTCATTAAAACTTTACAGAAGGTAAGAAACCCACAACTGTAGGCTCTATAATCCTAATACTCAAAGAAAAAACGTTTAAACGTTCGTTTAAAAATCAAATGATTGTCAAGGCAGATATAACAGGTTAACAAAGTGTCTGTTTTACAGAAAGGTTTTTTTTAAAAATAAACAAAACCCTAGGCAGTTTTCTGTCATTTCAGAAACCTTTACACTTC
Source organism: Eretmochelys imbricata (assembly GCF_965152235.1). Lineage (NCBI taxonomy): Eukaryota > Metazoa > Chordata > Testudines > Cheloniidae > Eretmochelys > Eretmochelys imbricata. Next base: position 79,521,388 of record NC_135578.1, read on the forward strand.
TTGATCCATTTTCCCATATTTACCCTTTATCTCTTAGCCACTCTGATTGTGTTTTAGCTGATACCTAAGCTAGTGGTTGAGAATCATGAATTCTTCAAATTCAGACCAAAAAGCAAAATATTTAACTGCAGATTCTCTCCATATAATAGAGCGGTTAAGTCCTTTACTTATACTTTCAGTTACTGAAAAGTCCTGGCAAGTCAAATTCCAGTCTTTATAATAATATGTACAACTTCTATACTCTTACTTTATGTTTCCCCTTAGGAACTTCAGTTCTAGATTGCAGAGACCTCTCCTACTAGTGATAAAAGGGGATCAATCCACTTCCTCTTAAGACATGGGGGTAGGGGTGGTCTTACAGAGATGACTCATCTCCAGCCTTCTGTGGAGGTGTCCAGGCACTGAAGGTTGGCTGAGCTGTGGCAGATGTTTTTTGTGGGACCTTGGTTCTATTGCCAGTGTGCCTGTGGGAAAGAGAATGTATCCAACTGGGCTAGCAACCTCCTTTTTTGATGTGTGGCAGAAAAGACTTTAGAAGAGCTGTTCTGAGTGCGGGAAGGAGAATAGGGAACTAGAGGCAGCTTGCTGAAGCTATGGATAGAGGGCTGTGGTCGGCAGAAGGGATGGATTTTGTACTGTCGAGTTCTAAAAGTGTGTGTTCAGTATCATTTAAAAGGATTTAGTAGCAGAATGTTCAAGTATGTGATTTTTAGTTGTTTTAGACAGTCCATATTCTTTATCGCCCCGATTCAGCAAAGCACTTCAACATATGCTTAAGAGCTTTGGTTGATTGGGACCTATGAGGGGTCCCAACTCTGAATGGTTCACTCAAACAAAACTCCTGTTGACATCAATAGGAATTTTGCATGACTAAGTAGTAAAACTCAATACTGTGGTTAGTATCAGCAATCTGTACAGATATTTCAAGGAGCATAGAGAGCTTTCGAATCTCATTTTCATTTTATTGAATCACAGAAGTAGGTCTTGGGAGAACAGATACAGGGCCAGAGAATTATCACTCTTAGATATTTTTTTAATGAAGAACCAAATGTACCAGACCAATTGGGCTTCTGATACAGTCACCTTAAAAAGTGTGAACAATTTAAAAAACTCTATATTGAATTTTTAAATATCATGCATTTTCTTATATGTAGGAATTTTTATCACATGACAATTAGCTCACAAAATTCAATCTTTATAATGGAGTAGCATGGGTATATATGAGGGCACAATTTGGTCCTTCTTACTTGTAAACAAATTAGATGAAATGCAAGGTCAGTGAGATTGGCTTTGAGAGCCATTCGATGAGTAGGAGAGTCCTGCGTGTAAGAAAATTTAGATTTTAAAGAAATAAATTCAGCATTTTTCATATTGTTCACACACTTTTGAATATGATCTTACTTATTCCACTTAAAAGCCTAAAGGACTTGATTCTGGCCTCCTACTCTCCTCCTTTCCACCCTATTGAGACAATGGTTCAAATTCACCTTTGGTGTAACTACACTGTACTCTCGGTGTTATATCAGGACTGTTTTGTTTTAATTCTTTGACTGGGTATAATGGAGAGCAGAATTTGGCCCAGTGTTTATTCCACTTACTGTTCTCCATAACGTTGTCCAGTAAGAATATACAATACTAATGGCAACAACATAAAGATGAATGATCCTTGAAAAGCTTGTTCCTTTTCAGGAATAGTATGGAGCTTCTAAGGAAGTTTTTTTTGCTCAGTGAATCCATAGATTGTTGAATAAACTGAACAGAAATTCTATAAAATGAGATTCAAGAGAATGTTTCCTAGAAACCTTCACAACATAGTGACTGTGGATGATTCAAACAATAAGAACTATCCCAGACCTCAAACCAAATACAAAATTTTGTGTTTCAGAAAAGTTTCACTGATTTCCCTGCTACTTGAATAAAGTAAAGAACTAGAAATATCAAAATTATGAGACAGACTAACCCAGCTGAAACCAGAAATATCGGCATGTTTGAGAGATCCTGCTCTTCAGACTTCTGCCTAATGACCAAAACAAAATCATTCAGATAAGCACGCAGACTTTTATCTAGCATATTTTTATAATTATGGCGGTCCTGAGAGAGCTTTGGGAGCGTAGTTTAAATGTGAATCTCCCAATACCATTCAAAGGCACTGCATAATAAGTTGCTTTAGGTTAATGAAAACAAACTTGCATAAGGATTGATGTCTTTAAGGTGCCTTAAGTTGTAGTTATTTGTCTCTTTAAAAAAGGTGTAACTTAAACATAGAATCATAGAAAATTAGGGTTGGAAGAGCTCTCAAGTGGTCATCTAATCCAACCCCCTGCTCAAAGCAGGACCGACCCCAACTAAATCGTGCCAGCCAGGGCTTTGTCAAGCCGGGCCTTAAAAACCTCTAAGGATGGAGATTCCACCACCTCACTAGGTAACCCATTCCAGTGCTTCACCATTCCAGTGCTTCCTCCTAGTGAAATAGTTTTTCCTAATATCCAATCTAAACCTCCCCCACTGCAACTTGAGACCATTTCTCCTTGCTCTGTCATCTGCCATACTGAGGACAGCCTAGCTTTATCCTCTTTGGAACCCCCCCCCATTCAGGTAACTGAAGGCTGCTATCAACTCTCCCTTCATTCTTCTCTTCTGCAGACTAAATAAGCCCAGTTCCCTCGGCCTCTCCCCATAAGTCATGTGTCCCAGCCCCTGAATCATTTTTGTTTCCCCTCCACTGGACTCTCTCCAGTTTGTCCACATCCTTTCTGTAGTGGGGTAGGGGCCCAAACTGGACGCAATACTCCAGATGTGGCATCACCAGTGCCGAATAGAGGGGAATAATCACTTCCCTCGATCTGCTGGCAATGCTCCTACTAATGCAGCCCAATAGCCTTTAGCCTTTAGCCTTCTTGGCAACAAGGGCACACTGTTCACTCATATCCAGCTTCTCGTCTATAATCCCCAGGTCCTTTTCTGCAGAACTGCCGCTTGGCAGTTGGTCTGCCAGTTGGTCCCCAGCCTGCAGCAGTGCATGGGATTCTTCCTTCCTAAGTGCAGTACTATGCACTTGTCCTTGTTGAACCTCATCAGATTTCTTTTGCCCCAATCCTCTAATTTGTTCAGGTCACTCTGGACCTTATCTCTACCCTCCATCTTATATACCTCTCCCCACAGCTTAGTGTCATCTGCAAACTTGCTGAGGATGCAATCCATCCCATCATCCAGATCATTAATGAAGATGTTGAACAAAACTGGCCCCAGGACCGACCCCTGAGGCACTCCGCCTGATATCGGCTGCCAACTAGATATTGAGCTGTTGATCACTACCTGTTGAGCCCAACGATCGAGCCAGCTTTCTATCCACCTTATAGTCCATTCATCCAATCCATACTTCTTTAACTTGCTGGCGAGAATACTGTGGGAGACTGTATCAGAAAGTTTTGCTAAAATCAAGGTATAACATGTCCACGTCTTTCCCAATATCCACAGAGCCAGTTATCTCATCACAGAAGGCAATTAGGTTGGCTAGGCATGACTTGCCTTTGGTGAGTCCATGTTGACTGTTCCTGATCACCTTCCTCTCCTCCAAGTGCTTCAAAATGGATTCCTTGAGGACTTGCTCCATGATTTTTCTGGGGACAGAGATGAGGCTAACCAGTCTGTAGTTCCCCAGATTCTCCTTCTTCCCTTTTTTAAAGATGGGCACTATATTTGCCTTTTTCTAATCATCCGGGACCTTCCCCGATCACCATGGGTTTTCAAAGATAATGGCCAATGGCTCTGCAATCACATCAGCCAACTCCCTCAGTACCCTTGGATGCATTTCATCGGCCCCATGGACTTGTGCATGTCCAGCTTTTCTAAATAGTCATTAACCTGTTCTTTCACCACTGAAGGCTGCTCACCTCCTCCCCATACTGTGCTGCCCAGAGCAGCAGTCTGGTGGCTGACCTTATCTGTGAAGACTGAGGCAAAGAAAGCATTGAGTACTTCAGCTTTTTCCACATCAGATTCCAGTCACCAAAATACTGAGACTGGAGGTAAAAGAAGAAACCTAAGAAGTTAGGATCAGGAACACAAGCTGTATTGTGCCCTAACTTGGTATCAGGAAAATAAAAGTTGATCCTTTTTGTGAGAGGGTGCCTGGAACCGTTGTGTGTAAACTGGGGGAGTTCCTATCTGCACTTTGATATTGTATTTATTGGATGATAACCTCAATACTCAGGGTTGGAACTTGAGGTACTGAGCATCTCCTGCTAGGAACTCAGTAAAAGTAAGCATTGCCTCAAAAAACTTTCGCTGAGGTCAATGGGACTTCTTTGTTCACAGCCTTTAATCTTTGGGCCTTTAATTGGGCCTTTAATCTTTGTTACATTACTTTTGTATCACTGGTTTTGGATGGATTGGCAGGATCCCATTAAATGGTACAAATTAAAGATCTTGTCAAGGGAGTGAACAGAGGTAGCTGAAATATTTGTTACGAATATTTATCACTGATTAATTTGCATAACCCATTTTCAAATTGTAGATTGTACATTTTTTGTTTTGCCTGTTTGCTATTCATTGTTTGTAGCTGCACAGCTGGTCATTTAAGTCATATGGTATTGTTTCTGTTCTCTGATTAGATGACCAAAATGTTAGCCACAAAATATCATAGAGCAAATAATGAACAGCACAGTGCTAGCACCAAATACTTGTGTTTATACTTGTTAAAGGTTTGGGATTCATGGGCGTTTTCACCAATACCAGGCAGTTATTTGAATACTTGCAAATAATAACTAATATGATCCCAAATATGATAGTGAACTAAACATAGCATTTTATATGTGAAAATATGAGTGAATCATGGGTGGTTGTTTATTCAACCAGCAATAACACTGAAGCAGAATTTCATAAAAACACATGTAGTCTGGCACAGAACTAACAGCACTAGCAAATAAAGGCTGAATGCAGCAACTAGGCAGGGAGTCAATGAGGACTCATTTTAAGGCAACATGTGGTATATGGTGCAGGATAGGACTGGCAGCAGTTGTTGAATCTGGCGGATCAGCAGAGGCACCTGGTGATGTGATGAAAGACCAGTAAGGCCATCTCACTAAATTAAGGACTATAAAGCTGTGTGGAAGATATTCTTGCCCCTTCTGAAATATTGTGTGCTCAGGCTCACACAAGTAAAGCATACTTGTTTCTGCTTCAGGAAAACAAAAGATGGACTTTAATATATGCTCGAAGTGTGGAAATTCATTTTATTTGTTACATTAGCTCATTGCTATGGGAAATAATGGAACTGTGTTCTAGATCAAATGCATGAAAATTCCTGGAAAAGACCATTTTAGTTTAACATGCTTCTAATGAGGGATCTTTTTGGGAGAAGGGCTGGGAGGAGAAATTCCTCCCACACCCATGAACCAGGACATCTGCTGAGTTTGATTAATGGCCACAACTAACCTCTCCAGGATGGCTGCACAGGATATGGGGACCACGGGATGCAGATCCATAGCCACTTCCTTAGCCTACCCCCAAATTAACTTTCTGTGCTAGCCGCACACAGGCCAGTACAGAGACCAATTCCATGATTCCTTGAATGACGCCGCATCCTGCTGCCCTTTCCCCGGCCTCCATGCTCTCTATGTGGGGGGTTAAATGGCATGGAGGGCCTTGGACTGGTCCTCCACACTGGGGAAAATTTCAATCAAGGAGCCATTGTGTCACATGAAAGTTTACACAGCTCCCGCTTTTACTGTGCCCCTAATAATACCTCACTGTCAAGAGCAATAACACTCAGCTGGTAAACTGAGTCAAAAATAACCAGTGTCCATTAAAGAAAAAGAAACAAAAAATTTCATCTCCCTAAAGAGTTCTATAAAATAAAGTCCAGGGGCTAGATCTTAACCTTTTATCTCCAGGTTTAAAAATAATTCTGGCTATTAGACCAGCAAATACTTTCTATGTTAGAAAATCCTCTTTAGTAATTTTATTCAAGATTGTGGTTACTTTGATGAATAACACAGGTATTTTTCTCCATTGTTTAAAAAATTTCAAGATCTCAAGGCTAGACCCTGGCCCATAATGTGGCCCCTTTGCACCTCCAGGATAGCCCAAAACGACTGTAAAGATACTCTAACTGGGTAGATTTCCTCAGTATGGGAGTTTCCCTGACTGGTGCTTTAGGGACATATTGGGGAGACATGCACAAGGATAGGGGACGTGGTTAGAGAGGTGCTACACTCTGAACCCCAGCTGTTAGAGCAGTTCTGAGGCTACTCTTACAAACACTGGGGCCAGTCCTTCTCCAGCAGTCCGGGAGAGTGGGGAAGTGGTGCAGGACCTAAAGGGCAGTGGTATATTGAGGTCATCTTGACTGGACCTGTGGATCAGGACCTCAGCTTTCAATTCCAGTATTCATGATTATTTTTTAAAATTCTATTTATATTTTCAGAATGGATCAATAGAACTTCATGTAGCATTAAAATTCTGAGAATTATTAGAACTGATACTGCTATTTTCATATTAGCATGGTTCTCTCTTTGACTGATAGGAAGCGTTAATTGCATTGTTTTGACACGATCCTGTGAGTCACTGGGACATGTTCTCAGAATCTAATTTGGGAGCTATAGTAATATTTTCACCATGTGGTTTCAAACTCATTTTTAGCTTTTGGAGTAAATTTCACTTTAATAATTAAAAGAAGCATAAAGGCTACAGGTTCTTGTCTTTTTTTTTTTTAATCTGGTGAGGTTACCAGCATCATCCACCATCATGTTGCTTTGGTATGTAATACTAATTCTAACTGAGGTAGGGACAAATTCCCCTCTGCTACACTAGCACAAGACCACTAGCTTCAGTGACTAGTTTAACACAGATTTGTTCTTTCTGCAAACAATCTTCTACAGTATGGAATGGGCCCTTATCCCAGGCACTGGAATTTGGTGGTATACCCATCCTTAAAATATTTTTATATGGGAGGAAAATGGATTTTCCCCTCCATTAAAAAGAGAGTGCCAGAGGGGATTACAAACTATCTAGACTGTTTACCAAGCAGATAAAAACAGAGTGCTGTACATCATCATCCAGTGATTAGCACAGGCTAATCATATCTGAGCCACCCTAGTGCTAACATGTGATATGTTCACGGAGCAAAAGTCAATAAACTTAAGAAATCAAAGCCCATGTTTCACATTAAAAGCACACCTGCTTTGATAACAGTGGTATAAGGGTACTTCAAGAATAGGTTAATTAGTTCTAACTTTCAGCTCTTGCACATATTAGGGCAACTTTACTGAAATGAACAAATTATCTAGAGCAACAGGAATAATTAAGAAGCTTTGCCAGTTTTCAATTGAACATGGAAAAGATCTTAAGGTCTATTAGCTTAAGATATTGACGTTAGAAGTGTGTAAATTATTCACAAAATATCTAAAAGCAAATGGTGAACTACAACAATTAGGGAAATGGAAGAAAATATGAAGAACAATGCTTGTATAAATATCTGTGGAGTGATTACCGTTATGCCTGGTCCTGGGTTTCACAGTACGTATGCACAATAATGTCTGCAGATTCCCATCCACCTCCCTCACCAACCTGAATGGCCAAATGTCTCTACATGTGTATACCCAAGATACTCCCTCCCCCAGCTGCTTCCTGTCTGATATCCTTTTTTACCTACCAGGAAACTGGGCCAAAGTGTATCTTTACGAACTTAGAGTAGAAGACTCCTATTGGGAATTCATTCTTACTGCAGCCTATCAGTGTTAAAGTCAAGTTAGACTGTGATCAGAGAGTTAGCAATGCTCTGACTGAGTGGGTCAGTTTTGTGAAACTGCTGGATGGCTAATTTAATATGACAATCTAGGGCTCAAGTACCCTGATTGCGATGACAGACCTGGGACCATAGCAACAGATTGGGTGGAATCCAAAGACATCAGTGTGGCACATTTTGGTGGGTAGGGGAGAGTTTGGTTTGGCTTTGACTTTATTGTGAGGAGGAGTTGTTAGAGTGGAAGAGACTTGAGTGTGAAGCTACTGTCTTTCTATATGCAATGTTATAAATTCTAATCCTTCTCCGAATGAGCAGCTCATTCTGGTATTATAAGAAGTACATGTCTTAAGTAGTGCCTTGTTTTTAATCATGTGCAGATGTGGCCTGTATCGTGTGGGAGACATTTATGACAAATGTTCAGCTTTTTCTGTTTGAGAACTTTAGTTCTTCATTTGCTGGCCCCTAACATGTGCACCCTGTGCACCTGAGCTAGGAAGATTTTTTGGTAGCCGTCTTCATTGGTCTGAACCTGTACCCTTCCTCTCCTCCTGCTGCAAACCAAGGGCAGAAAGATGATGAATTGTTAAAAAGTAAGATCGAGACCTTTGTTATTTATACCTTAATTTATAATTATGGATAGTGAATGAGTTTAGATGAAAATAATGATTAGGCCAAGGCTTTGCCTGGCATATGTTGCTTTGTCGTTTCTTTTCCTTTTTATATAGATTTGTTGATATGCTGAACATGATATTTTTGCGGACAAGACAAAGGTAATATGTTGTGCAGGAAGTTTTGAGGTTAACTCTCTCCCAACCCCCCCCCCCAAAAAAAAGCCAACAACCCTGTAATGACAAAAAGCCCTTTTTATTGCGAAAACCCAGAGGCAGGATAAGGTGGAACAGACTCTGTCAGGGCCAGGGCTTACCTCTCTCAGGTCAGAATCTGATCAATCAATGCAGAAAGAGCCCATAGACTTCAACTAATTTTTGTCTAATCCTCCTAGGTCACAAGAAATCCTGTACTTACATGAGACTTTTGGTGAGACTTTGACATTGCTGTCTACAGGTTTGGCTTTGGACAGTATCCATGCAAAGCAATATCATATGGCCAAATTAGTCAGACTGTGGGACTGTCTTGGTTGGAGAGCAGGGCATATATGTGCATGGGAGTTCCCTTTACACCTCCCCTCACAAGGAAAATTATTGATCAGATGCCTGCCTGTTAGGATGGGGTACCCAGCTGGATGAGCATACGGCACAAGGGACATGTACTCCTTGGGAGTCCTTGATGCACAAAAATCTTTTAGAACAGAGAAGCCTGCAAAAGATTCTTACTGCATATACAATCCCAACATATTCAAGTGATGTCAGACAACATGGCAACATTGTTTACATCAGCAAGCAACCAGGAGTGAAATCTCCCTCCCTCCCTTTGCTCAGAAGAGTTCAATCTTTTGAACCGGTGTCTTTGTCACTAAATAACCCTATCAGCAGTCCACCTCCAGGGATACACTAGTGAACAGACTCAGCAGGAGCTTCTCCAATGACCACAAATAGAAGCTATATTATTCTGTAGAGAGATGCATATTCCAGTATCGGGGTCTCAGTCTTGGAACCCGTCTGACTCAAGAGAACAGGAAATGCAAGATGTATTTGCTCCAGGGGGACTCAAGGTCAGGACTCCAGCAGAGATGCCCTTCTAATAACCTAATGGTCAAGATACTTAAGGTATGCCTTTCCCCCATTCCAATCTTTCCTTGAGTTCTAAGGAAGGTCCAGCTGGATGAGTCAGTGAGTGTCCTCGTTGCTCCCAGATGGTTGTGATTCCTGAGCCTTCTCCAGATGTTAACTCATGCACCCATAAGCATCCCCCAAGCATCAGCATGACCAAGGACATGGGTGAGTTCAGACATCCCAATCCAGACTCCCTCCATCTCACGGCATGGTAGTTGGATGGGTGTTAAACCTAAAACAGACGTGTGGAAGCCATTCAAGATGTCTATAACAATAGCAGGAAGGAATCCACCAGAAAGTGCTACTTTGCGAAGTAGAAGCATCACATTCCCTCTATTTTTAGACCATCCATTTGCCTTGAGGACCTCAGGTCTGCTTCTTGTATGTACACTTGATGGCTAACAGCACCAGTCACCATCCAACTGGCAACCACTCCATTTCCACCCATCCAGGAACTGTACATCTTCCCAAGGGTCTGCTCAGAACCTTTCCTCCAGTAGGAACATTCCAACATGGAATCTTAACTTGGTCCTCTCAAAACTGATTCTCTTTGACCCTTTAGCAACATGCTTGCTGACCCTTCTATCTTGAAGGTTGCCTTTCTAGTGGCCATCCCTTCAGCAAAAGGGTAGGGGAACTAGAAGCCCTTATGGCTGGTTGACCATACACTTCATTCCTTAAGGATAAGGTTTCACTGAGACTGCACCCCAAATTAACTCCCAAAGCAATGCCAGACTTTCACGTGAATCAGAAACGTTGTCTCTTTTTCACTTGCCACTAGTGAGACTAGAAGACTCCATTTCCTGTATGTATACAAGGTGCTAGCATTGTATCTCCGGAAAACAACATCCTTTAGGAAATTGCCTAGACCAGTGGTTCTCAAAGTTATTTGATTGGCCCCCCACTTGTTGTGTCCGTAGTCGTTTATGCCCCTGCAAGTCCATATACCGCCACCCAGCTCTCAAGGCAGTGCTGCACCAGCAACAGCACTTTTCACAGCAGACTTAGTGCCCCATTGCCACGCTTGCTTCTGCACTGCTGCTGGGGCTAACAGCTGGAGCCTCACTCCTCCAGGTAAAGGATTGGGGGTGGGGGGAAAGGAGAGCCTGAGCCCGGGTGGCAGGCCTCTGGTTGTCCCCTTTATCATTTTCTGCTGGGTGTGCACGGCCCAGCCAGAGCCCTTAAAAAAAAGACAAAAACAGCCCACCTCATAGTTTGAGAACTGCTGGCCTAGACCAAAGGTTTTTAAAGTGTGGGGCCCCTCCCCCTAGGGGGGACATAAGGACCTGATTGGGCTGCACTGAAGGGCTGGAGTTTGCAGGGGGTTCTGTCTGGCAGGAGAAGTAAGCAGGCCCTTTGCAGGTGATCTGTGCTGTCCGGCCAGGACTCTCTTTCTGTCTTGCTCCCCCACTGCTATTGCTGCCCTACCAGTTAACCTCAGGCTGGCAGGAATTCTGTGAGTGGAGACCCGAAGGCTCCCTGAGGAGTGCTGTCCCCTTGCTGGACATAGCCCTCTGTTGACCCTGGCCCTTCAGAGCAGCCTCAGGGCACAAAGCCCCATCTGGTTCCCCGCAGACGAACCTGCCTTTTCCCTCCTCTGCTGCTCTTCAAATAATGTGTTTCATTCTTTCAGTCTAGTGGTTTTTTTCCCCCAAACAGGTACATTTTAATAATTGTGTCAGTGCAGTGCCTGCCAATGTATTTGATAAAACCACTCCCTTTCTCACAAAGTATCAGTGGCTGCAAAGCTGCTGGATGCCGTCTATTGCAAGATCTGGATAAATAGAACCCAATTTTGTGGCTGTGCATGATTCCTTCCAGTAGAACAGATAAAACAAAGCATTTTTTTTAATTTTTGTTTTGATCTTCCAATAAGAGGATAATGCAATATTAAAAGTAGCAGTAATTTTCCAACTTGGTGCTAGGCAAAAACTCTAATATACATGGTGTGTGTGTGTGTCTGAGAGCACCTCCTTACAAGCAGGGCTGCTCTCTGCCCTGTTATTAAGGTACTGCTGCTGGCAGGTTCTTTTCATCTGCTGGAGACTATTGAGTTTAACTGTATGCACAACTGGTTGCTACTGTTCACAGATGCAAGAGGACCAGTGGAACCAACCCAATTCAGTGCTTGTATGCACTTTCACTCTCTTTTAGCCCTGGTCTACACTAGGACTTTCGCTCGAATTTAGCAGCGTTAAATCGATGTAAACCTGCACCTGTCCACACGATGAAGTCCTTTTTTTCGACTTAAAGGGCTCTTAAAATGGATTTCCTTACTTCACCCCTGACAAGTGGATTAGCGCTTAAATCGGCCTTGCCGGGTCGAATCTGGGGTACTGTGGACACAATTCGAAGGTATTGGCCTCCGGGAGCTATCCCAGAGTGCTCCATTGTGACCACTCTGGACAGCACTCTCAACTCAGATGCACTGGCCAGGTAGACAGGAAAAGAACCGCGAACTTTTGAATCTCATTTCCTCAAGAAAATAGGCGCAAAACAATTGTCTGCTGCTGCTTTCACAGAGGTAGGGAGGGAATGGGGGCCTGACGATATGTACCCAGAACCACCCGTGACAATGTTTTAGCCTCATCAGGCATTGGGATCTCAACCCAGAATTCCAATGGGCAGCGGAGACTGCGGGAACTGTGGGATAGCTACCCACAGTGCAACACTCCGGAAGTCGACGCTTGCCTCGGTACTGTGGAAGCACTCTGCCGAGTTAATGCACTTAATGCACTTAGAGCATTTTCTGTGGCAACACACACACTCGAATATACAAAAACGATTTCTAAAAAAACGACTTCTATAAATTCGACCTAATTTCATAGTGTAGACATACCCTTAGACTATATTAAGTGAAGTGTGGCCTTTGGGGTTTTGCTGTGTTCTATTTTTATAACTGAAATTGTTTTGAGAGAATTAGGTAGACCCCAAATCAAACAATGGATCTTTCTACGGTGAAAGTAACATACATCATCAGCATCCAATCCTTTATCACCCATAAATCATGATTCTGCTCACTCTTACTCTCTCTGCAAGTTCCTTGAAATATTCCCATGGCTACAAGCACAGTGATAGAGATGGACATAGAAGGAAACACTATTTAGGAAGAGAGCTAGAGGGAAGGCTGCTGCTGACCTTGAGGAATATCTTGCTTTAGATGATGCTGGTGATGATGACAGGCAAGAAAGTACAGAGCAAACAGAGACTGACACTAGTGCATGTGATGAATCGTGCTAGTCTGCAAAGCAAAGGAAGTAGCAAGAAACAGATGGTAGGAAAAGACCACTGGAAAAGACCAAAGTTCAGCTTGTTTCAGAAATCAAAGAAGAAAAGCCCCACCTCCCCCCATACCACATATGTTTTAATACTCCTTGCCTCTATTTCCCACATAAACGAACAGCTTCTGTCAGGTCAGAATCAGCCTGCATTTTCTGTAGCAGGAATGCAACATTAGCAGTGTTTGGGTCACTCTTAGAGCACCGAGGAGCCTTGCCATGAGGTTTGTGTTTCTTGCAAAATATTCATAATTCAAGGGAGAAAAGTGACTTAGTACATAGTGACTTGTGCTGCTTCTGAAAAGAGACCTGCAGCTGAAAGACAGCAAATCAAAAGCTTTGTGAAAAATAGAGAGGTGTAGTTAGAGAAGGAGGAATTGCTCCTGTTGCTTTCCTCCATAAAAGTTTCACAGCATCTACTTCAATGATATGTCTACCATCAGTCCTCGGAGGCACTCCACAAGCACTTAGCATTAGTACCACCACAGCAGAAAGGAGCTTAGTCTCAGAAATCTAGACAATTTCCTTACCAAAGTAAACTGAAGCAGTCTCAAAATCATCCCACTAGAGTAACTGTGAACCAGAAAGCTGCAGAAATTTTTGCTCTTAATCTGCAGCCCTGCTAGAGCATACTAGCTTCCAAAGCCTGTTATACAGCCATACTGTTCCTTCCCAAGTGGAAAATTTGTCTTTGCCATTGCTATGATTTGACAGTTTATAGCTCAAATGAAGCCACGTTCTCAAAGAAGCAGAGGAAAAATGCATAAAGTTTATCACTGAAATTTGAACAAGCGGCCAAACCATTTCATAGTAGCTTGTTGAGTTAGTTTTGGCAACACCACCTCTGGGATAGTCTCTTCCAGAATTAGACTGTAGAAGCCCACACAATAAGAAACAGTGGTCCATTTCCCTCACTCACATGCCTCTGGGAACATTCAAAAGCAGCTGCAATACCTGGTTTTATGTTTGGATCACTCGAAGGGCTTCATATATTTTTCTTTCCAGACAATGATGGTAACTAGAAATGGGACCAAGCTGCAAAATTTGGACACAGACTGCAATTCCCTTTAAGTTGTGGCTGTTGGATCTTTACTCCACCAGTGTAAAGTTGAATTGACAAGCAGCCTGGGTGCTTCCAGGTGCTTCTGAGCACCAGGTCCAAAACTGCACAGGAGCAGAAACTTCCTTTTTGAAGCACCTCTGTAGGATAAGCACTAGTAGCTGCGCTTCAAATTAAATTTTCTATGTCATCCCGCAGCCGGGTAGCAGTGTTGAGGAACAGCTGGAAACAATCTGGCGGCTTTTCCATTAACCTGTACTGTGATGGGAAAGAAATAGAGGAGACGGGGGATTGGGCGAGGACAGAGAAGATCACACTGAGGAGCTTGTGAGGAAGAAAAAGTCTGGCAGAAGGAGAGAGGCCAAAGGGTGATGACTAGCTCTGACTGTCTACAACCATTGTGTAGGATGGCAGGGGAGGGCACAGAGAGAGAGCTTCTCTTGCTTGCTCCCACCAACCCATTTATTTGACAACGGACATAGGGATATTTTTTCCAACTATGACTGCTGGGAATTCTGCATAACTAAACCAAGCTAAGTAGCCAATCAGAATTTGTCTTTGAACAATCAGTGCCCCAAACCATCCTCCAGTGGTGGTTGTTCAGAATTAACTTCAGCTTCACCCTGAGCGGAGGAACAACCATAATGTAACATTTACATTCTTAGGGTTTTTGATTTGTGGAGGATGTCCTCCCATGAAAATGTATCCGACAGAACTGAAGACCTTATCAGATAGGGCTGGAGCTAGTACCCATCAAAGTCAATGAGCTTTAGATCAAGCCCATTGTTCGTCCCAAGTTCTCTACCCTGACAAACACATGTAACACCATTGCCAATCAGTGGATTATCAGGCTTGACTGAAGTCAAAGTTATTCTGCCTGGAATATCTGATTTACCAAACTTCAGCAGATTTAGATTCTTTGACAGAGTCTCATCACATAAATGCATAGCACAACTTTAGATTGAGTAAAATGTGAGTAGCAGAATATTTCTCTCACAACGGGTAAAATAAGCTAGTCCAATCTGCTTGTGTTCACCACTGTGCTACATTTAAACAGAAAAATAGACTTTCCTTACATAGGAGCCCACAAGATTGGTGTGGCCAATGTGACTCACACCACAAAGGTCCTACTGGAGCTATTTTAGATCATATACATCTTTTCTGTGATAAGGCCAGGCAGTTACTCCCTCATCCATACTTGTCTAAAGAACAATGAAAACAAATGACAGGTTTCAAGGATGCACGACAGTGTTCGCAAAAGGCTGTTCTGTAATATGATTAAATGCAAGCTAAAGAGGATTGAGTGAAACAAACAAAAAAAACCCTCTATCACCTATGCTCATTAAAGACCAGTTTAGCTTTATGCTGACAGATAAATGTAGCATAGCATTTTGCCTCTCCCCCTCCCCCAAAAAGCAGCTTAATCTGATAGACAGTTGCATAAAGAAGGGTATAAAGGTTGCTCTGCTTTCCTTCTCAAGCATTATGTTTAAAAAACCCCCACAACCCTCTAATACTTCATTTCAAAGTGCAGTTCTTGCTTCTCATAGATCTCATTCCTCTGCAGCTGAAAGTTAAACACAAAAATAGTATACATTTGTTTTGGATGGGGCTTTAGAAAATGCTTTTCTCTCACTAAATTTGCAAGCAGGTGAAAGGCTTAAGGGTTTGTCTGAAGTAGATTTATGCATATTGCTGCAGGCAAAAATTTGTTTAGCAGTTTTGCTAACAAATCCCTCCGTCCCCTTTCCAAACCTCTCTCTTTCTCATTGAGTGAAACTGTAAATTGTATCCCAAGGGGAGGTAAACTGAAGGTCAAAGAGAAATGTGGCTTGTTTAATCACATGGCTTAATTTTTGCAAAAGTGAGAGACCTCTGTAAAAGTGAGCAGAAAATATTTGGGGGTGAAAAATCAACTTAGAAGGTAAACACTTTCTCCCAATGCCATATTTATGTGTTTTAAGGTAAATATGGGACAAAATCTAGATGACATACAGAGATCAGTGACCTGCCTGCAGGCAAATACAGCAATATATGAAAGTTATGCTACTACTTAATCATCTACAGTGAAATTTATCCACAGTGCAGAGGGCCTCTGAAAAGCACTAGGCACCTAGGTGCTGAGCAGGTGTCTGCTGGAGAAGTGTCTGCACAGTATTGCCTGCATGCATTCCCTGATTTCTGTAAAGAGTCTCCATGCCAACTCTACATGAAAGCCCAAAGTGGCAGAGGTGCAGCAGGATCCAGGTTTATGTGAATCCACTCGCCTCAGTCCTTGCACCACTCTCATGGTTGTGCTGCAGCTGCTATTCCAGCCCATAGGAAAAAAGGTTCAGCTGAAAGTATTTGCTGAATTTGACCCAAATTTACAAATGGCTGTGGGGCCCTGAGAGGTGCGCTTTTCTGTGAATGTACTTTTGCCAAATAAATCACTCAGTTCTACTGGAGGATTCAGAGGATCTGGCAGTCGGTACAGGGACTTGGAGCAATCAGGCAGGATTAGAGGAAGAAGAGATAAGGGCACTGGTGGACAGTTGGTGGTTTGAGTTGTGGGAGCTGAACAACATTGTCTAAGGTTGAGGCACTGAGTTCAAGGAGGAGCAGCCACATTTTGGAAAGAAAAGCAGATTGTGGAGGGATCAAGAGCAGAAGGTGGATTTAGAGCCGGGAAAAAATTCTGGGTAGTACTTTAGCCTTCTCCTCTCCTCCAACAATATGAAGGGGGTTTGGGAGAGGGAACACAGTTGTAAGCTCTTTAGGGCAGAGACTCTCTTAGTATATGTTTTTGTAAAGTTTCTTGCACAATAGAGTCATACACTTGGTTGGGATATCTAGGCACTACTGTAATATAAATACCAATAGTAAGTAATGCTTGCCTCCTGTGTGTCACTTATATATTATTACTAATAAAGCACTTATCTCGCTTGTAACCATACTTGCCTATCTATACTGTATTTGCTCTGTGCGTGACAATACAATAGTCTATAGAATAGTGGCACATCTATTCTCACCACTGTCTTAGCATTCAGAATTTAAAATTCAGTGTGGATTCCCTTGCCACATCATTCCTCACAGGCAGGCAATAGAGAGATGAGTTAAATACAACACATGCTATCACTCTACTGTGTTTTGTAACTTTTCAATTTAAAAGTATGTTCTTTTTAGTGGTTCACTTAGCCCTGGTCTACACTGGGTGAGGGGGGGGATTGATCTCACTTACGTAACTTCAGCTATGTGAATAACGTAGCTGAAGTCAACGTACTTAGGTCGATTTACCGTGGTGTCTTCACCACGGTGAGTCAACTGTTGCCGCTCCTCCATCGACTCTGCCTGTGCCTCTCGTGGCGCTGGAGTACAGGAGTTGATGGGAGAGCATTTGGGGGTCGATTTATCATGTCTAGACTAGACGTGATAAATCGATCCCTGCTGGATCGATCGCTGCATGCTAATCCAGCAGGTAGTGAAGACATACCCTTAGCAAGTGTTTGTTTATATAAAACACTCACACAAATGATGAAAGCTGTATATGAGCAGGCCCTGTAGTTAATATGATGTCATGTGCTGGAAAAGTACTTCTGTCTTAAATTAATGCTGTCCTGAACTAACCAGTTTGCATGCTACTCTCTGGGAGGGGAAATACCCTGCTTCACTTTTGATCAGCCTCCTCACTTTCTGACCAAATGCAAATAATTATATTGAGAGAGACACTGAAGGATGGGCTCAGTCTGCAGCCTTAGTTGAGGAGGAGGAGGGGGTAAATGAAATGGGAACACCCTCCAAGTCCTCCCCTCCCACTGAACCTCGTAATGGCAGGGAAAGAAGTGTTGCTGGGAATGGGGACCACTAGGTACTATTATTTATATTACATTAACACCTGTGAACCTCAGTTAAGGATCAGAACTCTACTGCATTATGCTAGGCACTGTCCGGGTAAATAACAAAGAAGGCCGCCCCTGCACAAGAGAGCTTCTTTGGGTGCTTGTGTATATCCATTACACTGTAGGTGTGTGTGTATCCTGTGCACTGGTGCTGGAGTTTCCTTAGCAGTACCAATAGGTCCTGCCTCTATCCAACCTCCTTGTGTTTGGAAGCAAGGGTATAAAAGGCATAGCTGCCTCCCCCTAGGGTGACCAGACAGCAAGTGTGAAAAAATCGGGATGGGGATGGGGGGTAATAGGAGCCTATATAAGAAAAAGACCCAAAAATCGGGACTGTCCCTATAAAATTGGCACATCTGGTCACCTTGTGTCCTGATGGAGACTGTCCTTAGACCAGGGTTGGAATCCCAATGGTCATCCAAGGGAAGCTCTGTAAAAACTCCTTCCTGTAGTGCCCTCCCACCCCAGCATCAGCCATGCCTGCAGAGAGAAGTCACTCGAGCCCAGAAGTTTAAGAAGAAGTTGTCACTGGTCTCTTTGAAGTCCAAGGTGCAGGACTCTTCCATAGAAGATCATTCCAGTACCAATGGTAGAGCACACCCTTCAGCATGCCACTCCCTAGTACCAGCTCATACAGATGGACTAGAGCTGTAGACTCCAGTGCCCTCCCAGGGACCCTTGAAATGGGCTACGTCCTCAGCTGAGACACAGCAAACTTCCCTGACCCTGGCGTGACAACCACCCGTATCAATACCGATAATGGCAGAGGCTCATGCTGCAGCAAGGGGCTTGTTATGCTTATTGGTGCCACTATTGCCATTGCTTCAGGGCAAAGACTCCCATCCAGCACTGCTGCTGATGCTAAGATCATTGTCACCAGGCAGTTCCATTCTGGGGCCAGCAACTTCAGGCTTGGTACTGCCTCCTTCGACTTCCCCAGTACGGGTACCAGCTCCTCTGTGCTGCACGTTACCAGCAGCTAAGAAGGTGTCCATGAATCCTCCAGTAATGCATTCCTGGCATGGATCTGGATCAGAATTGCAGAGGATCCCTCCGGGCACTGCACTCCCCTGGCTCTCAGAATACTCAGATTGTTCCTTGGACTCCGAGATGGGTTCTCAGGTTTCATGATACCAAGAGTCTCAAGTTTCCTTTCAGTCCCATTCCCAAACTCCTCATCATAGGTCTGAGAAGAGAATGGCCAGAGATGGGGATACTTGGGCCAGACTCTACCAACCCCTTCATTGGCCCTGTTGGATGCCATAGGGGATGCCCCCCGGAATCCAGATCTACATTGCCAATATCTTGCACAGGTAGATCCCCAAGGAGGAAATCTTCTCCTGCTTGTACCAAGAGACTGTGATGATGGTTGCTACTGATCAGCCTTTGGTCTCTCAAGTACAGGACTTGCCTCATCCTGCTTTGGAGCATCAGCCCGCCCCAGTATTCCAGGACCAGTCTTGGGAGCTCTCCCCTTCAAACATCCACCTCATCACCTGATGAGGTCGTGGCACTGGAAGAATCCTCTACCATACTGGATGACTTTATGGTGTACCAAGAGCTGCTCAGGAGAATAGCAGCCTCTCTCGGAATCAAGTGGAACTAGTGGAGGAGAATACCCACAAACCGATGTTCTCTAACCCACTTCAGCAGGAAAAGTAGCTGTGCCTATACACAAAGATATTATGCAAGCAGCCAAAGTTCTGTGGCAAACCCCTTTCTCCATTCCACCTGTGGCCAAGCAAACTGAGTGTAAATACCAGGTTCTGTCCCAAGGGTTTGAGCAGTTTTACTTGCATCCTAATCCTAGGTGTAGCCACAGTGAATGAGAGAACCCATCAGGGTTGGGCTAAGACGACAACTAAAGAAAAAGATGCTAAGAAGCTGGACCTTACAGTAAAGACTTGTTCTACACCATATTCTTAGCTCTGTATTGCCAGTCACTACACACTGTTGGTAGGTATGACTATTCTAACTGAGAAGCAATCTCTCAGTTTGGGAATAAGCTGCCAGAGGGACCCAGAGAACAATTTCAGTCCCTTGTTGCTAAGGGCTGCCTTGTCTCTTGATCAGCTCTGCAGGGCTCCTTGGACCTGGCAGATTCTACAGCCAGGGCTATGATTATGGCAGTCACAATACACCATTCTTCCTGGTTACAGCTCTCGGGGATCCTTGTGGAACCGACAATTGAGGATCTTCCCTTCAAGGGCTGTGCCTAAAACAGGTGAGTCATTGTACACGCTGAAGATCTCTAGCGGTGTTGAGGTCCTTGCGCCTCTAAAATCCAGCTACAGAGAGGACAAAATATTGTCCTCGTTACCAGCCTAGACAGCAGTATTATCCCTTCTGTCAGGCGGACCGATCTAAGAGAAAGCAGAAGTCTCAGAGGAGAAGGCTGATGCCTTCTAATTCCGAGGTCTCTTTGTCTAGACTCCTGAGGCTCAAAGCAGTTGGTTTGACTCTTATGTTGAAGACAGCATACTATGAGACCTGGATCTCAATGGTCCTTCCCTCTCCTTTCTAGGACAGATTGTCCCATTTTCTACATGCCTGCCTGTCCGAGTGGGTGCTAGCATGGATATACGTTCCATTTTCTTTCTATTACTCACTTCTTCCCGCCGTACCCAGTCACTCTTCACAAGTCTGTATTAAGGCAAGAAGTGCAGACTGTACATTCCTTGGGAGCCATAGAAGAGGTCCCCTTCTGCATTGGGGCAGGGAGGTTCATTCCCACTATTGTCTAATATCCAAAACAGGGGAGGTCTCAGACTGATCCTAGACCTGCAGAATCTCAACAAATATATAAAGAAGATAAAGTTCTATGTGGTGTCCCTGTATATGATTATCCTTCCCCTAGATCTGGGAGACTGGTATGCTGCCCTCAACTTAAAGGATTTTTACCTCTTTGTGGTGATCCATCCTGGCCACAGGAAGTCCTTGAGGTTCATGATAGGAAATGATAATTACCAATTCACTGTTCTGACATTCAGCCTATCATCAGCACTGAGGGTCTTTACCATGGTGGCATGACAGTGGGAGTAGCCTACGTCTGCCAGAGAGACGTCCATATGTATCTTTAGAGGGATGTACTGGTTTGGGGGTCACTCCAGAAACAGGTGCATGCCACAGTCCATGAAACACTGTCTGTTCAACGTCCTGGACCTAAAAAGTCAACTTTATCGCCTCTGCAAGGGCAGAGTTCATAGGTCCTGAACTAGATCTCTGCTGAAGTATTTCCGCATCTTTCCAGTTTCAGACCCTAGGGAACCTATATACATCCCTCAAGGATCATCCACAGACCACTGTGAGGAATTGCCTCAGACTCCTAGGTCACATGTCCACATGTACATACATGACCCCTTATGGTAGGCTGCACTTCAGAGCATTGCAGGCATGGTTATGGTCAGTCAATCACTCTAAGTCACCTTCTAGATAAGCAGCATGCATTCTGGACAGGGTATTATCATCTCTGAGCTCGTGGATGAGCCAAGACAATGTATATAGGGGAGTGCCCTTCTTTCTACTGCTCCCTTCCACGACTTTCATAAGAGACTCTTCAGCCATGAAGTGGGGAGCACATCTGGGCAATCTTCAGGCTTAGGGTTTGTGGACAACAATATCCTTGAGTTGTGTGCAATCTTCTGTTCATGTCAGTGGTTCCTTCCTGACAGGATCAATATCCAACACTTTTCTGTTCCTATGGGATAAGAACCTCCTGTAAGCATACCCACCAGTGCCTCTGATTCCCAGAGTCATCCTGAAGCTCAAGCAAGATCTTGGCAGGATGATTCTCATAACTCCAGCTTGCTCGAGACAGCCATGCTACTCAGACCTATGCACCATGTCTACCCAGGAAACCTTCCCATTACCAATCATCTCTACTTACAAAGTGGGCATTTCATTAGCTGAAGATTTGCAGTGTTTTTCCAGGGTTAGCTCCGTGTAGAGCTTATTGCAATAGTCCAGTCTGGAGGAGATAAAGACATGGATAATTGTGGCAGTATCTGATTATTTTACATTGGAGAAACATTATGATTAAGCCTATATGAACTGGAAAAGTACTTGCTTATTTTTGATAGAATATTATAGAATTATAGGACTGGAAGGGACCTTGAGAGGTTATCTAGTCCAGTCCTCTGGACTCATGGCAGGCCTAAGTATTATCTAGTAGTAGTGCGATGACATTTCCATTTTTAAAGGCTGTTGAAGTTGGATTAAAACAGTACTATGACCAAACAGAACTATAAAACTCAGAATGAAAACGCTATTAAATCAAGTGTATGGTCCCAGTGAAAACCAATAAACAGGTCACAGATTAGAATATATCTAAACTTTTTTACATGCAGGATGCAGGAATGTTTGCCTACTACTGTCTAGTCACAAACATTCCAAGGTGAGTAGAAGATGGTGGTTATTCAAATGTAGGTGCACTTAGACTCTAGCAATATTCTGAATAGGTTCTGAGCAGGGTTCCCGCATTTTTCACACCCCTGAGAGATGTAGCTAGCCCAATGTAAATTTTGTAGACCAGCCTCACTCCATCTGTTCTGATCTGACCTCAGTTTATGTGAGATCTCACTTCTCTCACACACATACCCAGAACAATATTCTGCCAAAAGTTCCTGGGTGGGTTCATACACACCTGCTGTCTTAAGTGGAGCTTATGCTTCGTTATGTTAATTGACCGCTGAGTTCACACCTACCGATCTAATTGGGGTTTTAACTCAACCCATCACAAGGTTTTGTCCAGCACATAACATTATTTTACCCTGAGTTAGAAAGTATCTAATTCAGTTTTGTATATACATTTTACAACATGGGAGACAGGATCAGTTGCTGAGGGACATCATATTTCAGATTCCTTGGTGATGAAGCAACTATTTATTATTACTGACTGAATTCCTGGAAGCCGCCCTAGTCTCACCAGGAATGTCTCAGTCACCAGAGCAACAACCAAAAATCCATACCCCTGAGAGATGTAGCTATGCCATCCTAACCCCCAGGCTCTGTCTACAGTGCAACTGAACGACAAAACTTTTGTCGTTCAGAGGTGTTAAAAACACACACACACCGAAAGACAAAAGTTTTGACAACGAAAAGTGCTGGTGCGAACAGTACTTTGCTGGCAGTAGCGCTCTCCTGCCCACAAAGCTACTGCCGCTCGGGGGTGGAAGATTTTTGTTGGTGGGAGACCTCTCTTCCGCCAACAAACAGCAGCTACACTGCGCACTTTTTAGCAGCATGGCTGTAGCGGCACAGCCGTGTCACTAAAAGGTGCATAGTGTAGACAAAGCCACAGTGTAGACAGTGTTAAGTTGACAGAAGAATTTTTCCCTCAACCTACCTACTACCTCTCAGGGAGGTGGATTAACTACAGTGACGGGAGAACCCTCTTTAGTGTTTTAAGTATAGAAATACCCTAAGAGACGCAGCCTGGGGGAGCAGCTAAAAAGAGTGTTGGTGACCCTGGAAGAGGCCT
Source organism: Eretmochelys imbricata (assembly GCF_965152235.1). Lineage (NCBI taxonomy): Eukaryota > Metazoa > Chordata > Testudines > Cheloniidae > Eretmochelys > Eretmochelys imbricata. The sequence continues at coordinate 79,544,563 of NC_135578.1, forward strand.
GGGAAGAGGTTTTTGTGTCAGTGATGCAGGCTGAAAAAAGGGCGGTTAGCACTGTGAGCAAAAGAAGTTGTTTCCTGCTATTGGATTTCCTCTATGTTGAGACATATAACTTTGTACATTCTTTGTAAATAAACAAAATTGCACCAAAGAAATACCTGACTACCACCAATTTTTACCAATTTGTACTCCCAACTGGAATGCCATAGGGCCCTAAATTTTGTCTAGCATCTCGGATCAAAAAAGTGCAACAATACCATCAATGTTCTGATGACACTGACAACTATGTAAGTTTTGTTTCTGGGCCCCACAGTTTCAGTCTCTGTTCTGGAAAAATGCTTTTAATAATACTGTTCTCTGGATGCACTGAAACTGCTTCATCCTCTACTCTGGAAGTGCAAAGTCTGGTTGTTGTATATGAGGAAACTCACTCCTCCTAATCCCCACTCAGTGAGGGATTTATTCTGATGCCATGAGTTAGGTTATGAATGTTAGCGGCACTTCTGAGCATGTTCTTTCTTTGGATCTCTCCCATGTACTGGATGTGGTTCAAAAGTGATATTTATTTATGTTCCTGTGCGTTCACTTTTCTCTTGAAACGTCAAGACATGCTCTTTTGCCCACCAGGTTCATTTGTCGTAATACACTTTTTGTGGTGCTTTTAGTAGAGCTACTTCCTCACATGAAGCTTATTCAGAGTGAAATAGCATGGTTTGAGCTATTGAGATCATATTGGGCTGATCCAAAGTTTACTGCAGTCAGTGGAACTCCTTCAGTTGACTTCAGTGGGCTTTGGCATAGAGACATTATGCACATCCTAAATTATTTGTGTTGTCTGCCTATGCAACCACTGATTCATTTGAGTTGGCTCTATTGGTTTTTAAACTCCTTAATTTTGTTGGCTCTGGATATATTTAAATCCTGCACCTTGAGTCTTCTTTTGAATGATCATCTGAACTCATGTGCCATTCACGGCTTTAGGAATCCACCATTCTGCCTGTGGTGGACGAGGAACCTGCTTTTGCTGTGGTGTATGCTACTATGTGGAAATTGTACCACCTTTGAAATACAATGTATTGTATCCCTTTTCATTAAAAACAAACCACACCTATTAGCTGTCCATTGTTTACCCTCCATAAAATTGTTTAAAATGGCTAGTTTGGGAGCAATATTTATCAGCTTCCCTTTCCTTCCCACTTTAAAATTAGACCAGTCCCTTATTTGTGTTTCAAGAGAATGATATTTTATTTGTTTTTATTCTGCTGTAAGATATCCAAGCAAATTGGCAGGAGGGAAAGGGAATACATAAAATTAAATAAAATTATTTGTTATAATATAAATCAGAAATTTCCCAAGAATTGCTTTCATGTGTTTTACATTTAAAATTACTCTAATTTTTACACTATTGAAATTTTCAGAAATTCAGTTTCTGAAGAGTTCTTATCATAGAATCATAGACTATCAGGGTTGGAAGGGACCTCAGGAGGTCATCTAGTCCAACCCCCTGCTCAAAGCAGGACCGATCCCCGACTAAATCATCCCAGCCAGGGCTTTGTCAAGCCTGACCCTAAAAACTTCTAGGGAAGGAGATTCCACTACCTCCTTAGGTAACGCATTCCAGTGTTTCACCACCCTTGTAGTGAAAAAGTTTTTCCTAATATCCAACCTAAATCTCCCCCACTGCAACTTGAGACCATTACTCCTTGTTCTGTCATCTGCTACCACTGAGAACAGTCCAGAGCCATCCTCTTTGGAACCCCCTTTGAGGTAGTTGAAAGCAGCTATCAAATCCCCCCTCATTCTTCTCTTCCGCAGACTAAACATCCCCAGTTCCCTGAGCCTCTCCTCATAAGTCATGTGTTCCAATCCCCTAATAATTTTTGTTGCTCCCTCTGCTGGACTCTTTCCAATTTTTCCACATCCTTCTTGTAGTGTGGGGCCCAAAACTGGACACAGTACTCCAGATGAGGCCTCACCAATGTGGAATAGAGGGGAACGATCACGTCCCTCCATCTGCTGGCAATGCCCCTACTTATACATCCCAAAATACCATTGGCCTTCTTGGCAACAAGGGCACACTGTTGACTCCATTCCAACTTCTCATCCACTGTAAGCCCTAGGTCCTTTTCTGCAGAACTGCTGCCGAGTGTTAGGATATAGATATTCAGGCCTGTCTGTAAAGGCCTGTACTTTAAGAATTTAGGTGCATTTTTATCACTTGGCTAGTTAGAGGTATAAAAGAAAGAATCAAAATCACTGTCTGCCAGTGTAAGGTCCTTCTCTTACTGTGACAGTCTGAGGCCCTGTTCTTAGGCTAAGGCCTTTGGCTAAGCGACAGAGGCAGCCATAAGCTGGGAAGCGACCGGTCACATCCTCACATTCCAAACTAGTCACATTGAAAGAAGGTGCTATTGGGCTGTTAGGAATACAATCCTGTCCTGATAGTGCCTATCACCTCCAGAGAAAGGGAAGTGCCTAGAAGATGTAAAAGAAAATTGAGGTTGATAGTTTTCTGTCTGGTAAGAACTCACTTATCAATAGACACAGCTGGGAAACTCTTATGTCTTTATAGATGTAGTTGTGAAATCCTCACTTCTGTATTGTTTTGTCATTATAGTTCCCACTTTGCTATTGTTTATTGGCATGGTCTCTGTCTGGTTCTGTGATTGTTTCTGTCTGCTGTATAATTAATTTTGCTGGGTGTAAACTAATTAAGGTGGTGGGATATAATTGGTTAGCTAATCATGTTACAATATGTTAGGATTGGTTAGTTAAATTTCAGTAGAATGATTGGTTAAGGTATAGCTAAGAATATTACTATATAAATTAGGGGCAAACAGGAAGTAAATTGGGATTCGAAAATAAGGAAAAAGGAACTTGTATTTAAGCTTGCTGGAAGTTCAGCCCAATAAACATCAAATTGTTTGCACCTTCGGACTTCGGGTATTGTTGCTCTCTGTTCATGCGAGAAGGACCAGGGAAGTGGGAGAGTAAAGGAATAAGCTCTCTAACACCGAGCCATTCGGTCCCTAGTCTGTAGCGGTGCATTGGATTCTATTGCGGTTCAATGACAAGACAGGACAAGGCTTTAAGCAAGCAAGCAAGCTGGTCTGCTAACGGGCTTCTCCCTGTCAGCTTTGCACCTTCCCTTTATTCTTTCTCTCCCCCCACGCATTACATTCTCCAACAGATAAAAGGAATACACTAGCTTTGTTTAACATTCTTATTTACCAATTTCTATCTACCGCATTCCTTGCTCTCGGGCCTTGAGCCCAGTCCTGGGAGGCTTCCCATGGTTCAAGTCATCTGGGCGAGATTCCAAGGTTCATGCCCTTGAGAGGAGCTGTTTGTGCACTGCTCCTACACAACACTCCGGGTGTGCCCTGAATGTTGCCAAGTGCATGGACCTCGAACGAATCCTACAGGATTCTTCCGTCCTAAGTGCAGGACTCTGCACTTGTCCTTGTTGAACCTCATCAGATTTCTTTTGGCCCAATCCTCCAATTTGTCTAGGTCCCTCTGTATCCTATCCCTACCCTCCAGCGTATCTACCACTCCTCCCAGTTTAGTGTCATCTGCAAACTTGCTGAGGGTGCAATCCACACCATCCTCCAGATCATTTATGAAGATATTGAACAAAACCGGCCCCAGGACCGACCCCGGGGCATTCCACTTGATACCAGCTGCCAACTAGACATGGAGCCATTGATCACTACCCGTTGAGCCCTACAATCTAGCCAGCTTTCTATCCACCTTATAGTCCATTCACCCAGCCCATACTTCTTTAACTTGCTGGCAAGAATACTGTGGGAGACTGTGTCAAAAGCTTTGCTATAGTCAAGGAACAACACGTCCACTGCTTTCCCTTCATCCACAGAGCCAGTTATCTCGTCATAGAAGGCAATTAGATTAGTCAGGCATGACTTGCCCTTGGTGAATCCATGCTGACTGTTCCTGATCACTTTCCTCTCCTCTAAGTGCTTCAGAATTGATTCCTTGAGGACCTGCTCCATGATTTTTCCAGGGACTGAGGTGAGGCTGACTGGCCTGTAGTTCCCAGGATCCTCCTTCTTCCTTTTTTTAAAGATGGGCACTACATTAGCCTTTTTCCAATCATCTTGGACCTCCCCCGATCGCCATGAGTTTTCAAAGATAATGGCCAATGGCTCTGCAATCACATCCGCCAACTCCTTTAGCACTCTCAGATGCAACGCATCCATCCCCAAGGACTTGTGCTTGTCCAGCTTTTCTAAATAGTCCCGAACCACTTCTTTCTCCACAGAGGGCTGGTCACCTCCTCCCCATGCTGTGCTGCCCAGTGCAGTAGTCTGGGAGCTGACCTTGTTTGTGAAGACAGAGGCAAAAAAAGCATTGGGTACATTAGCTTTTTCCACATCCTCTGTCACTAGGTTGCCTCCCTCATTCAGTAAGGGGCCCACACTTTCCTTGACTTTCTTCTTGTTGCTAACATACTTGAAGAAACCCTCCTTGTTACTCTTAACATCTCTTGGTAGCTTCAACTCCAGGTGTGATTTGGCCTTCCTGATTTCACTCCTGCAAGACCGAGCAATATTTTTATACTCCTCCCTGGTCATTTGTCCAATCTTCCACTTCTTGTAAGCTTCTTTTTTGTATTTAAGAGCAGCAAGGATTCCACTGTTAAGCCAAGCTGGTCGCCTGCCATATTTACTATTCTTTCTACACATCGGGATGGTTTGTCCCTGTAACCTCAATAAGGATTCTTTAAAATACAGCCAGCTCTCCTGGACTCCTTTCCCCCTCGTGTTATTCTCCCAGGGGATCTTGCCCATCAGTTCCCTGAGGGACTCAAAGTCTGCTTTTCTGAAGTCCAGGGTCTGTATTCTGCTGCTCTCCTTTCTTCCTTGTGTTAGGATCCTGAACTCAACCATTTCATGGTCACTGCCTCCCAGGTTCTCATCCACTTTTGCTTCCCCTACTAATTCTTCCCGGTTTGTGAGCAGCAGGTCAAGAAGAGCTCTGCCCCTAGTTGGTTCCTCCAGCACTTGCACCAGGAAATTGTCCCCTACATTTTCCAAAAACTTCCTGGATTGCCTGTGCACCGCTGTATTGCTCTCCCAGGAGATATCAGGGTGATTGAAGTCTCCCATGAGAACCAGGGCCTGCGATCTAGTAACTTCTGCGAGTTGCCGGAAGAAAGCCTTGTCCACCTCATCCCCCTGGTCTGGTAGTTTATAGTAGACTCCCACCATGACATCACCCTTGTTGCTCACACTTCTAAACTTAATCCAGAGACTCTCAGGTTTTTCTGCAGTTTCATACTTGAGCTCTGAGCAGTCATACTGCTCCCTTACATACAGTGCAACTCCCCCACCTTTTCTGCCCTTCCTGTCCTTCCTGAACAGCTTATATCCATCCATGACAGTACTCCAGTTATGTGAGTTATCCCACCAAGTCTCTGTTATTCCAATCACATCATAATTCATTGACTGTGCCAGGACTTCCAGTTCTCCCTGCTTGTTTCCCAGGCTTCATGCATTTGTATATAGGCACTTGAGGTAACCTGCTGATTGCCCCTCTTTCTCAGTATGAGGCAGGAGCCCTCCCCTCTAATGCGCTCCTGCTCGTGCCTCCTCCCGGTATCCCACTTCCCCACTTACCTCAGGGCTTTGGTCTCCTTCCCTTGGTGAACCTAGTTTAAAGCCCTCCTCACTAGGTTAGCCAGCCTGCTTGTGAAGATGCTCTTCCCTCTCTTCGTTAGGTGGAGCCCGTCTCTGCCTAGCACTCCTCCTTCTTGGAACTCCATCCCATGGTCAAAGAATCCAAAGCCTTCTCTCCGACACCACCTGCATAGCCATTCGTTGACTTCCACGATTCGACAGTCTCCACCCAGGCCTGTCTATGCTGTCTGTTTCTTTCATGTGCCAAAACCATTTTATTTAAAAGTCTAAAAAGATAGCATAAAACTGTTTCCTAGCAACAGGAATATAATTGAAGCAGAAAATACAAATTTTTCTCCTTAAATATTGTGATTCTTGCATGATATTGTTCAATAACTAAATGGAATTTTTATTTAAATGTAATAGCTATTTTTATAAACTTCCTTTGTAGCAGTATTTGCTTAATAATCCTTAATTCTTAAAACACATTGTGGTTTTATTCACGTAATGGGTTTTAACCTAAGAGTTTTTCTGTTTATTAAATTCACTGCACTATCTCATAATTACTATGAATAATGAAAATTATAAATGATCAAAGAGAGTAATACCAAATAAACTAGCCTATATCTAAAATATAAATGTACAGAACAATGTTAATTAGCCACTTATATGTTCATAATCTCAATATACTTTTAAAACAAAGTAATAAAGGTCCAATCACACTGTTTTGTAATAATAAATTTAAACTCTATCCTCGGTCTTATCTGTATATTGGTAGTTTGTTCTATACACCAATCACATTCCCTATGTGCTGTTTCTCAACAAGACATTAGAGGAGGTTTAGAGATCACAGGGAGATGTTAGTTAGAGCAGCATATAATGATTCTCAATTAGTTCAGGTAATGGTAAGTATCAGCATTTTGCAGGAAATGGAGCTTGAAATGTTTTTGGAATGAAACGTGAATAGGATTTCTCCAGATTCCAGACACTTGCACTGAAGTTCAAGGGACAGATGAAATATATGTTGTGTTTATCTATTCAGTCAGACACAGTAAAGGATATTTTTTGGGGAAAATTGGCAGATGGTTATTGTGCATCTTTAAAAAATCAAAACATTAGAGTCCTTAATACTTTACTTTGGTTATACAGCATATGCATCTCTTAATATAGTGCATAACATTTGTCTAAATCATTTTGCCTTCTTATTGTAACTTTATGTTTTCTCAGGAATGAATCATTTCTGTGCTATTTATGGTTCTGCTAGTCCTAGGATTATCATAACTATTCCATTTTCTAATCAAATAACAGTTTATGAAAAGTATTTATTAGAGAAGAACTATCTTCTGGAAGTTGACTTTCCCATATCATAGAGTATTTTTGTGATACACATTTCAAAAGTACATAGGTTTAGAAGTTCTCCCATGGCAGGCAATTATTATAATTTGTTTCACTGATATTGGACCTTTATCCAAAAAAAACCTCAAAGTGCTTTACAAACATATTTATTATTCCTTATCTGTATTGCAGTGGCATCTAGAGCATCCAAATGAGATCAGTGTCCAGCTGTACTAAGCACTGTGCAAATACATAGTAAGAATGAGTTCCTATCCCAAAGATTTTACTATTTAAAATGCAAACCCTTATACATGTACTTAACTGCATGCATGAGTAGTCTCATTGACTTAAAGGCAAACCAATGCATAAGTATTGGCTGGATTGGTGACTAAACACACAAGACAGGGAAAAATAAGTACTATTATCCTTTTTTAAAGATGGGGGACTAAAGCACAGATCGATTAAGTGGTTTGCCTAAGGTCACCCAGAAAGTCAGTGGCTGAGCTCTGAAATGAAAATGTGTCTTTTGAGTCTGTCTAATATTTTAACCACAGCACCACGGTGCCTCTCAATGACCTTGTGATATGTTTTTATGTGTAAGCAGAATTCTATCTATCTATTGGATGAGTACACTGAGGGACAAAAGACGGAGTGATATGTCCAAAGCTGCACAGTGAATTTTGACTGTCAGTCCCTTGTTCTAACTATGGGGTGATATAGAATGCAGTATGTTGTATCAGATACACACTCATCATAAAAGGACAAAAAAAAATTAGGAAATAAAATAATACACCCCATGATGGGCTTACCTTCAAATAAGTGAAAGGTGCCATGCCAGTATTATGTTTTCTTAGGTGGCTATCTGCTGTGGTTGTCAAATGAGAGTAGATAAATAAAGTTGTTCATGTTAATAGTAGAGCTGCATGACATTTGAACAATTTCTTTTCATCCTGAAATAGGATGAATAGTTGAAATTTTGAAACTTTTAGTAGAATGTAAATTCCCAAAAATTTTGATTAGGAAATGTCAAAACATTTTCTCTTGATACTTTCCACTGAAATGAAAAAAAAATGACATTCCTGAAATCAAAATGTTTTATTTTGTTGAATTCACTCAAAAGGCTTCTTAATGAGTCAGATCAACATTAAAGTGCATTTCTCTTGCATTATGGGAGCATTTGGTCAGCAGGGTATTCACTGCATTGTGAGATATGTGAACTCCCATGAAGCCTGGGTCAACAATGGGATCCCAAACTTCTACTTTGATAAGGTGAAGCATTAGGGAAATGAAAGTTTAATTTTTTCAACTGATTCAAAATTAAATATCTTGGGTCAATTCAATAAAACAAAACATAATGATTCAGGTTAAACCTCCCCGAAACAAAATATGTCATGTCAATTCTCCAAATGAAAACTGGAGTTTTTCTGCAAAATTGAAGTTTTCCGAGAAAAAAATTTGATCTTGTGGGAACTGCATTTTCCACTGGACAATCATTATGACAGATAATTCCTGACCAGAATTCCTGACCAGGGAATTCCTTTATTTAATAAGGAATATTGGTTAAGTCTTGGGACCTGAATCCCACAGGAGGTTGAGAACTCAGTTTATTGGAAAACAGGGAAGCTCAGCATTTCAGAGTATACTGCCATTGATTTTCCTTCAGTTTCCTCAAGGCATATTTATTAACAGGTGGATTAGTGAGAAGTTACATTACCACTTTTGTTTCAGGACTGTTTTAGTGGTAACTGGGAAGGATTCTATTATGGCCCAATGGGCAGAAAAAAACCCAAACAGAAGCTCCACAGCATCACCTGTATTTCAGGTATTGAATGACTATTTTCTGATGAATATATTCATTCATGTAGCAGGAAGAATTCTCTCTCTCTCTCTGTGTGTGTGTGTGTGTGTCTTGCATGAGTATTGGAAATAAAAGATCTTTACTAATTCAGGCGAGACTCTGATGAGGGATAGCTCAGTGGTTTGAGCATTGGCCTGCTAAACCCAGGGTTGTGAGTTCAATCCTTGAGGGGGCCATTTAGGGATCTAGGGCAAAAATTGGGGATTGGCCATGCTTTGAGCAGGGATTGGACTAGATGACCTCCCAAGGTCCCTTCCAACCCTGATAGTCTATGATTCTATGACTAATTACTGTAAATATGAGACAGTGATCATGAAAAAGAATTTTCTGCTTGGGAAGCAACAGCTTGTTTTCACTGTGTGCTCACAAAATCTTTTGAAGCTAATAATCTCTGTGGATGCAGATCAAAAGCAATTTTTCAGATTACAAGCAGCAATGATTAGATAATGGTGGAAGTTCTGGGGGGGGGTGAAGTTCTATGCTGTGCCTCTCAAAGATGCACAGAACTTGCAGCCATCTTTGTGCCTGTGTGATCCTGGGTTGTTCTCGGATCCCTTGGAAAACAGTTCAAATACTGTGTCTAAGGGCTTGTCTTTTTCCAGTTTAATTTGTCGGTTATAGCAGTATAATAGTGACAGTAAATTTCCTCATGTAGGTGATCCCTAAGTTACGGCAGCCTCCCCAGTTAGCATGATGGGCTGCAGTACTGCCTGAAATCTCTGTAGCTCTGCATGCTGCAGCCCCACCCTGACATACCCTTCCTTCCCACAGCTGTTACACCGCTGACTCTAGAGCTAGCAGGGGATGTCCTCAGAAGGCAATCTATGCCTGTTTTCCTCAATTCCTGCACTGGGTGAATCCTCCCCTGGCTAGATCTGGGGCTTTTCCCTAGTGTAAAGAGACTGGAGTGGAGGGTATGGTCTCACCCTTGGTCTCTTATCCAGCAACCTTTGGCCAGATTCCCTGCCTGGTATCCACCATGAGAAAAAACGGTGGTGGGCCCCAGGTATTGGTCTACCTGGACTGTGAGCTGTCATTCACGTGACCCTCAATCCCCCAAATGCTTTGGGTCCAGAATTGTCTGAGGTGTCCCCAAACGTGTTTGGGCTGACCAGAAAGGAGCAGGCCTATCAGCAGGAAATGTGTTGATATGGACGGCCAAAGATTAATTTTTTATTTTGGCAAAAGATTTCAAGAAAAATGAAAATATTTTAATTACAGTTTTTTCAAGAATGTTCTGATGGGTTTGACAAAAAATCAAAATACAAATTTTCATTTTATCTTTAAGATTTATCTTTTGTTTTTTTCACTTTCCACTTGCACTTTTTTCGATTGTAAATAAAGGTGTGTGTGGGGGGAAGTAACAGGAGAGAATAGGTGAAAATAATAAACAAATAAATAAACCCTTAAGAAAATTTTCAAAATGAACCAAGCATTTGTTTTTTAAAAAATTTAATTGAAAAAATGTAACAAAACAAAGCTAAACACACACAAATAACCAGCTCTAGTGCTGACTTGGTGGAGCCAGAGTTGAAAGTTGGCCTTCTCTTGTGGAAGGTTGCAGCAGTACGCTGCATGCCCTTCATCTCAGGGTGAATGTCTGCTCACATTCTGCTGCTCCCTATATATACTAACTTCCTGCGTTAGGAATAATAGAATCTTGCTTACAGATGGTAGAAGATGTGCCAGGGCACTTAAACTTGGTGTCAGTGATGTAGTTTATCAACTTCTGTTCAAACAATCAGAATGCTACTCATCTTTCCACAGGATTTTAGTGAGAGTTGGTTGAATGATACCACTGAATACAAAATTTGGTTTACTTTTCTTGGAGGTTTGAATCAATCTCATAGTTTGCAAACCTATTTGATATTCTGGAATATTTGAAGAAAATCATGAGTGGAAAGATACCAGTCCATGATACATTCACAAAGTGTTTATCAGTCACCCAAATATCTTAGTGGGAATATGACATTAAAAAAATGCATTTACAACATACTGGTTTTCTGCTGTACATCGACCAAATCATACAGACCAGTTTGGGAATTCATGAGCGTTAAAAGCTGATGTGTCTGTACTGAGACAAAGCTCCCTTGGATATTTTTCTCCCCACCAGCTGTGGTGTCAATCTTTACAAGATGCACTATGCCGCCATTCAACAGTTAGAATAGTTAAATGTCCTACACTCAGAAACAAAAGACAATTGCAAAGAGGTAGAGGCATACCAGTGTTTCAGCCGTTAGGCCTTCTTTGTCAGTTGTTATCTCCGTAACAGACAGAGTAGGCCTAAAAGTTGAAATATTGGTGTTTCTGTCCCCTTCTTTAAGCTTCTTTTGTTTCAGTAAGAAATATTTTAATGTGCTAACATCAAAGGTTTTGATATCCAGTACTTATTCTATATGCTGAGAGGGACAATAAAAAGAGAAAAGTAGGAAGCGCTACAATATTGTTTTAAAAAAAGCTTTCACTGCTGCTCCAACTCACTGGCACAATTAATGCTGGGAACTCAGTGAACATGCGAACAAGTAAGTTCATGGACATATATAAAGAAAGAGAACTGAAGGACAAAATGTTTGCTCATTTGCTCGCCGATGTTTGTTTGGACATCGAGCACATTTTTAGTAAGACTTGCACATTGTTGTTTAAAACTTGGCAGTTCAGCCATAACCATCTGTCTTTCTATTTGGTTTGTTAAACACTTAGGGAAGGGGTGTGACCAGCCATACATGGATGCACAATTTGAGAAGGGAGGATACAAGGAAACTCCCCTCTGCACTTCGTGCTTCTGCACTGGGACCTAATTCTGTCTATGGGTAAAGGTGGTGGAGTAGCATTATATATTAATAATGAGGTAGACTGTAAAGAAATTAGAAGGATGGGATTGATAAAACAGTCTGTTTGGGCCAAAATCACTTCGGGGAAGAAAGCTACCAGGGTTCCCATGGGATAGTGTTTGCAGTATGCTACAGACCCCCAGGATCTGATCTGGATCTGGAAAGAGACCTTTTTAATGTTTTAAATTAAATAAATGCTCCTGGAAATTGTGTGATTATGGGAGACTTTAACTTCCCAGATATAGATTGGAGGACAAGTGCTACTAATAATTGTAGAGCCAAGATTTTCCTGGATATAATAGCTGACAGATTTCTTTACCAAATAGTCTCCAGGCCAACAAGAGGCGATGCCATTTTACATTTGGTATTCGTGAGTAGCGAGGACCTCATAGAAGAACTGGTTGTAGGAGATAATCTTTTTCCAAGTGGGATAAAAAGTTTTGCTGACCCTGGAAGAGACCTGGGGAGAGCTAATTCAGTTTAAACTAAATGGAAGGATAAACAAAAATAGATCAGCAAGTATGGTCTTGATTTCAAAAGGGCTAACTTTAAATAATTAAGAGTGTTGCGGTTCAAATACAAGACAGAACAAGGCTTTAAGCAAGCAAGCAAGTTGGTCTGCTGACGGGCTGGTCTGCCTGTCAGCTTTCCACCCTCTCTTTTATTTCTCTCCCTCCTCCTGCGCATTACATACTCCAACAGATAAAAGGAATACACTGGCTTTGTTTAATATTCTTATTTACCAATATCTATCTACCGCATTCCTTGCTCTCGGGTCTTAAGCCCAGTCCTGGGAGGCTTCCCACGGTTCATGTCATCTGGGTGAGATTCCAAGGTTCATGCCCTTGAGAGGAGCCATGTGTGCACTGCTCCTACACAACACTCCGGGTGTGCCCAGAATGTTGCCAAGTGCATGAACCTTGCATGAATCCTACATCCCCTCCTTTTTTGTTTATTTGTGCTCGGCCATCTCATGGTAGCCATCAATTTGCTTTTGCAAGCCAATTAACTCCTGGACAAACAAGGTCATAACTCGTGGAGCCTGCCAGGGCGGTTCTCGACAGAGCCTTAACAAAAAGGAAATACATTGCACACAGCAACAGCAAGAAATAAGCCCAAGAAGGTAAAGTGTAATTGGCCGGGCCCCAATTAGCCATGCTAGAGTACTGGGAAGAGAGGTTCGCATAAGCAGCGAGCATCATCTCATTCTCTGTTTCCTCAGGGTGATGACATACTGGAATAAGGCACGTACCTAACAATTCTTCAGCTGCTACAAAATCAAATAAACAAAAGTGGGTAACATTTGCTATTGAAGCCAATCTTTTCCATAGGTTATATGTCATTCGGGCCCATAACGGAGGAGGCGCTCCCGAGTCAACCCCTTCAGGAAATAGCAGGCACATAAGGCACACAATCAATACAGAATTAGCAGTGATTTGGGCGAGAATGGCCACAAACAGAGTCTCAGGAGTCTCTGGCTGTTGGTTTGCTGCCAGTCTTCGTTGAGCCGCGGCGACCAATGCTTTCACTGCTCCCCATGTCACGGGCTGGCTTGGGACGCTACGTCTCCTCCGTCTCCGTCTCGCCATTGTTGACCCAGGAGGCACCGCGTTCTCCTCCAAGGTCAGCTGAAACTCCGGTATGGGGTTCGACAGCCCCAGGTGCCACGCCATGCTGTTTCAGTGCCAGTCGCACACACCGGGCCGGAACCCACAACGGTCCTGCAGGGAGAGACACAGCAGCATATCCCCGATCCCAAGTAATTAAAGGTACTGGGCCCAACCATTGCGGATCGGGCAGCTGACAGTAATAGACACGCGGTCTTTCCAGTACCTCGGATTTGTGAAAATGCCAATCCGCGGGGGTCTGCTGATCTGTATTCAGTGTTAAATTATTTAAAGTAAACAAAAGGACATGCAATTGTTGCTGAATGTCTCCTAAGGTTCGGAGACGCAGCTCCCCTTGTTTTAATTGTTTGTCAAGCAAGGTTTTTAGCGTGCGATTTGCACGTTCAACAATGGCTTGGCCTGTGGAATTATAAGGGATCCCATGTTTGAGACGGACGTCCCATTGGGCACAAAAGGTGGAGAGGGTTGTGGAGCAATAGGCTGGGGCATTATCCGTTTTTATCTAGCTCGGGCAACCCATAACAGCAAAACAGGCTAGCAAATGGTGAATAACTTTGGGAGTGGCTTCCCCACGCTGTGGGGTCGCCCAGAGGAATCCCGAATAGGTATCAATGGAAACATGTAAAAATGAATAGGGGCGGAATTGTGGCACGTGAGTGACATCCATTTGCCACAGCTGATTCGCTGTGGTACCTCTGGGGTTAACGGCATAAAAAACGGTAGGGGCAGCAGCGGCACAGTGGGAGCAGGAAAGAACAATAGAACGTGCATGATCAGCAGGAATGTGAAACTGTCGGGCCAAAACAGAAGGAGACTGATGAAAAAAGGAATGGCTTTTGATGGGGTCAGAAAAAAGGGAATTTACCTGACCACGTAACGTGCCATCAGCACGTGCATTGCCCTCAGTGAGTATCCCAGGCAGAGGGGTATGACTGCAAGTATGAGCAACAAAATAAGGGAAATTACGAGTGGTGAGGAGATGCTGTAAGGACAAAAGCAGGCGAAGAAGGTCCGCATCGACCTGAGGGGTAATGAGGGCAAGGGGTAAATGATCAATTACCTGATAAACATAATGAGTGTCCACAATCAAATTAAAAGGACAATCAGCAAAAAATTGAAAGGCCAAAATAACAGCAGCTAGTTCCAAGGACTAGTAAAGCTCTCCAAGTGCTGTGCATGCAAATATTGTTGTACAATTGAATGATGCGATTTCAGCTTTTCTAGGGGGAGGGGCCACTGGTCAATCCATACGGGCTCTAAGGATTGCCATACCAATGGTAATGCGGAGGGCAAGGTGAGTGGGGAAGGGTTTTGGGCCATTATATATTAATATTGAGGGTGGTGTCTAGCTTTACAAGTTAGTCACAGCCCCAAATATTGAGGTGGACAGGGAGCACAAAAGGGCAGATTGTAGCAAGGGCACGGCCTCCTGGTTTAGAGACCGTGACCCAAGACAAACTTTGGCGCCCGGGTTTGCTACCCCCGATCCCCCACAACTCTTTAGAAGGAACTGTTGGCCAACGGACCGGCCAGTCCTGATCACGAATCACCGTAACGTCAGCTCCAGTGTCCACCAGCCCTGTAAAAGGAAAATTATTTAAAAGAAGTGTTAACTGAGGTTTCGAGGGGTGGAGCGACATTGTTAGAGCAACAAATTGAGAGGACGTGTCGTGAGGCGGCGACTGAGACAGCGTCGATCCAAAGCTGCCTCCGCCCCGGGCTCGATCCTCTGCGGCTGGCACCTGATAGGGGACTAAAATCAATTGTGCAATTGACCGTCCACGCGGGAGCGACTGCGGAAGATGGGTCCACACCTGAACCTTACTAACGCCGGTGTAATTGGCATCAATGACCCCTGGGATGACAAAAAAACCCTGTTTCCCAGCGTGTGAGCAAGGGAGAACCAGACCCACTAATCCGGCAGGGAGAGGTCCCGTCACCTGTGTAGGTATGGAGCAAACCTCCCCAGGCAACTGAAAATCAGCGTCCTCCTGCATAATCAAATCAAGCCCTGCACTTCCGGCAGTCGTCGCCCTCATGGAGTCTATGGATTTTAAGGCAGAGGAACAGTTGTCTGAGTGGGGAACACCCCCGTTTGGCCCTGGGTTCGGGGGGACCCGTCGTGTGGTTTCCCGACCCGCTATGACACTGATTAGCCCAGTGATAGCCCTTCTGACACTTGGGGCACTTCTTTGAGGGGCGGGCGGGCGCCGTCGATGAGCGGCACTCCCTCTGAAAGTGACCATCCTTACCACAGCGGTAACCACGCTTCCCCTCCTTCCCGCTTTTCCGCAGGGCGGCAGCCAGAACTCCAGCTTTATGTGCTTGTGTGCCGATGTTTTGGCAAACCCACAGCATGACCGACAGCTCTAGAACGCCAGCGGCTTGTGCCGCCTGGAGAGCACGGCGGCAATCCTCGTTCACATTTTCAACCGCCATTTTTAACAGAATCCCCTGAGCTGCCGCAGGGTTATCCACCTGTCGGAGGATAGCCTCCTGCAATCTGTTGGTAAAATCCATAAAGGACTCTGATGCACCCTGACGGATACTGGCAAAGCTTTTGGTAGGCTTGCCTGAATCCGGGACCTTCCGGAAAGCATGCTGGGCGCAGGCAGAAATAATGGAGAAGACAGCCTGCTGAAGTTGAGACTGCATCTGAACGGTAGCAAACGGGCCCTCCCCTGCTAACTGCTCATAAGTGACACCTTGCACTATATATACCTGGGCTTGGCGTTCCGCCAGCTGCCGATACTCACTAAGCCAAATAACATACTGACTGGGCGTCAGCATCATGTGCAACAGCGCCTTCCAATCTTCAGGGACCAGGGTGTACCCAGTACCTAGCCCTTCAAGGAGACCACGTACATACGTGCTAGTGAGGCCGAACTCGCGAATCACTTTCTTTACCTCTCTGATCACCGAGTAAGGCAAACTGACCCAGTTTGCAAGCTGGTTGCCCTGGCCATCATCCTGCCAGGTCACTGGACAAACTGAGACCAGATCAGCTAATTCCTCTGCTGTAAGATCTGGGCGAGTCTTTGCTGCATGAACCATTTGTTGCACCAGCGAAAGCCCCTGAGCAGACGCAGATGACCCCCCCCCGGGGGGCCCCGGAGAATGGGGCCCCATGGTGGGACGGTGACCACTCACAGGCTCGAGAGGGGGAGACAAAGGAGGCGGCAGTAATTGAGGCACTGGGGGCGAAGCAGGGGGAGGGATGGCTGCAGGAGTGGTCGGGGATGGCGGGATCAGCAGTCCCTCTATTGGCGCGGGAGAGGGCCTTTCTGAGGCGACACGCTGTGTTGCATCGCCAGGAGGGGGGATGGCTGCAGGAGCGGACGGGAGTGGTGAGAGCACCAGCCCCGCGAGGGAGGGCCTGTCCGAAGCGACACGCTGTATCGCATCGCGGCAGAGGTGCCAGGCATATAAAGCCTGCACGGGCACCCGAGGATCTTTGTGCAATGCCTGGCCCAACCGCTCCCAGTCCGCTAGCTTAAGGGTTCCGGCTTCAGAGTACCATGGGCATTGGGCACTCACCTCCTGTAGCAGGAGAGTGAGTTCTCGAGTGGGGCAATCATGCTGAGCCTTACGCAGCAAATACTGTAGCTCCTTGCGGTGTTGCACTTGCAAAGCAGAGAGGGAACTTCCCATGCTTACCACGACGAAGAAGTACTCACCGGGATCCGCGAAGCGGATGAGTGACGCGTCTGAAACCCTTGCCGGGCGAGGTGAGTGCTGAGGGCCCCACGTTTGGGCGCCAGTTGTTGCGGTTCAAATACAAGACAGAACAAGGCTTTAAGCAAGCAAGTAAGCAAGCTGGTCTGCCGACGGGCTGGTCTGCCTTTCAGCTTTCCACCCTCTCTTTTATTTCTCTCCCTCCTCCTGCGCATTACATGCTCCAACAGATAAAAGGAATACACTGGCTTTGTTTAATATTCTTATTTACCAATATCTATCTACCGCATTCCTTGCTCTCGGGCCTTAAGCCCAGTCCTGGGAGGCTACCCACGGTTCATGTCATCTGGGCGAGATTCCAAGGTTCATGCCCTTGAGAGGAGCCGTGTGTGCACTGCTCCTACACAACGCTCCGGGTGTGCCCTGAATGTTGCCAAGTGCATGAACCTTGCATGAATCCTACATAAGAGAATTTATTAGGGAAGTGAACAAGACTGAAGAATTCAAGATCTGAATGTGTAGGAGGCTTGGAATTACGTTAAGTCAAAGTTGCAGAAACTATCCTAAGTCTGCATCCCAAGCAGGGGGGAAAAAGTGTAGGGAAGGGTTGCACACCAACCTGGATGAGCAGGCATCTCAAATAGGTGATTAAGAGAAAGGTGAAAGCCTACAAGGAATGGAAGATGGGATGAATCAGTAAGGAATGCTACTGCTTGGAGGTCAGAAAGTGTAGGGACAAAGTGAGAACTGCCAAAAGCCATGCAGAATTGGACTTTGCAAAGGAGATGAAAACCAGTAGTAAAAGGTTCTATAGCCATATAAATAAAAAGAAAACAAACAAAAAAGAAGTGGAACCACTTAACACTGAGGATGGGGTGTAGATTAAAGATAGTCTAGACATGGCCTAACACCTAAAGAAATACTTTGCCTCAATTTTTAATAAGGGTAATGAGGCGCCTAGAAGTAGTGGCAGGATGGCTAATGGGAATGAGGATATGGAGGTAGAAATGACCACATCCGAGATGGAAGTCAAATTCAAACAACTCAGTGGGACTAATGGGGGGCCTGGATAATCTCCATCCAAGAATAATAAAGGAATTGGCACATGAAACTGCAAGCCCAATAGCAAGGATTTTTAATGAATCTGTAAACTCAGAGGTCATACCCTATGACTCAAGAATTTTTAATATAGTACCTATTTTTAAGAAGGAGGTGGGGGAGTGATCCAGGAAACTACCAGGCCTGTTAGTCTGACCTCAATTGTATGCAAGGTCTTGGAAGAAAATTTGAAGAGAAAGTCATTAAGGACATAGAGGTAAATGGTAATTGGGATAAAATACAACATAGTTTTACAAAAGATCGATAGTGTTAGACCAACCTGATCTCCTTCTTTGAGAAGAGAACTGATATTTTAGACAAAGAAATGCAGTAGAACTAATCTACTTGAGATTTCAGTAAGGCATTTGATACAGTTCCGCATGGGAAATTATTAGTCAAGTTGGAGAAGATGGGGATTGATATGAGAATTGAAAGATGGATAAGAAACTGGCTAAAGGGGAGACTACAGTGGGTCATACTGAAAGGTGAACAGTCAGGCTCGAGGGAGGTTACTAGTGGAACTCCTCAGGGATCAGTCTTGGGACCAACCTTACTTAACATTTTTGTTAATGGTCTTGGCACAAAAAGCGGGAGTTAATAAAATTTGCAGATGACACAAAGTTGGGAGATATTGCCAATACGGAGTAGGACCAGAATATCCTACAAGAAAATCAAGATACAAGGATGATCTTGAAAACTGTAGTAATAGAAATGGGATGAAATTTAACAGTGCAAGGTCATGCACTTAGGGACTAACAAGAATTTTTGCTATAAACTGGGGGCACATCAGTTGGAAGAGACAGTGAACAAGGAAGACCTGGTGTATTGGTTGATCACAGTATGACTATAAGCTGCCAATGTGGTGCAGCCGTGAAAAAGGCTAATGCAGTCCTAGGCTGCATCAGGTGAGGTATTTCCAGCAGAGATAGGGTAGTACCATTATTCAAAGCACTGGTGAGACCCCATGTTTAAAGAAAGATGAATTCAAACAGGAACAGGTACAGAGAAGGGCTCCTAGGATGATCAAAGGAATGTAAAGCCTACCTTATGAGAGGAGACTCAAAGCTTAGCTTGTTTGGCCTAACCAAAAGAAGTCTGAGGGGAGATATGATTGCTCTCTACAGATACATCAAAGGGATAGATACCAGGGATGGGAAGGAGTTATTTAAGCTAAGCGGCAATGTTGACACAGCCATCAATAAGTTTAGGCTTGAAATTACATGAAGGTTTCTAACCATCAGAGGAGTGAAGTTCTGGAACAGCCTTCCAAGGGGAGCAGTGGGTGCAAAAAACCTAACTGGCTTCAAGACTGAGCTTGATAAGTTAACGGAGGAGATAATATGATGAGACTGCCCACAATGGCACGTAACCAATCTGCGACTGCTAGCAGCAAATATCTTCAATGGCTGGTGATGGGACACTAGATGGGGAGGGCTCTGAGTTACTACAGAGAATTCTTTCCCAGCTGTCTCACTGCTTGGTCTTGCCCACATGTTTAGGGTCTAACTGATCACCATATTTGGGGTGAGGAAGGAAGATTGGCAGAGACCCTAGGGTTTTATCACCATCCTCTGCAACATGGCAGACATGCAGATTTAAACTAGTGCAAATGATGGATTCTCTGTAACTTGAAGCCTTTAACTCAACCAGAGGTTATGGGTTTATTGCAGGAGTGGGTGGGGAGGTTCTGTGGCCTGCAATGTGCAGAAGGTCAGACTAGATGATCATGAGGTCCCTTCTGGCCTTAAAGTTTGTATTTTTATCATCTGACCTCCCCCCTGCATAGTATCAGAGTATTTCCCAGATATTTCAAAATAAAAACGACAGAACCACATTCTGTTTCTTCATTTCCAGCCTGTAGGAATGAAGCTTGATCAGTTTTACCAAGTGTTTTTCTTGGGGTGTGTGTGTGGGTGGGTGGGTGGGTGGGTGTATTATTGAGAAAAGCTAAAATGAAAAATCCCACACCTTGTGGTCAGAGTGTAGGAACTGCTAGCACCCACTGACGTTTTCTAAGAATGACAACAATCCTTCCGTCTTCACTTCTGCTGTGATTACTAATAAGGGAGTCAGCTGTGGTGGTGGCTTTGTAATGTAGATATCTGAACAGCAAGGAAGAGAAACAACTATTGGATGGTAACAGTTATTGGCATCAGTGTCTGGGGAGGAATTGAAACAGAAACCAATGTGAAAGCTCCATATCTCATTAGTCGTCTCCTGAGCTATTCAGCTCCCTATACTCTTAGGTGTGTTGATGATAGCAGTGGTATAAAAATGCAGAGGCTAAAATTTTCCAACCTAGGTGCCTATAGTTAGATTCGTAAAATCATATTTAGGCACCCAAATAAGTGACTTTTCAAAAAGCTGAAAGAATGAACTATTTGTAGGGTTTAATACTAATAGACCATGAGGGGCCTGGCCCACATTTTCATAAATCTATAGTGGTCTAGTGCATAAGACATTCACAAGATGGGGGTTCCAATGCCTGGTTCTGCCACACACTTCCCGTGTGATCTTGGGCAAGTCGCTCAGACAATGTGGGGCAGGATCTGTCTCAATGCCCCATCTATAAAAAGGGGGAAAATAACACTTGTTTTTGCCGACCCTTTGTCAGCAATTTAGACTCTGAACTCTTTGGAGTTGGGATTGTCTCATCTCTTGCTATTGCTATATAGAACACCCAGCACAATGAGATCACATCTGAGTTGAAAGCTCTGGACAGTACAGTAATACAAATAATAATAAAATGTAACAGTGTCCTGAAATTCAGCTATTGTATATGCCTCCTGAGGAAAATCAGTCATCTAGAAAAATGAGAGTAACTAATCACAACAAACTAATCACAACAAAACAATCAGCGTCCCAATGTTGCTTTCATTGTCCTAAAGTCAGAGATACACTATTCTCATTGTTCTTTAGTATAATGGAATTTAGTGAAGCTATTCATCCTTTGCACACGGTGAAAGTGGATGGTGTAAAACTGAGATAGCTGTAGGTTAATAGCTTAATAATTCACCAAGAAAAATGGATGTGCAAGTGACCCATGTATCAGGCTTTCAGTGGTGCTTATGGTAGTTCATCAATTCTTGACAAAGACAGGCATGGGCTTTTGGGACCACCTCTTTTAAAAATAAAATGGCATAGTAGCCAGTGGTCATGAGGGATTCGTGAAGAATGTTGTTCTCAAATGTAATTTGTATGCCAGTAAAGAAAAAGGACCCCCCCAAAATAGCAAGTAATGATCAAAAGCTAATATGTAAAAACTACATCCTTAAGGAACCAAACCAACCATTTCTGTAGCAGCCTGACTCTAGTTTATATTAGAGACATTTCAACACCTGCCGGCTCTATTAGGATCGAGAACAACAAGGAGCCAGGTGCCTAAGGCATTTGGAATCATAATTCTTAAAGTTGGCATCTACGCATGTACATGCCAATTGGATCCCATAGCTTTTGCGTCTATCTGCTCTTTGAGAACTGTGTTCAGTCAGTGGCACTCCACAATGAACATTTATTGTTTGACTGTTGCACTCCAACATAATAATAATTTTTAGCCGTGCAACAAATAATTTTTAGCCGTGCAACACAACTGATCTGAAAATGCTTATTCTGTAGCCATCTGGGCACCTATTCTACTAATAGGCCATGCTCCAATAACCTTCATTAATGAGAAATAAACTTAAATAGATAGGACTGGATTGTAAGTTGCTAATGCAGAGGTAGGGGAAGACACAAATGAAGGGCTAGTAACAAATGCAGTCTTGGACTTTCACTTGAACATGACAACTCCTGTCTGTTAATGCCAGCTCCACAAAAGGACCACACACTGGCCAATGCAGCTGTCTCTCTACAGAAGGGAGTGCAGGGTACACCTTCCCAAGGGATATCACAGAAAATGGGTTTCCCCCAGGTGCTGGGGGGTTATGGTGCTTCCCTGAAAGGCATGGCTCTGCAGTGCCCTCACCCTGGGACAATAACAGACTGCCAGTCTGTCTCATTTATTATGAGTAAGTCAGTCATGCCAAAATGTAGATTAATAGTTATTTCAGTGGTAAAAACATTTCACAACTGTATATATTTTCAACCTAAAGCTTCATACATAAAAAGCATTTTCAAATGTTTAGGGACCAGTTGAGAAAAAATACATTTGCAACAGATTATCTCGCTCCTGTTTGTGTAATGAAAGTCACTGATGAATAACTACTAAAGCCATAGATCACTGTAATAGCCAATTAATCTATGATGGCCCATCAAGTCACAGTGCACTTGCAAAGCAAACTAAAAAATATAGCACTGTATGGTTTATCTTTTAATTGCACAGAAATGGGATGTACAAACTGCAACTTAATTTTATTTTGTCAATTTAAAAGGAGGCTTCCTATAAGGAAAATATAAAACAGATTTATGCATTCAGCAGGTCAACATATATTGTCCAATTTTTTCTGTTTTATAAACAGAATAATTACACATGTATCTCATGGGTCACACATCAGTCTAAAAATGTAACTGATTTACTTTAAAGCACTGTTGTAAAAAGCTATTCATTCGGTTTAATTACAAATTATTTGTTTGATTTTGTTTAAAAGCAATCAAACTAGAAGGCTAAAGGGGTATCTTTTGCCATCTATTTTAAGCAGAACTCCCCACTGAAAGCAGTGGGGAGGTCAGAATAAAAATGTATGGGACAACCAACTCCAAATCTTGGAATCAAGTACCAACCGCCAAAATTCTCTAGAAGGTTATTTCCTTTTTCCTGAAAATATAAACGCCTATAAGGCTTCGGGCACCCTGAGGGAATACAAAGTTGTTCGGTGATGGCTTCCTACTCCTAAATGTCCAACAACATCCCTCTACCAGATGCATATCTTTGCTCCTAATCATGTTGTTGCCAAGTCCCATTTCTGGTACTTTGTGTCTCAACTGAAGAAGATGAAGAAATCTTCTGGATAAATTGTGTACTGTGGACAGGTATTTGAAAAGTCCCCTTTGCAGGTGAAAAACTTTGGTATCTGGCTACGCTATGATTCTTGTAGTGGAACCCACAACATGTACAGGGAATACAGGAACTTGACAAGTGCTGGTGCTCGCCATCATGCCCATGCTCACTCTATTCAGGTCATGAAGTTGAGGACATTGCTGTTAGCAAGTGCCGTAGACCGACAGTCAAGCAATTTCATGATTCAAAAATCAAGTTCCCTCTGCCACACAGAGTTCTGTGTCGTCAGCACAAACCACGTTTCACCACCAAGAGACCAAATACATTCTTCTAAATGCAAGAACATTCTGTTTTCTCTGTGTTACAATAAAATTCTTATTGGAAAACAAACAAACAAGAATATATATTCATTAGAATACCTTTGTCCAATATAAAATGACATAATAGCGTTATAAAAAACATTCAGCTAATATATGCTACTGGTTTTAAGAAGCGATCTCTGTATTCTGATTGATTAATTTCTTAAATCAGTAGAAAAAAGTTAATAGAATCAATGAATATTAAAGATTTATTTGTATTAATACAATGACGAATATAGAGGTCATTACTTAGGCAAATTTCCATTAAAGTCAGGAGTATTTTTTT
Organism: Eretmochelys imbricata; assembly: GCF_965152235.1. NCBI lineage: Eukaryota > Metazoa > Chordata > Testudines > Cheloniidae > Eretmochelys > Eretmochelys imbricata. Next base: position 79,568,205 of record NC_135578.1, read on the forward strand.
TCCCAAATAAGGGACTGAATAAAAATTGAATGTGCACAGAGAAAAATGTCACTATCAAAGCTAATAGGTAAAAGGGTATGGGTAAGTTCTTTTGAGAGAGAACTTTGAGTGAATCTTTTCAACAAGGTATATTTTAGACATGCTGAGATGTTTTCACAAAGATCTTTTTGCATGCTGGTGAATTTAAGCAGGGAAATTTTATAGGTGAATTGATGTGCTTTTTTTTTTTTTTTTTGGTATGGATGTGCTGAAGGTCCCCATTCTCCCTTTGTACCACACTCCCTCTCCTCTTCCAAAACCAAATCAAACCTAACCTATGGTCTCTGGTTCACATTCCTCTTGCACTCTAGGCATGCTATTCAGCTGCTCAAAGACAGTTATGGAACTTAGATGCTTGGTGCAATCAGGCTATATAATCCTTCCAAGATTAGAATCAGTCTGTGATGAGCTTTCAAGCACTACATTGACTATAGCAAATGGAAGAAAATGTGGTCTGGGACTTTATGCATACTTTTTGGACTGAGAGTTTTGGGTCAACTGATGGAAAAGACACAGTTCAGCTCATGAAGTTTTGGTACATAAGTACTTATGTCCTGAAGTGTTTGCATCCAGTATTAGACATAAGTCTTTATGCAACGAAAATAATTCAACATTATTGTTTTGTACAATAGCACTTTATATAATAAAAAGACTTCAGCACATAAAAATGTATACATAGACTAGCTAAGAAGTCTGAAGATTTATGAACAGCATGGTGTCCAGTTCTCCTTTCTTCTCTGTTGCCCTTGCTTTTTCCTGGTGAAATCAGGTCTGGGTGCTGATTTCATAACTTACAGGACGTAGTATAGTTGATGAGCTTCCAAATTCCAGTAAAGCATAGTTTAGAAGCAGAATCTGAGACTGGGATTGCTGAAAGACAATGCCAACAAGCAATTGCAGGTTTATTTTTGATCTGGAGAGAGATGCAGGAGCTGTGAGTGAGAGACCTGGTCAAATTTCAAAATGTAACTTTCTCTGGAGAGCAATTTCAGGTTTTCAGGAGTCTTGTAGCGAGGAGGCGCGGCCTCCCACCCCGTCAGAAGAGGAGAGACACGCGCACATCCCTACAAGTCTGTATAGACTTGAAGTCTTAAAGCAGCCAACATATATGTTTTAAGTACATCTTACATTTCTTTAAAAAAGCAACAATCAAACAAACAAAAAAGAAATATTTTAGATGAAGAAATTTGTTAAAGGTAAGATTGTATTTATTTATATTTCTTAACGTCAAACGTTGTTAGTTAAAACACCCCAAAAAATCTAGCAACTAAATTTTATGATAAATTAAGGTAATCTACACAAAGAACTGAATAGTGTTATAGGGCTGTAATGATAGCTGAAAGGTGCTAACTCCTCTTCATCTCAATGGGTTGTTAACTCCAAGACACACTGCTCTGGGCAGAGCAGAGGACTGTGCGTGTGGCAAGAGGACAATGGTCAGCAAGCCTGGCTCACCCACCCAAGCAGACCTATCTTCTGGAGGGGGGAGATGCTTCTCCTGTTATCCTGTTCCTGGGGGGAAAAATGGGCTTGTCACCACTCTAACAAAGAGGGATATGTCTATACTGAATTGTGAGTGCAATCTTGAATGCCATTTTGTTTCAGGGGCTCCATGCTGTATTGTAGCCTGTCACAGCCCGAGTCAATCTCTTCCGTTCTGACTGTAATTAAGAAGTTCCTTTTCTAAACCTGTGTTTCTTCCACCCATGGAGAGGTGGTACTCTGAGGGAGAACGTATAAGCAAATGGAGCCTCAGGGGCACTGAGGCACAGGTTTCAGAGTTCACGGCAGCTGAGCTATAGAACCTCATGTTCCAAGGGAAAGGCAGTAGATGTGGGAGTTTGCCTTAAAGATCCAGAGCTAGGAACAGTGATCCTGTTCCATCCTGACTTACAAATCTTAGAACCGCATGGGATCCAGTGGTTGGGTCCACTCAAAACAGACTAGTGTCCTTGTAGAAGGGAACTGGGACAAGCTGTGACAACCAATACTCCAAGTGGAGTGTGTGGCCACAGTATAGCGGTGGAGCTATGGAAGTGAAACTACAGGAGCCTTGAATCATGCCTAAAACCTGGATTGCCCTAACTCTAGGGTGACTCTAGGTCCACAGTCTCTGTTCCACCAGTGGGCCTAGAGTCACCCGAGGCAGTTCCAAAAGTGGCTTTGGGCAAGATGAGATGTGGACATTAATCTCTCTGAGGTAGTTTTCACTTGTCAATGGCTCCTTGTGAACACCTAAATAAATGTAAAGCAGCTTTGTTCTAGTAGACCTCCAGAAGAGGATGGATACCAGTACCCCAATGACCTCCCCTGAGATTGAGCTGGAGCTGATGAAACAGGTGGTTCAGAGTATTTTACAATTTTCTGGTAATAGCTGCCCCCCCTAGTTGCCATGGAGTATGACTTAGAACAGCTGTACCCATAATTGTGAATCTAGTACAGATTGTGTAATATTTTCTTAATCCATCAGCCTCTGAAGATATCGGAAGAAAAGCTTCCACATGTGAATGTGAGTAACTATTAAAAGAAATAGAAAAGAAATATTTCAGGTTCAAATACTATGAGCAGCTGCAGCCCTAAGTAGAGTAAAACAACAATACAATAAATCCCTTATCAAAGATGCAGATCCCAAAAGGCTGCTCTTCTAGAACAGGCCATTCCAACCAACATGTTACCCAAATGGAAACATTGATCTCGAAAACCTCAGATGGTTCTATGTGAAAGGAGAAAATAAAATTTCTGTAATAATGTGGTATAAATAGGGTCAAAATTCAAGTTAGAGTATATTCTGCCCCATTGGAAATATGTATGATATGGAATGGTGCTGTTGTAATACTGTAAATACAGAGAAATGTAAGGCATGGTCACCTAAATACAATAGTAAAATAAAAATAGCTGCAAATCAATAACACAGAAGATGGCAAATGAGGCAAGTACAGAACACCCAGTTACAGTGGGAGCTTAGTCCAGAGTCCTGGAACAGGATCTGCACTGAAGGCAATGGGGCTCCATACACAGTCCCCCCATGCAGATGCAGTAGTAGCATCAGGAAATTAAAGAGTATACATTGAATTACTATCTGGGTATAAATCCTATAGATAAAGAATGTCATTAATTGGGAGAACTCTTTCCCCCCCAAAGAAACTTCACCAATAGAAAGGCTCAGTGCAGCGAAGACTTGTTTGCATCTCTGCAATGCTGTCATATTTCATGAGGCACTTTACTGTTTGGCTGAATGTAACATAATGCATTATCTCTGCGCTATGAAAGGATGCGTAGTGTTGCCTTAGATTATAAAATCTCAAAAGAAAATTATATTGCATTTGGCTTGTTGCACTGTGCTTTATAATTTTTAAAAAATCATAAGTGATTAAAAATAATCAAATAGAAGTCAGAGATCTAGGGTGAGATCCTCACCCCTGCTTCAGTCCCTTTATGGTGTGTAAAATTGCTGAAGTAACGTGAAGGGACTCTAAAAGCTCTATATCCAGCATTCCCCTGGTGCAGACACAGTGGAAGGTAGTCACAAGGCTACCTCCTGAGAATCCCCTTGCAAGCCCAGGCATAGGGGGGTGGGGCTGGGGGTGGGAGAGGCATGTCAGGGTGGGGTCACAGCATTCAGTATTGTGGAGATTCTGGACAGTCCTGAAGCCCACAGAGCAGCCTGGGGAGGCTGCCGTAACTTAGACAGTCTTGGGAGGAAATCTAAGTTACACTGGGGTTTCTCTAATGTTTGGAACAGCTGAGGATCAGGAAGGCACAAAGGTGGCGTAAAACTACCATTAATCCCTGCTTCACTGGGGCTGTGAATTCTGTGCTGCTATGCGTCGTAGTGGTGCAGTACAGAATCTCCTCCACAGGGTTCATATCCTGATAGCAGACTTCTGCGAGGCACAGTTCACCAGCTTCAACCACAGTATTTTAAATGGCAATATGAGTCAAGCATTAGAATCAGTCTTAAAAAGGAACAGGAAGAGAGAAAATTATGTAATGCTTTGCAATCTTCAGCTGAAAGCTTGCCCCAGTAATGAAGTGAAAACCTTCTGCTGAGGCCGAATAGGGACAGTGTAATCCAACTCCCATTGAAATTCAAGTCTTTCCATTGACTTTAATGAGAGCTGGATCAGGCCCTAATGGCACTGAAGCACTTAGTACTGGACTGATGGAAGGGGGGATATAAAAATGTGTACCTCGTTTAATGTGTTCCTATGAGCCACTTTTGATGCAAGTTGTTGATTAAAGAGGAAGGGAGGATGGAAGGGGGAAATAGTAGCTTAAAAGTGATTTTTCCCCTCCCAGCCCATTGTGGGACAGTTTCTTTTCATTGTTTGAAATGATCAGCAGAGGGCAAATGTCAAATCCAGATGCCTGGGGCACATACAAAATATATTTATCTAGCCAAAAAAATTAGCTTTAGATTAATCGGTGCTGCCTTAAACCTTTTTGGCTTCTCCTTTGGTGCCCCAGGGACAGGGCCGGCTCTAGGATTTTTGCCACCCCAAGCAAAAAAAATTTTGGCCCCCCCTCCAGCCCCAACTCCGCTCCTTCCCCAAATCCCCAGCCCCGCCTCCTCCTCCGGGCCTGCCGCATTCTCCCCCATTGCTTCCTGTGGCTTCCCCCCACAACCCTCTGCCCTCGCTCACCTCCGCTCCGCCTGCTCCCCTGAACATGCCGCCGCTCCGCTTCTCCCCCCTCCCTCTCAGGCGAGGGAGAGGCAGCGCATTCAGGGGAGCAGGCGGAGCGGAGGTGATCAAGAGTTGGGGGGGGGGGTAGAGGAACCGCTCCCCGCCCCAGGTCACCTACGCTCCACCACTGCCGCCTCCCCTGAGTGCGCCGTCGCTCGGCTTCTCCTCCCTCCCAGGCTTGCTGCGCAAAACAGCTGTTTCATGCGCGGCAAGCCTGGGAGGGAGGGGGGAGAAGCGGAGCAGCAGCAGTGCGCTCCGGGGAGCAGGCGGAGGCGAGCTGGGGTGGCAGGGAAACATTTCTAGGGGCGGCATGGCCGGCGCCGGAATACGCCCCTAGAAATGTGCTGCCCCAAGCACCTGCTTGTTTTGCTGGGGCCTAGAGCCGGACTTACTCAGGGAAGCACCACAGAATGCAGGATCTCAGCACAGGGGCTTGAGGCAGTGGCAGGTTGGGGCAGCTGTGATGTTCTTATGAAAATAAACTGAGTTTTAGGAATTATAATTAGTAGGTGGCCTCCGAAGAAACATTAAATTTGATTTCCACGAGCAAAGCCTCATCTTCTTCCCCAAGAGTACCCCTGGTTACATGCACTGTTACATTCTTGCAAAATCAATCTTATTTTGAAATCCACATGATAGAGATGAGCTCTCTTTTCAGAGTGTGAACATCAGTATGTGGTGTTTTCTACTGAACAAAAGGAAAAGCTTTGGTCCAGTAAAAGCAAAGCTCAGCAAGATAGGATTATGCTGTACTTTTCCGTACCTGTTGAGCATGTGAAGGAAGCTCAGGGAGCAAACGTTCATTTTCTTTCTTTCTTTGGGTAAAGCTGCCTCTTTCTGGCATCAAAGGAAGTGAAAACTTGGTTGACATGCAGACTAGTCAGTGCTCCTATCAGTAAACCTGGACAATGAGTAATGTTTGTGCTTTGGCTTGTTCAAGGTCCCTTTGCGATGTCTGATTTCTCATTGAAGGGGAATGGTGAGCTTGAATAATGTGGCCTGGATGCTTGAATGATGTGGCCTTAACATCACCTTTGCAGTCCACAACCTGATCCTTTTCCACCGAGTGCCAGTCTGGTCCTAGGTGCAAGTTATATAGCAGCATGAGGGCTGCTTATGTTGTGCTGGCTGCCTATGGCTCCAAGGACCTGTTACAACAGCTTGGGATTACTGAGGTATATGGAGGCCCCAATCATGCCCAGTGCACTGCCTGCAAGGAAGGGGAGGATGTTGTAAGGGCCACGATGGTGCTTCAAACCCAACTGAAGACCCACCCAAATGTGGGAAATCCAACAGTGGGTTGAATTAGGAAGCTGTAGAGCAGTCTTGCACCAGGAAAGGGGCACCAAGACGCACAATTGAGGATCTGGGCCCACAACAGTTTTTCAGTGAACTATCAAAATAACCCATCTTTGTACCTGATACTTTAGTTAGGGTGAGGTGTTTATTGATAACTAGTTCATGTTTATGGCTTGAGGAAAACACAGTTTATATTTGCTATATATTGTTATTTCTATGGATCAACATTTCCAAACCTGGGAAACTGAAGTTAAGATGCTAAATCCATTTTTATGAACCTAAGTGGCTTTATTTGAAGAGTGGGAATTGTGGGTGCTCAGTGTGTTATATTTATACACACTTAGATAACCGGCACACTGTCCCTTTTGAGACACAGTAAGGGACTTCGTTACATGGTTTCTCTCTCTTTCTGTGAGTGTGCTGCTGAGAGCAGTGTGTGTAGTGGAAAAGCCTGCTTAATATAAAGCCTTTTAAATTTACCCTGTCCTGTGTAGATCTCCATTTCTATGTACAGTCTAAATGAAGGCACTTAGCATCTCTGATAATCAGGCCACTTTATTTGGGTGCCCAAGGGCAGGTGTATACTGAAAATGCTGTAGTGCTTTAAAGAAGATGCTCTAAGCCAGTGGTGGGCCACCTGTGGCCGTGGGCTGCAGGTGACCCATCAGGGTAATCTGCTGGCGGGCCGCAAGACAGCTTGTTCACAAACACATGTTTATAAACACTGGAAAAACACCAGTTTTTGGACATCTACATATAACTCAAAAATTGCTATAAAATAAACTCATAAAAATTAAATTAACCCCTGAAAAAGAGAAGCCCTACCTATAAGCAGTGGCATTTCCTCCATCATTATTAGTTTCTTCTCATACAGAGACAAATGATTAACTATGTTCACGAAGGAAATATGAGAAGGATGAAGGAAAGATGCCCTCTCAACTGTCTTGAGAGTATGTATTACTCAGTATGACACATACCAAAGAAATCTTGCATTATAAAGACAAGATCTTAGCCTCTCAAAAATATCTAATACAAACTATTGAAACTGTACAAAAGTTAAACCTATATACTGAAAAGTGTACTGGCTCAGAAACCTGTGCTTCCTGCCATGTACCATAATTGTATAAAGAAGACATCTGCCAGTGGGCAGGCTGAAGTTGTAGCTTTTCCTGGCTGCTGAGACATTGTGCAAATACCATCTGGGAAGCATGAAATTGCAAGCCTTCACAAAGTTATTACTATAGTAACTATATTAGAACATAGTATCAATAATATTTCTGCCTTTTAGTACTAGCTATATGGAACATGGTCTTGTTGTGCAAATAAATCTAGTTATATTTGGAAGAAGCTAGAAAATACTCAGGAGGATTTACACAGTTATCTCAACATGGTCTATGCTGAGCAGATTGTTTTGAGATATTGGTGCAAGATAGTGATCCAGAGTACATTTAAAGAATATGAGTTTAGGCCAGTCTGGATATATTTGACATCTGGGAAACAAAAAAGAAAACAAACAAACAAAACCCTACACTATCCGTTCTTCTTTAAATTAATGATTTGCTGTCCCATTCCACTACACTGGGGTGTTTCCTGAGACTCTTGTGACTTTAGCATTTCTAAAGGAAATCTTCTCTTTATCAGAACTATTGATTATATACCACTGAACAAAATAATTATTTTAGATGGACCAGTTGACCAATATTCACAATCAAGAATGTCTATCCATTACTCTATATGTGAAGTAATATGATTGAATGTTGAATGATATATAATAACTTCTGCCTGAAGTCCAAGTTTACTGAAATAAGAAAATATATGAAAGGAAAATGATTACAAATCAATATCCATTTGAATGAGTAACATTCTCATATTTGAAGCACTCCTTTTTCTTTTATTGCAAGTTACAATACAGCAAGGCAATTCAGCCGTGAGAGTGGGAGTCACTATTCCTTTCAGTTGTAGACAAGATAAGCACTTGTAAAAACTCAGACTGCCTTTTAAAATGTCTGTTGTTAAAGTTTTCAAGCCTCGTCTGAGCTTTTCCTACTGTATTAGAAAAAACAATTCTAAAATCACTTTCCTCTAACCTTTATTGAACATCTTAAGCTGCTGCCCTTTTAACTTACAATGTAACCTGAATAACTGATCATTTTACATCATAAAGCTAGAGTATGTATGCTCTAGTATACTTTACTGGCTCCTTAAAGTTGATCTGAGGCTGGGAACCCCATCTTACACTGGGTTTTTGCAGTCCGGCAGCTTTTACCTTGTGGGGTAATCCTAACAGCTATGGTCTCCTTGGCGCTGCACAAGAAGTTTCTTTTTCTTGGCAATGGAGATAAATGGAAAATAAAGCTCTTTAGGGATATGAAACCTAGACACCAAACTCTCTCATTAGTTGATTGCCAGTCAGAGGTTTAGTCTTTGATAACTTATCAACCAGATCCACTCTTCAATCCAGAGTAGCTGCAGTCCCCCATCCCCCCATGGTGTTTACCAATCCTAACAGATTAGCAGTTTATCAGACTGAATGGCCAGACATATTTTTTTCTGAGCTTTACCAAATAAATGCTGAAGAGAAGAAGCTGCCATGGCTGGTGATAATTGGAAATCCGTCTAAATATAAACATGCTGGAGGAATTTGAAATGAAGATGGTGAAAAAAGGTGAATCCTGAAGATAAATGCATTAAGCCACAGTCCATATTTATAGCATTTCTGGCCATTCCATAACACAAGTGTTAGCATCAAGTCCTGAAGCCTTCACACCACAATAATATAAGATCAAAATATCCTTCAGAACACTGTCCTTAGCTAGCCAGAAATATTGCAAATAGGTAAAAACATTACTTGGGTTTTCATGATGTGGAGTATCCATGATTCTACAAAATACCAAACAGAAACCTTCCTATGTATTCAAACTCTTATTGATTTGGAAATAGCTTGTTGAAGTACTCTTTTAAACAGACATGCATAAATATTATTTTTAAAAAGACTCTGATAGGCGTGCATGAAATACATGAAAGGAAAAAATGTTATCAATGACCATTGACTTCTCTTCTGTAATGCAGAGAAAAGATTCATATTAAGATCAGCAAATCCATTGGAACACAAAGACCTAGCCTTAGAAGACCCCACTGCAACGTTTAGTGATCACTCAGTTGGCACAAACAGTTAGATGGCCTCAGAATGTGAAGATGGCCTCAATTAAGGATAGACAGCATCTCTTTCAGGGAGGGCACTCAAGCACATGCTTAAGTGATTTCCTGAATCAAGGCCTGAGGCTTGCAAGCTGATCTATGCTGGCAGCCTGACCTCATATGGAGCCACGCTGAAATCACTCTCTGAGCTTCAGTAAACCAGTTCTTCATATCCCAGTCTCTGTCAACCACTTTGTCATGCATTCTCCATGGCTTGATTGGATAAGGGAGACAGCAGCTGGGAGTCATTGATGTACTAAAAATAAATGTTCTCCATTTTGTTGTGCTATCAATTAAATAAGAATATTGTTAAAATGTGCTAAGAATTTATAGAATCTTTTGTGGAGGCCATCAAAATTAATGACAGCAATTTAGATTAGGGGTAAATGTTCAAAAGCGCCTGGGTGCCTAAGTCCCTTTTGAAAATGGGATTTAGGCTCTTAAGTAATTTAGGAAAACTAGAAAATTTTACTCTAGTTGTCTTTAGTTCTATAATTAACATTGAAGAACTTGTGGATAATTTTCAGGTACAATTGCAATTATTAAAAAAAAAGATGAAATCTGATATGAAAAAACGGAGTTGTCCATAGTTCTCTGAGGAAATTATAATAATGAATCGCCTAGAAAAGGTGATACTCCAGGAAATAATTTATTTAACTAAAATCTATATATTTGAGATTTATTTGAAAGGACTCACTTATGGGGAAAATCCTATAGAATTTAATGGGAAAAGGTAACCTTACTGTGTGTTTTGCAAAATTAAAAGATAACTATATTCCTATCAAAGAATTTTATAGGCTTTGAGACATCCTATAAAACAGATATTCTCCATTAAATGCTTTATATTTTTAGAGTATATTTCCTTGGAATCTTATAGGTTTCTTCCCTGTTAGATTGTATAGGACTTTTCCATCAAGTATATAGATAGTAATGACCCCATGAGTAAGGATCCCTGCTTAATTTACGAAAATATTTTATCCCCAATCCAAATTAGTAGAAAACCCTTTTATGTTTCTAATAAATGAAATGAAAGGGAATATATTGTCTTGGTAGCACTCATAAGTTAGAATATGTATGCTAAAGTATTAATGTCAACGTGACCTTTTTATTTGTTGGGTAAGAACTGGATGGAATGCCAGAGCTATATATTACTGGGCTTTGTCCCCTTAAGGTTTGGAATGGTGCTAAAGAGGTCAAACAGGATACGGCTTTGGAGAGTAAAGTGTGGTCAGAAGAGTTTGGTGCTCCTGGAAGACTTTCCACCAGTGGGGCTTATGCAAGCTGTTTCTGTTGGATTCAGACAAAAGTTTTAATGAAATGCTCCAGTTTGAAACAGGAGCTTAGTTGAGGGTGCATCAAATCTCCTCTGATCTTGGCTCTGGTAAGAGTAATATATTAAAGCTGATGAAGTAAGGAAAAAAAGGATTATTTAGAGAACAGAATTCCTGTCTTCTCTAATGTCAGAAAAGGGATGCTACCTAGGAGATGCAGATCTGAACTGCTTGAATGAGAATTTATATATAATATAGGAGAGAGATCCTTTTGTGTGTGTTTTTTTAATTCCATGAAGTTGTGGATGATCTGTGACTGAGATTTTGTTTTATACTAATGATGAAACCAAGAAGTTTTAAAAGAAGCCAAGTTAGCAATCTTCCAGGCACAAGGGGATTTTAATACTGATATGGATTTTTCAAAAAATTGTTCTTAGCCACAATTTGAATAGCTCTCTCTCTCTCCTCTTGCTTTCCTATTTTCTATTGATCAGTTTTCTCGTACATAAAATATGAACATTTTGGAGAAATCCGTACATAAAAATATGGATCTTTCAGTTATTATTTTACAGGGAACCAGGAGTGTAACATACAGATGTTCAGCTGATACCACCCTCTCCTGCAGGGTCTTACCTTTTTTTAAAACTGAGGTGCTGTGGAAGAAAATATCATTTAAACATGTTACACAAATTAGAACACAATGTTCTCTGATTTTTTTCCCTCCCAAAATATTCAAAGTTTTAAAGCTTTTAAAGACCCTTGTCCACTGTGTCTGTGATATGCTAGAGTTTTGAAATGTTATGTACTAAGAATAGTGAGATAGGTAGGGATAGTCTGCTGTGATTCCCATTGAAGCTGCTCATTGCTTATCCTTCTGGTTCTTTCAAAATGACTGCTGTGTTTCAGCTTATTATCTTTCTGTGTGAGAAACACAGCATAAAAATAGTTGTCTTTGAAAATCTGTGACCAATTCAGCAAATCTGTCAAGACTAAGAACATGAAGTGACAGCTGGTCAATAACTTGCCTAAATGTGAAATGGGGAAGGAACTTGCAAATCATTTAAATTCCAATTACTTGATACAGTACTTGAGAGATTTTTAAAACAGAAAGCTGGACATGACTGTGACAACAAATAAGATGGGCAAGACTAATGATTTTACCTCTGTTTGCTTTAGTCTGACAACTGTTTTGTAAGTTGTGGGCATATGGGAATTGGTAAAATCAATGGATTCTGAAGTTGGTTGTGTCAAATTAAGTTTCCAACTTTTTTACCACATTTGAACAGTCTACAACAAAATATGCAACTCCTCAGAATAATGTCTGTATTTCTGGGTGGTTATGTGAATTGGATTGAACCTTTGAATTACATCTGGTCCAAAACTGGGATAACATTTTCATAAAAATGTGGTTGAATTTTTTTGTCAAAATTGTGAATTTTAATAATCTTCCACTAGCCCTGATTTTTTTTTAAGGCTTGTTCACAATGAATAACCTGTCAGAATTCTTGGGAAAGCATATGCTTGGGAACTTACATCTTTACTCAGCAAAACTGTTATATATGTGTTTCAGTGTATTGCTGAATCAAGGCCCAATTCTCCTGTTTTGTTGAAAGTTCTGATAGCCTATTTCCTCTTGTTTTTTCCTACCCCCCCCCCCAGATGTTCTGGTTTAACTTGGATTTAAACTTGGAGAGTGGTCAGTTTGGATGAGCTATTACCAGCAGGAGAGTGAGTTTGTGTGTGTATGGGGGTGGGTTTTTGGAGCGGGGTGAGGGAGTGAGAGAACCTGGATTTGTGCAGGAAATGGCCTAACTTGATTATCATGCACATTGTGTAAAGAGTTGTCACTTCGGATGGGCTATCACCAGCAGGAGAGTGAATTTGTGTGGGGGGATGGAGGGTGAGAAAACCTGGATTTGTGCTGGAAATGGCCTAACCTGATGATCACTTTAGATAAGCTATTACCAGCAGGACAGTGGGGTGGGAGGAGGTATTGTTTCATATTCTCTGTGTATATATAAAGTCTGCTGCAGTTTCCACGGTATGCATCCGATGAAGTGAGCTGTAGCTCACGAAAGCTCATGCTCAAATAAATTGGTTAGTCTCTAAGGTGCCACAAGTACTCCTTTTCTTTTTGCGAATACAGACTAACACGGCTGTTACTCTGAAACAAGTAATCTGTATTAGGCTATTTCTCTGAAATTCAAGATATAATACTATTTCTCTTATTCTGAAGAAAACACCATCTGCTTGTAACAAATGAGTAAATATGACTATCAGTAGCCATTTAAAAACTTGGACAAAGTTTTCCAAAATGGATGCTCAAAGTGAGGTTCTTAAATCTATTGAAGGTACCTACGTCAGTGGCATCCATCAGCCCCCATAGAATTTTCTTAATAAACAACCTAAATCTCTCTTGCTGCAGAATACTACTTGTTCTACCTTCAGCAGACATACAGAACAGTTGATCAACATCCTCTTTGTTACAGATTTTAACATATTTGAAGACTATTATCAGATTCCACCCCCCCCAGTCTTCTTTTCTCAAGACTAAACATGCCCAGTTTTTTTAACCTTTTCTCATAGGTATTGTTTTCCAAACCTTCTGTCATTGTTGTTGCTCTCCTCTGGAGACTCTCCAATTTGTCCACCTCTTTCCTAAATTGTGCCATCCCAAACTGGACAGAATATTCCAGCTGAGGCCTCACCAGTACAGAGTAGAGGGGAACAATTGTTTCTCATGCCCTACACATGACATTCCTGTTAATGCATCCCAGAATGATATCAGCCTTTTTCACAACTGCATCACATTGTTGCCCTGTATTCAGTTTGTGATCCACTGTAACACCCAGATCCTCTTCAGTACTAACGTCGAGTCAGTTATTCCCTAATTTATAGTTGTGCATGTGATTTTACCGTCTTAAGTGTAGTGCATTGCACTTGCCTGTCTTGAATTTCATGATGTTGATTTCAGACCAATTCTCCAATTATCAAGGTCATTTTGAATTCTAATGCTGTCCTCCAAAGCACTAGCAACCCCTTCCAGTATGGTGCCATCTGCAAATTTTATAAGTTACTTGATGGCCTCCTTTGGAATTGAAGTTGTTAATATTGGCCCGTAAAGCTCTATGTGGTCTGGGACCTGGGTACCAGAGTGCCTCTGTCCCGTTTCCCCCTATAGTACTGCTGCAGCTGAGGTTAATGATGAGCCTTGAACAGGAACCCTTTCAACATAAGTGAGAGGCAGCTAGTGCACTGGTGTATTACATTGGGGAACTTGCTCCCCTTTAGTCAGGCAAAGCCTGGATTTGAGTGCCTTCTGTGCACAGTCCAATGCCCATCTCCTTTCCCAAAGTTTTGGGGAGTAGTTGTTTTATATTGTGTCAATTTATGGGGTGACCATCCAGAGCAAGGAATGGGAGATGAGATTTTTTAAAGCAAATTAATATATGAATCTAAGTTTATAGAAAAAGTACAATAATATATTATTTGAGAAATAATAAATTGTATTCTAATTCAGTTACACATTTCCATACATGCAGGCCCCAATTCAACAATCCATCATTAGTCAGCAGAGCACTTAAGCATGTGTCTAACTTTAAGTATATGAGAAGTTTCAATGAAAGTTGAGCATGTGATTAAGTGCTATGCTGGATTGGGGCCATAGGGCTGAAATGCACTCCATCTGCATAATGAACAGTGCCAGAATATTTGGGCTTTATGCCGAAAGACTGTGGAGCAACTGAGGGAAATGAAACACACTTCCGTAGCTCAGGGATAGGGGCTTCTACAGTCAGCCCCTCCATAGCAGTTGCAGTGGCTGCTGGAGGGGCTATCTGTTTAAACATAGATTTTTCTCCCAAAGTGTCCTTTCACACCGTCCTGTTCCCATGCAGCCCTCATATGAGTTGTAAGTGGAGTGAAAGGTCTTACAGTGTCCCTCCCACATTACAGGTTAATTTCACTCTAAATGCAGATTATTTTGGTTATGCTCATCCTCTGATCCACTTCCGTCCTATTATTTATTACACGCACTTCTTGCATCTTGTATTGTATTCTTTTGTAAAGTCTTTGGGGGGAGGAAGTGTGCCATCGTGTGCTCTAGTAGGGAGACCAGAACAATGGAGTCGTGATTCCACTTAGGGCTCTGAGCACTGACTCAACACACATTATAAATAAAATAATAAACTGTGTAATGCAATAAATAATTATTGAGAATAGCACATCAATTAATTATGTGTCATAACGTAAAGAAACAAGAGGGCGGAGTTAAGGTTACATGTTCAGCTTTTACTTTCACATTTTGTATTTCCCGACTCTTGCTCATTTACCAGTGTACCTGCTTGTATTTTAAAATAATTGTATACCAAACTCTGTGAAAAAATAGTTTTTAGTTCAATTAGTTTTAATATAATTATCTCCATGTTTCTAAACCAGTTTTGTATTTCATTAAAAACCATTCTAGTTTCTTAATCTTATTTCCATTTGTTTTGTCAACAGTTTCAGTGTAATTATTTGTATTACTAATATACTAAATGAGGTAACCATTATCTGCATGAACCACTGAGCAGTTATAGATGCAATTGCACAGGTTTAAATATGAATTCTAGTTTTTCATGTTTGAGGAGAATTAATGTTTGGCACAATCAGGCCAGGATAATTTCTTAGTCAATGCATTGTAAAATCTACCCTTACGAGAACATCCCTAGGCAGAATGGTTAGAATGATATATTCTCTACAACTGAAGACTGATTTCCCTTGGCTGTAAATGTGTCCCCAAACTGATGTGGTAGTAAAACATCCTCTTCTATCATGCAAGGGCATCACTTCTGAAGCATGCCAGAGGCAAGAAGAAATTCTAAATGCATTAAATTCTGAAGTAAATTATGAGCGGCATGATTACAAAAGTTAAGTGAGTTAAATTATTAAACAATTATTCAAGGATAAGCCATCTATGTGAATAGTCACTTATTTTATATGTGAACCCTTCTTGCTAAAGTCAATCTCATGCATAATAAACTTTTTAGGGAACAATCAATGTAACAAATTGATATCCTGTGGTATTTAAACATACTAAGAACTCAGAGAAGTAGCCCTAACCTACTGGAGAGATTTTACTCTCCATAGCATTGGTGTAAATTCTGAGTAACTCAGCTGAAATTCATTTAACTAAGTGAGGAAACTGGCCCATAAATACTGTTGGGGTAGACATAAGGCTTTGTGTACATCATTCTTGGGTACAAGTTTTCTAATAACTGTGTATTTTATGTTGTTTAATGACAATATTGTTGGAAAGAGAATATTAAGTAGCTTGATATCAGGTATAAGTAACATATCAAACCTACTAATTTAGTTTGTTAGCCTCATCAGATAAAACTTTAGAATATTAAATACACCAGTTTTGATGAGAAATAGAAATTAAATTCCTCATAGTTTCAGAATGGATTTATGGCTTAAGAGAAGATTCATATGCTGCAGAAATTTTAAGCATGTTAGTGACATAGTGTATACGTTGTGCTTCACACTGTCAACATAGTGTAGGTTATTTTCTACAGCCTTTGAAAAAGTCACACACAGCACAAGTACTAATTATAGTAAGTTTCTCGATCTGAGAGAATCAGACAAGGGTTATTGAAGTTGCCCTTGGGGGAGGAGAAATCCATAAGGAGACAATTGTGAAAATTTTTTCTGACTGAGCTGAAATGCACCATGTTGTTGAAAAGCAATTCAGATTCCCAGCAAGCTGAATCCTACTTCTTTTCTGAACATAAATGATCAATCGAATGAAGCTGTGCTTACTCATTTCTTAAGATAACCAAACATTCTGGGTTTTCAGCAACATTTCTGAAATGTAATACCTGAGTTTCTACTTATATTCAAAAGGTTAATTGCTTCTATCTTCTGTCTTATTTAGAATGCTGTGGAACCTCAGGGTTTTGTTTTGTGATGTTCCCATGTGATATTGTTTTACAATAAATTCCATGATGTCAACAGTATCCAAAAATCTACATAAGTCACCTTAATTTTACCAAAGGCTCTAGGTACCTTTGTGGTGGTCTTGTTTGTTTGTGTTTTGGTTTTTCATTTTAACTCTACTTAATTGCATTTTTTCAAGCCAGTTCCATAGGGAATATGTGTACATTTTTAGTGGTACTTCTGTTCAGACAAAAGTTTTAATGCATACATGAGTGAATGTTATTTGGGTTTCACTAAGCACTTTATTAGCCTTGCATGTATGGCTGGGGATTTCAAATACAGTGCAGTGAGCAAACTTGGAAATATCAAGGCTAGAAGTGTACAACTCTAGAGTTGGAAAGTTACAAGAATGGGATGGAAGAGAATAAAGTGAGATAAAGATGCATTCTAAACAGATGAGAAGATTACTTTTGTATTTAAGATAAAGCTGAAAATTATATGATTTCTCTTTAATGGAAAAACAGGGCATATGTCCATGATACCATATGCCAAGTCCTTCCTTCTTACTGAGAAGGAGGAAACATTCCCTTCTTACCCTTCTAAATCTCAGCCCCTTAAGACCTCCATTCAGCAAGGTAAATAAGCATGCGTAGAATTAAATTAAAAGGGGCCACTTGTGCACTTAAAGTTACGCATGTGCATACGTACCTTGCTGAATCATGACCAAACATTTGCATTTCTGTTCTTTATTTGAAATACTACCTGATAATACTTTTTGTTGTGTTCATACAATTACATACTATTTCTCAAATAAATTGTACTTTTTCTAACTTTGGATTCACATTTATTTAGATTTTTATTTAAAAAATCCTCTAGGCTCCGATTCTTTGCTTTGGATGCTCAGTCCATGTATTTTGTATTGTGTATATTAATATTACAGCTTGGACTGGGCTGTAAGACCCTGCAAAGTGGGAGAGTCCAGAGCTTGGACTGCAGCCCAAGCCTGAAAGTCTACACTGCAGTTAAACAGCTCCTTTACCTGAGCCCCATGGTCAGCTGGCATCGGCCAGCTACTGATGTCTAATTGCAGTGTAGACATACCCAGAAGGACAGTTAAACTGAGTTACTATAGTGTTTTTCATGTTCAGCTGAGCATTAAAACCTAGTTGCTTCTTGCACTGAATGACTTATGGAGCTGAATAAGTGCTACTTTTTTTTTCCATAGTGAAGAATGAGAGGAAGGGGAAAGTGGTCACTGGGCTTCTTCCATAGAGTTGTCAGTTATCAGTGGATGCAAGACACTGTTTAATGTATAATAAGATGAACCTAAATTATGTTGTAAGATTCCGGGATTCTGCAATACACACTTGCAGCAGAACAAAAATTCTGGAACTGCTTCACTTTAATTGAAAAACGTGGAAGTCTCAGTATATTAGACATTGAATAGTACACTCAGTATCATAGCCCATGTATTCCATATGAAATTCAGTGTATTTAACATTGGTCCTACACTTTGTTTGTGATATATCACAGATTTGTTTATTGACAATGCATAGACATTGCCAGGAGCAAAGCTTTGGTAGCTGGGCAAGTAGTGGATCAGTTGTTTGTAGATATTGCCTGCATCTCTGCTATCAAGGTATGACATTCTGGGTGCAATCCAGACCAGTGAGTGGATGCATAACCTCTGCCCTGCAACCTTGGGTGCCTCACAATTCTCTGCTGTTGTAGCTCCCACCTATGCCACTCACAAATAGCTTGCCAGCATGCAGGGTAACACCCTGAGTGTCTGTGTATCGCTTCAGCACACTCCAGCTTCTACCAGCCGTTATTATTACTTGCACAGTGACCCCAGCACCCTCCCTGTCCTGGATTTTCACCAAAAAACATGTGTTTAGCATATTCTGCTTTCTCCTGGATAGTCCAGATATAGTGGGTCTGTTGCCCCTGTAAGGGGATCAAGGTACAACAGCTTTCCACATTAAATAGAGTTACACACACAGTTCACAAACTGAATTAATTTTGATAAAAGAATAAAATAAGTTTAACTACAAAGAGATGTTTTAAGTGATTACAAGTACTAAGGCATAAAATCGGAAATGGTTACAAGAAAATAAAGATAAAATACTTCATAGTATTAAACTTAACAAACTAGACTTGGTTTCAAGGTGAAATCTCTTACCATATGTTTCCAGTAACATTGCTGATCAAGCTCTCAGGCCAACATCTGCTCCCAAGATCCAACAGCTGTTTGTTTTGTCTCCTTAGGTGAAAAAAAGACAGATGGACAGGGAGAGATAACTTGGGGTGTTTTGTCCCTCACTTTTATAGTCCCGTCACTCTTTTGAAATCCATTTTCCTAAGAGTGACCCCTAGATAAAGTTCTTTACAGTTGAGAACAAGGAGATATGGAGTCTGGTGGGGAAGAGGTGTTATGCTGCTGTTTTTCACCTCTGTTTGCTAAAATCCAGATCTGTACATCTCTTGCCTTCCTCCCCACTTCCATGCCAAAGCTAGGTGATGGTCCATTAGCTTTGATGACTCCTATTTAGGGGCATCAACTTGTCCTTTGCGAAACAGGTTTACTCACTTCCCAGATTTGTCTGGTAAACATATTTCAGTCATGATTTCAGTTTATGTTCATAACTTTACACATAATGCTGCCACATGCATTTCACCATGATGTTACTGACCAGCAAGTTATTAGTTTTCAAATGATACCTCAAAAGGCATATTTTGTACAAAGACTAATACAGTTGTGTGTAGGGCTTGAGTACAGGGGTGCATTCGGTCACACAAGGCTATCATCTATTGTGGAGATCTAGCAAATACAGTACAGTGCCAGATTCTGTAGTCATTAGTAAGTCCAGCCAGGGCAAAACTCACATTGAAGCTAATGGGAGATTTGCTGGATTAGGAAGTATGAAATTTGGCTCACAGTAGATCCCATCAGCCACACCTGTTGTAGTAAGGCTGAAAAATTTCCATATATCTGTTAGAGGCTGGCTGGCAAGCTACGCTGAGCCTTGCATGTGACAGATAGCTATCTCCCAGCTGAGTGTGATGGAGACTTAAACAAAGTATCTGATCTCAGCTGCAGGAAAAAGGACTACTTAAACAGAGCTGTGAACAGAGCTCCCTCTCTGGAAAGGGCTTCATGAAATCAGTCTGGAAGAGACCTATAGGAGGAGCAGGTTAGGCTCTTGAAAGTGA
The DNA here is from genome assembly GCF_965152235.1 of Eretmochelys imbricata. Lineage (NCBI taxonomy): Eukaryota > Metazoa > Chordata > Testudines > Cheloniidae > Eretmochelys > Eretmochelys imbricata. The sequence continues at coordinate 79,587,826 of NC_135578.1, forward strand.
GGTGGCCTGTAAGATGCAGGACGGTCCCTGAGGGAAGCGGTCAGATTCTCTAGCGTCAATAAGTGTGGAGGGGTGACCCGCTGGAAGGAAGCAGCATAGGAGAAGCTCTACAGGACCCAGGAGTAGGGGCCAGGAAGCAGAGGACTTCTGGGTAGCCTAAGAAGAGCAGAAGAAATATTTAGATATTTATTTGGATGTAGGACCTTTTGTTACCTTGGAGGGGGATTGAACTTTTAAGTGACCTGACCAATGTTGCAGTGGTAAGAGCAACTGCTTACTATCAGACACTTATGGCTAGAGTCTTAGCTCAGTTACACTAAGGTAACTCAGCTGCACTCAGGAGTTATTCCATATTTACTCTGGTGTAACTGACATCAGAATCTGGCTCTGAATTTGAGAATGTTTCTATCATCAAGGCAAAAGTACATTTTTTTTTCTCCTCCTGTGAAGGAGGAAAAGATAACAAGCTCTTTTAACGTTGTTGCTTTGTAATGATCACTGTTTTCTGAGATGGCATTCACCGCTAATGCTGGACCACATAGTACTGTTTTTCTGAAGGTATGTTTCTGATGGTTATTTAAGAACGGGACTGACTGTTAGAGAAACGGCAGTGGAAGAAGGGGTTGTATATCCTTCTGGCTCAGGCTTGTTTGAGGTTGCAGAAACCGCAGAACCTAGACAAATGGCTTTAGTTAACTTTTCATGCATTTCCTTTAACCATTTCATCCTTCAAAAAACTTAGGTTCCTTGCAATTCAAATTCAAAAAGTTTTGTTCTTTTACTGGCTTCAGATATATTATAAAACAAATCTGCAAAGAAAAAAAATCAGTTTTCCTGCATATCTGAAAAAGGAAAGATCAAATGTTATGCGGACTTTCTCTTTCTTTTGATTATAACATTACTAAAACAAACAAAAAATGCTGCTTTTGGAGTTCCTCTTCTTTCTCTTTTGCAGCTCAGTCTTTCCATCATGTTCACCAATCCAACCCCACTTCACATACCATCAAAAATACATACTGAGGACACTTTCAATTATTTCATTCTAAACGTGATTTGGTGTTGTAGTATTTCTACTATTCCCCTTCTCTCCATCGCATCACACACTCAGAGTGTTCTTCTTTCAGTGGTATGATATTTTAATGCTTTAAAAGCTTGTTCTTCATACATGTGTTCGGGCTTATGATGAAAAGTGGACATGCTGTGGCAAAAAGCAGTCAGTTTTGAAGGTGTTGTTCACAAAATGGATAAACACTGTCTGTAGGTGTAGTTCTAATTAATGGATAAGTGGGCTGAACTGGAAAGTGACCTAGAAACATAATGCAACTATGACTTCCCTCTAAGCTCCTCCCCCCCCCCCACCGTCTGATGTGTACCTTACATGTGGTGATGAAACTGAACTCGCCACCAGGAATTAAGGTTGTTTATAAGTTTCTCATGCTGATTTCTGTGATGTCTGTGTCTATGGGGAGGATGCTGTGTGATAAGAGTAACTCCATAACGTATCTTTTATTATTGATTTTATTAAAATAAAAGTGTGTGTATAGAATGAGAATTACAGGGAATAAGATCACTCCCTGGCAAATGTGACGGTCAGAAATTGGTGGGGCGCTCAGAATCGAAAAAAGTTGAGCAGAGGACTTGGCTGAACAAGTAAACAATTCGTCTCTTTTTCAAAACTGTTTGACTACTCCTGGCTTGAGAGCCTGGAAAAGACTAAAGTAATGGAGAAAACTACTTGAAAATGCTGTTAGGGATTCCCATTCTCTGCTTGTTTCCTCTTCCACCTACACATGCTGATATTATTAGAATAATGCACTCACTTCCAAGTGCAGTTTTGTTTGCTCACATAGCACTCCTCCATTATCTTATTTCCACTGCCAGTTTTTGTCACTTTTAAAGGGCTTTATAGCTGCACCTTCCCCACCTTTTAACCTTTCGCTCTGATAACTCATCTGGCTTCTGGATGTCCCCACCAATTCAAAAACAAAAATCTGAAGAGACTAAGTAGCTGTATAAGGACTAGCTTTGACTTATGTAATGTGAAGGAGACACTGTGACATATGTTGGTCTGGAATATAATTTTTAAAAACATGCTTAAATGCACTCATTCTAATCTGTTTATCAACCATGAATGAGTCTAATGTTTCTCTCCTGTCTGAGAGCTGACAGATTCCTAGTAAAGCACTGGGAGATAGAGGCATGGGAGCTGGATTCAGAAGACCTTGTTTCTATTTCTGTTTTTTTCCTTCTGAATGATTTTGGACCAGTCACATTGTGTCTCGGTGCCTCAGCTTCCCTGTCAGTAAAAGTGGGATAATATTTACCTCCTTTGTAAAGTGCATTGAGAGCTACAGTGAAAAGCTCTAAATTGTACAGTCATATATTCCAGGGCCAGAAGGGACCAGTGCCAAATACAGAGGTAAAATAATCTCTTACTCCTACTTGAGACTTCCCTGTTTATGCATCCCAGGATTGCATTCTCCTTTTGGCCAGTGTTGCACTGGGAGCTCATGTTCAGCTGATATCCATCCCTCTAGCCCAAATCTTTTTTAGAATCACTGCTTCTGTGGATAGAGTCCCCCATTCTGTAAGTACGTTCTTTATATCTAGATGTAGATATTTATGTTTATCTGCTTATCCCCCAGTTTACCAAGTGATCCAGATTGTTCTGAATCAGTGACCTATACACTTCATTATTTACCACTCCCCAAATTTTTGTATAATCAGCCAACTTTATCAGTGATGATTTTGTTTTTTTCCAGGTCACTGATAATAAAAAGTTAAATGTGTAGGATCAAAAACTGATTCCTGTAGGACCTCACAGGGGGAACACTCATTTAATGGTGATTCCTGGTTTACATTTTGCAACCTATCAGAGCTATGTCTTAATATTTCCAGCTGGAGACTTGATTACATAGATTACATCAAAAACATATCTGACCAGTGAATGCATGATAAAACTGAAGACTTTCAAAGTTGTTAGATAAGTTCTATTAACTTTCTTTTTAGTCAGATAATAGAACTTACATTATGGCAACTTTGAAAGCTGTGTGTTTAGTGATGCATTTAAATTGGATCTGCATGCTCCGTGTCCTAATTTACATCACGATTCTTTGTCAAGCATAGGGTGAAAAATATTTTAGGCAATGAGGTGAACCCCTTTTATAAACAAAGGGATGCTAGAGTGAAGGTTACATAGCCTTCATCCAACATTTATTTATGGAGTCAGTTGATTAATCACAAAATGAAAAATAAGGTGGCATGATTCCCAGGAGATAAAAACATAACCCCTAGAAAGATAATAGTTATTTAATGATATTATGATATGCATAGGAAGTCTTTGTATCGAGTCATGACTTTTGGAAAGGGATTCCTATGGACATCCTTAGAGGAGTTCCACAGACATAGTTCTTGAACTGAGAAGGCTCAGACCACAGCCTGAATGAAATGGTCCCTTCAGACAGGCACCAAGGATAACTCAGGCAATCTCAAATACCTTGGTGGGATATAAGGAAAGAAAATATAATATAGGTACCTTTTGGTATTAACTGAGAAGTTTATTTGAACTGCGTCCAGTGGCTTACTGGCAACCCATCCATAGTGCAGTGAGCTGACAGTAGTGAGGATATTGTCCTTATGCAAAGGAGCAAATAAGCACCTGCATTGTGAAATTACTATGGTTTTCAGAGCTGTTTCATGGGGAAACACAGGAAGGAACAAACTACAATAATCTAATCCCCTGGTGGAGGCCTGAATGTTATGAGGTCTGCGGAAAGATGAGCTGAGTAGCAGTGGCCAGGAAATTGATTTTTTTCCCCCTGTGAAAGTTTCAATGTGTCTGTTAAAATGTTTCTATCCAATTTTTTGGGTATGTGTTGGAAAAAACAAAACCTCATTTTTCAGTTTTCAGCAACTGAAAAACTGAATCTTCGGTTGTTAGGGTAAATATTTTAGGTTTACTGAATATTTTTGCCCTACTGTCCAAAATGTTTAATTTTTGGGTGCTGAAAACAAACATTTAAAATTTGATTTTGTTTTTCATTAAACCCCATTTTTTGTTTACTGATGTACATTTCTTGTGGAAACTTCTGTTTTCATGAAAAAAAGCCATTTTTCATATACAGATTTTCAGGACAATGGCAACTCGCAATACGATATGAGCAGGATATAGGCGTCCACGTTGAAAAAGCAATTCAGAATAACTCTTGCATTCCAGAGTTGTTGCCTGTGCAGTAACCTCATGACTTGGTGTTGGGCGGGGGTGTCTATTTTCTGCCCATTGAAGTCAATGGCAAGGTTTCCACTGAGTTTAATAGTGCAAGATCAGATCTTAAATAACCCTCTTCACTGCATATTTGTGGAGAATGGCACTGTCAACTCCACATGGATATCTAAAAAAGTCAGGCATAAAGTTACAATATGTACAAACAATTGTACACTGTGTCTCACCAGGATATATATCTTCTAAGTAATGACAATTAGAGAACCATGGTGATAAGTACGTGAGATAAACTATCTTCATATTTCTCCAAAGAGAACAAAATGTAAGGTGTCGTCACAGCAGATTGAAACATCAGCAGCACACACAGTATGCAGACAGCTGTGTTGATGTCTTACCATTGGGTGACAGAGGAAACAAAGAAAAAAATCCGATAAAAGGAACAGCCAACATATGGTAAGCATCAGAAGAATAAAATATCACAGCTTGAGAAGAATGCAATGGTTGACAACTAAATATTAATCAAACTGAAATAATCACAGAAAAAAAGAAATTCAGAGATGAGGTTTTCTATACGAACTGTAAAAAATGCCAACTTTTACAAAAGTACAGAGCAGTTTCAAAGACAATACGTTTGAAGACCTTCAGATGATCATGTTAATCATCAGATGTGATCACTGTTCAAATTATTATTAAAATATTTTCTCCAAATGAGAAAAACATAAGATTTTGTAACATTAAAATTATACCACATGATAGAGGAATGTACAAGTTGAACATATCTATAAACACATGATGTGTTTAGCTACATAGGTAGAGCTTACTTTGACTGTCTGGGTATACCTCACCTAATCGATTCCCTGCCATTGATGCAGCCTCAGGCATTGGTGGCACCTGGGGGTCTCCTGTGCTCTGCTTGGGGCACAGAGTTTAGCCTCCTGCAGACTGAAATGACTTAGTCAGTCTAAAGTCTTTCGGCTTCATAGAGGAGTATCTGGATTAAATTTAATGGTCTGTGATAGGAAGGTCAGACTAGAAGATCTAATGGTCCTTTCTGGCCTTAACTCTGAAACAGCTTTGTCACTGTCCTCTGAGTTTATGCTAGCTTGCAAAAGATATATTAAGGGACATAAGATGGCAAAATGGAAGGGACCTCAAGAGGTCATCTAGTCCAGTCCCCTGCACTCAAGGCAGGACTAAGTATTACCTAGATGATCCCTGACTGGTATTTGTCCAACCTGCTCTTAAAAATCCCAGATGAAGATTTCACCACATTCCTAGGCAATTTATTCCAGTGCTTAACCACTCTGACAGTTAGGAATTTTTTTCTAATGTCCAACCTAAACCATCGTTGCTGCAGTTTAAGCCCATTGCTTCTTGACCTATCGTCAGAGGTTAAGAAGAGCAATTTTTCTCCCTCCTCTTTGTAACAACCTTTTATGTACTTGAAAACTGTTATCATGTCCCCTCTCAGTCTTCTCTTCTCCAGCCTAAACAAACCCAATTTTTTCAATCTTCCCCCATAGGTCATGTTTTCTAGACCTTTAATAATTTTTGTTGCTCTTCTCTGGACTTTCTCCACATCTTTCCTGAAATGTGGTGCCCAGACACAATACCCCAGTTGAGGCCTAATCAGCATGGAGTAGAGTGGAAGAATTACTTCTCGTGTCTTGCTTACAATATTCTTGATAATACATTCCCAGAATAATGTTTGCTGTTTTTGCAACAGCATTACACTGTTGACTCATATTTAGCTTGTGATCCACTATGACCTCCAGATCCCTTTCCGCAGCACTGCTTCCTTGGTAGTCATTTCCCATTTTGTATGTGTCCAACTGATTGCTTCTTCCTAAGTGGAGCACTTTGCATTTGTCCTTATTGAATTTCATCCTATTTACTTCAGACCATTTCTCCAGTTTGTCCAGATCATTTTGAATTTTAATCCTATCCTCCAAAGCACTTGCAACCCCTCCCAGCTTGGTATCGTCCACAAACTTTATAAGTGTACTCTCTATGCCATTATCTAAATCATGATTACCAAGATAGAAAAAAAAAAAAAAAACACGAGGAGAACTTTAAGTAGCAGCAATCAGAAAAGGAGAGGTAAAATCAAAGATAAAGAAGAATAGAACAAGCATATGTGAAGGAAAAAAAAATCAGAAGGACAGCCTAAGGAGGATTTAGGGATGACCAGGTAAATCACATTATTGGATGCAGTGGAAGAGCAGAGGGTGGATCATAGAGAATAAGAACATAAGAGTCACCATACCAGGTCAGACCAAAGGTCCATCCAGCCCAGTATCCTGTCTACCGACAGTGGCCAATGCCAGGTGCCCCAGAGGGAGTGAACCTAACAGGTAATGATCTAGTGATCTCTCTCCTGCCATCCATCTCCACCCTCTGACAAACAGAGGCTAGGGACACCATTCCTTACCCATCCTGGCTAATAGCCATTAATGGACTTCATTGAATCACTGAATTATGGAGTAGGTATCAGAACAAGAGTATTAGTGAATCAGGAGAATAGCTGTGATGGGGTGTGCACCCACACAAGACTGGAAGGGGTTAAGGTGGCCAGGCAGGTCAGGAGGAGACAGGGAATTGATTAGGCATGAGGCTCACTGGGGCAGGAATAGGAGAAGCTTGTATAAAGCCCAGCAGCTGAAAGCAGAAAGGGGCTGCAGGACAGTAATCTGCAGTCACTCCCTGAAGAAGTGTGGTGTGTTGGTGTCATAGAGGGTAGCCTACAGTTACTCCCTAGTTTTACAAAAGGCTACATAAAAAGCACTAGCAAAATCAGTACAAACTAAAATTTTGTACAGACAAAATGAGAAAGTAAGCAATTGGTCAGTAAAAGTGTGCTGTGACACTTTTGTATTTTTATGTCTGCTTTCATAAGCAAGTAGTTTTTAAGTGAGGTGAAACTTGGGGTTACACAAGACAAATAAGACTCCTGAAAGGGGTACAATAATCTGGAAAGGTTGAGAAACACTGGTTTAGGAGAGGTTTAGATAAATGAGCCAACAAAAGAATAATTCAAAACACTGAGAAATTGATCCAAATATATGTATTACTGAGTGGCAAAAATGATAGAGAAGGGAGAACTCTATTTCTGTTGCTCCTTATGCAGCTATTCCAGCACACTCATTTCCTATAGCATGTTCTTTAGATAAGAATAACTTTAAGTACAAATTACTCCAGCAGCCTACTTATTTTGGCACTTTTTGATTATCTATCTATTCCTTCACTTCCATCTTCAGAAAGTTATCTATGCATAATCATATTTGTAGCACCAAAAACATTTTTACTCTTGTTACAAGTGGTTTTAAAGTTGTTCCATTTGCCTTAGAGAACAGATTCTGCAGTTGCTTGTTCCAGTGCTTAGAAACTCTTAACAGCAATCTTCTGTGTGCATTTATTCGATGCAAGTTCTGTATGGTGCTGATCTCATAACACAGCACAAAATAGCAAATGTGGACAAATCAATTAGGCTGACATTCATCCAGATCAGGGCTGGACAAATGGTGTAGTTAACCTCCGGCAGGGAAATTCACAAGTCTTCACAGATCTGAAGTTGTTTTTTTTTTTTTACCTAAGAGCAACTAGAAGGGTTTTCTGTCTATTTGCCTGGAGACAAAGGTGTTAGGGTTTTTTTTAGGATTTTTCTGTAGGCTGACAATCACTATCAGAGAACATAGGTATCCAGTTACAGCACAACCTATATATTTTTTTTTGACAAGCCAAGTTTTTGTTGTTGTTGTTTGTTTGTTTTATTTCTAACTCTTGGGTGTAAAGTTAGTTAAAAACAGAGAGGCTAACATGACAGAAACCAAGGCACAACACAAATTGGAGTTAACCAGACTGGAGGCAGAAAAAGAGGCAGAAAAAGCCCGAGAGGCTGCCCACAGGAGAGCTATGGAGGCAAAGAACAAAGAAAAAGAGGCAGAAAAAGCCCTAGAGGCTGCCCACAGGAGAGCAATGGAGACAAGGGAAAAAGAACTGGAGAAGGAAAAAGAGAGGAAGCATGCACTGGAGATGGAGAAGGTAAGGGCTGAGCAGAATCTACTGGATAACCCTAACAATCCTTCCTCAACAATCCACAAATGGGAGCAACTATGTCCACAGTATGATGAATGCCGTGATATTGCTGAATATTTTCTCACCTTTGAGAGACTGTGCACTCTCCATAAAATTCCTGAAGCTCACAAGATGACCAGATTGGTCGCAAAATTGGCTGGAAGAGCTCTGTACATATTCAATAAGATGCCTGACTATAATAAGTTCAAGGATTTGGTTTTAAAGCAATTTCAAATTACATCTGAAACGTACAGAGTAAAATTTCAAACCCTTAAGAGAGGGCCTGAACTAAGTAATGTGGCTTATCTAAACCAGATGAAGGATCTCTTAGATAAATGGCTCCAAGGAAGAGGTGTCACTAGCTTTAACGGAATGTGTGATTTGATAGCTCAGGACCAATTCCTGAATATGTCCAAGGAGGAAATAAAACAGTGTTTATGGGATAAGGAACTGGACTCAGCAGAAAGTCTTACTTCTTATGCTGATAGATATGAGCAGTCCCAGACCGCCAGAGAGGTGGGGCAAACCAGAACAAAACGGGTGGAGGGAGGAGAGAGGAACAACCCTGGTCGCAGCGGATACCAGAAGGGACACCCTCAGAACACCCCCTACTACCGGGGGCAGCGCAAGGCCCCAACTACACACCAAGGAATACTCCAGACACCTTATCGTCCTGCCACACCATTCTCCAGCAACCCACCTCACCCCAGTGATCCGTCAGCTGGATGATGTTTTAAATGTAACGAGCCAGGGCATGTGAAGGCCAACTGCCCCAAGAACTCCAACAGATTACAGTTTATTGCACCGGAATCACACCAGAGGTCCTCAGGCCCAGATACCTCCCAGATACCCTTGGAGTGGAGGGAAACTGTGAGTGTGGGCGGGAAGAAGGTCACCGCGTGGAGGGACACCGAAGCACAAGTGTCGGCTATCCATGCTTCCTTAGTGGACCCCACTTTAATCGACCCAGAGATCCAAGTGACAAGTCAACCCTTCAAATCCAGCTCTTGTAATTTGCCTAGAGCCAAGTTGCCTGTCCAGTACCAGGGCTGGTTAGGAACGTGGACTTTTGCAGTATATGATGATTATCCCATCCCCATGCTGTTGGGGGAAGACTTGGCCAATCATGTGAAGCTAGCCAAGAGGGTGGGAATGGTCACCCGCAGCCAGGGTAAGCAAGCTGTCACGCCTAGCTCTGTTCCGGAAACTTCTAACAGGACCCGGTCAGAGGTGATGAAACCAGACCCCATGTCAGTGTCTGTAACAGCAGTAGTGGATCCAGTCCCAGAGACCCAGACAGAGCAAGTCCCAGAACCGGAACCGGTGGTACAAACAGCACCAGACCCATTGCCAGCACTGAATCCAGTACTTGCAATCCCAACACAAGAGGGCCCCACCGAACCTGAACCAGTGGCAGCCAATAACCCTGCACAAGAGGCTCAGCTGGAGCCTGAACCCCAACATAGTGCACCAGCAGAGAGCGGTTCACACTCAACAGAAACAGCCCCATCACCTACATCACTTCCAGAGGGACCAAGCCTAGGTCCACAATCCAATGAGGAACTGATGTCTCCAGCATCAAGGGAACAGTTCCAGACTGAACAGGAAGCAGATGAACGCCTCCAGAGAGCTTGGACAGCGGCACGGAGCAACCCACCGCCTCTCAGCTCTTCTAATCGATCCAGGTTTGTTGTAGAAAGAGGACTTTTATACAAGGAAACTCTTTCTGGTGGACACCAGGAAGACTGGCATCCTCAGAGACAGTTGGTAGTTCCAACTAAATACCGGGTAAAGCTCTTGAGCTTAGCCCATGATCATCCTAGTGGCCATGCTGGGGTGAAAAGGATCAAAGACCGTTTGGGGAGGTCATTCCACTGGGAGGGAATGGGCAAGGATGTTTCTACCTATGTCCGGTCTTGTGAGGTATGCCAAAGAGTGGGAAAACCCCAAGACCAGGTCAAAGCCCCTCTCCAGCCACTCCCCATCACTGAAGTTCCATTTCAGTGAGTAGCTGTGGATATTCTGGGTCCTTTTCTGAAAAAGACACCCAGAGGAAAGCAGTACATACTGACTTTCATGGATTTTGCCACCCGATGGCCGGAAGCAGTAGCTCTAAGGAACACCAGGGCTAAAAGTGTGTGCCAGGCACTAGCAGACATTTTTGCCAGGGTAGGTTGGCCCTCCGACATCCTCACGGATGCAGGAACTAATTTCCTGGCAGGAACTATATAAAGCCTTTGGGTGAATCACTTAGTTGTCACCCCTTACCATCATCAAACAAATGGCCTGGTGGAGAAATTTAATGGGACTTAGGGGGCCATGATATGTAAATTTGTAAATGAGCACTCCAATGATTGGGACCTAGTGTTGCAGCAGTTGCTCTTTGCCTACAGAGCTGTATCACATCCCAGTTTAGGGTTTTCACCATTTGAACTTGTATATGGCCACGAGGTTAAGGGGCCATTACAGTTGGTGAAGCAGCAATAGGAGGGGTTTACACCTTCTCCAGGAACTAACATTCTGGACTTTGTAACCAACCTACAAAACACCCTCCGGACCTCTTTAGCCCTTGCTAGAGAAAACTTACAGGATGATCAAAAAGAGCAAAAAGCCTGGTATGATAAACATGCCAGAGAGCGTTCCTTCGAAGTAGGGGACCAGGGCATGGTCTTAAAGGCGCTCCAGGCCCATAAAATGCAAGCATCGTGGGAAGGGCCATTCACCGTCCAGGAGTGCCTGGGAGCTGTTAATTATCTCATAGCCTTCCCCACCTCCAACTGAAATCCTAAGGTGTACCATATTAATTCTCAAAAGCCGTTTTATTCCAGAGAATTAAAGGCTTGTCAGTTTATAGCCCAGGGAGGAGATGATGCTGAGTGGCCTGAAGGTGTCTACTACGAAGGGAAAAGTGCTGGTGGCGTGGAAGAGGTGAACCTCTCCATGACCCTTGGGTGTATGCAGCGACAGCAGATCAAGGAACTGAGCACTAGCTACACGCCGACGTTCTCAGCCACCCCAGGACTGACTGAACAGGCATACCACTTCATTGACATAGGTAATGCTCACCCAATTAAAGTCCAACCTTACCGGGTGTCTCCTCAAGCTAGAACTGCTATAGAACAGGAGATCCAGGATATGCTACAGATGGGGGTAATCCACCCCTCTGGCAGTGCATGGGCATCTCCAGTGGTTCTAGTTCCCAAACCAGATGGGGAAATACGTTTTTGCGTGGACTACCGTAAGCTAAATGCTGTAACTCGCCCAGACAACTATCCAATGCCCCGCACAGATGAACTATTAGAGAAACTGGGACGGGCCCAGTTCATCTCTACCTTAGACTTAACCAATGGGTACTGGCAGGTACCGCTAGATGAATCTGCCAAGGAAAGGTCAGCCTTCACCACACATGTCGGGCTGTATGAATTTAATGTACTGCCTTTCGGGCTGCGGAATGCACCCGCCACCTTCCAAAGACTTGTAGATGGTCTCCTAGTGGGATTAGGAGAATATGCAGTCGCCTACCTTGACGATGTGGCCATATTTTCGGATTCCTGGGCAGACCACCTGGAACATCTACAAAAAGTCCTTGAGCGCATAAGGGAGGCAGGACTAACTGTTAAGGCTAAGAAGTGTCAAATAGGCCTAAACAGAGTGACTTACCTTGGACACCAGGTGGGTCAAGGAACTATCAGCCCCCTACAGGCCAAAGTGGATGCTATCCAAAAGTGGCCTGTCCCAAAGTCAAAGAAACAGGTCCAATCCTTCTTAGGCTTGGCCGGTTATTACAGGTGATTTGTACCACAATACAGCCAAATCGCCGCCCCACTGACAGACCTAACCAAAAAGAAACAGCCAAATGCCATTCAGTGGACCGAAGAGTCCACAGAAGGCCTTTAACCAGCTTAAAGTGACACTCATGTCTGACCCTGTGCTTAGGGCCCCAGACTTTGACAAACCGTTCCTAATAACCACAGATGCATCCGAGCATGGTGTGGGAGCAGTTTTAATGCAGGAAGGACTGGATCATGAATTCCACCCTGTAGTGTTTCTCAGCAAGAAGCTGTCTGGGAGGGAAAGCAACTGGTCAGTTAGTGAAAAAGAATGTTACACCATTGTCTATGCTCTGGAAAAGCTACGCCCATATGTTTGCGGACGCCGTTTCCACCTGTAAACTGACCATGCTGCACTACAGTGGCTTCATACCACCACGGGAAATAACAAAAAACTTATTCGGTGGAGTTTAGCTCTCCAAGATTTTGATTTTGACATCCAACACATCTCTGGAGCTTCTAACCAAGTGGCTGATGCATTCTCCCATGAAAGTTTCCCAGAATCAACTGGTTAAAATAGTCCTTGAGATGTGGAAAATATTGTTAGTGTTTATATACTTAGTTGTATATTTAGAGGTGCACGTGTCTTATTAACTCTGTTTTCTCCTAGAGCTCCAGGAAGAAATCACAGCCAGCATTTCACCCTATCTGTGATTTGGGGGGGCGTGTCATAAATATAAAGGGAAGGCTAACCACCTTAAATCCCTCCTGGCCAGAGGAAAAAACCCTTTCACCTGTAAAGCGTTAAGAAGCTAAAGATAACCTCGCTGGCACCAAAATGACCAATGAGGAGACAAGATACTTTCAAAGCTGGATGCCGGGGGGAAACAAAGGGTTCTCTCTGTCTGTGTGTGTCTTTTGCCGGGACCAGAGCAGGAATGCAGGTCATAACTCCTGTAAAGGGTTAATAAGCAATCTAGTTAGATATGCGTTAGATTCTGTTTTGTTTAAATGGCTGATAAAATAAGCTGTGCTGAATGGAATGTATATTCCGGTTTTTGTGTCTTTTTGTAACTTAAGGTTTTGCCTGGAGGGATTCTCTATGTTTTGAATCTGATTACTCTGTGAGGTATTCATCATCCTGATTTTACAGAGGTGATTCTTTTATTTTTTCTTCAATTAAAATTCTTCTTTTAAGAACCGGATTGCTTTTTCCTTGTTCTTAAGATACAGGGACTGTGTTCACCTATGCAAATTGGTGAGGATTTTTATATCAATGGATATTGAGGGAGAGAAATCATGATGCATTCTACAGGGCAAGTTTTAAAGGGCTTTTCAGACTTTTAAGGTGGCAAAATAAGGACCCAGACTAGGTCTTACAATGTCCCTGTATCTGAAAAGACCATTTGAGAAGATATAAGGGAAGCAGACTGACCTCTGAAGAGGTCCAGTGATGTACTGGACTATCCAGTCACCCCAGAAAAGACCCCAATATTAGAAGGGGTAGCAGTAAATGCTGTGTCTTCCAGGTCTCCCCAAGAAGACAACATAGCAGGTAAGAATGACAGATAGGGTGGAAGAATTATGGGTAGGGTTCTGTCTATTTTAAAGCAGTCTATGGCTTTGATATCTAAGCACCAAACTTTAACTGAACTCTTCAGCACTTCAGGACAGTCAGAGGATTGGTTCAAAAGACAGGTGAAAGTTCAGAGATGGAGGTTCTTTTAACCAAACCACTGTGGTATTAATTTTTCTTTCTGGCTGATATGGATGAAAAACTCTCCCTTAACAAAAGCTTTTCACTTAAACAAAATAAAAATTTATGAATCTATCTAATTAAAACAAGTCACATGTAAAGACAAGCCCAGTCAAGTAATTAAAATGCTAACATGTAATATCAATGCTACCCTCCCCACAAAAAATGAGAAAAGGCGGCTCACTTTAATGTCACAGTTGCACAAGACACACGTTAGCTTGGACCCAAAGAGGTGTTATCAGGCCTATTTGCATCTCCTTTAAAATTCTTTCAATAGCTAGCCTTTTATTGTTTTGGTAGACATCACAACTTTATAAAGTCAACCTTTTCTTTTCATGCCCTGGCTGCTTTTTTTAATCTCTTAATTTATTTTGATCAAATTATGATATATAATACTTAGCTGCTATTTTAGAAAACTCTCACAACTAGTTCAAGCTGGTTAGAATAATAAATTTAGCTATCAGGACTTCAGCTGCTCCTTTTGTGTATGTTATTGCCATGTATTTCCTACTTAAAGGCGGGCAAAAGGCACAGTTGCTGCAGTTATGCTAATTTTGTTCCAAGAAAAGAAAGCCACGTTCAGTGATACAAAAGGTCACCTAATAAATAAAAAGCCGGAGGTCTGAGGTAGTGCAATATGATGCAATAGAAATGAGAATTTTTTTAAAAAGATCTGAATATATGCAAGCATAAAATGTGAAGGAACTATACCTGAATTGAAAAACCATTAAACAGTAAAGGAAAAATAGGCCACTGGTTCCTACTCATGCTTAGCCCTTGTCAGTAGAGACCTTTCCTTAAATCAAAAGTGCAAGGAGAGGCGATAGATGAATTATAAGTAGAGGGAAAACTAGTCAAACAAAACCATACTAACAATGATGGTTTTGATTATTTCTGAAGCAGAGTTTGATCAGACACTTTACAAGTATCACGAGAGGCTTATCGAAAGAATGGAATATTGAAAGTTCCTTTGGAAATGTTTGCACCGAACAACTACCAACCCGAATCTCCTTCTTTTTAAAGCAGTGCTTTTTTTTTATAAAAAACATTTTCTAGCCTTTGCTGTGGCTTTTCATCTTACTTTATTTTCCTCTAGTGAACATTTTAGACTGACACTTTCAATGACCTCTTTTAACATCTGATTTTGTGTTAAGAATCTGATACATAAAAATGAAATGGATTTCCCAGTGCACATCTGACGAGTGGAAATGACACTAAAAGGATGCAAACTCTTAAACCATTTTGTGCCATTCAGTATAAGTAGAGATGGGAAACAGCCAAAACCTTAAATATGTGCTTCCCCCTTTGCCACCACTTTGAAGTGGAATCAGGACATTTGAGTTGGACCCCAAATCTAAATCGCTTCCTCCTGTTTTAAGGTCCAAATCAAAATGAAAATCCAGTGGCGGGACAAAAGTGTGGGCTCAGAGCAGGGAAGGAAAGTGCTACAATAAGTGTGCCTGTGGCATTTCCTCCTCTAGTTTACCACAGGTCTCCTCTGAGCCCCCTCCAAAGGCACCCACCTCTACCTGGCTGATTGTGGGAAGGGGGGGGTCATTATTGTTTATATAGAGACCCCAGAGCTCTATTGTGGTAGACACTGTGCTTAGAGGGGTCAACTCCGGTCCCTATACCACTCCAACAGTAGTAAAGGAGGTGCAAGGTGCTGGAGACTTCCTCCAGTACAGAAACTCTGCATGGCACTAGGCATATTGACATTTCCAGACAGTCTGGAAATGTCAAAATAAACCATTTAGACACTATCAAAACACTGTAATTTTTGGTGGGGGTAAGAGGAGGCTGATTCAGGCACCAGTCATAAAACCGCCCATACCTAACAGCCCTGAGCATGGGACACTCAGCTGGGATGTGGGGGAGACAGAGTTGAATCACTGATCTGGAGCAAAGTCTTGAATTCAGGTCTCCCCCTTTCCCAGGTGAGTGCCCTAACCACCAGACTGTAAGGTATGTGGGGAGGGGTCTTTCTCAATCTCTTCTGTTGAAACTGTTCCACTTGGTATAAATACTAAACTCTTCATTGGAGCGGAGACTGGAACCTGGATGCCCCGCCATCCAAGGCATGTGCCATAACCACCAGGCTATGCAGTCATGCTCAGTCTCTGGCCAATGACTAGTCAAGTATTGACACACAGTGGAACAGCTTCAGCAGGAAAGAGACCCACCCTATAATGTCCCATAGCTTGGTAGTTAGGGCATTCACCCAGATGGAGGGAGACTTGAGTTCAAGTTCCTTCTCCAAAGTAGAGATTCAAACCTGGGTCTCTCACATCCTAAGTGAGTGCCCTAACCACTGGGCATGAGGGGACTGGAACCAGCTCCTTCTCCTGTGTTCTTGTGAATCTAGTCCCTCATTTCCTCAGCTTTTAGCAAAAATACCCAAAATGAAATGTTTTGTTCTACCTGAAATGGAACTTTTCTGACTCTTTTTAGAATTTTCAGTGAAATTTAAAACTTCGGTCAAACCAAATTGTTTTCCATTTTTTTGGAATGGCCAGCTAAGCAAAACAATATCATTTACACAGCAAGGATTTAATCTCTGCTTTCCCAAGATGATGCCAAGCTGCTTATTTACATGACAGAGTCTGTAATTATCCCCAGATGGCAAACCTGTGGGACAAGATAGCGAATTGTCATCCAACAAAATTTTAGGGGATGTAATGTTATGAAGAGGATGCTGAGACACCATTAGCATAATTTTATATTTGTCATTAGCAACTTTAAGACAGATCTGATACATGCAGGCCTAGATGTTCTGGCTAGGACCACACAGGGTTTGCTATGCTTCGCAGAAGAAATAGAACCTTTATATCTTCTGGCCAGTAAGGGATGAGTGAAACAAAAGCAACAGATACTGGCTAGTACAGCTGGTCAAATAATTCATAACAAATCATTTATTAGATTATTTAATTTCCTTTTTCTGTTTGTAAAATGGTCAGACAGATCTTGATTTTTTCTCTAATTTATTCATCATTCAAAATTATTTGCTGAATAGCTTCTGTGACAAATTCTTGTGACAATTTCACTGTGAAGTTTGATATTTGAATGCTCCCTCTAAAGATGGGCATGCTGTTTCTTCATTGGTTAGAGGCACATCATTATTGGAATCAGGTTTTGATTGAACAACCATGATTACAAATTTTGAAACTTACTGTCTGCGAACGTTATGCAATATTCACTTAAAATGTTGCATGTTTGAATTTAATAATCATATTAACAACATGAGATATCAGATAATCAGCTCAATTGGAATTATTTAATCAGAGATTATTAGATTAATATAGCAGAATACAGAAAGAAAGCATACTTTATGAAACCCTCCATAACTGGTGAAGTGATAGCAGGTTGTCCACTTCCATCTTAACTCCCCAAATGTTTTCCCCTTTTACAGCATGTGGGACAAAGAAATTCCTTTGTGTGGAATAGAAGATACTTTCCCACAATTGATCCCACTATGTGTTTTGTTTTTAGATATTTCAGTTTACCTTACCAACTTTACTTCTAGAACACTTTTATAGTATTTTAGTTTACTTGATTGACAAGCTAAAAGGATTTTAAACCATTCATTAGTACTAAACAAGCCATTTCCAATGAGTTAAAACATCTCTTAATCATGTATTATTTTATAAATTACAGAAAACATTTTAGTACCAAATAAGCCTTAATAATCACAAAACATATTTGGGTTATAAATCCTCCTTATCTATTAACCATGTTGTTCATTACAATACACATTTGTATAACAGGCATCCTTTTTATTTGCATCTCTGACTCTGTTGACCTCTGGAGAATTTTTTCCAAATGTCCGGAGTCAGAGATCACATAAATACAATTATTTTTTATTTGGTCACCTACTATTGTTTAAGTTAAATCCAAAAAAAAAAAAAAAGACCTCTTCAGTTTGATAGATACAGAGCACTAGATGTTATAGATACAATACACTTTGGTTTATACACAGGAAGGATTGGTATAAAAATAGTAGGGGGTATATTTACTAACCTCTTCCAGCAAACATTCTTTGTGAAATTATTAGAATAGTGAGGGAAAATAACTCCAAAAGTAGAGTAGACCCAGTCTAGATACACTTAATTTAAAAATTGGAACTTATTTTCAAATTTTCAGTATTCATCCAGCTCTTCTGAATAGCATATAATCTAAAAGGACCCATGAGATAATGCATTCTTTACAGTGTTTGCAATTGCTCCTTGTTATTATTGAGTTCAAGTATGATCAATGTATACATTTGTACTTCCTGCAGCAATATTAGCATCAACCCCTAGTTATGTGCTACCTGGTTTCTATCCAATCTGATGATCTGCTCATAAATGCCAGAGGACCTTTAGCAGAACACCAGACCAAACACTTAAACATATTGCAGAAATTTGGATTTGGATCTAGAACCAGAACTGAACTGCAAACCGATATCAGGCAATTGCTCTTTTGCTGCTAACCTTCCAGTGCTGTATCCACGGCACAGTGTTCTTTTTCCAGTTTTCATCATAACTACTCTTTTAGAATCCCCATATGGGGCTATCTTGAAATTTTACTAAAATCTGGCCAAACTTTCAAAAATAGGTGATAAGGTGCTCCCGGGGTTGGCAGGAGAGGGCTAACATTCTAAGTAAAGGGGAAGACCACAACTGTATCTGCTAAAAGCAGTAATTGTCAACAAATTTGGCCTTTGACTAGTTAGGGCTACCTGATATTAGGAGTTACCGCCTCTGTTAAGGGAAGGAGGAAAATGCTAATTGGATGAAGCCCTCTATTTAAATAACTCAAACAGTGGCTGTGTGAATGTGTTGATCATTTAGAATCCAGTTAGAAGGTTAGTCTTTGAAGGTTAAATTTTTAATTAAAAATCTTGACTATGGAAAGCTTGTATTCAGACCAGAGTTTCAAATTGGACTTACAGCCACAGGCAGCCATGTGATAGCTTAAGTTGCCTTGTTAACACAAAGGCATTTAAGTTCCCTATAAAAGAGGCACATGTAGATATCCCTATCAAGTTATGCATTCAAAATAGGGAACTTCATGTATGCAAGATGTCAGTTGTAATAAACCTTCATCACTTTTTATTTGAGGCATGTACTTTATGCTCCTGGATTTGCACCTTTTGTCACCATAAAAAAGTGGGGGAGGAGGGAAATGCCACTCTTAACTAACAGTACCTAAAACAGATGGTTTACAAAATCTATTGTAGAAGCTGAACAGCGTTATAGTGTTGACAGTTCCCTTAGTGTAACTAAATGGCACTGACCTAAAGAAGACCCACTAATTCATTCATTCAAGAACAGTACATAGGGGACTACACATTCTGGCAGCTCCTCCAAAGGACTCACCAGGCTTCTATCACTTACTATAAATGCAGTAGAGAGAGCTAATTGTACAGCTAAAGAATAATCAGCGGATTGCAAGAAATCATTAGTCACCTCTGCAGTACATGTGGTAAACTATTTAGCACATTTAAGCAAACCTGCCTCAGTCAGTGCTATGGTGTGACCTACAGTAGCACTCAGATCTTGGTAACAAATCATTAGCAGACAAATGTGCCCGTAATTAATGAGCAACCATCTCCTCCAGGAGCGTAGTCAACACAGGGAAAGGAAAAGACAGACTGAAATCACTTGGGTAAATTGGAGTGAGTGGTGGCTCTGAATTGGGCAAAGGAGACCCCTTACTCTGCAGGTCCCTGCAACCCACCTCGTGCCTCCCTGCCCATGCCAAACCACTTGGCCTTGGAAGGAGAAAACTGCTGGGAGGAGCCAGCAGCTGCAGGAGCAGCCAAAGCAGGGCCTGTCTGTCAGCTAGAGAACTTTCTATAGTTTTGGCTGGACTTTCTCTGCACTGTGCTGATTGCTGTCTGCTTCTAAACCTCTCCTCTCACAGTCTCTTCACATCAGATGTCAGATTGTCTACACCTGTGCCTCTTGCACTCTTCTCCACTGCCCTGTACCCCTCAACTCCTTTCCTTTCACTGCCCCTTTCTCTCTTTTCATTTATCTTATTTTCCCCCCACACTGTCATTTTTAAAGACCCTCTGAACCACTTTTGTCCTATAAAAAATGTTTGCCTTTCAGTTTCAATTTTTTAAAACAGTGTTAGCCATCTTAAAAAGACTGTAGAAAATACTAATTGACAAAGAGTATAGTCAAATCTTGTAAAATATTATCTGAAATAGCTTGAGGTATATACGATTTTACTATGTCAGAAGTGGGCAATGTTTTGATAAATCACTTTTGAATGTATACTCTACTGCAATGTAGATACATTATTGATACAGCCTTCTTTCCATTTGTTAAAACAATTCTCAAAAATAAACACTGCAGGACTAATCATTCCTAAAAAAAATAACCAAACTCATTCTTCATTCATTCACATCATACCCTGGTACTAGATTATTTTATGTAGAACATTACAATTTACTTCTCTTTAATAACATACACTTGTAAAAGCAGATTTCTGATGGGAGCTAGCTTGTGGATGGGGGAGAAAACCATTTTTCACTCACTACAAGTCCCTTCCCAAAACGCTAATAAAAAATCCTCTATTAACAATCAAAACCAATGGTATTGTTTCCATTTTTTTGTTTGTCACTTATTTTAAAAAGTTGATTATATTCCCCCCCACCCCAAGCACATTCATGCAGTAGACAATATTTTATGTAATCACTAGTCCAATTGTTATGTTGGTTCCTCTTTGTCATATATCTGAGTGCATGCAAATATATAAAATAGTATTAACAATCTTTCTTCCTTCCCAGCCTGTGGAAGAAACAGCTTGATCAGTTCATTGGCTTTCAGGTACTTATTTATTTGTGTGTGAGAGAGAGTGGGAATGTTGTGTGAGTATGAAGGATCCACATTATTTTATTGCAAAACTGAAAAATCTTCCCCTCAACAGAAGAAACCTTATTCATACAGGTAGGACAATCATTAGTAGATAAACTCTAAGTTTTGGTCTTCTTGCCCTACATTTAAAATATTTATTCTATATCCTCCATATTTGGCTGTCTAAAGCTGAACCGGAACAACAGTTTTTGGTGGTTTTCACACTATCAAGAGTAACAGATTTTGCACCTAAAATACTGAAATGCTAGATATTACCTAAGCACCATTTAATGTCAGCACGATGTTTCTGAGTGATGTGGTGATGAATATTGGAGCAAAAATGTCTTAGTGAAAAGAAGACCCTACACAGATTGCAAAGTTTACCAGATGCCACGTTTAGCCTTGGGAGCCATTCTTGAAGGAACAAAATAGTATACAATAAGCACTCAAACAATGGTTTCCTCTGGCAGTCTCAGGCATGTGCTTTCAAAAGCTAATTCAACATGCATAAATACCAGTCTGGCTTTCAAAATGGTAGCATGTATATATGCTTGAAACCTGTTTTGTCTACCTTTCTACTATGATGAAGATGATAATATAATGTTGGTATCCCAAAACTGACCCTTTCACTTAGCATTTTTTCTTCCTAATTTATTTGTGATTACTGTCATTCTCCAGGATTTTCCCTCAATATTTCACACATGAACAGCTACCTAGCTCATGTACAAGCCTTGAAAGGTTAATGAGCAATAATCTATGGGGTACTATTTAATAATAATCTATGCCTATCTTTTTAACAACCTGATTACTGGACTGTATGGAAATATGAACAGATGGTAGTGTGGATTTATGATTATTGGAAGTAGCTGGGAAAGGTAATTTACTCCTATCATCAATGTCAAATGCATAAGCAATTAAATCAAGCAAAGATATACATCTGGGTTACCACAGTGAAATCTGTATAATAATTGTGGTGATATCTTATTCCAAAGAAACTGTCTTCTAAAGTTTGAATATGTGCTATATTTTATTCCTTAAAAAGATTGATTATTTATTCTAGTGGACAGGTGTTAGAGAGGGCTAAATATCTGTGGAAAGGCAGAAAGACTGGCAAGGCTATTAAATGGAGCTCACAAGTTAGAAATGAAACAGGCTATTACCGTGTAATGTGCTTGTGTGTTCATTTTCTGATGAAAACCAACATGGACAATAGAACAAGTGGTCTTTTCAAAAGACAGGAATACTTTTTATCAAGACTGATCATCTTTCTTTTGAACTAAACTCATGCATAATTGATCATGCAGGTCTTTTTGATCACATGGTCCCTGGACTGATCCACGATTGATACCCGAGAGTAGAGAAGTCATATTACTTCTCTGTGTCTTATGGGCCTCTGTGACCCATAATTTGTATTGCTTCAATCCTTCTGTAGTCTCTCATTGGCAAAGCAAAACCTTCTACATCACTACTTACGTAAGAACATATCTACAACTATCCACATGACTTTCCTTTTTATTTTCCTTTTTTATTTTTTGTTAAAGGTACTATAACTAAAGCTAAACTGATACATTAATATAGTGAAGGGGATATAACTGATTCTCTATTTTCCTTAATTCTAAATATCACTCTACTTGGAGATGTTTACATGTTTTAAATCTAGTAAATCAGATCCAATATCCTATAGGCTGTTCAAGACGAAATGGAAGTCCCAACTCAATCCTGAATTTATAGGGAGGAGTTGGATTGTCTTATTCTGGATACCATGGCTAGCACTGGAAAAAGCCATGTGGGCTTGTGTCAATGCACCATCCTGTTTTGACTTTTATCTGAAAGACCACTGATTAGGCTGGAATCTGACAAACTTCTAAAACTAGTTGAATGTGTTTTGTTGAATAATAAACTCATAAATTAGAGAGAGAACAGAGCTACTGGGTCACTTCATCTCATCCCTGTGGTATATTTTCTCCTGTTTTTACTCATCTAGTTTTACATATTTCCAAGGATGAGGCTTCCACCACTTCTTATAGCTCTATATAAGGAAGCTTTTCTTGATATTTAGCATATATTTTCATTCTAGAAGAGCTCTGGTTGAGGTACCGCCGTAGTATTTTTGTTTGTTTGTTTTCCTGTTAATTCTTTAGAGGAAAAAGTTCTAAGGTTTTGTGAATTCATCCAACAGCATATAGCTAGCAACAGAGAAATATTTGATGTAAATTCAGATATTTCAAGCAATCTCATCAAAACTGCCAATAACTGTCATTAAATCAGATCTCCCAATAGAGTTTATCTCTTTTTTTTTTCAACGTCTCTGTCTCTAAGATCAGCCTTTCTTCTTTGTGAGATAGTTCTCAAGTGACTTCTTTAGTTGCAGCAATCTATTTCTCTTTGTTAACTCAAGTAGCATTGGATGCTTGTATGTGTTAGGCTCCACCAAAACCACATATTTCAGGGAGGAAGTGCAAATAACTTTCTTAAGAGTACAAGGTACTTCCCCTTACAAGAAATATAATTTGAGAAATTCAGAAAAGCCTAGGACTTAACAACAGACATGAAGGACAACCTCATTGTTATCAGTGAAAGAATAGTCCTTATATCACAGAATTACAATATAGAAATGGAGAGTACTTTTCTTCCAAAGTGTTTTTTTGAAAATCTCTGATGACCTGCACTTGAATTCCAAATTTGAGCACAGGGCCACAGAATAAAAGCTTTAAATCAACACGTGGGCTTTCTTCACTGGGAGATGTCCATTCTCCCAAGCTGGTGGGGCAACTACTACCACCAGAGTTCCTGCTTCATTTTCAGCAGGCAGAAAAGCAGACCTAGGCAGTCCTCCTGCTGTTCCTGGAGAACAAAGAGAAGCAGTGTTAAGTGCAGTTGGCTCAGCAGAGGTGACTGATGATATTAGAAGAGCAGCAGCAAGACCTGCTTCGGAACCTGCAAAAGGAAACAATTAGTGGCCACAGTACTGGGTAGGAAAAATATATTGGTGGGGGAGGGGGGAGAAGGCATGAGGCTAGACATGAGTGTGCAATGCCTGTGGGCAAGTGGGGCACATAGCGGCAAGCCTTTCTTACGTAAACTGGGATATGAAGGCTTACTTTGGGGCCCAGAGCACAGGATAAACAACAGAAGCTCAGCCTATTGTTAAAGAGTAGACAAGAGTTTTGGTTTTGTTTGTTGGGAAGTGAGCTTTTAAGAAGTTGCTGCCCTCAACAGAAAGTGAACTGCAGATAGAGAAAAAGAAGCTATAGGCAAAGAAAGGAGTGGATCTCCAGCAGCACAAATTCAGTATTTATTTAGCGTGTGCATAGTCGTCTAGCCAAGCGATGGCATCTTCAGTGGCATGATGCAGTTCTAGGCCACCACTGAACCTAGTCAGCAGGTATTCATCGACAATATACATCATCATCTGTGTTGTGCCGCAGCTACACAAAGGGCTGTCACCAAGGCCCCAGGGATACCGGTTGGCTGCACAGAGACCTTGCCTGATCCGGAACCTGTTCAAGAGGGACCATTAGTGACATGGAAAGGTCAAAACCAGGCGGGCAAATTGTGGGGTCAGCGACAAGTGACTGGTTGGGGATTATAAGAGATATCCATTCCTCTCGTCAGCGTGTTTCCACCCTACTATACTGGTGTGGCAGATGAGACCATAATGGGCGACGTGATGGTGGTTTAAAAAGGTCATTATGCAGTGGCAGGCTTGAGTTGGTGCGTACTTTCTCCAGTAACTTGCCAATGGCAACCTCACATATGATATGATATTCCGTGGCTTAGGTAAAGCAGATCTGGTGGTGATGACAGTGGTTCTTACAGCTACTCACCCAATAGGAGTCTAGAGAAACATGGAGGAGAGGAGTACTACCCCTGAGATAAACTGAATCAAAATCAGGATGAATACAGATGCTGTACAGTTCACAGTGGGAATGCAGACAATGCCTCAAATGCTGTGGGGAAATGTGTGGATGACTGATGACCCTCTACAGTTTGCTGAGGATTGGGCAAGAAGCTGGGTGAAAAAGACGAAGGCCCTTGTAGAAGAGGTATTGAAGGGGACCGGGACTGAGCATGTGGTCATGATAGCAAAAGTCTGCAAAAGAATCTGGTGGCATTGGACCATGCCTTTCAGCTGACCTTAGAAGCAAAAGAAAAGTGTGAGTTCAAATTCCAGGTGGATCTCCTTGATGATGAGAAAGTGGGGCTTCATATGTGCATAGAGGACATCCAGAATGAGAAGGACCATCTGCTCCGATAGTGGGTGAGTGTGATGATGACGAATTGGATGACCATCACACCTAGGTGTGGCAGCTCTGACCAAGTGTTTTAGCAGGTCAAGCGTAGGTAGGGATCTCTTACTTGCAAACATCTTCTGCAAGGTTATATCGAATGATTGTGTGTCAATCTAATGAATGCAGACCATAGGAAAATTATATATCCTAGGTGTAGTAAACAGCTGAACAGTAATCATAGAATCAAAGAATATCAGGGTTGGAAGGGACCTCAGGAAGTCATCCAGTCCAACCCCCTTGCTCAAAGCAGGACCAATCCCCAACTAAATCATCTGTGCCTGAACAACTGTAGTTGAATCCTGGGGGCAAATTCCCTTTGCCAGTAACTACAAAGTCATTACACAGTCACCTAAACTTGTCCCAAACATTTTGAGTACGTTATTATTGAATTATAACTCACTGCTATTATAACTATTTCTGCCACGTAATCCCATCCCTGAACTTTTTCGTCCTTTCAAGCCTCTCTGAGGAGTCAAAATGAAAGATTCCATATTTTCCAACAGTTGCACACAGTGGTATATGAGATTTTCACTTTCACCCTATATTTAAAATATCAGATACCAGTGGTAATGCTGCAAATGTTTCAATGGTTTCTGCTGTGCTTAGATTGGATATCAACATGCTAGTTGTGAGCATTTGTCCCATCAGATTTCTCTTATGCCCACTACATCATATTCTGTTATTTTGTTTGTTTCCCAGGTTCTTTCATTTGTGTAGAGCCACCTGATTAGGAACAGGATGAATGTACTCTACATTTTACATCTGGGAACAATTTCCTCTCTGGAATACTGTATGTTGTGGGATTACTGAGGTAAGCAAAATCTTCCCCTGAGATTTTTCTAACGCTTCTATACGATCCCTGCTAGAGCTGGCTGGCATTGTTTGAATTTCAACATTTTTTAATTCAAAAGCAATCAGAAAAGATTTTAACAACTTTTGCAAAACAAACAAACAAACAAACAAACAATCTGATTCTGCCAACTAGGGAGATAATAATTTTTTTCTTTTTTAACTTTTGACTTAAAAATATTTCACATTTTCTCTCTTCTTGGCCAACCAGCTCTAATCTCAGCAAGTTTCTCTTCTTAGAGATTGGAGCCTCATTTGTTTTAAACAGAGAATAATGAATTCAAACAGGTTACCAGCATTGCTGTTATTCCGAGCTGCATTAACTTTCCCCTCTCATTCTGCAGGTCGAGTAGTTATTAGTTTCCTAGCCCCTTCCTTACCCCAGATAATTCCTTCCCCCCCCCCCCGCCCCGCATGATCTTATTAGTTATATGGTGATTTTGTTCAGAGGGTATGAAATCATTCTGGTGGAAAGGGAAAGTGGTGGAAAGTAAAAACAGAAATACTTCCCCTCAGTGTGCTTTCATCAGGTCTTGCTTTTTTTCTATCCAGAGTATGATTTTTTTGGGCTGGGGTGGAAAGAAAAGAAATAGGTGCTTGAATATATAATAATTCCTTCAGTCTGATCATGAATTTCCATCCCCAGTGACACTTGTACTCTATATGATGAGCTGAGCATCTCATTGTCTATGACAATAGGATTAGTAACTGTGTCATTATCAAAGGTTTCCCTATCACCCAAGCATCTATACTGGTTCTACAGTACTCTTAGTTCTTGGTAGCCCATGATCAAGCCCTCTGTGGCAATAACAGGTAGTTCATTTAGATATCTAGCACTCTCCTCATACTCTCATGCCACTTGGTATAGTATCTCATTTCAGGCCTGAACTTAACCTACTGAAGTCAATTTGGGAATTTTTCTACTGACTTCAGTCCCTTGATATGAAAGTTTTTTTTCCACAGTTGCTAATTTATTTCTTTTTCTGAAAAAGCAATTATGTTGTAAATCTTTGATTTTTCAAATAGAAGGAATGAAATGGTGTATGAGAAATGCCTGTATTTTAATCGCAAGCTCTTGTTTATGTGAAATTGACATCCTGCATTTCTTTCAATTACTTTTGATTTGCATTATATTGTACTAAAATTTGAGTAGGCTTCTCCGTATAATCTGTAAACATTTTATCAGCTGCTGCCGAATTCAATTAATATGTACCTGGCATTTATTTTAGAAAAGCAAAGTGACACAAATGAATAATAAGCAGGAGCTGAAATTCCTGGGTCTGAATGTGAGAATAGTGAATCTGATTTGCCAGCATGAGAGACAAATAATGTTAATTAGAGTTGGTTGAATTGTTCATTCTGCACGTAACCCTCTTTTTTTAGTTTATGAACCAATCCTGATTTCTCCTAATGTAGAAATTCTTAATCACAATTTGTTTTCAATCTCTCAAATTGTCTCTGAAGGGAGAACTGCTCTATACTATTGAGAGGTATTTGAAGATACTCTCTAAAAGATTTAACTTAATTTGGTAGTATAAGTACTTGCTGAATAGTTTATGTAACAAAGTCCTGGCTATGGGTTGTTCACATACCATTCTCTTTTGCTTCTTGCTGTTACAATATCACACACCACAATAATTAACTGGATGGATAAAACTCTTTGAACTGGAGGAAAAAATCATACTGAACAGCAAATAATGAAGAATACACATCTGTTATGAATTTTCAGATGATATTTTGTGCTAACATTCATGAAACTTTTGGGATCAGTGAACATGTTCAAAAAGAGACTGGCCACTACCTGAATACTTGGTAATGGTCTTACAAATTACAGTATAGAGAATGCACTCTTCATTTGCAAATAGCTTTTTTGTATTTAATTTCCAAAGTTTATCATAAACTTGGCTATTGCAGGGAGATACCAGGGGGAGATGCCACAGGGAAATGTCTTTTGCTGCAAGAAAGGGTATTACTGTTGAAACTGTGCCTCAGAAGTGGATTGTTTTTTCAATATTACGTCTTTAACATTTTCATATCACTTACAGGTAACAGGCATACCAGAAAATATATCATTGAATTGAGAAGAACCCTAACATTTCAAATAGTGTCTCATGAAGTTTCTATAGAATGGAGTGGGAATCTGCTTTTCATGCTCTTGACTAGTTCATCTACTTCAGTGTCCAGGCAATTGACAAATGCTCAGGCCACTGTAATGATAATACTGAAGTGGAACATAAGAGGGTATGATTATTGCTGTATTATTTCTGTTGTGGTAGTATCTACAAGCCCCATTCATTGCCCTAGACACTACACAAACACAGAAGCAAGAGACAGTTCCTGTCCCAAGGAGTCTGATACTGGGATATGAAAACAAAGATTTGGTGACAAAGGAAGGGAATATGTATGGGTAAAGCAGAGCTAGCAAAAGGAAGCAAAGGGCAAAAATCCTACTGAAGTGAATCAGAGCTTTGCCTGTAAAAGAAGTGCAGGGCCAGACCTGAAATGTAAAGTCTATGTTTCCATGTTACTTAGCTGGGGGAAAGTTCTTGATATTTCAAAAACATAGTATGATAAATTTAAGATCAAAATTAAAACAAAACAATTGTTTATACTGCAGATTCAATCAAACACATAATTTAAAAAAGAAAATAACCTGATTGATCTTTGCAGCAAAACATCTAGCCATTTACAGCAGCATCCACTGCTGTTTCTAAATTTCCTTTGCTCGTCTTCCTCCAAACATTGGAGTGTCTTTATCTGCTACCACTTAAGACCTGATGCTGCAGCCCCCCCTCTACAGACAGAACACCTTTGGAAGCCAAAGGGAGTGAATTGTGTGGAAGGTTTGCAAGCTCAGGATCGCAGTCCCTTCCTTCCTAGCAATGTTCCAATGGATAGGACACGGGACTCAGACTCCGACTTGGGTTCTATTCCTAGTCTCTGATCTGTGGCATGACTTAAGCAAATCACTTCACCTCTCTCTACCTGTGTTTCTTTTCCTGTCCTTTGTCTTGGCTGCTTAGATTGTAAGCTCTTCTGCATAGAGATTGTCTCTTATAACCACATGTTTACAGTTCCTAGCACAGTGAAGCCCCATCTCAGGTAAGGAGTCTAGTCAGTAGTGTAACACTGATGATTATGATATGGTTCTTGAAATTTCCTTTCTTTTCCTTAGCTTACAATCACCTTTCCTTGTGAAGTATTTCACACATATATTCAGTGGGCTTTGTTTAAAAAAAAAAAAAAGCACACCGTAGGCGAACGGTTATTCAACAGTGGTATCTGAAACTCCACATTTTGCCCAGTGTTACCATATTAGGAAATGGTATCTTGCTATTGGAGGGAAATCAAGACTTTTTAATGGAGACTACAATATGAAGGACACTACAGAAAAATAGGAGCTAGTCCTATACCCTGAAGTCAATGATGGTTTTGACATAGACTTCAAAGAAAAATGGATCATGATTGTATATTGTATGCCTACAGCCATCCTATCAGGAATACTGTTTTTTCTGCTATCAATCTCCAATGTAATAAATAAATAAATAGACATCAACAGACTCCTACTGCCGGTTGCCCTTTCTCTTTCAAGAGCAGTTTTATCATTTCATTTCCAAATCTGATTACTGACTGCTATTCATGTGCACATTAAAAAAACAATCTAATTAAGCATTTCTGGAAATCCATGCCACATCTCTTTTATGCGCAGTTGAAGGAGTCAGTGGGGTTTTGATATTTAATTTCATTGGAGTAGCTAAATAAATTGCCTTGTTTTATATAAAGAAATTCAAGTTAGTCTCTAAGGTGCCACAAGTCCTCCTTTTCTTTTTGCGGATACAGACTAACACAGCTGCTACTCTGAAACCTATTTGAACTCAGTTACTCTTTTTAAATCTGGCTTGCCTGATAGCTCTACCTCTAAATTCAGCTTGCAGTAAAATAATACTGTTTTGCACAAGAGAGAGTCCAACACTTCTGGTCAGAATTTAGAACCATCTGAATTAAGAGTTGGCACAGCAGAATAGTAAAGAACGTATTTTAGATGGGAAATAACCCTATTGCTGAGCATTTATCTCCAACCTATTTTTGTGTGATGCAGTGATTTAAAACACACTGTGGAATAGAGAGACTTATCTTCCAAAAGAATTTCTTGTACATTATTTACACAAAACAATAAAATTTGGCAATTTCCCATAACTCTATATGCTACCGTGTCAGCATGTTAAAATGTAATGTCATGACTCCCATGAGACCATTCACAGTGTAACTAATGGAGTTATGTAGGTGCTCTTTGTGTCACTCAGGACTCCCTCTATACAAAAGTAAAAAACAAAAAACTAACAGGAGGGGTGAGCCCAGTAGCAATATGACAGGGCACTACGGGGGAGATGGGATGCCACATAGGGAACTCTTTTTTGGACAGTGTTTATATTTACAATCTAATGTTTATACATTGCTTTTATTGTGATGCTCATTGAATTCAAGTGGTTTGGTTAGCCATTCGCCCTAAAACTTCTGCAAGTCTTTCTTAGATCTTTAGAGTGATTACAAGTCATCTTTAGAGTGGTTTTAAGGATTCTTGTTCTGGGTAAGGGGTGGACAGGCTACCTTCCTCACAGTCACATCATTAAAATGGTCAGAAATGAAAGTAATTTTTTTCCATTATTCTGATCCAGCACCTCCACACTGAAGTAGGCTGGATAGCTGATATAATCAGTAAAATGCATCTCCACAATTTTCTCCTCTACTAATGCTTCAAAGAGCATGGACAGCTTGAACCACAGTCTGCAATAAGGTCCCAGTGTCAAACATCTTTTCTTTTGCCTTGTCCAAACAGACAAATAGGTATGGGAAATCATTAGTTTACAGATTTATTCAGTGCAAACATCTGCCTTGTAATCCTGGGAGTAGTGAGTAATCGGGATGCCCCTGGTTTACTTG
Organism: Eretmochelys imbricata; assembly: GCF_965152235.1. Lineage (NCBI taxonomy): Eukaryota > Metazoa > Chordata > Testudines > Cheloniidae > Eretmochelys > Eretmochelys imbricata. Next base: position 79,618,575 of record NC_135578.1, read on the forward strand.
TAGCTTCTTAGATTGGAAATAACCGGAGAGAGTCTTAAAATGGTTGGTTAGCTTCTACTTGAATGCAAACGTATCTCCTAGGGACTGTTTTAATAAAGCATCCATTAGTACAAGGTTGTAGGTTATGGGCTGTGATGCTTGGGGGACCCATCTATGTGCCACTTATGATTCTGTCTGGTATTATGAACTCTATCTATACCAAACTACTAACTCCATCTTATTTTCTGAGCACTATTTTGAGTATGACTATTCTGTGCCTTCACCTTGGCTCTGTAGCTTCCTTTTAGAACTGACGACTACATGAAGTGTCGAGAGATTCTTGCACCTAACAGAGGGTTCATAGTGAAGGATCATTAAATTTGATGATCATCCATTCCAGTAGAAGTACACTTGGGGAAAGACCTAATTATGGCCCAGGACAAACCAGTGTTTCAAGTCTCGACTCCAGATGGGTAGTGACCACTTTGATCACTTGATGGGGATTTGAGGCTCATCAGGAAGGTCATCTGACAGAGGAGATGGAAATCTATATAAGGAAAGGTTTTTTACTGACCAGTTGGAGAAGAGACTAGAACCAGAACAGGAGGCTGTGCAGGAGGAGAAGGGTGAGAGGAAGGGTCTTGGACTCCCCAGAGGATGCTGACCAGATTCTAAAGAGTGCTCAAGAGTGGTGAGGTAACAGAAGCAGGGAATTGTATATAGGTATTTCTTATTTTGCATTTATTTGTATGTTGCTTATACTGTCTGACTTAGTGATTATTCTAGAAATCCTTCTGCAAAGTCTGTAGCTGTTTCAACTATCATGTATCCCTAAAAGGATAATTTATAAATGAGAGTTCCCACTAAGGTGGAGCTTGATATGCTTAAGTTACTGGGAGTCTTGGGGGGGGGTGTATGTATCAGCCATGGTCCTAGGGACTAGGACAATTGGGCCACAGGATCCACTTCCAAGGAGGGGTACCAAGTAGAGAATCTGTACCCAAGAAGTGTGCTGGAGAGGCTGGAAGCAAAAACTCATGGGAGCCGGCCTACATGCAGGAAAGCTGAAAAAATACATGGGCCCATCGTTGTAGATCCAAACACAGCAGACCGGTGAGGGTCCAACAAGGGGGAGCTTGATCCGGGCAGTGACATGGGCAAAGCACATAAAACAAAACACTTCAGGCATGGAAAGCAATTACTGCATTCATGCTACTGATGTTTTCTCTGAAAATCAGCCTTTTATCAAGTATGCCGAGAAAGGCCACTTTGATATACTGGTTTCTACATGTCTTCTGTTGAGTATATTATGCAGCAGAAAACCTTATCTTCTTTTAAATCCTCTAGCAATTTAGTGTGCTGTGTTGTTCTTGATATACATATCTTTTGTGAAGAGAGCGGAAGGAATAATTGTTTTGTTTTTTGATTCAGCCAGCAAACTGAAAAATCTGAACAAATTCTCAGTTCCAAAAATGGTCAGAATTTGTCTATAAATTGAAAAAGTCCAGTCAGCTTCAGAAAAACATGTGTCAGCTCAGAAAAACAGATGCTTGATTTCTGGGTACCACACTTTAGGAAACATATGGCAAATTGGGGAGTCCAGAGGAGAGCAACGAAAATGAGGAAAGGTTTAGAAAACCTCTGAGGAAAGGCCACGTTTGGTCTAAGATACAAGAAGACAGAGCAGAGACTTGATAAGTCGTCAGCTATGTTAATATAGACTATGATAATCAACTGTTTTCCATGTCCATGGAGGTAAGACAAGAAGTAATGGGCTTAAACTGCAGCAAAGGAGATTTGATTAAAAGTGTTTCCTAATATCTAACCATAACTTACTATAAAATAAACTCTGGAATAGGGTTCCAAGGGGGGTTTTGGAATCCCCATCTTTGGAGGTTTTTAAGAACAAGTTAGACAAACAATTGTCAGGGATGGTCTAGGTTTACATAGTCCTGCCTCAGAGCAGAGGAATGGATTTGATGACTTCTCAAGGTCCCTTCCAACCCTACATTTCTATGATTCTATGAAGGCAAAACTGTTTTCATTCTCAGGGCCAAATTCTCAGCTGGCACCAATCAGCATAGCTCCATTGAAGTCCAAGAAACTCTGCTAGTTTAATGGCTGAGGAGCCCTTATTGTTTCTTCTTCTTCTTCTTAAATGGCATCTTCATCACTGAAAATTTGCTACCATAGTAGCCCGTTCTGTTGGGTCCTCTGCTAATCTCTCTGTGGATGAATAGTTCTTTTGATCCATCTAAGGTAACACATAGTCCATCCAGTATCTTTTTCTGCCTCATGTTCTTCCTCCATCAGTTTTCCCTTCCAATGCCCGTAAACAGTCATAGCTCACTGAACCTCTTCAAATGTTTGATTTCAGTGCTATGACCATTCAGATTTCACTCCATGAGTGAGGGTTCCTACTATTGTCATATATGGTGTTTGGGGGATTTTTTTTCTTCTTTTGTGATATAGATTAGTGTTTCTCCAGCTTTTTGATACCAGGGACCGGCTTGCTGCCTTTCTAAACTGTGTGAGGGAGATCTCAGGGACCAGCACTGGTCCATGGATCGGTCACTGAGAAATACTGATATAGAGAATGCTTTTCTAACAGAAGCTGGACTGAGTCCTCTCAACTCTTTTGACATGGACTTAATATAGTCATTAAATTATAGTACAGTGACTTTTGGTCTTGGATCTAAGTTTGCAGTAGTGACAGAGGCAAAAGTCATTCAGAATCTTTTTTTTAATGTTTTTGAAGGTAGTTTTTTCTTAAAATGGGGCCATTTGAGTTATGGATGCTTTTTCATCTATTTTTCCGATGTCTGTACTCTTGCCTTTCCTCTCACTGGCCTGCTTGCTATTTCCAGTATTTTGCCACAAGTGAAAGTTACTGCTCAGGAGAGAAGCCCGGAATTAAACCTGAAGAGATGTTGTTGATGATCAGAGATGAATATTGGTTAAGAAGTATAAACAAGATTTCATGGATTCATTCCCTCCTGGAGCAAGGAAACATTATTAGCCCATCTGTTTCATAAACACTGTTTCACTCAAAGATAAATTTAAAATGCAGCAATATAAATAAAATCTGCAAAGGGTTTAAAGTAAAGTAAAATTCTAGTAGGTCATAAGCCAGGTAGTATTTCTGCATTATTTCCTTTGATGGATTTGTGTGGCTAAATCCTGCATGACTGTTCAAAAATTTATGAAATTAATTTATAGAATAAACTACTAGGGAGTATGGACATGGCTGTGGCTTGACTTTATTGTGTCTCTGCCAGAAAAACCTTGGCTTTTGTATTGCAAACACCATTTGGTAGCGGACCCTGTACTTAGTCCTTCAGCTTCTGAAAATAAACAAACTATGTTCGTTTTGATATGAAGTAACTGTAGTTCAGCCTCAAGATTTAAATATGGGTCATATTTTATCATTCCTTATCAGTTCCTTCCATAGTAACTACTAGGACTGGCAGTGCCATCATACAGCTTAACGATATATATTCTTAGCACAACATACTGCCCAACAACTGCAACTTTGCAGCATTATACAATGTGCCAGTATGCTAATCCTGTTGATTTTGATTGCTTCTTCTGCACAGATGTCCTTGTAAAATGCACTTAATCTGATAGGTTTCCAAATATTTCCAATTGACATCCTCTTTACAGGCATCCATTTCAGAAAATATGTGCCAGTATTTCTAGAGTCATATTATTTTTCACGCATTCATCCCATTTGAGTATAATAAGGAAAACTCTGATGGTACAAATGCTAAATCACTGACATTTATTGCAAACAAATGCCAACAAGATTTTTTTCGTAATGAAGGCATCAATATTTAAATAGTTTCCCAGCATTTTAATATTGAAAGCATGTTGGGACAAGCCAACTTATTTGTTAATCCTGATTTAACACCAGTAAAGTTAATCACATGATGATGCTGGATCACCCTAATCCAATAATGTCCTTGGGATTCTGTGATACTTCAGAGGCAATTATTTGTCACACTTAATAGTCTTAGCAGCAAGCAGCAGAGAAGTCTGAAAAACATCATGAAAGAAATTGTAGTCACATAATTCCATACATGAAGAATCCACTCTTGACTGCAGAAATCAGAAACCCTAGTGTTTTACAATGCTATAGCTATAAAATCATTTGCTGTCTATAGGTCAAATTCAGTAAAAACTGCCTTCGCCATGGAACATCATGCAAAGCAGAAAAAATATTTTTCGGAGCTTCTTCGGGATTCCACAGTAAGAAGCCAAACATAGACTTTAATGAATTTGGTCTTCAGCAATTTATCCACAGTGCCTTAGATATATAGCGTGCTGTAGCACAACACTACCTTGAAATACAAAATACAATAAGGCATGGCCATAAAACTGCTTTCATCTGTGCGTTGTGGTGCTAAAGTTGTTAAAAATAAAACACCAGCTTCATACAAAATAGAACTACTGAGTATTCTTTCAGGTTTGTGAGTAACAATGCAATTGATACCTCTTGGCCAATCATGCGCAGGCCAATCAATCAGTGTTTCATTTTCTATAACTCCAGTGACATGACAAGGCATAGAAATGTTGCCAAAGTTAATACATCAGGTGTCTTATCTGTGTCTAGGAACAAGTTCATACTGGTGATGAGGGATTTTATATAGTGTTTCCATCTTGTATTATTGTAGGTTTCTGATTCATTGGCAGGCTGCCATATATTGTATATCTTGCTCCTGCAGTCTCTCCTTTCTCCCAAGGTTATGTACAGTTTGTCTTCCTTACTTTTAGTGGGAGACATGATACTATTTCTGATACCTTGGGGATATATCTTTCTCACACTTCTTTGTATTATTTTGTAATCTTCATTCAATATGAAGAAAGGAAATGTGTCAAGAGGCTCCCAAGAAGATGAGGCTATTGTTGTTTGGGATCATTTCCCCAAAGGCTTTTAAGCAACATAATTGTTGTTCAATATCAGCATGAGCACCTAGTAATCTCTTGCCTGATACAATATTTATTGGGAAGGGGGACATAGAAAATAGTCCTTTCAAAAGGATTTTAACCACTTTGTTGCTGACGGTAATATTAAGTGTTTGTGACAAAGAAATTTTGGGGTTAAGACAATTTTTTCGTTAATAATTTATCTTCTCTTTGAGATAACAATGGAAGAACTGCCTGATTTTTTCCATAATTCCTGAGCGTGTGATTTGTTTTTTTAATGGGTACTGTGGCTTTGTAACTATTGGACCATATGAGCAGGAAGTTCTACCTAGTCTCTACCCAAGATACAGTTATATCCAACGCTCTCTACTTTTAGCTAATACAAGTGTCAGTCTGGATTTTTCAGATTTCCATGTAAGAGTCATGGTATCACTACATTACAGTAGTCGTTAAGCAAGCAATCTCTGCTACTGTACATGGTAAAGTCTAATGCCCCTGCACCATGCCATGGTAGTTGATAGTGTGGATGCCAAGTGAGAGAAGCAATGTTTGCCCAGGTTGCAGATGATTTACTCTACAGCTGATTCTGCAGCCTTAGTAGCTCCTTGACTGCTGTGTTCCCGCTCTTTGGATCAATAGTCAGTCAATCTGTTGGGGGGATAGAATTCTACCCTCTGTGCAGATATCCCACCCCCTTCTCCTCTTGCATATAGGAATTCTGAACCTATAGCCCTCAACAAGCTTGGAGGAGGGGGGATTTGCCTCTTAGACTGCATATAATTATGGCACACTTTACTTGCTCACACAGCTTTACTATATGCAGAGCCCTCCTTCAACTTGGAATAATATAAAAAATGCAGCAAACCCCGCCCCCTTTTATAGATTTCTCCATTAACTTTATAGAAATGACATGACTAAGTATCATCTTTGAGAAACTGTCTGCCATTGCTGGGACTTTGTCTCCTCTTGTTAGGCTTGTCAGAATTTGATTTTTATATTTTATAATTTTGACAGATATCAGTGTTTATCTTTAATCATTTTTTTCCCATTTTTAACTTTTGAAATTTTCACAGTAGTGGGAAATTATGGTCGGGTCAGACAATGGAGGTGTGGGTCACACGATAATTGTTTAATAACAATAAATGCTGAGATTCAAAACGTGAAAGCTTTAATACACAAATACAATTTGTCAACTTTACATGTCATAACATACAAAGTAAATATTCTTAAATCATACTCTTAAGTTCTCAATCAGCATTTTTCTTTCTTTGCCTATCTGTATATTTCTGTTATCGATTAAACATTTTTTGTCTCTGTGTGTGTACGGTGAAATCAACATTTACCAACATTTACCACTAAAACTTTAAACTTTCCAAGTGTAAGCAGAATCCTTACCTCCGTACTTAACACAGCTCTCAGTGATTTCAGCTGTTAGTAGGGGAGCCTCACTGCTGGTGCACACTGGACAGTCTCTTGCAATAGAGACACTGTCCCAAAGTAGGTCTAATATTTAGACCTAGGTATCAATGATTTCAGTTCTGCAGTATGTAACAAGACTCTCGATTGAATCTAAATTAGTTCTTTTATTGTACAGTGGAGAGAGGAAGGGTCAAATGCTGTCTAGGACCCTTAAACAGGGCCCACACCACCAGGTACAAGTACGTGTCCCTACCCTCTCTCAACTCGTTGGGCTTTGGAACCGATGTTCCCTGCCTAGTGCCGTTTGTTACAAGCTTTGCTTTGGGGTATGCTCGTTTATTAGGGTTACTCTTCTGGGGAGAGGGGTTCTGTATTTCTATCAATGTACTGCTTGTATCACTTGTGTTCTTATATGGAGTTCTACTTCTCCCTGCTGCAAGTTCCCTCCTAACGGAACTATCCTGCAGAACCTACGTTGCCCAGGGCTGGATTCTTCCAGCACCAGAATCAGACGAACACACACACAGACATTAACAGAGCACGTCTGAGAGGATTGGGTAATCAGCACTCCCAAGCTGACCCCTTATATGTCCCTGGACTCAGCAGGCTGGGTCGAACAGCACTTCCAAGCTGTCACCCTCATAGGCCCTTGAACGCAGCAGGCTGGGTCAAACAGCACCTCCAAGCTGTCACCCCCATATGCCTTGGGCACCGCATCTGAGCAGACTGGGTCGAGCAGCACTTCCAAGCTGCCACCCTCCTATGTCCCAGGTTCAGTACATCTCTATCCCCACTTTCATGTTACAATTGTTCTGGTAGTAACCCATATGATGAGCAAACCCCACAGGATTTTGGGGCACTGCAGGGATCTTTTAGCGGAGGTATGAGGAGCGTTGCTGCAGAGTGAATGAGGAAACCAAAAAACACTCACCCAGTGGGGGAGAGAGAGAAGCAACCAGCTTAATCATAAAAGTTATTTATTGCCAGGTAATAACCATACGGAAGCCAAACAAACAAAACAGTTATAATCTTAAATCTAAATTAAACTTGATTATAAAAGTCAGGTTTAGAACAGTATAACTGATCACACAAGTCAGGGTCAGAAGGCTATACTTAGAGAGAGAGAGCTGGGTTTTCACCACTCAGTGAAGCTTGAATCGATCAGGGGTTACAGGGTTCCCTCCCCACTCTGAACTTTAGGGTACAGATGTGGGGACCCACATGAAAGAACCCCTAAGCTTATTTCTACAAGCTTAGGTTAAAAACTCCCCAGGCACAAATTCTCCCTTGCACCTTGGGTTTAAGTAATGCTGCCACCACCAAGTGATTTAACAAAGAACCAGGGAAAAGGACCACTTGGAGTTCCTCTTCTCCCAGCAATCCCCCCAAGACCTTGCACCCCCTTTCCTGGGGAAGCTTGAGAATAATACCCTAACCAACTGGTTACAAAATAATCAAAGACCCAAACCCCTGGGTCTTGGAACAATGGAAAAATCAGTCAAGTTCTTAAAATAAGGATTTCATTTAAAGAAAAGGTAAAAGATGAAGTCCCCGTGGAACTGATGCAGATTTTGGATCCAGGCATCAGAACACTTACTTGAGCATGGATAGGGGTTTTTGTAGAGAAACAATAATGCTTCAAGGAAGAACACTAGATTTGTTTATGTGTAAACAAGGGAGTATACCAAAGTTGTTTTGTTCGGGCTAGACCATGGGAGCTGTCAAGGTTCCTTCCCCACTCTGAACTCTGGGGTAAAGATGTGGGGACCCATATGAAAGACCCCCAAGCTTATTTCTACCAGCTTAGGTTAAAACTTTCCCAAGACACAAAATTCCCCGTATCTGGGATTCAGTATGCTGCCACCACCAAGTCATTTAACAAAGAATAAGGGAAGAGACCACTTGGAGACGTCTCCCCCCAAAATATCCCCCCAAGTCTTACACCCCCTTTCCTGGGGAGGCTTGAGAATAAACAAGATGAGCACAGACCAGCCTTGAGTTTTTAGGACCCTAAAAACCCAATCAGATTTTTAAAAAACAGAACTTTATTAGAAGAACAAAAAAGATAAAAGAAACACTCTGTAAGATTAGAATGGAAGATCATCTCACAGCAGTCAGATTCAAAACATAGAGAATCCCTCTTGGCAAAACTTTAAGTTACAAAAAGACACAAAAACAGGGATACACATTCCCTCCAGCACAGCAAATTTCACAAGCCAAAACCAAAGAAAATCTAATGCATTTTCTAGCTAGATTACTTACTAACTCGAAAGGAGTTGGACTGCTTGCTTTCTTGATCTGTCCCCAGTGGAGGCATCACACAGACAGACAGACAAAGCCTTCCCCCTGCCCCCAGATTTGAAAGTATCTTGTCCCCTTATTTGTCATTTTGGTCAGGTGCAAGCCAGGTTACTTGAGCTTCTTAACCCTTTACAGGTAAGAGGATTTAATAATACTGTATCAGCTTCTTAACCCCTTCCCTTTATATTTATGACATGAGCTGATCATTCGTGGCTTTGGGCGGTCTTCCTTGGAGGGAGCTCACAGTGCAATTAGGGAGCTTCACTATTTTGGATACCAATAAAAGATTTATTACTAGAATTGATCTGATAACTACTGAGCTCTGTGTGTGTAGGCATGGGTTCATTAACATCTGGAGCAGAGATCCCCCATCATGCAGTGCTTCTCTGCTTTTCTGGGTCCAGAGTTCCATGCAATTCTTGCCTTGGAATCTCTGTTCTCCATTCTGTATGCTAATGGAGATGCCTCCTTGTCCCATCTTTGATGCAAATGAGGCTAGGAGGGTTTCCTTCTTCCTGTCACCCTTATCCCGGGGTGTAAGTGTGTATCCCACTGCCTTTTCATTGCTTTTTGTAAGTCTTTTTTCTGATCGGTTTTGGTTCAAGCAGAGGCTGCGGGTATGCTGAGCACCTAGGCAGGGTAGGTGTCTCCATGCAAATGAGATCAGCTTCTGAAGTCTTTTTCCACAGCTCACCACTAGGTGTCAGGTGAGAGCTCATTCAGACTCTGCTTACACAAGCCTACCTATTGTATATGGTAGCAGTGCAGTCTGGGAAGAAGCCAGGTAGGGTAGGGTTTGAACATCAGGATAGAGACCTTGAGCTGAATTCGAAATTCAAGGGGAAGCCAGTGAAGCATGTAGCTCATGGAGGTGATGTGTGCACTGTAACCTGTTACTTCGCAGATGGGCTGATTCCTTCTTTTCCAGTTGGAGTTTTTTCCAGGAGTTGTAGCTTTGTTTCCAGGTATAAACAATTGCCATTACTGACTCTGGCGGTCACAGATGTGTGGCTCACCATGGCCAAGTCTGTGTCTGATAGGACTGGATGCAATCATCTGCATTGCTGAAGGAAGTGGGTTTCTTTACCATTTTCCATTTTGGCACCCTACTGGATCCTGACACTGTGACTCAGCTTAATCAGTGTGCAGATGTTCTAGATAGAGGGGGATGTTATTCAGATGAGTTCTTTGAAGCACTTATTCCTTAGCAGCATCACTTCCATTTTCCCTGAGTTATGATTCAACCAGCTGCTCTTCATTCACTCTGTCAGCTAGACCAGCTGGTCCTGTCCATGTCTGATGTAATAGAGATGGATCAGATCCTTTAGCTTGAAGACAATAAGAGATTTATAAACCTCTCCAGTCATTTTGTGGTCTAGCTCATTGGTACATGTACCCCTGGGGGATGCAGAGGAATCCCAGGGGGTACCTCAACTCATCTAGGTATTTGCCTAGTTTTACAACAGGCTACATAAAAAGCACTACCAAAGTCAGTACAAACTAAAATTTCATACAGACAATGACTTTTTTATACTGCTCTATATACCATACATGGAAATGTAAGTACAATATTTATATTCCAATTGATTGATAAGTATATGGTAAAAATGAGAACGTAAGCAATTTTTCAGTAACAGTGTGCTGTGACACTTTGGTATTTTTATGTCTGATTTTGAAAGCAAGTAGTTATTAAGTGAGGTGAAACTTCACAAGACAAATCAGACGCCTGTAAGGGGTACAGTACTCTGGAAAGATTCAGAATCACTGGTTTAGCTCTTAGGAGGAGACAAAGTCATATTGTTTGAGTGGGTTACACAAGCAACAAGTCACATCAGCCACCTTAGAAAAAAATCATTTAATTGATTTGTACACTTGGGGACCCATAATGGGCCAAAGACGACAGACATAATTGTAGAGCACCCAGATATATCAAGATGGGACAATTCAGTAGCAATCATGGTATTAATATAGTAATTTAATTAAACCTGCCATCCTCCCATCCTCAGGTGAGGTACTTGAGCCACCAATTCAAACATCATGTTAAAAACAGACATACATTATACTTAGAAAATGGTTTTATAGTATATTGTGGTATCAATATTTAAGGTAGGATCAGCCTTAAAGGGATTCCTAAGAATTTTCCTTTACTACTTACCAAAATGATGTAGGCTCCACCAAAAGAACTAACCTTCTTTGTGGTCTAATGAGGACCCCCAGATAACTTTCCTCTCTCTCCCATCTCCACAACACACTGCTCTACATAGTGCTTTGCAGCTAATCTCTTTCCTTTTTTCTTTTCTTTTATGCCACCTCTCTAGTGAATAGCTGACATAATTAGCTTGTATCCAATGCTGTTAGGGTGGAGTCAGACCTTTCTTTCTATGGACAAGCCAACAGCCTGTGTTTAAATGCCAGCTCTGCCTTCCACTGGATAAGCTTTGTTAGAGATGAGGAGTGGCTTCTTTCCCCACATATATGGCAGATTTTTTGACAGTAAGTTTTAATACTGACTTCCTAACCTTATATTAACTATTTTGTTCTATAATCCTCCATCTTCATTTCACTGTTAGAGAAGGTGTCCACTACACTGTGTGTACAATCCATACTTGGATGAGAAAATTAGGATTGTGCCATATCCACTACTGCACAGTGCTGACAATTGTCGCTGACAAATGTGCGATGTCAGAATCAAATTAGGAACCTTCATTTTACATGTCCCAAAAAGATATAGCTGCCATAAGAATCTGATGGGAAATCCTGTTAAAACTGCCCATGAGGTGAATGACTTTGGACAGCACCCTGCCTGTCAGAGGTCTGGAAGCATGCCAGTGATAGAAGCTGGGCAAACAGGGGCTCTAGCAGCATTGAAACAATTACAATAGATCATTTGACAGGAAAAGTGTTTTTGTCATTCATCAGTCACTGAGTTCATTAATATTAATGTGAGCTCACTACTCCTTAAAACTAGATGAATAAAATACAGAATATTGAATAAGACTTTTTTTTGTGAAGAAATGGATTAATATGCTCATACTGTGCAGGAATACAATGAACCTGAGTTTCACTGTGAGGGTTTCTGAAGAAAGTCTCCAGAAGACAAAGGGCTAGATTCACAAAGGAACAAAGATGTTGCAATGCTTAGCATTATAGCGCCTAAGTTGTAGGCACCTAACCACCTGGTGGAATCCCCAAACCCAGAGTTAGTGACTGGGCTCTGTGTGCAATGCACAGGCAGAGAGAGGCACCGAACGATGGGATTCACAAAAGTCAGCAAGCTGAGTGAAGAGCTGCCTAAGCTAGACAATGGCAAAAGCCAAGGAGAGGAACAGGTCCTAAAGCCTGCCCCTCTCAGGGAGTTTGATTCCTAAATCCAGGCTGGGGGGAGTCACCTCTCTCTACTTGGGATTCACAGCCATGAACCCTCTCCTGGAGTAAGGCACCTAAGCCATTTCTTACAAGAAAGGCAATCATCACAGCCGAACTCCACACAAAATGGTCAGGGGAGAAGGGGGAAGCACCTCCTGTAGCTTTTAGTCCAGTGGTTAGCGTACTGACGTGGGATGTGGGAGACCTTAGTTCAGTTCCCCCCCCTCTGCATGATGTGGAGAAGGATCTGAACACAGATTTCCAATTTTTCAGATGCACGCCCTAACCAATGGGGTATGGGGCATTCTGGTGTGGGTTTTCCTCAGTCTCTCCTGTTGAAGCAGTTCCACTGTGTATGAAATACTTACATAATATGCATTGGGCCAGACAGAGTCAGACTGACTTGTCCAGTGGGTAAGGTACTCATCTGAGCACTGGGAAACCCATGTTCAACTCCCTTCTCCACATGAGGCAGAAGGGGAATTGAACTGGGGTCTCCTACATCCCAGTTGAGTACCCTAATCACTGGGCTAAACAATATAAGAGAGTGTTGTTTATTCTCCCCCCAGCCATCCTGTGTGCAGGTAGCCCTGCTACCTAAACTTGTACACCTAGAGGAATCTAACAGCAGACCCTTAGGTGCCTAGGGACTTCAGGTGCCTCCAGGGTGAGGCACCCATTGTGAAGGGGTTTTGTGAATGCCAGTGGTGCCTAAATGTTGGTCTGAGGCATCTAACGTGTCAGTTAGGCATCTAAGTGCCATTGTCTCTCTAGCCCTGGACACAAATATATGGTTACTGATGTACACATGGATGTTACCTCTGTCATAGTTACAGCAGCATCGGCCTTTTCTCTGCCTTTTGATAACTATATTGTTTGAGGCTTTTTTTCTCAGGTTGCTTGTAAAAAAGGGAGCATGGCTGCACTACACTTTTTCCTTTGCCCTCCTCCTTTCCAACCATTTATCTTTAAATAGATTCCACTAGAATCCCAAACCAGTCCCCAATGTTGTTAGACTTTTCAATCCAAACAGACAAAAATACTTGCTCTTCCCCCTGATTTAAGACTAGAAGTTACGTAAAACAGAAGCATTACAACAGTATTTATCATTGTTGTTGTTTATTATTAGGTAGCACCTAGAGGTTCCAATAGCAGGATCCCATTGTTCTAAGCATTTCACAAACACTAGAGTAAAATATGGTCCCTGCCCTGAAGAGCTTTCCATTGATTTAAAAAATTATTCACAAAGTTTTAAACTATTTCTGTCTTTGTACAGCCCTAGGCTATTGCCAGAAAGCACAGCATTGTCTTCAAAGCTTCTGATTCAAATTCTCTCTGATGTTTGTAATGTGAACCCTGTGATCTGTGTTAATCATGGATATATGACAAAGTTAGCTAAGGCAGTGAATGACTTTGGAGCTCTGAGTGACACCTCTTGTCTGACTCTGCTTAATGCTAATCCCCAAAGTACCACCATTCCAAGGCTAAACTTCAGGGAATGGCTTGAAAAGCTGGTCTTCCCTATTTAGAATGGCCAGAAAGTGTAGTGGGTATATTTTGAGTAGTTGGGGAAGGAATTTAAAATGATCTGACTCCTCTTTCACTTGAATTTGGCAGGTTGTCTCTGCTTATGTGAAAAATTGCCCTTTTTTTTTTCTCTGGAAAAAGTAAAGGTTTGTATGCATATCCAGGTTTAGATTTATAGGAGATTGAAGTAGTTTTTGAGATAGTCATGGTGACAGGTGATGACAGATGGTTGTCATGCTCTCTGGCATTTCTTTCATGGGAGCAGTGAAACTGTCATAGAGTATGTCCTGGGCCGTAACCAGGGTGGGGCAAGCAGGGCATCCACCTGGGATGCAAAGCCACGGGGGCGGAAAACTGGGGCAGAGTGGGGGAGACAGGCAGGGTCGCATGCCTCTCCCAGATTCCTGCCTCCAGTTAGCACAGAGTTTTTCAAAGACCCCACCCCTGCCCTGGAGCACTCCTGGCTCTGCTGCTGCTCCTCAGCCCAGAGGTGATGGGTGAACCTAAGTCCAGAACCTTTAAATTGTGTCCCCACCCCATTGAGAGTTACGTGTTGCCTCTGAGCTGAGGAGCAGCAGCAGAGCCAGGAGCACCGGGACAGCGGTGAGCAAGTGCTTGGGGAGCATCTTATGGCAGCCAGGCTCCGCGGGCAGGGTCCACCTCCAGGGGGTGTCACCAGCCAGTGGGAGAGGCAAGAGCACGTCAGGGGTGCAACTCGGAGCTATGCCGCCCACCATGCCAGAGAAGCGTCCGGCCATGCACAGGCAGCCTGACTCAGAGAGCAGGTCAGGTTAGGGTGACCAGATAGGAAGTGTGAAAAATCAGGACGGGGGTGGCAGGTAATAGGTGCCTATTTAAGAAAAAGGCCCAAATATAGGGACTGTCTCTATGAAATTGGGACAGCTGGTCACCCTAGGTCAGGGAGAGCTGCCAGGCAGCCAGCCAGCTTCCAGCTCCAACAGTGCAGAGAGCCAGGGGCCCGAGCGGCTCCCACGAGCTTCTGATCCGCTGGCTCCTGGCAGGAGGTGACAGTTTTCAAACTGTGGAGTGTGGCCCCCCTTGGAAAGCCTCTATGCTAAATGGAAGGCAGAAATCTGGGAGGGGGGCATGTAACCCCACGTACCCGACCCCATACATTGCCTCTAGGGGGTGCAAATGTGTTTGCTCGCCCCGGGTGTTTAAATGCCTCATTATGGCTTTGAGTATGTCCACAGTGCAGCTAGAAGTATGCTTCTCAGCCCAGGTAGACAGATGGGCTAGCTTTGCTAAAGCTAGTGCACCAAAAAAATAAAAAAAATAGCAGTGTGAATATTGTGGTATGAGGACTCAGCCACCTGAGTACAAGCCTGCCCAACCCCCTGGGGCTGAACGTGAGTGGCTAGCCCATTCCATCACCCATGTCATAACGTCTACATGCCATCTTTAGCATGCAAGCTTCAGCTGAGCTAGCTACATGCCTGTCTACCCAGGCTGGGAGGCACTGCCCAACTTGCAATGTAGATATACTATCCAGAGTGGTCTTGATAGTATTTGTCAGGGACTTCAAAGAAATTGAAGAGATAAGGGAATGGAGAAGGGCATTAGAAAAATATACACATTTTGTTTTAAGTTGTAGTATTAAAATAAAGACTTGAAGTGTATATTTTCATGGAAAAATCTTGGTAAAGAACTAGGATAACAACACATAACAGGTAAGGAATGTTGTAGAGAAAAGAGGGTGGCCTGTAAAATAGGAGCAAAGTAATAAGGAATTTAGTTAATGAGAGGCTGCCAACTATATTGGCATGTGATGAGAAACTAGATATTGTGAACTAGATACTGTGCTGATTTATGTGCTGCGCAACCTTACTGAAGGAAGAAAGGGGGTGATATTGCAAGAAAATGCCCTGCTCAAGGGCCAGTCACATTCCTGCATCTGGAAGGTGCAGCAATTACTCATTCTGTGCACTCCTGGGGATGCACATCTCCCCAAACACTGCCCTTAAGTGCAAGCACCTGTCAAGCTATTCTTGTCTATCTGGACCTTTCCATAAAGCTTCTAAAAGAGTGGTTGAAAGTCATAGCTTTGAAAGCCTAACACTGATGGACTATACTGTGCCTCAGAGATTTGTATATGGGATTTGATCCTGCAAGATGCCAAATACTGTGGCCCTGATCCATAAAAGTACTTGTGCATATGCTTAACTTCACTAGGGCTACACACTTTCTTAAAGTTAAACACATGCCTAAGTGCTTTGCTGGATCAGGGTCAGAGTGCTCAGCACCTTTCAGGAGCTACCCTATGGAAGGGACCATGCCAAGGCAAGTGGGTGGGAAATGGGGATACACACAACCTTCACCAGTGAGCCCTGCAATGAACCGGGAAAAAAATGAATTCAGCCTTATGGAATGATTCAGAGGAAATTCAACAAGGCCAGTTAACTTTGGCCAAATGAAAACATTGTTGGACAATCCAAAAAGTACATTTATGCCCTAGGAACATAGGCCAAGATCCTCAAACTTGTTTTTGTTTTAATATATAATTGAAGGTGTTGGAAAAATACTCACCCCACCCACATTCTTATAAGAATCTAAACAGTTTTTTTGCTCAAACTTCCTAAGAGAATTTACCCTCGGATGATAGAAAAAGTGCAATATTTCAGCCTCAATGGCATAAGATCGACAGAGTTGTAAGCATCTGAAAATGACTCTTTAGAATGAGCCACCTGGACAATCTTTGCTAAAGGTGTTACTGTGCAATGTGCCTATAATATTTAATAAATAGATGACTGAGGAATGTTTGTCAAGTAAATAATTGGACATATTGTGATGCTGAGGAGGGAAGATTTTGCTGATTTTTTTGGCCCCAATCCTGCACCATTAGGTCAATGGGAGCTTTGACACTGCCTTTAAGTGAGCACAGGATCAAGCTCTTGATTCTTTTGTAAACTAAAGTCACTGATAAGTTGTCTGTGTTTTCATGTATAAACTTTGGGACTTTTTGACATAAATAGCAGTAATTTTGCAGTAAGCTGAAGTTATCTCCGAATTAATTTCTAACACCACCAATTCACTAGTGGGGTTTGTGGGTGTGTGGGAGGAATATCTCAAGTGCTTAGAATAAAGAATACATTTAGAATCCACATTTTGTAAAGCATTTGTATGTTCTTAACCTTCAGACAAATTTATTTTTGTAGCTACCATATGTGGGGTCTTAACATAATTACCATCTGTGGAAGGAAAGACAATTCAGGCAAAAATTTGCACAGTTGCAAATATTAGAAAATACGGTTCTTATAAAAATTCATACCTACTTTATGCATCTACAGTACAAGGGCCAGATTCTAATCTCACGCATGATGCACAGTAACAGATTTTTTTTAGATATGCTGGCATGCCCACGCTGTGTCTCATATTAGAGCCTGTCCCAAAAATGGATTATGGAGACATGAAAGAGTCAATGAGGAGGAAAATCACATTATTCTGAGCTTTTTTCTCCCACTTTCCATGCGAGATTTAGTTTGATTTAGTTCTTAATCTTCTTAATTTTGTAGAAAAGCTGACAATAAAAATAAAGGGGAAATTGGTGTCAAATAAAAATCCCTCTCCCTCTGTCAGGGTTCTCTCCCCACTCTGAACTCTAGGGTACAGACGTGGGGACCTGCATGAAAGACCCCCTAAGCTTATTTCTACCAGCTTAGGTTAAAAACTCCAAGGCACAAATTTTCCCTTGTACCTTGGATTAGGTAACGCTGCCACCACCAAGTGATTTAGACAAACTCAGGGAAAGGACCACTTGGAGTTCCTATTCCCCCCCATATCCCCCCAAACCCCCGCACCCCCTTTCCTGGGGAGGCTTGAGAATAAACAAGATGAGCACAGACCAACCTTGGGGTTTTTTAGGACACTAAAAAAAACCCCAATCAGATTCTAAAAGAAATAGAACTTTATTATAAAGAAAAAAGGTAAAAGAAACACCTCTGTAAAATTAGAATGGAAGATAATTTTACAGGGCAATCAGATTAAAAAATACAGATGATTTCCCTCTGGGCCAAACATTAAAGTTACAAAAGGAAAACCAGGAATACACCTTCCTCCCATTACAGAGAAAATCACAAGCCAGAACAAAAATAAGTGAATGCATTCCCTTGCTAGTACTTACTAATTCTAAAGGAGTTGGATTGCTTGCTTCCTTGATCTGTGTCCGGCAAGCACAAAGAACAGACAGACCAAAACCTTCCCCCCGCCCCCACCCCGATTTGAAAGTATCTTGCCCCCTTATTGGTCAGGTGCGGGCCAGGTTACCTGAGCTTCTTAACCATTTACAGGTAAAAGGATTTTGTGTCTCTGGCCAGAAGGGTTTTTATAGTACTGTATACAGGAAGCTTGTTACCCTTCCCTTTATATTTATGACACCCTCCTTATGAATTACATCATCTGTTTATGGAACAGAAACAATATTATGTGACTAAGGTGACCAGTGACACAATTTAACTAGCTGATATTGAATACCTTCAGTAATACTCAGAGCAGACAACTGAGAAGCAGTCTGATGGTTGAAATTTGAACAAAAAACTAGTTGAATAATAAACAAATTTTTAGGAGAGTTTGACAATTCATAAACAGAAAAATAGGCTAAATTTGGATAAATAAATAGTTATAAATAATTCACTCAGATCTAATCTAATCTATATAATATGTATTTGTTTCAGTTCAACAGGGACATTGCATTCCTTTTCTCGTTTGTCTGTTTTGTTGAGGGATCAGGTAAATGGAACCTGGTCCCAAACCATATTCACTCTTGAAAAACCACTCCTGCAGCATTAATTTAAGTGCAAAATTGTGGCCTGCAGCAGCAAGTCAGCCTGCACCTGTGTAAGGCATCAACTCATGACTTAAACCCCATGACCACGCTTTAAATAAGAAAATGTGCAGCAAGTATAGATAGCAAAGGTAATGATCTAACAGTCCCATGCCCAGAAATGTGCATGTCCTACAAATTGAACTGTGAGGAATACTGGTGCATGTTCCTTTCTGTATTCCAAGTCTGTGGCCGAACATGTTGTTTGACTATTGTGGACAGGAAAATCTATAAGACAGGCATAGTTGCATTTTTCCAGTATACAGTTGCCAATATTTTCAAGAAGGGGTGTTTGAAGTTTGGAATCTAAACTTATATTTAGGCCACAAACAAATAGCCTGACTTTCAGTGGTGCTGAACACCTGTTGACTTCCGTGAGTACTGTAGTGCTTGTCAGTTCTAAAAATCATGCCCCTTATCTAAATGCCTAAATATGGAGGAAAGGACCTGATCCAGTGATGAATTTAAGCATGTGCTAATTGTTGTGCTGGATTGTGGTCTAGGTGCTTACCTTTTAGATAGCCATGTTTGAAAATAATGGTTTATGAATGTTTTTTTCTGAAGTCAAGATTAGAATGCTATTCTTTCTCCACACACAAATGATTATGCATGGTTGACAATGTGAACTTCCTTATTTTTTACTAGCATATAAATGAGAGCATATGAGGCAGAACTTTGTCAGAGAGAAAATAGGAATCCTGGATGTTCAATGAGAGTGTTCCATCAAGTTCAGCATATTGGCAAAGGAATGCTAATACAAACAAACCCCCATTAAAGATTCAGTGTGTTTAGTAAAAGGAGGACTGTAGGAATGGTAATTTTAATAATTTGTTCCCACACACTGTTTTTCACTAATATTCAAGAGCAATATCCTTAAATCAATAGCACTGCATTGAGAGCACGAGAATCTCTAACTCACAAGTGAAGCAACAAAATTCATCTGCAAAAATATTTCTATGTTCTAAAAAATGTGAAAAATAAACTATTGTTTAGTAATGCAGAACTTCTGTAGTGGCCCTTCATTAGGAGCAAATTAATGTTCATAAAGTACTTGAAACCTAACATAATTTTAATATGTAGTTACATCTTAAATCAACATTCTAATTGTAAGATGTTAATTTTGTTAGACTAAAATCTGTAGCTTCCTGGTTTTGTGCTCTGTAAAACAATAATAATTCATTTTACCAGGAAGCCATCTGCTTATCTTTAAGTACTTTGTTCTTAGAAACTTTTATGAAACATCTAATAGCAAAATTATTATACACAATTTCCAACCAGATACCACAATACAAAGCTACTTTTGTTTGTGCAATAAATTACTTTTATAGGTATGTGTGCTGAGATGTATTACATGAATCATTTTACACAAGAAGCTTGAGGAAGAATTCTCCAAATGAGAATAACAAAAATTCTTTACACCTACTTCATATCACAATACAAATCCTCAAACTTCACCTTCATTTTCTTTTAAGAGCAAAACAATTTTTATCAGAAATGCCAAGAACAACTGTAGATTTTAAACTGTGACTTGCCTTGATAAATCAAATCTAAATTATGCAATAGAATTCCAGATTCAAAAGCTATGTCATTAGAAACCAAAAGAACATGTTAATATTTTTGTTTATCCTTTGAGCATGCATATTAATTGTGGAACATATACATAGTAAAAACCCCAGTTGTATACATACAGTTAACCAGGCCACTTGTCAGGTTAATGAGTACTTCTGTCTGCAGGCTGATATTTTGTTTTCATTGTTTTCCAATTTTTATAGACTGTCTTCAAACTGGTTGTTTACTGGTGCCCAGGATCAGATCCATGAACAGACTCAGGTGCCTAAAGCCCAGATTTAGGTGCTTAAATCCCCATTTCAGTTGCCACTGCAATTCACAACCCCCCACTCGGCTGCTGCCTAACTGTGTAGGTGTTTAAACTCAGTTGGCACCTACATTTTTGCTGTAAATGATCCCTAGGCACCTAAGTCTCTGCCTCTGGGTATGTGCATGGCAGCTTCAGGCAAGCACTTGGATACCTGTCTCCTGCCTGAGGCCTCGCACAATCCATAAACTGAGGGAAGCTAGGCATTCCTCCAACTATCTTGCCAGTGGAGCCTGATCTTCTAGGCATGCTGAGAGGCCATCTCACTCCACACAAAATCAGTGCTGCCAACTCATATGATTTTTATCACAAGTCTTCCAGTATCTGGTGTTTTATTGAAGTGCCATCTCCCAGATTCATGAGATTACAAGAATCTCAGCCTTCATTAATTTTTTTTTAATACTGTGTCCCTTCTGGTTATGAAGAAAAGCTTGATGATATGAACTGAGTGCACTCTAAAGGCTATAAAATGAGAAGATAAATAAAAAACAACTAATTTATCTTTTTTTAAAAAAAAAAGATCATGATTTTTTGGCCTGTAACTGGTGAGGTTTATTTAATGCTTGGGGTTGGTAATGCTGCAGTCATTGAGGAACAGCACTACAGCTGTGGCTTGTGAGGTGGTAGGAAGTACAGAGCAGGCAGTCCTAGGAAGAATGACTTCCAGTGGGGAATGCACAACTACTATGTCCTGCTGGGAGGGAACTCAGTTCAAGAAGTCTTGGAAACCAGGACCACACTGAAGCATTGGGGAACTGCTGTAAAACCAGGCTTCTGCTGGGGTTGAAAACTACTGAAAAGACTGCTTTGGAGGAATGGGCTTTGTTTAGTGCTGGAAACAAAGAGCAATCTCTGCCTGTAACCAAATAAAGAGGGAGACTTTGACAGCAAGGGACTTGTGTTTAGAAACCCTCCTTTGAAAATGAGGAATTCTGATAGGTTCTTACTTAATGGACTGACTTTAATTACTCTGAAATGGAGGGATAGATGTGGGAATGTCACTGTGTAATGAGGAAGCTGCCAAAAGTATGGATGGTCTTATGCTCAGTGATCAGAATGAACTATAGTATGTAAGAGAAAGTGGAGTGAAGAAAGGGAATAGGAAAAAAAAGTAGTAGATACAATAAGTGAACATTTAAAAAATGTTATGGTAAAGTACATACAAATACAACTGCTTGAAATTTTTTTTAAAACTTCTGACAAAATTATCCTTTTCTTTAAAACAAACGTTTGCAGGTTGTTTTAAAAAAAGTTACAATTTTTCAAGAAAGAGCAAAAAAAATCAATGTTTAAAATCAAACACTTAAAAATGGCTTCCTTTTTTGCATTCTGCCACTGGGAAGATGGGAGGGAGCAAAAAGGCTGAGTTTCTTTGTCAAAATATCAAAACTTCAAAATTGTAAAAAATCTGATTTTTTTTTTAAATTTTTCACTAAACATGTTAACCACTTTTCAACCAGCTCTACTTACAAATAAAACTGTATGCCTATCAGTGTTTGTAGCGATGCTTCTGCCATATTAATGTAGGCTCAATGCTAGGTTGGGTTGATTTATTCTTGGCCCATAGGGCTACTCCCAAACAATGTGGGTAAGGGGAAGTATGGGTTATCAGTCATGCACGAGATTGCACCACATTGTATCCATTTCCACAGCAAAAATTCACCAAATTCGATTCCCCCATCTCTGCAAATTGCTCTGTATATTATAGACTGGTCACAATATACTAGTCTTGAAAGTCTGCACCTGCCAATCCAGCTCTGCTGTTACAGTTTTTGATTTTGTCATTTAATTTGCATGCTTAACCCTGGTTTCAGTTAAGCACGCATCATTTTTGAAGTATGTTTATACCAAGTGAAGCTTTTGCAGCTGCTGTTCTTCACAAGAAGGTGATTTCTGATATTTGTTGTTTGATCTAACATGTCATTTATGGTAGGTCTCCTCACATTAAGTTAATAAAGGTTGTTATGTCATATCATTTTGACTTGTAGTAGGATGTAATGCTACACAACCGTATGATTCCAACATGATGCGTGCTAGACTTTTTCTAGGAGAAAGGACTGAACCAGTAAATAAATATCGCTTGTTCTGTTCCTGCCTCTTGATTAAGTCAGAGCAGTTGGGATAAATTAGGTAGGAAAACCCAGCAATTATAATGATTACTGAAAATAATTGTGCAACCTGAGTTTTTGTCCTCCTACTTTCATTCTTATTAATATCACTCTCAAACTTTCTTTCTGTTAACTAATTTCTATCATCAACTTCACCCTTTGAGTCATGTGGTGTTAAGGCTTAATTGCCTCTGCTTATACTTTATTACATTTGTCAAAAATTAAAATAAAGAAACCCTATAGAAAGAACACATACTGTAATTACTAGGACTGTCGATTAATCACAGTTAACTCACGTGATTTAAGTCACATGAAATTTAATATTTTTGTTTTCTTTTTAAAATATATTTATTTGTTACAACACACTACAAAGTGTACAGTGCTGACTTTATTATTTTTATTACAAATATTTGCACGGTAAAAATGATAAAAGAAATAGTATTTTTCAGTTCACCTCAGACAAATACTGTAGCACAATCTCTTTATCATGAAAGTGCTACTTACAAATGTAGATTTTTTTTGTTACATAACTCCACTCAAAAAACAAAACAAAAATCTAAAAAACTTTAGAGCCTGCAAGTCCATGCAGTTCTACTTCTTGTTCAGCCAATCGCTAAGACAAACAAGTTTGTTTACATTTACAGGAGATAATGCTGCCCACTTCTTATTTACAATGTCACGTGAAAGAGAACAGGCATGCGTATAGCACTTTTATAGCTGACATTGCAAGGTATTTGCATGCCAGATATGCTAAACATTCATATGCCCCTTCCTGCTTTGGCCATCATTCCGGAGGACATGCTTCCGTGCTGCTGATGCTTGTTTAAAAAAAAAAAGTGTTAATTAAATCTGTGACTGAACTCCTTGGGGGAGAATTGTATGTTTCCTGCTGTGTGTTTTACCAGCATTCTGCCATGTATTTCATGTTATAGCAGTCTTCGATAATGACCCAGTATGTTGTTCATTTTAAGAACACTTTCACTGCAGATTTCACAAAACACAAAGAAGGTACTAATGTGAGATTTCTAAAGATAGCTACAGCACTCAACCCAAGATTTAAGAATCTGAAGTGCCTTCCAAAATCTGAGAGGGACAAGGTTTGGAGCATGCTTTCAGAAGTCTTAAAATAGCAACACTCAGATGCAGAAACTACAGAACCCGAACCACCAAAAAAAGAAAAATCAACCTTCTGCTGGTGGCATCTGACTCAGATGATGCAAATGGACATGAGTAAGTCTTCACTACTTTGGATTATTGAGCAGAACCCATCATCAGCATGGATGCATGTCCTCTGGAATGACAGTTGAAGCATGAAGGGACATACAAATCTTTAGTGCATCTGCACATAAATATCTTACAATGCCAGCTACAACAGTGCCATGCGAACACCTGTTCTCACTTTCAGGTGACATTGGAAAGAAGAAGTGGACAGCATTGTCTCCTGCACATGTAAACAAACTTGTTTGTCTGAGTGATTGGCTGAACAAGAAGTAGGACTTAAGTGGATTGTAGGCTTTAAAGTTTGACATTGTTTGATTTTTGAATGCAGTTATTTTTTGTGCATAATTCCACATTTGTAAGTTCAACTTTCATGGTAAAGAGATTGCACTACAGTACTTGTATTAAGTGCAAGAGCAGTGCAAGATGGTATATTGCTGAGGTACAGTGCTGGGATCTAGGGGGATTTGGCTCTGGTACCTTTCTCTGTGTGATTCATCCGTGGCTGTGGGAGCATTCATGCAATCTAGTTTGGTGTGGGGACTCCACATGCTGTTGTGCTGAGTGATCACAGCTCCTGGAGGGGTTTGCTGCTGGTCACTAGCAAAGCATTGTGAGAGACAGCCCAGGCTGGAGAGAATTCACGGGGCACAGCGGTCCCATAGTGCCAGGCTGCACCCTGGGGATCCCATCAGACTCACAATTCACTATAATTTACAGCATGGCCATATAGGGATAGGAGAGTACAATGAATGCAAATGAATCTGGTATTTTGCTAACACTTTGGTGCTACAAATGTGATTCTCTGGCAGGCAGCATTTTTGAGTAAGAAGCCTCACTTTGGAGGCAGGATCTATGATACTCAATGGCTTTGAATAGCCGAGAAGGCTATGAATAATATTTACTGAATCCTTAATTAAGAACTAGAGGTTTGCAGGCACTAGTTATGACATCTCTCTCAAACCACGTATAGAAATTGCCATAGTTTAACTATCATCTATGCTGTAGTTTCATGAACTCTTTAGTGGAAAATTAACCTAGTACAGAAATGTTTTCAAGTCTGAAATATGGTCCATAACTCACCACAGTATGTCAAGGTATTTATAAATTGTATTTACCTGGTTTTATCTTATATATCTTGGAATTGTTGAAGGGTTTGTGTGTGTGCGTGTGTACGCGCACATTCGCTAGTACACATAGTGGACAAAATTCAGCTGTTATGTTAGTGTAAATTAAGTTTAACTCAAATGAAGCTGGACTTTGGACTTGCACCAAAGTAACTGAGATCAGAATTTGGCACAATGGGCATATATACAAAGAT
Organism: Eretmochelys imbricata; assembly: GCF_965152235.1. Lineage (NCBI taxonomy): Eukaryota > Metazoa > Chordata > Testudines > Cheloniidae > Eretmochelys > Eretmochelys imbricata. Next base: position 79,643,456 of record NC_135578.1, read on the forward strand.
AGGCATATGTTAATGACATGTGCATAAAGCTACAGCTACAAATCAGATAGCATGTGTGTGGCACAAAGAATAGTTGAATTAAAAATTTTAATTGCAAAATGCATAGTACGTTATCTTCAATACATTTCCTTCTGAGGAAAAAATCACATATGGAAAAAGATTGGTACAAAACTCTGCATATGGCAAATGATGCAGAATTCCGGGTTCTCTTCCACCCAACATTCTGCTTGCTTCATGAACTGCTCTGAGCTGGGGATAAGTAACTTCCACAGATGGAAGATGTATGTGTGGAAGATGCACGTAGGGTGACATCTTGGCCCCATTGAAATCAACAGCAAAACTCCCATTGATCTTCAGTAAGAACCCCTAGTTTTTACCTGGCACACTTAGGGTGCCTACATCTCCAGCCCCTGCTTTCTAGCTCTATGAGTAAAGTAGTATTCAATGGGAGTAAGGATGCCAGCATCTGGCCCTGTATCAGTACAAAGCATTAGCGCACACAAAGATTTGTTCTGTCCTTGTTTAAGGGGGAGATAAGGCTGTCCTACCTTTATGCCTATTTCCTTTCATAGCTCAGTCAGTCAGGGAATCTCTTTTCACAGGCTTTGCATATGTCTGGCCAATCAAATGTTCATCTTTTTCTGTGTGCCTATATAGACAATTTTAGACTGATCACTTTTTTCAAAAAAAAAGTCTTCAAAGAAAATATTCGGCTAAATTCAATCATATCTTTTCCCCTGTAGGAAAATAAGGTGTCTGAAGGCTCTTGTCCCATTATTATTAACTCCTTTGGAACAACCCTTTTTTTTTTCTCCTTGTCTGTCTTCTGTAATCTGTTACAGTGAGTCATTTTTATTCTCACTGTTTGACACAATAATAATTTAGAACGGCTAAAAAGAACCATCAGTACCAGAGGCAGATGGACCATGATTCTCATGTTTCACATTAGTCCTTTGTATGCTAGACCACTTTCCCATGGAGATGGGTGAGGGAAGTCATTCAACACTGAATATTTTTGGTCTATTGGTATCATTCATATGTATGCTAATAATGGGCCGGATCATCCTTTCCATAGAAGGGGCTCTGCGTAAAGGAAAACTGGCTTGTTGACTTTCCCCAAATTGTTTTTGGAATGTGGTGGTGGGGAGGATTACTGAAAAGTGAAATAAAATTGGTGTTTTGATCCTAAATCCTGTTGTTACTTTCAGGAGCCCATGTCTGTCCATGGGGAAGATCTGAGTTTGTGGTTCCCTACACACTCCAATCCTTAGGAAGTTCAGTTCTACTGGAAACATACTGCTACAGCTTCCATATAAGAAACCACCTTTGTGACCCATCTGCAAGGGCAATGGTTCTAGGTCATGGAGTGGAAAAGCTAAAAATTTGAGGAAGTGTCAGACTGCATTTAATTTTTTTCAAGTGTTCCCTGTGGGTTGGTGAAACAAATATTCCTGCTCCAGGCCACTCCTGTCAAAGGGTGAAGAGACCCTTTAAGGCAGTTGCCACTCTGCCTAACCTGTGCCCAGTTTAATCATCTCCCTAGGAGGAGGAAATGAGTATGGAAGGATCATGTGACAGGAGAATTTAAGAAAGATGCAAACCTGCTTAGAAATATACGGGCTGCTGGTGCTCATCGAGGGAGAGTAGACTGGTGAGGGGGCATTCTACTGAAGAGTTGAAGGATGACAGCCAAGAAAAGACTGGTGAAGAAGCCAGGCTGAGTACTGCAGGAGTGGCCCTGTGAAGAAGAAAAACAGTACAGTTTGTGTTACAGGAGAAGGTAGCCCAATTGTTTAGGGGTTTCAGGCAGGGGATCCACAATAAAGGGTAGGTGTTTGTTTCTCTATGCTACTATCTTGTCACTTGAAGAGTGAGAAGTTGAAGCCAAAAGCAAGGCTGAAGATTGTTGGAACAGGATGGATCCTTGGAGGGAAGTGCTGTGCCCTGCAAACGTTTGTAGTAGGAAATTGATTTTAATGTTTTACTTTGGACTGTGGTGTAAGTCTGGAAGGATTAGACTTTTGTGCCTTAACCAGATGGCTATGTCCAACCTAAGTGACCTAGCCAGGCTGGGAGCTGGTAGATGTCTGCTTGGAGGGCATAAGGTGGCAGTGGACTGGCTTGAAGCACACTGAGTAAGTCTCTACCACAAGGGGTCAGTCTGCAGAAAAAGGAAATCAAAATGGGGTCTAAATTAAGAGGTCTGTGGTTCTCTAGGCCCTTGGTGAAGTGCAAATCCATAATATTTTAACAGTGTAACAGGGCTAGGAAGGCCAGGAAATCTAGTGGTTGGCACACCCGACTTCTAGCCTCTTGCTTCCCGGGTTGAGATGCCTCGGTCTTTAAGGCATTTGGGGTAGGAGCACCCTGGCCCTCTCACTCCACCTGGAGTCTCCTGGGTCTCAGCACAGAGCCCTGTGTGGGTCAACCCCTCTATAGGGGACCTCCCAGCGGGAAGTCTATGTCCACTGTCGTGGGCTACTTCCTACCGCTGTCCCTTCAGTTTGGGACATGGACCCTATAGTCAAAGTCACTGTGTTGGCTTGTCTTTAGCAGTGCCCCCTTGTGGACGTTGGGTGGCATCCTGCTGCAGTCCTAAAATTTGGTGGGACCAGAACCCCAAAGGTCTCAGTGCTTCAGTCACTCAGTTATCTCTTAGTTCAGGAGCTCCTAAGTCTCTTCCACAGTCTTCTTTAGCCAGAGAGATGGTACTTATTTCCTGGTGGCTGCCTTGGCTTAGTGATCGTTCCCCTTAGGTAGGGGAAGCAGTTAGTGTCTGCCTCTTTGCCAGTCTGCTCCGATCTCCTTTTTTTCCCCCTCCTGGCCTGGCATTGGTTGCAGATATAACGGCAGAGCTAGTTTGGCCCAAAGGGTCTCCTTAACCCCTTCTGTGCCAGAGGTGTGGGTTGTCTGCTTCGTAACAAACATGACATCTCTCTGTACATATCTCAGTAGACATACCATCCTAAAGAATGTTTTAGGATGATGCAAAAATTTTCAGGTTTTTAGTGTATTTTCTAAAAAGAACCCTATTAGCTTCATTGCTATTGAATGAATAGTACCTCTTCTAATTGAAATTGTTGGTCTGGGTAATATAACCAGCCTAGGCAAGACACAATGTCAAACACCCATACCTTTGCAAAAATTTCTGTCCCACTGGACTTTAAATGAATGGAAGTAGTCCAGAACCTGTATTGTATATCACTCCATCGGCAACTCCACAATGCTAGATAAATATTAAGTCAGAGGCCAAATAAGTCTGTTGAATTGCCAATACTTCCTGCAGCAGTGGATTTTTCCTAGGATGTATCCCATCTGAGCACAGGACCCAGTTCAACCCTGCTTGGCATATAGGACCAACAACTTTAGAAGCTTTCAGGGGTTCAACACAAGGGCTACTGTGTGGTCTGCAGGGATGATGACCCTACTCCCTACTGGGCTTTGACCCTGGAAATCCTGTTGGCTTGTCTAAATATCTTTTTCTGCATAGAAGGACAAACAAAACTAAAAGTCTTCAGTTATATGTGGTATACATTTGCTCATTTCATTATTGCTGAGGTTATTTGCTTTCTTTTCAGAGTTTGCACTCCTACTAATATATTTGTTACAGTTTTGCGAGGTTTTCCAATGAATGATAAACTTCCTGGGGCCTGATCCTGTAAAATAAATCTTTGGCTCCCATTAAAGTAAGTAGGGGCTGAGGGTACTTGGTATCTTACATGATCAATTACTTGTAGATGTTTTCACATTTCAAGTCAAATTTGCAAAAATTGTCCTGTTCAACAAAATTCTGTAAAATTTTGCAGGCTTCCTCTCAAGAACATGGTCATTTTTTAGTGAAAGATCTTTTCTTATTAATATGATCCTGTTTTTAAGCAAATCAGATTTTGAAGTGAGCATTCAATATTTGCTAGAGCTGTGTTTGTACTGAAATACACGGACATTTTTTTTTTTTGCATATTTCAACATGAAACCCTGAAAATGAAATTTCTTGGCCTTTCAGGAGCAAAACTGAGACACGCTTTCATAATCCTTTGCAAAAACATCTACCATCTCTGTTATATGATATATTATTTGGCTACTATTCATTCCTTTGGACTAGTGAGTAAGGATCTTGCAGAAGCGAACAAGTGTGGATCATTCTTAGTCCTTGTAAAGTAAGAACATACTGGAGCTGCGTCTCCACTCTGTCCTGCTAGTTTTATACTGCTGTAATTCCAACTGAATTACAGCTACATAAAACTGGTGTAAAGGAGTAGAGAATCTTCTCTCTCAAAATAGCTGACTGTATTGTCCTATGCAGTGTTGTTGTAGCTGTGTCGGTCCCAGGATATTAGAGAAATAAGGTGGGTGAGGTAATATTTTTGTTGGACCCACTTCTGTTGGTGAGAGACACAAGCTTTTGAGGTACATAGAGCTCTTCCTCAGGTCTGGGAAAGGTACCCAGGGCAAGTCCTCATTTAAAATGCTGCATTGCCACAGCTGCACTGCTCTAGCACTTTAATGAAGATGCTGTAAATGAACAGGAGAAAGCTCTCCCATTGGCTTAATTAATGCACCTCCCCAAGAGGTGGTAGCTATGTTGGTGGGAGAAGATCTCCTGCTGACCTAGCGCTATCTACATATGTGGTTAGGTTGATATAATTTAGGGATTGTGTCTACTTACTGAGGGATTGATGCATGGCGATCGATCCACCAGGGTTCGATTTAGCAGGTCTTCCACCTATCGCTCTCTCATAGACTCCAGTACTCCATTGGAACGAGAAGCATAAAGTAAGTCGACAGAAGCATTTCTCCCATTGACCCAGTATGGTGTAGACACTGCAATAAGTTGACCTAAGCTACATTGATTCCAGCTACATTATTTATGTAGCTGGAGTTGCGTAACTTAGGTCGACTTAACCCCATAGTGTAGACCTACCCTTAGTAACTCAAGAATGTGGATTTTTCACACCCCTGAGAGATGTAGTTATACAGTGTGACAAAGCTCCGACCTTGTCTCAGTGGGTCCAGTGCTTCCTGTCGGATTATGCTAGCCTCAGAGGCTCATTGTGACCCTCCACTCAGCCCTTCTCTCTCTAGAGGCAAGGGTCACAGCCTACTGAGCCATCTTCATCATAAGCCAGCAAGGGAGGTGAGGAGAAACTATCTTCCCTCGCACAGTCTCTGTTGTCTCCCAGTCTTAGTGATTAGTTGGGGAGGAGAAGGGGGGAGCCTGGGTCTGCCCCCTACTCTGGGCTCCAGCCCAGGGACCCTGATAGTAGCAGCTCTTGATAGCTGACTTTTTGGAAACAGGACAAGTACAATTCCCTGGGCCACTTCCCCACAGCAGCCCCCACTTCCTCAATATCATGGGAGGTATGTGATCATGGGAGACTTTAACTTCCCAGATATAGACTGGAGGACAAGTGCTAGTAATAATAATAGGGCTCAGATTTTCCTGGATGCGATAGCTGATGGATTCCTTCACCAAGTAGTTGCTGAACCAACAAGAGCGGATGCCATTTTAGATTTGGTTTTGGTGAGTAGTGAGGACCTCATAGAAGAAATGGTTGTAGGGGACAACCTTGGTTTGAGCAATCATGAGCTAATTCAATTCAAACTAAATGGAAGAATAAACAAAAATAATCCGTGACTAGGGTTTTTGATTGCAAAAGAGTTAACTTTAAAAAATTAAGGAAATTAGTTAGGGAAATGGATTGGACTGAAGAACTTGTGGATCTAAAGGCAGAGGAGGCCTGGAATTACTTCAAGTCAAAGTTGCAGAAACCTTCAGAAGCCTGCATCCCAAGAAAGGGGAAAAAATTCATAGGCAGGAGTTGTAGACCAAGCACCTTAGGGAGGTGATTAAGAAAAAGCAGAAAGCCTACAAGGAGTGGAAGATGGGAAGGATTAGCAAGGAAAGCTACCTTATTGAGGTCAGAACATGTCAGGATAAAGTGAGAAAGGCTAAAAGTCAAGTAGAGTTGGACCTTGCAAAGGGAATGAAAACAAATAGTAAAAGATTCTATAGCCATATAAATAAGAGGAAAACAAAGAAAGAAGTGGGACTGCGAAACACTGAGGATGGAGTGGAGGTTAAGGATAATCTAGGCATGGCCCAATATCTAAACAAATACTTTGTCTCAGTCTTTAATGAGGAGCTTAGGGATAATGATAGGACGACAAATGGGAAGGAGGATATGAAGGTAGATATTACCACATCTGAGGTAGAAGTCAAACTTGAAAAGCTTAATGGGACTAAATCGGGGGGCCCAGATAATCTTCATCCAAGAATATTAAAGGAACTGGCACATGAAATTGCAAGCCCATTAGCAAAATTTTTTAATGAATCTGTAAACCCAGAAGCTGTACCGTGTGACTGGAGAATTGCTAACATAATTCCTATTTTTAACAAAAGGAAAAAAGCAATCCGGGTAACTATAGGCCTGTCAGTTTGACATCTGTAGTATGCAAGGTCTGGGAAAAAATTTTGAAGGAGAAAGTAGTTAAGGACATTGAGGTCAATGGTAATTGGGACAAAATACAACATGGTTTTACAAAAGGTAGACCGTGTCAATCCTACCTGATCTCCTTCTTTGAGATGGAGACAGATTTTTTTAGACAAGGGAAACGCAGTGGATCTAATTTACCTCGATTTCAGTAAGGCATTTGATACGTTTCCACATGGGGAATTATTAGCTAACTTGGTAAAGATGGGGATCAATATGAAAATTTAAAGGTGGATAAGGAACTGGTTAAAGGGGAAACTACAATGGGTCACACTGAAAGGTGAACTGTCAGCCTGCAAGGAGGTTACTAGTGGAGTTCCTCAGGGATCGGTTTTGGGACCAATCTTATTTAATCTTTTTATTACTGACCTTGGTACAGAAAGCGGGAGCGTGCTAATAAAGTTTGCGGATGACATGAAGCTGGGAGGTAATGTCAATGCAGACAAGGACCGGGATATCATACAGGAAGATCCGGATGACCTTGTAAACTGGAGTAATAGTAATAGGATGAAATTTAATAGTGGAAAGTGCAAGGTTATGCATTTAGGGTTTAACAAGAAGAATTTTTGTTATAAACTGGGGACGCATCACTTGGAAGTAACAAAGGAGGAGAAGGACCTCGGAATATTGGTTGATCACAGGATGACTATGAGTCACCAACGTGATATGGCTGTGAAAAAAGCTAATGCAGTCTTGGGATGCATCAGGCGAGGTATTTCCAGTAGAGATAAGGAGGCGTTAGTACCTTTATACAAGGCACTGGTGAGACCTCACCTGGAATATTGTGTGCAGTTCTGGTCTCCCATGTTTAAGAAAGATGAATTCAAACTGGAACAGGTACAGAGAAGGGATACTAGGATGATCCGAGGAATGGAAAACCTGTCTTATGAAAGGAGACTCCAAGGGCTTGGCTTGTTTAGCCTAACCAAAATAAGGCTGAGGGGAGATGTGATTGCTCTCCATAAATATATCCGAGGGATGAATACCACAGAGGGAGAAGAATTATTTAAGCTCAGTACCAATGTGGACACAAGAACAAATGGATATAAACTGGCCATCAGGAAGTTTAGACTTGAAATTAGATGAAGGTTTCTAACCATCAGAGGAGTGTCGTTCTGGAACAGCCTTCCAAGGGAAGTAGTGGAGGCAAAAGACATATCTGACTTCAAGACTAAGTGGAGGCAATGGAGGCAATGGTATGATGGGATAGCCTAATTTTGGCAATTAACTGATCTTCAACTATTAGCAGTAGATACGCCCAATGGCCTGTGATGGGATGTCAGATGGGGTGGGATCTGCGTTACTACAGAATTCTTTCCTGGGTGTCTGGCTGGTGAGTCTTGCCCACATGCTCAGGGTTTAGCTGAAATTTCAGGAAGGAATTTTCTTCCAGGGCAGATTGGCAGAGGCACTGGGGATTTTTTTTTTGCCTTCCTCTGCAGTGTGGGGCACAGGTCACTTGCTGGAGGATTCTCTGCACCCCAAAGTCTTTAAACCACAATTTGAGGACTTCAATACTTGAGACATAGGTTAGAGATTTGTTACAGGAGTCGGTGGGTGAGATTCTGTGGCCTGCGTTGTGCAGGAGGTCAGACTAGACAATCATAATGGTCCCTTCTGACCTTAAAGTCTATGATTCTATGATCTACGTCACCCTTACTTGTGCCTGATAAGGTTTATACTGCTCCGTTTCTCCAGCAGTGTGTCTTCTATAGCTCCTGACACACACACCCCACCTGACTAAGTGGGAGGCTTTTAACTAGTTTCGGCCAGCCCCTGATTGGCTTCAGGTGTCCCAATCAACCTGGCTGTCTCCACTGCTTTCTGGAAGGATCTTAATTGGCCCCAGGTGTCTTGATTAACGTGGAGCAACTGCCATTTGGTTACCATTGTAACAGGGACTTGTTTAGCCTGGGGCTAACATATCTGTTTCTCACTACTTTCCTATAGCCATCTGGCCTTGCCCTGTCACAACAGATACAGATTTGAAGTGTAGACCAGACCTCAGAGCATCACAGCTAAACACACGCTCAAACAGATAGAATATGTGGTAACTACTTATGCTAAACTAAGGGACCGTTCAAGGTGAAGTGGCCTGTTAAGTCCCTTAGAATATGTGCTAACTACTTATGGTAAACTATCTGTTTGAACTTGTGTTTAACTGTGACACTCTGAAGCACCTTTCCAAGATCAAAGGAAGATCTCTGTGTAGCTCAAAAGTTTGTTTCTCTCACCAACAGAAATTGGTCCAATAAAAGATATTACCGCACCCACCTTTCCTCTGTATTGTCCTAGGGCAAATTGACTTAATTAAGCTAATTATGAACAAGCTTCTATACAGTAGCTGTATTTTTTTAAATACACCATTGCCTTGTCATTTTACCAAAATTGGTAGCTATATGGGGTGAAGAATAACTCTTTACCATGTCGATTCAACATTTGGCACAATGGGGCCATAGGTATAGTTTGACTTCTATATTTGGGGGTGGCAGGCGGAGGCTCCAGTCAGGCCAACGGGACCTTGCATGGAACAGGGTTGGGGAATTCCATGCCTGCCCACAGGGGCTTCATTTCAGATTTTGGCATCACCATCCTAGCCACTATGGATGTAGAAGCCCTCTACACCAACATTCCACACAAAGATGGACTACAAGCCGTCAGGAACACTATCCCTGATAATGTCACGGCAAACCTGGTGGCTGAACTTTGTGACTTTGTCCTCACCCACAATTATTTCACATTTGAGGACAATGTATACCTTCAAGTCAGCGGCATAGCTATGGGTACCCGCATGGCCCCACAGTATGCCAACTTTTTTATGGCTGACTTAGAACAACGCTTCCTCAGCTCTCATCCCCTAATGCCCCTACTCTACTTGCACTACACTGATGACATCTTCATCATCTGGACCCATGGAAGAGAAGCCCTTGAGGAATTCCACCAGGATTTCAACAATTTCCATCCCACCATCAACCTCAGCCTGGACCAGTCCACACAAGAAATCCGCTGCCTGGAGACTACAGTGCTAATAAGTGATGGTCACATAAACACCACCCCATACCAGAAATCTACTGACTGTTATACTTACCTACTTGCCTCCAGCTTTCATCCAGGCCACATCACACCATCCATTGTCTACAGCCAAGCTCTAAGATGCAACCGCATTTGCTCCAATCCCTCAGACAGAGACAAACACCTACAGGATCTCTATCAAGCATTCTTAAAACTACAGTACCCACTTGGTGAAGTGAAGAAACAGATTGACAGAGCCAGAAGAGTACCCAGAAGTCATCTATTACAGGACAGGCCCAACAAAGAAAGTAACAGAACACCACTAGCCGTCACCTTCAGCCCCCAACTAAAACCTCTCCAGTGCCTCATCAAGTAAATACAGCCTATCCTGAAGGATGATCCCTCACTCTCACAGACCTTGGCAGACAGGCCAGTCCTCGCTTACAGACAGCCCCCCAACCTGAAGCAAATAATCACCAGCAACCACACACCACACAACAGAAACACTAACCGAGGAACCTATCCTTGCAACAAACCCCATTGACAACTCTGTCCACATATCTATTCAAGGGACACCATCACAGGACCTAATCACATCAACCACACCATCAGGGGCTCGTTCACCTGCACATCTACCAATATGCCATCATGTGCCAGCAATGCCCCTCTGCCATGTACGTTGGCCAAACTGGACAGTCTCTATGCAAAAGAATAAATGGACAAAAATCAGACATCAAGAATTATAACATTCAAAAACCAGTCAGAGAACACTTCAACCTCCCTGGATACTCAATTACAGACCTAAAAGTGGCAATTCTTCAATAAAAAAACTTCAAAAATAGACTCCAACAAGAAATTGTAGAACTGGAATTAATTTGCAAACTGGACACCATCAAGTTAGGTTTGAAGAAAGACTGGGAGTGGATCGGTCATTACACAAACTAAAAACTATTTCCCCATGCTAATTTTCCCCCTATTGTTACTCACACCTTCTTGTCAACGATTTGAAATGGGCCATCCTGATTATCACTACAAAAGATTTTTTTTCTCCTGCTGATAATAAACCACCTTAATTGATTTGTCTTGTTAGAGTTGGTATGGCAACCCCCATCTTTTCATGTTCTGTGTGTGTGTGTATGTGTATATATATATACACACACACACTCTTCCTACTGTACTTTCCACTCCATCCATCTGATGAAGTGGGTTTTAGCCCACAAAGGCTTATGCCCAAATGAATTTGTTAATCTCTGAGGTGCCACAAGTACTTCTTGTTCTTTTAACTGTGATTCCAGGGGCTACTTAGACAACTGAAAGCTCTAGTGTTTTTGCAGATAACTTAGAAATATCTGACAAGAGCATAATATCTAGTTCCTATATCAAGAAAGAAAATTAAATAAATATTAGACTCACTCAGCTCTAATACTAACATGTTCTGACATTTTGTGGCAAGTCACTTATGGGACACTAGTTAGGTTTAAAAATGCAATGTATATTCTTACTCAGCTATTCTTACTAAAGTCAGAAGGGACCATCGTGATCATCTAGTCTAACCTCCTGCACGTTGCAGGCCGCAGAACGTCACCCATTCACTTCTGTAATAGATCCCCTAACCTCTGGCTGAGTTACTGAAGTCCTCAAATCATGGTTTCAAGACTTCAAGTTACAGCGAATTCACCATTTACACTAGTCTAAACTTGCAAGTGGCCCCAGGCTGCAGAAGAAGATGAAAAACCCCCACGGTCTCTGCCAATCTGACCTGGGGGAAAATTCCTTCCTGATACCAAATATGACAATAAGTTAGATCCTGACCATGTGGCAAGACCCACCAGGCAGATACCTGGGAAGGAGTTCTCTGTAGTAACCCGGTCTCCAGCCATTGAGGATTTTTGCTAGAGGGAGTCACCGATGGGCCACACATCATTGTAGGTAGTCCTGTCATACCATCCCCTCCATAAACTTATCAAGCTAAGTCTTACGCCACTTAGTTTTTTTTTACCCCATTGCTCCCCTTGGAAGGCTGCTCCAGAACTTCACTTACTTGTTGAATGCCAGTTTATACGTATTTGTTCTGGGATCCACATTGATGCTTAACTTAAATAACTCCTCTCCCTCCCTGGTATTTATACCTCTTATGTATTTCTATAGAGCAATCCTATTTCCCCCCAGCCTTCTTTTGGTTAGGCTAAACAATCCAAGCTCTTTGACTGTCCTCTAACAAAATAGGTTTTCCATTCCTCAGATCATCCTAGTAGCCCTTCGCTGCATCTGTTCCAGTTTGAATTCATCTTTCTTAAACATAGGAGACCAGAATTACACACAATACTCCAGATGAGGTCTCACCGTTCTAACACTTCCCTGTCTCTATTGGAAATACCTTGCCTGGTACATTGTAGGACTGCATTAGTCTTTTTCACAGTCACATCAGATCAGTGGCTCATAGTTATCCTCTGATCAACCAATACACTTAGCTCTTTTTCCTCCACCGTCACTTCCAACTGATAAGTCCCCAGTTTATAGCAAAAATTCTTGTTGTTAGTCCCTAAATGCATGACTTTGCAGTGTTAAATATCATCCCAGTTCTCTTACTCCAGTTTACAAGGTCATCCAGATCTTCTTGTATGGTATTCCAGTCCTCCTCAGTATTGGCGATACCTCCCAACTTTGTCTCATCTGCAAATTTTATTAGCACACTCCCACTTTTTGTGCCAAGATCAGTAATAAAAAAGTTATATAAGGTTGATCCCTGAGGAACTCCACTATTAACGTCCCTGTAGCCTGACAGTTCACCTTTCAGTATAACCTGTTGTAGTCTTCCCTTTAACCAGTTCCTTTTCTACCTTTTAGTTCTCATATTAATCCCACTCTTCTGCAATTTAATTAATAATTTCTCATGTGGAACTAAGCATCAGAGGGATAGCCCTGTTAGTCTGTATCCACAAAAACAATGAGGAGTCTGGTGGCACATTAAAGACTAAAAGATTTATCTGGGCATAAGCTTTTGTGGGTAAAAAACCCACTTATTCAGATGCATGGAGTGAAAATTAGATACAGGCATAATTATGTACACTGGCACAAGAAGAGAAGGGAATTACCTTACAAGTGGAGAACCAGTGTTGAGAAGGCCAATTCAGTTAGGGTGGATGTAGGCCACTCCCAGTAATTGATGAGGAGGTGTCACTACCAAGAGAGGGAAAATTGCTTTTGTAGTGAGCCAGCCACCCCTAGTCCCTATTCAAGCCCAAATTAGTGGTATTAAGTTTGCAAGTGAACTGTAGCTCTGCAGTTTCTCTTTGAAGTCTGTTTTTTAAGTTTTTTTTTTGTTGAAGGATGTTATTGAATGTACAGGGAGATTGAACCATCTGATCAGCATCCTGTACAGCAAACAGGAGAAGATCAAGAATGAGTTCTCAAAACTGGAGACTCACATACAAACCCAGTCTTCCACACAAACTTTCACATGGCTGGACTTTACAAAAATGAGACAAGCCATTTACAGTGCACACTTCACTTCTCTACAGAGGAAAAAGGACAGTAAACTATCTAAACTCCCACATGCCTCAGGGGGCTACAGCAGTGGTACCCTTAATTCACCCAACAATATTGTTAATCTATCCAGCCACGCACTTCAGACAGACTCTTCTGCCAGGCTATCTTGGGGACTCTCTTTCTGCCCCACCACCCCCACGCACATGATACAGTTCTGCAGTGAAAGCCTACTTTCACCAGCTCTAACTCAAGGAATATTTTCAACACACCACTGAACAGTGCACTAACCCACAGGAACCCTCCTACAAACACTACAAGAAGAAGAATTCTGTGTGGACTCCTCCTGACGGTCAAAATGACAGACTGGACTTCTACATAGAGTGCTTCCGCAAATGTGCACAGGCTGAAATTGTGAACAAACAGCATCACTTGCCCCATAACCTCAGCCATACAGAACGCAATGCCATCCACACCCTCAGAAACAACTCTGACATTATAATCAAAGGGGCTGAAAAAGGAGGTTCTGTAGTCATCATGAACAGGGCGGATTATGAACAGGAGGCTGCCAGGCAACTCTCCAACACCACATTCTACAGGCCACTATCCTCCGATCCCACTGAGGAGTACCAAAAGAAACTATACCATCTGCTCAAACTCCCCACTACAGCACAGGAACAAATCTACACAGACACACTTCTAGAGCCTAGACCAGGGTTATTCTATCTGCTACCCAAGATCCATAAACCTGGAAACCCTAAACGCCCCATCATCTCAGGCATTGGCACTCTTACAGCAGGATTATCTGGCTATTTGGACTCTGTCCTCAGACCCCATGCTATCAGCACTCCTAGCTATCTTCAAGATACCACCAACTTCCTGAGGAAACTACAGTGCACTGGTGATCTTCAGAACACCATCCTGGCCACCATGGTTGTAGGAGCTCTTTACACCAATACTCCACACGAGGATGGACTATAAGCTGTCAGGAACAGTATCCCTGATCAGGCCATGGCACACGTGGTGGCTGAGCTTTGTTTTGATTTTTCCTTACCCACAACCATTTCAAATTTGGGAACAACTTCTACCTTCAAGTCAGTGGTACTGCTCTGGGTACCTACATGGCACCACATTTTTATGGCTGACTTAGAACAATGCTTTCTCAGCTCTCGTCCCCTAGTACCCCGCCTCTACTTGTGCTACATTGATGACATCATCATCATCATATGGACCTATGGGAAGGAGGTCCTTGAAGAATTCCACCTGGATTTCAACAATTTCCACCCCACCATCAACCTCTGCCTGGACCAGTCCACACGAGAGATCCACTTCCTGGAGACTACAGTGCAAATAAGTGATGGTCACAAACACCACCCTATACCAGAAACCTACTGACTGATTTACTTACCTACATGCCTCCGGCTTCCATCAGGGACACATCACATGATCCACTGTCTACAGCCAAGCCCTAAGACACAACCGCATTTGCTCCAATCCCTCAGACAGAGACAAACACCTAAAAGATCTTTATCAAGCATTCTTAAAACTACAATACCTACCTGGGGAAGTGAGGAAACAGATTGACAGAGCAAGACAGGTCCCCATAAGTCACCTACTACAGGACAGGCCCAACAAGGAAAAGAACAGAACACCACTGGTCATCATGTACAGCCCCCAGCTAAAACCTCTCCTGCACATCATCAATGATCTACAACCTATCATGGAAAATGATCCCTCACTCTCACTCTCTTGGGAGCTAGGCCAGTCCTCACTTACAGACAGCCCCCCAACCTGAAGCAAATACTCACCAACAACTACACACCACACTAGAGAAACATTAACCCAGGAACCAATCCCTGTAACAAACCCTGTTGCCTACTCTGTCCCCATATCTACTCTAGCGACACCATCAGAGGACCCAACCACATCAGCGGCTCATTCACTTGCATATCTACTAATGTTATATATGCCATCATGTGCCAGCAGTGCCCCTCTGCCATGTACATTGGCCAAACTGGACAGTCTCTATGTAAAATAATAAATGGACACAAATCAGACATCAGGAATGGTAACATACAAAAGCCAGTAGGAGAACACCTCAGTCTCCCTGGACATTCAACAACAGATTTAAAAGTAGCCATCCTTCAACAAAAAAAACTTGAAAACAGACTTCAAAGAGAAACTGCAGAGCTACAATTCATTTGCAAACTTAACACCATTAATTTGGCCTTGAATAGGGACTGGGAGTAGCTGGCTCACTACAAAAGCAATTTTCCCTTTCTTGGTATTGACATCTCCTCATCAATTATTGGGAGTGGACCACTTCCACCCTAACTGAATTGGCCTTGTCAACACTGGTTCTCGACTTCTCTTCATGTGCCAGTGTCTATATTTATGCCTGTATCTGTAATTTTCACTCCATGCATCTGAAGAAGTGGTTTTTTTTACCCATGAAAGCTTATGCCCAAATAAATCTGTTAGTCTTTAAGGTGCCACCGGACTCCTTGTTGTTCATGTGGAACTGTATCGAATGCCTTACAGACATCCAGGTAAATTAGATCTTTTAGACCTTTGTCTAAAACAGCAGTTCTCAAAATTTAGCAACCCAAGGACCCCAACTCTGATTTAACATTTTTCTGAGACCTCCCCCCCCCCAAGCTGGCTTTCTAATTTTCCCTGCGGGTGCTTAGCCCCAGGCCCCACCTCCATTCCACCCTGTCATAAATATAAAGGGAAGGGTAACCACCTTTCTATATACAGAACTATAAAATCCCTCCTGGCCAGAGGCAAAACCCCTTCTTCACCTGTAAAGGGTTAAGAAGCTAAGATAACCTCGCTGGCACCTGACCAAAATGACCAATGAGGAGACAAGATACTTTCAAAGCTGGAGGGGGGGAACAAAGGGTCTGTCTGTGTGATGCTTTTGCTGGGAACAGATCAGGAATGCTTTTCAGGACTTCTGTTAAGTTAGTAAGTAATCTAGGTAGAAATGCGTTAGATTTCCTTTTGTTAAATGGCTGGTAAAATAGGTTGTGATGAATGGAATGTATATTCCTGTTTGTGTCTTTTTGTAACTTAAGGTTTTGCCTAGAGGAATTCTCTATGTTTTGAATCTGATTACCCCGGAAGGTATTTACCATCCTGAGTTTACAGAGGTGATTCTTTTACTTTTTCCTTTAATTAAAATTCTTCTCTTAAGATCCTGATTGTTTTTTCCTTGTTCTTAAGATCCAAGGGTTTGGGTCTGTGTTCACCTGTGCAAATTGGTGAGGATTTTATCAAGCCTTCCCCAGGAAAGGGGGTGTAGGGCTTGGGGGGGAAGACGTCTCCAAGTGGGCTCTTTCCCTGTTCTTTGTTTAACACGCTTGGTGGTGGCAGCATAGAGTTCAAGGACAAGGCAAAGTTTGTACCTTGAGGAAGTTTTTAGCCTAAGCTGGTAAGAATAAGCTTAGGGGCTCTTTCATGCAGGTCCCCACATCTGTACCCTAGACTTCAGAGTGGGGAAGGAACCTTGACACATCCCTTCCCCCCCAAGGCCCCATCTCCACTCCATCTCTCCCTGCCCCCACTCCATCCTGCCTCTTTCCGCCCCCTCCCCGAAGCAGGCCCATCCCTGCTCCTTCCCCTCCCTCCCAGGACCTCCTGTATGCTGCTGAACAGCTGTTCTGTGATATGCAGGGGGTGCTGGGAGGAAAGGGGAGGAATTGATCAGTGGGGCCAGCAGTCCGAGACTTGACTCGCAGACCCCCCTGGAACTAGACATCACTTGCAGACCCCCTGGAGTACCCTCGCGGACCCCCTGGAATACCTCAGTTTGAGAACCACTGGTCTAAAAAAATCAGTCATCTTCTCAAAGAAAGATGTTAGTAACTTTATTACCACCTCTTGAATACAACAATTGAAACAATCGTAGAAAAATCTTCAATTATTTTCTATCATTTAAGCTACTTTTTGCAGTTCACAAAACAAAAAAATGAGTCACTGTGAGGAAGCTGAGGGCCAAAGAATAAATTCTGCTTGCCGTGACACATTATTGAACTCAATCTTAACCGTATAGCCTGTATTGCTCACAAGAGACAGAACTAGAACATACTGTACTGCCTCTGAGAAATAGTATAAAGAAAGAAATAGGTGAAGTTAAATTTAATTCTCATCCTTGTACTACTGTTCAAAAAAATAGTTCATGGTTCTTATCTTCTTGTTCTTTCTTTCCATCGACTTATAAAATGGGATGACTGAAAAGTGTCTTGGGTTTGTGTGTATGTTGGCTTTTTTTGAGGGGGAAGAGGAAGGAGAAGGGCTAAAAGGGAGAAATTTGATTTAAAACACACTGATACACCAAAAAAAAAAACCCGAACAGTTGATGACTGTTAAAGTAGTAAATGACTAAGGTATGACTGGTAAATGACTGAGAGACAACTATCATCCATTCTCTCAACAAGTTTTCTCTAGGAGAAAGATAGATGCAGGGCAATAGTAGTACATTTATAAATAGAATTATGTAACCAAACGACAAATATAAATGGGTTGTCTCCTTATATTCTTTTTGTCCACTATACTGTGAGTCTCTTATTAACAGAGACTCAAACAATAGTATCTGTTTCCAGGTTTGTCAAACCAATTTTCATATAAAATTCATTCAGTTTAGAGGTAAACACTATCACTTCTCCAAACTCAACCTAGACTCAAATCATGATGTTCTTTTTTGCACATATCCAGCAGTGAAACTTGAACATGTCCAATTAGGCCCTCAGTTATAGCTGTATGACCCCATGCTTTCAATAAAGCATGTTATCTTCAAAGGGTTTGTGGAAGTCAAAGTGACTGGAAAGAATCAAGCAGCTGTGTGCATGATTCACAGGGAGGACCAGAATCCAGGTCATTCTCTCTAAGCCACTGAAGAACCAAGATGGCTAACAAACACAAAAGGGAGTAAAAAATTATTTTCTGTCAAAAAGCGTACAGAAGACTGAACATACCCAAGAGACAGAAGTGTTGAGTTAGAAGCTGTCATTAGTATATGTTCATTTTTCAGATTAGAAAGGCCTACAGAAGTTTTTTCTCATGAACTGTGAAAACATGCACTAGTTTGTTACTCTAGAGTTATGCATGATCAACAGGCTGAAGGCTGCTGACACAACATTTTTTTAAAGGATTAAAGTAAATGGAAGCATTGTTTTGAATAAAAGTGAATTACTTGTTTTTTGTTTAAAAAACCCCCTCACCAGCAAAAAATATAGCAAAACCAAACAGTGTCCCTCTAATTTTGATTTTAATTAAGAAAACTACTAAGAGAGGGATGCACAAGTAACTTTTTTTTTAAAACCCTCATGGTGTGGCAAAGGGCCAAATCTTTAAAGGTATTAGCTACACCAGCCTAAAGGTATAGTTTCCCCATACTGCTGATGTATAACTCTTGTTAATGCTTATCAGAGTTGCATGCATATCCTGAGAATAGTGTGTTCCTCTAGCAAGAAATACAGTGAGATCAAAAGTCTGGACCATCAAGGGAGCCCTTACGTTCAAATGTTAAACAAGCTACCTTTGGTTGTATCCTCATAAGCTACTGTGCTGATTAAAATAAACAGGTTTCTGTGTTGAAGGACAGACAGTAACTTTTGGTATAGTAAAATGGCCCTCCAGGGGTTAATTGGGTTACTTGGAGCAGTGGTTCTCAACCAGGGGTATGTGTACCCCAGGGGTACACAGAGGTCTTCCAGGGGGTACATCAACTCATCTAGTAATCAACTCATCTGCTTAGTTTTACAACAGGCTACATAAAAAGGACTAGCGAAGTCAGTACAAACTAAAATTTCATACAATGACTTGTTTATATTGCTTTATATACTATGCACTGAAATGTAAGTACAACATTTTATAATTATATGGTAAAATGACAAAGTAAGCAGCTTTTCAGTAATAGTGTTCTGTGACACTTTTGTATTTTTTTATGTCTCATTTTGTAAGCAAGTAGTTTTTAAGTGAGGTGAAACTTGGGCTACACAAGACAAATCAGACTCCTGAAAGGGGTACAGTAGTCTGGAAAGGTTGAGAACAACTGACTCACAGCATTATAGGTTCGAGTCATGCTCCAGTCTATTTAGCATGTGTTTTCCCCCCATTCTGTTTGCATGTGGTTGAATATATTGGCAAAAGGAAAAACATAAGAATGGCAATTTATGGGAAAATTGTGGAGTTTAATGAGGAATGGCAGCAATATCTTGAAAAACTGGCCCACTATTTTCTTGCAATTGAGATACAGATTAGGACAAACAGAAAGCAATTTCCCTCAGTGTCTGTGGCAGTCAAACCTACTCCCTCTTAAGGAGTTTGTTACAACGTCAGGGCTAGTACACACTAACACTTATTTCTGTATAACTTAAATCTCCCCCCTCGCCCCCCACCCCCAGCAATGTAAGTTACACTGACCTAAGCACCGGTGTGGACAGCACTATGTTGGTGGGAGAATCTCTCCCGCCGACATAGCTACCACTGCTTGGGGGTGTGTGGGAGAGCTCTCTCCAAGCGGCATAGAGCATCTGCACTAGCAATGCTACAGTGATGCAGCTACATCGGTGCCACTGTAGAGATTCTAGCGTAGACTAGCCCTCAGAAACCAGGAGAGAAGTTTAGAAGATGGTAACGGAGCACTACATGCCAAAGTCAAACATTATTGTGGAACGTTTCAAGTTCAACAGAATAAGGAGGTAAAGTGAAAGTATAGCTGTGTATGTTGCGGCACTAAAACCATTAATGGACTAATGCTCACTTGGAAATGGTCTAGAGGATATACTGCAGGACAGATTTGTTTGTGGTATTGAGAGTATCCAAAGATGGTTGCCCTCAGAGGGGAGCTTAATTTAGCCTAAAGCAGTAGAATTAGCAACAGCTATGGAAGCAGCAGTTAAAAAGTTACAAGATTTGCACTTAGAATGCAGGGGAAATCAAACTGACTCAATAAATAAAATGCAAAGCAAGCGGAGAAATTCTCAGGCTCCTGAGCAGTGTTGTCAGTGTGGAGGAGCTCATTTTGCATCAGTTCTTAAACTTAAAACAGTCCAGGGTCACAAATGCCTCAAGACTGGACAGTTAGCCAGCAAATGTAAAGGTGACTCTCCAACAGCATCTTAATCCCAGGCAAGCACACCGCAAAAGACCAGAGGGAAAGGGAGAAAGCAGAGTGAATTTTACCCTGAATGGGAGGAAGACACAGGAGGAGGAAATACACGCTATGTAAAAGGAAAGAAAGTGGGAACGCATGAAGTAACATAATGGTGAGCTAAACAGTCAGTACAAATGGAAATAGATACAGAGACTTCAGCAATTGTAATCAATCACTATATATTTCAGTAGTGCAAAGCTGGACTGAATAATGAACCTACGTATCTACACTGGAGAACCCATCCAGGTTGTGGGTTCTGTGCTTGTCCCTGTAAAATGTAAAAGCCCAAAGAAAAAGTTACTTGTCCTAGCGACAAAAGCAGAGATTGGATGCAAGAAATTGGGAGGACATTTCCAACTTAGACCCTAGCAAAATACCAGCACTCAGGAAGGTCTGGATGTTCTGTTTTATTAATTTAGATGGCATAAATGGCTCAAGAATCAAAGGTGTTAGTGTAAGTAGACTGTTGCCCCCTTACTAACATTCAGTGGGGGTGTTTTAGTTGCTAGCTCCCAGTACTAAAAAGGGGGAAGGGTCTATGGGGAATCAGGACCCTGAGACTGCCAGTCCCCAGGAACAATGGGGAGAGGCCAATGCTCCAGGTCAGCGTGAATGACAGGGCGAGCAGGCTAATCAGGGAGTCAGGAGGCCAGGGAGGCCCCGTCCTCCATGTGAGCTGGATTTGCCTGGATCAGACAGAGTGGGGCCTAGCTAAGGAGAAAGCAGGGGCCCGAGCTGAGCTGGGGAGCAGAGCTGTGCTAGATCCAGAGAGAGCAGACCCTGTCCTGGGAGCAGAGCTGAAGTCCCAAAGCCAGAGGCACAGCCCAGAGAGCAGACTTGCTCTGGGAAGAGAGCTGCAGCAACTAGAGCCAAAGGGTCCAGAAAAGTAGCCCACGAAGCAGGTCAGTGCTGGGAGCAGAGTCACAGAAGCTGCCTGCAAAGCAGACCTGTCCTGGGAGCAGAGCTATAGCAACCAGAGGCAGAGGGGCCAAAGAAGTAGCCCAGGGAGCTGGAGGCAGAGCAGCAGTGCTGAGACAGACTGGTGGAGCAGTCCGGAGCTTGGTGTGGTGAGCAGCTGGGGAGAGCAAGGGGGACCCTGGGCAGCAGGCCCAGCACAGGAGATGCCTCAGCCAAGAGGCTCTGCAGGCCAGGCTTGGATCGTAACCCCAACAGGGCGGGGGTGACACTGGGAAGAAGGGTCCTACCACTTAGAGCCTGAGAGCGTGTGGCCACCACGAGAGCAAGTGTCCAACCCACAGCATCCCTGCATCACAGCCAGGGCCTGAGAAGAAGGCCTGGGACTTACAAGGAACAGACTGTGAACTGCCCTGACGTTCCAGAGACGCTGTTTGTGATGTTCCCTGCCACAGAGCGGGTTGATGTGTTTCCTTTAATCTTTCCCATTTTTCCTTATTCTTTTTAAAATTAATTGTTGATTAAATAACTTGCATTTGCTTTAACTTGTATGTAATAGTCAGTGGGTCAGAGAAGTGCCCAGGGCAGAGAGAGTACCCCGGAATGGGGACACCCTAGCCCCTGTCCTAGGTGACCACAGCAGGGTTGGGGGTCGAGCCCCCCAGGAATCCTGGGCCCAGCCTTGTTGGAGTTACGAGGACTCTGCCAGATAGGAGAGTGGAAGGGGAGTCCTCAAGGGCAGGGAGGCCACTGGGTAAAGGAAGTGGGAGCGAGGACTCAGATCCTTTCGCTAGCCCACTTCACCGGGGTAGTGCAGAAGCCAGGAAAGTTCCCCACAATAGCAGGACTATTCCCCCACTTACATTAGCATAACCCAGTCACTGTCCAATATTAACCAGTGTTAAACAATGTACAGAGTTTGCTAAACAGACTCCTCAGCCTTCTTAGTATCATGGCAAACACACCATTAAAAATCCTTTTAGTCTTTAATAAAATATACAGAAAAGAAAAAAAAGTTAAAGCACTTTACATTTTAAGTATTAAATAAGCCTCTCTTTTTAACAGCCCTTATTCCCTTTCTCTCCAGCTACAGAGAATCTTTAAAAGGAAAAAAAAAAACCCTTGTCTGACAGTCTGGTAATATTTCTCTCCCCCCCCCCCCCCAGAACAATTAAGTCGAATGGGCTGGAGCTGCTGTTAAAGTCTGATCCCATTTCCTAAAAGACAAAACAAGACAAATACACAGAAGGGAGAGACAAGAACAGCAAAGACAGAAAATGCAGCTTCTGTCTCTGATGTTGACTTCTACTTGCAATCTCACTGCTGGAAAAACACAAGCCTAGCACATGGTCTTCTCAGCCTCTCTAAGACCTGGCAAACTTATATCAGGGTTGGGCTGTTTAGGGCATTCTTTTGTCTGCCTTCTGGTTTACAAGGTGGGTGAGGTAATATCTTTTATTGGATCAACTTCTAGTGGTGAGAGAGACAAGCTTTTGTGCTTTTTTCCTTCTGGTCATAGTGTTCCTGTCTTGCCAGACTGTTACTAGACAGAAGGCAAAAGAAGAATGTTTGGAAAAAGAAATAACATGGGGAAGGAAAATTACACACTGGGGATGGGGGAGGTGTAGGGTGACCAGGTGTCTGGTTTTCGACCGGAACACCCAGTTGAAAAGGGATCCTGGAGGCCCCGATGGCAGCCATCTTTGGATTCTCTCATTCATACCACAAACACCTGTCCTGCAGTGTATCCTCTTGCCAACTTTCTACTCTCACAAAACCGAACACCTTTGCCCCACCCATGCCCTGCCCCTTCTGAGGCCCCACCCCCACTCACTCCATCCCCTCCCTCCGTCAGTCGCTCTCCCCACCCTCACTCACTCGCTCATTTTCACCAGGCTGGCTCAGGGGGCCAGTATTTATACCCAGGATGGGGTCAAACCAAAATATTTTAAAGAAATATAAATTCTTTATGTCCTCAGAGAAAAGAGTGAGACTGGGTTAGAGAGGCTGGAAAAGGATGATTTCTCCAGTGTAGTTTTCTGAACAGGCCACACCTATAGTGCCTGTGGTTAAATCAGGCAAGACCATCCACATCTGTGGGGATTATGAAATCCCAGGGAATCAAGTCTCCAAGGTAGACAATTACCCCTTTCCACAGACAGAGAACTTGCTGGTAGTGTTAGATGGGGTCAAAAATGTAGTGAGCTGGACATGTTTCAGGCATAGCAGCAGACGAGGCTGGAGGAGGATTATAAGACATTGACCAATATAAACACTCATAAGGGCTTATGCCAGTACAATAGATTGCCATATGGAATATCCTCAGCACCACAAACTTTGCTGAACATCTGTCAGCACTGAAGAACATACTTCAAAGATTGGAGGCAATGAGGTTTGGCTTAAAAGTAAACACTTCTTTTATGAGGCTGAAAGTGATGTACCAGGGCTACAGGATAGACAAGGAGGGGCTTTACCCTGTGGCAGACACTGTCACGGTGAATGAACGGGCTCCAACACAGCTGAGGTACAAGCATACTTAGGTATATTAAATTATTAGCACAGATTTTTCCCAAATGTTTCAGTACTTGTAAAGCCCTGGCATCAACTCCTGAGGAAGGAGACCCCCTGGTACAGAGAGAGAGAGACAGAGACACTGCTTTCCAGGAGTCTAAAAAGCTACTCAAGTCTTTGGAGCTTCTTGTTCATTTTGACCAGTGCAAAGAATTATTCCTATCATGTGATGTTTTATCATATGGAGTAGTGGCAGTTTTGTCGCATGGCATGATGGATGCTGGAGAATGAACTATTGGATGTTTCCAGCTCATTGACTAAAGATGAATGGGGTTATTCTCTGGTAGAGAAAGACAGACAGTCTAGCTAATATTTTTAGAATAAAAAACCCCATCAGTATCTGCATGGGAAACATTTTACCCTTCTGACAGCTCACAGACCACTTGTGGGACTCTTCAGGGAAAACAGTGGTGTGATGGTCCTCTCAGCTGACGAGCTACAGTGTTGGGCTTCAACCTTAGCCATTTATGGATATAGGATAGCCCATAAGGCAGGGGCATCAGCATGCCAGCATAGATGGCCTCAGTCGATTGCCATTACCAGAACAATCTGGTGCTACAGAGCCTCCAGGAGAGATTGCTTTATTCCTGGAATAGCAGGTACCAGTTAAGGCTTCCCAGATAAGGAAGTGGACTAAACAGGACCCTATCCTATCCTGAGTGTAGCAGCACATTCTGCAGGGCTACAAAATCAGCATGAGCGGGAAAAGTTTCACCCATTTAAGACAAGGAGTACAGAACTGAGCATAGAGAACGGATGCATTTGTGGGGCACAATAATAACTGCCCCCCCCCCCGAAGATGAGAGAAAGTCCTAATGGACTTACTTGAAGTACACCATGGCATTTCAGGTATGAAATTTTTGGGTCAGAGCTATGGTGGCCTGTGATGGAGTATACCAGACCCTCTGTGGTCCCCTGCTGGAGGCCTCATGGCCCTGCCACATCCCACTCCCAAAAAAGGCAGTAAAGAGGTCCTCCAAGTTGCCTAGAGTGGCTGTGTGGGACACAGCCAGTCAGGGCCCAGCAGCTTAGTATAAAAAGAGCTGCAAGGGCAGAGGCAGTTCAGTTCCTTGCTGGAGCTGTAGGAGTGTGGATGGTGTGTGACTGGATGGCACATCTACAGAACCCCGGACAGGGCAGCACTACCAGAAACCAGGGAGAGCGAGAAGGACCCCTGAGTGGGTTGCTGGGACTCCATCAGGACAAGGCCCTGAGGTAAGGGTGAAGATGGCATGGGGAAGTTGCCCAGGGAATTAGAGAGGCTGTGCAGTATACTTAAAGGGATGCTGCAGACAGCTTCTCTCTACAGGGTCCCTGGTGTGGTTCCTGGACTAGTGGGTGGGCCTAGGTCCCCCCCATCACCATTAGCCACTGGGGGGAAGTGGTGTGGACACTGAGGCACCCCAGGGGGGAACTGAACTATAGTGGCCCAGCTGGAGTGCTGTAGCTAGGAAGCCCAAGAAGGGGAAGACATTGTCTCCAGGGAGGGAGTCCTGTGGCGCTGCTCTATCCCAGAGCAGGGACAATCTGAGAGAAAGAGAGCAGGCACACGCACTCGGCCAAGGGGACATTCATGAGGGGTGAGTGCACCCTGTTACATGGCCAAACATGGATGAGAACCTGGAAAAAGGAGTAAAAGAATGTCACCAGTGTCAGGTTCACCAGCAGATTCTAGCACAGATACCCCTTCACCCTCCAGAATGGCCAGGATACCCCAGTTAGACAATTAGACTTTGCAGGCCCGTATCTGGGATGAAAATGTTTCTAACATTTGAAGTGGTTAGAAGTGCTTGTGATAACCTCAGTGACCTCCACTGGTACTTCTGAAAAGCTCAGACAGACCTTTGCCACACATGGATTACCGGTAGTACTTGTTCCAGACGGTGGGCAAAATTTTATGAGCATGGAGTTTAAAGACTTTCTGGGCAAAAATGGGATTAAACATATTCAAATTTCCTTATATCATCCAACTTCCGAAGGCCTACCAGAGAGAGCTGAGAGGACTATTAAAGAGGGGATGAAGATGATGATAAATGGGAGCTTGGAAATGAAGCTGGCTCTATTGACTTTGAAATACAGAACCACTCCTCAAAGTAAACTGTGCCTGAACTTGGCCCAACTGTTGGAAAGGGAAGATAAGAACTCATTTGGATTTAATCCATCTGAGCATAGAGGAGAAAATGTTAAGGAAGCATGTTTTTTGAAAACAGTATAACTATCTTCCTAAAAATAGAGGGATTGTCTGTGCTCGGTGCTTCAGCTGCACCTCTGTAGCACTTAATGAAGGTGCTACCTATGCCAACGGCAGAGCTTCTTCTGTTGGCATAGGTATTCCACCTCCCGAAAAGGTGGTAGCTATGTTGACAGGAGAAGCCCTCCTGTCAACATAACACTGTCTACACTAGGCATTCAGTTGGTACCCAAGAGTGTGGATTTTCTACATAAGTCTATAGTGTAGACCAAGCCAGAGTTGGGCTCAAAGGATCTAGTGTATACTAAAAGTTTCAATACTCGCCAGCCAATGTGGATTCTATTCTAGAGCACACTGGACCCTTGTCTTTTAAAGTCTGTTTAAGTGATGGTCAAGTTATAAAACATCAGGCATGTCTGCTTGCAGAGTGACGTGCAAGCAACAGAGCTTTTGCCATTGGGTGATCTTCTCCTGGAGGAGCTGAGGCCAAGAGAGGACACAGTTTTGCTGGGAATGCCCAAGATGGGTGTGTATAGAACTGTGGGACCAAGAAACTGGGGCAAGTGGGTGTCTGCACCTGGAGGTGGCCCCAGCTGCGATTGAGAGGTGCTGCTACCCCATCAAAGCAAGAAAAACTCCCGGTTGTTTAATAGGCTACATTTGGGCTGAAAAGTAAGAGAGGAGGGATGCAAGGAAGCCCTCATCAAGGGGCTAATTGGGTACAAGAGTATTATGGGTTGGAATCATGCTCCAGCCCTTCTTGTTTCGTATGTGTTTTCCTCCACTCTGTATATAGTTGAATAAGGCAGCACGTTCCTAGCCTACAGTACGAAAGTAAAGTGTTTCTTGTCCACTGATTAGTCACTGTGTAGAAGTTGGAATTGGATTACCTATAATATGCAAAAAAAAAAGTTAATTTGCACGCCTCCATTTTGAACTACCTTATAATACTGGCCAGCTAAATGTAATGAGGAAGAAGGCAATGCTTTTAAAAGGAGTGTCCATTAATTAATTATTAAAATAAATACTAAGCACCTCAGAAATAATATTGTCCAGAGACAGTTTTTCATTATATGTTGGCATCAAACACATACCGGAACAGCTTGAAAGATGCCTAGATGCACTGAAGATATATGCAACTTACTTCAGGGGCTCTATATTTCATTACAAATGGTTAGATTATTAATTAACTTTTACAGTTTAGTTATGTTTAAATCAATTACATTCTGCAGCTCGTCAGGGTAATCCGCTGGTGGACAGTTTATTTACATTGACTGTCCGCAGGCACAGCCACCCGCAGCTCCCAGTGGCTGTGGTTCACCATTCCTGGCTAATGGAAACTGTGGGAAGTGGTGGCTAACACCTCCCCATGGTCTGCGCCTCTTCCCGCAGCTCCCATTGGCTGGGAATGGCGAACCGCAGCCACTGTGAGCCGCAGGCAGCCATGCCTGCAGAAGATCAATGTAAACAAACTGTTGCACAGCCTGCCAGTGGATTACCCTGAAGGGCCACCTGTAGGCCGCGGGCTGCTGGTTGCTGGTTGCCCACCACTGTTCTACACTGACTTACTCACCTGCAGCCTCACTGAAACCAGTGGGGTGTGTAAATCAGGGCAAAACTTGACCCACTGTCTTTAAACGTTCATTTTTGGCTGCATGGTTACTCTGTCTTGGAAATGACAACATAATTTGATTAAAAGGCAGAGTACCTACCTTTGCACATCATAGACCAATCTTGCTAATTAATAGTTAAACTTTGCTCAAGCTGCTAGCTGTTCATAGTTGCCATCATAGAAGATTAGGGTTGGAAGAGACCTCAGGAGGTCATTTTAGTCCAACCCCCTGCTCAAAGCAGGGCCAATCCCAACTAAATCATCCCAGTGAGGGCTTTGTCAAGCCGGGCCTTAAAAACCTCTAATGATGGAGATTCCACCACCTCCCTAGGTAACCCATTCCAGAGCTTCACCACCCTCCTAGTGAAATAGGTTTTCCTAATATTCAACCTAGACCTCAGTAAGCTAGTGCATGCTGACCAGATGGATTTCTTTCTAAAGAAAATCTCCTAGTAGTGTTAGGTGGTGGAGGTATCTGGTATGTTTCTTCACCCATGCTTTGTCTTAATGCACAGCAAAAACACATTAGAGTAGTCTGATAGGGATTTCATTCTTGCACTGAAATACAGTCACCTGGGGGGCAGCATTATTGTATAATTCTTGACATGCATGAATAACCACTAATTGTTTAGAATTTGCCGGTTTCCCTCTAGGCAGGAGAACTGTAGTATGGTTGTCGCTTATTATCTTCCTACTTGTCCTGACAATTGAACCCCTGGCAATCGTAGTCCATAAAAATGTAAGCATGCATCTTTCCTCTTCTACATCAAGTTAACTCTATTAAACCCTTGCATGAAAGCATTGAAGCAGACATTCATGTCTCAGAGAATAAATCAATTGCAAAAAAACAGAAGCACTGCTGATGTCTGTGGTGTCATCACCAGCTTCCAGAGCAGATGTCTGACCATCTGTTTGCCCCATTAATCCTGAAATGCAAGTAGTGGAGTGCTACCTGACCCTACATTCTTTGAGTGGAATTTAAAGATGTTCAAAGGATTGTTAGAATTCCTAAATATTTATATATTATCACAAAATTTCCCCACATGCCTTTGCAGTTAAATAGGATAATAGGAGATGATGGTAGTCATGACATTAAAGCTGTTTCCAAGGACATTAATTTGGTCTGCTTTAAAAAAATGACCTTTAGATTTTGTTTGTTGATGTTGTTTTTAAATAATTATGGATTATAGGAGAGCTGTTAGTGACCCTTTTAATAAAGTTAGTAACCTTCTTTAATAGCAACTCCCAAATCTACACCCTGTTTACATTTGGTTATAACTGTGCTGTACTGTTTGGGCTACAACTTTCCATGCTTGGTTTGAAACCTTGGCCCCATTGACTTCAGTGAATTTTGCCATTATCTTCAATGGGGACATGATCCCCTTACTCTGTGCCTCAGGTTTAATTTTGTGTTTTAATTTTCCGCAAAAACAGCTTAGCCATTTTTAACAATATCAGGAGAAAGGTAAGTAGCTTTGCCAATGTTAATTTCAAACCATTAAGAACTCTAATGGTGGTTTGGAGAAAGCACTTGAAATTTTGCAGGAGGTCAGAAAATGTATTTTGCTGTCCTGAAAATCTAGCCAGACTTTTCCAATGTATGACACAGAAAATAGCCAATTATATAGATTGTTAGAATGTTAGGGGCTTACTCAATTTACTGAATAATCCAGCTGCACAATGTCTGTTTCAAAGACTCGCTGAATCTCCTGCATAGAGCTAATCAAAATGCAAAATTCCCATTCCCTAGGAGATATTTAAAAAAACATTCTGAAATGGAACAAAGTTGAAATCTTGAAATTTCCTGTTAAATGGGAATTGTTTTTTAAATAAAACACTTCAAATTCATTTTTTATTTTTTAAATTGAATAGATATACAGTTACCCAAGAAATCTGATATTCTTTTTTGTATTCTAGGGTAGGAGAAAATGTGGGTACTTCAAGTAACACTATGTGGAAAGCAGCAAAGGCTGTGATTTTTAGGGTGGTTTTCTTTCCTAAACAGAAGTTAGTTATCTGCCTTCAAATGAGCTGAGCTCTAGCTGGGTCTTCAGAATGCATAGGCCCACAATTAGTATCTGGAACTTGGGCTGGAATGTATTGGTAACTTAAAAGCAAAAAATGCAGCATGGAACTCAGCCTAAGTTTTCTCCCATGCTTGGATGTGCCCAGAGTATTCCTTCAGAACCTCCTTTTGTCCCAACTCTCGTTTCCCCTTCCTTGAGTCACTCCCATCTCTGTGAATCCTACTGTGATCTTGTGCTGGTGGGGGAATGACAGCTGCTATGACTAAACAGCATGTGAACTACAAGGAGTCTGATGCCACCTTAAAGACTAACCGATTTATTTGGGCATAAGCTTTCGTGGGTGAAAAACCCACTTCTTCAGATGCATGAAGTGAAAATTGCAGATACAGCCATAAATATACTGGCACATGAAGAGAAGGGAGTTACCTTACAAGTGGAGAACCAGTGTTGACAGGGCCAATTCAGTCAGGTGGATGTGGTCCACTCCCAATAATTGATGAGGAGGCGTTAATACCAAGAGAGGGAAAATTGCTTTTGTAGTGAGCCAGCCATGCATCTGAAGTGGGTTTTTTACCCACAAAAGCTTATGCCCAAATAAATTTGTTGGCCTTTAAAGGTGCTATCGGACTCCTCGTTGTTTTTGTGGATACAGCCTAACACGGCTACGCCTCTGATACTTAGCATGTGAACTGTCTATAATGACTAAAATAGATGGTTAGAGACAAAAAGGCATAATTTAAAAATTGGAAGTCTAATCCTACTGAGGAAAATAGAAAGGAGCGTAAACTCTGGTCAAGTGTAAACATATAATAATGTAGCCCAAGCAAGAATTTGAAGAGTAACCTGCTAAGGACCCAAGAATTAACAGGAAATTTTTTTGAAGTACACCAGAAGAAGGAAGCCTCCAAACTGTCAGTGGGGGCCAATGAATGATTGAAGTGCGAAAGGAGCATTCAAGGGAAAGAAGGCCTTTACAAAGAAGGTAAATGAATTCTTTGCATCAGTCTTCACTACAGAGGATGTAGATGTCCACACCCAAGACATTATTTTTAGGTGACAAATCCGAGGAACTATCCCAGGTTGAGGAGGCACTAGAGAAGGTTTTGGAACAAATTGATCAATTAAACAGTAATCATCAGGACCAGATATATTAGAATATATCCAAGAGTTCTGAAGGCACTCAAATATGAAGTTGCAGAACTACTAAATCAGCCTCTGTACCAGATGACTAAATGGTAGCTAATGTAATGCCTATTTTTAAAAAAGGTTCCAGAGGAGATGCTCTCAATTACAGGCAGATAAACCTGACTTCAGTACCATTCAAATTGGTTGAAACTATAGTTAAGAACAAAATTATCAGACGTTACAATAAACATGATACATTGGAAGAAACACAGCTTTTGCAAAGGGAAATCACACCTCACTCATCTATTAGAATTCTTTGAGGGTATCAACCAGCATGTGGATAAGGGTGATTCAGTGGATATAGAGTACTTGGACTTTCAGAAAGCCTTTGACAAAGTCCTTCACTTAAGTCTCTTAAGCAAACTAAGTAGTCATGTGATATGGGGGGAAGCTTCTCACACGGATCAGTAACTCCTTAAAAGATAGGAAACAAAGGGTAGGAATATATCTTCAGTTTTCACAATGAAGAGAGGTGAATAGCAGGGTCCCCCAAGGATCTGTACTGGGACCTATGCTATTTCACATATTCATTAATGATCTGTAAAGGAGGTGAATAGTGAGAAGGCAAAATGTCCAGATGATACAAAATTACTCAAAGTAGTTAAATCCAAACCCGACTGAGAAGAGTTGCAAAGGAATCTCAGTAATCTGGGTGGCTGGGCAACAAAATGGCAGATGAAATTCAGGGTTGATAAGTACAAAGTAATACACAAGCAAAAAAAAATCCCAACTATACATATACAATGAGTGCTAAATTAGCTGTTACCACTGAAGAAAGAACTTGGAGTCATCGTGGATAGTTCTCTGAAAACATCCTCTCAATGTGCACCAGCAGTTAAAAAAAGCCAGCAATGTCAGGAACCATTAGAAAAGGAGTAATAACAAAAACAGAAAATATCGTATCTATTGTATGCCCACATGTTGACTACTGTGTGCAGCTCTGGTTGCCACATCTCAAAAAAGATATTAGAATTGGAAAAGGTACAGAGAAGGGCAGCAAAAAATTAGGAATATGGCACAGCTTCCAAATGAGAGATTAAAAAGACTTGTTCAGCTTGGAAAAGAGACAATTAAGGGAGGATATGGTTGAGGTCTTTACAATCATGAATGGTAAGGAGAAGGTGAATAGGGAAGTCTTAGTTACCCCTTCACATAACACAAGAACCAGGGGTCATCCAATGAAATTAATAGGCATCAGGGCTAGAACAAGCAAAAGGAAGTACTACTTCACACAACACAGTCAATCTGAGGAACTTGTTGCCATGGAATTCTGCAAAGGCCAAAAGTATAACTGGGTTCCAAAAAGAACTAGATAAGTTAATGGAGGATAGATCCATCAATGCCTGTTACCTAAGGTGGTCAGGGATACAACCCTATGCTCCAGCTGTCCCTAAACTGCCAACTGCCAGAAGCTGGGAGTGGACAACTGGGGATGATGGATCACTCATTTACTATTCTCTGCATTCACTCTGAAGCATCTGGCACCAGCCACTGTCAGAGACAAGATACTAGGCTTGGATCATTGGTCTGACCCAGTATGTCAATTCTTATGTTCCCACTACATCCTCTTCCATAACTTGGAACTGCTTTATCCATTGTCCCAGCCTCCATCAGTCTTGGACACTGAGCACTCTCCTCTTGGTCTTCCAGTCCTGCATTCATGACCACGAGTCATAATCTTCCTTTACTAAAACTTTCCAGATAGACTATTGTTCTTTGATATTGAATCCAATGTACTTTTGGTAATACATTTCAGATCATGTTCACTAGGCAAATATTTCTATGCAACATGTTCCAGTAAGCTACCATACATAACTTACATAAAAGGTCAGAATCTAATACTAAGTTATAAATCCAATATCCAGATGCTCTGAAGCATGACAGCTTGTATCAGGCATATACTACAGAAGAATCTGTAGGTTATATAGAAAATATTTTCCTTTGTAGTTAAGTAATCAAAAATAGTGCATTGATTTCCTGACCTTTTAGTCTTAGTGTATTGAAATGAAGTCGGCATATGGTGTCTGCAGATCTCAATGCATAACTATGTAAGACCTGAGGGATTTTACACCACTTGTTAAAGGTTTTTTAATATAACCTAACTAAAATGTTCCACTGTGTTGTGGCAAAACCTACTACAAATCAAACAGTATGATGATCCAAATGACTCTTTCCCTCTGATTGGGCTCTACTTTTTGTGGCTTCAAACTGAGAGGGACATGATTTGCTCAGATTTGGAGTATTTAAACACAAGTAAAGTTACACTAATGCTAGCTTTGATTTATGAAGATGCTTGTTCTATAGTCAAATACTGCAAGCTATTTTTAATATTTGTGAATGACTAAATTTTGAAGAAATACATATAGCCTAATTGGATTTTGCAAAAATCTAATTGTTTTTTCTTCATCTTCACTTTCAAATTATTCTGTTTTTTAGTATATATTCATATAGGATTTCTACAGAGACATGAATCCTCTTCTTTACTGTAATTTAGAGGTTTGGAACTTCTAGTATATAACTATAGCAATAATAGAATAGAAAGATCTTTTCCTTTATTATTATTCAGGATGATATCAACAAATTGCCACCAAGGTGAAGGAGAACGTCTAATAATTGAGAAAGCAAAGTCGTTGGCTTTTTAAGCCTCTTCCATTTTAAAGGAAAGAGAAATTGACATTGTAGTGGGTTTGAGTGATAGTCTAAATACAACACTCCAAGGCAGAGATAGCTTTGCATGTTCTTAATTACTTTGTTTATAATGTCCATTTCAGAAAGTATGATCAAACTCTGGACTAGTGAGTTAGTTACAGTTAACAGCTGAATTTGAAAGATTAGAACATATAAAAACAAAACTTCTCTAATGATCTGAGGCTCTCCTCTAGATTTCATAATTGTATCATGCATATGTATTTTTCAGCTCATTCTAATTGTCTAAAATATATTTTTAGAAATAAAAGGAAATTAGCTAATAAAGGTAGGTACAGAATAAACACTTTCGTATTACAGTAATCTTAGGAGATTCGTTCTCACATGCGTACACACACATTATTGCAAGTGAGACTGAAAACACTTCTCCCTGTCCTGCTGAACTGACCTTTTAAGATCCATGAGGCTGTGGCAGGCTGGCTCAGTGGAAATGCTGCCCATGCCTCCCCCAGTCTAAGGGTCATGTTGACCAATAGGTCCACAAAACAACAAGCGTGGTATATGCTAATTTCTTGGTGCTATTTTGGAGAGGGTACAGGCATTGAAGTGACTGTCCAGCAGTGGCACATATAGCCACAACAATGGGCCAAGCAGCCTAGAGGGAGAGCTGCAGTTTGTGCCAGCTGTGCACAATGAAGGAGCAACATGGTCTTTGGTATGAGGTTGAGAGGAAGAGGAATACATAACAGGAAAGAGGAAGGTCTAGCTGAGGTTGGAGCTGCCCACCTAACTAAATAGAGCTGGCTCTGTGAAAACGACTATAAAGAGTTTTTTAATTGGAAGCACAGAAAATCTTATGACTGAGTGTTCAGGTTGTTCTGGGGATAAAGAGCCCCTCCTCTGTAAAATGCTTTGAAATCTAGGGACGAAAGCTCAGTGTTGTTACTATTAATATTATCCAGGCCAGCTGCCTGAAAGGTAGACTAAGGATCCTGCTTGGAACTGACAGGATCTCACAATACTTTCAAAAAAAATCTCAACTTTGCTAGACCCAGCATTCTCAGTTACTTGGCTTTGAGGCTGCCTGGGAAAGGTGGTCTCAAAAAGCTCGTGACTTTACCTGTCCTATTGTTTTCAGGGGTGGCTGGATAGCTAGTTCTCCTTCATGAGGCCTTAGAGAGAGGGTCATATTATTGGGCTCAAGCAATCTGAGGAATGAGGTCTCTGCCCCCGTTGATACTGCCTTTCTGGGCCTGTGGCAGTATAGCCTTCATAAGTGGTGGAAAATCTTACCAATGGGAATACCTTGTTGGGTTAGCTTTTCTACAGGTCAGGGCAAGGAGTAATGGTCTCAAGTTGCAGTGGGGGAGGTTTAGGTTGGATATTAGGAACAACTTTTTTATAGGAGGGTGGTGAAACACTGGAATGCGTTACCTAGGGAGGTGGTAGAATCTCCTTCCTTAGAAGTTTAAGGTCAGGCTTGACAAAGCCCTGGCTGGGATGATTTAATTGGGGATTGGTCCTGCTTTGAGCAGGGGGTTGGACTAGATGACCTCCTGAGGTCCCTTCCAACCCTGATATTCTATGAAAAGTCTGTGCATATATAGCAGTGACATCCCAAAATGGTTGCAGATGGACGTGCAAGAGAGGAGCGTCTCTGGAGCCTGTTGAAGGTAGAGCCTGGCAGCCTCATCCACTGCTGGTAGTTTCATTACAGCTATTAGTGAGGGACTGGGTAAATGGTACAAGTTTTCCCCTTCCTTTACCTGATTTCCTTCCCCCAAACCCCAGCTATCAATAACGTCTCAGAGCCTACTCCCGAAAATTCCTGGTGAGGACTCCTGATGCTGGCAGAAAGGTCAGGTATTCTGATAACAAAGGGAAGTAGTTATGGATAGTTTGGATAAGTAAACAAGCTTTCGGTTCCTTTCCTGAATACAGCACAATCCCTGATCCTTCTAAAGTTTAATCCATCGCTAGACACGTATCCATATCACCATTGGCAGTAACCCATGACTAGATGGATGTCCACATCATTATTGCCAATCTCACTGGAAGTCTTAGCTAAGAGGTTAAAGGCAGGTCACAGGTACTGAAATATTACAGGCACTAAGAATATGGAAGCTGGTTTCTCATGGCAAAAACACAGGAGGAGGACTCAAGGTGGGAAGGGGCTAAGAAGAAGACTCTTCCCCTTTTTAATTCCTTCTGACTGTGTTTATATATAAACTATTCCACAGTGTAGTAAAGGGACCACCAGTGCCACTGCATGAGAGGGAGCAGGGTGATTAGAGACTCAAGCAGATGGTTTCTTAGGTAACACAATTGCCTCCTTCTCTCCCTAGGTCCACGTCTTTTCTCTCACTCTTCTTGATACCTGTGGCTGTCATTACTGAGGAGTTTTCTCTAGGCTATTTTCCAACATGCAGATCACCAGGGATATTGGAGAGAGCACCAAGTACCTTCTTACCTTTCCTGATATTTCACAGGTGGGGTAGCCACCACATACCCTCTAATTAATAGGGCAGTTTGCAATTTGATACCAGATATGGGTAGTACCAAGCATACAGGGATGAGTTTTTTTTTTTTTGTTTTCAATCTCCAAAGACTTTGGGGTTGGGGCAGTAAATCCCTGCAGATATTCCAAATTCCCACAATTGCTATTGTTCCAGGAGATCTTTGTACAATTTCTCACTGTGAAAAAATCTTAGACTTGACTCATGGCAGAAAAAGTACAAGTATCAGATTATCACCAATGTATCAATAGGCATTAAATATTGTGGTTGCTGGTCATCCTCACCATCCTATACTTTGAGAGGTTACTTGCACTTTTAGCAGAGATGGTGCTGAAGCTAAACCCCAGATTCAAACATCCCTAAAATGTGTGTTTGAAATCTAGATAAAATCTCTGTAGTTAGTCAAACTATATTTTTTAGTAATACACAAGTATTTTTAAAATTAAAAAATGGTGTGGAACATCAGGAAGTCAACTTATATCAATTTGTTAGGGAATTAATGTTCCTTCACATCATTCTTTTTCCATGAGATACACAGTTGTTCATATAATCTGTAACCAACAAATAGTTTGACATATTGTGAGCCATATGTTATCAAAAAAGCCACAATGCCTAACCTTATAGCCATCAATTGAAGATAATTATTTGCATTCACATATTAGTAAATTATGCTTATACAAGTAACATACTGATAAAATTCTAACAATTTTCAATGTTTCAAGTTTACTTATCACTTTCATGCACATGTGTTTTCATTGCACTTTGTTTAGGTTTGTGACCTGCAAACGTCATGTTAAAGTCTAATCTTTTTTGCATTCGGCAACATTGCTTAAATTCCACATCAAATATTGAGAGTGAATGGTCAATGTGCTAATGAGTAGGGCTGACTGGGGGGAAGAAATAATTCAGTTTTTATGAACTACTTTGAGGTTGCTAACTATTTCTCATTCTGATGCAGAACAGAAACTAGACCTTTCAAATTGCTCACAAAAAAAGAGGTCCCTCCTATAATAGCCTGGTGTTTGGGGACTCACCTAGAATGTGGGTCAGCCAGGTTCAAGTCCTTTCTCTGCCTGATTCCATTGGGGCAGGGACTTCTTTGACCAGAAATTCTGTATCAGACCTAAAACTTTACTGATGAAAGTTTCATCAAAATCAATATGTTTCTGCAAATAATTTTGGTTTTGACAGTTGGTTTTAAAAAAACCAAAACAAAACCCTGAGAAATTCCCAACTTGTTCGGAGTTGATAAAACAGATGTACAGCTCTTGCTTTATTGTCAGAGCAAACTAGTATTAGTCACATTCTCTTATCTTTGCTCCACATAGCAGTCAAGATTGGCAGTTATGATTTGCACTCTTCTTCCACAACTAATTCAGATAGCGTAAAATAAAACAAATTCATAATGCCATTTTGTCTAGGTCACTTTGGCCTGTTTGCATGTGAGAGGAAAAATGGATTCAAGCTACTGAACTAAGAAATGATATAAGAGTTGAAGACTCTTTGGGTGAAAAAAGGTATCTCTCAATCCAGAAAAAGATGCCCTAGATGTCTATTAACTGAGATTGTGAGTCAGATGAGTCAAAGTAGATCAGTATAATCAATTCCTGGTATTTTTTGTAATAGAACCTTATTAAGAGTGTTCATAAAGTCTCTTGCTGTCCTTCTCTGCTTTTGCCAACTCCACAGGTTTCTCCCCACTCTCAGCTCCTCTGAGACTTAAGATTCCTGCAGAAGCTCTTCTGCTGGAGATCCACAGGAACTTGTGAGTAGGACACTGTAAACTCCCTGACAGCATCCCCTGCTTAAGCCCACAGCTTTCTAAGTGCAAATCACATCAGTAATTAATGTTGCTTTGAAACATTAACTTTTACCTGACTGCTCTGTGGCTACTTTGGTGCAGACACTGTGGGATTCAGTCAGTGGCTTCACTGAAGGAACTGTGCTGACAAGGAGGGTCAGTGTTGCAAGCAGATTGCCTGTCTCTGTTGTTCCTCTTCCCACCCAGTGTATCTCCAAGCACTACAGGCTTTGGATGCAACATGCCCTTTTTCCTCAAGGTACCCCAGAATCCTCTCCCAAAAATAGGCAACTCGGTAAGGACAGCTTTTTCTGGCCCCTCTTCTTCCCATGTCACTTTTATGGGAAGGGAAAACCTAGCCTGACTTCTTTTGTAGTGAAAACCTTGCTATGTGTGTACGGTAACAACTTTAGTTTGGTTCGGAGACTTCCCTTCTGGGGATACAACTGATGAAATGATTAAATGGAATCGTATTAATATTACTGGGTTTAAGTTCAGATGTATTCTGCCTAGAAAGTGGAGAACTTGCAATTCATCATTTAGAACTTCAAGGGTCGTACATGCAGAGTAAGGATTTTCAACAAAACTCAATGTTTGTAACGCTACTCCCTTTGAAATCAATGTATTTTTACCATTGACTTCTGTGGGACAGAAGTTCGGTCAATGGGGAGTCTTGCAGAATCTTAAGGTTTGATTCTCATTCTGCTTGAAGAGACTTAGGATTGTAAATCTTTCAAATCAACTTAGGCCTGATCCATAGCTCCCTCAAGTCAATGGAGAGGCTCCTATTGACATCAGTGGGCTTTGGAATTGCATTGCTAATGAACTGGTTGTTAGAAAAGTTAGCACTTGCGGATGAACTAGGTTTCCTTAGGTTAGTGAATTCTGTCTCATCCTACTATTTAAAAGTTCACACTCAGTCACCATATAGGAAGCCTGCATCTGAATTTCTGTTTATAAAGCACTACATTTAGATTATTCAGGGACTATAAATCCCCATTCCACTAGCAGCAATATTGAAATTGCTATATTAATGTTGTTTAATAAAATGAGCTTTTTTCAAAATGAGTCACTCAGATTGGACTCAAGTCATTGTGACTTATTTTGTTGTTCCAACAAACAGGAAATAAAACCTGAATCATGCCATGGGTGTATCAACAAACATTTAAAGGTGTTGACTGATTTGTTTAGTTGGCGGATAGTT
The DNA here is from genome assembly GCF_965152235.1 of Eretmochelys imbricata. NCBI lineage: Eukaryota > Metazoa > Chordata > Testudines > Cheloniidae > Eretmochelys > Eretmochelys imbricata. The sequence continues at coordinate 79,682,275 of NC_135578.1, forward strand.
AACATGGTTCCTAGAAAATAATTACACCACTAAAAAGTAACAGGAGCCTTAAATAAAAAAAGAACAAAGATCACTTAAATCACAAGTAGAATTTAAGTTGGTATCCTTCACCTATTGGCAAAAACACTATACTCTGACATAAATACATATGCTCAATCCTGCATTCCGCAGAACTGGTTTTAAGCTTTGTTGCTAGTGCAGACTGAGATACATTGGTCCAACTATTCAGAGACGTTTGCAGTTGCCACTTCCTAGGCTGGTTTTAGCCAGTGTTAATACTCAGTTTTCATGACCATGAAAATGTGCCCACATGGTGCAGGGTGTTTTAAAGTTATGATGATTTGTCTCTTCAGTGCGTGAAGTCTCTTTACAAAAGATCTTTTAAAATGACTAAACAGAAGGAGCCTGAGCATATGTTAGTAATAGCAAAGCAATTGCTTCCCATCATGGATAATGTTATCCAGCTTATTTGAGCTCTGGTATTAGCTATAAATCTCAAGATGTCTCTCTACTCCACTACAGAGTATGAACTTCTGTTACTTTGTGAGAACTTGCATACAGATTTTTGCTAAAGAGAAAACCAGAATGATTACAATTTTATAGAATTGAATCAGGAGCAGTTCTCCCCATGTTCCCAAGGCCTTCAGAACTTTATAATTATGTATGGACCTTATTTTGCACAAAATACAATGTCATCCCTTTGAAAGATTAATGAAAAGTAAACTTTTTATGGAGCACTACTGTAAGCCAATCATCAGAAGATGACCCTTGCCAACCATTATCTATCTAAACTCCCCTTAAAAGCTGGCAGATTGAGTTTCATTCATTTTGCGCGTTTTGAAGAATCAGTCACAGCACTATTGAGCCTCTCTTCCATTCAAATAGCTCAGAGAATGGCTGCTAACAATGCTATTGAAACTGTAAGTTCAGAGTTGACTGAATATAGACTTTGAATATGAGATCACCAGTTGTTTGTTTGGATAATGAATACAAGGGATTTTGAGAGCTACATTTTATTCAGTGTCTGAATACTGATTACTGTATAAAGAATACATCTTATATACTCAGTGTTCATTAAAGGCCAGATTGATACTCTTGCTCACACCGAATGGTATCGTAATTGTCAAGGAATAGTATGTTTTGTTTCATTGTGGTTTTTGATTATTGGGTATAAGACTAACTTTCATGCAAGGGAGTTGCTTTTTATGAGTGACTTAACCTTAGCAGTTAGAAACTGGCTCAAAGTTCAGCTCTGCATCTACAGTTCAGGGTGTTCAGATCTGGGGATTTGATTTATTCTTCTAGTAATTAATATAATTGACTGAAAAATAGGTACATTTCATATTCAGGGATTATACTTGTGCCTGTTCAGGGAGACCTAGCAGAACTGCAGGATATTTTTTTCTTTCCATTTTAGTGCTTGTGAAATGCGTCAGGTAGAAGTCTCCAACTCAGTCTTCAATCTGTCTATAGAATGAGAACAGTATTAGTTCAGTCTAACCAACACTGTGGTGCCATTCTTCCTAAACAATAGTGGCCCCAACTTTAAGAAAGAGAAATGGCAGTTCAGTCCCCACATTTAGATTGTCAGCAAGAGTACAAAGTAATGCCAATGGCAGTGATGGATTTTTTGATGTGGACACTTCACCACTGGGAACTGGAGACTCATTAAAGATTTGCCACCAAATAGGCATCACATAGTAATAATTCTCACTCTGCTCATCTGGATTACATTTGAAAGTGACAGAGAGAGAGGATCCATTGTTAGACCCTATTAGAAGACTGAAAAAGATTCACATTTCAGTTACATCTCCTGCAAATTTTTCCTGATATTTTGCCCAGTTTTGCCCAGTGCAGGATACCTGAGACGTTAAGTCTCAAAACTGTCCTTAATTATGTACTACTAGTAGTTCTGTTTATTAGTATTATTGTAGTGTTTAAGAGTCTCAGTCATGAACTAGGGCCCCATTTTGCTAGATGCAGTACAGACACAGAACAAAAAACAGTCCCTGCCCCAAAGAGTTTACAATCTTAGGGCAACTCTACACTTAAAATGCTGCATCGACACAGCTGCAGCTCTTTAATGAGGACGTTCTATGCCAACTGAAGAGCTCTTCCATTGGCATAGTTAATCTACCCGAGTGGCAGTTGCCATGTCGATGACAGAAGCTATAGATGAGTGACAACAGATGGATACAGACAGATGGAATAGAAGGAAACAATGAGACAGTATTGGTCAGCCTGAAAGGCTATGGCCTGAGCACACCAGCAACCTTACCATTGTCCTTTGTTTGTCATTGTTTAATTGTATTGTGGTCTGAGTTTCATAAAGGATACAGTAGAAATGCTATTTGATGTGGGGTGAGGAGAACAGGTTAGTAGGAAGCTAAGTTTTGCCAGTGATGCTGAGGTTGATACTTGCAGTGTTCCAGTAAATCATTGTGATTTCTATAAGTATTACAATACAGCTTGTTATTTCTTGCTGAAGGCCCACTTCTGCCATCCTTATGTTGTGGAGGCTCATGGACTTCAATTGGACTTACATAGTAAGGCACTGAGTTACAGTGGCAGAAATGTGCCCGCATTGGCCACAGTAGTGTATAATTTCTCTGCCTTACCAGTCCCAGCTATCACATTTAGAAGCCTGTTTCACAAACTGATAAAGAATCTTTTAAATAAATCTTCTGATAGCCATCCTAACCCTCCTCTTCTTTAGCTTTTTATCTAGTCAACTGTGCTTATGAAATATATTCTGTGCCATAAATATTTAAAGTTTTTATGAGCTCCAAAATACTGCATAAGTACCATTATTGTCATTCAGCTGAGTTGGAGACAGAGTATGGGAAATAAGATAATTTAACTTTAACTGGTCTCATGGCTAAAGGAACAATTAAGTAAGAGGGGAAATTATTCAAATAATTCAGGCTGTATTTTTCATCACAGAGGGGATGGTGTGACAATTCCAGTCTATATACACCTGGTTTTTCTTAATATACATTTTGTATTACCACTTTATTGGAATAGTTAATTAACGTTGGCCCAGGAGAGAAGCTTTTGAAGGCCACAGAATGTGTGTTGAAGTGCTTTTATCCAGAAGATTGATTTGGTTTTTATAATATATCCTATGTAGAATTTGGCAAATAGAGAAGATCGCACCAAAAAATACACATTCAAGTGTATGACTCTTTAGAGGTTTTTAAGTAGCTTCTGATAACTTATGGTCTTGTGATTCAGGAAAATTGTCTTATCTGCAAAGGAAGATTTTAAGCAGGATCTTAAACCTAATCTGATTAACAGGCAGTGTGACTGAAGACTGGCTAGTCTTTTTCTGCTTCTGGTAGATTTTGTGCTGAATGAAGAAAATGGCATGGACCAAACAGCAAGGAAACCTTTCTGCTTATCAGCTCCAACTATCAAACTCACATTTGTGGCAAAGCTTCAACAGAAGGTGATTTAATGATGGAGATAAATGTACAGATACTCTCATATCTTTAAATGTCAGTATAATATCTTAACCTTAAACTGTACTTATTCTGCAAGCCTACTTTTGTTTTTCAGAACTGACACTAGTAAATATATCAATTTTCTAGCATCCTCTTTTCATTTAAACTTTGTGTAGTGCATGTCCCCTGACCCAAGTCCCAAAGGTACACTAACTTAAGATACATCCCTCTTCCTTTCCCAACCCCAGGAGTGTACAACATTCTCTCACCAATATTTTAGGAAAGAATGCATACCCAGAGCTGCAAAATTCAACTTGAAATTGATGTTCTTTTCTAAAATAAAAAGTTGGGACATACACTTTAATAGCTATCTTTACCATAATTTGCAACACGGTTTGAAAGGGTAATTTTGTCTCTCTCAAATTTTCAAACATTCAGCAGCACTGCAAATAACAGCACCATGATAGTCCAATAAGCATATAGGGCCACATGAAAAAAAATGCGGTCTGTAATTTTGTATAAATTTTGCACGCTCCGTTAATTGAATATGCAAACATTTATGCACAATTTTGTGGATGCTAAACACTCATGTGTATTCATCAGTTTTAACCTGATATACTTGGTAAATCGTAAACCCTGATTGTCTCATTGCACATTGAAGCAATGTTTTAATACAACATAAAGCAATGAAATTATGCTCATTTATGATGTTAGTTGCCAGTACTACCAAAATAATTTTTACCAATTTAAACCACTTCAGAAAACAGCTGATGTTCAATTGGACTTAGCAAAGCAGGACATTTCTGAACTGACTTCAATTATCTTTCTGTAAACTGGCTTGTAACAAATGAAGCTGAGTAATCCATTGATCATGGTTGAAACAGAAACCATACACCTGAAAAATGTCTTAATCTTGTATTTATTATTATATTTGGAGTTGTTAGTTTAAGGTACCACAAGTACTCCTTTTTTTATCTTGAATAATTTTGTACCTTTCTGTTCAAAACTTTATTGAATAGTAGACATTGTAAACTCAGTTACTTCCAAGTACATGTGCTTGTAAAATTCCTTTGCTGACCTTAGGTAGCTGGGCTTACCTATATCTATTTGCATGTCTCTTAAGAAGTTCTCTTCCTCAGAATGCCTGAGCTTCAATCTCCAACTTTCAGCATTTTCTGATGATTTGCCCCCAGAATAAGTTGTACCTTTCCTCTGATTGGTTGGACTGAATTAGATGTCCTTTTCATGACAGACTGGCCTCCTGTTGAAAGTCTGACCCTGGCAGAGTTTTGAAGAGCTTGTCTACATTGTATAGATGGTGGGTTTTTAATCTAGTTCAGTACAAAAGAGGAAGTTAAACTTTTCCATTTGAGCTGCTATGCCAACAATTTGAGCTCTCATTTTTTAGGATCTTTTTGTTGCATCCTTTGCAACTAGGAAGGTTGCAAACAGTAGTTCTCAAACTGAAGTCAATGTTTCTAAATAGGGAGTCAGTCTCGTTGGACAGAGGCCATTCATGCCTGGTGACAAACTTAACACTTGATATTTTATTTCCTGAAAACTGGCATCTTGGGCAACTTTTTAAATTTTTTTTAAAGAGATTCAAGATTCACTTTTAGAACATTTTTAACAGTGTTCTGGCAAGCCACATTCAAAGCATTCTCAGCACAATTAGTATATATAACTTCTGGTTCTTCCTGTTGCATTCTAGTTGTTACAGCTGATACTAAACCTGCCATATTAACAGCTCCATCATAGTATTGTCCTAGAGTCCTCACATTTAGATGCAACAATATCTCTAATTTCTGATTGCATTATCTTTGCTTATGCACAGATTACACTGTTCAGTCCAAAGAACTCTTCGTGAACATTTGTGTCCACATATTGCAGGCATAAAATTACTTGCTCTTTGTTAAAGTCAGTTTCATCTGCCATAACTGTATATCACTCTACAGAAAGCTTCTCAAATATCTTTCATGATTTTTAAAGCTATGATTGCCATTATCTCATTTTGAATAACTGAACTTGTGAATTTGTGTCTACTCTCTCTCCCCCATTTTGAAATGTCAGGATTATATTTTGTCTGCAAACAAAGCTACTGAATAAAGTTTCAGTGCATCTTTCCACACTTAAGGGTGTATTTTTCAGCTTGTTCAGTATCGTGACTGGGGAGGGATAGCTCAGTGGTTTGAGCATTGGCCTGCTAAACCCAGGCTTGTGAGTTCAATCCTTGAGGGGGGGCCATTTAGGGATCTGGGGCAAAAATTGGGGATTGGTCCTGCTTTGAGCAGGAGATTGGACTAGATGTCCTGAGGTCCCTTCCAACTCTGATATTCTATGAATGCTAGTCCTTGTCTGTCAAGATAATGTATGCTACATATGTTCATTAGGACATTCTTGACTTTTTTTCTTCTGAGAAAACTGAAAAGTTAGCAGGTTACCAGCAGTCTGTGATCTTTTGAAGACCATCTACTGCTTCAGGGTAACAAAGAAACTTGCTGCCTCTGAAATTCACCTTAAGCATTTTTCCAGTTAGAGAATCCAGACTGTTTGAAAGCTTTATATTTATGTGCTTATTCAAAAGTAGTTGTACAGCTTTTAGGCATGAATTACACTGTGTCAATAGCTTCAGCATAATGGAGCCATTGAAAATAATCAAAGCAGGATGAGCAGAAAGAACAGCCTTGTTTTCAAAAGTTACACAGGTGGAAAGACTTTGGTGGTGGTAGCAACCTGTATAGAACTTGGAAAGAGGAACCCAGATTGCAGGTGGGAAAAGTTTGGAGGAGATACAAAAAAAAAATCAATTGTGTGGGCATATGGCTGGAACCAGAGGCAACATGTGTGTGGGAGAATGCCAGGTCATGTGCCCCCCAGATTTCTGTGGGTGGTAAGCTGCCATTGCAGGGCTTGCTCTGCCTGCCGGGGGAGCAGGAGGGAAGAACTGTCCTCCTTCTGCTGCACCTCACCCCCTCCCCCGGCCCGTTTCTGGCTTACTCATCCCCTGTCCCTGACAACTGGGCCTAGGCCTGGGCAGGGAGCAGAGGGGCACTGCACAGAGGCAGAAGCAGCTCCATCCCACTCCTTTCACTCCCTGTCTGGGCCTGGCTGCTGGGGAGAGGGGCCGAGTGAGCTGGAAGTGTTCAGGGATGAGGAGGCACAATGGGAGAAGGACAGAGCCCACCCTCCCACAGGTAACTCTAGCAGGAAAAGCATGGCAGCCCTGGGCCAGGCACAGGCAGGGAGTCACTAGGGAAAGTGCCAGGAGCAGGTTCCCTGTGTTCAAACTGTCCAGAGTTGGGTAGTGCCGGCACTTCTCCCCCTGCTGAGGTGTCCACAAGGGTACAGGAGCTCCAGGAACAAACTGTGTTGGAGCCTCCACCCAGCCTGACCCAGAGGCACATGCTTCCCAATCCTGTGGCCCCAACCCCCCAGGAGCTGGCAGGATTGGCTGCCCTGGACCAGGAGATGGGCCTGGAAGGTTCCTCCCAGAGGCGAAACATGGGGTGGTCATGTCCCCCTGAAAAGGGGCTAGCCGGGGCTCGACCCTCTCCAGGGTGGTGGGGAGCCACACCAGCTCACTACACACAGCTGAGGATTAGGGAATTAGTTCAGCTACAGAAGTCTTCCCTGGCAGCTCTCGTGGAGGCAGAAAATTAAGTACAGTTATGCCAGGGCCCTAGGTCAGGGCGGGCCAATAATGAGTCAGGAGCTCAGGCAGGGTTGAGCAGTGACAGTACAAACAATAGTGAGCCCAGGCCTCCAAACAGTCTGGGAGAGGGGGAGTTGGCTGGCACAGGGGACACCACTGCATCCCAGCCCAGGACCCTAGCAGTGGTAGAAGACCACTGCTGTGTCAGTGGGGTTCCTGGCGCAACACACTGACATGGGTTCTGGCAGTGTCACAGCCAGACTAGGGTCAGCTGCCCCTGGGGTACTTCCTGACTCCCCCTCTTGTGGTACCTGAGTCACAGTGGTGTTCTCCAGGGGGTCCAGCCCCATGGGGTCCTCTGGGTAGCCAGCCCAGGGCAGATCTGACAACTCCTCCGGGTAGTGGGCACAGGACAATTCGGGCCAGTCCTGGGATGCACCTTGGGCTGCAGGGACTTCCTAGTCACAGACTAGGCTGGAGGCATCTAGCCTTCCTGGTAGCTGGCCCTCCAGTGAGCTCTGAGCACACGCCTTTATACTTCCAGTACGCTGCCTCACCCTCTGGGGGTGGGCTCGGAGCTCCCTAGCTCCACCCACCGTGGCCTCCGGATGGGCTTGTCCCTCTCTGGGGCAGCAGGGAGCCACACTGCCTCACTACCCGCCCCCATCTTTCTATTGTCCGCCCGCCCCTATCGGCAGGTACAAGTCGTCTCTGGCTGGAACATTAGCTGCAGTTGCTGCATCTCTGCAAATAGTTATCTTAATAAAAAGCCAGTTTAATTTTACAAACTTGGCATCCTTTCCTGTTATTACCCAGCACACAATATGTGAAATGGTTTTTGCTTGAGGTATCTCAGAAATGCTAACGTATCAGGCATTTGACTGTTGCAGGCAATGGTGGAGACAGCTCAGTACTATACCCAGCTGAAGCTGATACCGTTGCTGGCTGATTAATAAGGAAGGAATCACACTTCCTTATTTTAAGGGATTTCATTTTAGAACCTTGAATTTTATTTTTTTTTGTACTTCAGTTAGTTACAACTGAGAAAGAATGATGTAGGATTGCAGAATTAAAAACACACACAATACTGGTGTGTGTGGGGGAGAGAGAGAGAGAGAGACCTGACAGGCTTTTGAGAGTCAGAGCCAGGAGAGATACCTTCTGCCTCCCCTCCAACACCTAAGGACTGTGTGCTTGTAAATACAAACTCATTAAGAAAGAGAATGACTTTCCTTTCCCTCTGTAGTACTGTAGTTGGTGGTTTTCTTTGTGGTGGCATCTATATTAGAGAGGTAGGTAAACTGTAATGACATATTTGTAACTGACTGCTCTCAGCATTATATTATCTATACTAGGGCACATGAATAATGTTGCTCAGATTCTTTGTATATGTTGTGGTCACAGTAGTCCTTTTACCCACACTATTTACCAGCTCTAGAATCATCTTTATTTCTAGGACATAAAATTGTCTGCACATGATGCTTTACAAGAAAGAGGAGGCTGTCTGATAAAAGGATCCATATTATCATCCGCCAATTTACTGCATTTCTGTTTTTATTTGTGTACTCAGAGCTTCAATAAATGTGAGACAAAATGACTTTGGTGACAGAATGACTTATAGGCTGTTTGTTTTATTGTCTTAAAGTTATAATTATGTTGTCATTTGTATGTCTAATTTTGATTTCTCTTTCCACATATCCCAGTGAGAAAGATGTAGCTGTAGGTTTTCATAATGTAGTATTAGAACTTCATTTAAGAAGCTGCAACACAGCTGAGAGTATTTATATAATTTCTGGAAGGAATATGGAAAACTATCAAGTCTCCAGAGACTTTATACAGATTCTTATAGCCAATGCAGTTACCACTCTATACCTTGCAGATTATATTGATTACCCTATGTTACAATTAGGTTTGGATGTGCTGGGTCACATATAAATAAGATCTCACAGAAACCTTCACTCAAAACTCTCACACCAAACCATTTGTAAGTATTCAGTTAACTTATTCAATATAATCAGTAGTCTTGTGACAAATGTTTTGAGTCAGTTGGTTTACCATCTATCCTGTTGTCCACAAAATGTGTGAACTTTTGTCTTTGCCCTAAATGGCCTTCATTTTACATTACTGTCATAAATATAAAGGGAAGGCCCTTTAAAATCCCTCCTGGCCAGAGGAAAAATCCTCTCACCTGTAAAGGGTTAAGAAGCTAATGGTAATCTTGCTGGCACCTGACCAAAATGACCAATGAGGAGACAAGATACTTTCAAAAGCTGGGAGGAGGGAGAGAAACAAAGGGTCTGTGTGTCTGTCTATATGCTGCTTTTGCTGGGGATAGACCAGGAATGGAGTCTTAGAACTTTCAGTAAGTAATCTAGCTAGGTATGTGTTAGATTATGATTTCTTTAAATGGCTGAGAAAAGAATTGTGCTGAATAGAATTACTATTTCTGTCTGTGTGTCTTTTTTGTAACTTAAGGTTTTCCCTAGAGGGATTCTGTTTTTGAATCTAATTACCCTGTAAGGTATCTACCATCCTGAGTTTATAGGGGTGATTCCTTTACTACTATTTACTTCTATTTCTATTAAAAGTCTTCTTGTAAGAAAACAGAATGCTTTTTCATTGTTCTCAGATCCAAGGGTTTGGGTCTGTGGTCACCTATGCAAATTGGTGAGGATTTTTAACAAACCTTTCCCAGGAAGTGGGGTGCAAGGGTTGGGAGGATTTTGGGGGGAAAGACGTGTCCATACTATGTTTCCCAGTAAACCCAGTTAGAGTTTGGTGGTGGCAGTGGATATTCCAAGGACAAAGGATAAAATTAATTTGTACCTTGGGGAAGTATTAAACTTACTTTTACCAGCTTAGTTTAGGAGGTTTTCATGCAGGTCCCCACATCTGTACCCTAGAGTTCAGAGGGGGAGAGGAACCTTGACAATTACCTTCAAGGCAATTGAAGCCACAAGCTGTCAGCGGTTAAGATGGCCACTATTTCCCTACAGCTTTTGCAGGAGTAAGTGAGGCTGGCCAGTTAAAGATTACAGATAAAACACATTGTTCCCAATTTGACAGAAGTCAGGCAGCACTTAGTGAAGATGACAATCCTGTTCGGAGGCAGGAATCTAAGACTGATGTGGGGCGTAGGAGTGTACCTATTGGTTTCTGGAAGTGGGCAGGCAGAAGCCCACCCACTGCTCTAGGACCCCCCCTGCCACTCCCCTCCCCCCCAGCCAAAGAGGAGGATCCACAGGACCTGGAAACCAAATGATTCCAGGGGACAACCAATGAAATAACAGGGACAGGAATGCAGTCAAAGGGTTAAAAGAAGGGAGCCTGACAGGGGACACTGAGCAGAGAACTCCGGACAGCGCCCACTGCTCCTCAAAGGCATCAAGGGAGCCATTGGATGCCGCCCAGAGGAACACTACCCGGATACGTGAACGGACAGAGGATCGGAAACAGGCCCCACAGTCAGAGGCATCTCCATCGGCCAACCTCCTCTCCCTGATTTTATAGATGGCTGATTTAGCCAGGGCCAGGAGGATGTTGACCAGCAGGTCCCGTGACTTTGTGGGGCCATGGATAGGGAGTGTATAGAGAAGGAGGTGAGGGGAAAAGTGCAGCCAGAAACATAACAGAATATTTGTGAGGAGCCGGAATAGGGGCTGCAACCTGGCACGCTCTACATAAACATGCGCCAGAGTCTCCCTCATGCCGCAGAAGGGGCAGGTATCCAGGATAGGGGTAAACCATGCCGAGTACATGCCCGGGCTCACTGACCCATGAAAGAGCTGATATCCCCAGCAGGCCTCAGGACCAGGGTGGAGTATAGGCTGGTCCACCAGGGCTCCACACCTTCTAGATGTGGCAAGAGGTCTTGCCACTTTTTGTCGGGGTGGGACATGAGGGTGCAGAAGTAAAGGGTGTGGAGCATGAGAGTGTATAGGTGTTTCCTTGGCACAGTCTGGAAACTGGCTGCAAGTTGTGCAGCCGGCTCACGGGGGACCAGTTGGGACCATGGGGGAGGGGCCCGATGAAAAGGTCTGGAGGGCTTGGGGTGGAGGGTAGGCAGGGCATGCCCTTGGGCAGGACCCGGTCAAAGTAAGCCCTAGCAGCAGGTGGCAAAGCGGCCCTCACCTCCTGAAGTACACGCCGGGGGAGTACAAGGCCTGGAGAGCCCCATACGCTGAGCGAGCGTCAGGGGATATACCCAGTCTCCCCGGTCGTAATCCAGGAGGTCTCCGACTCTGACTTCAGCCAGCACCAACCTCTAGCGCACCAAGGAGGACTCTGCCACCTACACACGGAGCTGGGGGTTGTGTAGCAGGGGCTCCGTGAGGAGATTTGCCCCCTCAGTGGCCATACAGGACCTGGTTGCTGAGAACAGTTTCCAGGTCCGGAGGAGGTCCTGGTAGAAGACCGGCAGCCTGGAGAGGTCTCACGGAAGACCTCTCGGATCAACATAAAGGAGCTGCCAGTCATATCGGAGCCCTTGGAAGTGGCACAGGAAGGCATGCGCCAGTACTCTCCATGCCATACTACCTGCACCATAAAGGAGCCTCTACAGGGCCTGGAGGTGGAAGATGTGGGAGGGACCAAGTAAATGCGGGGGGACAACTAATGAAAAACAGGGATCAGAGTGAAGGTCATAGGTTCAAAACAAGGATACCGGATGGGGACACCGAGCAGAGAACCCTGGACAGCGCCCACTGCTCCTCAAAGTTGTCAAGGGAGCCAGTGGATGCTGCCCAGTGGAACTCCGCCCGGATACATGAAACTAGGGAGGAGCGGAAATAGGCCCCACAGTTGCAGAGCACCCCCTCGTTCAGTATTCTCCTCCTGGTATTATAGATGGAAACTTTGGCCAGGGCCAGGAGGAGGTTGACGAGGAGGTCTCACAACTTCGTGGGGCCATGGATAGGGTGTGCAAAGAGGAATAAGTGTGGGGAGAAGTGCAGCCAGAACCTGTAAACCGTGCCAGTTCTTCTGCGGAGATGGATGCATGGCAGAAAGGTAAACAGCAAGATAGAGCAGCAGTGGGAGGGAGCTCGCCTGCCGCCCGTCCCCGACCACCAGGCCAGAGCTCTTGACCCAGTTGACCTGGGCGGAGGAGGCCCGCTCTCTGACTGTAGCGGGGTCGTATTGGAAAACCCAGGAAGTGGGCGGGCGCAAGCAATGACTGGAAGCCAAGACTGAGGCGAGGTGGGGGTAGTCGGTGGGGTTCCCCGGGGAGACCCTCAGGGATTGTTGGGGTTTACTGCCAGGGGGCAGCACCCCAGTGGGAGGCGGATCACCAGAAGGCAGGGGGTGCTCCAGAGGCTGACTAGCTAATTCCCAAGGACAACAGGCAGGAGGCACCGCCGGGTGAGTCCAGCTCTATTACAAGGAGGAACACTGAGAAGGTTGCAGGGGAATGTGGGGAACAGGGGAATGTAAGGACGTACTCTAGAGTGTGAAGAATATGAGACTGTGAGGGTAAAAGCGGGGAGGGAAAATGAGCATGAAGGGGGACAGATGGGAGTGGGGAAAATATGGAGAGAAAAATGGGAGGGATGGCTAGGACAATGATAGGAAGGCAAAGAATGCAGCTACCTCCCCAAATTTTATAACTAAATCACAAAACAAAGCACAAAATCTTGACCCCAAAGGCAAAATTTAAATGGGGCCAGGATTTCACCTCAAGTGTTCAAAAGTGAGACTCCCCATCTTGCCCCTTCTCATCCACATTGCCCTCTTTCACCCCAGAAGAGCCTGGGACAGTGCATAGGTCTAGCAGACTGTCCTTGTGAACATATCTTCTGTATGCAGAATAGTGCTCAAAGAAGACATTTAATGTTTAAAAAAAAAAAATCTGTATCAAAGTTTCTAGGCAGACTTGCCTTGCATGACCAATAGTTACTCAGCAGATCATGGTCTGCCCTCACTGATCTTTGCAGCATAACATAAGCAATAGCAATTCTTGAAAAAACATTGTGTATATTAGCAAAAATAACAAGGAGTCCTTGTGGCACCTTAGAGACTAACACATTTATTTGGGCATAAGCTTTCGTGGGTTAGAACCCACTTCATCAGATGCATAGAGTGAAAATACAGGAGCAGGTATAAATACATGAAAGGATGGGGGTTGCTTTACCAAGTGTGAGGTCAGTCTAACGAGATAAATCAATCAACAGCAGGATATCAAGGGAGGAAAAATCTCTTTTGAAGTGGTAAGAGAGTGGCCCATTACAGACAGTTAACAAGAAGGTGTGAGTAACAGTAGGGAGAAATTAGTATTGGGGAAGTTTAGGTTTTGTAATACCCAACCACTCCCAGTCTCTATTCAGGCCTAATCTGATGGTATTCAGTTTGTAAATTAATTCCAGTTCTGCAGCTTCACGTTGGAGTCTGCTTTTGAAGATTTTTTTGTAGAAGAATTGCCACTTTTAGGTCTGTTATTGAGTGACCAGAGAGATTGAAGTGTTCTCCTACTGGTTTTTGAATGTTATGATTCCTGATATCAGATTTGTGTCCATTTATTCTTTTGCATAGAGACTATCCAGTTTGGCCAATGTACATGGCAGAAAGGCATTGCTGACACAAAATGGCATATATCACAATGGCAGATGTGCAGGTGCATGAGCCCTTGATGGTGTGGCTGATGTGGTTAGTTCCTATGATGGTGTCCTTTGACTAGATATGTGGACAGAGGTGGCACCGGGGTTTGTAGCAGGGTTTGGTTCCTGGGTTGGTGTTTTGTTGTGTGTAGTATTTGCTTCAGGTTGGGGGGCTGTCTGTAAGCAAGGACTGGCCTCTCTCCCAAGGTCTGTGAGAGTGAGGGATCGTCCTTCAGGATAGGCTGTAGATCCTTGATGATGCGCTGGAGAGTTTTCATTGGGGGCTGCAGGTGATGGCTAGTGGCGTTCTGTTACTTACTTTGTTGAGCCTGTCTTGTAGTAGGTGACTTCTCCGTACCCTTCTGGCTCTGTCAATCTGTTTCTTCACTTCACCAGGTGGGTATTGTGGTTTTAAGAATGCTTGATAGAGATTCCATAGGTGTTTGTCTCTGTCTGAGGGATCGGAGCAAATGTGGTTGTATCTTAGAGCTTGGCTGTCGACAATGGATCATGTAATGTGGTCTGGATGAAAGCTGGAGGCTTGTAGGTAAGCACAGCAGTCAGTAGGTTTCCGGTATAGGGTGGTGGTTATGTGACCATCACTTATTATCACTCTAGTGTCTAGGAAATGGACCTCTTGTGTGGGCTGAGGTTGATGGTAGGGTGGAAATCATTGAAATCTTGATGGAATTTGTGCATAAACAGGATTTTATTTTTACTGTTGCAGTGAAATGAGTAGTCTTTTACTCTTAGTCTTAACATGATCAAAAAAGTTAATTCCAAAGTTGTGGTACATTGTAAAATTTCCCTCTAATCATAACGCTTAGGTTAGCCATCCCGTCTTCCTTATGGACAGAATAAAAGAATAGAGCAAAAAGATACAACTTGAAGGGTGATAATGTCAACTGTAGCAAGGCTTCCCCTGATAACCAGTTCTACAGTCTGATATGACTGAATCCTCTTTACCGCCCCCCCACCCTACCCCCCAAAAAAGGGCTGCAGCAATAGCCATGGTACACATACCCCCTCCCTTCCACCTCACCTTACTTAGTTCGCTTCCAGTGAATATACACAGTTTGTGAATATACTTGTCCATGCCTTGCCACTCTACCCTCTCTCTCAACAACTTTCCTTACACCTTCCTCTAGAGTGAGCCACCATAGTGCTTAGCTCCTAGTGTACTTTGGTCTTCAAAAGCCCTCGTGCAGCCTCTCTGCTTGTCCTCCCATGCACTGCAGAATTACAAGAGTTCTGGTGCATTTTGGTACTTCTATTACTGCCTGAGGGGTAAGGCCAGGCTCTCACCCTCATTAAATTGATTAGTAACATAGAACTCCATTTTGCTATAGGTCTGACACTAAGTGGAGCATAATGGGCCAATTAATTTTCCATAAATGGACTGATTACAAATCAATTTGTTGGCAGAAATCCTTACATCATGATAAAACTAAACTACTCTCAAAGATGAACCCAGTATGTGAATTTAGACCTAAATCAATCTTTCTGACGTATTGGTGCTAAGAATGGGAATTTTGGATCAGGCCTTCCAGTTTGGGCTAATAGTAGAGAAGTTAGCAAAGTGCCAACTTCTTTTTTGTAACATCTTATATTAAAAGAAGTTCTTGCCATGGTCAATGATAGTCTATAGTTTAGCACTAGGGCAGCAATCAACATCTAGGAATTGCAGCATTGAGTTCATGTCCAGATCTTTGTCTCTGGCTGCCTGCAATATACTGTGGACAGTCTCACCATCGAATTTTCAGGACATGCAGCAGAACGCTGACTCACTCTGTAAAGCAATTGTTTGTTTGACTAATATTCTGAGAATATGTTTGGGGGGGGAGGGGGATGAGGAGAGAAAAGTGGCTGTAATTTCTAGTGAGTTGTCAGAGTATCAACCTCTCTCTCAATTCCTATAGACTCCCAGAATACTTTGCTCTATTTCCCATAATCTTACTGCATCAGAGAGCTATCTTGGGAATTATGAAATAAGTACTCAAATGCAGAGCAACTGCAACATTTTATTCAAGTGCTATGTGCGATGGAACTGGTTCAGAAACAAGATATATAGTATGGACATACTGCACCAAGGTAACTTGCACCAGTACAAATCCATCACTTCAGTTTGCATTGGTACAGTTCTACAGTGAAGTCGGGACACTCCAGATAAAACAGTGTGGGTCAGATTCTGCTCTCAGACCCACTGTTTCAACATAAATAAGAGAAGAATTCGGCTTTCTCTATGGCAAAAAAAAAATTGGTATCCTATAAACGTGCTCACATTCAGAGATATGAACAAGTTCTGTTGATAAGGAATTGTCTTCTGAATAAATACAAGAACTTTGGGTTCAGAATTTTTGAAACCATTATACCTCAAGCGTCACCACCTGCTAACCTGAAACTGGCAAAATCTGCTTCTAGCTCTCCTACTCCTACCCCTTCCCTCTCCTCTGGGAAAGCCACTAATAAGTGAAGAGAACTGAAACATATGCCAGGAAATTGAAATCAATTGATTTCATGCATAAAATAACAAGGTGTTTTATCTTGGTGACAAACAGTGCTATACAAAATAAGCATCTATTTTACCTAGTGCTTTGATATGTTACTATTAATAGCTATGTAGCATTCATTAACAAGATTACAACTTTCAGGGGGTTAGCTGACCAGGCTGATCAAATGGTAAGCATCACTAAAATATGGCAGTATACAGAACTCTAAGAAGCAATTTTAGAAAAAGGAAATCAAAGGGCAAAATACACTAAAACTATTTCAACAGAGTATAAATGATAGATGGATGGTCATGTGTTTAATGAATTATTGTCATAAACATGAAATGTATTGACAGCTCTGTTTGCTTTGCAACTTTTTAGTCCTGGGAGAAAGAAATTGTAACACATCTAAATCTGCTTTGTGTGATTTTTATTTATTTTGTGAATTGTCAATGGCTTTTTTATAAAATAGGGAACTAATTTTCTTTAATGCCCCTTATATTAATATGTGACCATGTAACAAGGTAGCTGTCCTATTAAATTAAACTGGGCTCAGCGTTCCTGTTCTAGTCCAGGTGCTTCTAGTTGGGCCAATTAAGAGGGTGAGGCAGCACCTGGAGCTATAAGGGGCCTAGTGAGAAGGGGAGTCAGAGCAGATTAGTTGTCATGAGGAGTTGTCAGAGACAGACAGTTCCTGGGAGCTGGTAGTGTAGCAAGAGCAGTTGGTTGGCTGGTGTCCCTGAAGCAGAGCTGGAGAGAGCTGAAGGTAACACCAGAAGAGGGAGATGCCTGTGGCTTTACAGCTCAGAGCCAGGAGGTAGGGCAGAGGAAGGAAGGGGATGATGAAGGAAGGGGAAGCAGTGGTGGGACTTGCCTGCTGATGTTTCCTTGCCAGAGAGCTGGGCCCTAGTGGACTATGAAAGGCTCCTAGTGGAGGTCTTGTGGGAGCTTCTGCTGGAAGGAGTGGGGTTGTGGCCTAGAGGGAAGGGCTGGGGTTGGGCAGGGGGACAGAGAAGGACTGATAAAGTCCAGGTGTGATAGAAGACACCAGGCTGGTGGGAATGAAGCATAAATGAAGATTTATATGCATTGGGGGATTTAGACTGTGTTGTAGGTCTTTTGATTATGCATGTTGCTCTGTGTTTTAGTTACACTATGATGGACTGGAGGATAAACTTGTATGGAGTTACTGGGAACTCAAAAGGGAAACTGAAGCATGGGGCACTTGTCTTGTCTCTTGTCAGAACCCATATAATGTAGATGGTTCAGCTTCTTCATCAGTAAAAGAAATCAAATTGGCCAATCCCCACCTGCCATAAACAGAAGTCAGTGGATCAGTACTAATGTACACTCGCTGAGGTGTTAGCCCAATATTTTATATGTTTTGTGCTTTTAGGTGGCTGTTCTATTTCCTCCCCTTTCTTTGTTCTAAGTTGTCTCTGCTGCTGTTTAGAGCAGAGACGAGAACGGTGTCCCTGTTTTTAGCTACTTGGTGCTATTGTCACACCTAAAGATGCTAATCATAGGAGCAACTTTCTACTTTTTCCCAGTCCCTATCCTGTTCACCACTACTGCATGGGAGCAGATCAGCAGGTTGATAAGCAAGTGGATTGCTAATGCTACTTTTTTTCTTTAAGAATATATTTAGTGGAGTCCAGATATGACTCTTGATTCAAAGCCTGGCTCTCTTAAAACTTCTGATTTAGAATGAAGTCTACAGAGAAAATCTGAAGAAAGCTGAGAAGATAACTGAAGGTAAACTCAAGATGGAATCACACCACTTAAGTGGATATTTTAATGAAAAATGTGATGCTCTATATAGATAAGGGATTTTTGGAAAATATACATTTAAGTTCACTAATATTAGGGGTGAAATCCTGGTCCCATTGAAGTCAGTATTTGGTTTTTTGTTTGCTTGCTTTTTGTAAAGGAATTGAGGAAATTGAATTCTGTGAACTTTTATTCTACAGATAAATTTGAGCCACCTTTGCGAAAACTCAAAGTATTTCTAATTCTACTTCTCTTGCTATTCATTATTCCTCCTCCATAACTAGAATTCTTTTACAATAATATTTCTGGCTGCCTGTCTTGAGGGAAATCCTGCCCACTGAAGAAAATAGGAGTTTTGCCATTGACTTCAATAAGGCTAGAATTTCACTCCTTCACTTTGATTGGATGGCAGCACATCTAGCAACTCAGGTTACTCTATGAACTATTACACTTTACATCTGACAGATGCTGCTGCTCCTGGCAGTGCAAATAACCTTGCAAACAAAGATATGTGTATTATTCATAAATACTGGAGTTGTTTCCCCAAAAAGCTAGGAAGTCTGAATCTTAGGACCATAAACTTTGCTTGGGAAGGCTCAGAATGGTTTTAACCACAGGTGATCTTGATCTCTAATCACATCTCTGCTTTGAAAAATTGCACCTAGTGACTTCTAATTATGAAGTGTCTGTAGGGAGATATGAAATGCATTGTCAACCATAAGGGGTTTGTTCAAATAATGCATGCCTTTTTATGTTTAAGTAATATTACCATGTTTAACAACAGGCATATCACTTCTCTGTGGTCTCCACTTACTTTCCTACTGTGTCCTTCATTTATACCCTTCTGTATTAGCAGCAGCTGCTTAGCTGACTTTCAGACTGAGAAATATCTGAATCCTCTTTCCATGTCTTAATCTGCCAGCATTGTTAGAATTCCTGCCTTAGTCTACTTGAAAGTGTAAGGGACAAATATAAGGCTCCATGTAGTTCACTGTGCTCAGTCCTGGGTGTCTTATGAAAAGGACATGAAAAATACTATGTCATATGTTCACCCCTCTTTCTGGTCACAGTAATACTTCTCTCTCTGACAGGGTGTTCTACCTCTTCAAGGGGCAAGAGGCCTCGAGCCAGTCAGATCTTAAATTAGCCCCATCTTGCGGGGCAGCTGTGCCTGCACTGGATTTAAGAGGAATGACACCCAGCAATGGAGGGCCGGCTGCAGAGGAGAGCAGAAGGCTGTGAGATGCCAGAGGAGATCACAAAGCAGGCAGAAACCTAAGAGACTCTAGCTAGAGAGGCTTTGAATGGTTGCTATGGAAAGAGCAGGTAGCAACTGAAAAGAGCTCAGGAGGGGTTGAGTGGGGATGTGGAAAGGAGCCCAGGAAGTGTGCAAGTTGATCCTAGAGGGTGGGAAAAAGAGTGCTTGAATTAGAGTAGAGAAGATAAACTCCTTGGGAAGGAGGGGTTGGGGCCCAGTTTGAGATTGGGACAAAGACTCTGGTTTTATGGTTTGGTTGTTTTTTTTGGACTTGGACACCCTAGATGGCACTTGGGCTAATGACTTAGCCAGAGAGCTAAGACAGTGCACTAGGTTGCTGCAGAGTGCTGAACTCTGGAGGCAGAGGGGCTGTAATGCTGGGTCTTGCCATGAGGACACCCTCTCCTTCAGTGAGTTTGACACATGCCTTCACTTACCCTTTCTGGTCAGGGTACCATCTCATTGTGCTACATCTCCTCAAGTAGCAAATAAGATGATAAACCAGCAAAAATATGACTTCAGGGGAACGATGAACATTGTAGAGGCTTAAGCAGGTGTGTGAGCTTTTTGTAGGATTGGGGCTGTCAAGGTTCCTCCCCCACTCTGAACTCTAGGGTACAGATGTGGGGACCTGCATGAAAACCTCCTAAGCTTACTTTCACCAGCTTAGGTTAAAACTTCCCCAAGGTACAAATTTTATCCTTTGACCCTGGATTTCCACTGCCACCACTAAACTTTAATTGGGTTTACTGGGAAACGTAGTTTGGACATGTCTTTCCCCCCAGAATCCTCCCAACCCTTGCACCCCACTTCCTGGGGAAGGTTTGGTAAATATCCTCACCAATTTGCATAGGTGACCACAGACCCAAACCCTTGGATCTGAGAACAATGAAAAAGCATTCAGTTTTTTCTTACAAGAAGACTTTTAATAGAAGGAAAGGAATCACCTCTGTAAAATCAGGATGGTAGATACCTTACAGGGTAATTAGATTCAAAACATAGAGAATCCCTCTAGGCAAAACCTTAAGTTACAAAAAAGACACACAGACAGAAATAGTCATTCTATTCAGCACAGTTCTTTTCTCAGCCATTTAAAGAAATCATAATCTAACACATACCTAGCTAGATTACTTACTGAAAGTTCTAAGACTCCATTCCTGTTCTATCCCTGGCAAAAGCAGCATACAGACCCAGACCCTTTGTTTCTCTCCCTCCTCCCAGCTTTTGAAAGTATCTTGTCTTTCATTGGTCATTTTGGTCAGGTGCCAGTGAGGTTACCTTTAGCTTCTTAACCCTTTACAGGTGAGAGGATTTTTCCTCTGGCCAGGAGGGATTTTAAAGTGTTTAAAGTTTACCCTTCCCTTTATATTTATGACAGGGGCCTTGTACTATGAAAGGAATTACAAACTAAACAAAACTAGGTGATTGTTTCCATTTTACAGGAATGACTTTTTTCTGAAGTATAGAATAAATTATCCAAGGTGTGAGTAGGAACACAGCCTTTTTTAATAGGATTTGGATAATTACTAGGGCTAGTTGAAACATTTTCAATTAAATGTGCTGTTTTGTTGATGCTAAAACATTTTGGAGCCACAGAGAGAGAGCTTGCATGCTCAATATCCTGGAAATTAGGGGCCTAGCTTGGGATGTGGAAGAACCAGGTTTATGTCCCTGTGATCTTTCAGGGATGAGAAATTCTGCTCTGAATCAGTCAGAGCACATGCTTGAGCCTGGGTACTACCACATCCCAAGCTAGGGCCCTAACTACCAGCACACATGCATCCCTTCCCAAATTGAAACACTCAAGTTTCCATCTGTAAATTGATACTTTGCCACAATTCCACTTAGTGTGAGAAGGGTTTGTTTTCTTTTGAAAGGGTTTGTTTTCATTCTGTATTGGAATGAAGACAAATTTCAAATGTTGACTTGAAATAGGTTTGTTCTCCTCTGGCCTGGTCTAATTTTTTTCCAGGAAAAAGTACTATGTGGGGCTAATGTACAAATGGTAACTCAAATAAGGAATAGACTCTGCACTTACTGTCCTCTTTCTCACCTGAAATATGTTCTGCTCCTATATAATAAGTGTACAAACTAAATATTGGCAATTGCACCATGCAGTTCAATACACTTCAGGTTCAAATTGAAAGATTGAACTGTTGGGTCACAAAAATGTGTTCTCTACAGTATTTCTAGGCTTCGAAGGATTGCATTTGTGTGTGTACAGTGAAACTGACCTTCACGGATAAAAACTGACAAATATATTTTGACAATTGAAACTTACAGATGGGCAAAGTCTAAAAAATGCTTCTTGAAGAACTTAATAGTTTAAGGATATTTCCTCTGTATATTTTGACATGATGTGAATAATTTGTATTTTAACAGTATTAAAGCTTTAACTTTTTGAATCTCAATGTTTGCTGTCATTAAATAGTCCCTTTCTTGGATATGCAGTTTCATGGAGCTCAATGATTTCACATGAGAATAAAGGCTACTGGGTGAAGCCCGTTGCCTGAATTGTACAAGTAACTTGAATTCTGGTTTTCCTTACTTTTGAGTGCTAATTTGTGCAACCTAAGTAAGGTTCTTTTAGTGTGTGTTAAATCAAACAAAAAAAACCAGGGGAATGGAAGCATAAGGCATCCTATTGAAAATGCATGGTTCATCAGTAGCACTGGAACTTTTAGATCCACCCCCACACAGACAGCCACCTTGTGAAATTAATGGAGTTATTGATAGCAGCAGTAGTAGGGGTAGTCCACCTTTAGGTGGACCAGTACTGGAATGAGAGGTGCCACAGATATTTGATGATAGGTGAGAAATGTTCAGTTTCTTGAATCGTAGGGTCCATTCCAGGTTCTGGATGGGAGAGCTCTCTAGTGAGCACAGACTCTTCTGCCCTTTTTCTTTTCCACCCCAGTTCGTTCTCCTAGTCCCATTTTCTTTGCCTACTCAGTCTCCGCTCGTCCAGCTTCTCATCCTAGCTCCGGACCTCTTGTCCAACTAATCTCAGTCTCATCATCCCATTCCCCTTGCCCATCTGTTCCAGTTCCTCATCCAGGCACCTTGTCTGATCTGTCTCATCCCCTCCCATGCCCACATTCCTTGTCTCCACTGGCTTGGCGTCAGTCTCCTCATCCTTTGTGTCCCATCCCAGCGGACTCCTGGACCTAGTCTCTTTGACCACTCAGGCCCATTTTCCACCTGCACCCTGGATTTTCATAAAGTCTGTCTTCATTTCTCCATGGGAATTATTAAAGGATTAGAAATCATGCCTTATAATGATAAACAGATCAATCTCTGAGTCTATCTTAACTAAGAGAATGGTAAGGGGTGACTTGACTATTGAATATAGTATCTATGTGGGGAGCAAATTTTTAACAAGTTTTCACTCTGGCAGAGAATGGTATAATGTGATCCTGTGGTTGGAAGTTGAAACTAGACCAATTCAGACTGGCCATGTGTAAATTTTTAACAGTAAGGATAATTAACTGTTGGAATAATTTAGCAAGGGTCATTGGAGATTCTCAATCACTGATTTTTAAATCAAGATTGGATGTTTTTCTAAAAGATCTGCTCTAGGAATTATGTTAGGCAAGTTCTATGGCCTGTGTTATACAGGAGGTCAGACTAGATGATCACAGTGGTCCCTTCTGACCTTGGAATCTATGAAACGTCTCCCTCCTGCATTGGTTCCCATTCTTCCCCCTGCAGCTCCTCACCTGATTTGTTCTCCCCCCCCCACCCCAACCCCATTTCCATCCTTGGCTCCCACTCTCCTTGTCTAGACAGTCTGTCTACCCCTCTTTCTCCCACACCTCCTCACCAGCCACAAATCCTAGTCTTTCCCTGTCCCCGCACTCTCGCCCTCCGCTCTGGTTCTTCTCCCTTCTGCCTTCAGTTCAGATGGCTTTCCAGGGTGCAAGTGCAGGGGGCATTGGAAATAGAGGAGAGACCATCTCCTAGCTTTCAGTTGTAGTGTGTGTACCCAGGAATTTCAGGGGTAGTCCTACTTGGCCCCCTGCAACATCAGCTAGAGCACATGCAGTGTGGATGGACTCTTTGGGGAATCAAGTTATGAAGCTCTAGCAATTTTTTGACTGAGCACAGCAAACTGCAATTTTTCAATGATTTATAACTTAGCCAAAGTTAGGTGGATTTCTATAGGGGACAGCAAAAGGCATATCCCAGACACAAAGGCCATCTCCTACCAAATTTCAAACTCCTGTTCAAAGCATAGGACTGCAAGTAGAGCTGTCTGCAGAAGTCGGGGGTGGAAATTATTCATCCCAATTTGAATGAAAGGTTAAAAACAAAACATTTTGAAAATCTGCTTCAGGAGAACCAAAATCTAATATTTTTTTTGTCTTGCTCCCAGCTGCCTGACTTACTAGGGAGCCATCTGCATTGGGAGGCAACAGCTGGGCTTTGGGGGAGCCCAGGCTGGTTGGAGACAAGGCAGAGCTGCCTGCCAAGACTCTATATTACAGGTTTTGACAGAATCAACGCTTTCTTACAGAACACGTTGATTCCTTTGGATTGATACTTTCCAACAGGAAAGTGTTCCATTGGTAAATTTTGACCTGCTCTAGGCCCTCCCTCTTTTTCAAAGAAAATATTGCCAGAAATTTTTTAAGAGATGAAAAGTTTTCCCTTGTTCTTGGAAAGAGCTGAACCCTTTTGGTTGGAATTTCCCACTGGGATAATCACTGATAGTGCACCTTGCAGAGAAGAAATCTGCCATCTGACCTCAAAGGAAATCGAATCAGGAGTGAGGATGCAGCATGAATATCAGGTTAATGACAAAGGGTGTTGCAATTTTCTCCCCTAAACCATGCTGAAAGAAAATTCAGCATGCACAATGGTGAGCCCTGAAAGAACAAATAACTTCGAGGTTGCAAGGCTTTGATACAATGAGTGTCATTAAAGTGCCAATCAAGGAAAAAAGATCATTTGGATTTGTGCTCTAGTTAGCAACTGGAGATAATGAAATATCATACCAGAAAATTAGAAACTTTTTTGCAAGTTAGATAAGGGTCTTGACAATATTTTTTCCCCCATTAACCCCACAGCAAATTGTCACACTACACAGGAGGAAAATTAATAAGTGGCTTAGTCTCTTTATGATTCGTCTCAATAACTCAATGATATATATTTTCAATTTAATCACACTGACCGATGTAAGAAATAACTAGAAATGTAGGTATGACCTTCCTTGAGCAGACTGTGTAAAATTCATTGTAGCAAAGCTTGTATATTGAAAACTGCATTGTAATACGTTTTGCATAGCACTGCTTGCCAAGTATGTCAGTTCAAAATAATGGTTAGACAAATTATATGACTTAAAAATATAACTGGAAACAGGAAGCATAATGAGTTTATAGTAAGGATACATTTTATATGACAAAATTTTATTTGTTATGAGATTTTTATGTTGACTTAAAATGCATATGATGAGGAGGATTAAAAAACAGCACAGGGTCAGTTCACTGGAGCACAAACAGCAGAGAAGCATTGTATGTGGGGAAACAGTTCAGAAGAATATATTTGAATATATATATATTTACTGGACTTACAAGGGGAAGAACCCCTTTGTTCCCTCGGTGATGCATAACAAAGACAGCACTTTTGTCCATTTATGAACAGTGGATCCCCAACCCCATGGCTTGATAATGCTGAGAATTGGCCATGAGAACTGCTTTATCTAAAGATTGGAGCCTCCTATGTTGTCTTAGAAGTGTGATTATACTCTTGTTTTATTTGCGAACATTTTCTGTTTCTTTTGTCTCTGCTTAGGATCACTTAAATCTGTTAATGAAATTCTTGTTTTGTTCATAAATTCATATGTGCTCTATTTAAAATGAGGTGTACCTTCTCAGCTGAGCCAACAGGCTGGTGTGTATTCTGCCTCTTTGGAGATGGCAGACTTGGTAATTTCTGAGTGTGTCCTGTGATGGGCTAGATGTTGCAGGGAAATGCTTTTGGAGTGTTTGGGACCTGAAGAACAAGGCAAAGTTAAGACTGACAGAGTCCTGGGGAATCTGTGGGGCTAGCTGACAAATGGGAGTGGCAAGGAGTGATCACTCAGTTTAGCACCAGCAGATCCCTTTTATACTGAGGGAGAGGGCTAACAGGGTGACTCTCAGTTCTGGTCACTCTGAGAGAGCATCACAGGGACTACTTGTGTTCTTAAAGTTAAATATGTACCTAAATGCTTTGCTGTATTGAGATCCATGTGAAAAGTTTCTTCCATTCACATTCCAGTTTTTCCAGGCTTGAGCTGAGTTAGAAGTACTACAAGAACAGTCTTTCACATATTGAGTATTCGTGTTATGTTCTAGCCTAACCTACTGAGAACACAAATTGAACACTAAAATTGTATTAAGGTTATATCCTGTACTACTTTATCTGAATCAGTTCACCCATCCAAGTGGTAAACCCTCTAAATTTGAAAAAAATGGTACATCAAACTGAAGGCATATTCCAAAAAATAACAGGAAGGCCGTTAGTAATGTCTGTAGACACAAACGTAATGTGAGGAAAGGAAGATCTACTTTACGTAGGGAAACCTATAAAGCCTACATAATGCAGGATCTGACTTTTGCATCACCATAGGTGATGGGGAGTTTTGCCATTCACTTAAATGGGCAGAGGATCAGGGTCATAGCAAAGAGACCTAGAAGGTACCTTCCTTTTGAGTCTGAGGACCCATGGGGGACGCGGGGGTTTCTTCTGCACCCCCCACACAACCTTGTGTAGCCTGCAGAGCCTAGTCAGAGAACATACAGCCTGGGCCTGGCATCTTTTCCTCAGAGCACTCCTGCCCAGGTATACTGAGAGTAGCTGTGGGACAAGGGACAGTCTCTGTTTGCATGGCTCCACTAGAACTGTGCTACCACTGTGGGGATTAGAGTAGTCAGAGCTGGTGTGGGGGCACAGGATTCATCCAGGTGATGGCCGTAGACTGTACTCCATCTCCAGGATCTGCTGGGCATATGAGGATTACCTCATCTACCCATTTGTATGGGGGATCCTCAAGGAGATTTTTTTTTTCTGCCTCAGAGCTTCCTTCCCCATGAGGCAGTATAGTCTGACCAATGGTAAATGACTAATAGGAAATATTTCTGATAATCAAACGTTTCCCCTAATATGTGTGTTCAATCAGAAAACTTGCCGCACCCACCAGGGAGAAAATGCAACTTTAGGGATCCAGTCTTTTCACACTGATTTAAAAGCTATAAAAGGGTAACTCCATTGGCTTCAATGGATTTTCTCTGGCTTGCCCCATGGTATGAGGGAGAAGGATCTGGGCTTTTGAAGCTAAACGGTTGTACAGACTATATATCATTCAAAGGAGGTAGTTACCTTCCAGAGGAAACTTACTAGCATTCTGGAGCGACTGTCTTTCACTGATGCAGGTGCTGATAAATATAAATAGATTTACATTTTTTAAAAAATACCTCAACACCCATGCACAATTGTGAAGGGTGTGCACACCTGTGAATTAATAGGGAAGAATCCTTTAAATTGAGAAAAAGAAAAGGAGTACTTGTGGCACCTTAGAGACTAACCAATTTATTTGAGCATGAGCTTTCATGAGCTACAGCTCACTTCATCGGATGCATACCGTGGAAACTGCAGCAGACTTTATATACACACAGAGAATATGAAACAATACCTCCTCCCACCCCACTGTCCTGCTGGTAATAGCTTATCTCAAGTGATCATCAAGTTGGGCCATTTCCAGCACAAATCCAGGTTTTCTCACTCTCCACCCCCCACACACACACAAATTCACTCTCCTGCTGGTAATAGTCCATCCAAAGTGACAACTCTCTACACAATGTGCATGATAATCAAGGTGGGCCATTTCCTGCACAAATCCAGGCTCTCTCACCCCCACCCTTCCCCCCCGCCCCAGGGACACACACACATACACAAACTCACTCTCCTGCTGGCAATAGCTCATTGTATTGTTTCATATTCTCTGTGTGTATATAAAGTCTGCTGCAGTTTCCACGGTATGCATCCGATGAAGTGAACTGTAGCTCACGAAAGCTCATGCTCAAATAAATTGGTTAGTCTCTAAGGTGCCACAAGTACTCCTTTTCTTTTTGCGAATACAGACTAACACGGCTGTTACTCTGAAACCTTAAATTGAGAAGCTCACTTTGGTTCAATGAAGGATTGTATAAAATTGTTGAAATGAATAACTGGTCTATTTAGGCTACGCACTAATCTTTTGAGGGCACTCATTAGCATGCTTGAATGATAAAAGGCATAAGAACAATTTTCATCAA
The DNA here is from genome assembly GCF_965152235.1 of Eretmochelys imbricata. NCBI lineage: Eukaryota > Metazoa > Chordata > Testudines > Cheloniidae > Eretmochelys > Eretmochelys imbricata. The sequence goes on from NC_135578.1 coordinate 79,709,774, forward strand.
ATGAGATTTAGTGGTGCATATCATGCATGAGACCCATTATAAATTGTGTTTATGATGTGAGAAACCTTGTAATAGCATCTGATTCACTGCATGAATCATTGCTTTGTCCAGAAGTGAATACACAAATTTGGTTTTGGGATGCTGCTTAAATGCAACAGATCAAAGCCTTGTACACTAATCCCCATTCTCCAGTTTTTGTTCCTTCACATATGTACTTCAGCAAGTACATACTTCAGCTCCTCCCCTCCAATATGGATCAGAAATCAGTATTTGAATAATACTGAAATGCTATGATCTGTGTCCTTTGAGTCAGGTGAAAATAGACAATTGCATGCCAGAAGTAAGCTTTTGGATATGATTAATTCCACATATTGAATTATTATTCAAGAAATTGTTTATTATATTGGCTGGGTGTTTCAGAAAGAAGATGAGAGCCTTGGAAAAAATATTTTAAACATCCTGAAATTTGAATAGTTACCTGGGGAGATAACTCAGCTGAATATATTTGAAATGATTTGTCATTCAGAGACTGAAGCCCTTTCACACAACTGCTCATCCTAGTTTGAAATCTGATAATATAATCTCTGAAAGATGTAGAACACCTGTGAGTGTTATAATCGGCAGGGAATATAAGGCATCACTGATTTCAATTTAAACGTGTTTCTATATTTACAATATTTCACTTGTGATCTTATGAGCTAGCAATTTTAGCAGGCTCTTGCTTGTCAGTATTTATTTGCAACTGAATAACCAAGAAAAAACCCTCAGATATGAAGAATGAAATTTTTCTTTTTCATATTGGCAAATGAGACTCTGTGAATGCAGGACATAGTCCTACAGAACTTACTCAGGCAAAGTTCCCAATAATTTTAATGAGAAGTACTTGAGTAAGGACTGCAAGATCAAGCCCAGAAAGTCTGTAGAATCCTAGGTTAGGGAGAATTCTATGCAAGTCAGAGGGCAGCATTTTTGAATGGGACAAATGCATCATACTGGACTCAGCTGCTCAGGAAAAGACTTTTTCAGTGTAATCATGAAAGTGACTCTTACTGCTACTCCCATTCCCACTGATCTCCAAGACCTCAATCCTATTGACAAAGCCCTAAAACTGAACTCCCACCCCATAATTCTTCTGCTATTTTTATATTCCATAGTACAAAAGTAAATGCTTTTGAAAAGATTTGTGGATTTCCTTCACCAGGGAAGAAAGCACAAAAGAGAAATGGTCCTGATCCTTGAAAGGATGGGAAGAGATTTGTCTAAATCTGAGGGTTTTTTAAAATGAATTGCTGTATTACACAACTATAGACATTTGTCACTAGATTGACCAGATCTAAGGACCACTTTTCCAGTGCTGTGGGGGAGTATCATTGCTTAGAGTGACCGGTAGAAAGGTCAGATAAAAATATTGGATTTGAAAGCTAGGTAGCATATTGTAATATTATGACCTTCTGGAGAGGTGAAAAGGTATACATCCCAATGAAAAAGGCCATATCTCAGATATGATACTCCAAGATCCAGGTTAAGATGGAGTCAGGCCTAAGTTTTTTGTAGACTTCAGAATCTCCAGGACTCCATAATTTGTGCAAAGACCAGTGTGTGGAGCTTAAGGGGAGGAGTTGGTGATCTCTACAGAGAGACACCATTCTGTAGAGCTGGCTTTCCACTGTGTGTCCCCTCTGACCTTTTTTCTACAAGATAGACAAATTTTTTTTCCCTTATGGCTCCATACAGCAAAGAGGAGACATAGGCCATAGCTGTTCATAACGAATCAATGACTTGCCATTTTCACATCTTGCATGTACAACTGTTAAAGAAACTAAATTATGAATTTGCTCTCATGACAATTGTAAGTTTGAGATACCACTTTGGCCTATTTTTCAAAATTGGTGGTGTATGTAATTCCTTGATTTTTGGAATACCTATATGTTTGCAGTGTTGTCATGTTTGTCCCAGGATATTAGAGACACAAGGTGAGTAAGGTGATGTCTTTTACTGGACCAACTTCTGTTGGTGAAAGAGACAAGCTTTTGCATTACACAGAGCTCTTCTTCAGACCTTCATCTTCAACTATATGCAGCTCGGAAGCTTGTCTCTTTCACCAACAGAAGTTGATCCAATAAAAGATATTGCCTTACCCATTGTGTCTTTGTCATACTACACACCATCCAATAAATATGTGGCAGCTTATGAATCTTGAGAACTTATCGCTGATAGTATGACATTGGGAAACAGAATGCAGATTTTATTGCCTTCCCTCTTTTGGGGATAAAAGTTCAACCAAGTACTACAGATAAAGAAATGGACATGTATTGTGCTACTAAGTCGTAGCTAATTCTTCAGTTAGAATATTTTAGTAGAAATGTAAATTATGCACTTTTACAATAGCTATCAAGAAAATTACGAAAAAGCATTTGTCTCAATGCAAAGCTACAAATATTATGATTTCAGCATTTCACTTAACAGGTGGAAGGAACCTAAGACCCCTTTAAAACAAACCTCTAGTTAAATATATCCCTTTGACAATTATTACTACTTTTCACTGCCTTTTTGTTCATAGCTTTTTGCTAGATTCTCCCTTTATCGATTCTGTTAGTCTTCCCAGCATTTTCTGCTTTAGCTAGCAACAGAAGAGGAGAGAACTCTAAACTGAGAGTGACAGACATGTTAGGAGAGCACTTTCATTAATAGCTGGACGTTACCCCATGTAGTGAGTTGTCTCTCTTTTTTTTTTATAATATCTCAGTAACCAAAAGAAATAAGGAACCTGCCCCCTATTCTCCCTACTGTTTTTTGTGCTGAAAAAGCAGAACATTTTTGATTGTCATGAAATGTTGAATACCATATATAAGGGTTTTGGTATGAACTGGGAATGTATATCTATTAGTGTTTCTGTGATAGTAATTCTCAATACTTTTATTTCAATCACTGGGTCAAACTCAAAACTAGTGCAAATTCCTTGACAGCAATGGAGTCGTGCTTGCACGAAGGCTGAATATGATACAGAAGTTTTTATGGGGCCTAGCAAATGGTTAATTTAACAGCATGATATGGTATTAGAATTGCCGATGCAAAATCACTTGGCCAATATCATCTTTTGACAGTACACAAAACAAACTTATTTCTAGATGTTGTGTGTGGGCAGCTTGGGAAATAAGACCTAGGGAATGATAGTTTTCCCTTCCCAAAGCCCTATCTGAAAAATCTTCTCCTGAGGAAACTGTATGGAAATGCATGCTTTTGATACAATATTGTGCATGGCAAATTCCCCTGTTTTGAAGTATCTTCATGAGTCAGAGATAAAAGTAATTTCTGGCAGGTAGTGGCGCAGTGGCTTAAACTTTTGGGACTTGAAATACCCTGCATTCTATTCAGAAGTCACACAATAAGCCATGGGCAAGCCATTTCACCTCTCTGTTTCAGTTTATCCATCTGTAAAATGATCCTGACTTTTTTTAAAGCATTTTGAGATCTACTGACAAAGTGCTATATAAGAGCTAGCTAGCTATTTATTTACTACTGTCTTTCTTCCTCTCCTTTTCTTCTGCTTTCTGTTTATATGGTTCTCATCACCATGGTATAAGAGGCCCAGATTTTTAAAGGCATTTCTGCACTCAGCATTGCAATTCTTAACTGATTTAGGAGCTTAAATCTCATTTTCAAAAGGGATTTAGACTCCTAAATCAGTTAGGCATTGGAATACTTAGTGCAGCAGTGCCAAAATGCATCTGGGCCCGAGCATCTCTTTGTAAATAACTCTCTTCTTTCCCATCTTGTAGGATAAATGTTTTATTTGTGAGTGTGTGAAGACCATACTGAGCTAGAGATCCAATTCAGAGATAAGTTAGACATTCAGAGTGATGGATTCACTCCACCAGAAGGAGGAAATCCACCTAACAATTCAAACACTGAAATATCTTCACTGTTTTTTACATGCATTTCATTGCATCACTTTTGGAGTCAAACTTCCACTACATCTTTTATAAACGCTTAATTTAGTGTTCTTGTCAATTAAATATATTAGCCTGTTTCTGACACTTTATTGTACTTATAAAATATGAAACTGTCTCTCTTGCTTTTGTCTATCTTCCTTCACCTCACATTTCTTTCTTCTCTGGTACCCTTTGTGTCTTTTCCTTTGTCTTTAATGGTTTATCTAAACTATAGCTGGGAGCATGATAGCTCCACTCAAGCTAGCATGCTTAAAAATAGTAGTGTAGCTGAGGTTAGCAAGGCCAGTGGCTTTGGCTAGCTGCTTAAGTACATATCCAGGAAGTCCAGACAGGTTTGCATGGGCCCTCTGGCTTCACTTCCACTGATCATGATACACCTATGTTGGCTCTCTGGGTTTCATCTGCTTACTTGCAATTGCCTCCTGTTCCTTTGGATCACTTGTTCCTCTTGCATTGTTGCCTTGTGACACCTGGGTGCCAACGCATCTCTCACTACTCCTTTAGTCTGCTTCTTGTGGTATCTCCCTAATGCTGAATCCTCAGAGTGCCAGTCTCCAGGGCTAGTATATTCTTGGTTGATCTCTTGTACTCTAGTGCCTGCTTTCTCTGATTGTTGGCCATCTCCTCTCAGTGGTGTTGCCTCCTGCTGCCTATAATTGGTAGCAAGATTTTTGTCCTTTGTTCCGTCAGTACCTGCACTGGACAGTTCTAGTGCCCTTTCATGGGGATTCCCGTGCACCAAAAATGTTAACAAGGGGTCTGAACCAGCAGAAACAGCTTTATATAACTGTCTTAATAGTTTTCACTGCTGATTCTACTTTACCATTATTCTGTAGGTATGCTGGAGAGACATATGGTGCTAAAACTGCCATTTGCCTGAACTCCTCTGAGGCAAATGGGTTTTTGGTGACTACCATATCTGAATGGCATATCTCACAAAGTGGGATATCAATTTGCCAATCGTTTGCCAATCGTTGACTTTCTTCTTGTGACAGGCAGGGTATCAAATTCCCAAAAATTTGAATAGTAAGAAATGTACAGTAAAAGCATACCTTGGTATCCCCTATCTTTAGGGTTATTTTAATGTTGAATGCTCAACTAAAGAAAAGTTGAATTTAGCATTATAGTTTTAGTTAATAGCCTTAACAAATGGCAACTAATGTAGGATACAAGAAGCAACTAATGTAGGATAATGTTGGACTATGATTTGGCTAACAAAGGATAAAATTGGTCAATATAACTGATGTTTTTCAGAATCAAATCACAATAGAAAATAACACTTATACTAAAACACTGTCTTGGGGAGGTGATTTTGGTTTAGATTTTTTTTTTCTAAGTCTCTCAGAATAAGGTCTCACTTGTGCCTGGTTATGAACACTAGTGTTGCTAACCCAACAGAGGAAGACAATCTAAAACTCAATTTAAAGCATAAGATTACTTATGCCAATTCACCAAGGTAGTCTTCCCAATGGATCTATAGCAGTCAAACCTTTTCAGCCTGTTTCTCAATGAATTAGAATAGCCACAGGATCTGATTAATATGCCTAATTATCTAACAAACTCCTATATTTATGCTAGATTGTATAGACTGAGTGCAATTCAAGAGGATTTTACACTTGGTCTGTTTTATGTCTCTATGCGCATAGACCTTGAAAGGCCATATGAAACCGTGAACTATGGTAAACATGTACAGTGTCTTGTAGTTTTAGCTGAACAAGTTACTGTTAATTTCAAAGGTACTGCACAAATATCCAAGCTCTACTTTGTAGTGATAAAATTGCATCAACGTTCACTGCAATATCTTTGGAGCATTAAAAAGGGGTCTTGCCAGGATTGTCTGTAGGGTTTTATGGTCTGATTGCACCATTACTGGGTGGCCATTGGTGTACTGATGGAATTGCTCCACTCCAAATACCACAGCCAGAAGCTCTTTTTTTTCTCTTTGGGCATACCCCTGTTCAGTCTTGGACAGGGCTTTAGTTACAAAAATGACCAGCTGTTCCTGCAAAAGAGCTACACCCACTCCTTTCTCTAATGCATCACATTAACATGTCAATGGCTCTCTTGGCTGGTGGTACTTCAGAACAGAGGCATCTGTTCTAATTTTGTTTCAGCATGAAATGCTTGCTTTTTGGGGATTTGCCAGGTCCCACTCAATGTCCTGCCTTGTGAGCTTACCTATAAGTGATGACAGAACTTGGAAAGCAAATTTATCGTTCCTAAAAGCACTATGCCCCTTTCACATCCATTGGAACTGGCATGTCTCACTGCCTTTATATGGTTGGGATCTGATTTTGGTCCCTCTGAGGTGAGCAGATGTCCAAGGTATGTCACCTCATACCTTGTCACATTTTTTCCTCGGTTGAGTTTTTTGTTTTTGTACCTGCATCATTGTAGAAAAGCTTATAGTTTTCTGTCATTGTCTCATTAAGCTTTTGTATAATCTACAATAAAGATACCATTTGCAATTATTTTCACTCCAGGCAGTCCTTCCAACAGTTGGGTGAATCCTCACTGGAACACCACCGGTGCTGGGCTTATGCCTATCAGCATGCACAGCCATCTGTAGCAACCAAATGGTGTTGCAAAAGTTCTCTGCGTGCTGAACTCTTCATCTAATACTGCTCAAAGGTTTATGAGCTTCCTAAAAATCCGTGACCATTTGTAATAGAGTAAAATACACTCTAAATGATTTAACAAGTCTGGATATATTAGGATTATGACAAATCACATTAGCAACTTCTTGAACAAGACTGGGTAAGACTGCTAAAATATTGAAAAAGGTCTTAAGATATGGGGGGGGAGGAGACTCATTAAAATATGTAAATTAACAAAAGAATATTCATCCTTTTATTTCTGGGTTATAACTTTTTTAATTCTGATGAAAATAATTAATTTTGAAAAAGCTAATTGATTACTTTAAAAAAAAAGGTACATCCTTGGGCATTTCAGGTCAATTCCTAATCCTTTTAGTCATAGGGCTACAAGTAGAGGGTTTAGACAGAGATGGAATTCTCCCTCCAATCTGAAAGCCAAGCACAGAACATTGTTGTAGCTGCTGCTACAGCTCAGGCTGTACTGCTAACCACTGCCCATTGCACCACATTCCCAACTCCCAAATACCCAACGTGGGACTGTGGCTCATTAGAGCAGCATTGTTTGTGGACCCACTTGCTATACTCCTGCTACTGCTCTGACTTGCATAGAGCCCTCCTGAGACACTCTCTACCTACAGAGAGAACAACCATGGAGTTGGTTCCGTGTAGCCTTCTGCATGGTCTTTCCACTTCTCAGACACGTGCAGCAGAAATGCTATATTTTCTGTTGGGTTTTAGGGGGCTTTGCAGCCAGTCTCTGTGCAGCAGATTTTATCCCTTCCTGCGTAATACCTACTGATATGGGTGTGTACAAGAGTGGGGTGGCCTGGGCTCCTGCTTGCCCCCATCAGTGCAGACCCAGAACTTCTCTGGGGCAAAGAGAGTGAGCTCCTCCGGCCCTGAGCCGGGTGATGACAGCTCCTCCAGCCTGGGGGGTGGGAGTGGGAGGAGATCCAGCTGTCAGGGGAGAGTAAGCGCCACCAGTCCTAGGGTTGCAGAGGAAGTGGAGGAGAGCAAGCTCCACTAGCCCCAGGGCCACGGAAGGGAGAACCTGGTCCTCTGGGGCTGTAGCGGAGAGGGCCAGCTCCTTTGGCCACGGGAGAGTAGGAGGGCCAGCTCCTTTAGCCATGGGGGTACAAAAAGTGCCCCTCCAAAAGCAGCCAGCAAAACTCAGAGCATATTTCATATAAGTTTAATTAGCACAGCTTCTACTTGTTTGTCCAGTTGGATGTTGCCTCCTTACTTAATGGACTTACCAGTACGCCAGAGTCCTGAGCAGGGGGATGGGGCCTCAATCAGAAGAGGTGGGGCTTTTAAATCCCCGGGCCCTTTAAATTGAGATTTAAAGGGCCTGGAGCTCTGGCTGCGGTTGTGGCAGCTGGGAGACTTGGGCCCTTCAAATCACCGGCAGAGCCCTGGGGTTCCCAGCTGCTGCTGCTGCTACCCAGGGGCTCCGGTGGTGATTTAAAGGGCCATGGGCTCTGTGGCGACCAGAGTCCCAAGCCCTTTAAATTGCCACCAGAGCCCCGGGGCTCCTGGCTGCTGCTGCTACCCCAGGGCTCCAGCATCAGGGCTCTGGTGGCGATTTAAAGGGCCAGGGCTCCAGACAATGCCGAGAGCCCTGGGCCCTTTCAATCACCAGCCTGGAGAAGCTGCACTCTGCCGGAACGGTCGGTATGTACCAGCTCTTGCTGGTACACCATACCGAACCAGCTTACATTCACCTCTGCTTTTAGAGCTGTTACCGATGTATTGTTAGAATTCTGATTTAGGGAGCTGAGAATAGGCAGAGCTGAACAAATTGATTAATCAATAGCCTTAACAAAGTGGATTGGTCCACACAGAGAGGTGACATCTGCTTACTTTAGACAAGTGGATTTAATAAGCATGAAAGATCTAGTCTGACAAGTGCAATCTTCTCTTTTATGTAAAGAATAAGTATATAATGAGCAGTAATGCAGACTACTTGAAGATGCCCAACAATTTGTTTCTATCATTTTCTGAATGGACCATCTCCAAATATAGGAGGATCATTCTGACTCCTTGCTCTCCTGTAGAATGTGCCTTGAAGATTACTAGTTGTGACAGTGTGTGGGGACTGCTAATGTAACATTAGGCCACTGCATGGTCAGAGGGTACTATAATGACTTTTGACTGTTACTAGCCTGAGCTGGATTTGAACTGGTGACACAGAGATGAAAGGTTGTATATGCTATTACCCTTATCCTGTAGCTATCGAGTTCCACTAATGATTGCTGAATTCTGTTACCATGGAGATTTGTTTTGAATATTGTGCTGGTGTTTTCTGGAAAAGTTTTGATGACAATGGTCAGCCTTGAGCTGACTGTGCTGCACCATATCAGAGACCCATTTTGTATATTTTCTCTTACTATTGCTAGAGCACATTTTTATAAAACCAATCTTGAGATTGGACTTGTGCTATTGCAACATTTTGAGCTGCTTATTGTAAATGATTAGGAGCTGGCATACTACAGTGATGGGACTGTTTATAAGAGTCTAGACTGACAACTGTCTTATCTACAGACTGATTCAGCAAGAAATTTCAGATTATTAAAAGATCAGCAGTTTTCACCAGAGACAGATCAATACGGTATATTTCTTGTCTCTTAGTAGCATTCCATGTTGACTTCAAGATCTTTTAAATGATTTTGAAGACACTCCACCATTCTGCTCATTGGTATATCTCCAATTTGCTAGATCCATATTGTCTCCACTGTTTGTTTACAATCCTCAAAGCAGGGGTTGAATTCTGTTCCACTATTTCACCTGAAGACCTACGTATGCAGTACAGAGTGAGGATTGTTTCTGCTAGTATGCATTATCCTGAAAATTTGCTTCCACTATATCTATTATCTCTATTTATGGATCTAGGACTAACCTGAAAACTTATCAGTCTCATTAATTTTGATATGATTTTGTACCAAAGCTCATGTTAATGTTTGATTGGTTTTTGTTTGTTTGTATCAGTCTTTCAATAAACTTGATGTGAGCAAATTATATTGCCTGTACAATATCCATATTTCTAAGGTATTAAAATAAAATACCAATTAATATTCAGGAAAGTAATGAGCTGAGATTATTGGTTACTTGGCAAAATACTCATTTTACCATTACTTTGTACGCAAACCTTGTTTGTCTGTTTGTTCTACTTGTGTTTTATTGTGAGCTCTCTGTGGCAAAGAGTGTAATCTTTTTATTCTTTTGTAGCATCTTGCATAATGTGGCCCTGATCCTTGATTAGGGTTCATAAGAACTACCATAATACAAATAAATAACAGTACTTACGAAAATAGTACTTGACACTAGTGTTGGTAGGAGTTTAGCCTAAGGACTTCAGAATGTGGACCTTCAGGTACACTAAATGCTTCTATGCAATTGCTGAGACTGTTTAAGTAAAAATAATTGGGCTACAATGAGCAGGTAATACATGGATATTTCATACTTACAATATAGATCAAGTATGGTCAATTCTGTGTTCTGCCCCAGTTACATAGGAATCTAGCCCAGTGGCTCTCAACCTGTTTTCATTTGTGGACCCCTAAAAAGTTTTGAATGGAGGTGTTCTCCCCTTTCAGAATCTATTGTCTGTATACATAGCTGAATTCTGTTAAGTCAGTTCTCAGTCTGTCTTTCACAGACTTCTTAGACATAATTCACAGACCCCCAGGGGTCCCCAAGGTGAGAACCACTGATGAAGACTATGGGTAAAGGCAACAAATAGCATTCTTTGGAGATATTCTCCAAAAAACTGGAAATATACATCAATGAATGTATAGCAATGACCTAACAATAACATTAGTGAACAGTTATAATATGTAATGAACCTTTAAACACTATTTTCAATTAAAAACTAGAGTTCATCCGAAACCTATCTTTGCTTTAGGCTGCTGTTTCTAGATGAAGGTCCAATGGAACCATTAAAATGTGTTTAGTATTTGCCACTGGAATTCCACTTTTCCACTAAGGGCCTGATCCTTTTAAGCCAATACAGACCTGCCCTTTACGTGCTGCGATTTTGTTTTTCACATTGACTTCAATGGAGTTAGGTCAGACTCTGAAACAATTTAAGCATGAATTCAATGAATATGTTCTACATAATATTGAAAAGTTAGGAATGCAAAGTTTATAAAGTATTTTTAGAGGTTATATCAGGCCCTGTGCCTTTAGATTAACACAGGCAGTAAAGTTAATGGATTGTTGTAGAATCCTTTTTGTAGAATGACTGATGTACTTTACTAGAGGAAATAATGTACCGCCTGAAACAGCCACTTGTGTTTCAAAATTAATTACCTAAATCTTGTCTGAACCCTAATACCCTTAGGTTTCTTTCTTCAGTTAACTTTGTCAGTGCAGTCTAATAAAATATGTGGAAAACAAAATCACAACAGGTAAAGGGACAGTTCTATATTGGCTTCAAAGGTCACTGTATAAACCTACTGTCGTTGTTACAACTGCAACGCAGATTTAACAAAGTGTGAATCAAGCTGAATAACAAGAAGTAAACTGGAACAAATTTCTCATATAGGCATTACTGCACTGGCTGACCTATCCTGTACACATCTTGGGCAACTGGATACTCTATTACCATGCTGACTGGTGTGAGTTCACAACTGAGAAAATTATAGTTCTTTAAATTGACCTAAAGTTAAGGAATGCTCCCATTCTGAGACACTGGGATAGATAAAGCATGATATCTGTGGAAAAAGTGTGTGTCTGTTTCTAGAGATCAGATTTCAATTACATAACTACATAAACCACTGGTATGTGTTGTAGGCATCAGATTCAGTAATGAGAACTGACTACAGCTTTTTGCATTCTGCTTGACAGAGGAACTGATCACAGAACTAAAAATGGATGGTAGTTTAGGTAAGTGATTAGGACTGTGATCATATATCTAAACAGACCTGACTCCAGACCAGTCAGTCTCTCACACGTGTGTGTGCACGCATACACTTGACACTTCAAAAGGGCCAGTTTCACACAACTGAAAACCGTTTTGAGTCAAGTCAGCTGAGAGGAAGAATTTAATCAGAATGTGAATGATAATTCCAAATTTTTAAAGAATGCTTTACTAGATGCCCCAAAATACACAATCCCATAATTGAGGAAGATCATATTTGTAAAATAAACAACCTGGTTTAGAGGGGAAGTGAAGGCTGCTTTAAAAATATATTACAAACAGAATTAAGGGGAAGTTGATGGTAATGAATATAAATCAGAAGCTAAGAATGATGGAACACTGATAAGGGATGCGAGGAGAAATCTATGGGCAGCATAGTTAAGGACAATAAGGCGGAGTTTTTATTGTATATTAGGAATAAAAAGAATTCTAACAATTGCATTGGTCCATTAGTAGATGGAAAATTGGTAGAATTATCAAAATTGAAGCAGAAAAGGCAGAAGCATTTATTAAATATTTCTGTATTTGGGGAAAAAACAGACAATGAAGTCATATTATCATGGTGATAATACTCTTCTATTCCAGTAATAGCTCAGGAGAATGTTGAACTGCAGCTACTAAAGTTAGTCGTTTTTAAATCTGCAGTCCCAGATAACCTACATCCAAGAATTTTGAAGAGCTGGCTGAGGAGCTTGCTTGACTGGTAATGTTGATTTTCAATAAGACTTTGAACACTGGGAAGGTTCCAGAAAACTGCTAAAGTTGTGTCCATATTTTAAAAGGGTGAATAGGATGGCTTAGTCAGTGTGGCTGTGGTCCCAAGCTAGAGAATGAAGCTGCTGATATAGGACTTGATTCCTGAAGAATTAAAGGAGGGTACTTAAGGCCAATCAGCATGGGCTTATGGAAAAGAGACCCTGTCAAACTAACAATGTATTTTTGAGGTTACAAGTTTGGTCAATAAAGGTAACTGTTTATGTAGGATTCTTAGACTTGTACAAGGCATTTGATTTGGTACCACACAACATTTTGGTTTTTAAAAAACTAGTAAGATATAAAATTAAGGTGGCACACATTAAATGGATTTAAAATTAGCTGATAAGTCTCAAAATTTAATTGTAAATGAAGTATCATCATCCAGCGGCTGTCTTTCTAGTGGGGTCCTGCAGGAATTGATTCTTAGCCCTATACTCTTTAATATTTTATTGAATGACATGGAAAAGAACATAAAATCCCTACTGAAAGTTTGCTGATGACAAATTGGGGGAGTGGTAAATAATGAAGAGGACAGGTCACTGGCACAGCAATCTGGATTACTAGATAAAATGGATGCAAGTAAACTGTGTTGTAATATGGGTAAATGTAAGGAACAAAAAATGTGGCCATACTTATGAGATGGGAGACTATATTGGGAAGCAGTGACTCTGAAAAAGATTTGGAGTTGTGGTGGATAATGAGCTGTTCATGATCTTTCAGTGTGACCCTATGGTCAAAAATGCTAATGCAATCCTTGGATGCATAAATGGTGACATTTTGTAATGCTAGACAGGTTATTTTATCTCTCTAATAGGCACTGGTGTAACAGCTACTAGAATACTATATCTAGTTCTGGCACCAACAATTCAAGAAGGATGTTGATAAATTGGAGAGGTTCCATAGAGTCACAAAGAGAAGGCTGAGGTGACTTGATTAGTCTAGAACAAGGGTCAGCAACCTTTCAGAAGTGGTGTGCCGAGTCTTCATTTATTCACTCTAATTTAAGGTTTTGCATGCCAGTAATACATTTTAACGTTTTAAGAAGGTCTCTATAAGTCTATAATATATAACTAAACTATTGTTGTATGTAAAGTAAATAAGGTTTTCAAAATGTTTAAGATGCTTCATTTAAAATTAAATTAAAATGCAGAGCCCCCCGGACTGGTGGCCAAAACCCAGGCAGTGTGAGTGCCACTGAAAATCAGCTCGTGTGCCGCATTTGGCAGGCAAGCCATAGGTTGCCTACCCCTGGTCTATAAGGATCTACATAGGAAACAAATATTAAATAATGGGCTCTTCAGTCTAGCGGAAGATGGCATAACACAATCCCGTGCCTGGAAATTGAATCTAAACAAATTCAGACTAGAAATAAGGTGTCCATTTTTAATAGTGAAGGTACTTAACCTTTGGAACAATTTATCAAGGGTCATGGTGGATTCTCAGTTACTGGCAATTTTTAAAATCAAGATTGGATGTGGTTGTTTTTTTTTTTTTGCTTTTTTTAAAGATATGCTTGAGGGATTATTTTGGAGAAGTTCTGTGGTTTGTGTAACAGAAGAGAGCACATTAGATGATCACAGTGGTCCCTTCTGGCCTTGGAATCTAAGACTCTATTGCATCTTTGAGAACTGTAGAAAGACCTCTAAATTTTGTGCAGATTATAAGAGTGGATTAGCATGGTTCCACTGCCTGTATTTCCAGTCCTAACCCAACTCTGTAGCTGGTGCAGAAGTTGTCAGTTCATTTGTTAGAGTACATCATTCCTAAAACATGACATTAATCTACAGCTGGGTAGAGAAATGTAATTCTGTTTCATGGAGGATTTTGACATTTTGAAATTTAGTTTTTGTTCAGAACAAAACTCAATTTTTGAAATTATCTGTGAAGGGGTATGGAGCCCTGATAGTGGGTCAGTCTGCATGGTGGACCGCTCTGGAGCAGAAGACTCTGTGAGCCTAGGTACATAAGGAACCTGGAAGCCATGGCTTCCAGGATTGCAATGCCCTGTCAATGAGCATATATCCTGGAAGCTCCATCTCTCCCCAACTAATGAGTTAGGTGGGTGAGCTGGAAAAGTTTTTTTTGTAAACCTGCCAGAAGGTTTCTGTCAGAGCCCTGCATGGGTCCTGTTGGAATTTCATTGAAACTGATCTACCTTTTGTTGACTGTTTCTGATTTTGATGAATCAACAAATTCCAAGGGAAAAATGGCTTGGTTTGGAATTTTTCTGATAAGCTCTACAACAGTGCTTTTTGGTTCTGGCTTGATATCAAGTACCAGGTAGGATTTAAGGTGTTGGATTTGCACTATAAAGCCCAGAATGGTCTTGGAACTCCTTCCATGAATGTCTCTCTCTTCCCTTACCCTACTGCCACAGTTGAGACCAGAAAGCTCATCTGAGTTGGAGCCCCACTTCTTGGAGAAGAGGATATTCCTTGTGGGGACCCCTTGACTTTTGAATTCATCCCCCTCTTCCCCCCCTCCCGCCCCCAGCAAAATCCAAAATAATTCTGCTGCATCAATCTTCATGGTGTGCTGAAAGGCCCATTTCTTTTTCCTGAGTCAGGAAAGGGAGGACCATGGTGCAAGGTTTGTAAATGCTTAAATATGTTCCTGTGTTGGCATTTCTGATCTTTACCATGATTCTGTCTTAAAGTCCCAGCTCCTAGAGTTCTGTAAATGTGTGAGAATCTTAAATTTCATTTATAAAACAAAGTAAGTTTCTAGTCCTCATTGTTACAGGAAAAAATGAACCTTGACGGCTAAGAAACCATCAAGTATGTAAAAAGGATGCCCCTTAAAAATATTTTAAACTAATCTTATGGCTCTTGAATTGGGTTGATAATGCTGATGTCTTCAGTAGCTGTGCTGAAGATGCTATAATTTATGCAAACTGTTAGTTGAAGGGTGGTTATAGTTATACAAAGATAACTCCTGTATTTGTAATGTTTGTCCATTGAGCATACACAGCAAAATACAAGAGCTCCTTCTGATGGAAGTAGGATATATTAGCTCTTTGGTGTTAAAGAGGGAAGTCATCAGGGCCATACTACACTATTACAACTGCCTTTCAGCAAATGCAGACTTAAGAAGGAAACAACGAGTAAGAAAAAGAGGAAGGGATCCAGAATTGTACTCTGAAGAGAATTCAGGCTACTAACTTTATTTAAAGCCCATAAAGAGAGCTCTGAAAGAATTCTGGGAAAAGGGTAGTGTCAGGACAGCTGGGATCTGTATGCTTCCCACAGGGCCATGCTGGGAATGAGGGCCGCCTTAGAGGAGATTGTGCATGGAGTGGCATCTGCTGACAGTCTCTCTGAGAGAGGGAAACTCAATTGGCTCATTTGAACTTTAACATTTAGCTCTCAGGAAAGAGTCTGGGTGTCCTGCAGGGGCCAGGTAAGGGGAAAACTCTGGAGAGTAGCTGTTTTCTTGATTTGAACTTCAATATAAAGACTTTTTTCCCCACCCTCCATTTTACTGTTTAGACTTTGAAGAAGATTGCTGAGGAAAATCTGAGTTGTTTGTGGGGATAGAAGTCCCCTGAGGAGGGGTCATATTGTGGTGGGTTTATTCTTTGCCCCAAAGAACAATCTCATCTTCTATAACTGGAGTCCTGCTACAAAATCTAAGTAGATAAATAAAGACACATTTATAGAAAATCATTCCAAGTCCTCCAACTTACCTGCCTTTAAAAATCCATTATTACAATTCTTTAACAGAAAACATAAAGGATTTTTAATCATGTTTTTTTAGCTACAGCATTCCAATAAAACTATGAAAGTGAAAACTTTTCAAACCCCTCTAAAAACCCTTTTATCTGATAAAAGCTCCGCACACTGCCCCCACCCCGAGGGCCAGCTCTGCAGCTCCAGGAACCACAACCAATGGGAGCTGCGAGGGTGGTGCATGTGAGTACAAGGGCAGTGGATGGAGCCTCCCTGGCTGCCCATGCACCTAGGGATTGCAGGGACCTGGCAGCTGCTTCCTGGGAGCCATAGTAAGCACTACTTGGACCCCACACCCGACCCCTTCCCCTAGCCTGGAGCCCCCTCCCACACTCAACTCCTCATTTCTGGCCCCATTCAGAGCCCATACCCCCCAGCCATAGCCCTTGCACCCCAACCCTCTGCCACAGCCCAGTGAAAGTGAGTGGGGGAGGGGGCTGGAGAGAGCAGGGGCGGGGTGTTTGGGTTTTGTGCAATTAGAAAGTTGGCAACCCTATCTTCTTGTGTTCTCCATTTTCCTATGCCCTGTATGAATTCAAGGAACACGCAATGGGTTTGTATTGGAGGGAAAACCTAGGGGGCTGCTGCTGCTATGCACAGTCCTCAGAGGGAAACATTTTTTTAGTGAGAGCAAAAATGCCAACAGAAAGTAGTGGGCGATCTGCTGCTCTCCCCATCTCAACCTGAAGAGTGAAAGAGAGCACAAGGAAGGCTGGAGATGTGTAAAGTTAATAGTATTGAAACTATTTTTATATTATTGTTAGTCACAGTGCGTGCTGCTACCAATACTGTTGGGATTCCCTCTGAGCTTCTCTACTCTGCTTACCCAGCACACCTTGTGAAGTTCTGGGAGAACACTTCATGTGGATCCAAACAACTCACTTCAACTCCAGATTTCATCACTTAGGTTCCTTTATTTGGCATACAGCAGAGCTATGCTGAGTTGATCAGACTCAAGTGTAATGAGTGGGTGTAGGGCATATCACACATCCAAAGCTACACAGAAAACCTTTTCCGATATATATTACATTGCATTTAATATACGTTGCATCATGCATTTTGGAATTGGCTTGGTTACTTTGCAGGAACCAATCCTTGTGCATGTAGGTGCCAACTCCATGGGGGCTCTGGGGCTGGAGCACGGGGAAATCCATGGGGAAAAATTAGTGGCAGCCAAGCTCCCCCCTCCTCGCTGCCTTCTTCCCCTAGTGTGCCATGTCCCCACTCCTCCCCCTCCCTCCGAGCGCTTGCCGCCTCCCACCACCTAACAGCTGTTTGGTGGTGCTTAGGACTTTCCAGGAGGGAGCGGGAGGAGTGGGGACACGGTACACTCATGGGAGGAGGCAGAGAAGGGGCAGCGGTGGGGCCAGGGGTAGAGGTCAGTTGAGCACCCACCAGGCAGAGCAGAAGTCAGTGCCTATGCTTTTGCAGCATGCTCTGTCCATCCTCGACCTAGTCTTCAACTTATCTCTTCATTTCTAACTTCTCTTTCATTGTTAGTAAATGGTTCCCTAGGTTTTCTTCCTCTTATCTTAGCTGGCTCAAACATTCTGTCTTTTTAGCCTACTGATCTATTTACTTCCCTAATTTCGTCATCGAAGAAATGAGTAATTAACACATGGAAGGAGACCTCATGTCAGGTCAGGCCTTGGCTACAAATATCAGTGAACTCCTACTTCACACTTGTCAAAAAACTAAAAGGAAAACTTTAATGAGGAGTGTGGCAAAAAACACTTCAAATCTAAGGGAATTTGAAAAATGCATAACAATCTCAGGGATTCTGGAATTACTATTTAAATTTCTAATCTGGAAAGTGTTCTTGCTGTTTTTGTTTTGTTTTTTTTGTCTAAACTGAAATTTTTCACTGGGAAAGGTGATTCTAATGAAAAATGTCAGATTCTTTCTTGGGGAAACTTTTAAATAAAATCAGTGTGTTTTTAATCTTAAAATATTTTTGCTTTTTTTTTTTTAAAGAAAAAAAAGCAAAATGTGAATTAAGGCAAAATATTGATTCAAAATGAAAGTTGGTCTTTAAAATGAAAAACTAAACCAAAGAACATTTTCATTTTGAATGTGTGTGGAACTTCCTGTGGGAAAATTAAATATTTTGTTTGAAAAATTTCAAAAGAAAATTGTTACAAAATTTCATCTGGGAATTTGACTAATTCTAGACATTTTAAAAAAAACAGCTTGGGACTTTAAAAATTGGGGTGGGAATGGAAGAGCGAGGGGGAAAACGAGGCAATGGCTATCAATATAAAAACACTCTGTTAGGTTCACAGCTGGGCCACATTTAAATGATTCCCAGAAACTAATGCTTGGTTTGATTTAAGGGCTTATGAAATCCAGGTCTTAGAACTAAAAGGTAATTCTTCTCATCAGATTGAGAGATGTGAATCTATATTGTCAGAGTAGCTTTTGCTATATTGTCAGGATTCCCTTTTGCAATCACTTTTGCCAGGCTTGATAACATAGGTCCATGCCCGAATAGAAACAGTTGAGGACAGTGATTGAGCTGGAAAGCCTATTTCAATGTAAGCCATTTGCCTTCAGGATTCTTACTATAATCAACAAAAGGCAAGGATAGTCACAAATGTGCTGAGCTCTGAGGGCAGCCCAGCTGCTTCAAAAGGTGCTAGGCAGTGATGGTGCGCAAGGAAAGAAACTGCAAACCTTTGTTCTACCTTCATAATTGCTGTTCTTGAAGCCACCGTTTCCCTTAAAGATACCACAAGCCCTCCCCAAGGCCACCAATAAGCATCTTTTGAAGGCAAATCACAATGTAGTTGTTGACTTTGTAGGTGCTTCCAGAAACATAAACCTCTGTGTATATGTACGCTTTTAACACCTGTCTTATTTTCCCTGCTTTCAAGTTAAAGGGCTGTAAAGATTGTAAACAGCTGACCTTTCTGTAGGTGCTGGGGCTCATTCTTATGTCTCCCGAAGTCTGTGACAAAGCACCCATTGACTCAGATGTTGCAGGATCAGGGGCTTCTAGAAGTGGGTAAATGAACATTTCCCATAAATACGAACTTGGATTTTTACATTCATTTACTTCACTTCTGTTTGCCCTCCATGAATATTCTAGCAAATTAATATTAATGCCAGAGGATAATGTGTCAAACAAATTTTAGAGAATGTTTACAAGAGAATTTAATTCATAAGCAAAAGTATCTGTGCTAAAAACCGGAGTCTGAGACGTTATGTAATGGAGTCACCTAATTGAGTAACAGAAACATACTGACAGGTTTCAGAGTAACAGCCGTGTTAGTCTGTATTCGCAAAAAGAAAAGGAGTACTTGTGGCACCTTAGAGACTAACCAGTTTATTTGAGCATAAGCTTTCATGAGCTACAAATAGTCCTTTTCTTTTTGAGAAACATACTGTGTGACCTATGTCCTATCCGAACCAGCTAGCCTTTTTTGAATTTCGGTGTTTGAATACTCACAATGAGCTGCTTGCACACAATCTGCAAACCAAGATTTGTTCACCAATATTATTCAGTAAATAATGAATAAAAACAAATGTAGGATCAGATAATGTATAAACAATAAAAGAGGAAAGAGCTCTCATTATTGAGACTTCTTTGCTAATCTCAACTATGCTGCCATTTCTTCTCTGCAACAACAAAACTACTGTTTTTACTTTCTATACTTTGGCTGTGTAGTATTTGGGAGTGTGTTTTTGGTTGTTCGTTTCTCTTTATTGTGTTTGGTATCCAAAATTAAAGCAGCTAACTCTATTCAAACTAATATACCACTATACACAGTTGTACAGGTGCAGCAGTCATTTATTTTATTTCAGGATAGTTTAGGAAAGGAAGGAAAAAATGCTGCAAAATTAATATAGAAAACACTTTGTTGTTCTCTCTCTCTCTCTCCTCCCCTCCCCCCCGATTTCACTGTTGCAGAGGCACTGAATGCAAATGAGAAAATACTGTACTTAGACCAATTTAAGATAGTAATTTTAGGGTACTTAGCTTAGGAACTGAATACCCAGCCTGAAATTTTCTAGGTAATTTGCAAGTCCGATAAATTGAAAAATCCTGTACTGTAACTTCTTATTTTTTAGGTGGAGAAAGAATTTCAGCTCTATCTCATCTTTTTCTTTTACAAAAGCTGGCGGTGCAAATAGCCTTTTACTTGGGGGACTATGAATGGCTGTGACAAGATATCTCTCTGTCTCTGTCTCTGCTTCAGCAAAGTGCCTTAGAGGTCCAGGGACATCTGCTCTGTTCTCTTGGTAACATGGGTTTTGTCTCTTATTCAGTCTTTTCCTTCTGTCTCTGGAAGGGATGACACAAATGTGCTTTACTGAAGTACATCTTTTGAAACTTGTACAGGATTTTCCCATTTTCTGTAATTAAAGAAAAGAATACTGTCATAAAAGGGAAAAATATTTGCTCTGTTTCTATACCACGTTATTTTTAATGAAAACCAACAAACTGTTAAGGGAAACTATTCTCTGCAGGGACTGATCTTTGAGTTGTTGTGGTGTTTGTGTAGGTATGCCTGTTTGACATCTGAACCCTATAAAATCTTTGTTCAGTTGCAAACCCTAGGATTTGGTGAATTTTTAATTTAGTTGTGATGTGCTGGGAAACATGATAGGATTTTCATGTTATAAAGCTGTCATAAATATAAAGGGAAGGGTAAACCCCTTTGAAATCCCTCCTGGCCAGGGGAAAACTCCTCTCACCTGTAAAGGGTTGAGAAGCTAAAGGTAACCTCGCTGGCACCTGACCAAAATGACCAATGAGGAGACAAGATACTTTCAAAAGCTGGGAGGAGGGAGAGAAACAAAGGGTCTCTGTCTGTTGGTATGCTGCTTTGCTGGGGATAGACCAGGAATGGAGTTTTAGAACTTTTAGTAAGTAATCTAGCTAGGTATGTGTTAGATTATGATTTCTTTAAATGGCTGAGAAAAGAATTGTGCTGAATAGAATAACTATTTCTGTCTGTGTATCTTTTTTGTAACTTAAGGTTTTGCCTAGAGGGGTTCTGTTTTGAATTTAATTACCCTGTAAGGTGTCTACCATCCTGATTTTACAGGGGGGATTTATTTACTTCTATTTCTATTAAAAGCCTTCTTGTAAGAAAACTGAATGCTTTTTCATTGTTCTTAAGATCCAAGGGTCTGGGTCTGTAGTCGCCTAGGCAAATTGGTGAGGCTTTTTACCAAACCTTGTCCAGGAAGTGGGGTGCAAGGTTTTGGGAAGTATTTGGGGGGAAAGATGCGTCCAAACAGCTCTTCCCCAGTAACCAGTATTTGTTTGGTGGTGGTAGTGGCCAATCCAAGGACAAAAGGTGGAATATTTTGTACCTTGGGGAACTTTTTGACCTAAGCTGGTAAAGATAAGCTTAGGGGGTTTTCATGCAGGTCCCCACATCTGTACCCTAGTGTTCAGAGTGGGGGAGGAACCTTCACAAAAGCATTTTTACTAAGGCTGACTTAGATGGACTTATTTATTTTTAATGATTTTTCTTCCCCTAAGGCTGTATCTCCTGTTTGCAGTGATTCTCAACCAACTTACCACTGTGGACCGCATGTGCAACTCTCAATAAATTGTGACCTGCATCCACACAATATATATACTACCTATTTGGCCCAGAGGATGTCAGATGGGGCGCAGCTGTGCACTGATTTGGCCACAAGCATCCCACGAGACCTGGGTTGAGAACCACTGGTTTGATGTAACACTTGCAAATATTCATAGCTGTTTATCAAACACTTGGAGCCTAGTGGATGAAATGTGATTCTCCTGGTCAGAATGTTGTGAGCAGAGCTACTCAGAAATTTTCAATTGCAACATTGTGTCAAAAATCTTCCAGTTCAACATTTTGTTGAAAAACGCTGAATTGTCAAAAGTAACTCTTTTCATGGGAACGTTTCATTTTTGTTGAAACTTTAGTCCAGGAAAGGTTTCTCAGGTCCAGGATGGAATTTCTGGTGAGCTATCGAGAGAGACCAATACACCTCAGAGTAGCCAAGTAGTTGGTTAGGGCACTCAGCAGGGATGTGGCTTTTGTAATTTGTCCTGAGTCCATCCATCTAAGGCCTTCTCTACACTGCAGATTTGCTCTGGTAGCTGCCATTGCTGTCACTCAGTGTAGCAGTATCTTTACTAATACCAAGTGCGGACTAGGAAACTGATTTCCAGGCCCATGAAGCTTCTTGAAGTACCAAAAATTATCACATTTTGTCCCGATGTGGAGACTTTTTTAAAGTTTTTTGTGGGGAGGTTTGTGTGATTGTCTGGGGGGAGGTTTTGTTTGGTTGGTTCGTTGGGGTTTTGGGGGCAAAAAACAGAAGAAGGCAATGTAAGACAAACAGGATATAAAACAAACCTTAGTTAAGCAATTACTTAACTGATTGCATGTATTACCTTTCTTAGGGTCTTTTAATTTTGATTAACTAAAGAAAGGGATTTAAGGATTGAATTTTAGTTTTTTTAGAGGCTTATTAAATATCCTTAACGGCAACTACTAGTATTGGATATGAGAAGACAAAAATAATATTGGACTATGCTTTGGCTAACAAACTACAAAATTGGTCAATATAAACCATTTAAGATTCTTTGTGTCCACTAAAATGGTGTGTGGGTTTCCACTCCAAATTGGGGCATGGTATTCCACTACGGAATAGACCAGAGCTAGTGTTGATATTTGGAGTGTGCGGGTGTCGCTTCCGCAAGATGTTCCTGCAAGCTTCTGTACAATGTTGATCCTGGCCTTCATTTTCCTTTTGGTTTGTTCAAAGTAGGGACAGAAGCTGAGCATGGGGTCCAGGGTTATCCCCAGGTACCATAGATTATGATCATGCATGAACAGTCACCCACAGAAATTGATGATGTCGTCTTGGTCTGTGTATTATTAAAATTGGAAGCTGAGACCACTGTTCTGAGGCATTTGGCTTTACGTGCCATGCCTTGAAATAGATTCCTAGTGTGTTTACATTCCATTCTAGAATCTTTCCTGAGGTTTCAAATCAGGAAGACTGAGTAGTTAGTGCAATGTTATCTGTGTACGTGAACTTATGGGAGGATGTTGGTGGAATATTGCTGATATATAGGTTGAAAAGTGCTGGAGCTAGAACGAACTCTTGTGGAAGTCTGGTCAATCTTCACAGGCTGACAGTATTGCCAAGATACACCATGAATCTGTGGTCTGGGGGAGTAGATGACAACCTGTTTGCAGTCTTCCCTGCTACATGAGCAAGCACAGTAAATGTCATCAAATTGGTGACACAGGTCTCCTGGTCAGCAAAGCAATGGCACTCTGCTGAAATTAGGATTGTGGTGCCACGCCAGAGGCTGATGCTGCAGGTGCTTGGTGCCCCCTTGGCAGTTTAGAGCACCCACTGATTTGGGAGGCTGCATCTGCTCCTAAGTTTATCCTGTGAAAGTATGGTAATTTCAAGCACATGAATAGTCTCATTGAAGTCAGTGGTACTACTCACATGCTTAAAGTAACACGAGTGTAAATACTTTGCTGAACTGGGGTCAGAGGGGAAAAGATTGCAGGTTACCCTCTTCTCGAAATATTTTGTGTTGTAAATATAGCAGTACTAAAAAAATGAACTATATAAGTGAACAATAAGAATTATTCTGTAAGTTGCAGTGGTTTCTGCAGTTTACAGAATAATTCTTTAACTTATATAGTTTTTTGTTTTTTTTAGTGAATTACCCAGTAAATCAAAACACTTATTTCCAGGCTGTAGGCTATATATTTTGATCCAAGGAATATATTGAGTAACCTATCTATATTATAAGCCCAGTGGCTCAATTTGTCATCGCGTTACTAGCTATACAGAATACATGTAGACATTTTGTCATATAAAAATTTACTACTTTAATACTTCCCTCTCTTAGGATGGTTTCTTCCCATCTCCAATGTCAATTACAGATCAGCTAGCATTTTTTTATTGAATTTTAATGGCTGACTGCTCTCTTCCCCCCTCTTTTTTTTTTTTATAGTGTAGCTTTTCTAATATAAGCCTATATATGCAAGGTATTGTACAGATGTTACTTTTTTTTTAAGAAGAGGGTCTGTTAAATTCATGGCTGTGGATAACATTAAGAAATGTTACATGACTTTGAAAAGACACCATACATCATAACCACTAACTTTGTTAAACTCTTTCAAAAAGCAATTAAATCTTTATTTCTTTAGGAGAAAATGCCATATCCAAGTAGTAAATATATAAAAGTTGATGAGTTTAAACTATGTTATAGGTGGGCCTACTAGCAGTGCCTATTATTATGGGAAGTATTGGGCAGCCCTGCAGACCATGTTTTCAGTTATTTATAACTTTAACCATTGGGCTGAAATGTTCCATAGTGGGTGTCTGCCCTGGGCTGATTTCTTTTTCCTCCTGGAAAATGGTTCAGCTGTTTTCAAGAACAAGACTAGGGGGGATTTTTTTTTTTGCGGGGGTGGGGAGGAGAGATTGTTTTTACCCATTTAAAACAATCTGGTGACCTTTTTTCTGAACTGCTTTAGTGCTTCCACTCTTTGGAGCAAGGACTTGAAATTTAGTAGGAGGGTGGTTGGGGCTAATTGGGCAAGGAGAGTGGGACTGGGAGCTGGTGAGGGAAACAGAGTGTGGGTCTAGGAGTTAGTTGGCTGGGGGCAGAGAATATTGAGATTTCATGAGGAGCTGGAGGGAGGCAGAAGAGTGGGACTGATTAGGCAAGGAAACCAGGACTGGGAGGAAGGGAGACACCTCACAAGGACCTGGGGTGTTGGGGGGGAAGCTGGGACTGCCCTGACAAAGACTGTGACAAGGAGCCTGAGCGGAGGTGGGGACTGAGATTGGATGGGAACCAGAGCAGAGGGTGGAGAGAGATAAAATGAGGAACTGGTGTGGGAGGAACTAGGAATAGCTGGACGAGGAAACTGGGGAAGGAGTCAGAGATGGAGAGTGTGTGGGTGATTGGGACTCTGACAGCAAGTCCAGAAGAGGAGACTGGGTTTGGTTAATCAAGAAGAATGGGACTACGACAAGGATCTAGGGGTAGGAAAAAAATAGGACAAGGACAATCTGAATGGGACAGAGTAGAAGAAGCCGAACTTGGGGTGGGAATGGGCAGTAGAGTCTGTGCACACTAAAAAACACTCCCCATGAGAAGCTGGAATGGAACCCAAGATTCTGGAGTCTCACCATTCCTTTGCTAGTAAATATATGTAAAACTCCCTAGGAAAGTGTGTGCTCCTCCTCCTGCAACAGCACAAGATGGGGGTATTTTAGCTCAAGCAACTCTAACACTGGCATTTTCTAACTTTTGAGTGCTTTACTTTGCAACCTTAATAATATTGTTTGTATAATAACTGAATAAAATATCTGGGAAATAGTTGAATACTTTGAATACACAATCACCTTAGATATTATTTTATATGATAACTTTGTCTGGATAGTAGCAAAGGATTTAGTCACTGGGTAGTAATTATTTTCCAGTTTGTGTTAGCATAAGCTAGAAACCCATAAAGTTGTAATTAATGTCACCTCTGAGGTGGAATTTTCAGAAGGCAATGTCAGCCAATTAAAATAGTAGTGAGACTCAAGGATCTGTTTGTGATCATATTGATTTGTTTAATGAAAAGCTTCTATGTGACCTTTTCAAAGCACATACTGTTCTGCACTTTTATGGGTTAATCTTGTAGAACATTATTTTGAATTGTGTCACAGTAGGTCTGTAGAATTTTATAAATTGCTTAAGAGATAAAAACTACTGCAGCATTGGGAATCGAAACGGCAGAGCACTGCCAACAGAGCAAGAAAAGTGTCTGTAAAACTCTACTGGGAATTCCCTATGGCAGAATGAAAATTGCAATAGAGCAATTAGGGGAAATGAAGATGTCTTTTATTAAGAGATGGGCATTTGTTTTAAAATGCAATATGGCTAAAGCTATAGCACAAACTAGAAACAGAATATGAAGAAATCTATAGTCAAAAGGTTACAGTAAATATTTTTTTCTGACACTTGGAAAAAAGCAGGTAGCATGACTCAGTCTGTGAAGTCATAAAACATTAGGGATGGACTTGACTGTTTGAATTTATTTATTCAGGTATTAGAGGTGGGTCTAAACCAGAACCTCAGCTTGGATTCCCTTTCTTCGGGAGACTTTTCAGATCTAAATCTCCACATCTAAACCCATCAATAAGATTATTTTTTTGGCTTGGGGACATATAGTTTTGAATAAGTAGGCAGTTTTTGTTTCTGTTCAGATGTGGTCAAAGTACACTCACTAAAATAGTTGAAAAAAAGATTTCCAGAAGTTTGGATCAAAATCCGATGAGACCAGCAAGTAAGATTTTAAGTGTCATCAATAGGGACCTACCAAATTCACGGCCATGAAAAACACGTCACAGACTGTGGAATCTGGTCTCCCTCCTCCCCTCCCCCCCCATGAAATCTGATCTTTTGTGTGCTTTTACCCTATACTATATAGATTTCATGGGGGGAACCAGCATTTCTCCAATTGGGGGGTCCTGAACCAAAGGGAGTTGGGGGGGGTCACAAGGGTTTTTAGCAGAGTCACGGTATTGCCACCCTTACTTCTGTGTTGCCTGTAGAGCTGGGTGGCCAGAGAGCAGTGGCTGTTGGCCAGGTGCCCAGATCTGAAGGCAGCAGCAGCGCAGAAGTAAGGGTGGCGATACCATACCATTGCAACCTTACTTCTGCGCTGCTGCCTTCAGAGTTGGGCAGCCAGAGAGTGGCAGCTGCTGACTGTGGGCCCAGCTCTTCAGGCAGCAAAGCAGAAGTAAGGGTGGCAATATCATGCCATGCCGTTCTCTTCTGTGCTGCTACTGGTGGCAGCTCTGCCTTCAGAGCTGGGCTCCCGGCCAGCAACTGCCACTCTCCAGCTGCCCAGATCTGAAGGCAGCGCTGCTGCCAGAAGCAGCGCAGAAGTAAGGGTAGCAGTACTGCCATCTCCCCGCCCCCACAATAACCTTGTGAGCCCTCCACAATTCTTTTTTTGGGAGTCAGGACCCCTACAATTACAACACTGTGAAATTTCAGATTTAAATAGCTGAAATCCTGAAAAAAAAATTGAAATTCCTATGACTGTGAATGACCAAAATGGACCTTGAATTTGGTAGGGCTCTAGTCATCGAATTATAGCCAGAATTCCTAACCCAGGTTCAATCTCAAAAAGTTGGTTTTTCTACATTTAATCTAAACGTGATCACCACTTTGATTCAACTGTATAATACATAGTGTCTGCTCTTTCCACATTTTTTTTATGCATTTTAATGCACTCGTCTTTTGTCCCAAGACACAAGTGAGCACTTTAGGGCAGATAGAATTCCCTGGCCAGTGAGAAACAGTTCTCTTCTCTTCCCTTCCCAATTGCTCCTAAAAGGGGGAAAAGAGGATTTCTTGAGATAGGGATGGGTTTTGAACAAATAACTTACTTGTCTTCCCAGCTTTTGTCACATGAATCCACTGTGTCAACATCTCCTGGCTGAACAACAGATTGTCTAATGTTAGCAGCTCACATTGTCTTAAATATTAGAATTTCTTTACAAACGTCATGAAAGCAAGGGTTTAAAACACAACATGACTGTAAAGAAATTAAAAAAGTTGAAGAAAAACCTACATCTTGAGACCGATCTCTATTTATGATCTTTCTTGAAATCTTTTAGCTGCAGAGTTAATAGAAAAGATGAAGATACGTTTTAACATCCTTTGCTTAAATGTTTTATGTATCAACTATTTTAGGAAACAGTATCTACTGCTCTCACTATTTCTTTCCAACCATACTTTGGGCCAGATCAAAAGCCCCTTGAAGTTAATGAGGACTCCTGTTGCCTTCAATGGACTTTAGATCAACCCCTTTGGCTACAATCTGAGTTAAGACTAACAGCTATAGCTCACACCTTCAGTCAACAAATTATTTGAATAAAATAAGTTTCTCTTAAATTTCTGTTCCATACCGCTCTTTTATGAGGTAGGATATTTAAAAAAAATTAACAGAGTAATACCAGAGTGCATAACAGAGGAAAAAGTTATAACACTCATCCTTGTGTTAATACCACTGAAATGCCAGATTAAATAAAAATCCAAATGTATCATATCTTCAATGAATGTTTCATTCTAATGATAGTTCGGTGTTTCTATAAGTCACACTTAAACACCATTCTAGATTAAAAAGACTGAAATAGGAATTCTAGTGAATAATCATTTTGTTCTGGCAAATGTTTTCTTATTCAACAACATGGTAGAGATGTTTCTATGTTTGTGAACTGATATGCAGAATTAATACAAAAATTAGCTCTTTACCTTGCAATGTTCTTAGAATTGTTTAGAATTTTTATGTGTTTTATTTATAGTGTAAAATATATCTTATACTTTTTTAAAAAAAAAAAACTAGGACC